>NC_067415.1:44510971-45907637 GCF_009764475.1 Pristis pectinata
TGGAATTCAGTTCTTTGCTCCACATTTTGACAAGGTTGTGGTAAGGTCTGGAGTGCACTTTACCCTGATGAAACCTAAACTGGGCATTGGTGAGCAGGTTATTGGTGAGTTATGCATTTCTTAATAGTACCATTGATGACACTTTGCTGATGAGAGTAGACTGGGTGATAATTAGCTCTGAATGGAAAAAACTTGGGCACTTTTTCATATTGTCAGGCGAATATCTATGTTGGAACAACTTGGCTGGAGGAAATATTAATTTTGGAACACTTGTCTTAACTAATACATCTGAGATGTTTTCCAGTTCCATAATCTGTGCTGCATTGACTGCTCTCAGTGGTTTCTTTTGTATCATGTTGAGTGAATCAAGTCAGCTGATGACTGACTTCTGTGATAGTGGGGATCTCAGGAGGTGGCTCATCTATTTGAAATGTTTTCAAATGCCTCAGCCTTGTCTCTATTACTTGCATGGTGGCTTCCACTATCATTGATGATGGGGATATTCTTCAAACCTCCTTCATCCATAAGCTGAGTAATTATACACCATTCACAAATCTATGTGGTAGTTCTGCAGACCTTTTGATCTGATCCATTAGATGTAAAATCACTTAGCTCTGCCTGTTGCATGAAGCCTAGCATCCATGTTGTCCAGTGTTGTAGTTTCACTAAGCTGGCACCTCATCATTTTTAGGTATGCTGAGTGATGCTGCTGGCATGCCATACTGCACGCATTGAGCCCTGGCTTGATGGCAGTGGTAGAGTTCATTAAAGCAAATAAAGCTGCAAGTATACAAAATATTTGTTATTCCATAGACATGTGATTTAAATGTGGACATGGGTTCCCAGTGCATATTATGGCACAGAATTGATATTATTTACCAATTTAAAGAAATTCCACTTTTAAAATTGCTCATACATTGTGCACAAATGGTTAAAGTAATTTTACTTGTACCACTATTCACTTTTGATGTATTTCTTTCAGGCAGTTGATTGCGCTAACAAACTGTGCTAAGGTTGATTTTGGCTTGATAACAATGAAGAATGAAATATTCCTGACGTAACCATTCAGGGGAGTATTAGTGTATTTACGTTATGATGTGCAGAATGGCTCAATGTCTGTTCCTGGACTGCATATTTGCAGTTTCCTTATGTCAGTAATAAAACATACTATCTCAGCTCTCCAGTAAGCTGGTGAGAAGTTGGAGATTTAATAAATGAGACCTCATTTTTGGTAGTGTACAGAGATGGAAGTTTACTTGGCTAATGGGTGTTTAATAGTCCTTACAGGGAGTAGAATTGAATGCTGGCAAAAGTTGCAGAGCTACAGTAGGTAGTGCCCAAAACATAGCACATCATACAGTAATACCTATTGCATCTCTTTTCAAGTAATGTAGCATGATCTAGAACTTGATGTCGTTTCAAAAAAAGATTTAATGGCCACTTTTTGTGTGTTTGTATGTTTAATGTGACAGTGTCTTGCAGCTGCAACTGAGTTTTGGAAAGCATACTGAGTAGTCATCGTTTCTTAATCCCTCTGATAGTAGTAATGTTGGCTGTATTGATAATATGATTTTTGTGAAAGCTTGTTGTGTGGTTCATCACTTTTGTTGGAGTATGATTTTTAGATGTTTTAGTAATATTTTGTAGAGGGTAGGTTAATATCTAAATTTAGGTACCTTAATTGAGCAAAAATTCATGGTTGGCATAGTCCAGTCTTATTCTGTGACTGTTATGAAGCTCCTTTCTGTTGAAAATGATGGATTTACTTGTTGTACCTGCTGTACACCCCCCACCCCTGACCCCTCAACTGTGCATCTGCAATAGAGCAGGAATGCTGAGGTCAAATTCACCCATTAAAAGATGCTGTTTAAGATATAATGGTCAGAAAATTGAATCTGGGATCTTGAAGGTTGTAGTGTTTAATACCCTTCTAAACATTAATGAGCTGCTTTAGTCCTCCAAGCCATTTCCAAAGTGGTAACTACCTAGTTGTTTATCCACTGTCACAATTTACCATAGAACAATACAGCACAATACAGGCCCTTTGGCCCACCATGTTGTGCTGACCTTCAAACCGCTCCTAAGACTATCTAACCCCTTCCTCCCACATATCCCTCTATCTTAAATTCCTCCATATGCTTATCTAACAATCTCTTGAATTTGACCAACGTATCAGCCTCCACCACCACCCCAGGCAGCGCATTCCATGCACCAACCACTCTCTGGGTGAAAAACCTCCCTCCGACGTCTCCCTTGAACTAGCCCCCCCCCCCCCCCCCCCCATTACCTTAAAGCCATGCCCTCTTGTATTGAGCATTGGTGCCCTGGGAAAGAGGTGCTGGCTCTCCACTCTATCTATTCCTCTTAATATTTTGTATACCTCTATCATGTCTCCCCTCATCCTCCTTCTCTCCAATGAGTAAAGCCCTAGCTCCTTTAGTCTCTCCTCATAATCTATACTCTCTAATCCAGGCAGCATCCTGGTAAATCTCCTCTGCACCCTCTCCAACGCCTCCACATCCTTCCTATAATGAGGCGACCAGAACTGGACACAGTACTCTAAGTGTGGTCTAACCAGGGTTTTGTAAAGCTGCATCATTACTTTGTGGCTCTTAAACTCGATCCCACGACTTATGAAAGCTAACATTCCATAAGCTTTCTTAACTACCCTATCCACCTGTGTGGCAACTTTCAGTGATCTGTGGATATGAACCCCCCAGATCCCTCTGCTCCTCCACACTCCCCAGAATCCTGCCATTTACCTTGTACTCCGCCTTGGAGTTTGTCCTTCCAAAGTGTACCATCTCACACTTCTCCGGATTGAACTCCATCTGCCACTTCTCAGCCCAGCTCTGCATCCTATCAATATATTTCTGTAAGCTTCGACAGCCCTCCACACTATCCACAGCACCACCGATCTTTGTGTCATCTGCAAACTTGCTAACCCACCCTTCCACCCGCTCATCTAAGTGATTAATAAATATCACGACAAGTAGAGGTCCCAGAACCGATCCCTGTGGGACACCACTAGTCACAGCCCTCCAATCCGAAAGCACTCCCTCCACCACAACCCTCTGCTTTCTACAGGCAAGCTAATTCTGAATCCATACGGCCAAGCCTCCCTGGATCCCTTGGCCTCTGACCTTCTGAAGAAGCCTACCATGCGGAACCTTGTCAAACGCCTTACTAAAATCCATGTAGACCACATCTACTGCACTACCCTCATTAATGTTCCTGGTCACCTCCTCAAAGAACCCTATCAGGCTAGTGAGGCAAGATCTTCCCTTCACAAATCCATGCTGGCTGTCCTTAATCAGTCCATGATTCTCTAAATGATCATAGATCCTATCTCTTAGAATCCTTTCTAGCAGCTTACCCACCACAGATGTAAGGCTCACTGGTCTGTAATTCCCTGGACCATCCCTACTACCTTTTTTGAATAAGGGGACAACATTCACCACCCTCCAATCCTCTGGTACCATCCCCGCGGACAACAAGGACTCAAAGGCCCTAGCCAATGGTTCAGCAATCTCCTCCCTAGCCTCACGAAGCAGCCTGGGGAATATTCTTCCAGGCCCCGGAGACTGATCTGTCCTAATATTTTCTAACAGCTCCTACACATCCTCCCTCTTGATATCTACGTACTCTAGAACATTATCCTTACCAACACCGTCCTCAGCATCATCAAGACCCCTCTCCTTAATGAATACTGAAGAGAAGTATTCACTGAGAATCTCACCCACTTCCACAGCTTCCAGGCACATCTTCCCACCTTTGTCTTTCATCGGACCTACCTTTACTCCAGCCATCCTTCTGCTCTTCATGTAGGAGTAAAAAGCCTTGGGATTCTCCTTAACCCTACTTGCCAAAGCCTTTTCATGTCCCCTTCTCACTCTCTTCAGCCCCTTCTTAAGTTCCCTCCTTGCTACTCTATATTCCTCACGAGCCCCGTCTGATCCTTGCTGCTTACACCTTATGTATGCTGCTGCCTTCTTCCTAACTAGTTTTTCCACCTCTCTTGTCACCCATGGTTCCTTCACCCTGCCATTCCTTCTCTGCCTCACTGGGACAAATTTATCCTAACATCCTGCAAGAGATCCCTGAACATCGACCACATCTCTATAGTACATTTCCCTTCAAAAATGTCATCCCAATTCACACTCTCAAGTTCTCGCCTTATAGCCTCATAATTCGCCTTTCCCCAATTAAATATCTTCCCGTCCTCTTTGCTCCTATCCCTGTCCATGACAATTCTAAAGGTTATGGAGCAGTGGTCGCTGTCCCCCAAATGCTCACCCACCGATAGATCTGTCACCTGACCCTGTTTATTACCTAAAACTAGATCTAATATGGCATTCCCTCTAGTCGGCCTGTCAACATACTGTGACAGGAATCCATCCTGGACACACTTAACAAACTCTGCCCCGTCTAAACCTTTGGCACTAAGCAGGTGCCAATCAATATTTGGGGAGTTGAAGTCTCCCACTATTAGAACCCTATTATTTTCGCATCTTTCCAAAATCTGCCTCCCAATCTGCTCCTCAGTATCCCTACTGCTACTAGGGGGCCTATAGAATACTCCCAGTAGAGTAACTGCTCCTTTCTTGTTCCTAACTTCCACCCATATTGACTCTACAGAGGATCCTTCTACATTATCCACCCTTTCTGCAGCTGTAATAGTATCCTTGACCAGTGTTGCCACCCCTCCTCCTCTTCTCCACCGCCCCCCCCCCATCCCTTTTAAAACACTGAAAACCAGGAGTATTCAATATCCATTCCTGCCCTGATGTCGGCCATGTCTCTGTGATAGCCACAATATCGTAGTCCCATGTACGTATCTAAGCGCTCAGTTCATCTCCCTTATTCCTGATGCTTCTTGCATTTAAGTAAATGCACTTTAGCCCATTTGCCTTACTACTTTTATAGCCTGTACTCTGCTCCTCCTTCCTCAAAGCCTCTCTACCTGTTAGATCTGACTTTTCCCCATCCCCTTCTTCCTCTGACCTACTCCTCCGGTTCCCATACCCCTCGCAAACTAGTTTAAACCCTCCCGAACCACCCTAGCAAACCTGGCTGCAAGGATATTGGCCCCCATCAGGTTTGGGTGTAACCCGTCCTCTCTGTACAGGTCCCACCTTCCCCTGAAATGATCCCAATGATCCAAAAATCTAAAACCTTCCCTCCTGCACCAACTTCTCAGCCATGCATTTATTTGCCATCTCCTCGTATTCCTACCTTCACTATCATGTGGCACTGGCAGCAATCCCGAGATTGCTACCCTTGAGGTTCTGTTCATCAGCCTTCTGCCTAGCTCCCTAAACTCACTTTTCAGGACCTTATCCCTCTTCCTACCTATGTCGTTGGTACCAACATGAACCACGACTTCTGGCTGTTCTCCCTCCCTCTCAACAATCCTGTGGACCTGATCAGAGACATCCCGGACCCTGGCACCTGGGAGGCAACATACCATCCGGGATTCATGCTCACTGCCACAGAACCTCCTATCTGTTTCCCTGACTATTGAATCCTCTATCACTACTGCCCTCCTCTTCTCCTCCCTTCCCTTCTGAGCAGTAGGACTGGTCCCAGTGCCAAAGACCTGGCTACTGCTGCTCGGCCCCTGCAGGTCAGCATCCGGGGTCCTCTGTACTATCTGCCTGTTTGTTTTCTTTCTCCTTTTCTCTCCCCTGAGAGTCACCCTTCTATCTACTTCCTGGACTCCAGAAGTACCTGCTCTAAGGGGGGGTGACTGTCTCCTGATGTACAGTATCTACATAACTCCCCCCCCCCCCCCCCCCCCCCCCCCCCCCCCCCACCGATGCTCCTCAGTGTTTGAAGCTGCAACTCCAGCCCATCAATTTTGAGCCGAAGTTCGTCCAGCCTCAAGCACTTACTGCAGTTGTGGCCATCATGAGCCACAAGGTCCACGGTCTCCCACATCAAGCAGCTGCAGCGCACCACCATGTCCTCCATCTGAACTAATTCTTTCTTTTCCCCCTACCTAGTTTTTTCCTACTTAAAAATTTATAACAGATAACAGGTAAACCTTACCTTTACTTACCAGCTACTCACCTGCCTCACCTCTGAGCCGAAACCCCTTGAGCCAAAGCCCAATCACCCTGCTCCCTCTCGCTCAGCTGCCCGCTCCGAAAATTTTGTAAAGAAAAATTTCTTGATTCTGATGCAGACCAAAGTTGTTGGAGTTTGATGTTTACAATTGATGAATCTTGTTGAGAGCAGGAGTTGAGGTGCTATAGTTGGCATGAGAAAGGAAATGCAAGTTTGGGCTTCCATTCTTGGAATATATACAGGTGATCAGTGAGTTTTGTTAGGTAAAGATTTGGCTAAACTTTGATTTTTGCAGTAGAACTAATTGTTAACTTGCACCTGGATTGGTCCTGCCGTTCCTCTTCCCACAATAGGAAAGCCCTGTGACAGCCACCTGGATTGGGACAATGATTCTCTGTTCCCACGCTAAGTAACTAGTCTGTCCTGAAGCATGATCATTAGTGAGAAGCTTGAAGGGTACTCTCTTCAATGAAACTGTATTCCAAAGCATCTTTCAAAAAAGAGATTTATTTTCCTGCTGTTAGATAACAGACTTTCACACTTTGGGAGAGTAAATTTAGTGTTTCCTGATAGTTTTGTTGCCAGTATGGCATTTCCAATACTTGACCTTCACCTGCTCGATTTGTGACTTATGTTCTTTGTAAATGTTGACTGTGGTGAAGCTCAGTCTGACCTCTGGTTTTACTCTAAATTGATTCTGTGACTTGGAGAAATCAGAGGTAATGTTATATCAGTACTTAGTTTTGGCCGTAGCCAAGTTTACTTCAGAAATTGAATCCTATATTTATGATTATTATAATTTATTGCCTTAGTTACTTAGTAAAACTCTGTTAATCTGGCACACTCAGTGCTTCGGTGGTGCCAGAGTAGCAGATTTTCTGAACTGTCGAATGTTATTTTATTAATTCGCCAACACATTTAATTAATTTTTAAAAAAGATGTTACATTGTAACATTACAATGAACCTGGTGCGTTTAAAGGAGCACGGGTCTGGGGCCTTGGTGAGTGAATGGGGCGGGGCACGGTGAGTGGATGTGGGGTGGGTTGGGTTGGCTGGTGAGAAGAAGGGGCACAAGGGAATTGGGACCCTGGTGAGTGGCTGAGGGAGACGGGTGAGTGGCTGAGGGAGTGTTGCAAACATCACCTGGCGGACTATCTGCTAAATGATCAAGATTTCTGTATGGTTGGACTTGGGTTATTGCAGTTTTAATGTATATTGACCAGCTGCAAGAGAAATTCCAATTTTTAATCTTTATTTAGTTTAGATTTGCAGGAGCATAAAGCTGGGAGCAAGATTCTGTAATAAATGAAAATCTCCAATCTGTAGCGGTTGCTACCGCGGAATGAACACAAGACGCGAGTTGTAGAGTTTCAGAACAGAACTGGTTTATTTTCCCGCCTTGCGCGGGCCTTTTAAGGGAGACTGTTCCTGCCCAATGCAACCGGCAATGACGTATATGCTACGTCATCAAGTCTTTCCCGCACGTGGGTTCTGCCTGTTGCTCGGGGAAGATGAAGGCCCGCCGCCATCTTGGGCCTCGCCGCTCGGACGCCGTGCAACCCGACTGCCGAGCTGGTTCGCTTACCCGGGCGGTGAGTCACTACACCACCCCCCACCTCAGAACCGGCGATACAGTCCCCAAGGTCCGCGGGCTGTGCCAGCCGCCGCTTAGGAGGTTGACTTCTGCGTTGCAGCGTTGAAACCTTGACCGGTTGTTGCAGATCTAAATGGGCCGGTTTGAGGCGGTCCGTCGTGAAAACCTGTTCCCTGCCCCCAACGTCCAAAATAAAGGTGGATCCATTGTTCCTGATGACTCGGAATGGTCCCTCACATGGTCATTGCAATGGCGCCCGAGGTGTGCCCCTGCGAACAAAAACAAACTTACAGTCTCGTAGTTCTTCGGGCTGACAGGATGGGGCTTGACCGTGCCGCGAGGTGGGGATCAGGGCCCAGTTGCCGAGCTTCTCGCGCAGTCTTTGTAGGACTGCTGGTGGTTGTTCCCCTTGGTCTCGAAGGGCAGGTATGAAATCCCCTGGGACAACTAGGGGTGCCCTGTACACAAGCTCAGCTGATGAAGCGCGGAGGTCTTCTTTGGGGGCAGTGCATATGCCGAGCAGGACCCAAGGCAGTTCGTCAACCCAGTTAGGACCCCTCAGGCGGGCCATCAAGGCTGATTTCAGATAGTGGTGAAAACGTTCCACTAACCCGTTTGATTGAGGGTGGTAGGCCGTGGTGGTGTGCAGCTGCGTCCCCAGCATGTTCGCTAATGCAGACCAGAGGCTGGAGGTAAATTGTGTGCCTCTGTCTGAAGTGATGTGAGCTGGAACACCAAAACGTGAGATCCAAGTTGTGAGCAGCGCCCGGGCACAGGAATCAGTCATGATGTCAGATAGAGGGGTTGCCTCTGGCCACCTCGTGAACTGGTCCACGATGGTAAGGAGGTACCGAGCCCCTCTTGAAACCGGCAGAGGGCCTACGAGGTCGACGTGGATGTGGTCGAACCTTCTACGGGTAGGCTCGAATTGCTGTGGCGGAACCTTGGTGTGTCGTTGGATTTTCGATGTCTGGCAGTGCTGACGATTCCTGGCCCACTCTCTGACCTGTTTGCGCAGGCCATGCCAGATGAGCTTGCTGGCGACCAGCCGGACAGTGGATCTGATGGACAGGTGCGCCAACCCATGTATCGAATCGAGAACGCGTTTCCGCCAGGCTGCAGGAACTATAGGGCGGGGCTGACCTGCTGCGATGTCGCAAAGGAGGGTCTGCTGACCAGGACCAACCAAGAAATCTTGGAGCTGCAGGCCCGAGATTGTGGTTTTGTAGCTGGGCAGTTCGTCATCGGCTTGCTGTACGGCAGCCAGGGCCTTGTAGTCGATACCCAGGGACAAGCTGTGGATGGTCGGTCTGGAAAGTGCGTCAGCAACGACATTGTCCTTCCCAGAGACATGTTGGACATCTGTTGTGAATTCGGAAATATAGGACAAATGTCTCTGCTGACCAGGGATCAGAGGCTTTGGAGAAGGCAAAAAGGACAAAGGCTTATGGTCGGTGAAGGCGGTGAAAAGCCTGCCTTCCAAAAAGTACTGGAAATGCCGGACTGCCAGGTACAGCGCTAGAAGTTCCCGATCAAAAGCGCTGTATTTCAGCTCGGCTGGTCTAAGGTGCCTGCTGAAAAATGCTAAGGGTTGCCAACTGCCTTCGATTAGTTGTTCCAGTACCCCACCAACCGCGGTGTTGGATGCGTCCACCGTGAGGGCGGTTGGGACGTCTGTCCTAGGGTGTACAAGCATCGTGGCGTTTGCTAGGGCGTCCTTGGCCTTAACGAAGGCAGCCGCAGCCTCGTCGTTCGAGGCGATGTCCTTGCCCTTACCAGCCATCCGCGCGAACAAAGGGCGCAGGATACGGGCTGCTGCAAGGATGAACCGATGGTAAAAGTTGACCATCCCCAGGAATTCCTGTAGGCCTTTGACCGTGCTGGGGCGGGCAAAATGGCGGATAGCGTCCATCTTGGCAGGTAGGGGTGTTGCTCCGTCGCTGGTGATTCTGTGGCCGAGGAAATCGATAGAGTCAAGCCCGAATTGGCACTTGGCCAGGTTGATTGTGAGGCTGAAATCACGGAGACGGGAATACAGCTGGCGGAGGTGGGAAAGGTGTTCTTGGCGGTCACGGCTGGTGATTAGTATGTCATCTAAGTAAGTGAACACGAAGTCCAGGTCTCGGCCTACTGCGTCCATCAGCCGCTGGAAGGTCTGCGCGGCGTTCTTAAGGCCGAATGGCATTCGAAGGAATTCAAAAAGGCCGAATGGGGTGATAATCGCAGTTTTGGGGACGTCGTCCGGATGGACCGGGATTTGGTGGTATCCCCGAACGAGGTCCACTTTGGAAAAGATGCGGGCCCCATGTAGGTTCGCTGCGAAGTCCTGGATGTGAGGGATGGGATAGTGGTCCGGGGTGGTGGCGTCATTCAGCCTGCAGTAGTCGCCGCAGGGCCTCCACCCGCCGGTGGCTTTGGGGACCATGTGCAGGGGGAGGCCCAGGGGCTGTCTGACCTGCAAACAATCCCCAGCTCCTCCATGCGACGGAACTCTTCCTTTGCCAGGCGGAGCTTGTCTGGAGGTAGGCGTCGAGCTCGGGCATGAAGTGGTTCCCCTGTGGTAATGATGTGGTGTTAGACCCCGTGTTTGGGCATAGAATTCGTAAACTGAGGTGCCAAAACTGATGGGAATTCGGCTAGGAGCTTGGTGAACTTGTTGCCGGACAGGAAAATGGAGTCCAGGTGCGGGACTGGTAGGCTGGTTTCTCCCAGGGGGTAGGTCTGGAACGTTGTGGAGTGGACTAGCCGTTTCCCTCACAGGTCGACTAACAGGTTGTGGGCCCGAAGGAAATCGGCTCCTAGGAGTGGTCAGGTGACAGTGGCAAGGGTGAAGGTCCAGGTGAAACGGCTGCCGCCGAATTGTAACTGAAGTGTGCGGGTACCGAAAGTCCGTATTGTTGTGCCGTTTGCGGCATTGAGTACTGGACCTTGTTGCCTGTTACGAGTGTCATGGCCGGTCGGGGGCAAAATACTGACCTCTGCACCAGTATCGATGAGGAAATGCTGCCCGGACTGCTTGTCCCGAACGAATAGGAGGCTTTGTCGGTGGCCAGCCACCGTAGCTGTTAGTGGCGGCTAGCGCTGGCGTTTCCCTGACTTGCAGGGTGGGCGGCATCGACGGGCCTCCGCGCCCCACCTCTGGTAGAAACACAGTTGGTTGGCAGTGTCGTCGTCTGTGTTTCTGGGGTGTGGTCACCCGGTTGCTGGGACTGGTTCAGGCGGGCGTTGGGCTCGCGGCCTGGCGATTTGGCCGACGGACGAACCGCGCTCGCGTTTGACCTTCCACAGGACGTCTGCCCGGGCAGCCACCTCACGCGGGTTGCTGAAATCAGCGTCGGCCAACAGCAGGTGAATGTCATCGGGTAGTTGTCCGAGGAAGGCCTGTTCGAACATTAGGCAGGGCTTGTGCCCCTTGGCCAATGCCAGCATCTCATTCATTAGCGCGGATGGGGATCTGTCCCCCAGGCCATCGAGATGAAGCAGGCGGGTGGCGCGCTCACGACGGGAGAGGCTGAAGGTCCGAATCAGAAGGTCTTTGAAAGCCGGATACTTATGTTCCTCCGGAGGGGACTGGATGAAATCACTGACCTGGGTGGCTGTCTCCTGGTCCAGAGAGCTGACCACATGGTAGTACTTTGTGGAGTCGGAGGTGATCCGCCGAAGGTGGAATTGCGCTTCGGCCTGGTGAAACCAGACGCTGGGACGTAGCGTCCAAAGGGTGGGCAGCTTGAGTGTCACTGCCTTGGATGCTGCGTTGCCGTCCATTGTGCAGGTCCAAAATCCGTTTGGACCGTCGGGGTCACCAATGTAGCGGTCGCTACCACGGAATGAACACGACGCGAGTTGTGGAGTTTCAGAACAGAACTGGTTTATTTTCCCTCCTTGCGCAGGCCTTTTAAGGGAGACTGTTCCCGCCCAATGCAACCGGCAATGATGTATATGCTACATCATCAAGTCTTTCCCGCGCGCGGGTTCTCCCCGTCACTTGGGGAAGACGAAGGCCCGCCGCCATCTTGGGCCTCACCGCTCCGACACCGTGCAACCTGACTGCTGAGCTGGTTCACTTATCCGGACGGTGAGTCGCTACAAATCTGTGATTTACGCGGATTCCAGGTAATGACATTTGAGTAGTCAAACAGATTTGTATTCAATAAATTGAATTCATCCTTTTTGATATTGATTCTAATGGAGGCAAAAATGTTTATTTTTAGACAAGGCAATAGATTGGGAACATTTTGCTGGACAAATTGCTCGTCTTCTAAATAGTTTTTGTGGTTGGAGTTTCTGGGAAAGAACTGCAGCCCGAAGTACTCTTTATTATTTCACAATGGCATGCTTGTCTACAAAACAGTATGCCGAGCAAGTGGAGTCTGAATTGTGCAAATAGTCATCGCTTAGGCATCTGAGAGGAGGCAGAGGTGAAATCTCATCTCACTAATGTGCTATTGCTCCATTTAATGAAGTTTGTAAAGGAGTGGAGTGCAGAGATAACATGGCTTGTAAACGTCATCTTTGATGGAAGACAGCAGCAACTGGTATGCACGATATGAGAACTGTGGGAGTAGGTAAAGAATGTTCACTAATCGTATTATAGGACCATTGAAGTTATCGTAACACAAGAGGGGCAGTCAGTCATTTTGTCTGTGCCAGCTTTTGGCTAGAGCAATCACAAGCGTTGTTGTGGTTCTCTGTAGCTGGGTGTATCACCTCTCTTTCAGTTTTTCCTCCAATTTTGTCTTAATATAAGCTTTCCCCCTGCCACAAGCCTCTTTTTGACTATGCAGACTGTATTCAAATCACATTTTGTAAAAGACCTAACTTCCCTCCTCTGCTTGAACACAAATGCCCATGTTAAAGTAATAATCTCTTCTCAGTAACTTCTCAATTAGAGGAAATTATTCCTTCTTTCTCAAGAATGATGTTAGGGGTAATTGCTAAATTATAAAGAATATTCTATAACTTGGTTCGTGTCCCCATCGAAGTTGAGAGTGACCTATTGAAGTAAAAACAATTTGATGTGGTGGTAATTTTTATCTTACTGTAGGGGAAATCCAGAACAAGATGGAATGATTTTAAAATTAGACCTGGACCTTTTCCGAATGAAGTTAAGCAGCACCTTTTTCCCCACAAAGGATAAAGTAACTCCAGAACTCATTTGCTCACAAGACTGGGTGTTGCTTCAACTGGAAATTTTCAATTTATCTTTTTGATTGGTAAGTGTATCAAGGGATTAAATGCAGTTAAAATATAGACCACTCAAGATCTAATAAGAATCGAACATGCTTGAAGGGCTAAATGGTTATCTCCTTTTGTAGTGTTTCAGTTGAAACCCTTCAATACTTCAAGGATATCTATTGAGTTTTGCCATAACTTTTTCTTTTCCCAGAAATAAAAGTCCTAGTATCAAAACTCATATAACTATAGTTTCTAATCTCTGCTATCATCCCAGTGAATCTTTCTTTAGCTTTTGTGTCTTTTTATTAAAATCTGCTTTGCAAAAGTGGATGTAATATTCAGTGGTTTAAGCAATTCTACACATGAATTCGTCAGGACATTTTTCCCTTTATGCTTTATACTTCAAAAATTTAAAAACAAATTGTTTTATCTTTTTGTATTTCTTGACTTTTGTACATTTGAACTGCACAGTGCATCTAATTAAATTCTTTGTTTCAATACTCCAGTGTAATTTTTACACTTGCCTTTTAAATCTGCATCTGTCATTTATTCTGCTAATTTCTATTTCCAAAATTGTCAATTAATCTTTCTGTTGTTCTCAACATTTTTAGTCACTAAAACATTTTGAGACTCTGTTTTCTGCAGCAAATCTGATTCAACATTAGTTAGGGAGAACAGAAATGGATATAGAACAACTGATCACACAACTTCCAATGTACCTCTTGCTCAAAATTTACGGTCAGTAATGAGACACTCACACTTGCCCCTGTCCTATGAAAAGGGTTTGAGCTCTCCTTGTGTAGTTCCTCCAATGGGAACTTGCAGAGAGAAGCTACGTCAGCCAGTCCAGCATCAGAAAGCAGTTGGCAGAATTACTTTGTGGGAAGCTAAGTGGGTAACATTAGCAGATAAGTAGGGAGCTGGCAACATGTCCCTGTAAAATGCAGGCTCATATTTACAGTAAAAAAAACTTAAATTTGACAATTATGGCTTGTTTTCAGATCTGCTTCTGGTGTAAATATTTTTAATATTTTATCCAGTAAAATTTGTGATCCATTTTCAGCCAACACTTTTGTATTCTAAGTATATATTTGTGATTTCTTAATACTGATTAGCTGACTTGTGTCTTATCTATTCAGTCTTATCAACTTGGGTCAAATTTCCTTCATCCATTTAAATGTAATTTTCCAGTGGAGCCCACTTGTAACGCTTTGTTGTCGTTTTCTTGACTCCAGCTGCAAAAGACCCTTCCCCATTTATTGTTAGTTAATTACAAGAACCGAAAATGCTGGAAACATTTAGGTATCATCTTGTGGTGAAAGTTAACATTACAGCTGTTGACCTTTCCTTAGAACTGAGGGAAATTAAAGATAAAGCAATTTAAAGAAAAAGAAACAAGTCTTGCATTTATAAAAGAGTATGCACAGCCCCAGGATGTCCTGAAGCACTTTTTTGCCAATGAATGACTTAAATAAAAACAGATTGCAAATTTCTAGCCTTTGCATTATTTTGTGCTTGTACTTTTTGTGTTTATCTGCAAATATACAGAGTCTTGGTGAAAGCAATGAGAAGGAACAAAAAGGGAAAATTCTGTGATCAGATAGAGGGCAGGAGAGGTGAAATGATGGAAGATGGTGCATGGGGTAAAAAGGGAGCAGTTGGGATAATATAGAAAAAAGAAGTCGAGGGTGATACAAGTTGTTATGCAGAACTATTACCAATAAATACCTGATGTCAATGAAAAAGGGAACAGTGGTTATGGTCTGAAGTTATTGTGCCTGCTTGTAAAGCCAGGAGGGAGTTAAGTGTCTCCTTAACAAATTAGGAGCATTTCCTCAGGCTTCTATTTAGCTGATTGGAACAGTGATGGAAACTGAAACCAGACTGTGATGGAGGAGTGTCAAGAAGCCCTGGGTCATGCTTGTGGACTAAATAGAGATGTTCAAAAAAAGTTATCATTGAGCTTGAATGATCTGCATCTTTCTGACAGTGGTGCACTCCCACTTGCTCTGGTGCTCTCTCACCCTCCTTCTGTCTCACTGCCCCCTCTTTCTCCTTGCAATGCCTTTTGTTATTTTACCATTCCAGCAAATTATGATATGAGATCTTACCGAACTGGAAATGTAGGGGAAAATAAAGTACAGCCAATGGTGCTTGCTACAAAGTGCTCTGGTGATGCTCCATTGACACCTCTTTCTTACAGTGCTTAGGAGGTGATCATTCAGTCCATCACATCCATCCCACTTCACTAAAGAATAATCCCATCAGTTATACTCTCGCTCCATATTTCTCAATACCCCAGCAAATTATTTTCTCCCATATGCTCATCAACTCACCTTTGTTTCTTCTGCTTCTCATCTATACTAGGGACAACTTGCATTCACCGATTAACCCTGTAACACAACTTTGAATGTTAGATAAAATGGGAGCACTCGGTGGAAACTCTTGCAGTCTCATGGCAAGCATGCAGATGCCACACAGACGGCAAATGGAATCGGGATTGAACCCTGGTCCCTGCAGCTGAGACAACAGCACTAACTGATGTGCCACGGTATTGCCTAAAATCTTTTGGTCACAACTATGTATGTCATTTTAAGCTAACCTGCATGTACGAGAAGCTGTTGCACTCAGATTGGCTTGTTTTGCATGCCTTTATTAATGTTCCATGAAGTCGATGGAAAGTAAAAATGGGCAGCATGCAAAGTAGGTGGTCAGTCTGTTCAGGCCAGTTTCCTGAGCAGGTGAGTTGATTAACAACTCTTTGTTTCTACTCCAATTATCCTTGTGAATTGTTTGTATAAGATTACTAATTCATGCTGAATTATTGGAAATCCTGGATACTGAATTAGGGATCTTTGCTTGAAACTTTTTCAAATGTATGCTATTTTCATCTCCCAGAGCCAAAAGAAAGTTTCATTTTAATGGTCACAAATGGACCCATTTACATTTCAAAGGTGAATGAAGAATGTACTTTTTACACACTATGATGTTGTTGGTATTACTTAGCTAAATCACTGCTTTGTAACCCAGGGGCAGCAAGTATTACGAATGAACACCCCACATACGCATGAGCTGTCATAATATTAAATTCAAAAGTTCGATATACGTACATGCATTCATTCCTACAAATGGCAAAACTAGTTCGCTCTCTCTTTCTCTTTTAGTAATTGTTCTTTCTTATCAGTCATGTGCTCCTGATGCTATTCATTACACTACTGTGGAGGTATGGTTACCATAACGTTCCTCATGGAAGGCTCATTCAGAAAGTCAGGTGGCATGGGATCCAGGGAAGCTTGGCTGTGTGGATTCAAAATTGGCTCACCTATAGAAGACAGAGGGTGGTGGTAGATGGAGCATATTCTGCCTGGAGGTTGTTGACCAGTGGTATTCTGCAGGGATCTGTTCTGTTACCCCTGCTCTTTGTGATTTTTATAAATGACTTGGATGAGGATGTGGAAGGGTGCGTTAGTAAGTTTGCTGATGACACGAAGGTTGGTGGTGGTGTGGATAGTGTAGAAGGTTGCTGTAGATTACAACAGGACATTGATAGGATGCAGAGCTGAGCTGAGAAGTGGCAGATGGAGTTCAACCTGGAAAAGTGTTAAGTGATACACTTTGGAAGATTGAATTTGAAGGCAGAATACAAGGTTAATAGCAGTGTGGAGGAACAGAGGGATCTTGGGGTCCACGTCCATAAATCCCTTAAGGTCGCTGCGCAGGTTGATAGGGTTGTTAAGAAGGCGTGTGGTGTGTTGGCCTTCGTTAGTCGGGGTATTCAGTTCAAGAGCTGCGAGGTAATGTTGCAGCTCTATAGAACTCTGGTTGGACCACACTTGGAGTATTGTGTTCAGTTCTGGTCACCTCATTATAGGAAGGATGTGTAAGCTTTAGAGAGGCTGTAGAGGAGATTTACCAGGATGCTGCCTGTATTGGAGAGCATGTCTTATGAGGACAGGTTTGGAGAGGAGGAGGATGAGAGGTGACTTGATAGAGATATACAAGATGATAAGAGGCATAGATCGAGTCAACAGCCGGAGACTGTTTCCTAAGGCAAACGTGGCTAGCATGAGGGGGCATAATTCTAAGGCTATTGGAGGAAGGTATAAGGGGGATGTCAAGGTAAGTTTTTCTTACATAGAGAATTGTGGATGCACGGAATGCACTGCCTGCAGAGGTTGTGGGAGTAGATACATTAGGGACATTTAAGAGACTCTTAGATAGCCACATGAATGATAGAGAAATGGAGGGCTATGTGGGAGGGAAGGGTTAAATAGATCTTAGAGCAGAATAAAATGTAGGCACAACATTGTGGGCTGAAGGGCCTGTACTGTCCTGTAGTGTTCTATATCAAGTGATTTTTGTGTATTTTCCAAGTTGCAGACAAAATAGACTTATGGATATCTGTAAAAAAAACCAACCGCTATCTGGGGAAGGCCTGTACTCCACAAATGTTCTTATTTTTACAATGTCATTCAATCTATTAAACATCTATGGGATTGTTTTTAACTACATGTCCTGCAGTTAAGGATAAAGTTTACCCGGGAGGGGGCAGGCGGGAGGCGGGAAAGAGGACAGAGAGGTACAATAGTGTCCAAGAAGTCAACGTGATGAAACTAGCCAGATTGTACTAAAGGCAACACATCACTGCTATAAGCTACAAATACTGTCAATGTGCTAGGGCATCTGGCATTCATTTCTGTTTGATCAAATGTGGAAACTATTAGCAAGACATCTGAAATTGAGGTAGCAATGAAAGACGTTATCACAAATGGAGCAGTGGCAAGAAATTATTTATTTATTTCAGTGGGTGGTCAATTTGAATTATTGCAGAGCACAGTGGGTTATGCATATCTTTATTCTGAATTTACGTAATTTACATTGCATAAACAATATCTGTGCACAATTTTTATGTAAAATGGGATCAAATAGCTAAATCTAAATACTATTATATACAAATGGATGTGGAGGGGGAGCGGGTGCACGGAGGCTGAAAGATGGATTTGAGTGGAAAGATTATGCTTTTGGCCCCAAAGAGTGAGATTAAGGCTAATTTTGATGATTAAGTTTGACGCATTACTTTATTCACCAAACTGAAGAAAGGTTGCTACTTTCACACATGCAGAGCTTGAATTTTTTCCAGCATGCTGTCAACACTTCTTCTCATTGAGACAATAAAACATTCACATCCTGCCATGAAGTTATTCAGAGACATTGTATTTCAGAAAGACTGTCTGGTCCATTTCTTGTAGTCCAACTTGTCAGTCACCAGTGTTTCAATTGTATCTTCCTGTTTAAATTCTTTCCTCATCACTCTGATAACATCCAGCTTCTCACATGGGAACAGTCCTATGGCAACAAGCATTCCTCATCTGTCTCTTCAACAGCTCTATTGATGTGTGTGTTTTTATCAACTTATTTTGGCATGCTGTGATTTTTCCAGAACTAAAAAAGAACTCACATCTGGACTTTTGACCACTGTTCAGAGATGACTGTAATATGAAAGTAAACCTTCTTTCCATTGTGTTCATTAAATACCCCTCTCTATTTTGGGCTTTTCCTGAATGGTTGGTACTGAAATATATGCCCTATGCATATATTAGTACTCAGTAGCTGTCTAATCCACTAAATTGTCCAGTCTGTTGAACAGTATCTTTTGTTAAGGCTTTTGACCTCAGTTGCACCTCACAAAATGGGAGAATATTATAACCTGCAATAAAATAATGACTGTCTGCCCTGTCCTGTGCTAAGTGACAAGCAAGTTTAGTGTACTTTGTGAACTATGAATGCTGATTCACAATTGATTCTTATTCTATATAATTAATTAGAAGCTAAAATTAAATAGAAGACTCAAAAAATGTGGGCATGAGTTCAAAAATTGTTCTTTTGGATTTTTGTGGATTATTGCCAGTGGCTCTTAATGAAATTTTCTGCTGGAACCTGTAAAACATTCAGTGCTCAAGAGCACTGATGTCTCTGCACATCTCCAAGTTCAGAAATCACTAATGGTTTGGAGAATTATGTAGTCAATACTGGCTTCTATATCTTGCACTGTTACCCTCTGGAACTGTTTCCTGTTAGACAATAAAGGGGAGGGGGTGCTTGTGCACAATTAATTTAGCTCAAGAAATGTTACTTGGATTGCCCATTTGAGTTGGAAGAAGTCTTGGAGGTCTAATTGTGTGATATCTGTAAAGATTGAGTGTAACTTTAACTTTATATTTCTGCTTATGTATTTGTATTGCCAGTGTTTGTGAGTAATTCTAGAGAGCAACAGGTGGAGAGGATGGGGAAGGGGGAAACTTAAATGTTGAGGAATGATTTGCAAATAATAAAAAGAAATACTGACTTGTGTTATGTAACACCTTCCACAATCTCAAGAAACTACATGTGTTTTATTGAGTTTTTTATATAGTTACTGTGGTGATGTAGGAATAGGGTAGCCAGCTTGTGTATAGCAAACAGTTATGTGATGATGTGCAGATAATCTGTTTTTCAGTGATGGTAATTGGACTAAGGATTAGACAGGATACCAGGAAAGTCCTGTTCAGTTAGGTATGAAAGTTGGTATGTCACTATGAGAGGGCAAATGAACTTCAATTGAAAGTCCAGTCTGAAAGACAATGGCTCTGATAATAGGGTGTTCCTTCAGTATTGTATTGGTGTATCCGTCTAGATTTTTGTGCTCGAGTCTTTGAAATGATCCCTGAATCCATTACCTTCTGGCTCAGGTGGCAGTCTTAATTAACATTGGAGAATAACACTACACCTGTGCAAATCCCCACAGCACCTGGCAACCCTGTGATCTCTATCTCGGAGGCCAATGTCAGAACATCCTTCCAGAGGGCGAACCCTCGTAAGATGTCAGGCCCTGATGGTGCACCTGGCAAGGTGCTGAAAATCTCTGCCATCCAACTGGCTGGAGTGCTCAATGCCATCTTCAACCTCTCACTGCTGCAGTTGGAGGTTCTCACCTGCTTCAAAAGGGCATCAATCGTACTAGTGCCCAAGAAGGGCAGGGTGAGCTGCCTCGATGACTATTGCGCGGTAGCACTCACATCTCCTGTGATGAAGGGCTTTGAGAGGTTGGTCATGGCTAGAATTAACTCCTGCCTGAGCAAGGACCTGGACCTGCCGCAATTTGCCTACCGGCACGACAGGTCAACAACAGATGCAATCTCACCGGCTCTTCACTTGGCTTTGGAGCACCTAGACAACAGCAATACGTATGTCAGGCTGTTTGTCAATTACAGCTCAGCATTCAACACCATCATCCTCTCAGTACTAATCAACAAGATTCAAAACCTGGGCATCTGTACCTTCCTCTGCAACTGGATCCTCTACTTCCTTATCAGGAGACCACAGTCAGTGCGGATCAGTACTAACATCTCCTCCTCGCTGACAGTCAACACAGGTGCACCTCAAGGATGCGTGCTTAGCCCACTCTCTCTACATTCATGACTGTGTGACCAGGCACAACTCAAATACCATCTGTAAATTTGCCGATGACACCACTGTTGTTGGCAGAATCTCAGAAGGCGATGAGGAGGCGCACAGAAGTGAGATAGATCGGCTGGTTGAGTGGTGTCACAATAACAACCTCGCACTCAGTGTCAGCACAACCAAGGAATGAGTGTGGACTTCAGGAAAGGTGAGTCAGGAGAACACACACCAGTCCTTATTTGAGGGGTCAGCGGCGGAAAGGGTGAACAGCTTCAGGTTCCTGGGCGTCGATGTTTCAGAATCTGTCCTGGGGTCAGCACATTGATGCAATCATGAAGAAGGTGCACCAATGGCTCTACTTCATTAGGAGTTTGAGGAGATTTGATGTGTCACAAAGACTCATACAGACTTCTACAAATGTGCGGTGGAGAGCATTCTGACTGGTTGCATCATCACCTGTTACGGAGGCTCCAATGTGCAGGATCGAAAGAGGCTCAGAAGATTGTAAACTCAGCCAGCTCCATGACGGGCACGACTCTTCCCACTGTTGAGGTCATCTTCAAGAGGTGCCTCAAGAAAGCAGCATCCATCATTAAGGACTTTCACTATCCGGGATATGCCCTCTTCTCATTACCACCGTCAGGGAGGAGGTACAGGAGCACAATGTTTTTGGAACAGCTTCTTCCCCTCCGCTGTCAAATTTCTGAACGGTCCATGAACACTACCTCATTGTTCCTCTTTCGCACTATTTACATATTTATTTATTTATTTTTGGTAACTTGTAGTAATTTTTATGTCTTGCACTGTTCTGCTGCCCCAAAACAACAAATTTCACGACATACATCAGTGATAATAAACCTGATTCTGATTCATAGTGAAGTAGTTGGGTTGAGAAATAGAAGTGGGAGCCTACTCCTTAGTAACTAATTGTAATAGTGCTGATAAATTCTGATTCGCATCATAAAAAGTAGCATTATAACACTTCTTGATCTATACATAACTGCTAATGATGGATGTAATAGTAGTTTACTATCTAAAGTGCTGAAAATCATTGCAGCCAGAATCTCCTGCAATGATTTGGTGTTGTCAGACTCTCCAGTCAATTTGATTGATAAGGTGGAAAGTGTCATCCCTCTCCCAATTGCCTTAGAGTCAAGTTGTATATGGGTCCTTTATAGATAGAGATGGATGAATTTCTAATGGGGGAATAAGGAAATAGTAAAGGAATTAAACAATTTTAAGTATCTGCTTTGTCTTCAAAAAGAAGACACAAACCAAAAACCTGCCAGTACTACCAGAGAACTGAAGAAAATAATTATCAGAAAAAAAAATTGCTGGAGAGATTAGTAAAACAAAGCCAATAAAACCTAAGGTACAATAATCTATATCCCAGAGTTTTGAAGAAGTGAATAGAAAGGCGGTAAACATTGAGGTTATTGTCTTTCAAAATTCTATGGATTCTAGAATTATTCATATGAATTGGAGGGTACCAGATGTGATCCCATTATTTGAGAAAGGAGGTAGAGGAGAACAACGAAAGATGGACTTGTTAGCCAAATGTCAGTTGCAGGGAAAATGCTAGAATCTGTATTGAAGGATATAACAGAACACTGAGAAAAGAATCATTAACGATTTTAGAAAAGGATTGAACAGAGTCAGCCTGAATGAATGAAAGGAAAATAATGTTTGGCTAATATTCTGGAGTTCCTTGAGGACATGATGAGTAGATCAGACATGTGGGAACCAGTGGATGTGGTATATTTTGACTTTTAATAGGTTTTCAGTAATGTCCCACACAGGAGATTTGTTAACAGGGCTGGAACACATTGGTGTTGGTAATATACTGATATGGACTATGAATTGATTATTGGACAGAAAACGAATCATGGAAAGAAATTGATCATTCTCAGGTTGGCAGGCTATGATTAGTAGGTTATTGCAAAGATTACTTCTTGGAACCCAGCTAGTCACTATATCAACAATTTGGCTGAGGAGATTAAGTGTCATATTTTAAAATTTGCCAATAATACAACACTGGGTGGGATCATGAGTCGGGAGGAGGATGTAAAGTCACTTCATGGATAAAATACAAGCTGAGTGAATGGGCAAGAATTTAGCAGATGCAATATAATGTGGAAAAATGTGAAATTCTCTGTTTTGGTGCACTAAATAGAAAAGGAGAGTATTTGCATTTGATCAGGGATTTGTGAGGTTTTGATGTTCAAAGGGACCTAGTGTACTTTGGGCACAAGTCACTGAAAACCAGGCAGGTGCAGCAAGTCATTATGAAGGCTTTGGCCTCCTTACCTAAAAAAGGATATCCTTGCCTTCAAGGGAGTACTGCAAAAATTCAGTATGGCTGTATGTGGATAAATTTATGCAGATTAGATCTGTATTCTGTAGAGTTTAGAAGAATGAGAAGAGATCTCATTGTACAAGTTTTGTAAGTTACTGTATTTGACCTGCAGATGCAAGGGGGATGTTTTCCTCAGTTGAGAAGTTTAGAGCAAGGGGTCATCTTCTCAGACTAGGGGATAGGCCATTTAGGACTGTGAAATTTCTTCCTGCAAAAGGGGACGAATCTTTGGAATTCTGTAACCCCGCTGGTTGTGAGGCTCAGCCATCGAGTTCAAACACGGACCAATAATTTTTTGGGTGTTCAAGAAATCAAGAATACGTGCCCACATCACAGGAAAGTGGCATTGAGAAAGAAGATCTGCCATGATCTTGAATGTTGGAGTAGGCTTAATGGGCCAGATGGCTTTCTATTGTTCCTATTGCTTGTTTCTTATGATAGTGACAGTTCTTAATTGGAAACACCACACAGAGCCTATTCGGGTTTTGGATCAATAATGCCAAGGTTGACCTGAACCACACAATGGAATTTCCTTGTAAAGCATGTCGACCTGAATTAACTCATCACCAAAATTCCTAGCCCAGCCCTCTGATTTTATAGAATGATGGAAATTACGACAGAGGAGGAGAAAGTTTAGCCCCTAACCTTGTGAATCTTCAGTAACAACATTCCCCCAGAACCTTTCCCTTCTCAAGTCAACCGTTACCACAGTAAGGCCCTTGAGTTTTATTCTCTCCTTTACTGGCTTCATCTCAGCTTATAATATCGTGCTGTTGCTGCAGTGCTGCTTAGGTATGCAATTAAAGGGTTGACTCCATCCCATTATGGTCTGCGTTTCTCATCCAGACCTCAGTCCCAAACTCCCTTACTCACTGACAATCCCCACCTCCTCCCAGTCACTCTCATTCCCTGTTCTTTTGCCTCTTTCCATTCCCAGTTTCATACATTGCATGTGTGACCTCACTGTCCACTTTCATCATCCCTTAGTTTTCCATGACCTTGTTATCCAGATTTCTCCATCACCTGACGCAATTTGTTTCTTATATGGCAGTTTATTCCCATAGCAACTCTCTGACTTCTGAGCCCCACACCCATTACATCTTCCACGGACCAGCACTGAGGCTTGAGTGGCTCATACTTCCCACCCACAGAGTGGGTCAGTCAAGATTTGGCGGGAATCCCAATTTCCCATGACTTGCAACTCCTGATTATTGCTGACACATTAGCCAGTCCTGACTTTCAGTGGGCGGCAGGGGTGTCATCACAGAGTGAGCTTAGAAGAGAAGGAATTTTAGATGAAAGGGTTTCCTAGGAAATCTCTGTTTAGGAGGTTCCAGGATGTAAAGGTGCCTAATTGATTGGGTTTACATTTGAAGAATATGTAGTAGCATGTAAGGTACAAAATTGGATGTGCCTTGTACTATGTCGTTGTTTTAAGAAATATTCAATTTTCTCGTATCTGCCTCCAGGATGCACCAGTGCCCACATCCTCCAATAAAGAGTATAAGATCATCTCTAATTGATATGTAATTGCCAGCAACGAGCCCTCAGCAAGTTTTTATTTTCCTCATCCAAAGTTGAAATACTTTATTGGTGGTGACTCGTTATGGTGCCACAACTTAGAACTGACTAAACTTATTTTACTTCAAGCATTTGAGAGAGTTGTACTTCGAATAACTGTGACCAAAGTTAAAATTTATGATCTTTTGGCAGGACTATCCTCATCTTAGCACTACCAGAGAATTTAGGTGCAGTGTCCTTTACATGACCAAAGTATTTGTTAATTTCTCTGGGAAAAGAGGCATACATTGTTGAACAATGTCACATTATGGGATATGTGATTTTCTTTCATTGAATGGATTTAGGAATGAATTATGTTCGAGTGTTGAATTAATAAATAAAGTAAATTTGGGCAGGTTTTAAAAAGATGGAGACTACAGCACTGAGGCAGGAGAGGTTGATGTTTTAATGAGTCAACAACCCTAATTATCTAAAATGAAAAGGCTAGAGGCAAAGCATATCTCATCTTTGATGGCCTAATAAAGTAACTGCAGTGCTACAATGGAAGTAATTCTATGCAGAAAAGGCTCCAACATATGAGAGATCTGCTGAGAATATCCAGAGGGAATTGCCAGGCTGCTTGGTAGGTCAATTAGTGAATCTCTGAACGGAGGAGAACTCTGAGTCTCTATGCCTCCACTATACGCAGAAGGTTAAAATGTGAGGGAGAGAAAATACTTAAAGGTACTCAAATATGAACGTAAGGACGTTAGGTTAAAAAATAGTTTTGCCGTTCAAAGGAAATTCTGAACCCACGGATGCTTGGCAACAGAAGCCAGGAAAGTAAGTAAGCATGTAATTGAGTTAATGAACTCTATTTCTAATTTTTCTTTTTCCTCTGAGACATTCTCTAGAAGGATGGATCTGAGTAGGAATATATTATGACTTTTAATCTGTGCAACCTGTTTAGCTGCACAAGCCTAAACCTCTCAGCCTTACAATATTCTGCAAAGACCAAGATTTTGCTCGCGTGCCTTAATCCCATCTCACGTACATTGACCTTGTTTCATTAAAGTGCTTCACCCACCCAACAAAAGATTGAAGAAGCATATGATGTGGTACATATGAGTATCTAGTTCAGATTTACAACTGGGTATTGGGTAGCATGTGGATACCTTTAAAGATAAAATACTTTATTTTGCTTATACATGTAAGCATTACCATTGTACCAAAGGGTAGACTTGGAATTTCAAACTTCTTTATAAGCTGATATTAAAAGAAAAATATGATTCTCATTTTTATAGCCTTTCACAATCCCATCATGCCCCAAAGCACTTACGAACAATGGGCCAGATTGCAAAATCTGATTTCTGCTTGCTGTTTGCCTGCAAGTTGCAGATATAACATGCACTGGTTGGCAGTCATTGATTGAGCCCACTGAACTCCTGATTCAGTTCAGTAGTTCAAGCCTGTGATGAGCCAGTCTTTGTGCAACTGATGGTGTTAGCATTAGTCACACCCTTGCTGAAATCATTTTTTTTCTGATGGAGCACGCTGCTATCATTTAATGAAAGATTCATTCTTAGGTATGTTTGAAATATAAACTGGGTTTAAAGCATGGGGGTGTAGAACATAGAACAGGACAGTACTGGCCCTTTGGCCCACAATGTTGTGCCAATCAATATAAACCTACTCCATGATCAATCTAACCCTTCCCTCCTGCACAGCCCATAACCCTCCATTTTTCATACATCCATGTGCCCATCTAAGAGTCTTTTAAATGTCTCTATTATATCAGCTTCTACCATGACCCCCCCCCCCCACAGTGCGTTCCAGGCACCCACCACTCTCTTTGTGAAAAACCTACCTCTGGCGTCTTGCTTAAACTTTCCTCCTCTTGCCTTAAGCAGATGTCCTCTGGTATTGGCCATTGTCACCCTGGGGAAAAGGTGCTGGCTGTCCACTCTATCTATGTCCCTCATAATCTTATATACCTCGACCAAGTCACCTCTCATCCTCCGTTGCTCTAAAGAGAAAAGCCCTAGCTCGCTCAACCTTTCCTCATAAGACACGTTCTCTAATCCAGGCAGCATCCTGATATGTTTAAGAAGGGCATTATATAAAGTGGGCTGATATATTTTTCTGCCAAATTTGAACAGAACATACTACTGTTCATTTGATATGATAATGATAGCTTTCAATATGATCAACTGTGTTCATTGGTTTGTTAGAAGGTTCCCATAGTTGGTATTTAACCTTGCACTAAGTTTGAAATGCATGCACTTTGTTCATTGATTTAATCCAATTTGTGCAGCTTGAATAGTGCAAAAATGATGAATCTACGCTGCACTGGAATGGCAACACCAACAAGCAGTATTGTGAGCAGGTTGATTCCCCCATCTCTGCTGAGATGGCGATTGAGTGGCTCTGCAAGCAGAAATTGCAGAGCATCTGCTAGGTGTCTCTAGGCAAGAGGGGACCAATCAAAAATCTAAATTTAGTTGGGATACTCTTTTACCTGTTAGTTGCCATTTGTGGCCAGTGGTTGGGAGTGAGTTGCTCTTCCTTAAATATAGGATGGATGAGATACAGGAGAAAATAGTTGCATAGAGAGTGATTGTATGCATAATTTAAGTTGCTTTCAAAATTTTATTTTGTGTGTATTAGCAATTGGTCTTTGTACATCACTTTCAAAGCTAGGAAGTTGAAGGCTGTTGTCAAATTGAGTTTATTGTCATATGCATAAGTACAGCGAGGTACAGGTACAATGAAAAGCTTGCTTGCAGCAGTATCACGGGCACGTAGATTCAGGCAGCACACAAAAGATAAATTATACGTGACAGTGAAGAAAGAAAATGACCGTGCTTGTATTGCCACTTTGATTGATGAACTGAACACAATTTGGGATAATCTTGTGTAGTTTAATATCACACCAATAGATGCATTCTTCACTGGAGTATTCAGGAATTTCATAATATTAAATTTTATTCCTATTAAAACTATCTCATTGCTGATCAAAGTTACTGTTTTCAAGTAGTATGTCATTTTAATGACACACCATTTCCATCTTCATCATTGGTTCATTGAGTTTGATCAACATGTTAAATAAGAGCAGATCAGATGGTTCTATGAGGGGTGATCTTATAGAGGTGTATAAAATTATGAGGGGCATAGATAGGGTGAATTTGTACAGTCTTTATCCCAGGGTTGGGGAATCAAGAACTAGAGGTCATGGGGTTAAGGTGAGAGAGGAGAGATTTAGTAGGAACCTGAGGGGCAATTTTTTCACCCAGAGGATGGTCAGTATATGGAATGAGCTGTCAGAGGAAATGGTTGAGGCAGGTACATTAACAACATTTAAAAAGTACTTGGACAGATACATGGATAGGAAAGGCTTAGAGGGACATGAGCCAAATGCAGGAAAATGGGACTAGCTTAGATGGGAATGTTGGTTGGCATGGACTAGTTGGGCAGAAGGGCCTGTTTCCATGCTGTATGTCTCTATAACTGCGTTTCAATTTAATGGTTTGTAATTAGCAGGAATCATAGGACATTTTTACCTTGCTGTGTGGAACAGTTTTCCCACATCTCCCCAGCCGTACCAACCCCAAGTCCCACATGTATCTTGAGACTCCATTCCCTTTTGATCAGACTCAGTCTGAGACCTTTTGCTATCTCAAGTGTGCCAAAATAACCTTGGCAGAGTCTGATCACTGCAGGAGGAGTCCACCCACCAATTCCAAAGGGGGAGATTTAGCTCTCTGTGGCATGGCGAGAACCAGTGGGTATTTAGAATTTTGGCGGTTTGGTGATCACTGAGGGATTGCTTTGATCAGCTTGCATTCCAGTCTGAAATGACGGAGAGTAACTGCATGGATCACATGATATATTGTAGGGTCATGTCATGATCTATTGTTTATAAGAGACTTATTAATCTCTTGGGCATTAATTGAGGATAAAGATTGGCCAGGACAACAGTATAGCTTCTTTGAAATAGTGTTTCCTCACCACTATACTGGTGTTAACCTAAATTTTAGGTTCCATTACTTACTAGTTACTTACAACCAGATCCAGAACTACCTGACTCGGGTAAGAGTGCTCCCAACTGGTACATTGTTGTTACGTCAATACTTTTGTATACCAACTATGGGGAAAGAACAGGGTAAATACAGTGTGCAGCTTGCACAATTGAGTGACCAACTTGTATTTTAAAATTTCGGTGATTTTAACCTTGAATATATTGTTGATAAGAGGCTTATGGACGTGAATGCTCCATTTATGGAAAAGTCTTGTTTAATAAGTTTTGAAAAAAATCTGGTGGCATCCTAATTTGTGAGATTTCTAAAGGAATTTTGAGTTATTTTGAGTTGTGTTGCCATCGCAGATAACAAAAAGTTAAAATTAAATCAATAATCCTAATTATTGCAGGGGATAAAGTTTAAGATCGATGTAGTTTCTTTAGCAAGGACTGCTGAAATCGTACTATTTTCTTATCTGATATGTAACAATGAAGAGAAATATGTATTCCACTTCCACTGTATAGAGCAGATGGAAATTTTGAAAATGTTATTCAAAATGTTGGAAAGTAAGGAATAGTGGAAACTGAAGTACAACATTTGCAGTAATTGTCTTGGGAGGAAATATTTATCTTGGAATAAACAGTCATAGTATTCTTACATAAACTGCTTTTAGTATGGGAGGGAGGACTGAGGAAGTTTTGAATTTCTCAAAGGAGTTATAAATACTGTGACCACTTCCTTTCTGTGTGAGGCAGGATTCCTGTTAATTTGCCTTTTGAGTGAATTTGCTTAAATGTTATCACCACATAATTGAAATTCTGGAGAAAGAGACCACAAACTATCCCTAATCAAACTTTCTTTCACAACTTGTATAACTTCAAGCATTTTTGCCACTGGCTTAAATTCTTTTGACTAGCCTAGACACCACATTTAGAGCTGACTGACCATGCCATGCTAAAGTACCTGAATGATGGAGAGGCTTTTAGCAGTCAGCCTCAGGATGTGGAAAGATATGTTCCATTCTCCCTTTTTTCCCCCAGCTTCTGTGATTTTGTTTCCATTTTAATAATAGAAGGAAAACTAAGTTTTGGGTAAAAACTTAAATGTAAACTATTATTATTCCTTATAAAGCTCCCTTAATGTGTGCATATGGCCCAAAATGCTTAGCAGAATTTTGACAATATAAAAAAAAATGACCTCTGCCAGCAGAATAAAACATTGGATTAAATGACCAAAGGCTAAAGGTAGACCATTTAAAAGTGAACATCTGCAAGAGAACAGAAATGGAGAAGCAAGGGGATCTTTAAAGCTTTTAGGGATGGAAGCAGTTTTAGAAGTGGGAAACAATGCCACAGAGGGACTTGGAAAATGAGGATGATGATTCTAAAATTGTTGTGTTATCAGGGTGGGAACCAGTGTAGGTTTTGAGCACGTGTGTGATAGGCTGATGAGATAACAAAATATATTGCACGCACAAAATTATTGTTTTGTTGCACATATTTTAAAATTGTTTATATTATATTATTTATAAATTCCTGGATATAAATATTTGTAAAGGAGTTAACCCGTTTGCATTATTTCTTCTGCTGAGGGAAGGATCTTGCAGGCAATTGAATTTCAGAGCAGGTCATTATGCTGTCAATCCTGCAGAACGTTTAATCTGTTCTGCTTTTAAGAGGTGATCTGATAATTTCACTGCTTGAAGAAATCAAGGTCAAAATTTTATAATGAATAGGAATTTTCCATCCAAAATAAATGTTCACATTTTATTTTAATTGTCTTTTGGGAAGGTCATGAGTTTACTTTGTATCATTAAGAAACAGTGTATTTAGTAAAAATCTGCTCATTTAAATTTCTATTTTATAGTTACTGTATGTTGATCGAAGTGGAGGCAATATCTTTTTTTTGAGGAAGGTAACACAGTCACATTGTGTTCCCAACTCAGATGGAACCGATGCATATAAACCTTTTGTCAACTTTCAGAAGGAGAGACTCCCTCTGTGTATTTAACAATGTCATAAACCTGGTTATAAACTATTTTCAATTTCATTTTACATCATACAGAGAGCAAATCTGAACTCTTAAAGGTAAAATCTGAAATTTTCCTCATCATTCATCTTGAGTGTGATTGCCAATTTATGCTCAGTTGCTAACAATTTTGGGATTATCTTAACTCTTAAAGTTCTTGGAGCAGTTAAATCTGATTTCAAGTAAATGAATGATGGTGCAACCCATTGTGATACACTGTCCATTTTAATTTTATCAGAATATGTAGTTTTAAGATATTTTTAATTGAAAAAATCGATAGCACAGATTATAATATTTCAGAGTTCAAGAGTCCCATGCAGTGAAAAATGTACCTGATTCATTAAACTCGCCACTGTCTCTCACCCCTAATTATAAGTGAATGGAATGCAGCTCTCTTTGTTCACTTTGTGTGGCTCTCATTTTGAGTTAAAGGGAAAATATGCTAACTTTTGTAGAAAACACGTGCTCATAACATCAGCAAAATCTCTCAAGAATATTCTGCCCTAATATCCTGCCACTTTGAGCATTTTCTTTTCTCTGGTGTGCTTCTGTGAGCAAGGTCATAGATTTTATTGAAAGTGAATGTTTTGAATCAGCATGGGGTCTGATTAACAGTGATGAAGCTTGGAATACCCTCATCCTATTGTGGTTGACCATACTTTCAGATCTCCTGTCCGATCCCTATTCAAAGCCTTCATTTTCATCTTCAGTGTCCACTTTCCACTTACTCTATGGCTCTGAGAGGTTTTTTTTCTGTGAGACACACAATGTAAAAAATCAGATCAAAGCCCTTCAGTCCTGCGTGTCTAGTTGTGAATGGTGATAGATGAATAAACAGCTGAAGAAAGGTGGAGGTGGATTTAACTGACCAATGTTTTGGCATTAGTTTATTGATTTATAAAATCCTCATCTAAAGATCACACCACTAATTTGTAAATGTTGCCTGAAATGGCTTAGTAAACTATAGGGTTCCAAGGCCATTAGGAATAGGCAGTAAGTGTTGCCTTTGACTATAATGCCCAGAATCTGGAAATTGAATAAGTTTTAAAAAAAATAGTTTTTATATAAACCTTATTCTTTATGTTTTACACAATGCTGACCCATTAACAGAGAATGATTTGCAGGAGACTGGTTTCAGTCAACTGGCTTCCAATGTACATATTGCTATCTTACCCAGCCAGTAGATCTGCAATTCTATAAGTACTTGCTGTCTTGATGAATAGGTGTATTTGCAAGTATTGATGTGGGAAGCTAGTATGAAATGGTCAGTCTCCTGGTACTTGAGGAGCACCAATAAAACACTGATTTGAAGTGACAGAGGTAAATGGACGTGTCCATTTAGGTAAGATACTCAATATAGTTGAGTAACAGATGAGAATCATTTTTCTTATGGTCATGTTGTTTGTGCCCTTTGTTGATGGGTCCATCTCCAAAAAGTACTAATGAATTTCAAAATGAATCAATGAGATCTCTCTGCTTAGACACAGAAAAAACTGATCCGTTCACAACATTCTCACTTCACCAAATTTGATTGTTTTTCAGATATTTTAATCATGTGTTTTAAATAATTCAGATATGCCAGGAAGTTTTGATTTTAAATTCTGCTTAATGGGTCAACAGTTTCCAGGCTCTGCTTCTGACAGCAGCCATCAGAAACTTGGATGAAAAACACTATAATGCTGGGGAAACTCAGCAAGCCAGGCAGCATCTATGCACAAAAGTAGGCGGTCAATGTTTCGGGTCAGGACCCTTCTTCAGGACTGAAGATCGGAAAAGGGGAAGCCCAATATATAGGAGGGAAAAGCAGGGCAGTGATAGGTGGACAAAAGAGGGGAGGCACCTCCCTTGATAGATTTACCTGCACCCCCCCTTAATATCATCTACTGCATTTGGAGCTCCAAGTGTGGGCTCCTCTACATTGGCAAAATCAAACGCAGACTAGGTGACCATTTCGCAGAACACCAGCGCTCCATCTGTAACCGTGATCTGCATCTCCCCTTTGCCAGTCACTTCAACTCCCCCTCCCACACCATCACTGATACGTTGGTCCTCGGCCTCCTCCACTGCCAGGAGAAGTCCAAGTGCAAACTGGAGGAACAGCACCTCATTTTCCGTCTTGGAACCTTGCAGCCTAACGGCATGAACATTTGAATTCTCCCACTTTAAGTAATCCCCTCAACAACCCCCCCCCCCCCCCCCCCCCAAACAATACCTCTTCTTCCCTTTCCTAGTCTATCTCTCATTTTTCTACCTTTTTCTCCTTACCTTTGAGCCATCCCCTGGTAGAGCTGCTCTCCCCTCCTCCCCTGCACTTGCCTATCACTATCACCACCTTATGCCCATCCCACATCCCCCCTTTTGTCCACCAATCACTGCTCTGCTTTTCTTTCCTATATATTGGGCTTCCCCTTTTCCTATCTTCAGTCCTGAAGAAGGGTCCTGACCCGAAACATTGACCGCCTGCTTTTCACTACGGATGCCGCCTGGCCTGCTGAATTCCTCCAGCATTATAGTGTTTTTCATCTGGATATTCCAACACCTGCAGTCCTTTGTTTCTGCAGGAACTTGAACCCTGTTCAATCCAGCAGTCACTGGTGCCCGTCATGGTGTGTATGATGCAAACATATTTGTTGTCCCTTGCTCGGATGATAGTGTAATCTAACCAATTGCACTGGGGCTGTTGCCATGATGTTTTGTGCTTATCCCTGGGATGAAACGGTGTTTGTTATAAGAAGGTCATGTTCCAAGCAATTTGTCAAAAGAAGGACATCTTGAAGAAGTTAGTCTTCCTTATTCCATCCTCACTGATTATGTCCCTTTCGACCCTGATATTGAAGTCACACAGGATGATCAGTTTGTGATGTGGACCAGGACTTTTGTTTTAAGGTTAATGTTGAAGTTGTGCTTGGCCTCATCTGAAGATTCCAGGTTGGGGCATGTGAATAGACAACCATAATCTATCGGAATCTCAGGTGGCGACGAGGAGGTGCACAGGAGTGAGGTAGATCGGCTGGTTGTGTGGTGTCACAACAACAACCTCGCACTCAATGTCAGCAAGACCAAGGAATTGATTGTGGACTTCAGGAAGGGGAAGTCTGGAGAACACACACCTGTCCTCATTGAGGGATCAGTGGTGGGAAGGGTGAGCAGCTTCAAGTTCCTGGGTGTCAGCATCTCTGAGGATCTGTCCTGGACCCAACACATTGATGCAATCATGAAGAAGATGCACCAGTGGCTCTACTTCATTTGGAGTTTGAGGAGACTTGGTATGTCACAAAGACTCTTGCAGACTTCTACAGATGTACGGTGGAGAGCATTCTGACTGGTTGCATCACTGCCTGGTATGGAGGCTCCAGTGTGCAGGATTGAAAGAGGCTGCAGAAGGTAGAAGACTCAGCCAGCACCCACACTCAACATTTCTGGAACAGCTTCTTTCCCACTGCCATCAGATTTCTGAACGGTCCATGAACTCTACCTCGTTATTCCTCTTTTTGCACTAATTTATTTATATTTTTGTATCTTTGTAATTTTTATGTCTTGCACTGTACTGCTGCTGCAAAACAACAAATTTCACGATATATGTCAGTGGTAATAAATCTGATTCTGATTCATAGCATGTTGATTATGTGCTGGGTGAGCCAAAGGGTCATTTGCTAATTCTGCAGAGGAAAGTTCTAAGGAGCCAGGCAAGCGCATTTTTGATGGCGAAGCTCATTTCATGAAGACGACATTCTTCTTCAGATCTGCCCTTCCACTACCTTGTTCTTTAAACTGGGCATCTCCTACCCAATGTGTCTCACTCAATGCAGCGATGTTGATGTCAAATAATCCAAGTTCAGGAGCTACGACAGTAGAGCTGTTGCGATCATCTGTGAAGATCTTGATATTCCAGATCTAAAACTTCATTTGTGGAGTGGAAACTGCCTGTGCAGAGTTTCTTTTAGCATGTGGCAGCCATTGCTTGCCAGCTATCACTTGGGCTTTACAGAGCAAGGTCTTGATCCAGTAGCATGGGGAATCAAAAAATCTTGAAACTCTGCTGCATTGTGTTAATTCTCACACATTAAAATGAGCACGTGTGGTGGTGCTATCTAGCACATGCACAATTGCTCGTAGGGACGTGGACATGGCTTGAGCATGGGAGCCCCTGCTCATTTTGTCCCAATGGTTTTCTCGAACTTTCTCACTGCAGTGTTTGACTTCACCTCCCACAAATTTCAAAGTCAAGTTTATTGTCATATACACAAGTACATGCATGCACAGGTGTAATGAAAAACTTACTTTTAGCAGCATTACAGGCACATAGCATCATATAAGCAACATTCACAAGAAAAACATAAACACAATTTTTATCAGAAAGGAAAAAAAAGTCCATTTTAGTGCAAAGTGATCAAAGTGGTTGTAGTGTTGCTAAACTCTAGTGATTAGAGTCTCCTATGGGACTGGAGCTGATGGGAAACTGTTCAACCTATGGCATCTACATTCCGCAACCAAGACCACTTGACCCTGAGTGTTTGAGCAGCAATGTGCAAAGGACACTTCTATTTGCATACGTTCAGAAGCCAAGCTCCAAGACATTATCGACTCATTCATCAGAACATGCAAGAGGTTGGGCCCGACACTTAACTGCCACAAGACTCTCGTCCTCTTCCACAAGACAAAAGTCTTGCCCCCACTGCACCATTGCCTTTCAACAATAAAGGTTTATGGTGAGATCTAGAAAAATGTGGTTTGCTTCCTATATCTCAGGAGTTGTCCCTTATTGAAGGCAGACATCATTGATGAAATGTATTTTTGGATTCAATGTGCCAGCACAGTGTGCGTTTCATTGAGGTAGAGTGTTTGAAAATCAAGTCCTCAGGACTGGCACAAAATTCATGGTCGACTGGACAGCTGTGATCCATACCATCATGAACATTTCTAACACCAGAACTATCTACAGCAGGCACTTTGGTACACTGGGAAATACCACCAATGCTATCTCTGCAAGATCTTCCAAATTCACTGGCAGGATAAGCAAACCAACGTCAGCATCCTCTCCCTGGCCAACATCCCCAGCATCGAGACTCTGGTTGCTTTGTTGGGCAGGCCACGTGACTTTCATGCCTGCACCAGACTCCTGAAACAGCCACTCTGTTCTGAGTTTTGTCATGGGAGGAGATTAAACAGTGAATAGAGATTAAAATTCAAGGTGCTCAAAGTTTCATTGAAGAAATGCAGCATCCCTACCAACTCTCTTGAATCCCCAACACATGATTGTGCAAAGAAAAGAAAGTGGGCGCATTTGGGATGGTATTGAGAACCTCAAATCTACCCCCGCAGTACTATCACTACTAGATCAGTTTAGTGTTTTTTCTGGCTATAGATTAAATCTTAATAAGAGCGAACTTTTTCCGTTAAATATGCAAACCCCATTTTACAGGCAATTACCTTTTAGATTGGTAACTGACTATTTTGTGTATTTAGGTGTTAAAATTACCAAGAAACGTAAGGGCTTACTTAAAGCTAATCTATTGCCTTTAATTGACCATGTTAAACAATTATTTACTAAATGGTCCCCACTGCCTTTATCATTGGTAGGCCGAATTAGTGCATTTAAGATGAATATTTTACCAAAATTTTTATATTTATTTCAAGCGATTCCAACTTTCGTCCCAAAATCTTTTTTTGACACTATTGATTCTAAAATTCTTTCATATATCTGGCAGAATAAAAACCCGAGGTTAAGCAAGAAATATTTACAAAAACTAAAACAGGATGGTGGTATGGCCCTGCCTAACTTCATATTATTGGGCAATTAATATCAGATAGTTAATTTTTTGGATACAAGATTCAGATGTAATTCAGTGTCCCAAATGGGTACACCTTGAGCACCAATCAGTACTTGAATTTTCATTAGTTTCTATTTTAGGAGCTTCACTCCCTTTTGTACTTGCCAAATTAAGTAAACATATGATTAACCCAATTGTTAAACATACAATACGAATATGGCTTCAATTTCATAAATTTTTTGGATTGAATAAATTTAACTTGCTAAGTCCCATTCAATCTAATTTTTTCTTTCATCCATCCAGAGTTGACTCAGCTTTTTCCATATGGAACAGGAAGGGAATAGTATGTTTTCGTGATTTATTCATTGATAACTGGTTTTCATCTTTTGAACAATTGTCTAACAAATGCAATTTACCTAGATCACACTTTTTTCGATATTTGCAGATTAGAAATTTTTTAAAAGCTACTATACCCTCTTTTCCCACACCTTACAAAACTGAAATTACGGAAAAAATTTTAGGTCTTAATCCTTATCAGAAGGGTTTGATAGCAATAATCTGTGATTTAATTATGAAAATACGTCCAGAATCACTGGACAAAATTAAGAATGAATGGGAAAGCGAACTCCAGACATCTATACCTACAGAGACATGGAAGAAAATTCTTCATTTGGTTAATACATCTTCAATGTGTGCCAGACACTCTTTGATACAGTTTAAGGTAGTTCACAGGACCCATATGTCAAAAGATAAGCTAGCCCGTTTTTATCACCATATAAGTCCTATATGTGACAAATGTAAATCGAATGTGGCTTCTTTGACACACGTTTTGGTCCTGTCCTCTTGGGGAAAAATATTGGAAAGACATTTTTAACATTATTTCAAATGTATTGAATATTGATTTACAACCTCACCCTATCACTGCAATTTATGGATTACCAAGGATAGAGTCTGGCCATTTATCTGCTTCCGCTAACCGTATGATTGCCGTTGCTACATTAATGGCCAAACGATCCATTTTGCTTAAATGGAAGGATCCAATACCCCCTACTACTTTTCAATGGTTCTCTCAAACCATATCATGTTTAAACTTGGAAAAAATTAGGAGTGGTACCGTTGATCCTTCACTTAAATTTGAAGATATTTGGAGTCCATTTATTCAACATTTTCACATGATGTAGATCCCCTTTCAATAACTTTCCAATTTAGAGGAACGGAGTTGATGACATAATATTGCTCTGTTTCTACTGAGAAATTTCAGTCCAGTCTTTTTTGTTTTTTTTGAAATTTTTCTGTTAAGTTTGGTTTGATATATTGTTTATAATTTTTCTTATTGATTTGGGGATTTTTTTCTTACTTTTCTTTTACATATATATAATAAATCTTTTTCTTTCCTTTCTTTTATGTTATATTCATTTACTAAGAGATTGTGGGATCTACAGTTTTTTTTTATATTTTAATGTTCTTTATGATTATGCCATGATTGTTCTCCTGATGTCTTTGTATTACATGTACAAACATTGATGTTATATATTAATCTGTATTAATTTGAAAACTAATAAAAAGATTGAAAAAGAAAAGAAAGAGAACCTCAAAGTCTTGCTCTGCGAGCACAGAGAAGCACTGTGTAAGCTGCAGAAAGAGTGCATCACCTCATAATCTATCCTTGTCCACCCTATCTGCCACTACCTTGCCCATCTGTAGAAGAGTGTGCAGTTCCCACTTTGGTATCATTTGCACCTCAACCCACATAACCAGAGTAGAAACAAGTCATTCTCAGTCACTAGACCCTAGCAACTTAAAACTCCAAGGCATGAAGTGAATAACTATATAGTCATGTGGTGATGGTACAGTTGTAAATGAAAATAATTCATTAATATCTATGCTGACTAAATTAAAATGTGCAACAGCCATGCCATTGATTAGCATCTATTAAAGTAGAAAATAAAGCACTTTTATGCTGTTCATTCAGTTATTGGTTCATTTTGCCATGACAGAGAGGAAATAATAAATGTTTCTTTAATTATTGACAGTTGCATTCTGCATTTTCCATGTGCCATGGTAGTGTAGTTTAGAGAACACTAATTCTGTGAGTCAATGAACAGTTAAGCTTGATGTTGCACGTGCTATGCTATATGTAGCTTTTTATTCCTCCACCATACAAGGGTGTGGATTTGCTGTTGTCTCAACTGTGTTTTGCTCCACTGAAGGTCCTTTGACAATTGGTGCAAAGAATAACAATGTGTGATAACCTTCAGAAAATAGTCATTCAGAACGACGTATTGTAAGGAATATAGAAAACTTGAAATGAGATTCTGCCCCACCTCTTCCTTGCTATTCTCTTGACTACTATTTAAAGTATGTGGCTATTCTCTTCATTCAGTGCATGCTGGGTACACTTGTCAATGCTGTTTTCATTTGCAAAGGCAGTACAGTGTGGGAAGGAACAAACTTAAATAAAGCTGTATAGTCTTCAGGCCGAATGACAACTATTTGCCTCTTTGTTCACTTAATAGATATCTTTGAGCGTTGGAGTGAATGGAGGTGGAGCTGATTAAAGTAGTAACATTGGCTCAAGTGATGCAATGGTCTTTATTTGTCCTCTTGATTACTCAATGAATACACATTATTTATTGCTGAGAACTTGCTGAATGAAAGTTACAATGCCATAAATACTGCAAAATTAAATCAGTAAGTTTATAATGCAAGTTTTAAAAAGACTTAGGTGGGGCAAACCATTTGAGGGTACATTTTACTCTGCATCTGGTAGGCATGCCAAATTTTATGATCCTTTATTAGATATGAAGAGAAAAAATAAAATATACTGAAGACAGAGCTTACGTAGTGTCTTATTACACAAGGAGCTGAAGCCCTCAATTGAATTTTGTACAATTTTCCTCACCAGTGAGGCTGCAATTATTCAGCATGCTCTTTAGTTCTATTGTGGATTAAGTTGCCTGCATCCAAACAAACTTGAAAGTTACCATTAATTTTGATTAGCATTTCTGCACTAATACTCACTAGAATTTCTAAAATAATGCAGCCATTGTTCTTGAAACATGTGCTGGTTCCATCAGTCACTCTTTGTCTAAACATAAGATTAATTTAGATCATAAAATGTGTTCCTTAGATTATTTGTTGTATTCAAGGGTCAAATCAGTGACACAAAAATGCTGAAGTCTTGAATAGGTTTTATAATCAATAGCTTTTAGGAATCTTTAAAAAAAATTCAACTCTAACTAAATGTTAACAAAGGAAAGGTCCTTTCCATCCTCAATCACTCCAGCCATAGAAGAAAATTTCCATATAATATCCTTCAGTTAGTAATACAGAATTTTTCAAATAATGACTTTTACATCTGCAGCTTCTAGATATGTCAATAGCATGCAAAGCAATTCACAAATGTAAAGGAATGCACTTCACACTATGAGACATAGTGGGAAAAACTTTTTTTTGCCACAGCATTAATATCTCTCAGAAAAATAGATATGGGGTGGGAAAGTGAGTCAGTTGACTTCAAGGAAGGATTAATCTAGAGTAGCATTAGTATTGGTGAATGTAAAATTGGCTCAAGATGCAATGGTCTTTATTTGCCCTCTTGATTTTTCAATGCTGATAATTTAATGAATTGCTGAAAATTTAATTGCTGAAAATTATAATGCCATAAACAGTGCAAAGTTAAATCGGTAAGTTTTAAAAAGAATTTTCCCTTTTGCATACAATGTAGTTCGTCTACTGAGATAGTCAGTGTTTATTTGCAGGTGGTAAATTGGTTTATCATTGTCACATGTATCGAGGTACAGTGGAAAAACTTGTTTTGCATATAGATCAATTCATTACACAGCACGTTGAGGTAGTACAAGGGAAAACGATAATAATGCAGAATACAGTGTTACAGTTACAGAGAAAGTGCAGGCAGACAATAAGGTGCAAGGTAATAATGAAGTAGATTGTGAGGTCAAGAGTCCATCTTATCGTACTAGGGAATAGTACAGTGTCTGAAGGAACAAAATTAAAAATGTATTGTCTTCAGGCTGAATCACAACTGTTTGCCTCTTTGTTCACTTGATAGATATCTTTCAGCATTTGAGTGAATTGAAATGGAGCTGATGATAGTAGTAATATTAGGTGAAATTGGCTCAAGAGATGCATTGGAAATGCAGGAGATTCAATAGTCATAATAGTGGGATAGAAGCTGTCCTTGAGTCTGGTGGTACGTGCTTTCAGGTTTTTATATGCTGGCTGCTTTACCGAGGCAGTGAGAAGTGTAAGACAGAGTCCATAGTGGGGAGGCTGTACATATGGATTATTATATTTCAAGATTTCCATTTTCCATGACTTCCCAATTTTCTTTTGGTTAAAGGCAAGGAAGTGCATTCTTACATGGTGTTGTAGAATTATCTTGCCCCTCCCTTGGAAAACAATGATTTTACTTATCTGCAAGCAGTCACTGAAAAGGAAGTCTGAGGTTGCCTGACCTGTAATAATGGCTGATTATGTCACTTATGATGTGATGGGAAGTTTTATTGCCAACTGATTTGTCTGATTATTTTTTGCATGTGATTTTTTTTTGCCATTCCCTTTGACCTAGTGAAGTTATCACAGATGTTTAAAGCCTATCTTTTGTCAGTTTGTAATGGGTCCAGGTGGCCTCCTCTTTTCCTTTTCAGAAAGGAAGCTGTACTTGTTGTGCTAATCTTCTTAGTGACACAGAACACATCAAGTGTGCAGTTTCTATCAAGAATCTGTGATACTACCCTTTCAAGGCCTACAGATTTGGCATGTATTTGAATAGCTTTGACATGTGATGTAGTTGTATAAGTACCAGTGTATTTAAAAAGATCTCTTGCATGTATAGAAAGAAAAGCTCACACACCAGTGATTCTCAATGGAAAAAAGAAGCTTAACTGGATTTACAGACTCTTCTGTTTGGCTGAAACATCCTTAAAAATGTTGGTGGTAAGGCTGATGAAAGAAAGCAATTTCAAAGAATACAAAAGCTTGTGTAGGGTACTCCGTCTTCTGTTGCAGTGGGTTTGTAGAAGAAATAGAGCTTGAGGTTGCCATGGAAGTTGGATAATTTAAGTGAATTCACAACAGCTCCATTAAGATTACATGACATTGTATGGAAGTATTCTTCCTTCAGACAGGTGTATAATTACTTGTGTTATGTTACTCGTATTTGCTAGAAAACAATTGTTCTTCTGTTTGTAGTTTCTGCATTTACTTGGTCTGAGTCCTACTCGTATACCATCTGTATTTAGCTGTGAGTTGCCTATGTCATAGTTACAGTTAGGAACAATCAATGAACCTCCTTTTAGTGAATCTGGGAATGTGACCTTCAAGATGTAGTCATGCTTTCTGTGACCTTGTCTGTATTATAGAGTTCTGCAATTGGAAAAGTTAATTATGAAATTTTATTAAAAATCACAATTGGTTTTCCTCAATTTGCATTATTTCATGTTTCTGACTGCTTATGAATGTCTTTGTGTAACTTAATAACAAACCAGTTAATGATGACAAATTTACTGAGGTTGAAATATGATTGCCTGCCAGCCAATTGTGTTTTTAAGTGGGTCCACAATATTGTCACATTTGTAACAATACTTGTTCTGTATTTGGATGTTTTTTTAAAAATTATTCAACACTTTAGTTTTGTTGGAGGATTGTTTGGATATTTTTAAAAACGTGAGCACTTTTTCAAACAAAAAACTATAATATGAGTTGTTACTTAAAACCAAACTTTCCCTGATGGATTTTAAGATCAAAAAATTAATGTTTGAATCTGCAGCATAATTTCAGTGCATTAATGAACTGTATAGGCAGAAAATAAAACTAGTCTTCGGGATGTTCCCAAGTGATTAGTTTTGGAGATTTGTAACAAAATTGGGGGTGGCAATAAATGGTTGCCATTGCTCACATCCTGTAGGTGAGTAAGTGAAGAAAATCCAGTCTTGTACTTTTGTAGGTTGATGAGTTGAATTATGATGGGTTCTCTATGTTGTTTAAGAAAGTTAACATTTCCCATAATATGTTTTAATGCTTCTCTCCATCCTGCCATCTGTTCTGTGCAAACTTAAAAAAGTAGTTTGCAGGTTTGTAGCAAACCTGGCAAACATTTATCAAATAAAAATCTGGTAGGCAAGATAATAATGCTACAAAGTAATTAGTTACACCTCAGTTTTGGATGACAGTGTTGAGCAGTCAGTCACCCAGAATTTTTTTTTATATTTCAAAACTTGACTTTATTCATAATGAAATATATATCACCCCCAATGGAAGAAACAGTGCAAAAAACTTTTACATTCATGGTCATTACATTCAGTAGTGTTAATTTTTTTTAAAAAAGCACAAACATAGCACGATTGCCACTCGCATGGCTCCCTGTGGTGATACCCCTTTCAATGTTCGAGGGGCTTTCCCACCCTGTCTCACCCTGCCCCTTCCTGTGTGGTAGCAATAGGATCCTACACTATACACTAGGTCCTTCCCCGCAGGGAATTAGCATTGGCTGAACTGAGCTTCAGTGCATCCCTCATCACATACTCCTGCCTGGAATGTGCCAGTCGGCAGCATTCTCTTACAGACACCTCGCTGTGTTGGAAGACCAACATGTTTCGGGCAGACCAAAGGGAGTCTTTCACCGAGTTGATGACCTTCCAGCAGCACTTGATGTCTGTCTTGGTGTGTGACCCCGGGGACAGCCTGTAGATCAGAGAGTCCTCTGTCACGCAGCTGCTGGGGTTGAACCGGGACACAGACCCTTGCATCCGCTTCCATGCTCCCTTAGCAAATCCACTCTGCAATGAGGTGGGTGACCGTTCCTTCCCTACTGCAGCTGTCCTGGGGGCAGCGTCCATTGGGGGTGATATGTCATCTGCAGAGGAAACCTCTGACTGGGAGGGCACCTCTCACTGCCAGCCAAGCCAGGTCTTGGTGCTTGTTGGTCAGATCTAGTGATGAAGCGTCCTGCCAGATGGGTTGGACAGTTTGCTCAGGGAACAAACCCACAGAATCCATAGTGTCTCTGTCCCACAATGTTTACAGTACGTTCTGCGCTGATCACTGCTTGATGGACTTGTGGTCAAAGGTGTTTACTTGGAAGTACTCTTCCACAAAGGGCAGGTAGTGCAGCAACGTCCAGCTGACTGGGACATTGTGCAGTAGAGGGGCCAGGTCTATCCTCTGCGGCACCAGGGACATGTAGAACCTCAGCACGTGGAGGCACGTGGTGCCCATATATTTTGGATCCACACACTGTCTGGTATAGCCACACACAAAAGTTGTCATCAGGTTGAGAGCAACTTTGGGTACACTTTTGCCCCCATTCTCTGAGAACTTGTGCAGCGTGACCCATTGGACTCGCTCCATCTTGGACCCCCAGATAAACTGGAAGACGTCCTGGGTGATTATCAAGGCAGAGGAGCGGGGAGCAGGCCACACCTGCGCTAAGTGCAGCAGCCCTCAGTGCATATCGCACCTGATGACCAAGTTCTTCCCAGTTATTGACAGAGAATGCCATTCCAGTTTTTGTTTTACCTTCCCAATCCGCTTCAGCCAATTTTTGTTATACGCCTCAGCCCCTCCAAACCAGGCCCCTTGCATCTTCAGGTAGTCAGACCTGGCAGTGAAGGGGACATTGGATCAGTCGGAGCAGTTAGCGAAGAGCATGGCCTCGCTGCTCTTGCGGTTGACTCTGGCCCCCGATGCTAACTCAAACTGGTCGCAGATGCTAATCAATCTGCAAATTGACTATAGATCTGAGCAGAAGACGGCGACATCGTCCATGTACAGGGAGGTTTTTACTTGTGTGGCTCCACTGCCTGGCAACGTCACCCCTCTTGTGCTCTCGTCTTCCCTGATAGAATTGGCAAAGGGTTGCATGCAGCACAAACAAGATGGGAGAGTGGACAACCCTGCTGACTCCAGACTTGATGGGGAAGCTTTGTCTCCCACCCATTGATTTGGATTGCACTGTGGATATCTGTGTAGAGCAGTTGGATCCAATTTCTGATTCCCTTCCCAAAACCCATTTTGGAGAACATGTCTATCATGTACATATGGGATATCCTGTCAAAGGCCTTCTCCTGGTCCAAGCTGACCAGGCAGGCATCCACCCCTCTGTCCTGCATGTAGACAATGGTCTCCTTGAGCAGTGCAAGGCTGTCAGAGATTTTCCTGCCTGGTACGGCACAGGTGGATCACCTGTCCCAGAGCAGACTTGACCCGGTTGGCAATGAACTTGGACAGGATCTTAGAATCTGCATTCAACAATGAAATGGGTCTCCAATTCCTGATGTCCTCCCTCTCCCCACTTCTGCTTGTTGATGAGAGTAATAATGCCCTTCCTCATGGAGTCTGACATGCTGCCAGCCAGAAGTATAGCATCATACACTTCCAGCAGGTCCGGGCCCATCCAGTCCCGGAGCCGAGTACGACTCTGCTGGTAAGCCGTCGGTTCTGGGAGTTTTATTTGTGCCAAGGGAATGGATGGAGCCAGTCAACTTCTCCAGGATCAGTGGTTGATCCAGACTTTCCCGCTTGCCATCACCTAACACCTTCATGATAGAGGACAGGAAGTTCTGGGAGGCTGTGCTGTCTGTGGCCTTTCTGTAATACAGATCAGCATAGAAGGATTTGCAGATTCTCAGTATGTTTGTCTGTGAGGATGTTACTGAGCTGTCCTCTTCCTTAAGGCTGTGGATCACAGAGCTCCAATGGTCCATTAAACAAATTTGCCCACAGTAACTCTTGGCATAGCATGTTAAAGTGAGAACACTTTCAAAATGTGCGCTAGCAAGGGCACTGCTCCCCTCCTTGACTTTCAAAACAAACATTGAACATGTTAATTACATACATCTACATGCACTTATGCATGTTTGCTTGTGCAAATTTAAATTCCTGTTATATCCCTCCAGCCACTTTATGGGAATGAGGCTCAAGGCATTCTGTGAGGAGTAATAGGACTTTTCTTTCATGATCTTTTGCTATTATAGAGAGTGTATATCACTGATTGAATAAGTTAGAAGAGGATTGTGGGGGTTGGGGCAGGGTAGTAGAGGATCAGAAAGACTATTGTGGTGTCTTGTGTGGAGATGAGATCTGGAGTGATGAAACACAGATGATCATGGTGGGCATGGGAGATAGCTGAGAATGCTATCAGCAAGGGGATCTGGCAGGGGATCAATAATGGTGGAGTATTGCAGATCCTTGTAGCAGACCAGCTAAGGCTGAGCTCTAATTAAGACTTGATTCAGAAAGTCTCATGGGCCTTGCCCAGGGTCTTCTGCATGCTAGGGCTTCACGTGCATGGAAGTGCCAGTAATAATTCTGACTTGCACTCTTCTGCTTTGACTTGAAAATGGTGCTCGAAATTCAGAAATTTGGGCATCCCTGATTTGAAGCAAAAACTAAACAGCATAGATTCACAGGGCTGATGCCAAGGATGGCGGACTATAATTAAGTGACAAATACAAGATATTTGAAAAATTTCATAACAATTGACTCGAGAAAAACTTTTAATAGTGGAAGCTTTTGATGAAATGAATAGTGTAAACCTGGTTCCTCAGATTGGGAAGTTGATCATTGGGCATGGTCAGTTTAAACTGTGACTGAGAGAATAAGGAGGATTGCAGGAGGTAGCCACTTCTGTACGTTGTGTAACTGAAGCAGGGACCATTAAATCTTTTAAGGGTAAAGTGGGTAAATAATTTGAGACAGTTTCACAAGGGGAGAGAGCAGAACAGTGAAACTAGTCCTAAGAATATCGTAAAGTTATCAAAGATTTGCAGTTTCTCCTCTCAGGATCAGGGAGTCAGTTTTACTGTTTAGGAGAATTTGGCCACGTCTGTTTCTGCCTGGGTGTTGGTCTTTTTATTTAAGTTGGACTCTCAGACTACCTGAGTGTAAGTGCCAGGAAAGCAGTGCATTGATGGTGGTACTCTGAAGCTGAGTGTGATATTCAGCATAAACATAAAATTCCTGTTGCTCAGCAAGAGTTTTCTTAAAACTCCTGTCACTACTTTTAAACTATGTCCGACAATAGTAGACTTTATGCAATGGGAAGGGAGAGGAAGCTTTTTAACTTTTGATAAACTTCCAATAAGATGTCTAGAAAATGAACATAGTTGCATTTCATAGAGATTGTGAAGATTTCAACACCCTTGCAGGCTGATCAGAAATCTTGCTTAATTTATTTAAAAATTAAAATGCTTTATATTTGGAAACTGTTGTATTCATACTTGTGCTAGACACCGCATCCAGCTTCAGAATAACAAACTCCTGGTTGTATATTCAGGTTAACAGGGTACAAATTTCAAAACAAAAATGAATCACATGTGCCATGATGCTCTGGAGTAAAAATGGAGAATTTTGTTTCTACGACATTTTATTATGTAATTTATGAGTTTAAGTGCAGTGTGCATTATTACAGAATGGTATCCATTTAAGCATCAAGCCTTTGTACTCTTTGTTCACAGGCAACAGAAAGTATATTTCGAATGGCTGTAACAAGGGGTCTTATCACACCAGTTAAGCATGGGGAGGTAAGAATTTATTACAATATTTGTTTACTGTCATTTAAACTTTAACTGAATTATTTCCTAAAGTAGCTATATCATTATATGTTAAATCAGCAGGATAAATTCAAAGTAGGTCAAAGAAATGGGTTAAAAAAGGTCAAAGGGTGATCAAACAGATGGGAATTTGGTGACTTGGAAGTGACATTTAAGTCTTAAAGATTTTTATCAGTTGCCTGATCCATTCCTGTGTTGTGGATGGGAGAGTTGTGGTGGAGCCAGGGTAAAGAAGAATGGATTCAAACCAAGGCTGTGGCATCCTTGATCAATATAATGTGGCAGGTTTTTGTTTGACTTTTTTTTAATGTCTTCATCATCTACCTAACTTGTACATAAAGCAGGATGTCAGTTCAAACCTAAATTGATCAGTGAAAAGTGCAACTAATATGAATGTCTAAATAGATGTTGCTATATTTTAGAATCTAGGTTGATTTTTAAGTAAATTGGTTTATTATTGTCACATGTTTCAAGGTACAGTGAAAAACTTTGTTTTGCATGCCATCTGTACAGATCATTTCATTACAACAGTGCATTGAGGTAGTACAAAGGAAAACCATAACAGAATGTAGAATAAAGTGTTACAGTTACAGAGAAAGTGCAGTGCAGGTAGACAACAAGGTGCAAGGCCATAACGAGGTAGATTGTGAGGTCAAGAGTCCATTTTATTGTACTAGGGGACCGTTCAATAGTCTTATAACAGAAGGATAGAAGCTGTCCTTGATTAAGTTCAGACTGTCCTGCAAAAAATTGCTTGTCTCTTAATTCTGAGCTTCATAAAATCACCAAATGATGCATGTAATTTTTTTTCCTTTTATTTATTTGTTCACGGGGCAAGGCCAGCTTTTATTGTCCTTTCCTAATTTCCTCCTGCAGTTTAAGAGTCAACCACATTGATGGATTTGAAGTTAAACTTAGGCCAGATCAGATGTGGATGGCAGATTTCTTCCCTGAAGGAAATTGGTTGATTCATGATAACTATGACTGAACCTAGCTTTATGAGGATATGAATCTGGAGCAGGAGTAGATCACTCAGCCTCTCAAGTCTGCTCCAAATTCATGTCCAAATAAATCTAGTTTCAGTCATAGTTAGTAAGATTGTGGCTGATCTGATTATAACCCCAACTCTGCCTTCCCATCTACCCATGATAACTTTTACTCCTTGTTTATCAAGTATCTATTTACCTCTGTTTTTAAAAATATCCAGACTGTTTTCACTCTTCTCACCCTTTAAGGAAGAGAATTCCAAAGACACATGATCCACTGAGAGAAACAAAATTACTTATAAGAGTGACCTCTCATTTTAAAACAGTTACGTCCCGCCATTCTAGATTCTCCCACAAAAGGAAAGGCCATTTCAATGTCCACCATGTCAAGACCCGTCAAGGTATTAGATGTTACAATCAAATTCCCTCTCACTCTTCTGACTTCCAGCAGATACAATGTAGTTTGTCGAATCTTTCCATGCAAGACATCCTACCCATTCCACGTTTTAGTTTAGTAATCCTCCTTTGAACTGCTCCCAACACATTTACATCCTTCCTTGAGTAAGGAGACCAATACTCTAAACAGTCATCCAGATTCTGTTTCATCAGTGGCTTATACAACTGAAGCATAACCTCTTGACTTTTACATTCTGTTCCCCCTTGCAATAAATGATAACATTCTGTTAGCTCTCTGAGTTAAGTGCTGTATCTTCAGTGATTCAAGCATTAGGACATCCAGGTCCTTCTGTGTCTTAGAACTTCATTATTATTTCTTGAATGATATAGAATGAGGCTATTTGACAATCAAGTCAATGCCGCCTCTCTGGGCAATCAACATCAATCCCATTTCCACATTTATTTCATTGTAATCTATTTCCTCTCATAAGTCTATCAACTCCATCCAATTTCTCCCACTACACACGTACAATAGGGATAGTTTTGAGTCACCAATTAATCTACCAACCAGCATGTCTTTGATATGTGGGAAGAAATAGAAGTACCTGGTAGAAACCTTCGCAATCTCTTGCCACTTAGATAATGTTTTTTATTTATCATGTTTTCCTGCCAAAATGGACAACTTTACATTTTCTCACTATTATATTCCATTTGCTCACTTGGTTAACCTACTGTGTAGCCTCCTTGTATCCTGTTCATAGCTCATTTTCTTACCCATCTTTAAATCATCAGCGAATTCAGCAACCATAGTTTTTTGTCTGCTCCAGATCATTCATGAAAATGGTAAAAAAAAGTTGAGGCTTCGGCCAGATACCTGTGGTACACCATGCAATACATCTCGCTAACCAAAAAAAGGACCAGTTTATGCCTACTTGCTGCTTTCTTTTAGCCAGCCAAACTTGTAGTCACACCAATATATTATCTCCTACACCAGGTAGTTTTATTTTCTGCACTAACTTTTGATGTGTCACCTTATCGAATGCCTTCTGGAAATCTATATACTATACCAGTTGCCCTTTATCTACAACACATGTGACTACTTCAGAGTACTCCAGTAATATTTTTGGTTTGAACAATGTATATGAAAATTCAAGTCACCCACCATTATATTATTACCTCTGTTACAAAATCATTCTGTTTCTTAATTAATATTCTAACTCCACTATTAGGGAGCCTAAGGTTTGCTCCCACTAATCATTTTTTTCTTTGCTTTTTCTGATTTCTACCCAAGTGATTTTAGTTACTGATCTGAGCCATGATCATTTCTGGTTACTGTTCTAATGTCATTTTTTTTAAATGGGAGATAACCACTTCCTTATTCATTTAGCTGTCTTTTGGAAACAGCAAGTATCCTGGAGATTCGGTTCCTGAATTTGGCCACCTAGCAATGATATCTCTGAAATGCCTATAGACCATTGGTATACCACAGGGACTGGTGCTGGGTCCGTTGTTGTTAATCATCTATATTAATGATTTGGATGGTAATGTAGTAAACTGGATCAGTAAATCTGCAGATGACACCAAGATTGGGAGTGTGGTGAACAGCGAGAAAAGCTATCAAAGCTTGCAAAGTGATCCGGACCAGCTGGGAAAATGGGTTGAAAAGTGGCAGATGGAATTTAATGCAGACAAGTGTGAGGTGATGCACTTTTGGAGGACAAACCAGGGTAAGTCTTGCATAAGGAATGGTAGTGCACTGGGGTGTGCAGTAGAACAAAGGGACCTGGGAATACAGATCCATAATTCCTTGAAAGTGGCATCGCAGGTAGATAGGGTCGTGAAGAGAGCTTTTGGCACATTGGCTTTCATAAATCAGGGCATTGAGTACAGGAGTTGGGATGTTATGTTGACGTTGTAAAGACGTTGGTGAGGCCAAACTTAGAGTATTGTGTGCAGTTCTGGTCACATACCTAGAGGAAAGATATTAATAAGCTTGAAAGAGTACATAGAAAATTTACACGGATATTGTCAGGACTTGAGGACCTGAGTAACAGGGATAGGTTGAATAGGTTAGGACTTTATTCCCCGGAGTGCAGGACAATGAGGGGAGATCCTATAGAAGTATACAGAATTATGAGGGGTATAGATAGGGTGAATGCATGTGGGTTTTTTCCCCTCAGGTTAGGTGAAACTAGAACTAGAGGACATAGGTTTAGAGTGAAAGGGGAATCTGAGGGGGAGCTATTTCACTCAGGGTGGTGCGAGTGTGGAATGAGCTGCCAGTGGAAGTGGTAGATGCGGGTTCAATTGTAACATTTAAGAGAAGTTTGGATAGGTGCATGGATGAGAGAGGTCTGGAGGTGGTCCGGGTGCAGGTAGATGGGACTAGGCAGAAAACCAGGCCAGCATGGACTAGGTGGGCTGAAGGGCTGTTTCTGTGCTGTAGTACTCTATGACCATAACCACTTACTTCTGTGCTGTTGATTCATCTATCCTGTTACAAATACTTTGTGTATTTAGATAAAAAGACTTTATTTTTGCCAGTCCCATTTTTCCCTCCTTTGACTGAATCCTTGCTATATACTTGTCCTATCCTATTACACTTTGCCTATATTTCTACATGGCACTATTAACGTCCTTTCTCCCAAATTTACTAAATTTCCCCCTCACTTGAACCCTCTCCACCACAATTTAGTTTAAAGTCCTTTCTGCAGCCTCATTTATTTGATCTGTAAATAAACTGGTTCCAACCTAATTGAAATGAGCCCAACTCATCGTAATATCTCCCCCTTTCCCTATTACTAGTATAGTCAAAGCCCCTTTCTCCCACACCAAATTTCGAGCCATACATTTAGCACATTGATCTGCAATGACCATATTCCAATTTGCTTGAGCTTCAGATAGTAATCCAGCACCTTTGCCTCTGTGCCAAAACAGCCTTTTTATTGCAGCCTTGCTGCCACTATGGAAACCAAAATAATAGTGCAGATACTGGAAATCTAAAACAAAAACAGAAAATGCTGGAAATGCCCAGTAGGTCAGGCTGCATCTGTGGGAAGAGAAGCAGAGTCAGTGTTTCAGGTTGGAGACCCTTCATCAGGATTGAAAAGGAGACAAAAGAAACTTGTAAAACTGAAGGGAGGTGGGGGAGGGGGATGTCTCTGATAGGGTAAAACCAGGGTGACCATAGGGATAACTGCAGGTAAGGTTTCTGTGGTCAGTGAGTGAATGGGAGCAGTTAGAGAGTGAGAACATAGACAAAGGAATGAGAGAGTTGTAAAATGCAGAGCAGGATGACAGGCCCAGCAGGCCAGGCTGGGCATGTCCTCCACTCCCAGAGAGAATAAAATGAAAGATGATAAAAGAGAAAAAAAAAGCCAAACTGGGCTAATATTATAGATGGATGACTGATACAGACTGAGAAATCAAGTCGGAGGCTCAAGACACTGTAGATGCTGGAATCTGGAGCAACAAACAATCTTCTGGAGGAACTCAAAGGAAACCAAGTTACCTGAAGTCATAGAATTCAATATCGAGTCCAGAATGCTGCAACGTTCCCAGATGGAAGATGAGGTGCTGTTCCTCAGAGTTGCGCTGGGCCTCATTGTGACAGTATAGGAGGCCTCAGACTGATAGTTTAGAGTGGAAGTGGGATGAAGAATTAAAGTGGCAGGCAATGGGAAACACAGGGTCACCCCTACAGACTGAATGCAGGAGTTCTGCAAAGCGATTACCCAATCTGCATTTGGTTTCTCCAGTGTAGAGGAGGCCACATTGTGAACACCAAATGCAGTACACTAGATTGGAATAAGTGAAAGTGAATCACTGCTTGACCTGGTAAGATTGAGTCCCTGGGTGGTGGGAAGGGAAAAAGTGAAAGATGCATCTCCTGCGGGAAAGTGCTGTAAGAAAGGGGGTGGTTGGTGGGAACCAGGTTGAGTGGACCATGGATTGGCCATTGCAAAATGCTGAAAGGGCAGGAGAGGGGAAGATGTGTCTGCTGGTGGAGTCTCTTTGAAGGTAGTGGAGAATGATCTATTGAATGTGGTGGCTGGTGGGGTGGAGGGTGAAGACCAGGGGATCTCTATCTTGTTCTGTTCTGGAGGAGAGGGAGTGAGAGCAGAGGTGCAGGAAAATGGTTGAGATGTAGTCATGAGCTTTGTTACAATGGTAGAGAAGAAGCCGTGGTTCAGAAAGAATGAAGGCATTTTTGAGGTACCTTTACAAAAAGTCTCATCATCAAAGCAATACAATGGAGATGGAGGAAATGTGAATGTAGTCCTTACAGGTGGCAGGGTGGGACAAAGTTCAGCATTTTCTGTTTTTGCTGCCACTGTAATTGATTCAAAGTTGAAAAGACCATACCCTGACTAAGAAATCACAAGGCCTGAGGAGCAAAATAGTACCCCCACTAAAGTTCTCAAACTCACCAGTGAAGAGCCACAGTCACAAATCCAGAACCTCTTTGTCCACATGTGGAAATAGGAGGATATACCAATGGACCTCAGGGAGGCCGCAATCATGACAACTTTCAAGGAAGGAGAAAAATCCAACTGTGGGAACTACAAAGTAGTATTCCTGCCAACTGCCACAGGGAAAGGCGTTGGCAGGGTTCTCCTCAACCATCACCTCCCAGCAGCTGAAGAACGGTTCCCCAGGTTGCAGTATGGATTCATTCATTTCAAGGCACAGTGGATGTAATCTTCACTGTGCAATGCCACTAAGAGAAATCCGAAGAGCACCAGCAGCAAATAAATTGATGTGGTTAACCTCCACCTTTTGGACCTGTGGGACAATCTCCTCAAATTTGGTTGCTCAAAGGGATTCATTTCTATCTTACTTGGGCTTCACAATGGCATGCAAATCATGTTCCTGGCAAATAGGTTTACAGCAGAGCCAAACTCAGTGAAGATCAGTATCAAACAATAGTGCACTGTTGCCCTAGCACTTTCTTCAGTCTTTCTCATCACTGTGGTGTACCTCACCCCTAACAAACTTCCCAAGGGCTGGAGCTAATCTTCAGAACTAATGGGCAATTTTAAACCTGCAGCAACTGCACTCCGGAACCAAGATCATCTGAGCCCCAATCATTAAGTGGCAATATGCAGATGACAAATGCTGGAAAGTCTCAGCCAATCGGGCAATATCTGTGGAAAGAGAAACACAGTTAACTTTCTAAGTTGAGGACACTTAGTCAGAATTGAGAAAGAGAAAACAAGTTGCTTTTAAGTTGCAGAGAGGATGAGAGAGGGATGGAAAGGATAGTTCTGATAATATGAAGGTGGGGTCACCATGTGGATAAGCTAAAAATGAGGTCATCCAGTTGATGGGTAAAAAGTTGGAGAGAATGAATCTGAAAACATTCTGCAGAGAGAAAAACAAAATTAACGCTTCAAATTGATGACATTTCATGAGAAGTTTATTCTCTTGCTGTAAAAATGTTAAAACAGTTTAGTCATCTGGATGTGATAATTATCATTCAAGTAAGATTAGTTTTTTGTTTGAAAGAATGATTGAAACCTACCGCAAGGGTGAATGTTTACAGTAATCTTACAGAAGCCAGTTGGAGAGATCCAAATGATCACTCTCAATAAAAGTAGTTTCAGTAGCTTTATTTCAAGCTACTTATTCGTTCTTGTATAAGTTTGCTGCTTTGAATGAATTATGATTTATAAACATTAAAATGAGTGCATCCATTGATGTATCTTGCCATCTGGATGATTTTCATTATTGAATAAACAAACCATGTAATTTTTAAAAAAATTAAGTTGTCTTAATTACTTGAAGCAATCTTCTTACTGTTGTAGTTTTCTCTAAGTGGCGATTTCTAAACAATAGTGAAGGAGAACCCCTTGTCTGCCACAAAAGTGGATGTTGGATCAGTTGAAACTTGCAGCAATGAAATCAATGGGTTTTTGTTCAGGTAAGGGTATCAAGGGGCTTGTAACAAAGAAGGGTAAATGGAGTTGAGGTACTAATTAACCACAATGTGATTGAATGGCAGAACAGGCTTGGGCTGAATGGTCTCCATGGATTCCTATGTATTGCATTGTTGTATAGCATTCCAAAGCTGAGATAACTACATGTTGTGCTAGGTGCTTGTCTCATTCATCACTGTATTGTATAGCCTGTAAAGGTCCATAGCACCAGAAAAATTAAGGGGAAATTGTATGAAAGAAGCAACTTGTTTTGAATGATAACAAAAAATAAGGCAGATTGCAAAGAGGATTGGTATTGGTGGAAGTGATCATTTGCAAAGTTTCAGGTTTCATATTAAGATAAAAGGTCCTTTGGAGTTATTCAATTAATGTTTTTAGTGATGTGTGATAAAGTAGGGATGAAGAAGTCAGAAGTAATTTTCATAGTATCTTTGTAAAATAAATATATTTGTATATTGATGACAGAATTGCTACTCCAGCCATCCGTTCACAGCAAATAAGCTATTGTTTATAAAGATGAAAGATGTATTTGAAGTAATTAAACTGACTTCAAATAAAACAGTTTATTGCTAACATTATTAATTCTTCAATTTTATGTACCTCATGTGATGTTCATAAACCTTAAGCGTTTACTGCAAGTACTTGTGACCTTAAGAATTAAAATGCTTTTGAGCTTTAAGGTTTGATAGAACTTTTTCTTTTTTCTAATTGTGAATTGCATTAAATTTATTCTTGGGAAGAGCTTTTGTATATTAATAGCCTTTACTTTTGCTTAATAGTCATTGTGCTTTCTAGATTAAAGCTTAACAGAAAGTCAAAACAGAGCATGAGAAAATGTCAGTTGAAGAGAGAAGGTTCATAAAATACATTACATGAACAATGTATGAAAGAAGAGGTGAAAGGCCAAAATGAGATGTAAAATTGTGATCTTCCAGTTTCATTTCAATTAGTGTCATTTGGACGCCATTACTTCCTATGATTTCAGCCTATGGGCATGCCAGGCCTAATCACTCACAGGCACATAATGTAGAAAGTTGTGATGTGATACCAGCCATACAATTTTCCCTTTCCTTCAACTTACAAAGATGTTATTATTGCTAAGGGTTCAAAAGTTCTGCTCACATAGGCTGTGAGGTATCTCTAATTTCTACTCTTCTATTCCCTTTTGGATAATTTCTTGTATATTAAGTCCCCAGGGGAGAGCCTTGGTTGTATTCCATGCAAGGTAGGTCCAGCTATATATTAAATTGAAGTGCATGTCTTGCTATAGTTTAACTTTTGAATAGAGAATATACTGTAAATTGTCACTCGTGGTAAACTAACATGCTTCCTGTGGAAGAAAGAAAATATGAAGGTACTGTTAACAAAAGAAAAGCACATTTTAAAATGCCCCTAAGCACTGCTTTAAAAATTCAGTCATATCTGAGCGTGTGAAAGAACTAGCTGGGTTGTTCATCCTCTGTAATTCTGTGTTGTAGACATGAAAGGCTCAGCTTTGAATGCAGCTATACAAACTTGAGATGTAACTACTTTCTTAAAAAGAAAAAATTGCAGAAGATGCATATTTCAAACAATAAAATAAATATGTTGATATGTCATTGGTTGATCTCTCTGATAAAAATGAATGTTAAATGTTTGCTAGAAGTAGCCTTATAAGAACTTTGGCCACATGGGTAGCAGGAAACTACTTTCTTCTCTTTTGGCCTGCACTATTCTTAGCCCCCCCCTTCACATTCAGCAGCTCTTGTATTTAGGCCAGTTTCATCAAGTCATAGGTTGCAATATGGCTTGGTTGTGGATCCGATCATAGATAAAAGGAGGGGTACGAGGGTTTGTACGAAGACAGCAAAATAAATATTATATGTAGGAGCCTATGTGAAAGATAAATGAATTCAGAGAGACATTTGCAATGTAGGCAAGGTGTATATAGTGTAAAAGGACAAAAACACAGAATATTAATAGTGATACACAGACACCCATCGCCAGCATTTATCTGTATATGCAGCTAAAAAATGGCACTGCATAAAATGTGACAGGATTCTGGAGAAACCATCAACATAATTTGCAAGCAGGTTACCCTCACTGAAAGTTGGCTTCAGAATTAACAACATATTTTATGCTGCATGTTAGTTTTCAAACTTTTCATGCTAGCAAGTCACCGAGCCTGCAAAAAAAAACTTTATTTCAGCAGGAACTTGCATTTATGTACAGCCTTTAATATGTTGCTTAAAATGCAATCATTATATCAGGGTCTTAAATATTGGCCACCCACATGTCAGTCGGGGAGCCACTATGCTGACAAGCAGAGGGCAATGTTGTGAGGGTTTTCTGAAATTATTTACTTCAAACAAAATGCTTTTGAAATAAATATGAGAATTCAATCTCTAACTTTTTTGAGCATTACATACTTAAAGTAAGAATTGCTTATTTTATTTTTGGGCTCATTTAACTGAATAGTATTCATGGCTTCCTTTGTCATTTAGGAAGCAAAATGAAATTTGCTTATCTAGAATTGATTTTGTTTTCGTCATGCCAGAGTTAAAAATTCACCTCTGTTTATTACACTTGTTATTGAATTTGGATCTGACCTGATTTGTTACCATCCATGACGTTCATGGTAATTCATATATCCTTTTGGATAGTTGGGTAACCTTTCTTGGACAAATCAACCAAGCACTCAATTGAAGCCCAAGAAATAAGCCCAAGAGAAAACATTGGTAGGGTTATTTCATTCACACAAATTGCTGTCAAGGAGGTTTAATAATTATGTATTTAAATCTGTAATGTAAAAATAAGCTAGTGGCAGTAGTAGTACTGCAAGATTGTCATAAAATTCCGTAAGGTTGACTCATGTCGTTCAGGAAAGGCAATTTGCCATTGTTACCAAGGCTGGTCAATGTGTGATCCAGAACCACCTGGCTGTTTGGGGGCAATAGGAATGGACAATGACTGCCAGTGATATCCACATTCTGTGAGCAAATTTACAAAAAAAATGTAAATTTTGTTACTTTTATTGCATTATCAACCTCAATTCCACTTCCAGTGAAGCCCAATATTATTGACCAAAAGCTAATGAAAATGTATTTGAGCAATTTAATGGATTTCCCTTCAACTTCTCATCACAGTAAACTGCAGACTATCCATCAATGAAGTTCTTGAGCTTGATTTAGTTCCAGCTTTGTAATTTCTTATAATATCATCAATGGAAAATGATTGTTGTTCTGCGAAGTGGAATTTCTATTAGTCATTCATCACTCTGACAGGTGCTTTGCATCAGTATATATTGGGCAGTAAAAGAAGATCTTTGCCATAAGATAGACAGACAAAAACTTGTAGTGCTGTGAAGTTAGTGAAAATGACAAAATTTTGTCCTGCACCCTGATGCAATTGGTCAGTAACAGTGTTCAGAACAACTTTTTTTTTAAAGCTTGGTGATTATCACTAGATACAAAACTTGAGAGTTGCACATCAATTATTTTTAATTTTTTTCAGCTGTTTTAATGAGCTGTCATTATTAGGTTGAAGCGGAGGTGCACAAACATTTCCATTATTGCTTAAAAAAAAGTTCTGTAAGTGGACTGAAGTGCCCTTTATCTTAATGAATTTTAATAATGTTAATGAATTTGAATAATGGTTGTTAGTCAAATGAAGAGTTGAAACTTTTTTTACCCAGGTGACTGAAAGCTTGGTTTGAGAGGTAGATTTTGAAGAAATGTGGAAAAAGATTAAGGAGCAAATTACAGAGTTTGGGACCTTTGCAGCAGAAGTCTCAGCAGCCAAAGGCAGAGACATTTAATTCAGGAGTGATGAACTTGAGGAGCACAGGTATCTTGAAAAGTTTTAGGGCTAGAAGAGATTGCGATAAAGGGACGAGTCCATTAAGGTATTTGAAAACAAGTGTGAGAATGATAAAACTGACATGATTGCAAGATCATTGTGGGTCAGTAACACAGTGGATGAGACTTGTTGCAAGTTAGAGCATGGTCAGCAGAGTTTTGTTGTCTTTTAATATGTCAATATTACAGAGATGCAGGCAGGCTTTAACTGAAAGGTCATTTCAGCATTAAAGGCTACAAAACTGCCTTTTGGTCGCGGTCAGGGAACAAGGATTTGTGACTAGGATTGATGGTGGTATCGGAGGAAATTTCTCCTTGACTTGCTCTAGATGTTACAGAAGTAGTCTGCTGACTTAGGGATGATGAATGCACAAAGGCTGATGGTGTTAAGGGAGAACTATATACTTAATTGACACCTAAAATTAAAAGAGGCTTTGGGGTATAATGTTTCATTATTTTGCCCTTGGTATATGCACCACCACAGAACTACATGGGAAGAACTACCGGTAAGTCTTGGGTCGCTAATACTAAGTGCTATCCATTTTGGCTCAGTCAGAAGTTACTTTTACCCACTTTATAAGGGATACTTCCTCTTGCCTGTTGGCCTGTTTTGCTGTTGCTGCAGATGCATTTTCCTTTCTACATTGTAGAGAACCAACCTATTCAAAGCAAACACAGATGGATTTTTTTTACCAGGTTTCTCCTATATTCATAGGGACAGCCTTTCCTCAAACTTTCTTTTCTTAGCTCACACAGAAGACATTCTTTTCATTTGTACCATCTCTCTTTCCAGCCCTTTCCTGATACAATTTCCTTGTTCTTTAAACCCATGCGGAATGCAAGAATTCCTTCATCCAGAAAAGAATTGCCCATGAGATCAGGAATATTGACATGTAGCATGTTGCACAAAGTCTTGCATTTGCATGGCACTTTTCATTCATCTCAAGATTTTGCAAAGTACTCTACAGCCATTGAAACACTTCTGATGTGTATGAAGTAGTAAACCATTCTTAGAAGAAAGCAACTGTTAGATATGAACAGGAGCTAGGACTAATGATGAGCAGAGCAACAGTCATATCCCAGTAAGATAGGTGCTTCTTTCTGTGTCCTAACGAGATTTTAAAAAATGCAAACAGTGCATACATGGTTATTGTACTCCTGTTTTATAAGAATATACAAAAGGAGCACTAAAAAGCAAGTATCTGTTTGTGCCTTCCTGTTACTAGAATGAATTTTTTTTTAGCTTTTGTTGAAAGAAAAGTGGTTTAGCATTGCTGCTGCATTGTATCTTCTGTGCATTATGCAGTAGCTTAATCAGGACATTTAGATATCATTGGTGCTTTGCTTGATTTGCCACCTAGATCAGTTTTGTATTTCCATGCAAATCTTTATTGCAGTGCGGATGCATAAAAGTACGAAGACTTTAAGGTAATTCCGCTGGATAATTCCATGTTTGTTTCTCGTCCACTTTAATCATTGAATGTAATAAGATTGCAAGAGCATTCTAAATCCTGGATGATTCTGGAGTTAGTCTTCATATTGCAGATTCATAATTGGCATTTCTAGAAAAAGTCAAATGCTCTTAATGTTACGCTTTTGAAACTCCTTATTTCCCACCTATTTGTTGATATGTATTTTGAGCAAGTTATTTAACCATTTTTTTTCTCCCCACTGTGCAGTCAAGTGAAAAGTACTGAACTGGACTTGGTGCATAAAGGAGCAAATTTCAGTTCCACTCCTATTTGTGCACTCTTTGTGAAAAGTTAACTTTAGGGATTTGAAAAACAAAACTGGATCATATGCATAAGGACAGGTCAAAAGTTGTGTATCTTGCAGTAAGTGTTTCTCCACCTGATATATCAAAGAATTTTTGTAATCTTTAAGATACGGAAGTGCGGTGCAATATTTTCCATTGCACTGCCAATGCCTGGATGAGTGCACCTCCAATGAATCTGATACTAACCAGTACAAGAGGCCTGATTGATTTGCACTCCATCCACCACATTAAAAATTCACTTTCTTCAGCACAGTTGTACTTAGGCTAAACAATATTACCTACAAAATGTACTTCTGTTGCAAGTCTTGGTCACTTTCACAGTATCTCCCAGAGCTGCAGGTTATACCACTGGGAAGTGCAATGTTCACAAAATCTTGAGAACCACCAGCAGATTCTTCTCCAGAAAGTGCACCATCTTGACTTGGAAATGTATTGCTTAGTGTAAATCCTGGAATTTCAATCAAACAATGCTGTGGGGTTCAAACACCAGAAGGACTGCATCAGTTCAAGAAGGTGATTCCCTGTTACATTCTGAAGGTTAAATACCAATGGAATAAATGCTGGCCTTGCAATACAAACCAACATTCCATTGGCCTTCCAAACTACTTGTCATAGCTGCATGCAAGCTTTTTTTTCTTTCCCGTAGTTGGATCTCCAGATTCTTCTATACCACAATATTCTATATTTAAGCAGTATTTTGCTTTTTTAATTCCAAAGTGGATATCCTCATATTTCACCTGTCAACCTTTTTATCCATTTAAACTATCTATATTTCTTTGCAGATTCTTTGTGACCTCATAATAACGTAGTAAACCATCTAACTTTCTGTCACCAGCAAATTTGGCAACCCATGGTCCCTCATTGATATAGATTGTAAATAGTTGAGGTTCCAGTATTGACCTCCATAGCACTCCAGTAGTTATTGACTTCCTGTCTGAAAATGACCCATTTAGATCAACTCTGTTTTCTGACTGTGAGTCACTCCCTTCTCCATGCCATTATCTTACCTCCAACCCTGTGTTCTATTAACTTGTGCAGTAGCATTTTATGCAGCACCTTCTCAAATGCATTCTGGAAATCCTAGAACCTCACATCTACTGGTCCACTTTATCCACGTTGTTCGTTACATCCTCAAAGTAAGTCGAGCAAATTTAGAAAACACTACTTCCTTCTGAAACTGAAAAAAAAATGTTGGAACCACTCAGCAGGTCTGGCAGCATCTGTGGAAAGAGCAATAGCATTAACACTTTTGGTCAAAGACCCGTCATCAGATTTTGACCTGAAGTATTAACTCTATTTCCCTTGTATAGTCTTATTCTGCTATTACCTCCTTAACAATGAATGCAAGCATGTTCCCATTTGGTGACCCTGAGCTTGCATTTGCCAGTTATTTTCTTTCTCTATCCTACTCCCACCGGGAGTTCTCTGTTTCCACTCCATCACAGTCATACTCTTTGTTCTCTTCAGCCCTTCCCTTCCCTGCATCTTAAAACTTTTCTGGTTTGTAGCTTTTCTCAATTCTGCTGAAAGTTTATTTACGTGAAAAATAAATTCCACTTTTTCTCTCCACAGATATTGCCTGATCTACCTAGTAATTCCAGCATTGTATGTTTTTTCAGATTTCCTGCCTTTGCAGTTTTTTGCTTTTTGGGCATTAAAGGAGGGGAAGGGATTCACAGATTTGCATTGATACTATTTGAAACATCAGTTATAGCATTTTTTTTTACAGTTTGTCAGTCACTAAGTTAGATCAACTGCCTTTTAAATCAACTCGGGCAGATCTACTCTTTGTAAGATAACAGATTCTGAGTTGTCAGGAGATGATGGTAGTCTCAGGAATAAACTTGTTTGAAATACCCATTAGGCAACTGTCATGTAAGGAAAACTATTGTGTGTTTGACTTTAAAAGTAACATTTTCCATTTCATTGACAAATTGTCCTTATTGTGTCTGTGAAACTTCTTATTTAGGCAGTGGGTGGGTTGCAATGGGGTCAGGGATTCTTGGTTAACCTTCCATACTGGCCATGAAGCCTGCATGGTTTTCTTAAAGGTTGAAAATGTTTAACTATAAGTGTATTTGCATTAAATGACTAGTTATATTTTGGAACACAAGATACAATTGGCACATCTTCTTTTGTCCAATGGGAAAGATTACTGTCCTCAGAAGCATTTATTTTGTTTGAATCCAACAGGGATTTTTTTTGCTTTTGCTACTTGGCCGTTAGACAGTAATATGGCAAGAAAACCTTTCTTATATGAGAGAAGATGTGTCTTTTACTCGTTTGAACCTGAGGCTCCTTATCCTGTTTTCATAATTTATTTGAAATAATATTCAAAATTTACTTTACACACCTTTGTGATTTGAAAAGTCCAATTTTCCTTTCTCCCCTTTATAATTCAGACACCTTCTGCCAGGGTATCTGGAACATGACATGGTTATTATGGGGCTGGTTCCATCATGAATGACTAAATGGCCAGAAATGCAGTGGGTACCCTTTTACCCACCAATGTGATTGAACTTTCTCCTGGGTCAGTTTTAATTTGATATTGTTAGCAGTTTTATGCATTATTCTCAGCCTCTAAAAGAAAAATTCAGACTAGTAAATTTTATTGGGTAAAAATATTTCACAAGTTCTCTGCAAATGCCACAGCTAATGCAGATTAGAGTACTATATATGGGTTTCACAACAGTTGGAAAAAAATCTTTACTGGAAATATAAATAAAGCAAAATGATTTTTGTTTTGGAGTGTTGAGACTAATTTTGAAAGAAATTATCTCTTTCTGACAAAGTTTGAAAATTTTCAATTTCACATTTCGAACTGAGGAAATTGAGTTGTGGTTTTTGCATCAAAGGTATACTCAGGACTGCTCTGTCCAAGTGCCAATTTAATTGAACGTGTTTGGTTCTGTATTTGGTGATGATTAAATAAAAATTGATCGTCCCTTCTACAGGGTTTTCTCATGAGATGTTCGACTGCATTATAGCAAGTTACTTGTCCATAGTTGATATGAATCTAATAATTCCATAACAATTCTTTTGAACCAATCATCTAGTAAATCCTTTCACATTGCAAAGACATACAGGTAGGTTAATTGGGTTTAAAATGGGCGGCGCGGACTCGTTGGGCCGGAAGGGCCTGTTACCACGCTGTAAATAAAATTTTAAAATTTTAAAAATTTAAAAATTTTAATTTTATTTATCCAAATTTGGTTTCACTAAATGAATGAAAAGAATTGGTAGGTGAAGAACATCTTAACTGGCCAGTGATAGCTATCTATTTGATTAGCACAGAAAATCAAAGTTGTTATGGCCTTCACCTATGAAGTTAATGGAAGGTGTGTATTTGTTTTCACTACACATTATTTGCAACTTAAGACAGCTTAAAGTCGTAGTTACAATTAGTTTTGCATTGGTTTTGTGACCTGAACTGTATCAATTGCATTTATAAATTTGATTTCACTGAAGTTTCTTCAATAGCCAACATGGGCAGGAAAAAGCACTCTTTGCTTTAGCTGGGTTTATTCAAATAGTTCAGAATTGGTGGGTGCTTGTGTATGAGTCAGTGCATAACTACGGTTCTTTATTTTCCTTTTTTTCATTAGTTAATGTTGTGTGGCTGTGGGGAGGCTTGAATGAGTAAGTGGCCAGAAGGTGTGAGGAGTCCATCTTTCCCCAAATAAATGCCACCTTTAAGTTTCCACCATTTTTGATTCTTTCCTCACCACTGCCTTACCTGATACCAGTGTTTTTGCCCAAACCACCCCATTTCCTCCCTAACACCTACTCCATTCCCCACCTGATTTGTTCTGCAACTACATCCCTCCCTGTATGACCCTCCTCCTCATAGATCATAGAGTCATAGAATGGTTACAGCACAGAAGGAGGCTATTCAGCCCATTGTGTTTGTGCTGGCTCTCTACTAGAGCAACTCACTCATTCCATCTCCTAGTTTCTCCATGGGCTTGAAAATTTTTCATCAGTAATTATCTAATCCTCTCTTCAAAGCCAAATGGCACCAGTCTGCAGGCTCTGTATTTCAGATTCCAATCATATGCTGCATTTCCTCACTTCGCTGTTTACTCTCTTCCCCATTATTTTATCAATGTGACCTCTAGTCTCAATCCCTCCACTAACAGGAACTGCCTCCCATAATCCACTCTGTCCAGATTGCTCATCATTTTGTATACTTCCATCAGATCTTCCTTGACCTTCTCTTTAAAGTAAACATTTGCAGCCTCTCAAATCTATCCTTGTAAATGCAATCCCTCATTCTGGGAGCCTTCCTTGTAAATTTGCTGTGGACCCTCTTCATTGCCTTCACAACCTTCCTATAATGAGGAGACCATAAATGAACACAATACTCAGTTGAGGCTAGACAAGTGTTTTAGAAAGGGTCAGCATGATTTCCTTGCTTTTTTTATATACTCTACCTCTATAAATAAATAGAGGCAGAGGATCTATACCTTTGCAACTATTTCCTTAGCCTACCCTGCTGCCTTCAATGAGTTGGGCACCCATACCCCAAAGTCCTTCTGCTCCTGTGACTCTTTTAGAACAGAATCCTTTATTCTATATTACCTCTCCTTATTCCTCCTACTAAAATGCATCTCCTCACGTTTTTCCCCATTAAGCATCATCTGGCACACATCTCTCATTTTACCAGCCTGTTTATGTCCTACTGCATTTGACACTATCCTCTTCACAATACAGTCAAGTTCCAATATTCTGATTATTCGGAAATCCCTTTGTTTTGGCATCTGGTTCACTGGGGCTTCATTCTCACGCTCCCTATAAACTTGATGGGGTTCCATTTCAGCCCTCCCTATAAACTTGCCAGGACCTGTTCGCATGCTCCTTATAAACTCATTGGGTCCTGTTTCTAGCATTCTTTTTAAACAGGTCGGGGCCCTGTTCTCATGCTCCCTTTAAACTCAAAGGATTTTGTTTCTTGTGCTCTCTTTAAACTTACCTGGTTCACAGAAAAATGTATTATAGCTTTGTGTCACATCTTTAAAAGGGGGTGAATTAAAAGTGGGTTGGTGTATTGATATGGGCAATATTGAATCCTCCAGAAAATTTGCCAGTCCAGAACCACCAAAGTCACGGGGTGTCGGATTATTGGAGTTTTTGTGTACTTACAAGTTTTGCCATTTGCAAATTTAGAAGTTGTGGCTCATATTTCCAAATCTAAGCCATTAACGCATGGCTCTAATACAGATCCCCGAGGAATGTCACAACTCTCCACCTTCCAGGCTGAAAAATGATCATACATAACAACCCCTGTTTCCTGCTACTTAGCCAACTTCATATCCATGCTATTAATGTCGCTTTTATGCCATGTGCTTCAATTTTGCTGATGAGTCTTTTTTGTGGCACCTTATTAAAATGTTTCTGCAAGGCCACATACACTAGATTGACTGCATTACCCTCATCAACTCTATCTATTACCTCATTAAAAAATCTATCAAATTTGTTATAGGTAAATTGTGATTAACAAATCTATGCTGGTAATTAATCTATTTTCCTCTGTAATCTCCACTGCCACAGGATATTGCTGAGGAAGGACCTGTTGTACCACACAATATGCCTTTGGCTTTGTGCATAATAGAACTTTGCAGCCCTTTTTGGGGGTGGGGTGGGGGGTGGGGGGTGGTGGCGTGAATCTAACAGTTGCTCTAGGCATTATTTCTGTCAAGTTTATCAGTTGCTTTCATTTAGTTATGGATCTTCATTAGTGAGAAAATGGGATTAACTGAACTTGAAGTAAGTTAACCATGTATATTCAAAATGATATAACATTTGTTGAAATAAGAAGGAATATCATAGAACATAAAACAGTATAGCACAGGAACAGGCCCTTTGGTACACAATGTCTGTGCCAGCTATTATGCCAGTGTTAAACTAATCACATCTACCTGCACATAATCTCTATCCTTCCATGCCCTGCCTATTCATGTGCCTTTCCAACTGCCTATTAAATGTTGCTATCATATGTGCTTCTATGACCTCCCTGGGGAGTGTGCTTCAGGCACCTACCACTCTTTGTGTAAAAAAAACACAAAATAATTGTCTCTCAAATCTCCTTAAAACTTTTTCACCTCTCACCTAAAATTTATGACTTCTAGTGATTGACATTTCCACCCTGGGGATAAAGTTTTTATCTATGTCTCATAATTTTATATATTTCTATCAGACCACCCTTCAGCCTTTGATGCTTCAGAGAAAACAATCCAAGTCCAATCCAATCCTCTCATTGCTAACACTCCAGGCAAGATCCTGGTGAACCTTTTTGCAACCTCGCCAAATTGTCCACATCCTTCCTGTAATGCGGCCTGACAAAAGTTTTATACAGCTGCAACGTGTCTTCCTGACTTTTATCCTCAACATCCAACCGATAAACCTTATCACCCTATCTACTAGTATTGCCACTTTCAGGAAGTTATGGACTTGCACCCTAAGATCCCTCTGTACATCACTGCTCCTAAGGGTCCTGCCATTTACTGTGCACTTCCTTCTTATATTTGACCAGCAAAGTGCAACACCTCACACTTGTCTGGATTAAACTCCCCCTACCATTTCTCTATCCACATTTCCAATTGCTGTATCCTTTGACAATCTTTCTCAGTCTCCACAACTCCACCAATTTTTGCATCATCTGCAAACTTCCTAATCGGCCCACCTACATTTTTGTCCAAATCATTTTTATATCTATATCTCACAATCCCACCAGTACATGCACGCATAGATGAAAAGAATGCACATGGAGTCTGGTGTATACTTTCAGAACAAACTTCTTTATTACATGCTGGCCAACAGGAGAGTCTCTCATCCTAGATCAAATCTCCCCAATCCAAAGTTTTCATTCTTGTTATAGTACTACTTATCTATATTCCCTCCCCCGGTTAGAACATAGAACAATACAGCACAGTACAGGCCCTTTGGCCCACATTGTTGTGCCGACATTTTATCCTGCTCTAATATCTATCTAACCCTTCCCTCCCACATAGCCCTCGATTTCTCTATCATTCATGTGGCTATTTAAGAGTCCCTTAAATGTCCCTAATGTAGCTGCCCCCACAACCTCTGCCGGCAGTGCGTTCCATGCACCCACCACTCTCTGTGTAAAAAAAAACTTGCCTCTGACATCCCCCTTGCATCTTCCTCCAATCACCTTAAAATTATGCCCCCTTGTGTTAGCCATTTTTGCCCTGGGGAAAAAACTCACTGAATCTGTGCCTCTTATCATCTTGTACACCTCTATCAAGTCATCTCTCATTCTCCTTCTCTCCAAAGAGAAAAGCCCTAGCTCACTCAACCTATGACATGCTCTCCAATCCAGGCAGCATCCTGGTAAATCTCTTCTGCACCCTCTCAAGCTTCCGCATCCTTCTATAATGAGGCGATCAGAACTGAACACAATACTCCAGTGTGGTCTAACCAGAGTTCTATAGAGATGCAACGTTACCTTGCAGCTCTTGAACTCAATACCCCGACTAATGAAGGCCAACACACCATACGCCACCTTAACAACCCTATTGACCTGCACAGCAACCTTGAGAGATCTATGGATATGGACCCCAAGATCCCTCTGTTTGTCCACACTGCTCAGAGTCCTTCCATTAACCTTGTATTCTGCCTTAAAATTCAATCTCCCAAAGTGTATCACGTCACACTTTTCCAGGTTGAACTCCATCTGCCACTTCTCAGCTCAGGTCTGCATTCTACCTCTGTGTCTCTGTGCGTGTGCTTGTGCGTTTTGTCTTGCAGAGTCAGGAGTTGGAGCCAGATTTGGAGCGGGACCTTTGAAAAGAGGTGAGTCTCTGTGCGTGTGCTTGTGAGTTTCACCTTGCAAGAGTCTAAATGAGGCACGTTTGCAAATTGTTACCAGTTGATTGGCTCATTAACAGCAGCAAATAAAGGGAAGGCAGGTCTAAGTGGAGTGGCCATTTTGGGACTGGCCATTTTGGGAGCGGACCAGTGTTAGAGTTGGGGACTGAGGCTTCGGTGAGAAGAAGCGAAGGTAAGTCCGGTTAAATACCTTTCTTTCTTTGCTTTAGTGCCAGGCCAGAGTAGTGAGAATGGCTCCAGGGTCAGTGGTGTGTTCAGCTTGTGAGATGTGGGAGTTCTAGGAGACATCCAGTCTCCCTGATAGCTACATTTGCAGGAGGTGCATCCAGCTGCAGCTCCTTACCGTGTTAGGGAACTGGAGCTGCAGCTGGATGACCTTTGGCTCCTACTGGATAACGAGGAGTACATAAGTAACAGCTTTAGGGAGGCAGTCACTCCTAAGCTGCAGGAGGCAGGTAGCTGGGTGACTGTCAGGAGAAGGATGGAGAATAGACAGGTACTGCAGAGTACCCCTGTGGCCGTTCCCCTCAATAACAGGTATGCCGCTTTGGATGCTGTTGGGGGAGAACCTACCAGCGAAAAGCCGCAGTGACCAGGTCTCTGGCACTGAGCCTGGTCGTGTGGTGCAGAATGGAAGGGGGGAGAAGAGGAGGACAGTAGTGAAAGGCAATTCCATAGTAAGGGGGACAGACAGGAGATTCTGTGGATGTGAAAAAGACTCCTGGATGGTATGTTGCCTCCTGGGTGCCAGGGTCAGGGACGTCTCAGATCGGGTCCACAGCATTCTGAAGGGCGAAGGCAAACAGCCAGAGGTCATGGTACATATCGGTACCAATGACATAGGTAGGAAAAGAGATGAGGTCCTGAAGAGGGAATATAGGGAGCTAGGTGAGAATCTGAAAAGCAGGACCTCGAGGGTAGTAATCCCTGGATTGCTGCCTGTGCCATGCGTCAGTGAGGGTAAGAGAACAGGATGATTTGGCAGATGAATGTGTGGCTAAGGAATTGGTGCAGGGGGCAGGGTTTCAGATTTGTTGATCATTGGGATCTCTTCTGGGGAAGGTACAAACTGTGCAAAAGTGACGGGTGATACCTGAACTGGAAGGGGACCAATGTTCTTGTGGGCAGGTTTGCTGTACTGTTGGGGAGGGTTTAAACTAGTTTGGCGGGGGACGGGAACCAGAGTGATAGGTCAGAGTTTGGTGCATTTAGTGTACAGTAGATGCAGAGTGTAGAAAGACTGAGGAAGGATAGGCATTTGAAAGGGCAAAATTGCAGTCAGTTGGATGGGCTGAAGTGTGTCTACTTTAATGCAAGAAGTATCAGGAACAAGGGTGATGAACTTAGAGCATGGGTAATTATGTGGAACTATGACCTGGTGGCCATTACAGAGTCTTGGCTGTCGCAAGGGCAGGAATGGCTGCTGGATATTCTGGGGTTTAGATGTTTCAAAAGGGACAGGGACGGAAGTAAAAGAGGTGGGGGGAGTGGCTTTGCTGATCAGGGACAGTGTCACAGTTATTTCAACTAGTTCCCAACTTACTATTTTATTGAAACAATGATTCCAACCTATTATACCTATGACTGTAACAGCAAAACATAACCACCAGAGCTACAAATATCATTAACTGTACTATCAGTAGAATATGGGATATAATTCTAAACCAGGAATAGATATTAAAATTTAATCCCTGATTCCAGGCCTCTTCGAGCATAGTTTTCTTATGTAATATCTCCTCCACTTCCTTTGCGTGACCACGTATATGGTTGTTTCCTTCTGACCACTCATGAATCACCTCGAACTTCTTTTACCAATACTTTCCAATTGGCGTGGAATGGGTGGTAACTCTAACTACAAACTGTTTTAAAACCTTGTCGCTGTCACTTCTTCTGACCATTAAGTTGATCCTTTCAGATATTGCTATCTTTGGAGCTGTCAGCTTCCTCTCTGCAATTGAGATTGGATGTGTAAGTCCTTGAACAACCTGATTATGCCCCAGAGACAATAGTCATTATAGTGAGTAAACCCTTGATTCTACTGTGTTGATGACTTTGTCTGGACAGGTCCAGTGCTCCCCTTGTTGGTGACACAGGTGAGACCTCACCCCTCTGGGCTTTTCATTAATTATTATGGCGTGGTCTGGGGTGTTATTCATTGTGATCCATGCCCCATGTTTATACTGTCCATCTTTATACTTGGTCAAAAATGAATGTTTTGTTTTGTAGCTGGTGAGGAATCTGCAAAATTATTTTGATGATGTATTCCCCCTTAGGCCCTTGACAGGCTTGGTCCACCTGGCTAGCGATTGCCAGGGATTTAAGGTGACAGTCAGGTTCCATGCTCCATTGTTTAAGTTGCTGTGTCAATAACCAGTTGGGAGCTCGGTTTCTGGCTAATTGTAGCTGGCCTTTCTGTATTTGGGAAAGCAGCCATGTGGAGCACATGTCTTACTCATGCTGCCTTTTCCCTTGTTTTGCTCACCTTGCTCATAGCTTGGTATCCCTGTGCTACCACTCACCTAATGTTACTCTAACTTCTCAATCTGTTCATTAAACCCTACAATGTCTTGGGAGTATACTGTAGATATTCCTGCTGCATATCCTGCCCCCACTAGTTTTACTAATCCCCTACAGGTTCTATGGGTCCTGAGCTCTTTCCCTATCAGTTGTTCTCTCAACAAATGTTGAAATAATTTTTCTGTGGGAATGGGGCATGAAGCAGGGATAGCAAAACTGATTAAATTGAAAATTACCTGTATACCTCGATCGTGTGGTACCAGCACTACCTTCCCTCTGGTAGGTGACATCACCAACCTGTGTCCCATCACTTGCGCGATATTCTCATTACGCTCCAATCATTCCTTTGTGGTTGGCGCTTTTGTCCATGTTTTTGTTGTGGCTGCTGCTAGTAGTGTTGCATTCATACAGTTTTTATAGACTGTCCAGCAACTCTCCCTTCACATTGCCATGAATTAGTTGCTCCATCTCTTATCATTTCCCTGTAACATTCTTGTTCAGATTGGACCTGCCATTAATGGTTCACATTGACATACATGTAATTGAGCATAATTAGTTTGGTTATATCTGTTCCATTGAGACATTGTATGCTCTATCCAATGGATAGTGTTGATGGCTCTTCCGCCTTTGCAAGCTGTTACCTAATACCCCTCTCTGATTGTTTGAGGAGTCAGTAAAATCCTAATCCACAGGATTGTCCGCTGTGTCGTCGTGGTTACTAGAGGTAAGTGGGCATTGTTTGGTCTGATTTAGTTATCTTTAGAGTGGTCCACCCTGTTAGAAAAGGGTGTAGAAGATGGTTTAGATTCATATGCTTTAATCTGTGACCAATGTCTCCATCTTCCTCTGGCTGATTCCTTTAAGTAAACACACGTAGGAGTTACAAACAAAACCTCGTATGGTCCATTCTGGTGTGGGTGAGTCCCTTCTTGTCAATTTCCTGGCTCATTACTTTATCTCTGAGAGACAACGATGTCAGAGTGCTCTCATTCAAGGATTTGCTGCTCTTTGTTTACTACCTCTTGCTGCTTTCTTACGCACTTCAACATTTGCCTTAAGTGGTGTTATAGCTAGAAAGGGTGGTGGAGAAGGCTTTTGCCATGCCATGAGTAAGGGCACTGAGTATAGAAGTTGGGATGTTATGTTGCAGTTGTACAAGACATTGGTGAGGCTGCACTTGGAGTATTGTGTTTCAGTTTTGGTCACCCTGCTTTAGGAAAGATGCCATTAAGCTAGAAAGAGTGCAGAAAAAATTTACAAGGATGGTGCCAGGACTCGAGGGCTTGGGTTATGGGAAGGCTAGGACTTTATTCCTTGGAGTGTAGGAGACTGAGGGGTGATCTTATAGCGATGTATAAAATCATGAGGGGCATAGATAGGGTGAATGCATTCAGTCTTTTTCCCAGGGATAGGGAATCAAGGACTAGAAGGCATTGGTTTAAGATGGGAAAAGATTTAATAAGAATCTGAGGGGCAACTGCTTCATGCAGAGAGTGGTGCATACATGGAACAAGCTGCCAGAGGAAGTGGTTGACGCAGTACAATAACAGCATTTAAAAGACATTTAGACAGGTACATGGGTAGAAATAGGAATTGGAGGGATATGGGTCAAATGTGGGGAAATGGGACTAGCTTAGTAGATAGGCATCTTGGTCAGCATGGATGAGTTGGTCGAGGGGCCTTTTTCCATGCAGTATGACTCTATAACCTCCTCACTTAGCTTAACTGGGTACTCCTTCATTCGGCGTTGTAGATTACATCCCTGACTTACCTCAGTTATCGGGTCTTCTGGGAACCACATCGGCATGCTCCGTCATTAGCTCGAACGGTGCTAACCCCATCTTAGTCCCTGGTGTTGCCTGCAATTGCATCAATATTTGGGACAGTAAAACTGTCCATCCCTTAACAGTCTCGTGCATGGCTTTCGTTAGTGCCCCCTTTAAGCTAGGGTTTGTCCTTTCCACCAATCTCGAACACTGTGGGTGATGTGGTATTTTTGTTTAATTCCCAGCAACTTACAGGTTTCCTTTCTTATCTTCACAGTAAAATATGTTCTGTTGTCTGAATTGCTTTGCATGGCATGCAGCATCTGGAAATAATCTTGTTTACTAATATATTTGCAATTGTGGTCGTGGAGCAGTCTTGTGTCGCCAAAGCTTTTATCCATTTTGTAAAATAATTGATAATGACTTGACAAAATATACCTCTATCAGGTTTGAGGGATCCAGTGAAATCAATCTGAATGTTCTCCTGGGGTCCTAGCAGCTGCAATTGGTTGCCCAAGCAGACCCTGTGCCTCTTGCCCTTATTGTATTCAGCACAAATAAAACACTTTTGGCAGTGTTTGGCTGTATCTCGGCTTGGACCTGGCCAAGACCAGTATTGTTTCAATAGGTACAACATGCCTATCATAGCATGGTTAATTCCCTAGTACGGAAGCTGTTTTCTTAGGCACAGTGGCAACATTACAGCCCGTTTCGCTTCTCCACACCCTCTTCTCCTGTTCAGCTCCTTTAGCTTCCCAAGCCTTAATCTTTTGCTCATCTCCTTACCTCCGTACTCGGGCAATATCAATCTCGTCACCTAAAATGGCTCCTACAGCCCCTTGCTCTTCAATGATTAGTGATGGGTATGTGGCTGCTTCCTTTGTGGCCTTGTTTTACACTACTGTATTGTTTTGCGCTACTGTATTGTTTTGCACAGTCTTTTTCTTCACTGATGTATAATTTATATTCTGTATGTTGTCTGAGTCATCATTATGCTGCAAGCAAGTTTTTCCTTATGCCTGTACCTTGCCATATTTGTGCATATGACAATAAACTCGACTTGCCCTACCCTGTTTCTTCTCTCCACTTGTGCTTTAATCTTTGTAATAACCACTTCCTTAGGTCTCTTCATAACCTGCACCAATTACTGGATCTTATCTCTGTTCTTTACTTCTGCCCCAGTGGTAGTTATGAACCCCCTCCTGGCACTCACCAACAAATAATTGTGTACTACCCAGAAGACATAATGTTTGTCTGTGTAAATATTCTCTCTACAACAAACAACAGTGTTCCCAGTACTGACCCCTGCTGAACAGTACTGGTCACAGACCTCCAGTCAGAACAACACCTCTGCACCACTACCCTCCTGTCTTCTATGGCCAAGGCAGTTTTGAATCCAATTTACCAAGTTTCCATGGATCCTATGTGGCTTAGTCTTCTGGATCAGCCTACCATGTGGGACCTTGTGGAATGCTTTAACTAAAGTTGATGTATACAGTGTCCATTTCCCTAACCTCATCAATCACCTTTGTCACCTCCTCAAAAAAACGCAATCAAGTTTGTAAGACATGACGTCCCCTGTGCCAAGCCATGTTGACTATTCCTAATAAGTCCATGCTTTACCAGAGGTGAGTAAATCATATACCTATGAATCTTCTCCAATAACTTCCCAACTACTGATGTAAGGCTCACTGGCCTATAATTTCTTGGTTTGTCCTCCTTGACCTTCTTGAACAAAGGAACCACATTGACTATTCTCCAGTCCAGTCCTCACCATTGTGGCTAAAGAAGATACAAAGATATCTGTCAAAGCCCCAGCAATCTCCTCTCTTGCTTCTCTCAATAACCTGATATTGGTATTGGTTTATTATTGTCACTTGTACCGAGGTACAGTGAAAAGCTTGTCTTACAAACTGATCGTACAGGTCAATTCATTACACAGTGCAGTTACATTGAGTCAGTACAGAGTGCATTGATGTAGTACAAGTAAAAACAATAACAGTACAGAGTAAAGAGTCACAGCTATGGAGTAAGTGCAGTGCAATAACATGCGAGGTCACAACAAGGTAGATCGTGAGGTCATAGTCCATCTCATTGTATAAGGGAACGGTTCAATAGTCTTATCACAGTGGGGTAGTAGCTGTCCTTAAGTCTGGTGGTACGTGCCTTCAGGCTCCTGTATCTTCTACCCGATGGAAGAGGAGAGAAGAGAGGATGTCCCGGGTGGGCGGGGTCTTTGATTATGCTGGCTGCTTCACCAAGACAGCGAGAGGTAAAGACAGAGTCCAAGGAGGGGAGGCTGGTGTCCGTGATGCACTGTGGGCTGTGTCCACAACTCTCCGCAGCTTCTTGCGGTCCTGGGCAGAGCAGTTGCCGTACCAAGCTGTGATGCATCCAGATAGGATGCTTTCTATGGTGCATCTGTAAAAGTTGGTGAGAGTCAAAGGGGACAAACCAAATTTCTTTAGCCTCCTGAGGAAGTAGAGGCACTGGTGCGCTTTCTTGGCCGTGGCTTCTGCGTGATATTTCCTGTCAGCACTTGGAAACTTGTTTACCTTAATGTTCTTCAAAAGACCCAACACCATTACCTTCTTGATATCAACATGCCTTAGAATATTAGCATATCCCTCCTTGATCTCCTTGTCCTCCATGTCCTTTGCCTTTGTGAATACCATTGCTCAGTACTCACTTAGTATCTCGCCTGCTTCCACTGGCTCCAGACGTGTACAGGTACATAGTTTCCTGAAAGTGGTGACACAGATAGGCAGGATGGTGAAGAAGGCATTTAGCATGCTTGCTTCCATCAGTCAGGGTAATGAGAACAAGAATTGGGATGTCATGTTACAACTGTACAAGTTGTTGGTGAGAGACCACACTTGCAATATTGTATGCAGTTGCCCAGCTGTAGGAAGGATGTCATTAAGCTGGAAAGCGTGTAGAAAAGATTCACAAGGATATTACTGGGACTGGAGGGACAAGGAGAGCCTGGATAGGCTGGGACATTTTTCCCTGGAGAATAGGAGGTTGAAGGGTGACCTTATAGAGGTGTTTAAAATCATGGGAGTAGATAAGGTGGATGGTCACAGTCTTTTTCCCAGGATAGGGCAGTCTAAAAGTAGAGGGCATAGATTCAAGTGTGACTGGAAAAATTTAAAAGTGAGCTGAGGGGTAACTTTTTCCACATGGAGGGAGGTGGATATATGGAACGGGGAATCTGTAGAGGCAGGTATAAATAAAATTTTTAAAAGAGATTTGGGAATTGGGCCAATGCACGCAAATGGGATTAGCTTAGACATCTTGTTGGCATGGATGAGTTGGGCCAAAGGGCCTGTTTCCTTGCTCATAACTCTATAAAGGAAGTAGAACTTCCTATAATAAATTCTCTTCTTTTGTCCTTGAGTGGTCCTACCCTCTCCTAGCTGCCCTCTTGCTTTTAATGTATGTATAAAATGCCTAGGGATTCTCCTTAATCCTACTCGCCAAGGACATTTCATGGCCCCCTTTAGCTCTCCTGATTCCTATTTAAGATTTTTCCCGCTTCCTTTATATTCCTTAAGGACCCTGTTCGAGTATAGTTTCCTAAATTTTACATGTGCTTCCTTTTTTTTTTGACTAAATGTAGAACATTTCTCATCATTCAAGGTTCCTGAACCTTGCCATCCTTGACTTTCTTCCTCACAGGAATATGCTGGCCCTGAACTCTGATCAGCTGGTCTTTAAACAACTTTTGCATGTTGAGCTGTCAGTCCTGCGCTTCTCTCAACTAAGTCTCTGTAATGGCCACAACATCATATTGCCATGCAATAATCCAGGCTTTAAGTTCATCTGCTTTACCCATCTTTGCTCAAAAGTGAGGTTTGTCAGTACTTGTGAAAAGTGTATTTTTCCACCATTGGACACAAAATCAGCAGCAAAAATATCTCACATCTTGGGTATTCAATACTAAATAAAACTTTGATTGGTTAGCCCCATTGGATGAGGAATACTTCTCCCTGAAGCAATGTGATTCAGTGAGAAGTACTAAGTCAGCTGCAGTAGTTACTCTGGCTGAGAAAGTCACTTCATTAATATAATCATCATTAATTTGGACATTTTCCTACTTGGAGTTGGTTTGAAGCTACCAACATTCATTCCATTGAGTGCACTTAAAATTGTATTGAGAAATCTCTGATCAGTATATAGTAAATCTTATCCCAGGGATGAAAACCAGCACAATACAGGCCCTTTGGCCCACCATGTTGTGCCAACCTTTAAACCATGCTTAAGACTATCTAACCCCTTTCTCCCACATATCCCCCTATTTTAAATTCCTCCATATGCTTATCTAACAATCTCTTGAATTTGACCAACATACCTGCCTCCACCACTACCCCAGGCAGCGCATTCCATGCGCCAACCACTCTCTGGGTAAAAAAAACCTCCCTCTGATATCTCCCATGAATTTCCCACCCATTACTTTAAAGCCATGCCCTCTTGTATTGAGCATTGGTGCCCTGGGAAAGAGGTGCTGGCTGTCTACTCTATCTATTCCCCTTAATATTTTGTATACCTCTATCATGTTTCCCCTCATCCTCCTCCTCTCCAAAGAGTAAAGCCCTAGCTCCCTTAGTCTCTCCTCATAATCCATACTCTCCAAACCAGGCAGCATCCTGGTAAACCTCCCCTGCATCCTTTCCAACGCTTCCACATCCTTCCAATAATGAGGTGACAAGAACTGGACACAGTACTCGAAGTGTGGCCTAACCAGGGTTTTGTAGAGCTGCATCATTACCTCGCAGCTCTTAAACTCGATCCCAAGACTTATGAAAGCTAACACCCCATAAGCTTTCTTAACTACCCTATCCACCTGTGAGGCATCTTTCAGTGATCTGTGGACATGAACCCCCAGAATCCTGCCATTAACCTTGTACTCCACCTTGGAGTTTGTCCTTCCAAAGTGTACCACCTCACACTTCTCCAGATTGAACTCTATCTGGCACTTCTCAGTCCAGCTCTACATCCTATCAATATCCCTCTGTAAGCTTTGGCAGTCCTCCACACTATCCACAACGCCACCGACCTTTGTGTCATCTGAAAACTTGCCAACCCACCCTTCTACCCCCCTCATTCGTCATTAATAAATATTACGAAAAGTAGAGGTCCCAGAACCGATCCTTGTGGGACACCACTAGTCACAGCCCACCAGTCTGAATACACTCCCTCCACTGCAACCCTCTGCTTTCTGCAGGCAAGCCAATTTTGAATCCACACGGCCAAGCCTCCCTGGATCCCATGCCCTTTGACCTTCTGAAGAAGCCTACCATGTGGAACCTTGTCAAACACCTTACTAAGATCCATGTAGACCACATCTACTGCACTACCCTCGTCAATCTGCCTGGTCACCACCTCAAAGAATCCTATCAGGCTTGTGAGACATGATCTTCCCTTCAGAAAGCCATGCTGGCTGTCCCTAAACAGTCCATGATTCTCTAAATGATCATAGATCCTATCTCTAAGAATCCTTTCCAACAGCTTGCCCACCACAGATGCAAGGCTCACTGGTCTGTAATTCCCTGGACTATCCCTACTACTTTTTTGGAATAAGGGGACAACATTTGCCACCCTCCAATCCTCCGGTACCATTCCCGTGGACGACGAGGACTCAAAGATCCTAGCCAACGGTTCAGCAATCTCCTCCCTCACCTCGCGGAGCAGCCTGGGGAATATTCCGTTAGGCCCCGGGGACTTATCTGTCCTAATATTTTCTAACAACTCCAATACATCCTCTCTCTTGATATCTACATGCTCTAGAACATTAACCTTACCAACACTGTCGTCAGCGTCACCAAGGCCCCTCTCCTTGGTGAATACTGAAGAGAAGTATTCATTGAGAACCTCACCCACTTCCACAGCTTCCATGCACATCTTCCCATCTTTGTCTCTAATCGGTCCTACCTTCACTCTCGTCATCCTTCTGCTCTTCACATAAGTGAAAAAAGCTTTGGGATTTTCCTTAACCCTACTTGCCAAGGCCTTTTCATGACCCCTTCTTGCTCTCCTCAGCCCCTTCTTAAGTTCCTTCCTTGCTACCGTATATTGCTCATGAGTCCTATCTGATCCTTGCTGCTTACACCTTATGTATGCTGCCTTCTTCCTCCTAACTAGTTGTTACACCTCTCTTGTCACCTATGGTTCCTTCACCCTGCTATTCTTTCTCTGCCTCACTGGGACAAACTTATCCCGAACATCCTGCAAGAAATCCCTGAACAACGACCACATCCCCATAGTACATTTCCCTTCCAAAATGTCATCCCAATGTACTCTCGCAAGTTCTAGCCTTATAGCCTCATAATTTGCCCTTCCCCAATTAAATATCTTTCTGTCCTCTCTGTTCCTATCAAGATGTGAAAAGATGTAGCCTTTATTTAGTCATAAAAAAAATTAAATGGAAGTGGTTAAGAACAGTTACTTAAATTACAGTCTGCTTATGCTTAAATTATTTGGTGCAGTGTGTCTCATTATTTGCCTTATAACTTCCTGATAGCCATCCAATACATTGCAATTTTTTGAAATTTATTAACTCTCGTAAGCTTAATTGCAAGAATTGCAGCACTGTGTAGAAGTTCAATTATCCTACATGCTTTTTCCATTAAAATATAGTTGACTGTGTAGGGCCATGAAAATGCTGCTTTTGGTCCAGTCTTGTGTCCAACTGTTTCCTGCTTAGATACCTCTGACCTACTTGTCTCTACAAACAAACTGCAACATCTGCCCAGCAGGCAAACATAAAGGTCATTTTCACCCTCATTACAATCCTACTTCTGACTATCCATCAACCTCTCAGTGACCCCAATGGCAGATATAGCACTGGCATCTCTAAAGGTTTTGGTGTACTATTTTCTCTATTTCTCAAAATCCCATCCACCAATAAATTCAAAAGTTTATTAATCATTAATATACGTATTTATTTGCTAGCAAATCAGTCCACGGTTATGAGGTTGCAGCAGAGCTTTCCAAACTTTAAGGCAGACTTTATGGCTGAATTTTGAAAAGGCTTCAAATATCAAAAATATTAAAGCTCCTTGAGCTATATATCTGAGTTATTATGGGGAAGATTAAAAGTCTTCCCCTAATGTATTTCAGTCCAGCACCATTTGCATTGCTGCTCTTTTAATAAGTTTGAATCCTTTTCAACCTCTTTAAAAACATTAGGTCTGGAAGTTACTTCTGGGGTAATGAATGTGTATTATAGTAACAAGCTAAATTTTCAACATTAAGGAGTTGAATCACTGACATGTAAACAGAAGAAATGCAACCCAGATTAAGGGTCTTGTGGGAGTGTATTTGACCTGTTGATTTCAAGAATTGTGAATGTTCATTTCCATGCCCAGTCATTGTTTATGATAATGAAAACTTCTGAATGTAATAAACAGGATTTGTTGATAATGTCAGGTTTAACAAAGCTTCAAAAATCGTGTTTACAAAATTTGTTTTTAAAGTTACTTTTTTCCACAGATGCTTGAATTCCTCAGTGCTTTATTGCATTTTTATTGTGTATGGAATGCAGTATCTTTTTGGACTGCTGTCAAAATTGTATTTACATTGCCATATGAGACATGCTCAGTTACCTGTAAGGTCAAAGCTCAAGGTCTATTGATGGTTCCTTTACAGTTGCATCCAATGGCAAAATGCAGCACTGTTGCACACCTACGCTGCCATTTTTATCATTTTTTTTTCCAAGAAACTATTAATTTTAAGGATGGATGCTAGTTTCACTCTGGAAATGTAATTCAATAAGGATCATTTACCATCAGTATTTAAAAGTATTCCTATCAAAAGGCGTTGCATTGGCAATGCAAAGGGAAAAGATAAATTTTATGACATGTACGTCGCAGACGTGTATGCAAAATATGATTCCATGTTGACTTATTTTTTTAAGTTCAGTCTGTAGCTTGATTGCTGTCCTTTGCAACTTGCAATATTATGTCATTGGATTGAAATTTGCTGCTAGATAACATCTAATTTTTTTTGGATTATTTTATGGATGCACAAGGTTGTACTAAATGGAAGATTTCTAGTCCATGTTCAGATTTGTAAAAAGAGAATGAATAATTATTCCACCACCTTCCCCCCACCCCCCCCCCCCCCCACCCACCTGAGCCCAGGCCACTGATACCTTGCCCAACTGTAGTAGAGCTGAAGCAAATTGACTTTATTAATTCTAAACTGAAAAATGTGGTTGATTTTTGCTCTCAATGATGAATAAAGATGTCTGTAAAATGATAGAGTTGCTGCTATACCTCTATGGCTGTATATCTGATGCAGCTCCTCTCCATATATACTTTTTTCTTGCTGGTTGTTCTTTCTTAATATTGCTCTTTTTAAAAAAAAACTAAATGAAATATTAATAGATCTTTTGCCTTGTAGTGTTAATTAACTTTTTATTGGTCTTACATTTTCTCATACTTGTCTTGCTACAGGTTCCATACTACACATTTCCTTATTTTTATAAAGAAGCCATTTACCCATGAAGTCATGTTGACTCAGAGTACTCTCATTCACCCACTAATTTTTCCTATTAACTATTCTCTGCATGCACTTGTATACCCACCTGCATTAGATGCCATTTACAGTGACCAATTAATCTATGAACCCACATGTCCTTGGGACGTGGGAGGAAATCTCATACTGACTTGCAGGAAATCTTTAGTGTTTTATGTCAATTGATCAGTTTTTGTGATTCTTCTGTTCATTAAATTTAGAAGCAATCGCCATGTACATATTGAACAGGTCAGCCACCTTGAAGATTTTGTCCAAGTGACTGAGTTACAACATTTGCAACAATAAATGAGAACTTAAAACATATAAAATTTTATTTCACATTGCAAGAAAAATATTAATATTATGGTAGTTCATTTAATGACATTCAAAATTAAGAAAAAAAAATAAAATTTTTAAATTTTATTTACAGTGTGGTAACAGGCCCTTCCGGCCCAACGAGTCCGCGCCGCCCATTTTAAACCCCCAAATTAACCTACCCGTACGTCTTTAGAATGTGGGAGGAAACTGGAGCACCCGGAGGAAACCCACGCAGACACGGGAGAACGCACAAACTCCTTACAGACAGCGACGGGAATCGAACCCCAATCGCTGGCACTGTAATAGTGTTACGCTAACTGCTATGCTACCGTGGGTAAACTTGGTTTATTATTATTGTCACATGTACCGAGGTACAGTGAAAACTATTTTCCTTGTCATCCATACAGATCATCCAACTTTAACTTAACAGAGAAAATATCTGTATTAGGCATAAATATCTGAATGTTGTAGTTATTTGACAGATTTTCTTTTATTACCTTAATTAAATTCAGAATGTTTTCCAAGCACTTCAACTATATTTGTATAGATTCAGCAGGTTTTTTCTAACTTGGACACAAAACTTCTCTGTTTGAGTCAGGTTGCATAATACTTTTCCATTTGCTCTCCTGCTCATTAGTGTAAATCTGTGTTTTATAAGGAAATATTAGTGCACTGAAGAACAGGAACATCTACAACAGAACAGCTAATATGCTTGGTGAGGAGAGAGTTGCCCTGGAAATCTGAAAGTCAATTGTAGATGGAATTTAAGCAATATTTTGGAGCAAGCTACAGTAAAACTCTGTTAATCTGGCATGCTTGGGACTTTGGTAGTGCCAGACGAGAGGATTTTCCAGACTCTTTGATCTATTAATACTCCTGCACATTTTTAATTCATGTTTTTAATGTTACAGAGTAAAATAAATTTTCTAGGCTATTCAGCCTACCATGTCCATGCCATGACCAGAGGAAAAATGGCAAGACCCTGGAAAATGTAGGCTACTTTTATTGGTATTGGTTTATTATTGTCACCTGTACCAAGGTAGAGTGAAAAACTTATCTTACATACCGTTTGTACAGATCAATTGATTACACAGTGCAGTGAGGTAGTACAGAGTGCATTGAGGTAGTACAGGGTAAAAACAATATCAGAATACAGAGCAAAGTGTCACAGCTACAGGGAAGTGCTTTGCAGGTAGACAATAAGGTGTCTCATATCTCGGGAGCCACCTCCCAGCAAATCCAGACTTGATTAAGTACACCACCATCTTCAGTGTTGCAGCACAGCCCTCGATTAGATGAAGAAAAGGGTATTTGAAAATCAACACCTCAGATGTGGCAAAAAAACTCATGGTCTGCTGGACATCCCTCCTCTTCTATATGTTTTGAGACCTGGGCTAGCTACAGCAGGAATCTAAAGGCATTGAAAACGTGCCACTGGTGCTTTTTCAGCAAAATCCTCCAACATTACTGGAAGAATTTGCAAACCAAGCTTCCTTTCCCAGGTCAACATGCCCAGTATTGACACCCTTCTTGGGCAGGCTGGGCCATGTCTGACACCAGACTTCCAAAACAGACACTGTATTCCAAGCTCTGCCACGGGAAGAAATTACTGTGAAGTCAGAGGAAAAGGTGCAGGGATGTGCTCAAAAGAATTGAAGCATACCCATTGAATCCTGGGAACATCTGGCCCATGACCACTCAAAGTGGAGAAGGAGCATTTGGGATGCCATTGAGAACCTGGAGGGTATTCACTGGGAGCACACAGAGGCCCAGCACAAGAAGTGCATCATCTCACAAACCACCCTTCTGCCACCTCCTGTCCCATCTGTGGAAGAGTCTGTGGTTCCCACTTTTGCCTCAGTAGCCACCTCAGAACCTACAAAACCAGAGTGGAAGTAAGTCATCCCTGGTCTGGAGGGACTCTCGAAGAAGAGTGCTCAGAACCTGAGAGTGCGCAACATATTGGGTGTGAAGTATTTGTGATTACTGAAACAAGCCAACAAATTTTAGTTTATTTCAACTGCTCCGTTAACATTTTCACCAACTTTCTTCTTTTTCTGTTAAAAAGAAGCAAATTAATGCCGCCTTGCACTTGGTCTTAAAAAACGCAGTATTTAAATGCAATTCTTTCAAACTACTTTATGGACAAATTGCCAAAAGCTTCTCGAAGCATGATAACATACTTTTCAATTGTTTACAATGAAAAGACTCCAAATTCCTCATTCATTAACCACACAATTGGGGGGTGGGGGGGTGGGGAGCACAATAGGCCAGTGAAATTGTACACAACATGAAATATTATTTTGCACTGCTTAGATCACAAGTAGAAATGGAAAGTGTCTTAAAATCATTAAACTAGTCTCAAATTTGCCAATTTCAGTTGATTGACCAGTACATTTCTTTCTTTAAAACAAAAGTTTGTCCTAAAAGATTTTTTAAAATTTGAGTTTCTTCCATTCATACCACTCCAATTAACAATGAACATAATTGAATCAGAGGCAAATTGACCATTCTTTAGCAAAGTAATGTATGGTAAGCAGTTACAGCGCTGAGTTAATACGCATCTTGGCATTTAACAGAAAAGTTTAGCATCCACTTGAGAAACCTGCACCTGTTGGACATTCCATTTTGGAATCTTGGAGATGGTTCAGATTGTGGTTCAAAGATCTCCATAAATTTCATTGGTATTTGATCTGTATTGGATATTGAGCACTCCCCTGAAATATTTTATGTAGTGAGCTAGAGTACAGATTCTCCTGTGCATGTCAAGAATGTTGATGTTATCGAGTAAATATTCATAGTTTGCAGTTAAACATTTGTCATTCTTTCTAAAGAAGCCAGAATGTATCAAGTTCAATAGATTTGGGGAAGCTCGTGTTAAGCATTAATACATTGTAGCCAAGTAAAGTTTGTTTTCTACTGAAGTGTAATGCTGCTGCAAGCATTGATATTTACTTAGTTGTTATTTTTATTCCTTATGTAGGATTTCTTAATAGAATTAGCAACAATTCTCTTTATCCAAGGAAACTTCCCATTGAAAATTTGATGGATCAACAATTGCCCAATTGTTGTATTCTGTCATGTGAGTCAGAACAGACATTTCAGTTTCACCGTGTAAATCCTTAGAGCTATGTTATGGGAAGGAAGATCATAAGATGACAACGTGATACCAGTTGTATAAACCATGGAGATTATGGCATCATGTTTCCTTTTAAGAGAAAACAATTGCCAATGTTCAGGCAGTGTGGTAACAAAATTAGAGGTGTCTGGCCACTGCAGTATCTAGCTTGATCTGTCCACTGGGAACATGGATATGCATTAAAATGAAAACAATACTCATCAGGTCAGGCTACGTCTGTGGGAAGAGAAAGAGTAAATGTTTCAGGTCGAAGATTCTCCATCAGAACTCTATTTCTCTTCCCACAAGTATGGCCTGACCCACTAAGTGTTTCTGGTATTTTCTGTTTTACTTTAGACTTCCAGTGTCTACAGTTTTTTTTTTGATTTTCATGCATTTAGATGAAGATGGAAGGAGCAGCTAAGTATCTCAGAAATGTCTGTAATTCCTTGTAATTTACCACCCCAGAAAATAATTGTCACTTAGGTAATGATGTCTCTAAACCTGTATGCTGTCCCAAATCAGGGAAGTAAAAGACCATAGAGCGCTTGGCCTTTTAAAATCAAATGTTTTCATGCAGTATTAAACTTCGTTTAGAGTCATTTCAAACTGCCTTAAAGACTTGGTGACTCAGTAGCAAAGGTATTTTGTGAAACAGTTTGAATTTAAAGGAAGACCTGTGCAGGGAATTTGTGGATTTATCTCCTGAAAATGAATTTATGAGAAATGTGAAAGGAAAGACTGAACACCAGGAATACAAGCAATGCCCAACCTACAGGTATCCACACCACAACAAGACCTATATGGATTTTTCCTGTCAGTGGTATTTGGGGGGAAAAAAGCTGCAATTGCCTCCAAGGCTGACAAAGATAAATACAAACCAGACGTGCATCTTTTTTTATCATCAGGGATATTGCCTCTCTGTGGCCATGTAGCTGACAATAGCATTTAACTTTTATCAAATGGTTTCATGCTGGCCTCTGGTGACATTAGTCAATCAAGGACTCATTGCTGCAGTCGAGGTCGGAGATGTTCTGTTTGGGTACATGTCTAATGTTATTCAGTTCCACATGACCCCAGCCAAGTAAACAGCAAGTTGTTGAAGTTTTGGCAAATGTCCAGATTGCTAAAAGTAGAGAATGTCACTGATGTTTTCCATTTGGCTGCAAATGCCAGGCCTGAAAGCCCTTGTCCATTTCATCAACAGAATCTATGTGACATTGTGACTGACTTGATCCGCATTCCAATGCTTCCAGAACTGAAAGGCTGTCAATGGTGCAGTATTGGTACTGATCACCAGTGTAAGACCCAGCTATGCTGTTCATGCATGCTTCCTCTGGGAGTAATTTTGTTTGGGCGAATTTCTTCTTTGCCAACATTTTAATAATGCAGATGTAGAATTTGAGAGTTTTGGTCTTTGTACACCACTCTGTTGTTGCTCACATGTTGTTCGTTCTACCTGCGGTTTTCAGTTGTCAAGTTACAGCATCAGAGAACATCCTGTCTTTCCATTTCTTTGCGTCTCTCCTTTTCCTTTTCCATTCCCTATTCTCCTTATGACTTTTTTTTAAGAATTACAGAACCACTTCCTTCCCTTCTGCTCCTGATCACCTCGCTGCCCCTTCTGTACCTCTTCCCTTTATCCCCCCTCCTCTTCATTATCTCCCAGAACCTTCTCCACTCCCCACCCCCATCCTTCCCTTTCATTTAACCCATCCCTTCCTCAAACTGTGGACAACCATGGCCAGTACAAAATGTCTGAATTCTTCCACCATCATAAAGAGCCCATTGTAATATATTAATAGTATCTTAATTCTTGTCAAGGAGCTATTAGGCTTGTATTGAGGCTCACCTGAAAAAAATGCATCAGGCAGGCTCCAGTGATGAATGGTCAATTTGTTTTTGTTGTAAAACCAGGATATTTCTGCTAAACATGGGAAGTGGAAAATTGCTCTTAAGATATACATTTTGTGAATGAGTTATAGTAGTTCCTGTTTTCTTACGATATTTAAAACCAATAGTGTCTGTGTAATGACATGCAAACTGAGGAATTATCATGGAACTTGCATGTATATAAACACGTGATTTACATTGAGTATTATCATTTGGTGCTTTTGGAACATGTGGCCTCCATAAATTTGATACCAGGGCTTGAATGACTAATTAAGAATATTGTTTACTTTGACAAATATCCTTCAGTGTGGCTTTCATTGGTAGGGCTTTTCATCTGTGGATTAGTTTTCACACTGATATATGGAACCGAATAATTTTAGACATATACGCAAACAGAACATCTCCAACCTTGATTGCAGCAAAGAGTTGTTAATTGACCAATGTCACCAGAGGCCAGTATAGAACCACTTGATAAAAGTTAAATGTTATTGTCAAACATATGGTATTCCTCACAAAAACTGTACTGATCATAAGAAATAAAGACTCATTAATTAAACAAACAACTTTCTGATTAAGAGGCTTATATTGTGACATTGAAATTATTTTGATTGATTCTCACTTTTCATTGTGCTAATTGATTTTATTGTAGTTACTTATTGATTGGATAGGTTTATAGTTATATTTTTTTCTGTTGTACATTGCCTTAAAACATTTTATGGGCTTCCCTGTGAGTAAATTCAAATGCATTGGTATAGTACCAGATGAATCAGGATGTTCCAGGTCCTGTTATGACCATATTACAAAGCCAGACTTGGGTGAAATTGAAATGGGGCTACTATAATCGGCTACTAACATTTCTGAGCAGAGTGTATATTTGAGCGAGAAGAGGGAATAAGAGGTAAGGATTTTTGCTAGTTACTTTCCAGTGACTCTGCGTATTGGTTGGATGTTAATGAACTCCATGAGTACAGTTTCGACATTGGCGATCTGACAACCTCACCATTTTTGGAAATTTGAAGGTTTATTAGTGATGAACAGCCTTTGGTGTCAGATGAAGAAGTGGGAAAGTACATAACTGCCATAAAATAGGTGTGCAGTGAGAGATGGTGGAGATGCCAGTCTGAACTGGGAGAATTGAAAGAGGAAATAACGTTTGAATTAAGTGGATGTGGGAGTTGGTCTTGTGGATTTGTTGAATTTGGTTTTTACTTTGGCTTAAACATCTAATAACTAGTGCTGTTTGCTAGTGTTCAACATTGACCAAACTGTATGACTTCAATGTAAAATTTCTTAAACTAAATTTATTCACTCACATCCCAGAGATATTCTGTCAATTTTATACCTTAATTCTGTATTCTCCTTAAGTGTTTTGTTTTATTTTTTTCTTCTTCACTTCTCAATATTTAAGATACACTTCTAGTCTGGGTTACAAAGTCACTTGTAGCTATTTATTTTCACACAACAAAAGTTTTCTTGGAGATGATTTTGGTTTTTGTTTTTGTCAACCTTTAATGCTTCTAAGTTGAATATATACTGATGGTTGGACTGGAAAGCATGCCATCTTTTTGAAAGTGAAGAAATATCAGATTTATGATTCTTGGCTGAGAGAATGGCCAATGTTTTAGTGCTCTAGTGGAAAGGATAAGTTGAAGATTAAATGTTGCTGCTGAGTATTCATGCTTAAGTAGAGCATTCATGCTTAAGTAGAGCATTACACAGGGGAGATCCCTGGATAAAGTAGTGGGGTTCAAAGAAAGTCTTGTGAGTTAAAGAATTCATCTGTGAAAAGATGATAGTGTAAGGTATCATACCGGAGGAATATTTTTGTATCAGAGTGCTAGGAAAATAAGAACCCTTCCTCTAAAAAGTTTGCTTTAATCACTGGGATCAAATGTTTACAAAATGTGTGGTATACTTTATACATGACTCAAGGGAAGAGAGTTTTGGGACTAAGAAAAAATTTACAGGAAGACATTCTGAAAACTTACAGGAAACAGGCCAGAATGTAATTGTGCACAAACTGCTGGGTTATTTAGTGCTTCCTGCCTGTCGACGAAAGACAAAGAACTTCACTTAATTATCAGAGTGGAATTTTTGCAAAACTGCTTCCATTCATACAGTAACCCATTTTTCTTGGTCTGTCAGGATCCCATTGGCATCATTAGCTCAGATGTATTGACAAATATTTTCTACAAACCACTCAAATAACTGGTTGTTGAGTAAATATGGTTCTTAATTACTTCTGAAACTAAAGTAGAAACTGGAATCCTGTTTGTTCTCCCATTAGCTTGGAGAAATCATAATTTGTAAGCAGTATCTTGGCTTCTACTGTGCTGCGACATGGATTTTTAAGCCACCACTTTCCACTAATTTATTGTCTAATGTCAAGCAGTCTGACATCTGTTTTATGGTATTTTACTAAGTAATCTTGTTTTACTGCCTTGCTTTATGAATACTATATTGGAATATTGTGTTCAGTTTTGGTCACCCTGCTGTAGGAAAGATGCCATTAAGCTGAAAAGAGTGCAGAGAACATTTATATGTTGCTGGGACTCAAGGCACTAAGTTACAGAAAGAGATTGAGCAGGATAGGACTTGATTCATTGGAACATAGGGGAATGAGGGGTGATCTTATATAGGTGTATAAAATCATGAAGGGCATAGATAGGGTGAATGCACACAATTTTTTTCCCAGGGTTGGGGAAAGAACTGGAGGGCATAGGTTTAAAATGAGAGGGGAGAGATTTAATTGGAACCTGATTGGAATGAGCTGCCAAAGGAAGTTGTTGAGGTAGGTACCGTACATTAACAACATTTAATATCGGTATTGGTTTATTATTGTCACTTGTACCGAGGTACAGTGAAAAGCTTGTCTTACAAACTGATCGTACAGGTCAATTCATTACACAGTGCAGTTACATTGAGTTAGTACAGAGGGCTTTGAAGTAGTATAGGTAAAAACAATAACAGTACAGAGTAAAGTGTCACAGCTACAGAGAAAGTGCAGTGCAATAAGGTGCAAGGTCACAACAAGGTAGATCGTGAGGTCATAGTCCATCTCATCCTATAAGGGAACCATTCAATAGTCTTATCACAGTGCGGTAGAAGCTGTCCTTAAGTCTGGTGGTACGTGCCCTCAGGCTCCTGTATCTTCTACCTGATGGAAGAGGAGAGAAGAGAGAATGTCCCGGGTGGGTGGGGTCTTTGATTATGCTGGCTGCTCCACCAAGACAACGAGAGGTAAAGACAGAGTCCAAGGAGGGGAGTCTGGTGTCCGTGATGCGCTGGGCTGTGTCCACAACTCTCCGCAGCTTCTTGCGGTCCTGGGCGGAGCAGTTGCCCTACCAAGCCATGATTCATTCAGATAGGATGCTTTCTATGGTGCATCAATAAAAGTTGGTGAGAGTCAAAGGGGGCAAACCAAATTTCTTCAGCCTCCTGAGGAAGTAGAAGCGATGGTGAGCTTTCTTGGCCGTGGTATCAATGTGATTTGACCAGGACAGGCTGTTGGTGATGTTCACTCCCAGGAACTTGAAGATCTCAACCATCTCAACCTCGGCACCATTGTAGACGGGTGCATGTACACCGCCCCCTTTCCTGAAGTCAATGATCAGCTCTTTTGTTGACATTGAGGGAAAGGTTGTTGTCATGACGCCATTCCACTAAGCTCTCTATCTCCTTCATTTAATAGATAATAGGCATTTGAATAGGTACATGGATTGGAAAGGCTTAGAAGGATATAAGCCAAATGCAAGCAAATGGGACTAGCTTAGCTAGGCGTCTTGGTCAGCATGGACTGGTTGTGCCAAAGGACCTGTTTCCATGCTGTATGACTCTGTACAATGCTGGGTGTCAACCATAGTGCAGTGTTTTCCCAGTTTTGAATCACTAGCCCCATTTTTCAGATGCGACAGGGGCCATATTTTGCGATGGTGCTCACAGTAAATAGTAATATGCCTATGTTCTGATCAGCCTCCTTTCAGTCCTGGAGTTCAGTGTCCCAACAGACTCTCCTGGTTCTTGGTGGCAGATATCCCCTGCTGCAGGTGATCCAGGCTACGCTGACATGAATGGCCGTAAGTCCATCTCTGCCTTCTGGTCGTCAGACCTGGGGTGTTCCAAACATCTGTTTGACCCCTGCTGAAGCAGTGGTATCACTGAATGAAACCATCTTCTGTACCACCTCGTGCATTACAGTTGACCTCAGCTGGCTTTCCAGAGACCATGTGTGGGACAGAAATTGATACCAGCCAGTATGTATCTTACGAGCTGATGCTATCTGCCCTGGCAGATGTTAGACTATACCTTTGGTATAAACTATTGCTGATGTAAAGAGCCAGATGTGAAGATTAATGTGAGCTGATTTTAGAGGCTGGAAATATTGGGTGTAGTGCAGTGATATTCTAAGAAGCAATATTCATCGCTGGGCCTCTAAACTAGGCTTAGGGGAGCACAACAACAAGCCAAAAGCTAAGACTTGTAATCTCTGTACTAGAGTTCCCAGTGCGAGGAGACGTGTACTGCTGTATACTTAGTGTATGGCTGTGTAAAATGTTGTTAATGATAAAGTCCTGTGCACCTCAGCAATATTAGTCTCTCTTGTGTGGCCCAGGTTGGAAGGTGTGAAAATATCAGTAAGTAAACTTAGCCATATTACAGCAGAGAACGATTAAGCAGGTGTACATTAACTAACTTATCTAACTGCCAGGCCTGGGGCTCATCAGCATTCAAGGCCATGCAGGAGTGGGATTGGTCACTTGGTCTACTCTGAATGGGAACTCATCATTCTGTGGGGAAGGGGGAGAGAAGGAAGAAAATACCAGGGGCGTGCTGAAAGAATTGATGTGGAACCGATAAGTTGAAGTGGCCTTGTGTTATCAGAAGATCTGTCCTGTTAATTCAGCGTCTTGTTTGTCCTTGTTTGGGTGATGTTACAATTTCCGTGGCACTGGAGGAACTTGAAGAAGAGCTGGGGAATTCTCTCAATGTTCTGCTGAACATTTACTCTTAACCTACGCTAGTAAAATAATTTAATTGACCTTTTGACTCATCACTGTTTGTGCAGCCTTACAAAACCCAAACTGGCTGCCCTATTTGTCAACATTTCAAAAGTGCACTTCAGCATAGCAAAAAAAAAACAACTGCTGGAGGAACTCAGCGGGTCAAGCAGCATCTGTGTAAGCAAAGGGATAGTTGGCGTTTCGTGTCGAGAGCCAGCACCAGGACTTACGCAGGGTCTTGACCCAAAACATGACTATCCCGTTCTCTCCACTGATGCTGCTTGACCTGCTGAGTTCCTCCAGCAGTTTGCTTGTTGCTCCAGATTCTGGCATCTGCAGTCTCTTGTGTCCTCATCAAGTACTTGGTCTACTATAAATTATTTGGAACATCCTGAGGTCACGAAAGGCACCATTTGGTTATTTTTTTTCAATCTTTCAATCTCACCGAAGCTAAGCATATTGAAATGTGCATGTTTCCCCCAAGTGGAATTTCTCTGGAGGTTAGATTGTTTTTCATAAATTTGTTTACAAGACAGTGTTTCATGGAAGGTTTTAAAGCACAACTGCAGGTAAAAGCCAGTTCTAATAACACAGAATGCATTTCATTAGGGAAAAGCAGTATTTTTTCCTGGCACTGGTAAAAAAAAAAATACTTTTAACTTAGGTTAATTTTCTTCACTTACAATAGTAGGTGTTTTAGAGAACAGCACAGGATACAGGTCATAAATTCTTATTATTTTTGGACCCATGCTATAGGAAGGATGTGATTAAGCTAGAGAGGGTGCAGAAATGTTGTCTGGTCTGGAGGGCTTGAGTTATAAGGAGAGATTGGATAGGCTGGAACTGGTTTCCCTGGAGCAAAGGAGGCTGAGGGGTGGTCTTGTAGAGATTTATAAAATTTATGAGGGACATAGCTTGGGTGAACAGTCACAATTGTTTTCCCAGGGTATGGGAGTCTACACCTAGAGGGCATAGGTTTAAGGTGAGAGGGAAAAGATTTAAAGGCGATGTGAGGGACCAGCTTTTCCACACGGAGGATGGTGGGTGTATGGAACAAACTGCCAGAGGAGGTGGTAGGGGCAGGTACAGTTACACCATTTAAAAGACATTTAGACAGGTATATGGATAGGAAAGGTTGAGAGGGTTACGGGCCAAATGGGTAATCATAGATAGGCATCTTGTTTGACATGGACAAGTTGAGCCAAAGGGACTGTTCTCATGTTGTATAACCCAATTAGTCTATGACACTTTTGGAGCTGTGTATCTTAATTTACCACTGGTCGTAGAATGTTGGCAATTAAGTACAAGCCTATACACAAAATGCAAACTAAATTAAATAACCAGAATAGTACTACTGCACACACTGGTGTGTGACTGGAGCAATCTTAATTATCTGTGTTCTCACCTACTTGTAGCAAGCAGCACAACAGAGAGCATAATGAGTTTGCATCCCCATGTTTCTGCAGTGGATACAATAATTGGCATTTTTATATGTAGTAAAAATCTAAAAAGAGGGGACAGTGAGCATTACTTCACCTTTTGGGAGGTTGGTTCACTTATCTTTACAAACCTTTTTCAATCATAATATCCGAATAAACTCATGACAAAATTAAATTTAGACTGTTTAATTAATGTGTAATTTTTAAGGATTCAAGTCTTTCTACTATTTATGCTTAATGCTGCTTCCTGTATTGTTTGACAAGATGTGTAATGGAATTTATTTGTAAATATTTATGATCGGAACACCCTAGCTAAGGATGGTAACGTTAGTACTCCTCTGCATACTGCCTCCATGCTTTGGAAACAGATTTTCAAATGCAGTTTGAAATAGTTTTGCTCTCTTAGAAACAGTCAAATTGCCAAAGAATTTTTTTTCTAAATGTTGACGTGTGTTCCACAATAGGCACTGCAACAATACAAGTACTAATTTGATTGATTCATGTGAAGCATCATGTGAGAATGCCCTTAGGGTTAGGGGTAGAGGTCAGGGTGGCCAAATCTAACTTGCTGTGAACTAGAATGAATGTAATACCATGGACCAGCTTATAATCAGAAATGAACTGTGAAATTGGGTATGCATGTTGCAGATGTTACAAATTAAAAACAACCGGAATAGCAAAGGTTGAAAAATAGTTGAAATGTTATTAGCTACTCAAAATAAATAAAACTAAATAGTCTTTCAATTGGAGGATTTTTATCTCTATTTCTTGCTTTCTCTAAGTCCAATCCTAATGTTAGAGTTTTAATGAATTCATACACTGAGTTATGTTTAGAGGAATAAAGCTTGCTGCAGTTGAAAATTTACAGAAACATTGGGCTTTGGTGCTGCAACTTAATCAGCTTATTTATAGAGGTTCCCAAGAGCAGGTTTTCAGTCTGCAGTTTTTTTTTCCCTGTGTAATATTTTATGTAGGCTCTAGCAATGGAGCATCGTGACACATTCATCCCTCCAAGTCTGTCAGTAAGTCCCAAGCTTACAGTGTGTACTGGTAATTCTGGGACTCAATGCAGTTTGAATAGCTGAACCATGGGGGATGCCTTTAGACCCACGTGCGACAGCCTGTGTGATTCAGCCTAATGATCTCGCATTGGCATGCACCAGATAAATCACCCAATCATTAGTTTATATTAAACGTTAGAATAGTATATTCCTTTCTGTTCAAGCAATGACCAGGAATTCTACAGGTTTGGCCCTCATATAAAGTCAGTTACTTGATCTCCAGCAAGGTAGGAATGGAGATCTTATGGCTTGTGGTAGCACTTTTACATTAGGGAGGGGAAGTTTTGCTCAATAATGTGGATAAGTATCAGATGAGGATAGGATTGTGTTCAGCTCTGATGTCCACTGCGAATCAATTAATGAGCTAAGGTTCTTAGATGAATAATAGATACCAGTGCATTGCACTGAAGGATGATTGGTCCCTGGAGAACTATACCACATCAGGAACAGGAAGAGGTGAAGACAGCTGGGAAACTGAAGCTTTAAAGATGGCAGCCATGATGGAGATTGCTGGTTATTTCCCCTTCAATAATGGCTGGAGACAGAATTTGCTTAAGTGATAAAATTGACTTTTTGCAAAAGACTTGTGTTATGCAACTATTCTCCATTCACTTCAGTTTGCTGGAAAAATTACACTATTTTTATCTGGAGATGTTGCTGCAGTTTATCATGAGTGTTCAATACAATTAGTGAATCTCTTTTAAAACAAATATTGTTAAATGTACTTTGTTTATAATCAAATGAAGCCCCACCCTGCTTCCAATTCATTGGCTGTCAAAGTGATGTCAGTAGATACTTGGGAAAATTAATAGGGAAAGGAAATAAATATGTCCTTGGAAAATTGTATTTCCAATTGGGGGAAAAAACTGATTAAAGCTGAAAACTTGCTTTAGAAATGAGAATACTACAACAAAGTGTCTGATTATGAAAACAAAACGGTACAGGATTCTATTTGCATTTGTTTGTGCCCTGAAGAAACCACGCTAAAGTGTCATTCTGTCAGTGCATTACTCTTTCAATAAGTAGATAAACTGTGCCCTGGGCAGCAAAAGTGATCCATAATTACAGATACAAAATTGGTCAAATGGATTCTTAGAGAAAGAAATGTTTGTGTTCTCTTTGATTGCTTGTGAATTTTTCTCCACACTTAAGCTGCAACAACTGCAAAGTCATGTCAGCATTTATAATTTCTATTTTAATAGTTTTGCATCTGCTTTGCTTTTGATTATACATAATGATTTCCTTTATGCAAATTCTGTCTCCAGCCATTTGAAGTTTCTTCTGCTTTTCAGTAAAAGTGATAACTGGTAAAACTTTTCAAATGCTTATGATTATTATCTAAATGTACGGTTTCAGAAAGGAGGTCACAAAGCATCCTCCTGTGAATGTATTATTACAGTTGAATTAGTTGCATAATTTCTCCTTCCTTATGAGCATTTAATGAAAATATTTGAATATAATCTATAATGTGAGTAGTATAAGGACAGTGAGTGAAAGCTAGAAAAATAATTATGAGAACAATGTTTAATTAGTAGATTAGAGTACTTTTAAAGTATGATTTAGTGGATATTACTTGAGTAGAAAATGTTTTCAGTGAGTTGTCTAAATCTATCACTGTTTTGAGAGAAAAAAATTGAGAGAAAAATACCTTTTGCAGGTGTATGGGAATGCACTGGCTAGAAGAGGCTTTCAGAGAATCGGAAACTGAGATGATGGGGGTTGTGTGGGTGGTTGCTGGGGAGATGAGTGGAATGGGGCCGAGGAAGTGATCAGGGTCAGATTCCAGGGTGGGGGGAGGAAATGCCTGAAAAGCTATGAAAAGTTGAAGTGATCTATCTGGAAGCAGATGCATGTATTATGTGCTCCAGCAGTGGCCCAGGTAAAGCTGGGATCTTTAATGCTGAAACAGGCCTCAATGGAAGACAGGATTTTGTGCAAGTAAAACCTGTTCAATGTTGCTTAACATTTTGCACATTTTGCATGAACATCATTCATACAGAGGACACAGATTGGGTATCTGGAAGTGCACTGCAAGTGCACGGTGTGCCACATCACATCAAGTGAACACGTTTTTGATAAAATTTTAATGCATAGCACAAAATATTTTCTTTTGAATGATAGAATATTTTAGAGTCATAGAGCAATACAGCAGTGATGCAAGCCTTTCAGCCAGCCAGTCCATGCCGACCAAGGTGCCCAGCCAGCTAGTCCCAACTTTCTGTGTTTGGCCCATATTCCTCTAAGTCCCACCCCTCCATGTACCTCTCCAAGTGCTTTGTAAATGATACTATTGTACCTGCCTCAACCACTTCCTCTGGCAGCTTGTTCCATATACTCATCACCCTCTGCATGGAAAAGTTGGCCCTCAGGTCCCTTTTAAATCTTTTCCCTCTCACTCTAAATCCATGCCCCCTAGTTTCCCCTACTCTGGGAGAAAAGACTGTTACCATCCACCTTATCTATGCCTCTCATAATTTTAAACATTTTTATAAGGTCGCCCCTCATTCTCCTACATTCCAAGGAATAAAGACCTAGCCTGGCCAACCTCTCCCTATAACTCAGGCCCTTTTGGCCTGGCAATATCCTTGTAAATCTTTTCTGCACTCTTTCCAGTTTAACCACATCTTTCTTATAACAGGGTGACCAAAACTGTACACAGTACTCCAAGTGCAGGCTCACTAACGTCTTGTACGTCTTAAATACTTTGGCCAAATATTTAAAATTATGAACGTGAGCTGACAGTATAATTTATAATTTAAAATTGTAAATGTTTTATAATTTAAAATTGTAATCATACAGACTCAAGGGCAGTTCATATTTTCATACCTCAGTTTTCCTTATAGCATTGAAGGAGGCCATTTGGCCCAGCAAGTCCAAGCATCCCATTACCCATTTATTTCCCTATAACCTTGTCCATGAACTTCACCTTGATTACAAGACATTTGGATAGGTACATGGATAGGAGGGGTTTAGAGGGATATGGGCCAAAGGTGGGTAAATGTGACTATCTTGGTGGGTGTCATGGTGGGCATGGATGAGTTGGGCTGAACAGCCTGTTTCCATGTTATGTTGCTTTATGATTCTCCCATCCACCTACACCAGGTTTAATTTGCAGTGGCCAGTTAACCTACCAGCCAGTGCATTCTTGGGATGTGGGAGGAAACCAGAGTACCTGGGAAACCTATATGGTCATGGGGAATGTGCAAACTCCACACAGCTGATGAGGAGCTAGATAAAATCATGTTAGTCATCTGGGAGCTCCTCTAAGAGTTTGAAATTGAGTCATGTTGTTCAAAAATTACCTGGAGAATTCTGTACCTTTCCTTATTCATTAATGAAATATCTTCAAGTAAAAATGTAAGTTGCAGTTCCTGTTATTAAACTGGAAACCTGGAGAAGACAAGATCATGAAAGAATGCTTGGTCAGGTCATCAGCTAGGATGCAAGATTTTTCTTTCAGTGATTAACTTATTCGCAGCCGATCATCAAGATTATCTAGATTTATTTTTAATTGTCTACTCTGATACCCATACCACTGTGTCTTTAATCAGGTTTGTCACTCTTGAGTGGCTAAGTGAGAGTTGGACAGATCACATCAATCACGTGCCCTATACCGGACTCCCAAAACCAACATACTATTCCAAACTCTGCAGTGGGAGGAGGTTAGCAGGTGGCCAGAGAAATATACTTAAAGATATGCTCAAAGCTTCCTGTGGGGATTCACTGACTCCCAGGAACCTTTGGGTCATGACTGCTCAAAGTGGACAAAGAACATTTGGGATGATACAGAGAGCCATGTGACCAGGCATCAGAAACAAACAGAAGCACTGCACAGGTAGTGGAAGAGACCTCACATACTACTTATTTGGCTGCCCTGTTAGCCACTTGTCTGTCTGAGGTTCCTAAATTAGCCTCACTAGCCACCTCAACCTACAAAACCAGAATGGAAGCAAATCATCCTTGATCGCAAAGGACTGCTTAAGAAGAAGAAACTCTGGTCAGAAACGTATAGCACTGCTAATGTCTGGGTGAGAACACTTGCGCCTTTAGTTCTGATTGGATTGCTGAATACTTCAAAATTTGTATCACCTGCCTACAGTGGTGCAACATGAACAAACATGTAAGCTTGTTTCATCAACACGTGCTGTGGCTTATAAAACTGATTAAACAAATACGTTATATAAATATATTAAGGCATGTTCTGATATTTTAATAAACTATTCTTCCTCCTAATACATATTGAACATCTACTGTGAGAATAGGCTTGGTGCGTAATGGTTTCAAAGGTGGAGTAGCATTCGGAGGATTAATGCTGGTGGGAAGGTACTGGAGCGAATCTTCTGTTGTTAACTCCAAATCAGGAGGGGAGAAAATTGGACAGAGAAGGAATTGCCAACATTCTGTTAAGTCTACTAACATTTATCCTCCAGTTAAATGTAAGGGTTTCATATTAATTTTAACTGTAAGAAACTAAGGGATATGTAGAAAAATAGGAACAGGAATTAACTATTTGGTTCTTTGAGCCAGCTCTGCCATTCAATGTGATCATAGCTGATCATCTATCATGATAACTAGAATAAAAAATAACTTCGTAGAACTAAATTTACTAAAATTCTTAATTATGGGTTGGCACTTAAGTCTCATTCTGTTGATTTCCTGCTGTTCACTTAATTGGGAGCTGCATAAACATGTTAATGTTAAGTTCAATTACACTTTAGAATTAGGAGTTAAATGTTTTCACTATTAGTGAAATTCAGAAAGCAAAAGTTGTGTGAAACTTTTAAAACTTCCATAGCTCACTGCTCGCGTATGCTGTTAAAAGTAGGAAATTGGGTAGTTTTATACAAAGATTATTCATGATCACAATTTAACCGAAGAGACTCCTATTCACATCAATGATCCTAAACTTTGTAGCTAGTAAACTTCTGCAAATTGTACTTCAGCATTTCTAAGTGACAGTGATACTTCGAGTGATGAAAGAAGATTGACTATCTGCCAAGGGAGAGAGATGTGATGTTTCAACTCAAAGCAACTTGTCTTGACCTAAAGCAGCTGGACAATTTTGTTTCCTCCCCCGCCTCTCCACCTGCCAATCCCCCCTTTCAACTAACTTTTTTTTGTCTCCTCCTATTTCCTGTTCTTTTCTGAAGGCAACAATGCATGAAAACCATGATGAGCTTCAGTTCTTTCATTGCATTGCCCTTTTTACTGTATGTGGTCAATCTGTTGTACGATCATCAAAATATCAAATATTTAAATTTAATTTTGAGTCAATTTGATCAACAACTATACATGCTCTTCCAATTAAGATGTTCTAATGATTAAAACTAGAATCTCCAATTGTGCCCAAGTTAATATGGAGAAGTTCAGGTAAATTCTGGTTACCGTTTCCACTATACCAGCTGAAGTTATTTGAGTGTCCTTTTTGAACCTGGGAATTTCCTAATGTGAATGTCTTGTTATAGAATTCAGACCTTAACTACCAATGACTCACTGAAATACAGTGAGTAATTTTAGTATCTGTAATATAGTCTGTAAATTTCTAAATGGTAGAAGGAAAATGTGCATAAAAGCACAGTGTACAATGAGCTTCACTATATTACCATCTAAAATGGCAGCTGGAGAGTAATAAGTGAAACTGCATATCTAAATATTGCATTCAAGGAAATAGTAAATTAAATGCAAAAAGTGAGGAATAATTTCACATTCAGAAAGCTGGTAAATATTTCTAACAATATTTACAGGGATTGCTTCATGTGAATTTTCACATTGCTGCAGAATGTTGGCTGGACTTTCATGTTGTACAGCAGTGGAGCAACAACTGTTCACTTTGGAACTGATAAATTCAGTTAGTTCTCCACTTTAAAGGGAAGCTCAAGAGTGTTGTCAGTTTGGCATATTTGTCAGCTGATCTGCATCTGAGTTGGAGGGTTTTGGGTTCAAGACCATTCTAGCATATTCTGGTGTACCACCAAAGAAATGGTACATTTTCAATATTTAGATGGGTCTACAATCTGTCCATCTGGGTGTTGAAGATTCCATAACATTGTTTTCTACTAAGTATAGCTGTGCATTTCTGGAGTGGCTTCTACAATGATTAGCTGTGGACAATTTCACACTGGTCTGAGAGCTACTCCACAGTCAAAACCAACTGATGATGTAGTCTGTAATTTTTCAGGGTTAGATTGAAGTTGTAGAATCTGCTGTTTGTTGGTTGCAGGAAAACTCTTTTCCCAAAAATGTATACATTTTTTATAAAGCTGGGGAGCACCATGAATAAACTTGTTCCCTCTTAGTTTGAAGCTATAGAATAAGAAGCACTGAATCGCAGAAATAGACATTAGAGCTAAATATTGACACTCAGAAATTAGCGGGTTGATGTAATGCCAAAGATTAAAATGCAACTATAAAAGTGGATCAGGAACTGAACCTACTTCAAATCTATCCACTTCTGGTTTTAAACAAAGTGGTGCAAGTTGTGAATGACAAGAACAGTAGGGAAATTAGGCCAATTGTAATAGAAATGGTTAAATATTGTTGAAGTCGTGGAAAGGTGGATTAGGCTATTGTCCATTGATATTTGTTCCTGATCTGTTCAGTTCCATTCCCTGACCATACACTGTAGCTGTAAGTCTTAAGTGGGCAAAATGCCAATGTGACTCAGCAGCAAAACACTTGTACTTTTCCTCAGATTATTTTTCCAGAATTATATGGAGAATTTGCTAAGTTCTGTTTTCCACCCTATTATATTACAGGTGAGGGTTGGGTAACTGAAGACCATGATCAAGCTTGCAACTTTTCAACCTGATCTATTAAATTCAGATCTATTCGCTCCCTTGTTCCCAGCCTAGTGGTGCTGATGAATTTAATTTGCCGTATGAAATTTTGGTGTTCAAGTCGTAGATTCATAGTACCTGTCATCTTTGTGATAGTCAGCAAATAGATATGCAGCCTGATCCTGTTTTCTAGAGCACTTGAACTATAACTCTGTAGGTTGTGAGTCTTCAAGAATACATGTACTTTTTAAATGTGATGAAGGTTTCTGCCTCTGCCACCCTTTCAGGCAGTAAATTCCAGATCTCTAGCACCCTCTAGATGGAAACATTTTTTTCTCACCTCCCATCTAATCCTTCATCCAATTACCTTTAAATATATGGCCTTAGACCCATTGGCTAAGGAAAATAGATTCTTCCTATTTACTGTGTCTAGGCCCCTCAACTAATTTCATACACATCATTAAAGTCTCCCCTCAGCCTCCTCTGTTCCAAAGAAAACAACCCTAGCTTATCCAATCTTTCCTTGTGGCTAAAATTTTCCTTTCCTGGCAGCATCCTCGTAAATCTTAATAATTGGTGAATTGGTTTAAAGGAGTTTATTTTTCCTGTGATTTTCTTTATTTGTACAAGAAATTGCATCTTTTCTACAGCTGGATTTGTAACAGAAATTTAAACATACATGGTTCAGATTTCAGTTCTGTCCCTTAAGCATCAAACACCTCTCTGTTATACTTGTTCGATGTTTTTGTGCAGTTGATTTGAGTTGTCAAGCTTCGCAATCCCACCTGAAGAATATTCACTTTATTTAAATATTCAGAGCCTCTGCCATACCACTATTTATGATTACTGCAGGAAGTTGAACCAATTAAATTTTGCTGATTAAAATGTACTTGGCATGCATGCTTTTTGTTTGGTAACTGTGTGAAGCATTTCAATTGTTTGACCTACCCCTGTCTTAAAGTTTGCAGAGATGTGGGTCTTTAACCAGTGAGAAGTCGAACTAGCTGATGACAACAGTCCAGGTTTGCTGACCCTTACCTGCATACATTTGACTCATGGTTTCCCTGGCACATTAATCATCTTGATAGTCTTTCAAAATAACCATGTCTTCAGTTATATCAGGGTAAATTAGTGCCAAATTAAAACCTGAATTTGTAGTTAAAGAGACAGAATTTCTGTTTTATGTCCAATCAGCAATCTAAATTACTGTAAAGATAATAGTTTTCTCAGTTTAAATTGTTGGTCAGGTTTAAGTTTGGTATTATGAATATTTAAATATCTGCATATAGCCAAATGTAAAATATTTGCCACCAAGATTATTTTGTGGCTCATGACTGACTAGAAACTCAACTGGACCAGTTACATAAGTAGTAACCGGAGCAAGATAACTGCAGATACTGGAAATCTAAAAGAAAAGCAAAAAATATGCTGAAAGTACTCAGCATATCAGGCAGCAGCTTTGGGAAGGGAAAAAGAGTCAATGTTTTGCGTCAGCGATCTTTAATCAGAACTGAGAACTGAACCCCCGCACCTGCCCCCTGCCTCACCATGCAACCTCCACCTCTCTCCATGCAACCCCTGCTTTGTACAATATCCAATTCCCTTAAAAGAAAAAAAATATGATCGAGTTTGCTTTTATCACACTGTCAGTAAAGGTGTTTCTGATCAAAATAATGTGGTGTAGAAAAATTTGCAATTTTTCTCTGGTTCTTTTTGGCAATCTCATCTTCGGGTTACCCATCCCTCCAGTTTCTGAAAGTGGGGTTTTTGTTTTACTTATTTACCAGATATTTCATACTTTGAATATTGTATCTTCCCTTAATTTTCTTGTTCTCAAAGAGAGCTATCCTACATTCTCTAATTTCTTTGTATAGGAAGGAGGAAGTAGGAGGCGACTTGCTTTATTTAGTTTAACATCTCATAGTATAATGATATTTGTACTCAAGGTGTAGCACTTCAGGCATAATGTTCTTGTGCCAATTTACTGTGTCTGAGCATTTAACAATGTTCATGTACCACATGCTATCCTCTTGAGTTCTTTCCACATCCTAAGCTTTCTATTCATCACCAAAAATCATTTTTCTTCAGTTCTGCCTTTTCATTTTCCATTCTTCTGTTTACTTGATTTATACTGCAAATGGAAAACTTAAAGTTAATGCCAACAATATTTTAGTTATTATGGTTTCCCTCTATTTTTCCCCCTTCTGCCATGTCAGAGCATGTGGCATTGCTTGAACTGTAAATAATTTCTTCCCACACTAGTTACTGACTAATGACTGGTATGGTAAGAAATTATGAACGTCATAAGGAACTCCTGCAAGTCTTTCCCATGTCTTATATTAATTGGGCATCTTGGCATCATTGAGTAGTGATCCCAACTAATTTATAGCTTCCAAGGTGGTATCCTCTTTAGCATAAAATCAAAACCTCAACTTGAATTCACCCTGGCGTGAATTGCTCAGTGGAGCACTTAGTTGTTTATTCACGTGAGTCATTAGAAAGTGTGGGAAAGTTTATTTATAAATGTTATCTTAAATAAGTTATTCTAAAATACTTTAGTTTTGCTTATTGTTTGAATCCTGTATTATCTGTGGGTGGCGTGTACTGGTCACATAAGATGTAGGATTATTAGATATGTTGTTTTTCAAATGTGAATTAGCTGAACTATTTTTCTTTGTTTGGAGTATGTAAGATTATGATTTTAAGATAAAGCATCACAACATGTTTTGAGTTTTAATAAATAACTGGTCAATTGAATATCCGAAAAATACAATTTTTTTGTAATGAACGAATGGATGTATGCCAAAATGTTTTGGTAGGTTTGCTATTTCTTTGAATTACAATTTGATTAAAACATTTCAGACGTTCAGTGCAGAAATGTGAATCATTCTTTCAGAGGAAGAGTAAGAATGAGTGAATTAAATATGCTTTTAAAATAACTTTCTTTGTATCTGTTCTGTGCAGGTCCTGTTGTTTTGCTTCACGGCTGCCCTGTACATGTTCTTCTTTAGGTAAGTCTATGGCCTCTTCTCAGCTCTCTTTAATTACTGTCTTTGCTGCCCTCTGTAGCTTTGTGGCTCGTTGATCTAAAGCTTGCCACTTACTTAGAGGTTTGCTGAATTTTTATTGCAGTCCATGAAAAGTACAGACAAAGCTTTGAAGCCTTGTCACTCCTTTGAGCCCCTTAGGTCAGAGCAGTGTGTTTGAATGCATTTGTAAAAGACATGGGTTGAGTCTACCAGATAGAATGGCACCATAGGTCAGCCCATTTTTCTTCTGAACAAAACTATTTGGAGTAGTCTGCTGGATGTACAAGACGTGACACAGAGAATCACAAGTCACGGTTCAATGGTAAACCACAAAGAGCGTTGACAGAATAATGCTCAAACAGAAAGATGTAGCACTGACAGTAGATGATTATTAATCACTTTTGTGCAATCATTGTTTGATAGAAGTGAAGAATCTTAGTCTAATTAATTTTATTTGTATAACTTCTTATGCAGCTTAATGATACTCAACTTTAAGATTGCAAAAAAAATTGCAGTCTACAAGAAGAAATTGAGTATTTTGGAGACCATGCAATTAGTTACTAAAGCCTTGTGTGTTAAGATGGGAGATAAAAGATGAGTTTCTGTTTACCTGAGATTGAGCTGGTGATTTGTTTGAAAATTTTGTGATCAGAAAGCAGAGTCCAGGTTGCTATGGTGATTAATCCTACATCTGTATTCTCCAACCCAAAAGAAGTTGTGTTGCAATTCATCTGATCTAAATATTCGCTCCTCAAGTACCTGCAATTAAAATGCAAGATATAAATAGTGGTTCACTAACAAGCTTGGAGATACTTTGTGCTATGTGCATAATCAATTCTGTTATATCTTTTAGAAGATGAATAGATCTATATTGTGCCTTTCAGCATATGTAAAATTTGATAGGTTTCTTGGATAGGGAATAAAAATCACATTTATTCATGCTGGTAATACTTCTCCTTTGTTAAATTGAAGAACCATTGTTTTTTTTTGTAGCCATTCTCTTGTTCCTTGTAGAGAGTAATTTCTTATAAGTAAAACTGCCTTAATTTGGCAAAGCAAGCTGGAAATTAAATTGTTTCCAAGAGAATTGTGAAAGTGGTATTTATTTTCAAATGGTATTCCAACTGTTTGATTAGGGAATTTTTACAAAGACGAAGCTACAAAGGATTTGAAAGAAGCTTCTGCAGATTTGCCGAGCACTAATTTGATAAAGACAACACAGTTGTGCCACAAAGGCCAGAAAATTTTGATCTCCATTTCCAATTGTGCTATGTTTTAGACTTTGTCAAGATTGCAATTAACTACTGATATTATCCTTGGTTCCCAAAGCTCATGTCCACATTTATAACCAGTAATTTTTGCTGGTTTGCCTTTGGAGGTTGGCTGAGAGCAGAATCAGGCGCAACAGTGATCTCCTACCATAAGTTTTCAAAGTACACGAGAATGCTTTGTGCAGTCAAGAATCAATATTTTTGAAAGAGGAGGATTAGAGAGAAAATTGATGAAGACAGTTCCTATGGTTGGAGAGTCTTGGAATGTGTTCTTTATTATTTTAATGTTCTACTCCTTCCATTGTTAATGATTTCCTTCTTCAGGAGGTGGGATGAATTTTTTGAATTTAAGTGAGCCCCAGCATCCCAACCACAAAATTTCCATAACATTATGATGATATTTAGACTATGAGGCAAAAAAATGAAATAATGTATTGAAACTTTTGTATAAAGCAATAGTCCTATCATGTGCACCTATGAATCTTGTGGTCAAATTTCAAAATGTCTGGGATGTGGTCCTCAATGGTTAAGCTCCTACGGTCACTTTGGGAATTATTTCTGTATCCCTGGATACATGAATCAGGGGTTAGCAGGGGAGCATTTGTGGGGGGTGCTGGATGTACATCATTTCATGATGTCCAAGCCTTTCTTTTAAAAAAAAGGCAGAAGTACACTTTTTGCATAGTCTGCTAAAGTATGCTTCTGTTTTAAAGAGATTAAATACCAATAAATTGCTGTGGTCCATAATACCATAAGACACCATAAACCATAAGCATTATTATGAGTTTTGACAGGGAAGTAATATTTGATGGATTGTTGCTTGTACCCAGGAATTGTATAATTAAATCAATTGGTCAATTTTTTATCTCCTTCCGTTCAGCTATAGTTAATGGCAATTGTACACTTGGTTGATCTAGCAATAAATTGAAGTAAGAAAATTTTTCATAATATTTGAAACTTAAGCAGGTTTTCATTATAAGAAATGTAAACATGGTAGGATGTTTATCTTTTTGGGATGCTTCCTTTTATTTAGCAAACTATTAATATAATTGCAAATATTAGAATCATTAGAATCTTAATTTGTTTGAAATAACACACAGCAAATTTTTACCATGGTTCTTATTTCTTTGGTACTTTAAAAGGGACAGTATTTCACTCCACCATCTTCACTGATAAAATCAGATGATTTTAAATATTACCACCACATCCCAGAAATTACAAAATGTAACTTTGTTATACTGTGTTTTTAAATTAGTAACATAGAGACATGGATTTAGTGTTTAAAATGAAATAATGGAGATTTATAATAATGATAAATTGGGGTCCTTTCTGTCTATTTGGAAGATTCCATAGCACTGATAGAAAAGAAGCAGGAAGTGTTTTGAGTATTTTCCATTCGAGCTTGATGTTTCTTTCACCTCTATTATTTGGCAGAGCAGAAACAAGTTGTTTTCCTTGCCACAGGACATGCAGTGCAATGCAGTGGAAGCAGATAAAGCTGTTTCCTTGTTATTGTTGGTTAATCACTACAGCAGCTACAGTGCAGTTGTATTGAATAATTGGGAGGTAACCTAATGAAATGGTACATGTTGGTACTTTCCTTGGTAAAGCAACACTTTAGGATTTTAATCTTGAAGATTTTATTTGAAATCATTACCAGATATAAAAAAAATTTGTGCTTCATCTGAAATTCAATCAGTTTTGCAAATAGGTAGCTCAGCTAAACAGACCAGAAAGATCAGGATTGATCTAGATATTGTGCAGAATGTCAGTATGAAACATTAACATACAGAAGGAGGCCATTCAACACATCAACTTGTACTGTTATTTAAGAAGGGCAGCAAAGACAAGCCAGGGAACTAAAGGCTGGTGAATCTGATGTCAGTGGTGAGTAAGTTACTGGAGAGGATTCTGTCTGAATCACGTCTGACAAATCTCTTAGAATTTTTCGATGAGGGAACCAAGAAGATAGATGAGGCTAGGGCAGTGGCTATTGTCTATATAAACTTTAGCAAGGCCTTTGCCAAGATCCCGCAAGGCAGGCTAGACTGGAAGGTTAGACCGCATGGGCTCCAGGGAGAAAAAGCTAATTGGATTCATAATTGGCTCAATGGTAGGAAACAGTGATGGTTGAAGGTTGTTTCCCAGACTGGAGGCTTGTGATTAGTGGTGTGTCACAGGGGTCATTGCTGGGACCTCTGTTGTCTTTTATTGATGTAAACGATTTGGATGTTGACATACAAGGCATGGTTACTAAGTTTGCGAATGACAATAATGTAGGTGGTATCGTAGACAGTGAAGAAGGTCATCAAGAATTACAGAGGGTGTTCTTGACCAGCTAGATAAGTGGGCTGAGGATTGACAAATGGCTTGCGATTCAGCTAAGTGTGAAGTGTTACATTTTGGGAAGTCAAACCAGGGTAGTTCACGTGTACAGTGAATGGTTAGATCCTAGGGGGTGTTGTGGAACAGATAGACCTAGGAGTATAATTACATAGTTCGCTGAAAGTAGTGTCACAGGTAGACATGGTGGTGAAGAATGTGTTTTGCACGTTAGCCCTCATCAGTAAAGGCACTGAGTATAGGAGTTGGGACAATATGTTGCAGTTGTACAAGACTTTGGGAAGACCGCACTTGGAGTATTGTGTACTGTTTTGGTCCACCTGTTATAGGAAAGACATCATTAAACTGGAAAGAGTGCAGAGAAGATTTATGAGGATGCTGCTTGGACTTGAGGGCCTGAGTTATAGGGAGAGGTTGGGCAGGCTAGGACTTTATTCCCTGGAACATAGGAGATTGAGGGGTGACCTTATAAAGGTGTATAAAATCATGAGGGGTATAAATAGGATGAACACACATTGTCACTTTCCCAGGGAAGGGGAATTAAAAAATGTAGGGCATAGGTTTAAGGTGAGAGGTGAAAGATTTAAAAGGGACCTGAGTAACAACTTCTTCACACAGAAGGTGGTGCATATATGGAATGAACTGCCAGAGGAAGTGGTTGAGGCAGGTACATAACATTTAAAAGACATTTGGGTAAGTACATGGACAGGAGGGGTTTAGAGGGATACGAGCCACTTGCGGGCTAATGGGACTGTTTCCATGCTGTATTACTCTATAACTCTGCGTGTTCCTAGAAGACAAATCTTGTCAGTCCCAATCCCCATTTCCCTGGAGCTATTCAAATTATTTTCCTTCAAGTGGTTGTGCTGTTCCCTTTTGAAGGCACTGATTGACTTTGATTCTGTTTCCACCACCCTGATGCCATGCAAGGAAGTAGAAAATCAACCAGAATTCTCAAACTTGGTTTCTATCACTATGAGGTTCTCTGACATAACTTAACACCATCTCACCTCTCCCAACCCCCAACCACCGCAACTCTTCATCCACTCTTACTCTCCCATCACAGTTCCATGATATTGCTCATTCACTGGTATATTCATTTAGAGGAAAAGCAAAAGATATCTGGTGTTCATTAAACTGCATTGTTATAAGGAATCAATAGCTTCAGGAAAATGCAAGGGAAACCATCTGGCAGATAAATGAAGGGAGAGGAAAACTCAACATGAAGTTGTATGCCAAATCTTCTCCCTATCTACTTGACATCTAAACAACAGTGATTGACCCCTACCCTTTATGAGTACAGATCCTCCCCAGCTTACAAACGTCTGATTTATGTACAGCCTGTACATATGAGTACACTTTTGGGAGACTGGCAGTATGGATTTGCTGGCTACCTCAGGGCTGCAGAGATCTTCTGACGCCTGGGAACTTGGTTTGCAGCCACACTTCCAACTTGTGGACTGTTCATGTCACAAACAGATCATATATATGAATCCTGTGTTGTTTACAAGTAGCGTAACAAATCCGTTCCAAAAGCAAACACTCAATATCAGCTCTGTGGGGAAAAAAAGACTGGGCTCTTTTGGGTTTCACATTATCAAATATTTCATGAATTAGCTAAAAAAAAATCTGATATTGTTGGAGGTAACTGAATTATTCACTGCACTGAGGCTCACATGTAAAAATAAGTCATCATTCACTAATTCTGTCATCACCCAGGTTTTGCGTGTTCTTTAGAAATAACTTTTCCATTGTACCAGTTTTAATTGCTGGTTACTTGCTAGACTTGATTCTGCCAAAATTTGTTCATTGTGGATGCTTATCAACTGGCATGAAAGAAGCTTTCATTTTATATCATGGTGGATATGAACTGCATCTGGAACCATTTTACTATAAGTCTTTTCACAGTTTAACTGAAGTAGTAGCATGCCGTACAGACTTAAACCTACAGCTATAAAACTTTTTTTGAATGAGCACAATTTTCGTATTTGCTCTGCACATGGCTGAGTTACTAAGCCTATCTGAGTAAATGCAGTTCATGCCTCTGCTGCTATTTATTGTTGCGCTCGTTGATCAGGTTTGTTAATGCTAACCTCCACATTTATTGTAGTAACAATGGTACACACTCCAATTTATTAGGTGACCCTGGCTGAGAGTGTTTATGTATAGCTGCCAAATGAGGAAAGTTGGATGGGCCTAAGTGGTTTGTGCAGCTTTAAATGGTAAGATGGCTAATGTGAGGTAGAGTGGCTTACTACTTCTGTAATTTAATCCCAGAGAGAAGAAATAAAGGACAACAGTGTGCCAGAAACTGCAGTAGTTTAGCCACTTTTTATGTTTTAAGAGCATAAGAAGCAGAAGCTCAAGCAGGTGAGCGTCGTCACACCTGCTCAGCTATTCAATAAGATTGTGGCTGATCTCTTGCCTCAAAACCACATTCCTACCCCAACCGCATAAGAGCTACATAGCTCTCCCGTCCATGTAGCTATCCAATTTATTCTTAAAACTTAAGAGTGAGCCCGCATTTACCACGTCAGATGGCAGCCCGTTCCACACCCCCACCACTGTCTGAGTGAAGAAGTTCCCCCTAAACCTTTCACCCTAAAGCCATGTCCTCTCATACTTATCTCTCCTAATCTAGGTGGAAAGAGACGACTCGCATTTACTCTGTCTATACCCCTCATAGTTTTGTAAACCTCTACCAAATCTCCCCTCATTCTTCTATGCTCCAAGGAATAAAGTCCTAACCTGTTCAATCTTTCCCTGTAACTCAACTCAATTTTAAGTACAGGAAGTTTATGGTGTTCTTTAAAGATGTAGCAAGCAGGATAGATAATACAGAATCTGTGTTTGTAGTACAGTTGGATTTCAAAAAAAGCTTTCTATCAGGAGCTACATAAAAGCTTATTCTACATGGTCAAAGCTCATGGCATTGATGGCAAAATATTAGCATGGATTGAGACTTGGTTAACTAACAGAGAATAGAAAGCAGGGAAACATTGGTAATTTTCAAGTTGGTGCACTGTAACAAGTGGTGTGCAACAAGGATTGGTATCCAAGTTTTATGAATATTCAAGGGCAGGTAAGAAAAGAGGATACAAAAAAAATCAGCAAATGGATGTAGACGGTTACAATGAGTGGAAGATGGAGTAGGAAGGGAAAATGGTAAAGCAGAAAATTGTTTGAATGGTGTTCAGAGAGATCCTCATACAGACAACATAGAAAGATAGCAAGCTGGTGCTGTAAGAAGTTAGGAAGATGAATGGAATGTTAACCTTCCTACAAGAGGGATGCAGTTCTGGAGCAGTAAACTGCTGCTACAACTGTGGAGGTCTTTGCTGAGACCACACCTGGTATGGTGTTGCTTTAATTTCAGGTAGGATGTGCTTGGCTTGAAGATTGTGCACAGAAGATTAACTTGATTAATTTCCTGGGCTGTAGGGATGGACTTATGAGTGAAGATCCTTTAGATTGCTCAGATACTCCCTGGTATTTAGAAGAATGAAGAGTGAACATATAAGATTTTGAGGGGGTTTGACAAGATGGGTGCTCTAAGAATGTTTCTCCTGGTATGGTAAGCTAGAACTAGGAAGCATAGTCTAAGGATAAAGGGACGCCTGTCTAAGACTCAGGTGATGAGGAATTTTTTCCTACAGAGGGTTGGGAATGTTAAGGATTCTCTGTCCCAGAGTTATGGATGCTGAATCATCAAGTACATTTGATTCTGAGATAAACCTTTTTGGATTTTGGGGGAATTGGTGGTTTTGGATATCAGGCAGGAAAGTGGCTAAGAATCAGACCAGCTATTGAATGGTGGAGCAGGCTTGAGGGTCCATGGAGCATGTTCCTGCTTCCATTTCTTATGTGCTTAAATGCATTCATTTTTTTCCTTACATATTGTGTTTTTTATTTATACAAGGTTGGCTTATTTAGGTCACACAGTTTAATCTATCCTTCTGTTTTAATGTTTTACTCAAATATTTCTCATTTCTCTCACTCAGCTTGATCACATTATTACTTTTACTTTCTAGTTTACCTAGAGTACATCCTACCTGAAGTTTAAGCAACACTATACCAAGCGTGGTCTCACCAAAAGACCTCCACAGTTGTAGCAGCAGTTTACTGCCCCTGTACTGCATCCCTCTTGTAGAAAGGTTAACATTCCATTCATCTTCCTAGCTACTTACAGCACCAGCTTGCTATCGTTCCATGTTGTCTGAATGAGGATTTCTCTGAACTCTATGTGCCTTGATGCAGGATTTCAACCTGAAACGTCAACAATTCCTTTCCCGCTAAGTTCTTCCAGCAGATTGTTTGTTGCTCCACATTCTAGCACCTGCAGTCTCTTGTGTCTTCATAAGGTTGTGTGGTTCAGGTGGAGTTTATTCCTATAATCCAGATACTTCCTGTTCTAGAATCCCTTGAAGTAGAGTTGCTCATTCTCATTTCACTCCTTCAGCAATGTGTTCACCTCCTTATCCATGCATCAATTTGCATGTGGAAAAGGGATGGTCCATTATCTAGAGATTGTAATCCTTGGAATTCTGACATGCTACAAACAGGGCAATTTGCTGTTGATCTCAAAACGGATCTTTCCCGATTATATCCAAAATCCTCTCAAGCTGATTCAAGGGGAACCTGTCTTGAGCACCAGGTATGCAACATACCATTGATCCTGCTTACAAAAGATGCTGTCTGTTTGACCTTATTATGGAGCCTTTCATAGTGGCCCCTTCTCTTCTCTCAGGCCAACCTTCTGGGTGTCATTCTTGTTTTTGTAGGTATCAATTATTTTGTGCATATTGACTAGGATGAATTTCTATGGATCTTCATTTTCACTACCTTAGGTGTACTTGCTCTCTGAACACCATTGGTTAAACTAACCCCGTTCTAATCCCGCATTGTTCTTTGAGGTGTGTCCAAGATCTAGAGGAGCCTGACTTCGCCTCTTTTGTTCTGAAGAAACTCTAATGATTCTGAGCTAGAAATGCTCAAGACTTATAGATTAATAGGAGTAACGTTTGCTTGGGGCTGCTGTGCTGCTTTGCTGTAACAAATTTTATTTGTATTTTAGTTTTCAGATTTAATTTTTAATTAAATACACCACTGCATTAAGTACTAATACAGTGTATAAAATAATTTTTAAAATGCTGCTTCATTTACACAAACCACAACTATTGGAAGCACTCTCCCTTTTGCATTGAATTTCCCTGACTGAATTCTTATTAAGTACCAATTAAGTAGTACTTTTTAAGATCGCTCTATGCAACCACTACCAGTTTTCCTCTAAGTTTAAGAGGAAATTTAAAAGTTTAAAAGGAAATTGGGGGAAAACATGGAAGTTGAAAATAAATTGGGGTTTAAACAAAAACCTCAATATAGGATACATGTAGAAAGGAATAAAAAATGTCATATTTAGATTCTGTGTCTGATACCTCAGCAAAGGTCCCATCCTCATAATTAACAAAGTTTAAGAAATATAGAGGAGAAAACAAAATGCTGCAGATGTTGAAAATCAAATAGAAATGACAAATGTCAGAAATGTTCATGTCAGTTAGCATCTGTAAAGTGACAATCAAGTTAACAGCTTCAAAAATCTTTCTTCAGAGCTATCTTTAGAAGTGTCTGCATATACAGTAACAATATATTGTCAGATTTTCAATTTCTTTTGGGGTTTAGAAAGAACGTGAGTCACATTTTCAGCAGTTTGAGTCCCATTGCACTCAAAAATTCTTATGTTTCTATTTAGGTTATAAAATTGAGGCATTTCCTTGAAGACAATTTGGTGTTTAGTTTAGACTGTTTTGCCACATGTACAGTGGTTTATTCTAGAGAAATACAGATAACTTGTTTTTTGCTTCACTTACCGCACAGAAAGCCCTGCCTCTCACATTGATTCAAGTCCAGAATTCCTGTATTTCTCTCTACCTTTTGAAAAGGCAGTTCTGCACATTTGGAGTTGGAATCCATTGATAGGATGTTTGTGTGTGGCAAACCAATCTTGTTTTCATTGTGTGTCCATGCATGGATAATGCACACAGGAAGTCAATGGAGCAGATAGCTGATTTATTTTTGCTTGTTTTCACCACCAGTCCACCCACCCTCTCCTTAGTCCAAGGTAACTAAGGCTTTTTTTTATTATTCCAAATACTGGTTTATAGCATTAATGAAACATTTCGGGAATCAATGCATGAATGGCAATTAATATCCAATTTGGGTAGTTCAGTTTGATCATGCAACCATGTTTCTTTCAGTATTAATGTGCTTCTCAAATGTGACTACTTCTTCTCTGTGCACTGATTATTCTCCCATATATTTGACCATACAAAGATATCTCTTGAGGTGAGCCTCTTAATCTGGCTGAGGGAATGCACTGAAGCAGCAGATGCCTGCCAATTGATGCCGAGCTGATAAAGTTAGTTTCTGAAGATTATGCCAAATACTGGCACTTACCTGGATAGTAGATTAATTTGAATCCAATTTATGACTGTAAACAGGATTTAACCTAAAAAATTTTCCCAATAAAAAGCAATCTACATTTAACAGGATAAATCTTGGAGGGCAAGTGCACCAATGTTCAAAGTTTGCCATTTCATTGTGTTTGACAATATAATGGGATTTAAATCATTTCTCTTCTGTACACCCAAACTAAGAATCTCATTCTTATGGGCCAGCTTTTCCATTCTTCTTGCACCGACTCCTATTATTGTCATTCATGCACTATATATTTTCAGAGCTAAAACCTTTAGTTTATAAATCTGCAGGTGCTAGCAATTCAATAGAGTCTGTTAATTGTAATTCAGTGGCTTGTATAGAGATATTTGATTTCTTTTAATTGCATTCCCTTTTACAAATGTGTGAATGAATGGAGACTAAAGAATTGAGACTACTTGATTTTCATACTCCATGCTTCTCACCTTTCTCAAAAGATCAAAGTACAGTTTCCTTTTCTTTCCCTTTTTCTCTGAATGGATGCATTTTTTTTCACCTATTAAATGAAACTATGATGGACCTTTTGTGCTGATTTTGCTTGAAACTAATTTAAGGTTACAGCTCAAAAACACATGAATCAAAACTGAAAAAAGTGATTCCAGCTTGAAAGTATTTAAAAGAAACTGTTACCTTTTTCTCCGTAACCCCTCTGAAGCTGTGTTAACCTGGATTTCGCAGGGTTTAGCCAGAACCAGTAACTAATAGTAACACATTTGGAGCTTGTAGCTACAAGCAACACTCATCTTTTCCTTTTGGCAAACTTGTTGCTCTACAATATGTTGTACTATATTAACTTGCAGTTATATGTATAACACCCCAGTATTTTACTTATAACTTGTAATCCACACTGCAGTCGCTGTGCTCCCCAATGCCACTGCTGTTACAACCTATGATGCCCTGTGTGTAATTTCCAGCCCCCACCCCATTGCTGAACTTTTGAACATTGGCTGCTACCTGCAGACAGCAACCTGCTGGTCCCATTTACTTCATTTACCCCCTGCTGCCACCTGCTCTCAATCATTCTCTCTGTTGAAGTGCTTACTCATAGTCGTCAGCACAGAACTGTTACTATTTCTGAATCAAATGGGATAGGTGATTATTCTTCTCCCCTTGGTCCAAGCCTCAGTATAAAGGGTTTCAGAGCAAATAATGAGGGTGTGCTCCGAGGTATTTCTGCATATTATGATGATTCCATATTTCCCTTAAAAGATGCTTCCTCAGTTTAATTGCAGTCTTTCCAGACTAATCCCACTCACCAATTTTCATTAGTATCCCATTGATTCCAACCCCAAACCATTGGAAGTTATCCTTCTGGCGCAGTCCCACTGCCCAGAATTCACCTTCCTCACTGCCTGCCTCCAAGAGCCCAATCCCAGCTCTCCTTCACCTCCAGGATCCAACTCTCATTTCTGCTGCTGCAAGATTAACAATTTTCCCTACCCAGACTTCACTCCCTACCCCACTGCAGTTGCCTCCATCAGCCTGCTCCATCCTCTGCGAGCCCATTTCCTCTACAACTGCTTCCTCCAGGAACCCCCACCCTAACATTTGCCACTTCCAGGATTTTGCTCCCTAACTCTCTGCACTTTTGTCTCCAGCAGTCTGCTCACTTCCCTGCTGCTCTCACTCTGATTAGGTCAGGACTAACATGGCCAAACAAGTCTGAGTGATCACTGAACTAAAATTGGAAAGATCCCTTTTTAGATCAATTACTTCTTGCCACTCCTTGGAATCTCATTGAACTCATCTCCGCCCCTCCCCATTGTACCAGCTGAGCCTCTTCTACCTCACCCTTGGCTCACACCTTTTGTTACTGAACGGTAAGCATATGTAGTGGTATACAGTGTTTTTCATAATGTATTCAGGACTATCAGCATTATTCTTGTTCACTTGTTTTTATATTGATCTATTATGTGATGCAAGAATAATTGATCAAAGTAAGCAAATAATCTATAAATGCTCAATACTCTTAGGCACATATTCTAAGTAGCCTTAGTACTGATGCTTCGGGCATAACCAATGTTTCTTTAATCTTTTTATCTCAACACTTAATCACTTTTTTTTATATCTGCTACATTTCTTTATGTCATCAACCTGCAATTTTACTAATAAGTTTCCTGGAACAACTTATCAGATGACAGCTAAAGATTCATGCATCATTTTTTGCATTTTTAAAATTTTACCTGTTCAACTTCATTTTCTAAGAATTTAAATTTCTAATATACCACATTACCATTTTGCACAGGAGAATCCCAGCTCCTGATGAAGCTAGCTAATTCATAGTGCATTAGGCAGACACAAAGATTTTATATTTAACCACTTTGTTTTCCAGCTCCCTCTACTGCTTCACTGTCATTATTAGATTGCCTTTAAATCCAGGGAAACATACTGAAAAAAGTATAGTTTTAAACATATTGCCTCGAAATTCATCCCTGGTAAACTGTGAACACACTTTACTGTAGTGCCAGTGTGTTGTGCTCAGCCTCCAAAATTCATTCCATTGATGTCAGTGGAACTGAAGTTCAGAGGCAGGGTACAATTTTGCTAATATTACTCCATAATGTTACTCCGTAGTGTTAATGACCAACAATAGATTTTTAAGAATATGTACTTAATATATATAAAGAAAATACTTCCATTTGTCAATTTTTAAAAAAAATTTATTTACAGCGTGGTAACAGGCCCTTCTGGCCCAATGAGTCCGCGCCGCCCATTTTAGACCCAAGTTAACCTACCCGTACGTCTTTGGAATGTGGGAGGAAACTGGAGCATCCAGAGGAAACCCACGCAGACACAGGAGAACGTACAAACTCCCAACAGACAGCGACGGGAATCGAACCCTGATTGCTGGTGCTGTAATAGCGTCGCGCTAACCGCTATGCTAGGAAATATTACATGTTAAGCAAAACATAAAACCCGGAGTCTTTAAACCAAGGCTTCCATAAGTATTTTTAGTTTTTCAGTGTCCTCATTGTGAACCACAATCCCTGGTCAGTCTCATTGATGCATGGAGTGATTCCAGGCTTGCAGCAATGTTGTTTTTCAGCAAAATGCTAAGAACTAAGAAGGGGGTGTTGAGGTCACTCCCTGTCTGACTTTTCACTCCCCCAGTCTTGGCACACTACATAATGGCACAGATGAGCATAGTAACTTATTTTTATGAGTATTGTGGCTGCAAATCTTTCTGCCACAGAGTCATAGCACATTAAATCCCTGTAGTTGACAAGGACCTTCATTCCATATATACAGGCAGTGCTCAAGCAGAAGCCAATTGTCATTTTTGAAGTTTAAATTAAGCTTTGAATAAGCATTGATTATACCTTTTGTGCAGAGGATACAACCAATTATGCAATTTAACCTCCTGTCACTCAAATCAAGAGATATGAGAATGTGGCAGGAAGGTGGCTCTGTGGCAAAGAGCAACCGTGAGTTATTGAATGGTGGAGCAAGCTTGACTGGTCTTAGGACCTATTCTTGTTCCCATTATGTATTTTAACAGGGGTTTTCAGATCTGCTCTCTATTCCATTCTGCTTTGTCTCTTTGTGTCGGTCCTAAACTCTTGCAAAGCCAGTCAAGAATTCGTAAATATAATGTTGATGCTGACTTTCAAGAAGTGCCACCAGGGAGCAAATCTAAGGAGTGCCTGTGTATAAGAATAATGTGTATTGAATATACTGCTGTAATTCTTGTTATTTAAATCTGCAAATTCAAAATGCCGACAGTTTCTTTCCTTTTTTTTACCATTGAGAAAGACAAAGGTAGTGTTTGCATGAGAACACCACTTGCAGGTTCCCCTCACAGCATCCTGATTTTGGGAAAATATTGCACATAATTCATTGTCGATGGGTCCATGTTCTAGAGGTCCGTATATAAGAAGACTGGTCGTACCTTCACTAAAAAGTGACTTGTTAGCCATATCTCAAGGGCAGTTAGGGATAGACAATAAATGCTGATGTTGCTGGCAACAGGTTAACACCTTTATTGAAAAATAAAAGCTACACTTTTCAAAAGAAGACACATCGATTTTTATATGAATTTTATTGACAGTAGGGTTACCAGCAGTTCTGTATTGTATGGGTTTCTGTGTCTAAATGGAAAATTGGCCATACTGTACAATTTTGATAGAAGACACCAGTTTTCTTGTACCGTCAGCAGGAAGACTGGGGGCCTGGGCTGGGAATCACTAGACCAGCTTAGACACCCTAAAAATGTGCAGGGCAACATGCATTTTGTGGCAAACTTATAAGCCCTATTTCATTTAGTGATCAGGATTACTTTTGTTGAACATCACTGTGGCCTCAGATCAGAGGTGAGAGAACTTGGGACTCCTAATTGCATCTTTATCTGATTGCAGCCCTTTATTCCACATCTCCCTGAATTGGTATCGAACCCATCCAGGTCCACCTCTACTGCTGGATCTGCTCTGCATTCAGGCTTGTTGGCAGCATGATCTCGCGTAATATCAGGTCTGCCTGGCACTGGACTTGGGGCCTCATGATATCAGGCAAACCTTGCAGTTGGTCTTTGGGGCTTTGCATAATATTGGATACACATAGCAGCTGATCTCTGATGCCTCGTGATATTTGGACAACCTGGTGATTGGACTCCTATGTCTCATGTGACATCAGCCCCCTCGCTTTCTCCCTCCCTGCCATTCTGTCTCCAGGGTTCTAGAGTCTCACCCTATTATCAGGCTCAATGAATCAACCACCATCTTCAGTAGTATCTATCTATTCCAAGGTGGAAGTTGTGGGTTGAAGCCATACTCCAAGGAAAGAACGCAGAGCTGGGGACATCCCAGGGCAGTTGCCCATTACTCTGGGCATTTGTAAATACTTGGAAAAGATAAGCATTTTTTTTCCCTTCCTGAATGGTGTATCAGTGCTGTGATGGCATGTATTATTCTTTTCTCATTTTCATTTTTTCATGCTTGTAGTTTGAGTTGATGTTGTCCACAGCCTTGGCCCAATTGGTTGTGATAAATCAGGCCAACCATTGGGGATAAAGGAGCCTCAGAAAGCTAGGCAATTGTGGGAAAGAAGGCTCAGGGTTTTTTTAAACAGTTGGCACAGAGGCGCAGCTAGAGGAGTTGCTGCCTCGCTGTGCCACGGACCTGGGTGCTATCGGTGTGGAGTTTGCACATTCTTCTTGTGTACATGCGTTTCCTCCCACATCTCGAAGATGTGTGGGTTGTTAGGTTAATTGGCTTCTGTAAATTGCCATTTGCCTGCATTAGACCTGTATCCCTCTCTTCCTTTCCTATCCAAGTACCTGTCCAACTGCCTCTTAAATGTTGTAATAATGTCTGCCTCTGCTACATCCACTGGCAGCTCATTACAAATATTTACCGCCCTTTGTGTGGGGGGAAAACCTGCTATAATTTTCTCCTCTCACCTTAAACATGTGCCCTCTAGTTCTAGACTCTCTTGTCCTGGAGAAAAAATTCTGATTATCTATGCCCCTCATAATTTTTTAAAATCTCCATAAGGTCATCCCTCAGTGTCCTACATTCCAGTGAGAATAAACCAAACCTAGCCAATCTTTCTCTATAACTACAGCCTTCTAATCCAGGCCATATCCTGGTGAATCTCTTCTGCACTCTCTCTTGCTACCACATCTTTCCTGTTGTGTGGCAACCAGAACTGTACACAATACCCCAAGTGTGGTTGAACTAATGTTTTGTATAACTGCAATATGATGTCCCATCTCTTACACTCAATGCCCCAGCCTATAAAGGCAAGCATGCCACATGCCTTTTTCACTACCCTATCCACTTGGGTCGTCACTTTCAGGGATCTGTCAATTGGCACCCCAAGGTCTCTCTGTACATCAATGCTTGTAAGGTCTTTGTCATTTATTTTTTATGTCCTACAAAAATTTGACCTCCCAAAGTCCATTACTTCACACTTGTCTGTATTAAATTTCACCCGCCACTGCTGCCCAACTTTCCACCCAATTTATTACTCCTAGTATTTATAAAGCATTTAAATGAGCGCATTAGTTTTGTTTAACCACAATGATATAAATTAATTTTGAAATCTCATTGAAGTATGAAGTATACTTTACAAACTTCTTTGTGAAATTAAATAATAACTTTACATTAAATGTTGTCGGTGGGATTTGAGCCTTATTTATTGTATCAATGTCACAAGAAGTCCAATTCACTTGTTCAAAATTCTCAGAATTCAATTTAATTCATCCCATTCACAGTATGACTGTCACCAATATTCAATTAATGATGCAGACATAGTTGTTTCAGATTATTGAGAAGTAATATAAAGGTGCCCTCTACTTGCTGCAATGATGCATGGCTATTGCCTAAATGATGATCACTTTTAATGCATTAAGAGATGATTGTTGAGACAGTTTGAGAGAGAAATACTTAGCCCTTGGACAAGTACTGCATAAATTACAGCTGTATAACAGACCTGAATGTTTTTGATTGCCATTATCTGTTTTCCTTTGGTGTTTGGTTTCAGTTCTGTGATGGTAATATAATGAATCAGGAACGTGTTTCCCAGCTAGGTGAGTGGAAGGTAATAGGAGAGGCTTTTAATGTCTAAAATTTCAGACATCTCTGTATAGAGTCATCCCTTGAGGAAGGAAAGAGGGGGACCCTCCCAGGAGCTCCTTCTGTCAATCTCAAAGCCTCTTTGTCATGGAAGCTCATTGATGTTACTATGTCTTGGCTGTTTATCATGTTCCTGTCATCTGGAAGCACAAAATAGGGAAAGTGGCTGTGCGGTTCTCAGGCCACAGATAATAAGTTGCTTGTTGCTGCTGGGACCTCTGTGTCCCAGCTGTGCAGGAATGTTTCCTCTTGGGGTCTGATGGCTGAAGTATACTGCGTCAAGAGGCTTCATCATTTGTAGTATTCCAGTTTAGTGTGATATTGCATTCTAAAAGATGTGAAAAAGTTAGCTTTTGCATATTTTCTTTTTGATCTCTTTTACAAATGCCATCTTGGTATAATCTACCATTTTGAGCAAAAAGATGACCAGAAATATTAATAAATTGTTCATTTCAGAGTAATTGTTTTCTTTCTTATTTAGTAGCTCTTCTTACAACCTTGTCCAACTTTCACAACTTGGTCAATAAAGCATTATTAAAGTGTAGTTACTGTGGTAATGCAGGAAATATTAGCCAATTGGTGAACAAAGAGGTTCTACAATGATCACTGTAGTAAGAACCAAATAATTTGATTTAGCTATTCAGTGTAACAATAAAATTTTAACTTTTTGGCATTAACAATTAAGTGTAATTTTAAGTATAATTTTGAAATTTAATTGTGTCTTACCTTAATTTCAGCACTTAGTGAGACATGGTGTTTGCTCTCACCAGGTAATTCCTGTCTCTCCCTTTTCATGCTCCCTCTTTCTGACTCTTTTTCTCCTGGCTGTCTTATATGCTAACAGTTTTACCCTCTGTGCCCTGTGATCTCTCTTGCCTCTCCATACTCTCTAGGCAGACCTTCTCCCTCTGTTCTCTTCCTCCTCCCCCACACCCCCCCCCCTCCAAACACCTTCTGTCTTGCATTCCAACCTGTGCTCTCTGTACACCCGCACACCTCCCAACTGCCATTTCAATCTTCTTTGCCTACATTTCTCTCTCTTTCCTTGCTCATTCACGCTTACCTCTTTTTCCTATCCCTCTGGTACATCTTCCCTCCCTCCCCACTCACTTCTCCAGTTAACAGTTATTGATAGCCAATTACAGCATAAAGTTTTATTTCTCCAGTCCGTCAAGCAAATGTTTCTTCCCAGTGCTGTCAGTAGCAACCTCTTTATTTCACATTGATGATTTCCACATTGTAGTTTGATAGCTTTGAGATTGCCAATAGAAATAACAAAGAAATGGGCATTTTTCCCAAACTGTCTGTTTCAGTCATTCTGCTTGTAAGTAGAACATTTCTACTCTCAATGACCCATTCTATTCCAGATCCCTTCAATCCATTTATCTTAATCCATCTGCTATAAACTTTTGATTACCAACATGGTCCTTGCACAGTCACTAATTTCAGGAGAGTATTTCAGAGTGTCATAACTGTCTGTAAAAGATATTTCCCTGCTCTATTTATGTTATAACCAGGATCTTTTTTTCTTGACCTCTTAACTAATTCCAATTCTTTCATAACTTTAAATATCTGTAGTTTTCTAAAGGAAAGCATTTTTATAATTTCATTCATTAAATAATAACTGTAGAGTACACAATAATTGGGTTGATTTATTTTGTTGTTATGAGTTTCATACTACGTACTTATTAGGGATGAGAAGTGCTGTATGGCCCATTTTGAAATTATTCATCCAGAATGAACTTCACCACCCCCTAACCCTTCTGTACAATTATCTGCAAATGATTTGACATATTTTTCCATCCAGGAAAAGTAATTTAATACTGATTAATATTTGTATCACAGTTTAAAGTAATATTCCAAATTTATCTCTCCCTATCATTTACCATCTTATATAGTTTTGTGAAGTTGAATTTCCTGGGTATTCAACTTTTATGTTGAAAATCCACATTTGTCTAATCTTTCCTCATAATGTAGCTTTGACTCTTCACTGTGTGGCCTTCAGGGCTTAAATATCTGTTTAGTAAATTGGTTTATTATTGTCACATGTACCGAGGTATAGTGAAAAACTTGTCTTGCATACCGTTCATACAGAGCAATTCATTACAACAGTGCATTGAGGTAGTACAAGATAAAACAATAACAGAATGCAGAATAAAGTGTTACAGAGAAAGTGCAGTGATGGTAGACAATAAGGTGCGAGGTCATAACGAGGTAGATTGTGAGGTCAAGAGTCCATTTTATCATCCTGGGGACTGTTCAATAGTCCTATAATAGTGGGATAGAAGCTGTCCTTGAGCCTGGTGATACGTACTTTCAGGCTTTTGTATATTCTGCCCAGTGGGAAGGGTGAGAAGAGAGAATGTCCAGGGTGGGTGGGGTCTTTAATTATGTTGACTGCTTTACTGAGGCAACGAGAAGTGTAGACAGAGTCCGTGGAGGGGAGGCTGATTGTCATGATGTGCTGAGCTGTGTCCACAACTCTGCATTTTCTTGCGGTCACAGGCAGAGCAGTTGCCATACCAAGCCGTGATGCATCTGGATAGGATGCTTTCTGTGGTGCATCAATAAAAATTGGTGAGTGTCAAAGGGGACGTGCAAAATTTCTTTAGCCTCCTGAGGAATTAGAGGTGCTAGTGAGCTTTCTTGGCCATGGCATCTATGTTGTTGGACCAGGATAGGCTATTGGTGATGTTCACTCCTAGGAACCTGAAGCTCTCTACCTTCTCGACCTCAGCAATGTTGATGTAAACAGAAGCATGTGTACCAACCCCCTTCCTGAAGTCAATAACCATCTCTTTTGTTTTGCTGACATTGAGGGAAAGGTTGTTGTTATGGCATCATGTTACTTGGCTCTCTATCTCCTTCCTGTACTTTTTCTAGATGTTCTAGATATTATCTGATGAGAATACTATGCAGTTTCCTCACTATTTGCCCTGATTTATGGTCAGTCATTTTTGTTTATGATTTAATTTCCATTTGCTTTTTTTCTTTGCATCCACTGGATGAGACTCTATAGTCTCTTAAGATTTTGCATGTCCTTTAACCTCTCAAAATAAGGGTAGGTGATCTGGGACTGAAATGATGAGAACACTAAGAGTATGGTGAATCTTTGAAGTTCCCTCCCTCAGAGTTTTGGAGGCTCTCACTGATTGTATTCAAAAGAGATTGATAGATTTCTAAAATTAAGGGGAATGAGGACAGACCAGGAAGATGGTATAAAGTAGAAGATGCAAGAAGGCAGTGGTGTTGGCTCAAGGGACAGAATGGCGTACTCCTTGTATTTGTGATGTTCATTCTTGATTATATTCTGAACATTTGTGAAGCATGTCTTTCCTATATTTTTTTCCTATATACAGCATATTTCATTTGGCTCTCTTAAATTTCAGCATCCAACTTCTGAACTTTTAATCTTTTTTGATTTCCTTCCCCAATCTTGTTTGATATTGTAAAATTGGAAGTTTCTTTTCCTGAGCTACTGTATTCTTTCCTTTCAAAACTTTCCTTTCAACACACCCTCATCAAAATCTCGGTACTTGATCGCTCTGATCTAGAGAACTACTTTCCCATCTCCAATCCTGCTTTCAACCCCAACTCTCAATTGGCTTTCTGAGTTAAAGTCAAAGTCAAAAATGAAACTGGTGAATGTGTCTGAGCAACTCATCTTCTCAATAGGGAGCACTGTTGAATTATTCTATGCCTAGAGTACCATGGTAGTTGTTTATTAACAGGTTTATTCATTTTCACACAAGGTTCACTGTTCCCTTTCAATGTTATATTTTATCTTTTACAAAACTTGAGGTTTCACATTATCTTCTTTTAATGATCTGTGCTACTATGCAGGCTTTCTTACAGTGATGTTAAAATAGTATTTAATAACAAAGGAGTAGCCGTTCAGCTTGCTGCACTGTTAAAAGCTGCCCAGTCAATCCTGTTCCCTTTTTTTTCCATACCTGCAGTTTTCTCCCCATCAAGAATGCATCCAATTCCTTGTTGAAATCTGGTAATGAATCTGCTTCCACTAGCGTTTTCTGTGTTGCATGCTGGACCAGGGAATTTAGTGTATTTAAGAAACACCCACTCATCTCCGGATTTTTTTGCCTTAAATCTTTGACCTTTGGTTACAATTCTTTTGCCAGTTGAAACTGTTTCTCCCCGTTGGCCATCGATCCCCTCATGATTTTGAATGCTTCCATTACATCAGCCTCATAATCATCTCTGCTGTGAGGAGAAAAATCCCAGTTTCTCTAGTTACTGCCAAGTAAATGAAGTCCTTCATCTGTGCAGTCATTCCAGTAAATCTCCTCTGCATCTCATCCAAGGCCTTGACATCCTCCCTCAAGTTTTAAAAAAAAGAAGAAAACAACATGTTAATGCCAGTTTGTATTATTGGGACTATACTTCAGGGATGTTGTATCATATTGCATCCAATGTAGTACATTAGCAGAAAAGTCCATGAAGTTCTGTATTAAATATTTCATGGAAAATCAAGTATACTGCATCCATTGTATTAACATCATCCACCCAGTTACCACTTAAAATAATTCTGTAAGACCTCTTAGAATTCAGGCATTTACATTTCTAGTTTTTAGATGTTTTTCTATAGCATCTTTAAGTAAGGATACAGATATCTTTCCAACCAATGATATTAAATATCTGTGGCTCTTTGGACATATTCTATCTTTTTATATGCAGGAATCAAATTAACTGCCCACCATTTTTTTTGCATTCTCTCTCTTGGCTGAATGGATACATATGAGGAAAATATACATAGATCACTAAAGTTAGCAACAGTTTAGTGCTATAAAAGTTAAACAAAGCTCTGGAATTAATTCCAGTGGGATTTGGTAGAATAGAAGAGTTACATTAAAGTTGTGTACTTTTTGGTTTGGACCACACAGAGCACAATGGACAGCTCTGAGCTCGATGTTATGAGAGTATTAAAGAAGTAGTAGAGAAAGTGGAAAAAACATTGCCAAAATTATAATGTAATAGGTAAGTTGTACCAAACATGAAAGAATGAAAAGGCCAGGCATTTCTTGGTAGAGGTCCTTAGGATTATGAAAGTTGTTGTAAAGGTTTAATAAGAAAAAATGTTTCTACTTCTGATTGAGACCAGAATAAGGGCCATAAGTATGAGACTCATAAATCCAGTCAAGAATTGCTTTACACACTGAGTGACCGGGATGTGGAACAGAATTCTACAAGGATGCAAATAACACATAATCACACAAGAGGGGGAATGGAGTAGTAGGATATACTAATGCAGTCAGATGAAAATGGTGGAGGAGGCTCATGGAGAGCATAAATACAGCATGGACGTGCTGGGCAGAATGTCCTGATTCTGTGCTGTGAAAAGATACATTGCAGCAAGTCTGCATATTATATATAGCTGCTGTTTGGTGCAGTAAAAATGTTGAGAAACATACAAAAGATAGGCGATATGTCAACTAAACTTGAGGGAACTTGAAAGAAAGTGTGTATTATTTCAAATTTCAATGACAGCTTCCGAGTAAAGACAGATTATTTTTTTTGTTCTCTTGACTCCACCAAATCCTTAAGGGCTTGTTAACTTTACCTGTCCAAAGTGCAGTCTGGAATTGCATTTTCAAAAACAAATGTAATGAGAAACCTACAACAGGAAAAAAGCAGGTCAGACTATGTGACTTTTTAAACAATGTGAATAATTCAATTCTGATGCACAATGTCAGATCATATGTATTGCTATTTGTTGAGAACAAATAACTATGTTTAGCATTCTCTCTTGAGAGAGCCTTGGATTCTCCCTGTGAAGGAAATCTGCTTTTCTCATTGCGAGATGACCTATTTTTTGATATATGTACCACTCTATTGTGAAATATTTAAAGAGTTTTCAGTAAAAGGTTAGCAGATTTTCAGAGCATGTCTTGGAAAAGAACAAGGTTGGGAATATATTTTGAAAGGTTTACTTATTTTGTGCTTGGAAGAAGAATTTGAATTCCATATCTTCGAAGTATTTTATCCTAAAGCATTTTGCAGCCAATGAATTAATTTTGATCCAAAGTTCCTGCCACGTTGTACATCCAATTTACAAGATCTCAAATGTAGGTTCACTGTTTCTTAACTTTAATGCAAATTTGGCAGCTACTACACAATACACTTGGAATATCTGAAGTCTGATCACAGTGGCACTTTGGACTGAATAATGATGAGCAGCTAGTAATGAAAACAGAAATCAAATGGTAAAGGCTACCCCACTCTCTGCTAACTTTCCACAAGGTGGAAAATTGCTGGTTGCATATCGAGCACCAAGCACATTGCTGATGCTCAATATTCCAACCCCGCAGTGTGCACACATCACTAGCAACTAGGGCTGTCGAATGATTTATAAAAAATAATTGAGTTAATTGCAATTTTAGGCACACTGTTGAGCATTAATTGAATACAAATAATTTTGTATAATTCAGTGTGAAGGCTGTACCTTAATTCTCATCGGATTCAAATTCCTGCATGGGCTTGCCCCCATCCCTGTGACCACCCTGCCCTATAGCCTCAGATCTCTATTCCAGCAAATTCACCTGCATTGAAACATGTCCAGGGCATTGTCAAAAGTAATTGTAATACTCACTGCTAAGCCAATACAAAAATAGTTTTGTTTTTTGTTTGAGGTACTGCAAGGAAAGGAGAGTGAGGATTCATGTGATCTGGTCTGGGAGCAGACCAGGTTTGATTGCTCTTTGCTTTCCAATTGCTCAGGGAGGGAGACAGAGAGATGGGACAGAGGGGTGGAAGACACCGCATGGCCAAAAGAAGTGGGATCCAGCAATATACCAAAACAAAACATGAATCTGCTATTACATTAATTGCACATGACAATGGCAATTAATTGATGTTCTGTTTTGAAACAGTGTGAGGGAGGTTGACATTGCATTACTTGAAATGAGCTGCCTACTTGCATGGAAGGACTTGCAATGTTAAAACTATCAGACTAACACTAAGTACAGAGGCATACACATCCCCTTCAACTACCAACTCATGAACATCAAATATTTTGATAAAGAAATTCTAAAAATGAAGTTATGACTGCACCTCGCATTTTGCCCCCTCAAACATCTTTACTTTTTTTCCTTTCTTGTTTTTCTCTCCCCTATTTCTCTTGTAGATCCTCCTCTCATCCTTGACCAAATAGAATACTCACTTACTTTTCGTTGCACCCCATTTCCCTCCCTCCCTCCTTGTCACACTCTGCCTCCATCCTCTCCTGCTCCCTCCCCCTCAGGCCCCCATTCTCTATCTTTCTATTTTGTTATGTACTCCTTATCTCTCTGTCTCTCATGTCCTCTTTATCAGGTTAAGTCAGTGGTGTCTGGCATGTTGCAACCTCTACGCCTGTATCTTACCGCTTCTGCATGTTGTGCAGGAGTCGCATGCAACCGGTAAAAGGGCTGTGAAAATCATGCTGCTCCTTATCTAATGACACCTTCACCACATAAAATGCAGGGTTTCAGCTAGGCTGCCCACCACCACCACCTGTTCATTGACAATTAGGAATGGTAATAATTTCTGGTATATCCTTTGGATCAATACATTTCTTGTTTTTGAACAATGTGAAGATTTGATCATTTTATGAAATTTTCTTTTGACAAACTTTAGCTTTTTTTGAATCCCTTTTGGGGATTCCTGTACCCATGTTTCTCTTCAAGGTGTAAAAAAAATCCTTCAGTGCACATCCCTTGGTATATGTTGCCATGAGTTCATTGATTTTATTTTTACAGGGAAATTTGGGGTACTTTACTGTATAGTGGTTTGAGAGGAACAGATCTATATTAAAACTGAAATATTTGTCATGAATATATTTCTTCAAACTTTCCTGCATCCTCACCACAAAATTCAGCGTCAGAAGTTTGCAAAGGAACATCTAAACAAGTCTGATGCATTTTGGAAACAAGTCCTATGGACTGATGAAGTTAAAATGGAACTTTTTGGCCACAATGAGCAAAGGTATGTTTGGAGAAAAATGGGTGTAGAATTTCATGAAAAGAACACTACCTCTCCAACTGTTAAGCACGAGGGTGGATCAATTATGCTTTGGGCTTGTGTTGCAGCCAGTGGCATGGGGAACATTTCACTGATAGAGGGAGATTGAATTCAATTAAATACTAACAAATTCTGAAAACAAACATCACACTGTCTGTAAAAACGCTGAAGATGAAAAGAGGATAGCTTCTACAATAGGATAACAATCCTAAACACACCTCAAAATCCACAGTAGACTGCCTCAAGAGGCACAAGCTGAAGGTTTTGCCTTGGCCTTAAACAGTCCCCCGACCTAAACACCATCGAAAATCTGTGGATAGACCTCAGAAGAGCAGTGCATGCAAGACAGCCCAATAATCTCTCAGAACTAGAAGTCTTTTGCAAAGAAGAATGGGCGAAAATCCCCCAAACAAGAATTGAAAGACTCTTAGCTGGCTACAGAAAGCATTTATAAGCTGCGATACTTGCCAAAGGGGGTGTTACTAAGTACTGACCATGCAGGGTGCCCAAACTTTTGCTTTGGGCCCTTTTCCTTTTTTGTTATTTTGAAACTGTAAAAGGTGGAAATAAAAAAGTAATCTTAAAATATTAAGGAAATGTGTCATCTTTAACTTTATGCCTTTTGGAAATCAGGTCATCTTTTACTCGCTTAGCTATTCACAGTAACAGAAATTTTGACCAGGGGTGCCCAAACGTTTGCATGCCACTGAACAGGTCTGGTGCTATACCATTTGCTTGTTTTCCATATTGTAGGTTTAAAGTGATCTTTAACCTGTTTCTACACAAATATAGGGATTTTGCACAATAGGACACATGTTTTTACTTGTACTCATAACATCTTTGTGTCATGTCAAGAAGAACAAGAAGGATGATTGTGATAGATGGAGGTTAGAATACTGCTTTGCTTGAATATTTATATAAAAAATCAAACCTGATTAATTTGTTCTTTGTTTTGATGATGAACATAATTTCCCTCATTGAAGTGAACAGAAAGTAAAGCAGCTGATCTTTAAATTTGTGAAGTTTTGTAATTCCAGTTTTAAATTTTGCTTTTTACTCATCATTTTCATGAGGGTTTTGAAGGATAAATTTTTCTAGCTTTTGTTGAATTAAGTATATTTTAAACGGGTAATTTCTTGTTAAATTGTTTAGAAGTTACAGATTATCAGATCAACTTGCTTTATAATTTGAAAAATATGAAATCTTGAAAATGCTATCTTAAAAGTGACCTAGTGATATTATTGTTTGCAACCTAGTTTAATAGATGGAACCTCTCCTTACAATTCGATGTAAAAATGCTGTGAGCATTTTTAATGCACATCAATGATAGCACAATCAGTTTGCGATTAATCCATCCAAATAATTCAATAGCCAATCATAGAAATCTGAGATAGTATCTTGAGTGAAGGTAAAACAAAGGATGTAAGTAATCTGCCTTGCCTAAATGGAGAGCATGTTAACATCAGGGAATTGCAATGAGTCTTCAGGCCAAGTAAAAGAAGATAAAAGCATTGCGAATCCCATTGAAATCTTTCTCAGCACAAAGTAGTGATCATCCAGAGATCTCAGTGGTTTGTATAGTTCATCTAATTACTCTTCAATTGCTATTCCTCAAATCTCATCTAGTGAAGCAGAAGCATTAAAACAAGAGTACAGAATCTTTAAATTGTTGGTGCCAGCAATGACGTAAACAGACCAAATTAGATAGATCTTCAATAAAGGCAGTTAATTTATAGAGAAATTATTATGATCTGTAAGTTGCTTCACAATAAATTAAGCAAAGGTAATTTATTGTGGTAGCTAAGTAAAACATATGTCCAGGAGCTGACACACCCACAAATATCATTGTGAACATCCAAAATCTATTTGTACTACTTGGCGCATTTACGGATTGCAATACTTGAATATCATTATCCATTGAATGCAGCAATAAAATTTTAAGGCCAGATGCCTTTAAGCCATTTATTTTTTTCATCAAAGGGAGTCAGGTTTTCAGGTGCTTACCTTTTTCTATTAAAGCTTCTAGTTATGGTATTCATACAGTTCCATCTTTTAATTCCCCACAGTATTTTGATGTTCGTTTCATTATTCCTTTTGTTTGTCTATTAAATTCCTCTCAGTGCTTTGGTTCTTTTTCCATATTAAAGCTTGAAGTCCTATTAACAGGTTAGGTGTCCTTGACATTAGATGGAGTAAAACAAATCTTTTGAAATTGTGTGAATTGGTATTTGTGTGACTTTGGACAGGATACAATTGTTTCAAATTTTAGTTAAGCAGTTGTTTGCTGCTTGTATGAGAAAATATTAAAAATATTAGGTAATTCTTTGCTTAAACTTTTGAAGTAAAATTTAGTTGTCATATATGTGTCTAATTATAAAAATTTGTTGGTTGGCTATCATTAGTATTTTGCCTTGGATGAACAATGGGACAAGCTAAATCCTGCAGAGACTGAAATCGCCATGCAGATTAATTTCCTGCGCTTGTCACCTCTAGGTTAATGCTTAAATTTTCCACACCTCTGTAAAGTGCTCGTTCAGTGTTATCTGGAGCACAGAGTTAACTGAAAGTCTTTATGTTCTGTATGTAGCATATTTTTGAGATACTATATTCTATTATTTTAAAATAGTTTCAACTTGCAAGTTCTGCTTGTTTTAACAGGCATAGTATAAAAGTGCTGTGTGAATTCCTGTCAAACGGGAATGAATAAGAAAGGGTCCATGCTCCATAAAAGGTCACATTCCTGTCTTCTGCATTCCTCATGAAACCCATTTAATATCTGCTTTGTTTTTATTTAGCTGCAAAGATCCCACAGTATTAGGCATAAGACTGTCAAAAGTCAGTCTAAACAGTATTATGTGTGCACTTGAAAAATACCAATTTGCACGAAGACTGCTTTAAATAGCCTAAACTGTTGGCTGCCTCCAGGCAGGTGTCAGCATACCTCTGAACCTCATTTGGTATATCTACCTGTAACCACTATCACTGATTGATCTGCACTTATAACAGCAGGACAGAAAATTATAAGAAATCTCCTTTCTTACAGTGGAATGTGTGTAAAGGTAGATTGCTGTTTTCATTTTTGTTCTGTTGGGCATGTAGGGCATTCCGCAAAATTTATATAGTGCTTGTGAGCTGTGGATGTTGGTTGTAAAATAAGTATTTAAATTCCGTCCCTTAGCCACTCTGTCTCTCAGGACATTGAGGATTATGAGGAGAAACTAAGTGAGCTAGGGCTTTACTCATTAGTGAGAAGGAGGATGAGGGGAGACATGATAGAGGTATACAAAATATTAAGAGGAATAGATAGAGTGGACAGCCAGTGCCTCTTTCCCAGGGCACCAATGCTCAATACAAGAGGGCATGGCTTTAAAGTAATGGGTGGGAAGTTCAAGGGAGATATCAGAGGGAGGTTTTTTACCCAGAGAGTGGTTGGTGCATGGAATGCGTTGCCTGGGGTAGTGGTGGAGGTAGGCACGTTGGTCAAGTTGAAGAGATTGTTAGATAAGCATATGGAGGAATTTAAAATAGGGGGATATGTGGGAGGAAGGGGTTAGATAGTCTTAGGCGTGGTTTAAAGGTTGGCACAACATGGTGGGCCGAAGGGCCTGTATTGTGCTGTATTGTTCTATGGTATTACTTGAAGCATATCTCTTTTATCAAGCTTGAAGACATCTGTTGCAATATTTTCTTGATGTCAAAATTGATTTATAAAACAATTAAGTACGTTTAAAAGCTTTACTTTGTTAAATGCCTTGTATAAGAAGTTTTTATTTCAAATCTGTTTTTCATGAATTTTACTTGTACAATTAACATTCATGAACCTTTTAAGTGAAAATGCTGAAATGAAGTTGTTCATGCGCCTTTAATATTATTATAAATAATTTGCTAGCAACAAAAATAGCTTTAACTTTGACCATGTCTAAGTTCAATTTCCTGTTCCGGCTTCCTAATAAATATTTGATTTCTGCACTCTTGGTCAGTGGAGCTGGGGAGGGAAGAGCCACACTAAAAGTCATCACAGGAATGAAAATTCTCCTTGCTATTCTGCCTGAGGAAAATTGTGCAGTGTAAAGGAACGGTATTCCACAAGTCTATATTTTTATCCCTTTTTTTTTTAAATTGTGACTTTTTGATGATACCTGGGCTTTACTGGTAACTGCAGGGGTATTAATGGTGGCTTTGTATATCTTTGCATTTCGTCAGTATTGCACAGTAATGTCATCTTTTACACAAGAATGTAAAGCCACCTCAACATATCAATATCTCTCAAATATTTAATTTGTAAATACATGTGATCACAGCAGCATATTTTCTACTGGTCACTTTTTTTTTCCTAAGTTGAGTATGTGCAGGCAGTGCTTGCGGTGCCATAGTGGCATGAAATTATTAGGAAACAAATGGAAAGTTGACCAATTCAAGATAATCTGAGTCGGAAATAGCAAAGTAAGATTAAAATATACATTGTTCAAATAATAGCTGATTAGTAAGTTTGCAGATGACACAAACATTGATGGAGTTGTGAATAGTGAAGGAGGTTGTCAAAGGATAGAGCAGGATATCGAACAGTTGCAGATATGGGGGGAGAAATGGCAGATGGAGTTTAATCTGGGCAAATGTGAGGTGTTGTACTTCTGGAGGTCAAATGTAAGGGGAAAGTTTACAGTAAATGGGAGGACCCTTAGTAGCATTGATGTACAGAGACATCTTGGGGTCCAAGTCCATAGCCCTCTGAAGCCGGCAACACAAGTAGATAAGGTGGTAAGTAGATTGATTTGGGCATTCAGTATAAGAGGCAGGAAGTTATGTTGGAGCTGTATAAAACTTTGATTGGGCTGCATTTGGAGTATTGTGTGCAGTTCTGGTTGCCCCATTAAAGGAAGGATGTGGATGGTTTGGAGAAGGTGAAGAAGAGGTTCATCAGGATGCTGCCTGGATTAGAGAGTATTAATTATAAGGAGAGGTTGGATGAACTTGTGTTATTTTCTCTGGTATTTGGAGGCTGAGGGGAGATCTGATATTTGTATAAATAAAAATTATGGGAGACATAGGGTAGATATTCCAAGTCTTTTTCCTAGGGTAGAAATGTCAACTGCCAGAGGGCATTGCTTTAAGCTGAGAGGGAGAAAGTTTAAAGCAGATGTGTGGGGTAAGTTTTTTTACACAGAGACTGGTGGGTGCCTGGAATGCACTCCCTGAGGTGGTGATGGAAGGTATTTAGATAGGCACATGAACATGCAGGGGATAGAGGGATATGGATCACATGCAGGCAAGTTTAGTTTAATTTGGCATCATGGTCGGCACAGACATTGTGGGCCGAAGGGCTTATTCCTGTGCTGTACTGTTTTGTGTCCTATTTTTAACTTTCTTGGCAATACATGTTATCTAGCTGTGACTGCTACTTATAGAGAAAGCCACCTTTCATAAACAGAAATAGTAACCAGCAGGTTAAGTTGGAAGGCTGTCATTAAGGGGAGGCACTAGGGTGAATGGTTATATCATTGTCGAGTTTCACTTAACTTAGGTCAACATTTACTTCATTAAAATATTTTCACAAATTTATTCCTGCAAAGCTGAGTGTGAAGTTGTTAATGTGGGAGGCTTTGGAAAAAACCTTTTCATTGCTTTTGAGCTGTTGAGAAATGATTAATCCCTCAGTGGAACCTGTTTGTCTATCATGGTCAGCTTACTTCAGACCACTTGTAGCTTTCATGGTATACATTGGATAAGGTTTGCAGAAGCAAAATATAGGTGAGATCTTGTATATAAGGTATAAGGTCAGGTGTATAATCTGATTCCTACACTAACGTTCACTGTGGAATTTTATCATTATTATCAGGATCGTTAAAATATTAATCTGACTTTGGAACTGGACAGCATTCTGCTTTGATTTTTCCATCTGAAATTATTTAGATAACCCTATATTTATCAAGGGAGCATAAAAAGTTGGGAATTTGATAAAATATTCCTATAATCGCATGAAAGCTATTAATTTTAAACATTATTTGTCGGTTAGTGCCCTAATTGCCACTGATATGTTTAAGGAAATGGCAATAATAACTGTTGATGTGTGGCCACAGGGTGGACATTCAGAATTCTTCACCAAAGGGGAAGTGTTCAGTGAAATTTGGGGATGGGGAGGAGATGCATGAATCTGGAGATGATGTTGTCCAGAAGGTTCTTTGGAAGTCAAGAATGAGGCCCAAATCTTATGGTTGCAGCTGTTTTATTAGATGTTCATCAAGGTACAGTAGCAGCAAGGAACAGCAAACAAGTGAAGAGAAATAAGGCAAGTAACGAGAAGTAACAAAGAAATAGAGGCCTCGTGTTCCCTCTTTATACTGCAAGCTAGTTTGAGCTGGTTAGATAAGGATGAGGACAGTCTGTGAAACAACAAGGACAGTCTTGACTTACGCTGCCATGACATCTCAGGCTTACAGACAAACTTAATGTACTGAAAATTTACAAAGAGGTGATGATACAAACAAATAAGCATAAAGAAAGTTAAACTACAAGAAAAATAACGATTTAAATAGCAATTTAGATCCTAATCTAACATCATTGTGGTGAATGAATTGTTTCGATGCAACATATTACTTCACTTAGTTTAGGTGTAAATATGTAAATATACAATCATTACCCGCTCTAATCCTGAAACTCTTTATCCAACGGTACTGTGGGAGGACCGTCACCATAAACAGTGCAGTGGTCAAGAAGGATGCTCACCACTGCCTTCTCACAGGCATATAAGGATGGACAAAAAATGCTGGCCTTGCCAGTGACACTTGATCCCAAAAAATAACATATAGAAAGTCAAAGCTGTAAATGGATTTAGTTTCCATTACCTCACCTGTCTGTGACTTAGTTCTGTATATTTTGCCAATTCTTCCCCTTTGCCAATCCACTTTTTTGTATAATTCCAGTTTTCCTAACCACAAAAAGAAAAAAAGGTTACCTGTACCTGCGTCCAACTCACTTCGATATTTAGATATCTCTCATTTTTTTGTAATGGATTTTCGTTCCTATCAGTCATATTCATGATGTTAGTTAAACTGAGTGAATAGATAGACTAAATGTTCACGGGGAATGTTCCACCTCATGTTAAGCATGACATTATTAAAGAGATATCATCCTCCTTTTGTTGGCTTAAACGTGTGTGTAAAAAGAAAACTGCAGATGCTGGAAATCTGAAATAAAAACAGAAAATGCTGGAAACTCAACACTTCAGACAGCATCTGTGGAAAAAGAAACTGGAGTTAACACTTCATCTTTCTGACAGAACTGGGAAAGAGATGAAGTGGTTAGTTTTAAATTGCAGACTGAATGGGGAAAGACGTGAAGGGATAATAGTTCAAAGGAAATAACTCAGACAGGATGAGACCGGGTTGTCATAACGATAGATTGTTGAAGAAGTCATCTAGTTGATAGATTAATGAGGATACTTAGAGGGAGAGAGAGAACACAAAAGAACATGTAAAACTCTATGAAATGTAGGAAGTGCTGAAAAAGTCAATCCATTCTGGTGGAGAAAGAAAAATTGAGTCAAAATTATGGATGGATCTGATCTGGGAGTTTTCTACTGCTCTGTGTTTCACAACATTTACATATTACTTTGTTTATGTCCCCTATATCTCTAACTGTCCCTTGTTACCCTATCAAGCTAGGTGGCTTCATCACCATGGCAACTCTGGCTTCATCCCATCCTTCTCTCTCGCGCTCGCTCTCACATGTTTTTCATCTCAGCTTATCAAATCCTTTTCTGAAGTTTGAAAATCAAAACCTTCAGAGGCTGGAAATATCAAATAAAAAACAGAAACTGCTTCAAATACTCAACAGGTCAGACTGCATTTTCAGAATCACGTTTACTGTTGCTGACATATGTGTGAAATTTGTTGTTTTGCAGCAGCAGTACAGTGCAAGACATAAAAATTACTATAATTTACAAAATAAATAAATAGTGCAAAAGAGGAATAACCAGGTTGGGTTCATGGACTATTCAGAAATCTAATGGCAGAGGGGAAGAATTATTTCCTAAAACTTTGAGTGTGGGTCTTCAGGCTCCTGTACCTCCTCCCCGATGCTAGTAACGAGAAGAGGGCATGTCCCAGATGGTGAGAGTCCTTAATGATGGGTCTACAACCCTCTGCAGTCTCTTCCAATCCTGCATATTGGAGCCTCCATACCAGGCAGTGATGCAACCAGTCACAATGCTCTCCACCATACATCTGTAGAAATTTGCAAGAGTCTTTGGTGACATACTAAATCTTCTCAAACTCCCAATGAAGCAGAGTTATTGGTTGCCTTCTTTGTGATTGTATCAATGTGTTGGGCCCAAAATAGATCCTCTGAGATGTTGACACCCAGGAACTTGAAGCTGCTCACCCTTTCCACTGCTGACCTCTCAATGAGGACTGGTGTGTGTTCTCCCGATTTCCCCTTTCTGAAGTCCACAATCAATTCCTTAGTCTTGCTGACATTGAGTGTGAGGTTGTTGTTGCGACACCACTCAACTAGCCAATCTCTCTCACTTCTGTGTGCCTCCTTGTCGCCATCTGATATTCTACCAACAACAGTGGTATCATGGGTGAATTTATAGATGGCGTTTGGGCTGTGCCTAGCCACACAGTCATGAGTGTAGTGAGAGTAGAGCAGTGGGCTAAGCACGTGTGCTTGTATTGATTGTCGGTGAGGAGGAGATGTGATGACCGATCCACACTGACTGTCGTCTGTGGAAAGAGAGAATTAACATTTCAGATCAAAAACCTTTCATCAGAATTGGGGAAGTTGTGTAGCATATGCTTGTTTTTTATCTTTATCAGTTCTGACAAAAAAACAATTATTTAAGCAAGAAGTATAAAACAAGTGATTAGATTTCTTGAATATTTCTTGTCAGCAGTGAGCAAAAAGCCTTTAATTTAAAATTTATTCATTTGTTAGATGTTTATGTTTTGTTCTGCTTCCTATTTAGTTGTTTATTGTTTTATTCACATATCATATTGTGCAAAACCCACTCTCCAATTTTACTTTTTCCTAAACATATTGGAGCAAAAAACCAGGATAGGTTCTTGCTACACTAGCTATACCCAAGGCAATACAATTTATCACTTAATATGCATAATGTTCACAAAAAACATATTCTAATCTTGACTTTAATAACTGTGCCTTCTTTGCAAATGCAACACAACACATTCATCTTGGTTTCTGAGCTTTGAACAAAAATCCCCCCTCCCCCATCCAGTGAACTGATTCCCAGTATGTTGAGGGTCAGACTAAATAGATTTAGTGAAAGAACTTTGGCACGCGGATGCAGGTCATTACAAGTAGCAGTTCTGTGGTATTAAAAGGCAAACAGAATATTAGGTTTTCTTTCTGGAGGCACAGAATTCAATAACAAGGAGGTAATGTTGAATATCTACAAATCTTAAATTTCCATCAGTTGAAGGAATATGTCCAGATTCTATGTCCATTTCAGGAAGAATATAATTAAAAAATAAGCTACACTCAAGATTCAACCAGGTTATTATAATGAGGAGAGAATTAGTGATACAAGAGGAATTGAAAGTTGGTATTTACCACAACTGAGGAAATTAAGGAACCACTTGTGAGAAATCTTCAAAATTATGAAGACCACAAAATATTGGTTGTTCCATTGGTTGGGGAGAACAAAGTGAGGACAGAATAAGACTTCAAAATAGTTTCTTTTGTCCAGAACTAAATCAGTTGATCATTCTGGAGACCTTGATTATCTGGACTTAAATAAAGCTGCAGATTGCCTAGGTGATGAATTGGAGGCTGATAGCAGCATACCTAAATGAAGGGATAAACACAGAAAAGGGCATATCGGGTCAACATCAGTTAAATCGGATGAAGTGATTTGAGAGTTTAGCAATATTTTGATTTCCATCACAAACTCCATTCCTAAGTCACAGGCTCCATTCTGTTCCCCAGCTGAAGCTGAACCAGAACCAGACCAAGAGCCAACTTGGTATTATATTTGAGCCTGAAGTGAGCATTGGCTCTACAAAGCTGCACTATCACTAATAATGTCTATTTCCATACCATTGGTGGGATCATTGTGCCTTAATTCATCTAATTCTGGACTCTCCACTCCATCCCTCCATGCTTTTGTCAACCTCTAAAATTGAATATTCCAGTACACTCCTTAAGCTTGAGCTCTTCAAAACGTCTTCTCATGTTCTAACATGTGCTATCCTTTCGTCCTTCACTTTTCAGTTGCTATTGTATGTTGGTCCTGGTTATCAAATCCTCTGTTAAAATTCTTGTCTTTGATTTTGAAGCTCTTTATCTCCTGTATTCCCCCCCACCCCTCAAACCCACCTCTGTATCTTTGTCATCTCCATTGCTTCTGCAACTATCTGTGTTGCTCCAATTCTGGCCTGTTCATAGTTTGCTGTTTTCTTAGAAGGAGGCCATTGTACTTTCAGGTCAATCTTATCAGCCCCATTCCCCCACTTATTTCCCTGTAACCTACCCATCAGCTATACTCTGATTCTTCAGCCACCTACCAACATTGGCATAATTTACAGTAAGCTATAAACCCACCAACCAGTGTGTCTTTGGGATCTCAAAGGAAACCAGACACTTGAGAGGAAACCCACATGCACACAGGAGGATGTGCAAACTGCACACGGTCACAATCAAGCCTGGGTAGTTGGAGCTGTGTGGCAGCAGTACTAACTGTGCCACTGTCAACCTTGAATTTAATTGCTTCACTGTTGATGGCTGTGCTTTAAGTTGGCAATGGCTTAGGCTCTGAAATTCCCTCCCTAAACTTTTCCTTGTTTATTCATCATTCTCATTTAAGCCATCACTTAAAATCTGCCATTTTGAATAAGGTTCCGATTTTCTGTTCTAAATTTCTTGTGTGCCTTGGTTTGTTCTTTGATAACCCTCACGTAAAGCATTTAGGGATATTTTGCCACATTGAGTAGAACTTTATAAGTAGAAGTTCTCTCCATTCAACTGGTACTTTTTAGAACAACTTGTCCTATTGAAAATTTAAAACACTGCTCTTCTAATTACAACATGTGGCATTAACATGAGCATCCAAAGCTTTTGTGATCTCTCACTGTTTTACTAGAGATGTTAAAAGGACAGATCTTCTGTTGCCCAAAGATCACTGGTCAACTGCTGCAAAAACCATGCTGTTTCTCCCCCTGTGGACCTGGGTGCAGTATTTCACGAGAAGGCCAGCTTCCAGCACCTCTGGGCCTCTATCCATGCGAAAGACCAGCTGCACTGATGAGATCGGTATTGGCAGCAGTGAGACCCAACCTCTTGCCACACTGTCAAACCTGAAGCTTACAGCATCCTATTTAGTATAGCAACTGCTCTGCCTGGGACCACAAGAAACTGCAGAGAGTTGTGGACACAGCTCAGCATATTGCGGAAACCAGCTTCCCCTCCATGGATTCTGTCTATACTTCTCGCTGTCTTGTTAAAGCAGCCAACATAGCCAAAGACCCACCCACCCCAGACATTCTGTCTTCTCCCCCTTTCCCATCAGGCAGAAGATACAAAAACCTGAAAGCACATACCACCAGGCTCAAGGACAGCTTCCATCCCGCTGTTATAAGACTGTTGAACGGTTCCCTAGTACGATAAGATGGACTCTTGAACTCACAATCTACCTTGTTATGACCTTGCACCTTATTGTCTACCTGCACTGCACTTTCTCTGTAGCTGTGACACTGCATTCTGTATCACTTTACCTTGTACTACCTCGATGCACTGTATAATGAATTGATCTGTATGAACAGTACGCAAGTTTTTCACTGTACCTCAATACAACTGACAATAATAAACTAATTCCAGTTGAAGTGCGTGTGTGTCTGTATGTGCATGTGAAGTAACCTTTTTAAAAAAATATATTAATTACCATCTCAACCTTTAAAATTTGACAGGTTCTGAATGATTTTAAACATTTATGATTAGCATTCAAAATTATTCAGAACCTGTCAAAACTTGCGCACGTTCACAGGGACATGTGAATAATTTTGACAGCTGATCATAAATGCTAAAAATCATTCAGAACCTGTCAAAGCGCTCGCTCGCGCTCTCTCTCTCTCGCTCTCTCTCTCTCTCACTCACACACACACACACACACACACACACACACACACACACACACACACACTCACTCTCTTTCTCTCTCTCTTTTGTAAATGCACTTTTAAGCAATTGAAGCATATAAACTAAGTTAATTAAATCAAATTAAAATCGCTACTTATCTGCAAAATCAGCAGGTTTGTGCTGCTCTGTTGCACTCCATGAGAAATCCAACTGGGCAATGTAGAGGTGCCACAACCAGCAGTCTTGTCCATATAAGGCTGTCACAACAGCAACCAGCCATGAATAGTCCAGTTATGGTTTGCCAAATAAGCTTGTATTAAATGGGTCAGCACTGCTAAATTAAAGGGATTTGAATTTCATTACACATTGTAAGCTGATTCTCCACAGCATGATCTCAGGACAATATCAAGTATTTTTGATATGCCTTTAACAAAGTAAAGTGTTGAAAAGTTTTCACACAATTTGGTTAATTGAACTGCCTAAAGAAATGTTAGGACAGTTGATCAAAAGTTTTGTCAAAGAAGTAGGTTATGAGGAACGTCTGAAAGAAGGAAATCCAGTTATAAAATGGTGGCTTGAGAGAATTTTGGAGCTGAACACCATGGAAAGTATGTCCTGCAGCTGTGGAGTGATTAAATTTGATGATGGTCTAGAGGCTGGAGGAGTACAGATACTTTAGATTTCAGAAGCAAAATATTGCAAATGCTGCGAGAGAAACAGTTAAGTTTCAGATTGCTGACTTTTCATCCATTTTAATGGCAGGCCATTGACATAAAACATGAGCAACAAACAATCTGCTGGAGGAACTCAGTGAGTCAAGAAGCATCTAGGGGGGGAGGAATTGTCAATGTTTCTGGTTGAATCCCTGCATCTGGACTTGTCCCAAACCGAAACGTTGACAATTCCTTTCTCCCCAGAGATGCTGCTTGACCCACTGAGTTCCCCCAGCAGATTGTTTGTTGCTCCAGATTCCAGCATTTGCGGTCTCTTGTGTATCCAACCTGAAACATGAACTTGTTTCTCTCTTCACATGTGCAGCTTGACTGTTGAGAACTCACACCATTGTGTTTTCATCTCAATGATTTATGGAGCTGGAGGAACTTATGGAATTAGGGTGGAGTGAGAGAGATTTGAAAACAAGAGCGAGTATTTTAAAATAGAGTTGCTTAAGTGGGAACCGTCCCCACCTGTTTTAAGAAGGCCACTATCATCCTGGTACCGAAGAAAAGCAAGGTAATATGCCTTAATGACTACTGACCAGTGGCTCTGATATCCATCAACATGAAGTGCTTTGAGAGGCTGGTCATGGCACGCATCAACTCCAGCCTCCCAGATAATCTCAACCCACTGCAATTCGCCTATCGCCAAAACAAGTCTACATTGGACGCTATCTCCCTGCGTTAGACTATTGTTTATTGACTACAGCTCTGCCTTCGATACTATAATCCCCAAGCAAACTCGTCACCAAACTCCGAGACCTAGAACTCAACACCTCCCTCTGTAACTGGATCCTTGACTTTCTGACCAACAGACCGCAATCAGTGAGGATAGGCAGCAATAACTCCGGCACGATTATTCTCAACATTGATGTCCCAAAAGGCTGCAACCTGAGCCCTCTACTGTACTCCTTATATACTCATGACTGCGTGGCCAGATTCTGCTCTAATTCCATCTACAAGCTTACAGATGATACCACTGTGGTAGGCCGTATTTCAGTGATGAGTCAGGGTGCAGGAAGGAGATAGAGAGCTTAGTGGCATGGTGTCATGACAACAACCTTTCCCTCAATGTCAACAAAACAAAAGAGCTGGTTATTGACTTCAGGAAAGGGGGCGGTGTACATGCACCTGTCTAAATCAACGGTGCTGAGGTCGAGGGGGTTGAGAGCTTCAAGTTCCTGGGAGTGAACATCACCAACAGCCTATCCTGGTCAAATCATGTAGGTGCCACGGCCAAGAAAGCTCACTAGCGCCTCTAATTCCTCTGGAGGCTAAAGTAATTTTGCATGTCTCCTTTGACACTTACCAATTTTTATTGATGCACCATAGAAAGCATCCTATCTGGATGCTGCACAGCTTGGTGCTCTGCCCAGGATTGCAAGAAACTGCAAAGAGTTGTGGACACAGCCCAGCGCATCATGGAAACCTCCCCTCCCCTCCTTGGACTCTTGTGTTTACCTCTCGCTGACTTGGCGAAGCAGCCAGTATAATCAAAGACCCCACCCACCCTGGTCATTCACTCTTCTCTCCTCTTCCATCAGGTAGAAAATACAGGAGCCTGAGGGCACGTACTACCAGGCTTAAGGACAGCTTCTACCCCACTGTGATAAGACTATTGAACGGTTCCCTTATACGATGAGATGGACTCTGACCTCATGATCTACCTTGTTGTGACCTTGCACCTTATTGCACTGCACTTTCTCTGTAGCTGTGACACTTTATTCTGTACTGTTATTGTTTTTACCTGTTCTACCTCAATGCACTCTGTACTAACTCAATGTAACTGCACTGTGTAATGAATTGACCTGTATGCAAGACAAGTTTTTCACTGTACCGAGGTACAAGTGACAATAATAAACCAACACCAATATCAAGTTGAGAAAGCATAGGTGAATGAGAATTGGTCCAAATTAAGATAAAGATTTGCATGAGCTCTAGTTTACAGTGTGAAGCCAGATGGGAGTGTACTAGGTTAATAATGATGAAATATCTTTTATTGATCTGTTACCTTTTTAACAGAATAAATAATTAGTTTAATATTAATTTAATGTATTTTTAAAAGTTTATTCTCTCTTTGCTAGTTTTGGAAAGTTCTAGTTTTAAATAGTGTAAATAATCCCTTTACACAAACAAATTTGAAATCTGTATCCAACTTAAGGAGGATAAAGAAACAAAGCTACTTAAGCTATTGGTTGCAAATAAAAACAAACCTAGAAAAATGTTTACAGCAAATATTTGTCTCTTGCTATTGAATAATTGGTATTGTGTTCAAGGGAAATATAATTTAAGTCCCTTAATCCATTCATTAAGTGCTTCCCATATCAGATATTATCAAGCCATCTACTTTCTCCCATGCCCATGCTATTCTTCCATGCAGTCTTCCAAGAATCTACTTTGTTACAATTATTTTTCTGCAGAATTATTTCAAGTTGAGAGTTATGTTGCATATGCAAGCAAATTTCTTTGGAGGTGCCTGAATTTAGAGGAATGGTAGGAAGAACATGAGTGGGGTTGTTATGATATTTGTTTGAGAGGAGTTATAGACTGAGCAGTGTGAAGGTTTAATGCTGAAAACATTCCAGTTGTAGAATTTCAAGCTTAATGTCTAAGTGAGTCACTGCAACTCCTTGATAACGAATAAGCAGCACAAATCATTGCAGCAGTTGTTCAGATTAAAAACATGCTGCTGATGTTGTTTGGATCACTATTTGATTTCATTGATGGGGTGGACTTTTCTAAGCTTCCCAGTCAAATGGATTTCACTAACAGAACTCATTAAGCCATACTTCATCACAATATTTTTTTTCTTTTTAATATGGTAACTGTCATTAAGGTAACATATCCATTGGCTGTGAAATTGCACTATTTGGGCAAAAGGCTACAAATCTTAATTCTTTTCCCAACTATTTTAGCTGTGTTATTTTGAACACATTTTTCTCAACTGCCATTTTAACCTTGGAGAAATTGTGTTGCGTCCTTTAGGTTAGTCTCGATATATCTTACCTTTTTCATCTTTATTGTACTTGTATAAAGTTGATTTGCATTACATATTTGCTGAAGCCCTCGATTATAACTGTCTCTTTTCCTCTTAGCTCCAAATTATCTCCTTTGGGATTCTGGTATATATTGTGTATGGACCTGTTGGTGGATTTGCAATACTTATTGATTCATGGGTAGCGCAGAGACCTTGGGTACTGTCTGTGTGGAGTTTGCATGTTCTACCCGTGACCATGTAAATTTTTCCCAGGAGTTCCAGTTTCCTCAACGTGCCAAAGATGTGCTTATTGGTAGGTTATTTGGCTACTGTACATTACTCCTGGTGTAGGTCAGTGATAGGAAAATCAGTGGGAGTTGATGAGCATGTGAGGGGAAGTAAGTTGGGGAAAAGGATTGACGGCAATGCTCTGAGAATTGACATAGGCTTGATTGGCCGAATGACTTCCTATGATAGACGTATAAAGATGAAATTGATTTTCTTTTTAGATTTGAAAAGATGGAAGATTGGAAGAGTGGGAGTTAGACCAACAACAACATGCTTATATAACACTTTTAACTTTGAAACATGTCTCATGGTCTGTCACATAACCACAAATCTAAAGGAGTGGTAGAAATATCAAGTGTAATTAATTGAATTCTATGGATAGGGTGACAGTTGATAGAAGTATTGATGCAACCACGGTAATGAGGAAAATTTAGATTTCTTCTTAGACTGCCCCTTGGGACTGAGGATGACATGCATCCACTCCCAGTTTTGTGGGTTCTCAGGAGGCTATTGAGGCCAATGTGAGAACTGCAGATTCTTCCACTGATAGCGCAGGAGGTGGCTGACCAGTCAGTGGGGAAGGGGAGTTTGTGAGGTGGTGCACTCCTTGCACTGCTTATACAGGACTTCAGTGTGCCCCCCCCCCCCCATGTGTGGCTCTGAGATTCTATCCCAAATACCTCTCCTCCATTTGGAGTTTTCATGGGTGAGAGATTCCCAGGAATCGGTGACTCTGAGCACATCCTTGAATCCTTTTTTTATGTCTGTCTGATAATTTCATCCCGTGACAGAGCTCGGAATTTGAACTGATCAGTCTCTTGCATGTAAACTTGGTAATTAAGAATATGTTTCTCTAGCGATGTGGAGGTTCAAGCACCAAACTGCTCTGTTATTTGGAGTTTTTTGTCTCTGCTTTTATAATTTTATTACTTTCCTATTGGGCTGAGATGGATTACTACATGGACGCAAGTTCCTATGGGCACAAGTTCCTTTGGTCACAGGAAGAGACAATTTATACTTTGTCCATGTTCCTCTGGTTGAATTATGTTGCCTAATAGATCTGCGAGTGGTCCCGAAAGTGATGAAGGACAATTTAATGATCCATACTGTTCTGTTCTGTCAGACTGGCAGTAAATCTTCTTTAACGCAGAAACATTGCCTCGTTGATAATTGTTTGCTTTCACCATGTTACTATTTTTGATCAGCTTGTTAGTATGTTTGAAAATGTTTTAGTTCTGAAACCTTAATTTGAAATGCAGTTGAGCAGATGGTTTTGCCAAGAGCACAAGGACTATTATGTTTTGAACTTCTGTATTCCCATTTTTGTTTACATGATACATTGATGTGTTTCACTTTTCACCAAAAAGAAAACATGTTGGAAGGTTTTGTATAGTTTGTAAATAAATAGGTTTCAGAACTGTACGAGATTGGCATATGTATTCTGATGTTAACAGATGTTTTTCAGTTCCCAAAGCACATTTGGTGTTTGATTTATTAAAAACAAGATTAATAGTGGCAGGCTATTTTGTTCAAATTGACAAGTGTTGTTAGAGTCTGTTTTAAAAATTGTAGACTTCGCTCCACATTTTCTTTTGCCAGATAATACATAAATGGCATTTAATTTCATTGCCATTAAACTATGACTAATATTTCCTGAACGGGTAATTCTATAACACCTGATCTGATTATATCCACATTTTATAACCACCTGTCATTAAAAACTGGATTCCTTCTAAAAAAAAATAAATGTGTGTGTCACTGGCTAGGCTGACATTTATTGCCCATTCCAAGTTACCCTGTGTGGTTTTCATGATGAAGGTGCTCCCACAGTGATGTTAAATAGCAGGTTCAATAATTTTGAACCAGTAAGGATGAAGGCATGGCATTATATGTTCAACTATATTATTAGTCATTTAAGGGGGAGGGAGAGCGGGGACTGACCCCTGACCTCCGACCCCCCCCCCAACTCCACTCTAAACCCCACCCTCCACATTCCCGATGGGACCCCACCCCTTCCCGTTCACCCCCACCGTCCGCACTCCCAATGGGACCCCACCCCATCCCATCCCATTCACTCCCAATGGGACCCCACCCCTTCCCACTCACTCCCACCGTCCGCACTCCCAACAGAACCCCATCCGCTTCCCGTTCACTCCCACTGCCTTGCCTATTCAAGTGTCTGTCTGAATGTCCCTTAGCACAGTGACTGTATCCGATTCCACCCACACATACATGGTTGCCACAAGAGGACACAGGTTTAAGGTGCTGGGGGAGTAGGTACAGAGGAGATGTCAGGGGTAAGGTTTTTACTCGGAGAGTGATGAGTGTGTAGAATAGGCTGCCGGCAACAGTGGTGGAAGCGGAAACGATAGGGTCTTTTAAGAGACTTTTGGATAGGTACGTGGAGCTGAGAAAAATAGAGGGTTATCGGTAAGTCTAGTAATTTCTCAGGTAGGGACATGTTCGGCACAGCTTTGTGGGCTGAAGGGCCTGTATGTGCTGTAGGTTTTCTATGTTTCTAGTCCATGTACCTGAGTTGCTGCTATGGTAACATTACCAAATACTTCTGTAATCCATTTGTTTCAAAATGTTGCAGATAACACATGATTGACAACCAAGCTTAGCTTTAATTCAGTCAAATCGTTCAATATTTTTTGTTTGACCACTAGGTTTGTACAGTTTGCTTTGATTACTGTATATTTGTAAGAACAATTGTGTTCAAATGGACAGATTTTTGCAGTTGCTTGCCTTGTAGTTGCAATCACTCAGGCGTGAGATGCCCAATGGGAGGAAATTACTCACTGTAGGCTGTTTATGTACTACTTCCAATGGAGGTCAAATAGACCTCAACCATCAGGGTCTTGTTGAGGGGGAGAATACCTGAGGGGGTTTATTAACTTTTATTTTGAAAGGGACACAATTGAGGATCCTTATACAATTTTACCCTTGTATGAAAATTTACTGTCCATATTCCTTGGTGAGTAATCATTTAGGTAGCCAGATTGAACTCTGATTGTTTGAGCAGAATACATTTATCTTCTTACAAACCTACTTTGTTTCTCATGCTGTACATACACAGTTTCTAAGTTAAAGTTCTTCCAGCAGGAAGAAATAATTCTCCTACGTGAGGCACTCATGCCAAAATTCAGAGCTGCAAGCAGATTAGAGCTGAAGTGTGTCTGGAGCAGTCAGTCTAAACAGGATACCACAAACCTTTGGCAATACAATAACAACATTCATTGTAAAAGGTGACTTAATTGGAGAAAAAATGTCTGTTGGACCTTTAGAATGGGGGAAAAAAGACATTTGTAGTACGTAGAGCCTAGCCATTTGTAAGTCACAGCCATTATTATTGGTCTTAAAAGAGTTGTGACAAGGCATTGGGTCACTCAGATCATTGGTGTGGAGCTGGATGCTCTTTGGATCATGAACTTGTAAAATGGTTACAGCACAGAAGGAAGCCATTTGGTGCATCTTGTGTGCACCAGCTTCAACCTGGGCAAGTCACTTGTTCCACCTCTGATCTATAATCTTGTTTGTAATCTTGTAAGTTTTTCTTCACCATATGGTTATAAAATTCCCTCCTAAAATGGAAGGAATCTCTGTGATGCAATGGATGTTGTGTTGTAAACTCAGCTGAAGGTTGTGACAGATTATTGAGGTTGTAACTATCTGATTTGGTGGCCATCTGGAGGATGAATCAACCTTCATAATATTGTTGTGAGAGCCTAAAGTAGTGGTCATAAAAAAAATTCCTGTCAAAATAATTAAATGATAGTTCTCTAGCCCATTATCAATATAGAAGTGTCAAGGCAACATCATCTGAAGATATATGCACAAATAAATATAGAAATTAATCAAGTAGTGTCAGAGTTGTGCCTGAAAACCATTAACTTTACATAAATCGAGTTTTGCTGCATGGCTACCTTTCAAACACAGCATGTCATATGAAGTTGCTGAATTTAAAAGTTAGGTACCAAGTAAGCTCATTTGTAAAATTTTAATTCAAGTCAGTTTGTCCAACACAGGTATTAATTGCTGATAGTCAACTTCCATGATACTGAAAAGCAACTATTATGTGTATAATATTGTTCCTACCACTTTTAACTGTAGTTGGAGATTTAAAAACTGAGTCTATAAATTACATTCTTTGAATTTTGTTTTCTTTTCCTCTTGCTTTCAGTCCAATCTTTTACTCTACTTCTCTCTTCTGTTCCTGACCTTTAATTCAATATTCTGACTAATTTTTTTCTCATTTAGATTTTATGCTGTTAATTTTACAATTTTTCATTGTGATTGGCTGGAGGGTAGAAATTTCTCTTCTGTTGCTGGCAATAACAGGTGCTAGGGTTTTTATTGGCAGTTGTCCAGCATTCTGTTCCATTGTGGAGCTAAGAGTTGGGAGGGAAGTAAAACGGGAGGCCAATTTTCTAACAGCTGTTTGGTGTAAATGACCAAAGGTAAACTCCTTATTCATGAGGAAACTAGGTGCAATGAAGGGCGGTACACTGTTTCCATGCAGCATTGCTACAACTTGTGGGACAAAGTGTCTGCTGAATACTATTTTCTTTTGGACCAGTGGGTTTACTGGTTGCATCATTGAATATACTGATTTTAATTTGAAAGTTCTTATTTTAGTTTTAATGATCAACTGCTTCTACATAATAGAATTGTAATTTGTAGCCCTTTTATAGAGTAGCTTGCCTTGATTTGCTGCTGTAATCATTGATAAGTGAATTCCAATTATTGGTGGGATGGGAAGGAAGTATTGAAGTATTTCTGCAGCCACAGATGTGATTTCTATAACCAACCCGGCCCCCCCCCCCCCCCAATCACCACTAACTTGGTACCAGTGTAAATGATGTCACTTCTGCAGGAGGTGGTTATGGTTCACATTGGCACTCAAAAACATACAGTAGGTAGAAAGGTGAAGTCCTGCATGCCGAACACGGGGATCTCAAAAAGATGATTATTTTAAAAAACCTCAAAGGTAGTAATCTCCAGATTCCTATAGGTGCGACACAGTAGTGAATACTGAAATAGGATACTGAAAATGAATGCTTCAGTGGAGAGTTAGAGTTTGAGGGGGTGCTTCAGATTCCTGGGGCATCAGGACTTGTCCTCGGGTGGTGAGACCTGCACCAGCCAGATGAATTGAACCCTGGGGCTGGGAACATTTATAGCTGTGCTAAATTAGATAGTTTGAACTCATCATAACAGAACTAACGGCAGGAATATTTCAAAAGGAAGAGTGGGCAAGGTTGGTTATGAAAACAGGAAATTGGTAAATGAGTTTGTAAGACAAAGTAAGCAACTTGGAAGAAGGGCAACAAAGGCGTTTGGAAATGCTTTTAATTCAGTGCAAGATGTCAAAGGGTAAAAAAAAATGCTGATGAAACAAAGATACAAGTAGATATGTAGAATAGATAAGGTAGATACAGATAGAAAGTTTGATGTTACTAAATTGTGGTTTAAGGAGGGTATTTAGTTAAGAATTGAAATTAAGAATACAACCTCTGTATTCTTAGGTAGGAGGTTTTTAAGTGAGATAAATATGAAAGCTAAAAAAGCAAAGTTATTCACAATATTGGTTGAAGGAACTATTATGGCTGTGAGGACAATATACAGATTTTTGGTGAGGAAAGGAAGCAGTCTTAGTTTACTATCAAGGTTAGTGATCCATTCAGTGGCATCAGCCTATGCAAAATGCTGCGACTTTGTGGGAAGGATGGTGCCAGGACTGATCCCTTTGGAAGTCGTATTTGATTGGGGATGGGTAGCAGACTTCATCGCAGGAAGGAAGCATTCAGGTGTTTACACATGGATCAGTGGATTGTTGATGGTAGAATTAATGAATTGCAGATTTTTCACACACCAAATGATTTTGGCGAATTCAGCTACTCATTGGCACAGGAAAGGTCAATATGGCTGCTGTATTCAGGTCATGCTAAACTCTGGTCTGAACATGAGAGGTCAGTGACTGGTTCTGCTCAAAGCAATTCTGCCTTGTGCATAAACCTGCCTTTTGAGAGAATGTTGCTGCTTATAAGGTAGACTGTCTACGTAGTAATAGGCATTCCAGGATTTTGTAAACAATTGAGAGCAGGGTGATAAGAAGGTGGCTGTGTGGACTGTCAAATGATTCCCTGGCAAGTGATAGATTGATGTTAGATTCTTGGACTGGTGAGAGCACTGAAGATGTTGTTTAAAAAAAAAAGTTGCCAATTTTTGCTGCCCATTCCATTTCACTTCCCTGCTGGCTGGTGTCTTTTGGCTTATTGGAAACTCTGAAACAAATCAACATTGATTCTGAGCTGCTGGTTTGGTTACTGGTCAATCACTCCCAGGCAGCATAGGAGTTTCCTGTTTCTTTTGGCTTGATAGTGTGGTCATTGCTCTTGACTAATTTTCATCATTTTCAAGCCAGTTGAAAATTGCTGTTACAGCATAGGAGTCATGGGGTCATACATCATGGCGAGGGGCCATTTAGTCCACTGCACCCAGACCTACTATCAAACACTCATCGACACCAATCCTACAGTATCCTACTTCTCTCATCTTCAACTCCCATACCCCCTCCCCTCCCCCCACTTCAATTTACCTGCCACGACCTGTGCTTGGGGGGGGGTGGGGGGGTTGGAAATTTATAGAATTCAATTACCTGTCATTCAGCACCTGCATGGCATGTGGGAGGAAACAGTAACACCTTGGGACAACCCATGCGGTCACAGGGAGAATGTACAGACTCCATACAGCACCTCGGGTCAAGATTGAAACTAGGTCAAGATTGAAGCTAGGTCTCTGGAGAGAGGCTAATAAGAGCACATCAGCAATCAGCCCTTACTGGTATGGGTTGTGAAACAGAGACCAGGGGTGCAATCCTCCTTTCACCTGATGGAAAGAAGAATACATGGCAGATTTAACAGGATGGTTGAAAGCAAAGACGTTGGAGGCAAGGTAATTCTTCTTATTCCGTCTGATGTGGGTATTCCTGGCATGGGCAATATATATTGTCTATTCCTAATTGCCCTTGAAGGGGCAGTGACAAATTGCCATCTTGAACTTCTGCAGTTCATGCACTGAAGGTTTCCCACAATACCTTTTTGGTCAGGGACTCTAGGATTTTAGTAATGAATGCATGGTAACATATCAGATTGGTGTGACTTGCAGGGAGGTTTGCAGATAATGGGAATCCATTCCACTTTCTGCCTTTGTACATATAGACAGAAGAAATGTATTTTGGAAATTCTGAAAAAGAGACCCCAGCGAGATACTGCGGGCACGGTAGTGTAGCAGTTAGCATAATGCTATAACAGTGCCAGCCCAGGTTCAATTCCCACTGCTGTCTGTAAGGAGTTTGTGCGTTCTCCCCGTGTCTGCATGGGTTTCCTCCGGGTGCTCTGGTTTCCTCCTACATTCCAAAGACGTACGGGTTAGGAAGTTGTGGGCATGCTATGTTGGCACTGGAAGCGTGGCGACACTTGCGGACTGCCCCCAGAACATTCTACGCAAAAGACGCATTTCACTGTGTTTTGATGTACATGTGACTAATAAGGATATCTTATGGCATTCCAAGGTAGAGAGAGAAAATGTTTACATTTGAAAATTGGTGCAACTCAGTCATTCAATTAATCAAATGAATATGGAATTTTGAAGTGTAACAGGTGAGAACAGTTGGTAGTGTTAAAGGAATGAGAATTGAAAGTCTGGTATTTCAAGGTGTGGAAAGTATGAACAAAAAATTAAAAGCAGAAGGAAGAACTTATTTTGGGTTGTCCTTACAAAAATCACGAAAGATTTGTATTGTGATTCTCGACCAATCTGTAGCCTTTGACTTGGTTAATGATGCAGTCCTTCTTTGCCCCTCCACTATCATCCATCTGATGTCCTTTGGCAGAATATACTTCAATGAGTTTTTTTCCTTCACTTAATTGTGAGGGACTGTGAGAAAGGATTATCTACTAAAAATCTATTCTTGTTTTGATCAACAGATTTCAGATTCTTTTATTGGTCTTTAGTTTCCAAAAAATGCAGACAGATTGCTACATACCAGCACTGTGATTTGAAACTGAAACCCCTCATTCAATCAATTATGTTAATCTATATATCCTACATAACAGTTACTGCATTTCTGAAATAATTGTGTCGAGCATTGCAAGATATTTTGATAAGATGCGATTTCAAAACGTGTACGATTATCAGTATTTCCATGATAATCTTCACTTCAGCTCTATGCATTATTTTACAATAAGTCTCAATGAAATTTGACTATTTTGTTGAAAATCTAAATACTGGCAGATGCCGAAATCTGAAATTGAAAACAAAATGGTGGAAACACTCTATGTCAGGCAGCATTTGTGGAAAGAGAGAAAGAGCTAATGTTTCAGGTTCCACATTCCACAGATGCTGGAAGCACTCAGCTGGTCAGGTAGCATTTTCTGTTATTATTTTAGGTACCAATTTGTTTCTTAAATCTGAACTGAACCTCCAGTCTAAATGTAGAGATGCCATACAAAAGAACATGATGGAGGTAAGTGTACATATTCAAAGTAAGTAGTATGGGTTTAAGTAAAAAGTATAGGATTTTTTCAGCTATTAAACACATTAAAAATCAGAATAAAAAAAACTAATAAGGAAACATGTTAGGATGGAAATGTACAATATTTATTCTTCTATCAGAATGCAAAGCTAAATGTTCAATTTAACTTCTGTGTTTTGATTCATAGCAGTCATTACTAAGGACTGTCTATGTGCATTTCTTGGACCCAATTGACTATTAGAAATCCAAAAACATTTCACCTGTGGTGTGGCATGGTACACATAAATTGCTGTGACATAATATTTATTAACATTTTGCAGAACTATATTTGTTTAAAAAAATAGTAGAACATAGCACAATGGTCTGGATTTTGCCAAGTTAATAACTGCAAGGATTGTGGAAAAATTATAACTTCAGGTGTACATGTGCTCAATTAAGTGCAAAAGCTTGTAAGCTGCATTTAGGAAAGTCCCAGCCTCTGCTTGTTATACAGTTGCAGTCTTTGCCAATGCAATCACTTTGAAATTCAATGTAAAGACATGAATTTATTCACTGGTTAGCCTACTGAAGACTAATTGTACAAAAAAAATAGGGATTGTGCAGTCAGGAGCAAGTGAAAGTGTATGGCATGCTTGCCTTCATTGGCTGAGGCATTAAGTAGAAGAGTTGGGATGCTATGTTAAAGTTATACAAAATATTGGTTTCCCATGGTAGGAATGACTAAAATTGGAGGCCATAGATTTGAGGTGAGAGGGAGGAGGGTTAAAGGGGATCTGAAGGGTAATTCTTTCACACAAAGAGTAGTTTGTATCTGGAATGAGCTATGAGGGGAGATGGTGAAGGCAGGAATGGTAACAACATTTAAGAGACATCTGGACAGGTACTTGAATGAGCAAGGCATAGAGGGGTATGGAATTAATGCAGGCAAGTGAGATGAGTATAGATAGGTGTGACGATCAGCATAGGCGCTATGGGCTGAAGGGTCTGTCCTCTCTTGTACAACTCTATCACTCTATAACAGGAGCTGCAAGGTGTCCACAGCTTACGTCTGCCATATTTGGTACCTGCAAAGTGACTCTTGGCTAATCTGTCAAGAAAAAAAAAACAGGACTGGTTTGATCAGAATGACATAGGACTAAGCAGCTGCAAACATAAATCATTCTTGGATTGGAAGCTTTACCTTTATTCAAGGGAAAAAACATAGTTCTATAGGTACCTGAAGACATAATTCCAACAAAAAAAAAACCCATAATCTAAGGAGCATTTGGTTGGTGGAAAGAGTGCAGGAACTTGGTGATCTCTGACAGTCATGACACATTCAAAATCTTTTTAACTTTTCTGAGTGTGAGCATATATTATGACACACCAATGCACCCTCATTCACTTTAATTATATCCTTTAATTTTCTGAAATGGACATGTGGCATTAAAATTTAGGGTTTTACCCACTTTTATTCCTTTTCATCAATGATTCTTTATGGATTTTTTAACATGAAATGGAAGCTGCTAAATAATTGAATTTGGAATTTACAGATATAACTCCTATTGAACATAGAGGAAAATTTGAAACAATTGCAGAATGAAGCATTGGTTAAAAATAATAAAATGTACACTCTAAGACATGAGTATGCTCAGCATGCATATAAAAATACCAAATGAAACTTAGTAGCTTAAAAATAAGCTACATTAGTTTTTTCTCTGTCAGACTCCAATGGCTGATGTAACTAAAAGAAATATTAATTCATAACTCATATCACCCAGCACTGTAAGATTCTGACAAGTTATTTGAAGAAATATAAACAATAAAAGCACTGAAATGCGTTAGAGTGTACAATGTAACAAGGCAACATACTCCTGATTTAGTTTTTTTGTGACTGAGCTCCCAAACATCCGAAACATTATTTAAAAAAATTGGAATGTTAAGTAGGCAAAAGTTGATTTCTGTCAAAAAAAAGCACAATATTTTCATCTTGATGAATAGATAAGCAATCAAGTACATTTTCTTTGCACATGTTGAAGACTGTAAAACATTTTCTGCTTGGCAAATTTTGATCATTCAGAATTTCATCGCCATGAATTAAAGAAATTTTACATTGCCACAAAAACCAACTACCCTCTGGACATGTCTAAGCTACATCCCCACATTCATTTTAATCATCAAACCACATAAAACAGCATCAAAGTACTTTTGGTTCAATCATCAGTTTTTTTTTCCCCAATTCAACAGAACAATATGAAGAAAATTAGGGAGAACTTTTAATCCCAGTAGAAATTTGCCCATTCCTTCCCGCTTTTTACATCCAGACTTTCTATTAGACATGTATTCTTCCTCTCTCATTAACCTCTATGGCCTTTATGTGAAGAATTCCTTTCACATTACTAATCATAACAAGGTTCTTTTGTAAGCATTTACTATTTCAATTGCCTTGTGTCCAAAAGGCCCACAGGCATTAGGGATCACAAGTTTCCCATAACACTGGATTGGCAGAACTGATGGAGAAAATTTCTGACAATGTACAACAAAAAATCAATAAACTGTTTTTCCAATAGTTTGGATGCCAAGAGCACCTCCCAATGTAATTACAGGCAAGAAGACCAGAAAGTTAATATGTTGAACCCCCAATTTCTGCTGCGTAGCAGATGAGATCAAGATAATACAGTGGTAGAGATATCATAACTGGAAAATTGTAGTTCAATGGTTGTAGCAAATCATTAGCATAGCATTCCACTCTTTCTTTGCATAAGGAAAATGCCAAGTCTTGGGGTATCTGTTTTGTGGTGGAAGAATATCAGAATGCCACCTAATCAAACCTAGTCTAGGGGGAGGGGTGCTAGGCATGATTGAGAATGCCATGGTGCTCAAGCAGGGATGGAGACGGGGTATTGGCATGAGGTTGGTAAGAGGGAAGCATCTCAAAGGATATATGGTTAAAATGGGATCTTTACTGGGTTATGAGTCTGATCGTGCACCATGATAATACAGTTGTCCCAAGAGTGACCAATAATTGTAGTACAATATTTCATGATCAAAAGTAGTGTTTTGCAGGGAATGGCCTCACTTGATGAATGTCTGATAGAGAAATTGCCCCAGATGTGCAAGTTCAATTCCTGCTGGTAGATGCCCAATCAAATTTCTGGTCTGAAGCAAAGTGGCCCAGAAATAGCATTAACTCATTTCATTCTGTCCAAAGTACATTTTCAGTTCTTTAGCACTGAAATAAATAGCATTTATATAATCAAGTTTCTTGAACTAAAATTATTGCGTTGCAACTCACAATTTTTCTCTGAATTATACTGTATTTTCTAGTTACAGTGACCAATCCTGCATGAGATCTAGACATACGTAAAATAAACTAAAATACATGTGCAAATCCTATTTTTATAAAAGGATATAGTAATAGCTTTGTGGCGCTGAAGCATTAACTTTAAAGAATTTACACACCATTCACTTTCCCAGTTTGATCAAGAGTTTGTTGTCATCCTATACAACCTCCTTCACTATAGCATCAATTTTGGTGTCATCTGCAAACTTACAAATCATGCCACCTACATTCTCATCCAAACCACCGCCCTGCCCTTATCAATCCTCTTGGTCAGCTCTTCAAAAAAAACACTCAATCAAATTTGTGAGACATGATCTTTATCTATATATACCCATGCTGACTATCCCCAATCAGTCCTTTTCTTTCTAAATGCAAATAAATCTTGTCTCTCAAAATCCTTCCCAATAACTTCCCAACCACTGATGTAAGGGAGTTGGCAGATTGCCGGTGAGGTTATGTTTGAGAAGAGCTGCCTTTATGGAGTCTATGAGAGCTCTGACATGGATTTTCTAAGGCAATGTGTCTGTTAGCACTGAAGTTTTGAAACCAGGTTAATGGAGATAATAGAGTGGATTAGGTGACAGTTCAGCAGTCATTCATCATGGTGAGGGTGGATGTGAACATCTTTGTAGTTCCACACTCGCATGATGATGTAATCTTAACACGCTCCTGTGTATGGACTGAGGGTGTTGCCATTGACATGCACCAAGCATTTTGTCAAGAGAAGGACCCAATTAGACACAAGCAGAAGTGACCCCTGCCCTCCCATATGCTTCTGAGATGCGGACCACCTAGCATGCATCTTAAAGCACTGGAAATATACCACTAATTTTGTCTTTACAAAATCCTCAAATTCACTGGAAGGACAAGTAAACCAAAATCAGTGTCCTCTCTCAGGTCAACATCCCCAGCACTGAGACCCTTATTATTTTCAGTTGGCTACGTTAGGCTGGCTATGTTGTTCACACACCTGACACCAGACTCCTGAAGCAAACACTCTGTTCTGAGCACTGTCATGGGAGGAGATTATTAGGCAGTCTGAGAAAAAAGATTCAATGATGTGTATCAAGTTTTCTTCAAGGAGTACAACATCCCCATTGACTCCTGGGAATGTCTGATTCATGACAGCTCAAAAGGGAGGAGGAGCATTTGGGGACCTCGATTCCATACCTTGGGAGACACAGAAGCTGTGCATAAATGGCAGAAGGAGTGCACCATCTCACCAACTAACCACTCACTTGCCCCATCAGCCTCCTGCCATATCTGTGGAAGAGTCTGTAGTTCCCATATTCATGTCATTAGCCACCTGGGAACATGTTAAAACAAGTGATTCTGAATCCCAAAGGATGCTTAAGCAGAAGAATAGGTAAAGGTGATGATCAACAAGGACAACTTACTTTTATTATTTGGGTTAAAAATTCCAAGGAATATTCACAAGAATATGAAAGAGCAAGATTTTAAGGAGGATTTTAAAAGAAAAAGAAAACTAAAGAGGTTTAAGGAAAGGATTTTAGACCTTGGGCTGGATATTTTCAAATGTTTGGCCGTCAGTAGTTGGTTAAATAGAGGGATGCAAAAGGCAGGATTATTTTAATACTGGCATTGGTTTTAATCTTTATTTTGTGTGTCATTATTGATATATTTATGCTAATATTAGTACATGTTTACTTTCCCATTTCCTAACCTGCAGATATTTGCATGCCTGGCTTTTCTGTTCAACAAGATTGTTCATAGAGGTAGCATGAGACATCAGAAAGGACTATTCATTTTCCTTCACTGAAGAAATGAAAGCAATGTTGAATTCATTTTCATCTTAACCATGGAATATGATCCTTGTGGTTGGAAAATGAATTAAATAAGAAAAGTTGTTGAATGGGGACCTCTCCAGACAATTTTTAGTACTACAATAAAGCAAATAAATACACATTTAGGAAAAAGTTCACTTCAGAAATATCTTATCAAAGCAACTGAAAGTTGAAGAATAATTTACATTTTAAAAGAAAGACTACAGACTTTTGTTGGTTACTTGTACATCTTCACTTACCGATGTACCGAATCTTTGAGGAAATTTGTTATATTTTGACGGATTGTTCCACCCGATATTTAATATTTTAATACTTATTACTCATAAATACCAGTTGATTTACTTAGACTACTTTGCACTTGTCCCACGTCACCAATCTTTCACCTGTATGTTCAGATTATGTATGCATATGTCTCACTCATTCTTGCACATCCATTCAACTCGAGCAACAATAGTAGACTGAAATAGAGAACAACAGGATCTTTTGGAGCTATTTTTTAAAGAAAAAGACGATTACTTAGAATTCACAATCCTTCCAGAGGAACTGGGAAAAAAAAAATGCAGAAAATCATGAAGTAAGCCACGGAGTAAGTTTAGGATCCTTCACTTTAACTTTGCATCCAAATTGAACCCCCACCCCCACTTCCCTCCCCCATGGACCTTGAGATACTATTAGCCTTTTCGACAAGCAACATATTTTGTTGCAGTCTAACTGCCCTATTCTGGCCAACCTCCATTATGTTTCTTTTCTACAATATATTGATTTCAAAATCTTTATCCTCATTTACAAACCCCTTTTTGCCCTTGCCCAACCCCACCTTTGGTAATTGTATTTACCCCTGTATTGTCAGTTTGATCCCTTCATTTTTCTTACTCTGTCATAATGTGCATCCCTCTGCCTTATTTTATTATATCTAGACCCACATACTAAAGGCACGCTTTCGCTTTTTATTTTGAACAGGCCTTGATAATTCTTCCAAATTCCGGCTAATTATTTGTGTTCTTTTGTTTAATGAAGGACCTTAAAGTATAAGTTTACACTTGTTGCAATTGTATTCCATCTGCAGTGAACCATCTGATAGAAATGATGTTGAACAGACTTGACCACTTCTACGTGATAGCTTCTGCCAGTACTGTTTGCCATGCATGCTTGCCCTGGGAATATGTACACAGCCTCCTTTATATAGCAAAACTACTGTATTTGTTATCTATCTCATCATAATTGCTTTCTGACTCAGAGGAGTATTACATCCTTGTACAACTGGAAAGATTAACTGATTGCATTTTTGTAATGTTTAATTAGATGAAATCTAGCTTTAATTTTGTCAATGATAAATGGGGTGATTTATTGTTTTCAGCAATTTGGGGAGAATTACCCTCTTACCCAATCGTTTGTTCTTTGTCCAGCAATGTGCTCAACCAAATTATGTCTCTGGGTAAACAAGTTAATAGCCTGGATTTTACTGGGAAATGCATGGGTTACACTTACGATTGCCAGCATTTCTAAGCAAAAATACTGATAAGTTTTAGGACTCCTGAGCAAACTCAAGTCCCAAACTTCCTGGCTTAGCACTACAAGCCATTTTGCAGCTCCACGCATTCACTGTTCTCCTTCATGCTGAACCTGTAAGTGGGGCTTGGGTAAGAGAGTAAAAAATGTGTTATATTTTTAGTTCTGTTTTGTGTAATCTTTGAAAATTATTTAAATATTTTAGTTTAAGTTTTTAAAAATAATTTTTAATTTTAATTATTTCTTTTAGTTTTTTCCATTGGTAAATATTTCTAAATACCAGAGACTGTCAGAAACACAATAAAAATGTTGATTATTATGGTAGCTAGCAAAGCTGGGAGTTGGCTTTGGCTGTCAATGATTTTCAGAGGAACTCTCAGCCACCCACAGCGGCATGATCATGCTGGATAGCAAGATTGGTCTGCTGATTATGGCCAAGGTAACTTCTGGGGCATAAAGCATGTGTACAGAGAATATAGGCAGTAGGTCTTGTCTCTGATATTCAGGCTGTATATCAGAATTTATAGGTAATTGGGGAATTCAAAAGAGCTAAATCTGGCAGACAATGTTTTCAACTCAAGAAATTAGGGTGAGAAAAATTTAGAAAATTACGACCAATTTTGTTTCACAATGGAGTGGGGGAGGTAGACTTTTGGGAAGTTCTTAAAATTCAGGAAGAAAAGTATCAAAGCAAAGAGTTCTGGGGTTAGAATTATACAATGATTCAAAACAGAAGAGTGTCATTTATCCATCATGACTGTCCTAGTAGAGTTGGAGTGAAGTCTGCCCAGGAATGCACTGGAATCCAGAGGATTAGAAGATTGCAGCAAGCCACCACAACTCCTTTAGCAACCTGGTATGCTTTCCACCCAGTCTTGATGAATTTCTTGAAGCATGGCCAACCTTTCTTGTAAGATCCGTTTTCACCCTATCCATTATCTGGCAGCATTCTTTGCCTTGTTAAAGACTTGATAGAAAGTGCTTATTAAGTATTCCAGCTTTGCCTTCTGCTTCTATGAGTAGATCACCTTTTTATCCTTCAAATCAGATATTGAACTGTAATTATCATTATTATTCTTGGTCAGAGGCCTTAAGGTTATTAAATGGCTTGATAGAGTTGACAGAGATGTTTTCACTTGTAAGGGTAACACAACTAGGAGCTATAAATATGTCACTAATAAATCCAACAGGGAATTCTGAAGAATCTTCAGCCAAGGAGTGGTAAGAATGTGGAACCCATTACCACTAGATAAGCTTCTTGCATTGACACATTTAAGGTATGGCTAGAGTAATAGACGTAGGAGAAAGGAAGAGAGGGATGAACTGATGATGTTAGATTGAGAGTGGGAGGATCCTGCAAGGACCTGTGAGACCAAATTGTGTGTTTCTGTGTTTTAAGCATTGTGTAAAGCAGTGTAGTTTGTCAGACATTGGTACTTCATGTACACTTTCTGGAATTGTAGTTTTGAGAGCATACATGGATTATGGCATTTGTTTTCCAGGTGCAAAGATGGCCTCAAGGGATTTACTTTCTCTGCACTCAAGTAAGTATAATACAAATTTTCTAAAATAATATTTACTTGTTTGTTACCTGTTTTACAGAGAGAGCAAGAAACATAACCCTAATTATCCATTGCACGAGTTGCAAAAGTAGACATCATGGACAGTTTTATAATTTGGCCTCGAGGCTCTCCTGGCCTGCTGATACCATACATTGAATCACGGCAAAATTTTTATTTCAAGGCATATGTACATGGTAGTTTTGTATTGGAGGAGACTGTTGTCCTTGCCAAAACTTTCCTTCTTAGTTGCAGCTAGCTGGTCTGAGTGCTGACTTAGAAAAGGGAAAACTCCTGCACACAATTATAATTATAATCACCATCTTTGAAGGAGAATTGGATGGATCTGTCTCAAAAAAAACTCCCAAGAAATAAGTTAGTGTGCAGTTCTAGACACCAGTGGGACTGGAACAAAATAGACCACTCAGCTCGGACTTGATTTTATTTTGATTGAGTTTCCGTAAGAATTAAATTTGCTGTGACATTCTTTGAGTACTATATGACAGTAAAGCAAAATAAAAATAGCTGTTGCCAAATAAACCTCACTAATTAACCTTTATGGAAGGATGGAGAGAGTTATAAATTGGAAACTAATTTCAATCTTAAAACAACATTTGATTCTATATTAAATTCTTTGGGGATTTTGGCAGGGAAATAATAGCTGTAAATAATCATTAAAATACACAAAAATTATGTATCCCTTGGAACAATAGTACTCATAAGCTGTTACAGTAAATCCATGACTCTGCATTCTGGTTCTTGGTTGATACTAATTTCACAAGTAGACCTGCACTAATGTAATTACTTCTTAAAATGGAGTTGGCTAGTAGCAGGCACAGTCATATTGTCAGTCACTTGTCCCAAGCAGAAAGATGTACGTTCTTAACGTTTGAACGCTGAAGTACAGGAGTTTGGCTCTGGTGCTTCTAATTTATTGAAATATATACCACTTTTGGCGCAAGGTCCAACCACAGCATGATAGATGTCATTAACCACAAATCTTAACATGATGTTTTTTAGTGAATTTTGAGTAAAAAAAAGTTTTTAGGTGGTCTAGTTCAATTTTTAGATTATCACTATTCATTTATATCTTTTTTTTCTATGCCTTTTTAATTTTATTTTCTTCTTCCCTTCCACACACTGGAAGTACTGATTCATGCTGAGAGAAAATCCTGAACCTGCCAACAATTCTCCTATACCTCAAACAAATGGTTCTCCACTTGTAAGGCTTGGCATTGAATGTGGAAAAATTATTCACTCCTCAGAATTAGATTTATTGTCATTGACTTAAATGACATGAAATTTGTTGTTTTGTGGCAGCAGTACAGTGCAAATACATAAAATTACTATAAATTGCAAAAGTAAATAAATAGGGCAAATAAAAAGGAATAACGTTCATGGACCATTCAGAAATCTGATGGCGAGGGGAAGAAGCTATTTCTAAATCGTTGAGTGTTGGATTGTTCAATGTTCAGTTTCCATTGGCTCATTAGGTAGTAATCTAGAGCTGGAAATTTGTATGATTGCATCCTTGGCTTAGCTTAGAAGTGTCAAAATGAAAACTAATATCTCAGCTGCCACCCTGACTAAGATAAGCTAATTGAAGAAGTCCTTTAATGTCTGGTACAAGTGTAGGTACATTTGTCTGTAAATTTAATTGAAGTTTTAGACTTAAATTTTGGAAGTAAATCACTGTTATTTTCTGATTTTTATTTTATAATGAATGCAATCATTCGATAAGTTTAAAAACTAAAGCTATTTAAAAATATATAATGCTGTTTGATTGCATCTTACTTCATGTTTATATAATTAATTCCTATCTGTTAGATTTATTGTTGGAAAGGAAGAAATTCCAACACATTCAGTTGCGGAACACCGGAATCCCAGTTCAACCAGTAGCTACGTCACTGAGCACCAGGTACTCGAAGATCGAACGAAGGAAACCAAGAAATCTTTGATAGCATTGACTAGACAACTTATCGACAGAATGTAAGGAAATATTTTAATTTCTATTCAGGTTTTTTTTGAGATGTTCTTCTGTTGACTAACAGCTTTGCACTGCAATAGATTAAACAAAAAACAAGATTAGGCACTATCTCTATAATCAATTGCCAAACGTTAGGTTTCATATTCTGAAAACAAACGACTCCAGAATGCGAAGTGAGAACCGAAGATGTGACCATTTATTTGACTGCATTGATGCATTGGGTACCTGAACAAATCGGAGCAAGTTTCGGATTGCATCAATAATTGTGTCCTCTGTGAGGATAATATGATTTATTTTAGCCCATGTGCATGTCTATATACCAAACTATCTTGCTGTCATGTTGAGAGAAACCCAGTGTATAACATTTAGAATTACTCTTTTTTTAAAAATTTTAGATGGAGTTGCATTGGCTTAAGAGACATTTTGCACTTTGGTTCTTATTGTCTAGTCAAATGGGCTATTTGCAATGTTTTTTTGATGAGCTATTTGATGTACTTAAGTTTTTAATAATTAAAGCAATGAGCATTCTCTGAAAAACCATGATTTTTTAATTCACATTTTGACAAAGCAATTTCCGCTCTCATTTTTTGGAGGAGGAAAGGGGTTAAGAATGGAAGAAAAATGCAAGTGGTTCAAAACAACAATAGGAGAAAAGCAAGCCACATTGTGAAATCACAGTGAGCTGAAATATTTAAATAGCCCATGGTTACTAGGCCTTTCACTCTAATAATTTGATTAATAACAGAAACTTTATATTTGTTTTGATAAGCAAAAGAAATGTGTTTTCTTAAAGAATATTCATTTATCATATTTAATAAAATGTCATTGGTATGTTATTTATTGAGTAGGGATATTAAGTGGAAAATTGACAAGAACCTTGAAAATAGCTCGGTGAGAAACGCGTAATTTGAGATAAATTTATGATTGTTGCACTGAATCTTTAAATTGCAAGGTAAGACAGGGCTTGCATGGTCAGTCATGTCAAAGCATCTGCCAGGAGGCAAGTTAGTGAGTTCTCGGAAACTGTTATTGCCTGAGAAAGCAAGTGCCTATTGACCAACAATCGCTGTCATAAATTGTAAAATAAAACACTGAAGATGCTGGTAAACCTGAAATTAAAACAGAGAATGCTGAGAGTACTTAGCAGGACAGGTATCATCTGACGAGAGTGAAACTGGAGACCAACATGATAATGCCAGAAGCAGCTAAGATGATCTTATAGTAGTTGACAATGGGATAACATTCTCTATCCTTAACTACAGCTGTCCTAACTTTTTTTTTAAACAGTTTTATGAGGTTACTGACAGATGTATGGATAAAGTTAACAAGGGTATTTTTTTGGGAGCATAGAAAATTTCAACAGATCAGGCAAGGGCTGTTTTTCTTCTTGAACTACTTTGAACTCAAACTAGAACACCAGCTTTCCAAGTGTCAAAGGTTTATATCTTTCTCATTCAAATCTGTCATCATTACATCCCTGCTTTTGTGACAGATTTTTATTTCTGTCATCTTATATTTTCATGTACCCACTAACACCTACACTATAAGGGTAAATTACTTCCCATTATAATCAGTTTTGATGATTTATTCCAGTAACAGCTTTTCATGGGCAGACACAACATTGTCTCAAATTCCAAAAATATACCATCAACCAGAGAATTCTTTTCAAGAGCTAAAGGGTCAGGGTTGCTGAATGTCCTTCCACATGTATTTTTAATTTGTGGCCAGTTTGTTTCTTGTTCAGGTGAAGGATGGTTGCCTTAGAGGAAAAGTAACTCTCCATTGTGGATTTTCAGTATCAGCTTGGTCCTCCAATATTATTCGGGGTCATTTACTGGGTAATTTAGATCAAAGAATATACCTTAAACTCTACCTTGGAGCACATCATCTTTGTTGCAAATTTCTTCATGTTGTATATGATTTTGATTCCATACATGAATGAAATTCACGATTTAGTGAAACAAAAGGCTGCAGCAAGTACTGGCAGATTTGTATTGTGCACCACACCCTTAAGAAAGCAAATTACGAATCTCCAAGCTCACTTCACATCATTTGGCCTGGATTTGAACCCAAGTCTTAAATGCAAAAGGGAAATAGTCAAGTATTTTGGGCCCCAAGCCTGCTTTTTCCCAAAGTTGTTTTAGTTAGCAATTGCGGAAGTGGGTTGACCACAGGGAGACTAATTTTGCTTGAGGCAGGAAGAGCAAATACAATATACTTGTTACCAGAGTAGCAATCTTGTACAGGTTTAGTAACTGCATGCCTCTGTTACTAAAATATTCAAGATTCAAATAAAGTAAGGGGATGTGTGGTAATATCAGATTTAATTCCTGCTTTATGCAGTTCCCCATCTGGAGACCTGTTATCAAGAATAAAGACTATGGAGAGGAGCAGGGAAAAAAGGAATAAAACAGCAAAATTATAGTTCCTCTTTCCACTCCCTGCAGTAGCCTGGTAACAGCAAAAGAGTGATTTGAAATGGAAAGAAACTTGAATAAATAGGGGAAAATTACCAAAAACAAATCTTTATGAGACAAAACTGTGCAAGAAAATTTGACATTCAAGCTAAGGAATACATATATTAAATTTTTGCCTGAGCCCTGCATTAAAGCAAGTCTAGTGTATCGGTGCTTAGCATATCATCGATCCCTCAGTTTGTTGCGCTATGTTTAGCTTAAGGACTTTATCAAGATCGAATAGATGATGTATACATTATTGAAAAATGATTTTTGTTGTTAATTTTGCCTTTTGCTTTGTCATTTTACCCAGTTATGTACATGATGTTTAAAACCTGGTAAAACTCATTGAAAATGAAATTAAATTTCCAGTTCTGACACTACAGTTGTAATCACTCAGATCCCCTCCAGTATTTTAAATGTTCAACCTGGTTTCTCATATGTCTAAAATGTCAGCTATCATTAATTTAATCAACTAAGAACATTTGGAATCATAAGAAATTTAGAGTCATAGTCATTCAGTGCACAGTGCGAAAGGTTGTCTACTTTTTGTTAAGGGGGTGACATGGAGAGGCTAAGTAATTAACTTGCATGCCTCCCAATGTGAGGCTGTTCTTGTAAAACCATGTTGTTCCAAGAGCGCCCAACAATAGCCTTTCAATAGACAATAGGAGCAGAAGTAGACCATTTGGCCCTTCGAGTCTGCACCGCCATTTTGAGATCATGGCTGATCCTCAACAATCAATATCCTGTTCCTGCCTTGTCCCCATATCCCTTGATTCCCCTATCTATAAGAAACCTATCTAGCTCCTTCTTGAAAGTGCCCAGAGAATTGGCCTCCACTGCCCTCTGAGGCAGTGCATTCCACAAATTCACAACCTTCTGGGAGAAGAAGTTTTTCCTCACCTCTGCCCTAAATGGCCTAGCCCTTATTCTTAAATCATGCCCCCTGGTCCTGGACTTCCCCAACATCTGGAACATATTTCCTGTCTCTATCTTGTCCAATCCCTTAATAATCCTGCATGTTTCAGTCAGATCCCCTCTCAATCTTCTCAGTTCCAGCGTGTACAATCCCAGTCTCTCCAACCTCTCAGCATAAGACAGTCCCGACATCCCCAGAATTAACCTCGTAAACCTACGCTGCACGCCCTCTATAGCCAGGATATCCTTCTTTAACCCTGGAGACCAAAACTGTACACAATACTCCAGGAGTGGTCTCACCAGGGACCTGTACAAATGCAAAATAATCTCTTTGCTTTTGTACTCAATTCCCCTTGTAATACAGGCCAACATTCCATTAGCCTTCATCACTGCCTGCTGCACTTGCTCATACACTTCCAGTGACTGATGAACAAGGACTCCTAGATCCCTTTGTATTTCCCCCTTACCTAACTCCACACCATTCAGATAATAATCCGCCTTCCTGTTCCTGCTCCCAAAGTGGATAACCTCACACTTATCCACATTAAACTTCATCTGCCAAGTATCTGCCCACTTACCCAACCTATCCAAATCACCTTGAATTCTCCTAACTTCCTCTACACATGTCGCACTGCCACCCAACTTTGTATCATCAGCAAACTTGCTAATGTTATTCACAATGCCTCCATCTAAATCATCAACATAGATCGTAAACAGCTGCGGTCCCAGCACCGAGCCCTGTGGCACCCCACTAGTCACGGCCTGCCATTCTGAGAAACATCCATTCACCCCTACCCTTTGTTTCCTATCTGCCAACCAGTTTTCTATCCATGTTAATACCCGCCCCCCAATTCCATTAGCCCTAATTTTACCCACCAATCTCCTGTGCGGCACTTTATCAAATGCCTTCTGAAAGTCGAGGTATACAACATCCACTGAATCTCCCTCGTCTATTTTCCTGGTTACATCCTCAAAAAAACTCCAGTAGATTAGTCAAGCATGATTTGCCCTTGGTAAATCCATGCTGACTCGACCCAATCCTATCATTGCTATCCAAATATGCCGCTGTTTCCTGGGACAAAGTGGTCCAAGTCCCCTGTGGTGAATATCTTGTGTTTATTTAGCTTTACCAACAAAAATACATACAACAGTCAGTCAGTGTGTACACAACGGGTGAACCATGTGGCTGATATGGTTGTTGCAACCCAGTGCTGAACTAGACCAGCACACAGTCATATGTGGCTTGATTTGTGTTTTCCAATAGCTGTTATTATTGAAGACTCCACATATGGAAGATGGCTAGCCTTGACCAGTCTGACACCTATTCAGTGGGCAGCCTAAAGGCTATGTGATAAGAATTTGTTTAATGATGATGGCAAGTTCCATTCCCCATGACAGAAGGTCCCTGTCATGAAGTCATGGAGTTGCACAGAGGGGCGTCATATAGCAAACTTGCAAAGGTGGATTTGAGTGATTGTAATCCAGTGGTAGGCCGGAGTAGGACTGGGTCCTCTTCAGCAACTTGCAAATTGCATTCAACAAAATATTCTGGAGGGATTCAGTGGATTGAGCTGCATCTATGGTGGGAAATGAATTATTGAAGTTTCAGTTCAAGACCCTGCATCAGGAAAATGCAAATTGCATTTTCTCATTAGATACGAGTTGGTGATATTGGAGAGAGAGGAATGTAATATGCACATAAAAATGCAATATGCACATCAAATATGCAAATTGCATTTTCTCATTTGATTTGAATTGGTGGAGATGGTTGGTGGAAGAGGAGTGCAATATGCACAATGTTGTTCAAGATTGAAAGCTTTGGTACAGGGGTTAATTAAAGAGTTCTTGTGATGATGTGCATCATCAAATGTAGCCACAAATTGCGACTCGTACAAAATGACTCCTTACAGACTGCTCCACAGTGTTTTATTTCAGAATATAAAACAGCAAGAGCACGTCTCTATTGGGTTGAGGTTCTTGGAACTCAGTATAACCAAGATAGCTTTTTGCAGAGATTGTTCAGCGTCTTGATTTCCATTGGTTCCTACTTGAACTGTTTATGACAACTTATTATTCAGCTCATGATCATGCCTCAGCCTCTTGACCATTGACGTAGATGTTCAGCTCCAAGGTGATATCAGCATTTTGTAGGTGGAAAGCAATGGAAGTTGTCTTAAAGGTACTTGGTTGGAGTTATTGTGTCTTGCAGTAATTAACCTGCTCTCTTATTTTACTGTTTGGAATGTGTTATCGTTCAGAGAAAGTTCAAGCTTCGGTGGATATTGCTGGCATAATGAGTTCCTCCAACCAGGTGTGTTGTAAGTTGTTGGCAAGTAGAGCTTGGATTAATCACACATTCCTGAGACATCCTACCAGTCCATCTGCAATAGAGATCCAATTCAGTATTCAGCTAATTTCTACCTTTTTTCCAGGTTTATGCTGAATATTTACATTGTACTTAAGAAGCCATTAAACCCCATCTATTCTACTATTTAGTGTAAACATGGCTGATCTGAGCTTAAATCTGTAAACATGCCTTTGCTCTATATTCCCAACTAACAGAAATAATTCTCATCTACCTTGATTAAAGACTGTTAGGTAGCATTGTTGCAATATGTAGCCCTCACACACACAGCAGAGAGGTAGAATATCCACTTTTTTTGAGCCAATCAAGCAGTACTTGCCCATCACATTTACCTGTTCTGAACCAGCTGGGACTTACCTGTCAAATTTGGGTGACATAACAGTTTTTAAATGCATCTAAATGGCTGTAGGTAAAATATTAAACTTTTTGAAAAATAAATAATTGAACACATATAGTTAAAATGAAGTTAGTTTTTTTTTTATCCTAATCTCCATTTTGGGAATCCCCATTCTAATGAATGGCGACTCTGCTGTGCCAAGTTTAGAATAGAATAGAATCAGAGAGGTGGATTCACCAGCATAAAGCTGGGGACTTGTAACATCTGTTACCCAGCATGTTTCACATTTATGGTAAGTCCGGATCTTACCTGGGAGTAGCTATCTTTATGCTGATGGTTCGCAACCACTGAGCACAGCCAGTAAGACTTAGAACGTAGAACGTTACAGCACAGTACTGGCCCTTCATTTTATAGATACATTTTATTCCTGCTCTAAGATGTATCTAACCTTTCCCTTCCATATACCCCTCCATTTTTCTATCATTCATGTGGCTATCTAAGAATCTCTTAAATGTCCCTAATGTATCTGCTTCCACTACCTCCACCATTCTCTGTGTAAAACAAAACTTACCTCTGACATCCCCCCTATACCTTCCTCCAATCACCTTAAAAATTATGGCCCCTCGTGTGAGCCATTTTTGCCCTGGGGAAAAGTCTCTGACTGTCCACTCACTCTATTGCCTCTTATCATCTTGCACACCTCTATCAAGTCACCTCTCATCCTCCTTCGCTCCAAAGAGAAAAGCCCCAGCTCACTCAACCTATCCTCATAAGACATGGTCTCCAATCCAGGCAGTATCCTGGTAAATCTCCTCTGAACCCTCTCTAAAGCTTCCACATCCTTCCTATAATGAGGCGACCAGAACTGAACACAATACTCCAAGTGTGGTCCAACCAGAGTTTTATAGAGCTGCAACATTACCTGGCAACTCTTGAACTCAATACCCCAACTAATGAAGGCCAACGTACCATGCCTTCTTAACAACCCTATTAACCTGTGCGATAACCTTGAGGGATCTATGGACATGGACCCAAGCTTCCTCTGTTCCTCCACACTGCAAAGAGTCCTGCCATTAACCTTGTATTCTGCCTTCAAATTCAATCTTCCAAAGTGTTTCACTTCACACTTTTCCAGGTTGAACACCATCTGCCACTTCTCGGCCCAGGTCTGCATACTATCAATGTCCTGTTGTAACCTACAGCAACCTTCCACACTATCCACAACACCACCACCTTTGTGTCATCTGCAAACTTACTAACCCACCCTTCCACATCCTCATCCAAGTCAGTTATAAAAATCACAAAGAGCAAGGGTCACAGCACAGATCCCTGCAGAACACCACTGGTCACCGACCTCCAGTCAGAATATACTCCATCTATAACCACCCTCTGTCTTCTATGGGCGAGCCAATTTTGAATCTACACAGCCAAGTTTCCCTGGATCCCATGCTTCCTGACTTTCTGAATGAGCCTTCCATGAGGAACATATTCAAATGCCTTACTAAAATCCATGTACACCACATCCACTGCTCGACCTTCATCAATGTGCTTTGTAACATGCTCAAAGAATTCAATCAGGCTTGTGAGGCACGACCTGCCCCTCACAAAGCCATGCTGACTGTCCCTAATCAGCCTACCATAGCCTACTCTCCCAAATGCTCATAAATCCTGTCTCTGAGAATCTTCTCCAGTAATTTGCCTACCACTGAAGTAAGACTCACTGGCCTGTAATTCCCAGGTTGTCCCTGCTCCCTTTCTTGAACAAAGGAACAACATTTGCCAACCTCCAATCATCTGGCACTACTCCTGTGGCGAGTGAGGACACAAAGATTGTCACCAAAGGCGCAGTAATCTCTTCCCTCGCTTCCCATAATAACCTTGGATATATCCCATCTGGCCCCAGTGACTTATCTGTCCTAAAGTTCCAGCACATCCTTTTTCCTCACGTTGACATGCCCTAGCGTATCAGCCTGTTGTAAGCCATCCCCACAAACGTCAAGGTCTCTCTCTCTGGTGGGTACTGAAGCAAAGTATTCATTAAGGACCTCCCCTACCTCTTCCGACTCCAGGCACGTTTCCTCTTCTATCTCTGATTGGTCCTACCCTCACTCTAGTCATCCTCCTATTCTTCACATACGTGTAGAATGCCTTGGGGTTTTCCTTAATTCTACTTGCCAAGGCCTTCTCGTGCCCCCTTCTAGCTCTCCTAAGTCCATTCTTCAGCTTCCTCCTAACTATCTTGTAACTTTCTAGGGTCCTGTCTGACCCTTGCTTTGTAAACGGTAGGTAAACTTTCTATCTCTTGACAAGATGTTCTAGGTCTCTTGTCAACCATGGCTCCTTCACTCTCCCACCCTTTCCCTGCCTCAGTGGGACAAACCTATCCAGAACCCCATGCAAGTACTCATTGAACAACCTCCACATTTCTGTTGTGCATTTCCCCAAGAACACCTGTTTGCAATTTATGCTCCCAAGGTCCTGCCTAATAGCATCATAATTCCCCCTCTCCCAATTAAATACTTTCCCATATTGTCTGCTCCTATCCCTCTCCAAGGCTATGGTAAAAGTCAAGGAGTTATGGTCACTGTCTCCAAAATGCTCTCCCACCAAGAGATCCGAAACCTGATCAGGCTCATTGCCTAGTACCAGGTCCAGTATGGCCTCTCCTCTAGTCAGCCTGTCCACGTACTGTGACAGGAATCCTTCCTGGACACACCTAACAAACTCTGCCCCATCTATCCCCTTCACGCTAAGGAGGTGCCAGTCAATATTAGGGAAGTTGAAATCACCCATGACAACAACCCTGTTTGCAGTTCTCCAAAATCTGCCTCCCGATCTGCTCCTCAGCATCTCTGCTGCTATTGGGGGGCTCTGTAGAATACTCCCAATAGAGTGATCACTCCCTCCCTGTTTCTGACTTCCACCCACACTGACTCAGTAGATGATCCCTCCAGGACATCCTCCCTTTCTGCAGCTGTGACACTGTCCCTGATCAGCAAAGCCACTCCCCCACTTCATTGACCTCCGTCCCCGTTCCTTTCGAAACATCTAAACCCCAGAATATCAGACAGCCATTCCTGCCCTTGTGACAGCCAAGTCCCTGTAATGGCAATAATGTCGTATTCCATGTACTTGCCCATGCTCTAAGTTCATCACCCTTGTTCCTGATACTTCTCGCATTAAAGTAGACACACTTCAGCCCATCCAACTGACTGCAATTTTGCTGTAATGAGACTTCATGGGAGATGGAAGAGCAGATATGTAGACAAATCACAGAAAGGTGCAACAGCAATAAGATTATAGTAGTGGGGGATTTTAACCTCCTCAATACTGTGATTGCCTTGGTGCAAGGGACTTGCATAGGGTGGAATTTGTGAAGTGCGTCCAGGAGGGTTTTTCTGAGTCGATAAACATATGCTAAGGACGTGGCTGTAGGAAGGAGGTGGTTGCACTGGAGACCATGCAAAGGAGGTTCACCAGGATGTTGCCTGGATTGCAGCATTTCAGTTATGAAAGGGCTTAGATAGGCTGGATTTTTTTCCTTGGAGTAGAGGAGGCTGAGGGGTGACCTGATAATACAAAGTTATGAGGGAGTTAGGCAGTGTAGATAGTAAGACTTTTTTCCCCATGATGGGGTTGAGTAAATTGAAGGCAGAGGTATAAGGTGAGAGGTAGGAGATTTAGTGGGGTTCTGAGGGAGAAATTTTTCACATGGAGAGTGGTTGGAATCTGGAACACGCTGCCTGAGGAGATGGTGGAGGCAGGGACTTTAACAATATTTAAGGAACATCTAGACGGGCACTTGATTCACCAAGGCATAGAATGTTTTGGACCAAATGAGGGTAAGAGGGGTTAGAAAAGATAAGTAAAATGGTTGGCGTAGACATGGTGGGCTGAAGAGGCTGTTTCTGTGCTCTACAACTGTGACCCTACAAAAGGAAAATGTACGTCTAAGAGTTGCACATTCTGATAGCTCTTATTGACCCAGAGTGACCTATGAAGAAGTCTGGGGAAGATGGATTTATTTAAAGAAGACTTGCATTTATTGGGCCATCACGGTTACACTGCAGGGAGGGCAGTTGTCCCGGGTTTGATTCTATCCTCTGAGGCTGTCTGTGTGGGGTTTGCATGTTGTTCTCTGTAATTGCATGCTTTTCACCCAAGTGCTTCAGTTTCTTCCCACATGTGTTGGTTGTTATGTCAATTAGCTATTGTAATTTATCTCTAGTGTAGGTTGCTGATGTGCCAACTGGGGGATGTTTTAAGCAAACATGATGGAATACAGGGAAATAAATGTGGAAATGGGACAGTTCTGAGAACTGGCATAGACTTGATAGGTCGATTGGCCTTTTTAAGTCATAAGGAAATATAATAAAATTAATATAATAATATATAATTATTACCACTTTCAGGGCAATCCATAGTGCCTTGCAAAGGATTAGATAATTATGGAATTGCAATTATGTTGGAGGCATAACAGGCAGCAAGAAACAATCCAATAATAACAAGAGAATCTACCTTTTGATGTTGATTAAGAGATGAATATTATGCCGTGCAGTGGGCGGGGAGTTGGGGGGAGAAAGGATACCTTCTCTGATCATTTGCAAAATACTGATTGGCAAACAAGACCTCAGTTTAACATAAAACAAAAAACAAAATGCTGGAAATGTTCAGCAGGTCAAGCACGATCTGTGGACAGAGTTAACATTTCTTGTTGAAGACCCTTCATCAGAATATCTTTGGTCAGGTTGACATCTCATCCAACATCCATCCTCCAATATTCTGTACTAAAGAGACTGCATGTTTATTTTCTTGATTTGGCCTTAACTGAGTTTTAAGTACACATTGTGCTGAGCTTAATGTCATCAATATGTTAACTGTACTTTCATCACCTCTTCAAGTGACTTTTCCAATATCCTTACTGCTTTCTCATTCTGATTTCTTCATTAACTCTAAATTATTGTTATGTGATAAATTTCTGAAAAAGCTATCTATATTTATCTCAGCTATCTATATTTATGTTGACCTAAATGGCACCAATTTACCAATGTATTGATTTAAAATGTCACATATCCATTTTCATGTCCCATCACAACCTTGCATAATACCTTTTGCAACCTTTTCAGGAGCCTTGTATCCGTTCCTGCATTTTTTGGTCTTTCAGATTTGTCTTCTCTGCATCCTGTTTCTCCAGTTACTGATGGGGTCAAAATATTCAGTCACCTTAGCCTTACCAAATGAGGCTCCCATCTTGAAGACAACTGCAGAGCTAATTTTACTTTGAGAGGTACAATGGTTGTGGAACCAGTGAAGCACTCCAGCCCATTGGTAACACAGACCCGAAGCAATTTGAATCCTGATCTAACTTGCCTGCAGCCAGAAAATTGATATTCTTGGTCTTCCTGCATCAATGAAACTTTTCTGGAAAGCTTTGGCTATTTTCAAAAGCTCATTGCTGGATCATCAGGTTGCAATGCAGCATTACTGTCTAATTCTGCTCATTTTTTTTTAATATATATTAGTGGAAGGTAAAGTAAGGTCATGAATGGCATTACAGTATGCTAAAGAGTGCCTTCCATGAGGCATATAATACTAGCTTGTTGATACAGCTGTATGAAAAAACCTATGGCTTTGACAATGGGGTTGAAAACATGACATCATTTTGCATAGTGAAGCTTGAGATCTTTTAGTTGAAGTTTAAACAAAATCTGAATGTGCTGCTTATAACCTGATGTATGACCTAATATTTTGCTTCCCTGATTTAATGCACTTAATTTATTATTGCTGTCAGTTGAAAGTCAGCTGGTACAGTGTTTCTTGTTCACTTTATTTTATGAGGTGTATTAAATTGTCATGTATTTAATAACCAACCATGAATAATGAGCACAATGCATGTCTGATGTGGAGTGCAGAGTGCGTATTGACCCCGCAGCGGTATTTCATCACATCAAAACTGTGTCTAAAACTGTAGGTCCTTCAGTTGTATATGGTCAGTGATATAGTACACTGACCTACCAAAAGAAAAAAAAATAAGCTCTTGTTTTATCTTTTATTATTTTTATGTTTGAGACTTGTCTCAAAAATGGCATTATTAAAATGGAAGGAACAGATATTAAATTGATTTTTTCTGTTCAGTTGCAAACGTGGCCCAAGACACAGATGTTGTAAGCATTATGAAGACAACTGCATTTCCTACTGTGTTAAAGTGAGTAGTTGTTTTCCAGTAAAATCAGCAGTGGTTTATTAGTTTGCATATCGTGGACATTTTGCAATCAACTAAGTTCATAATGTGGTGCCTACAGCTTCGACTGAAAATGAAGATATGTGTGTCTAAAATCAGAAACACTGGGAGAATAGGAATTCAACATGGGATTTAATTGTTTTAAACTCTTGGCTGTCATCCAAGATTTTCCTATTTGAGAAATTATTTCAATCTGTTAGCTTCCAGTACAGTATTTCTGTTTTTTTATACAAAGTCAATTTATATATTTTAAAGTACTATTTGAGGAGAGTCACTTTTAACTTCACCCTGGATGCCATATTTTAAGGTGCTTTTTATTCCTGCTGAACTTTTAAACAAATATTAATGACATATTTAGAATATGGGCCTTATAGCACCATATTTGTCTGCAATACTATATTCTGTACCAATGAGAACTCAAAGGAAAGATGTTAACTTTGAGTTCTACAGTTTTCCTACTAACTCCTCTGAGCATCTAACCTGCTAATGAACACAGCAATTCTGGGATTTTGGATTACGCATGTGTGGCCTGCAGGTGGCACAAGCCACTTGTTTAGAAGCAGGCCTCAACAGCACTTGTGAGCCTGCCTTAGTATTATTTAAAGGGGAGTCTAGAACTGTAAACACACTTAAGGAAGGTTCCCTTTAAGTGGTATATTTATTGTGACAGTCCTCTTCTTGTGTGTTGGAGGATGAGTGGGGTTGGGGGGGGGGGGCAGGGGGGGTGATGGTGGTGTTGGTTTGGCTGGCAGGCAGGAGGCCTCCCAACTTGCAACCTTCATGTAAACCAGTCACGGCATTCGATTCCATCTCACCCAGACCACTGATCTCCCATTTGATCTCCACACCTGTAAACTCCCAACCTCAAAACATCTCTCTCATAATAATCCTTGGCAATTGACCCAAGCCCTGATTTTTCTCTACCTGTCAACTCCCACCCTGATCCTCCTGCTGCTGCCTCAGTCTCTCTCTTGTGCAGCACTCCACACCCATCCCTCCCTACCCTTGCCTGATTTCCTGTATGTGCTCCAGAATGGCTGAGCCTTTCAGTATGAAGACACAATAGAAGCAAAAAAATACGAGTATATCACCCGGTCCTTCAAACATGCCCTACTATTCAATATGAATTATTGGTGATCTGCCACAGGCCTCAACCTTCTCTTCTATGCCAGTTCTGCATAGCCCTCAATTCCTGATTGTTTTTTTCCAAACCTTTATCTATCTCCTTTTGTGAATACCTCTAGTGATCTAGCCTCCACAATCCCCTGGGAGAGAGAATTCCAGAGACTGACCACCCTCTGCGAGAACCAATTCCTATGCAACTCAGTTTTAAACTACTTCTCCCTTGTTACATCTTCCAGAATGAAAGACGTAGCTTTAAAACACTTAACAAAAAATAGCACAAACTTTATTAACATGTTTGTCTCGTCAGATTTTTTATATTGATGTTATGTTTCTATCTGCAGGAGGGCAAAAAATGTAGTCCCCTATTTTTCAAATTATTCCGTTTCTCATTATCATCTTCATATTTTTGTTACATCAAATCTAATCAAGAGACCTGGCCAGCAGCCTCTGGGTCTGAATCATTTGTCATGCTAAACAACGAATAAGGTGTCTTCTCTGAAATTTCTCAGCTCATTTCCGACTGCACCTAATTCCAAGTGTGTATCTCATGCCACTCATGTTTCCATCCCATGTAAATGTTTTCAGTTTCCTAATTAATTGAATGTCACTTTCCTTTGGTTATTTGTGCAGAAAACATTGGCAAGTTTCTCCCATTGACCCATTAGCAAGTAGTATGTCAGGTGTGAGATTGGAATTCTGGAAGCTCCAGTATGGGGCTAAGCAAAGCATCAAAACTGTGAATCAGCACTGAATTATCCATGATCAATCAATGAGAGATCTACAACTGAATACATAAACACACTTTACAGTCTTTATCTCTTAAAATAATGTTTTGGAAGGGTGGATTACAGTAGAGATAGCTGAATTTGGAGGGTTCATTTTTTCCTTTCATAGCCTCAGTATCAAGTAACCAACCATCTTTATTTCAGTTGATCACAGTAGGGAATGCCAGTGTAAAGATTGTGCACTAAGGTAGAGAATTATATAAGGTAAGATTATTCCATCTAATCCTAAATTATAGTGAAAAAGAAGAGATGGGGAGGATGGCTCAGCAGTGTATCAGAACTTTTTACACAGCTTGCTCATCAAATGTTTAAAATACCGAAAATAAATTCTGCACTGTTCAGCAACTCTACTGACTGATGCATCAAACAGCCGAATGGTCCTTTCCTAACAATGCAACTTTTGGGATGATAACTATCTTGCAAAGCTTCAGAGTTCATTTGAAAATCAAGCCAAGTCAGTTACTATAACCTGCTTAAACCCAGAAAATAATAGAAATACATGGTCCATCTTTATAAGGAAAAGGCAGGTTGTGAGGGTGTGGATGTGTGCTTAGAGTTGTGAATAGATTCATGATATATCCTATCTTCTTTAATCAGCAGGTGATTGATCTCCCTTGCATTTATCTTAAATTTTCAGCATTTTCAATTTTCCCTTTTTGATGGTAATATTTGGAAAGCAAATGTATGATATATAAATTAAACACTCTATCTAATGAAGTATAAGCAATGAGTTAGAAGAGTCAACCATGTTGTGAGGATGGGAATATTAATTAACTGGACCAGGAAAGCACAGCAGTTTTCTTTTCCTAAAGGGAATTAGTGAAATAGTTGAGTGTTATGAGAATCTGCTAACTTCATGATCCCTCACTGACATTTTACAAACTATTTTTAAAATTTGAATGCAAATACTTAATTTGCCATGCTGGGATTTGAACTACTATTCATTGGATCATAGAGGACTAACATTACAATTGCACTATTGAACTGTCTTGCAGTTTTTATAAGTTAGAGTAAATTCAACAACACTCTGTTTGGGATTTTTTTTTTAAAGAGTGTGTTTAAAATTCTAAAAGTTAAATAAACTGTGATGGAAATTCAATCCAGGGATATAGAAAATATAACCATATGGCTTCCATGTCATGCTATTTCTAAAGTACTTATTTAAAAAAAACTCTCTTCCAGGGTTTTATACGGATGTTCAGTGTTGGCTACCTTATTCAGTGCTGCCTTCGTATTCCATCTGCATTTAGACACTTGTTTACAAAGCCTTCCCGGTTGTTGTCTGCTTTGTACAATAAAGAAAATTTCCAACTTGGAGCTTTTCTAGGATCCTTTGTTAGCATTTATAAGGTAATAGTATACGAGTTTATATGAGAGTTTATTACATTGTAATAATAATAAGAATGTCAATTTTGTAATGAGATTGTAAATGAGAATAAAATTAAATGAATTATGTACCATTTCAGGGAAACTAATTGAAAAGGAATGATAACTGAAAAATTTGGGGGTTTTGGAAACAGTCAAGATAATTTGAGAATAAATTGAAGAATAAGCATTAATTGAAAAATGCAGTAACAAATGAAAAAAATTAAAAATTATGATTTCTAGAAAATTTGAGAGTGTTACAGGAAATTTTCAAAGTTGGAATGGTACATTAATTTCATGAATCATGAATTTGTCACCTAAAAATTGAAACAATATATTGAGTTTTGCTACATATAAGCCTAAGAAGTTTAAAATAGGTGGATGCTTTAGAAAGCATATATTGTGCAATCCAGATGATAAGAGTGAAGAAAAATTGCATTTGTAAAGAATTAGGACTGTCTTCCTTGGAACAAGGTGCTTTAATAAAGTTCTTCAAGTTGCTAAGTTTTGATTGAGTGGGTAGGGGAAAGTTATTCCTTTGACGGAATGGGTCCTATAATTAAAAACCGTAGATTGAAAATCTTCAGCAAAAGGTGTGGACGAGGCTTTGGAGAATTTATAATTCCATGTGGAGAGCTGCCAAGATATCGATAATGGTTTCTGAAAGTGTTGTGAGCCAATTCATAAATAATCTCCAAAGGATATTGGTACAGCTGCTTGAGAATAAGAAGCTACTATGGTCTTGGCCAAAGAGCTGAATGTGGCACAGCATCTCCTGAATCAAAGAAGGAAGAAACTTAAGATATTTTAAAATTATTAGAAATGTTTGAAAAGCTTTTTGCATTCATACTATTTCCTCTTTTGGTAAGAGTCAATAAGATCATGCATTTAAAAGTGGCACTGAGTATCAGGGAGAGAATAGGAGAAATTTGATGTGTAATGCCTTGCCAGGTGGAGTAATTGAAGTAAAGACCATTGCAGTGACAAACATTGAAGAGGTGACAAATATTTAAAGCAAATATAAATGCAAGGTAATCGGGGATAAACAGAACTTTGAGATAGGTTTGGTGTGACTCTACTAAAGGGTTGCCATAGACACATAGAGGAAAATTCTCCTCTGATCTGGGAGCAGTGAATCACCGTAACATGACATATTAATGTTATTTGTCAAACTGCCAGTATAGAGGCCATCTCATTAAAATATAATTGGGTTCAGTCATGAAACAGGATGGTTTACTAAATTCAGTGCACTCTGTTGAAATCATTCTGTTGTAGTACTGTGCAGCTGAAACCTTGGAACTCAACCCATAAAGGGGCAAACAGCACTCAAGCACCAGTTCTGCAACTGTATTAAATGGTGTAATTTGAAGAATGGCTGCAGTTTGCTCAGGAGAAGAGGACATGCTCCAAGATGCACTGAGAAAGATTTGGAGAGAATGGAGAGATGTGCTGTCTGCAAGCAGTCCATGGTGACCCTCTAAACCTACAACATGATCTTGGCAAGAGTTCTTGGGAAATTCCTCATATTATCTTATGACATAGAAGAAAGGTGTTTGTTCATTGAGTGTATGCCAGTTCTCAGAGCAGTCCCATCAATCCCATTACACCACTTGTTTCCCTGTAACCTATTCTCTTTCACATGCTTATCAACGTTACCCTGATTCTCCTACCACCCACCTAGTGGCTAATGAACCAACTGACTTGTCTTTCGGGTGTGGGAGGAAACCAGAGGACCTAGGGGAATCCCACGTGATCCTGACAGGGATAGGGTCGAATTGGAATCTCTGGGGCCATAAGGCAGCGCCACCACCTGTTGTGCCATTGTTCCAGCCTATCTACTGAGATCTCTACTGAAAACCTTATGTCTGCACAGTCTATGAGTGCCTCTATGGTAAACCTGCAGTGCTAACAAATCCTTGCATCCTGCCTACCTCATCCTCTTGGCTATAGAAAAAGGTGAAGACATGTTTTCCATTTGATGGGAGAGCTTAGATGCCTTACCTAACATAGCAGTGTGCAGTAACTGAGAAATGGCTTCGATCAGCAACAACAACCTGGAATGGTCCTGAGCCTAGGAATTTGTGAGTGATGTAGCCTTATGGAGGTTGAGATTAAAATGATCTTAAGTATGATTTTAAGAGCAGACCAGGCACATGTGTAAGTGTGTATTTGAGATTGAAAAATATGATTTTGGTGAAGCCTATCTTGATGAAGCATGGTCTGTATGGATGTTGTTGTTTAGACTAGTCTCTGGGTGGATAAGGATTTGGGTAATGAGCCCTTTCTGCCTCCTGCCATGTGCTCCCCAAGGCTACCTGTGAGGCCTATGAGATGTATGTAACAGAGAAACATGGAAAAATAGGAGCAGGAGGGGGCTATTTGGCTCTCCGTCCCTGCTCCACCATTCAAGGCGATTATAGTTGATCATCTGAATTCAGTAATCTGTTCATGCTTTTTCCCATATTCATCAGTGTCTTTAACTGTAAGAACTCTTTCAAACATATCCTTGAATATATTTACTGATGTGGCCCATGTCACAAACAGGAACATTAGGTAGAGACAAGTGCCTGTTGGCAGTATGTCTTGAGTAAGAAAGTGTAATTGAAGGTGCAAGGAAGGTTCAGTATTAGGTTTGAGTCCAGTGTAGGGTAACTAGCGACGTTGCAGAGTGCTGTGCAGCCACCTGGCTTACAAATGTAGTCTTAATACAATTAGCCCTTTAAATACTTGGCCCATACACAATAGCTCTAACCTAGTCTATTGCATTTGGTGCTCGCAATGTGGCCTCTGCTACATCGGGGCTGCCAAGTGTATACTAGAAGACCATTTTACAGAGCAGCACCTGTGCCCTGTCCACAGTGGTCATCTTGAGCTTCTGGTTGCATGTCATTTCAACTCCCCTTCCCGTTCCCACATCGATCTGTCTCCAGCCTTCTCCACTGCCACGGTGAGGTCAAACATAAGCTAGAACAGCACCTCATATTCTGCTTGGGGAACTTACAATGGTATGAATATTGAATTTTCCATTTTCAGCTAACTCCTGTGTTCCTTTCTCACTCCAACCAGTCCACCCAGCTTCTCTCTCCCTTCAAATTTTCCAAGTGTCCCCCTCATTATCCAGATCCTTTCTATCTGGTTCCATCTGCCCATCAGCCACGTCTATCTGGCTGTTTTTTCTCTCCCTTACTTCACCTTTCCTATTCCCTGCCCCACCTGGTTCCATCTGCCCATCATCCCTCCCTTATCTGTTTCCACCTATCACCTAACCAGCTCTGTCTCTCCCTTCCTTCACCTGGTTCCATCTACTTAAATTGTTTTCCTCATTTGTTTCCACCTATCACCGGCAGCCTCTGTCTAAGCTCTTGCCTCTTCCCTTCCCCCACCTGGCTCTATCTGCCCACCATCCCCACTCCAATCTGGTTCCACCTATCACCCTTCCCTCTTACTTCGATATACTGGCTACCTTCCCTCTACACTCTCAGTCCTGATGCAGGATCTTAACCTGAAACGTCGACCACCCTTTGTCTCCACAAATGCTGTTTGACCCATTGAGTTCTTCCAGCAGTTCTTCTGTGTCTCCCGATCCTTGAAATAATTTGGTGTCAGGGGAACCAATGTCAGTAAAAGCTGGAGTAAACAAGTACTCCTAATTTGCAGATAAATGAAGTTGAAAATCACTCTGGAAGGCATAAAGCAGATGTCATGCAATTACTAATGTCACTCAGGTGAATTTCACGCCAGAAATTTATTTCTAGCACTAACTGAAAATCCTGATGGAAAATCAGGTCAAATTTCGAGGCACCAGGAGGTCCAGCACAGTTTTTCCTCTTTGGGTTAAACTTATTTTCAACTGCACAGTGCTAATTCTTTCCCAGAAGAAGTAACTTTCTAGGTAAGTTATCTTTACTGGCCTCCCTCTGGCTATGATTTTGTAATATGACTAAGATTGGGCATGACCAGACTTGAGGTATTAATTACCAGACATAACTTTCTGTGACAAGTTCAGTGGATAATTCATGTGAAAGTCCAGAAAATTTAAAAAAAATAATGGAGGGTCTTGGTGGTATTTGTGTGAAGTAAATGACAGACACTGAAAATCAAACAGCAAGTTCTAGAAATTTGCAACTCCCAAAGTATCACTTAATCCCCTGAATATGCTGGCCTATTCATGCATTAATAATAGTTTGCATTGTTGATGCATTTGAGGCCCCACATATGACAATTTCAGAAATTTATTTCATTCTGTTTTAAGCATCAAATGCATTTTTACTAAACAAAATGTTTCATGGTCTTCCAACATCTAACCAAGGCATTTACTGAATAACGTTTGGTAAAGGTATTTACAATACCATAGGAGAAGCTGTTTAATTCTGTTGTTTTTATTGCATGTCAAGGGCACTAGCTGCTTCCTCCGATGGGTAAGAAATTTGGATGATGAGCTTCACGCATTGATTGCTGGTAAGAGTAATAATTTTTCAGCTTTTTTTTTTACAATCGATTTTCCAATGCAATAAGATGACCATTTATGACATGAAATAGAGAGAAAAGTAAGAATAATAAAAGTCCATCCAAATGCTTTTTGAATTTTATTATTTTGAATATTAATAGAATTCAGCTCACTAACTACTCTCTGCTACAGTTCTAATATTATAGTTTGAACATGATAATGCTATTTGTTCTTGTTCTTCAAAACAAATCTGAAATCCTGTTGTGTTTGATAGTTCAAGAGATAAACCCAAATTATGTTCTAGCTAATTCCTCGAATATATAATCTCACATAGAGAACAAACAACAAGACGCTGGAGGAACTCAGCAGGTCGGGCAGTATCCATGGAGAAAAACAGTCAACGTTTCAGGTCAGGACCCTTCTTCAGGACCGGATGCTGCCTGGCCCGCAGAGTTCCTCCAGCATCTTGTTGTTTTTTCATCTAGATTCCAGCATCTGCAGTCCTTTGTTTCTCTAGTTTCTCGCATAGAGAACTGTGCATGAAATCATTTTCACATTCAGCCTGATTAGTCTGTGCCTTCCATAGGTGGCATTGTAGTGTGAAAATATGCATTTTGCAGTTTAAAATATTTTTCTAAGATGGCTTATTATCGAACTATAATCAGCGTAATTCAAGATGCCATTCAAATAAGAGCCAAGGGTTTTATATTTGATTATTATTACTGTTTATGAGAATCTGTCCATTGTATTAATCATTTTTTTTTATATACAGGTTTCTTAGCTGGAATGTCCATGATGTTTTACAAAAGCACAACTATCTCCATGTACCTGGCTTCCAAACTTGTGGAGGTGAAATTCTTTTTTTATTTGTGTAAATGTCAATTTGGATGCTTTTTACAGTGTCAACAATGGTATTCAGTTAGTTTTTTTTATTTAAGTTGTGACTGCTCTTGTCTCTGTCTCCTTTGGGATGGCACAATCCTGATGCCGTTTGTATAGAGTTTGCACTTTCTCCCTCTGACTGTGAATTTTCTCTGGGTGCTCCAGTTTCATCCCATGTCTGAAAGAGGTGCAGGTTGCTGGGTAAATTGGCTACTGTAAGTTGTGCACAGTGTGCAGCTAAGTGGTAGAATCTGAGGAGAGTTGATTGCAATGTAGAGAGAATAGAAATGGGATTAGTAAACGGGTGCTTGATGGTCAGCGCTTGGTGGGCCAAAAGGCCTTTTTCTTTGCTGTATGAATCTACAACTATGACATTGGTAAATGGAGCAGGTTTTCCTCTCAAATATGACGTGGATTCTCATTTCCCAGTGAAAGAAGAGTGAAAGGCTTTGAAATGCACCTTGCAGACTTTCCTTCCTCTACATATTGTTTATTGAAGCCGCCAGGAAATCCATCAATTTACCAGGTGGATACTCTGGAAAATGTTGATTGTAGACTTGGCCTCTTTTAGATAGAGAGTCTAAAGAGAACAGGCAGCAAAGTCAGGGAAACACAAAAAGGTAAGAGGCACAAATTCGCCAGAGGTTCCCAATGGATTCATGAGACCAGTTGACACCAAAGGAAGCCATGATGTGCACATCTTCTCTTCTGATTTACAGCCCTTGTTGAGGCGTAGGTGGCGTCAAGCTGATCAGTTTTTGATATAGAAGAAGTGGGGATGAAGAAAAATTAAATTACTGTTGCTCTTTTTTATTCTGTTTATTTCTATCCATTTGAGTTTTTGTTAGAATAACAAACTAAACTATTTGTTTTCCTTCCTGAGCTGCCATGATGTAAATGCAATTAATAAAGCATGGAGAGAGACTATTCAGTCTGCTGTGACTTTGTAGGTAGTACCTCTTCAACAGGAACTAATACTTCAGTCTCCATGACCTTTCTTCATATTTTATATTCATGTATTCATTTATATTCATGTATTCAAGACTCTTGGACAGGAACCATGAGTGAGAGATGGCAGGTTGAAGGGGCCATTTTGAAGACAGGTGATGTTGGCAGTTTTGCAAGGGAGCATGCAATGGTGCCTGAACAAATGGACTGCTTAGTAGAATACAGAACAGCACAGGAACGGGCCCTTTGGCCCACAATGTCTGTGCCGATTATGATGCCAATTTAAACTAAACTTATCTGCCTGCATGTTGTCTATGCCTCTCCATTCCCTGCCTGTTCATGTGCCTGTCTAAATGTCTCTTAAAACATCGCTATTGTATTTGCTTCTGCCACTTTCCCTGGCAGCTTGTTCCAGGCACCTGCCACTCCTGACTTTTTTGCTCAGTACCCTAAGCAATGAAGTCAAATATGCTGTGCACCTTTAACTCCCTACCTACTTGTGTGGCCACTTTCAGAATGGTAGGGACTTGCATCCTAAAATCCCTCAGTACATTAATGTTCCTAAGGGTCTTGCCATTTACTTTCCCCTTACATTTGACTCCCAAAGTGCAACACCTCACACTTGTCAGAATTAAACTTCATCTGTGATTTCTCTGCCCATATTTCAAAATGGTCTATACACTGCTTAGTCCTTTGACATCCTTCCTTACTATCCACATTTCTACCAATTTTTGTGTCGTCTGCAGACTTACTAATCAACCCACCTACGTTATTGTCCAAATCATTTATATATCACAAACAACAAAGGACCCAGCATTGATCCTTGCGGAACCCCTCTGGTCACAGACCTCCAGTCAGCATAACACCCCTCCACCACTACCCTCTGTTTTCTATGACCAAGCCAATTTTGAATCCAATCTACCAAGTCTCCATGGATCCCATGTGACTTAATCTTCTGGATCAGCCTACCAACACTTTTTAAAAAAAAAACTGCCTCCTAACACTCCTTTAACCTTTCTCCCTCTCACATCAAAGCTATGCCCTCTAGCACTTCCACACTGGGAAGCCTACCACGAGGGATCTTGTTGAAAGCTTTACCAAAGGCCATGTATACAACATCTACTACCCTGTCCTTATAAATCATCTTTGTCACCTCCCCCGCACAAAGCTATGCTGATTGTCCCTAATAAAGTCCGTGCTTTTCCAGATATGAGTAGATCCCATCCCTGAGAATTTTCTTCAATAATTTCCCTACTACTGATGTAAGGCTTATCAGCATATAATTTCCTCGTTTCCCTCTACTGCCCTTCTTAAGTTGAGGGACAATGCTGGCTATTCTCCATTCCTTTGGGACCTTGCCTGTGGCTAAAGAGGCTATTAAGATCTCTGTCAAGGCCCCAGTAATCTCTTATGTTGCCTCTCTCAATAGCCTGGGATAGACCCCATCAGGCCTTGGAGACTTGTCCACCTTGATGCTCTTCAAGAGACTCTATACCACCTTCTTCTTGATATCAACACGCCCTAGAATATCAGCATATCCCTCCCTGACCTTGCTATCCTCCATGTCCTTGGTGAATACCAATGCAAAGTGCTCATTTAGTACCTTGCCCACTTCCTCTGACTCAAGGCATAAATTCCCTCTGTTCTTGAGTAGTCCTGTCCTCTCCCAGTTACCCTGTTGTTTTTGATGTATGTATATAATGTTAACTTATTGGTTTTATGTATATGTGCTGGAAGGAAAACAAGATGCCTTCAGAAAGTAAGAAGGTGGAAAATTTTGGAATGTATAGTAAGGCTGGAAACTTCAGAGAAGGAAAGGAAGTTGAATTTCGACCTTTTTGTTGATTACCATATTAAATAAGGGAAGTGTATTAGTGTGGACAGAGATATGATTGAAGGATAGGAGAAAGAAAGGAAGTAAAATTGTTCTTTTTCAACCAGAGATTTGTTACTGCTGGGTGCTAGAAGGTCCTCAGCTATTTACTATCTACATTAAGGACTTCTATGAAAAGACAGAGTAAAATGTCTGGATTTTCTGCTGACAAAACATGATGGGATAGTGAATAATAAGGAGGACATAAGGAGTCTGCAGCAGTATTCAGACATGTTAAGTGAATGGTAAAAAGATGGCAGATGCACTATAATGTGTGAATCACTTTGGTAGGAAGGATAGAAAATCAGAATATTATTTTAGACGGTGAGAAACTGGTGAAAGTGTACAGAAGGATCATAGTCTGGTGGTTCATGAGATCAAGATGTAAACGTGAGTACAGCAGGGAATTTGGAAGGCATATTGTATGTTGGGCTTTATTACAGAAGGATTGGAATACAAAAGTTAATGAAGTCTCACTGGTACTGTACAGGGCTTTGGAGAGACTTCATTTAGTGTACTGTGAATTTGACTTCTGCACCCATGGCAGGATATATTTAGAGGTAGTGCAGCCTATATTTGCTAAATTCTTTCCTGGAATGAGGATATTATAATGAGTAAGATATGCCAATATTCCCTGCAATGAGAGAAATTTGTTGAAATATATATTGAATAGAATTGACAGTAAGAGGCTGTTTATTCAGGCTAGAGAATGTTGAACTAGGGGTTGTTCAAAGCAAAGGGATTGGCTACATAATGCAGATGGGGAGAAAATACAAAGTAATATCACTCTTTGGAATTGTTTATGTCAATGGCCTGTGGGTACTTGGTCATTGAATATGTCGTGGACTGAAGCAAAAATCAAACCACTGGAAGACTCGATGGGTCAAGCAGCATCTGTGGAGGCAAGGGAATTGTTGATGTTTTGAGTCGCGACCCTGCATCAGGAATGAGCGTGCTGAGAGAAGATAGCCAGTATATAAAAGTGAGAGGAAAGGGTGAAGCAGAGACGGAAGCAGATGAAGGGGTAGGATAGGCAGATGGCTCTCACTTCTACATACTGGCAGTCTTCCCTGTACATCCTCAGTCCTGATGCGGGGTCTCAGCCCAAAACTTCAGCCACCCCTTGCCTCAATGGATGCTGCTTGACCCACTGAGTTCTTCCAGCAGTTTGCTTTTTTTTAACTCCAATTTCAACATTTGCAGTCTCCTGTGTCTCTGGAATGAGACTGAAATATTTTTGGGCACAATGGGTACAATCAGATGGAAGGATTAGGTACAAGTTAGACCTGAGGTATTGAACAGTGGAGAGGTCTTATGGTTTTACTATTTTTTACTTTTCTGTCACCAAGAATCCATATTTGAATTGTATTTACTGTACTTTTAGCAATTTAAGTGGTGTTCATGCAGCAGCTCCAATAAGCCAAAAGGTTTTCTTTCCAGAAAGTTTTTCTGCCAGTTTTCTCTTTTTTTTTAATTGCTGGATATGCTTACAGTGTGTCTGGCACCCATCAGTTCTTTGTTAGTGTTAGGATTATCCTTGACAACGATTATCGGCAGGTTATTTGATCATAAAGCATAACAGCTGAGTATTATTTTGTTCTCTTTCAATATCTACATATGGATTTTTTTGTAGGGTAGTTATCAAGAGTGGGAGCCCTAGTTATTTTCCTTTTCCTATCTTTGGTGCATTGAGACCAATTGTAACAGAAAAGTGTGACCAAAACTGTTGAGTTCATAAATTTACGCTCAGATGCCAAGTTTTCAAACAACCGACCCAAAACGAGATTTTAATTTGTCTTCATGGCAACATTAACTCTGGCCTTCCTGTGGCCAAGTGCTATGGGCATAATCATCTTGAAAGCTGTTGTTCCTATTTTTGTTCATCACGTAAGGGGAATATCAGCAATATTTGTGATATACAGATATGTAAAGTATTCCAATTCCAGGGTATTGCATTCCATCGACATTATTGGAATGCTAAATTTCCTGGTATTATAAATAAATTAGTATTAAAATAAGTTGATGATCTGATTAGTCTAAGCAATTAATATTCACCTTTGTTGGCAGACACTGTATTTCAAAGGCATTGAAGCAGGAAAATGTCCATACATTGCAAATGCAGACACCATCATCTATGCAATTTCCACAGCTGTATGTTTTCAAGCGGTAAGTACCAGCCAATAAGACAGATTTATGAGTACGTTTCTATTTTAAAAAAAACCATCTCATTGCTTTTCTAATCAGATGGAGCTACCATATTACCTAATGTGACTCAAGACTATGATAGAATAGAATATTTGGGCATATGCTACAAATACAATTGATTACAATAACATTTCAGATACTTTCTTGAAAAATCTGCAATCTGCACATGAATCTTCATAGTGATTTTGTTCAGCACTATGCAGTTCAAAAAAAATTGATGGTGATAGAGGAACACAGTCCAGATGCTTTACTTACCTTGGATGTTGCTGACACAATTTACTCAATGTTTTTTGGTAATACATGGATACCCTGATGCAATATGATGACTTGCTTGTATTTCATGGGCTCTTGCAATTATATTAGTTGATGTGAAATGAATCCATGTCTAGACATCACTTTTTGTCTGTCTGCCAAGCAGTTCTGTATGCTCTTTGGCAGCACTGAAGAACACCCACAATTTGTTACAAAGATGATAACTACCTTATGTTGCCTGCTAACTTTAATGATTTTAGCATTCAGCCAGTGCTGCTCATTAGGTGGATTCTTCAGTGGGGAGCCAATATTGTGAACAGTTAATGCTGGTTGAAGCTAGCCTGCAATTTTTAAAATCAGCCTCTTCCATTTCACAAAGGGGGAGATGCATTGTAGCTGAAACTTGGGAAACTGTGGGACAGCAGACATGGGAGAGTGTTAGATGATCTATTGTGGACACAGCACTGAAAGCCTTAGGGGAGGTGATGGAAAGGATCAAGGAAGTTTGGTATCTACAAAGGCCCTCCAGGCAAGCTCAGAAAGCAATAGCAAGGGATGTGAAGAGAGTGAGGGGGGATAACGAGAGATGTACAGTGCAAGAGGGCACATTGTCTGAAACTGGAACTGCAAAATTGAGTGCTATCTGCATCTCCATCCTACTGACCAAAGCTGTTCGAGATTGTGTTCCTGCATCATCTACAATCTCTGCTGAAAATCAGCAGCTTTTTGCCAGACATTCGGGAGTACAAGGATAAGTGAAGGAACATAGTAGGTAAGCATAAAATGATCTGATATTTTAAAGTTGTGTATTGATTGCATTCAGCTATACATAAATGCTTAGAGCCAGAAAATTATTAGGGAATAGCATGCTGTGGCCTGAAAAATGCCACAGAATGAGAGAAAACAGGGTATTTCTTCTCCTGGTGAGTTCTAGCTTTTGGCTGATCTTTAGGCTGAAGGGGTGCAGAACCAAGAACTTAATGAATCAGCATATGCCATCCTCAGGCAAGCTCTCCTTCTAAACAATCTTATAACTACAAGAGTTCCTCGGGTTACGAATGACCTGACTTATGGAAATCAGACTTTTCACAAATTCTGCCATACATTTTTAAAGCATTTCACAAGCTTCCAAAAATAATAATGGTGTTTCATGGTATTCATTAATGACTGGATACAGTATATATTCCATTAATTTAATTATGGGTGATATGAGGATGATTATTCAATGAAATGAAAGAATTATAGCAAGTGTATGTAGAGTGAAATGATGTGGGCCACCATTAGAAAACTGATGTTTCTGACTAATGGAGAAATTGGCTTCCCGACAATTCTCAGGAATGGAATCCTTGCGTAACCTGGAGACTGCGTGTGCTCTGGGAAAAGTTAAAGAAATGAAAATTAATCAGGGGTGATGGAACAAAATGATTATCATGATGAGTGCAGGAGTGAATTCCACATCAAACCCAACATTAAGTTCTTTGCAAATCACATATGATAGTAAAACTTTCATACTGAATATTATTTAGAAAAAAATTGCCTTTAACAGGAAAGTTCCCTTAAGGTTCACATAATGAAATAAGGAATTCATTAAATAGTTAAATCAGAAAAATGAATGTCGTATGCTTGTCAGGAATGCAGGTTTGAAAAGTTTTATTGTGGGATTAAATTGCCATTAAAGTTTGATTCAGTGATATATCTGTATATTCATTTTGTATTTCCTGTTGCATTTCATCAAGAATTTTTTTAAAATTGTGATTAACTTTTCACATCATTTTTAGGCAGTGATGGAAGTTCATAACCTCCGGCCTTCCTACTGGAAATTTCTGTTGAGGCTTACAAAGGGAAGGTAAGTGTTTTAGTTCATTTTTGTCATTTGTGATTGATTGAATGTTTTGAGTAGGTAACAAGAATGGTGTACTGTATTTGACCTTGTCCATGTGAATTTTAGCAAGGCTTTAGACAAAGGTTCTGTGTGAAAGATGGGTAATGAATCTAAGCTCTTCAGTCCAAGGCAACATGCCAAATTAAATCCAAAGCTGATCTATTGGCAGAAATTAGAGGTTAATAATTAGATTTTTTTAATTGCAGGTTGTTTGCAATTGGTTCTGTAGCAAACAATGCCAGGTCCCTTGGTTTTTATGATATATATCAGTGTGGTGCACAATTAAGAATCCAGGTGCTATGATAATGACATTGTGATAATACTGAAGAACAAAATGACAAATTGCAGGAAGTTATCGATGAGCTGGTAGGGAAGCAAGAAAGTGCCAAAAAGAATTAATTATAGAAATTTGCAAAATAAAGGTTCAAATCATGTTTGATTCTCTTTCTGCCCAGACAACTTAGTCTAATTTTTCAGATCCAGTGCCCCCAACCCCTGATTCTGGAGGTGGGCAACAAGGTGTAACAAGTAGCAATAAGATCTCAGCCAGCATAACACTAAGGTCCTACCGTTTGGATGCCCTGACAACCACTAGCAGGAGCCTCACCTCCTGTTGTGTCTGTGGGGATTTTAAGAGTGCTTAGATGTCTCTGGTGTACAGAGGATTAAATTTTTAGAATTGCTTTAAATAATCAAAAGAATTATTACATTATTTAAGTAAAATTCAATGAAAAATATTGAAACACAAAATAATTAGTACATTTTAGAGTGTAATAAGTTTTAGAAAAAATGTGACTGGTATAGGATGTTAGAGGCAGATTCCCCAGCATACAAGTCTGTGCTGGTCTAGGACATACTTATCAGTGAGCTGCTGAACGGTGGCCGTTTCTTTAGAAACCACCAGCGACAGCCAGGTCAATTTGGCCCAGTGCATTTGCCGAGGGCAAACAAAGCAACATAATGCACAACAAATGGTTGTGAGAAGTCTAGAGCAAGGGGGATATTGGAGTGCACAGAACTGTCCTTCTATCAGAAGTAGCAGGACAGGTAGATAAGCTTGTTAAAAAGGAAAGTCTTGTACGATACTTTATTGGCTGAAACACAAAATGTAAATGCAAATTACTATACTGGAATGGTTTTAAAAGAAAACATTAGTTAGACCCCATCTGGAGTACTATGTAGAATTCAGCCATCACATTAAGAAGATGAATGTGATTATACCAGAGATGGATAATAAAGCAGGTTGGATAATATGGTATTATTTTCTCTTGTGCAAAGGAGATTGAGGCAAGCTGATGATGAGAGTACAAAATTATGAGGCAGCAACATAGAATGAAGCAAAGTGTGAATAACCGAAGGCATAGATTTAAAATAACCGGTTCAAGTACTAGAGGGTGGTGCAGGTCAGAAACTCATTGCCCAAAAGAGTGATGGAGACAGAAATCTTTAATGCATTTTAAAGTTTCAGGATGAGTGCCTAAAACCTGTAACCTGCAAGGTATGGGCCAAGAGCTGGAAAATGGGTTTAAGGTGGACTGTTTTCCTTGGTGGTATCAACTCAATAGGCTAAGTATCCATGGTGGGTTAGATTTCTGTGCATTCATGGCATGCATTAAGAACTAGTCAGTGAATCAGAATATATTTCAGAATGGATTGGAAACCTCTGCCAATTGTGTATATGATATTTGCTCATTATATTTACCTGTAATAATGTTCATGGCTAAAGGTATAACTGCAATAAGAGGCGTTTTGCAATGTTGAAGTGTTGGCTGCTTTTGGTAATGCCAGTTATTAGCTACTGAAGGAAAAAAGCTGCAACATCACTCAACCCTACATTGCCATTGTACTTTCTGGCCACTGTGGGTCAGTGTAGGGCAGTCTATTCACCTAATAATAGAAGGAATCAAAGGTAAGAATCTAAGAAACAAAAGCAAGTTGTTCAGCCCTTTGTGCATTCTCTACCTTTCAGAAAAATGCTAGCTGATCTTTTAACCCAACCTCAAAATCCTGCACTAACCCCATATCCTTTGATTCTTTTAATATCCAAAAATCTGTCAAATTTGATGTTCAATGTGCTGTGTGACTGAGACTCCATAGCCCTATTGGTGAGACAATGCTAAAGATTCTCTACCCATTTGTTAAAAAAATTTCTCCGCACCTCTGTCTATTTTGAGACCATGTCCCCTGACTGTGGACACCAGAGCCAAGGGAAACGTCAAACCAGTACCCATCCTGTAATGCCCCATAGGTTTCAATGCTGCCAATTCTTGGATGTTAAGCAGGTGTCAGAAAGTTTACCATGGGTAACTGGCTTGTGGTGGCCAAGCAACCATAGCAACAAGGCTTTCTGACCTTTTGGTGCCCCATCACTTACAAGACTCTTAGTTCTGTTCCTCTACAACTATTCTCCCCTTCAATCTTCCTCTAAAACCTCTCCAGTCCAAACCAGCATAACTTGCCACTCCTCCCCCAACCCCCTCCACCCACCATCATCCAGCTCTAACCCCCTCAACCACCTTGAACCTACTCTGCCCTCCTTTCACCATTTCCCTTCCCCTACATTATTGAAATCCCACCCACCACTGTTACCATTCTGTCCTCCAAGCACCACCTCCACAGCCCCTGTCCCAGCCCTACCCTTGCCTCCTCACTCTGAGTGATTATATATTGTTCAAGTGTGCCTTCATTTCGTAATATCAGATGATTTTTGCACATTTATTTCTATATTTTTGTTTCAATCAGGTTTGCTTTGATGAACAGAAGGGCATTGGATGTTTTTGGTACACATGCCTCGAGGGACTTTAAAGGATTCATCCCAAGGCTGGATCCAAGATACACTCTTGTGAAACCAGAACTTGAACTTGAATTCAATTCCTGATTACTGTATGATGGGTCAGGAAAGACATTCTTTGGAATGGTCCAGGTTCATAGGGCAGGTTTAACGCAGGAAGTTATTATTTCCAATGTTTTACCTGGGGGAAGGGGTGGGGGGGGGGGGGGTCGATATTCTTGCAGTTTTCTTTAAGGGCTATCTAATTGCGCCTCTCTTCTGATGTAAAATGTGAATGCATTAAGCACTTAATCTTTGGAAGTTTAATTGTTCTTGTTAATTGATTATTCCATTTTTGTTACAATTTTTGCTAGTTATTTTAAATATGATATTTGGGTGTCCTATTAATTCCATTTATGCCAACTGCTTGTTTGCAGGGTATTGGCTATTTTATATATGCCAATGCTAATGGTTCTTCTGTGAAATTGATTTCTTTTTGCAAAGTCTGTAGTAATTGGTTCATTCCTTATCGCCAATGGTTGATTGATGAATAAAATAAACAAAATGTGATGAAAATAATTTGCATCCTGCAGTGTAAATTGCAACACCAATTGACACTGCTAAAGAAATATTATTGTTTTTGATATTAAATTGCTCTATTATGTTAAATATTTAAAGACCTATTCATTTGTTATGTAATTGATATATTTACCCTAAACCTCAATCCATACTTGTAACTTAATGAAGTCTTAGCCCTAATTCCTATTGACGAATATTTTTTACTTCTAAATGACAAATTTTGGTACTCTGGTGTATTATAAAATTATAAAAAAGATGGTTAATTTTCCTGTAAATGTAATAGTGTATTTCAGGCAAAAAGCAATTCATTAAAAAAAAATAAACAAAAAACATTCAGTCAGATTTTTTTCTTAGGAATTTACCCAACGGCCTCTTATGATAATTGAGTTTCACTGAGCTTTTAGCAATAGGAACTTTAGTTTATGAAAATCAACAATTACCATTCAGAATGGCATCAGTGAGTATATAGTACAAGAACTGAATTTCCAAATATTGAAAACTTACAGTAAAGACATGTTCTTATTAAATTTTATGTTTGATACCATGTTGAAAAAAATTAGGAACTTTTATTTTTGGGACATAGATTGTATTGGTGTAAAAGCCTTTGGCTTGAAGAACATAAATCTGTAAGAAACCTTTATTTCCTCAGATGATGATGTGTAACTCAAGCTGTTTCAAAAACCTGCAATGGAAACCAGATGTTTGCTGTGGCACACAGATGATGACAGTTAGAATAGTGGAGCATTGACCCATATGTGCATATTATTAAAGAAGTCCCGGTTTCCACGAATAACCTTGAAATCTAATTGTGAACTGGACCACTTTCCAGTTCCAGTTTGTGTGAAGTTAGAAAGCAAAATGCTTTTGTTTTCAACAGGCTTATTTAAGGATTATGACTATCTTCAACCATTTTGGTGGTTTACATTTAACACAAATGGCTGGCATTGAGAGAACTATGACTTCTGTTGCATCAAATTGCAGTATGTATGGTTAATAACCAATATAGTTACAGATGTCAAAATACCTCATTAAGTAAAATATCACAGTACCTGATCTGGATGCAAGATGCTTTGCTTGTTTTGAAAAGAATTGTGAATATTAGAACCATAGAAAAATACATAGAAAAATATTAAGATTATTTGAATTATTAGATGATTAGAGATTCTCACTAGTATATACTGGAATGTTATTGTTGAAGAATTCATTTAGCAACATGTCAACCTTTCAAAGGAATTCATGTTCTTTGTGGATTGATTTTAGTCTATTTGTAACGAGCTACCAAGGAATAGAAGGTAGTTTATAACAGCTTGTGTATAGCCTGTTAGTGCAAAAGGCACAGTTTGTTGCTTTTGTTAGTGCTCCATTTATCAATGCTGACTTAAACCTCTGCCTGGAAAGCTGGAGTTTGACAACAAAAGGAGACAAGGGGGTGAATCTCATCCATTGTTAGCAGATTCCTTCGGTGGTTTGTATAAAATGTTCTCTGTGTAGAAGGAGGATAAAACAACTCTGGAGACAAAGCTATACCATGTAATTATGTTCAATTTTGTAAAGAAGGAATAGAAAACTCAAATTTGTAAGTCGTGATAAATCTCAAGCTACATCTTAATAACTTTGTATAATATAAATTTTAACAATTAAATTACCAATAAAACATAAGTGACACCAAGTATATTTTTACTATCATAATAAAAGAAAATGGATGTACTCTTGCCAATTTCTATTTGTAAGAAAGCTGATTTTTTTTTGCAGGAATTTTGCATGTTGTTCAAATGACAAGTGCCTTTTAACAGTGCATGTTTTCGGTGGTTCTAACTCAAAATGTGTTAGTCATTGGTTGGTATTAGTAACCCAAAACCATTAATAATGGAAATTGCAAACCCACAGTGTCAGACCAAACATAAAATGTAACATCAGATCATTAGCAATAATGTTTGATAGCTCTAATACCACAATACCACAACTATCTTAAGTGCTTTCAATTGGAAATATAGAAGTACAATGGGCTGAAACTCCCCCAAAACTCCCAAAGCAACAATTTCCTTTTGAATTTTCCAGTTTCTCGCATTATAAATAAGCATTTGCTCTGTGGTGTATGGATAAACTACAACAGATTTAGTACCATTATCATCTGTCGCTGCATTATTAGTCTCAGGTCTCGAAGATAGTAACCGTTCAATAAAGTTTTGTATGATTAGAACATGGTCCTTTATAACACTGTGTACTTAACCCATGAATAATTAATGCTATAAGTAACTCTTGATTACATTTCATTTCTTTTGATTATATAGAATGGAAAAGTTACTTAATGTTCCTTAAGTTACTTACAATTATTTCATTAGCTCCTGAAAAATTTCCCCTTAAAACACACTTCAAAACGAAAATGATGATCCATCTCAATTGTAAACAAAAGTAAATATGCATTAATAAGTAAGTTGTGCTCTTCTCAAGTATGAAGAAATGGTTAATTATCCACTCCTGTCAGGCTTGCAAAATGTCTTTGTCCTTTTTGTTTCTTGAATCTTTTGTTGCAACAAGTAGATAACAATATTAAATAGGTTATTTCTACATGTGAGCATAAGAACATTAAAAATAATAGCAGAGGTGAGCCAACTTTGTCATTCACTAAGATGATGGCTGATTCCAATCATGGCTTCAGCACCAGTTTCCCATTCTCTCCCCATATCCCTTGACTCCTTTGTAGTTCAAATACCTGTCAGTCTCCACATGCATTCAATGACTCTGCCTCCACAGTTCTCTGGGGTAGAAATTCCAAAGAGTCAAGACCTGGTTGGGGAAATTCCTCCTCTTCACCATCTTAAATGTGCAATGCTTATTATGAAACATTGCTCTCTAGTATGGATACCCCCATTAAGGGAAATATCCAATCAGCATCCACCCTGTAAATCTCCCTCTGAATCTTATACATTTCAATAAGATCAAATATCATTCTTTTAAACTGCAATGAGTATGTCAATCTCTTTTCAGATGTCAACCCTTTCATCTCAGGAATCAACTGGTGAACCTTCTCTGTACTGCCTCAATGCAAATACATCTTTCCTTAAATATGGAGACCAAATTGTATGCTGTACTTCAGGTATGGTCTCAACAGTACTCTGCAAAGTTGTATCAAAAATTTCCTACTTCTGTATTCCACCCCTGTTGCAGTAAACGCATTGGTAATTACTTGCATGCTAAACCTTTATGTTTCATGTACTGGGTCCCTTTTGTATTACAACATTTTTCTCCTACAGTGCTCCAACTTTAATGAGAGCAAAGAGCAGAGCTGTCAACTATAGTTTCAAATGTTCTGCTGCTATAAAGGACATTTTGAAAATAATTTCCATTTTTTAAGAGTTCTGATACCTGTGGAGGTATTAAGATCTTACAGTGTCTTTACATTGTTGATAGAACTCTATCAGAGTTCTCTTTTGTTGTTCAGGACAAGGTTTGAATCCAGCTCATATTTAAGAGACTTTCAATCTCATCTTTGTCATGTGACCTTTGCTTCTCAAATAGAAACAAGAAGTGCAAGGAATACCTAGGAGAATTTGCAGAGAAACAGGAAAACACCTCAGTGGTAATCTTCCACTAAATCTGGGGAAAATGGTGCAGATGTAGCAAGTCTTAAACATTTTCACTTTTATGAATGTAAATCATTGAGAAGAGACTGAAGATAAGCCAATTAGTCCAACATCAGTTGTCAAGTAAATGCTGGAGTCTATTATCAAGGAAGTGATAATGGAGTACTTAAAATACCATAGAATGAATAGGCAGATTTAACATAGGTCTATGGCATGGAGATTGTTTTTTGACTATATTTTATATTTATGAATAATTTTGATAAGATTGAAAAACCACATAACCAAGGTGACATCATAATAATTGTAAATGAAGCATATACGTATTTAAAGATATTAATATGTTAAAGGAATAAGCAAACAGGTAAATGAATTTCATTTCAGGCAAGTGTGAGGTCCTCCACTTTGTCCATAAAATCGAATAGATCAGAGTAGTTTCTAAATGGTCAAATGCTGGAAAATGTGGAGATCTGCAGCTGGTGGCGGGGAGAGGTGGTTGGAGGGGTCATGGTCCCAATGCAAGATAGTGCTGAACAGGGTATTTAACACTAAAAAGAAATGCTGAAACTACTCAACTGATGAGACAGCATTTGTGGGAAGAAAAGCAGAGTTAACTTTTTCCAGTCGATGATTTTGCATTAAAACCTTTCAGATTAATGGATTTTTATTAATCAAAGGCATTGAGTGATTGCAGGCAAAGAGGAATATGTGGGTCTTTAATCTTTTTAAACAGCAGAACAGGCTCAGGGAGCAAAATGGCTCAGTCAGCTTCCCATGATCCATAGACAGTCATCAACCAGGAACTAGTTTCTGTCAAACAATGAAAATGGATGTGTGTGTACTGCATTGTGATTACTGAAGTCCTTCTCTACATTGTAGAAGACAACAGATGACAGACTGAAGGAACAGGACTTATGTGAGCTGAGGAAAGGGGAACTTTGACAGGATAGCATGAATGTTAATGAGATTCACATTTGTCTGACAGCATGTTTGCTCAGGAAAATAAACAACATGGATTTGTTTGATGCTCATGGGAAGATATTTCTGGGCACTACAAAGGACTCTCCATCTATTGCTAAAAACGGGTTAGAAAGACTTGTGGATTTCTCCAGAGGGATTTGACCAAAAACAGCAAAGAAAGAAGAGGTTGGAAGACTGGTGCCATCAAGTGGGGTAACAGAAGTATGATGCAAAAGGAAGAGGAGTATTATGGTTGTGGAAGGAAGCACAGTTGGAAAAAAGGGTACCAACTGTGTAGGCCAAGACTTGACTGGTTGCTCCTGCAGAAATAGTTAGTTGCACCTGCATCTCATTTCTCTACCAACTATTCATATTGGAATGCACCTAAAAGTCACATCAAGTTTGTGAGGTGTGTATAGTGGGGCAAAAATGTAGCTATGCCCTCTATGTGGATACGTGGGAAATAATAGTCAGTGGTTCAGATTCAATCCAAAATGTTAATATTCTGAACTGAGATTATGGTCCCCATCTAAAGTGAAAATTGAGGCCAGTTGCCCATTCGTGGGTGAACAAAGATGCTTATAGCCTGATCCTAGTGGTGAATAATATACAAAAAGTGGTTTGCAATCTGGGAAAATCCAACAAAATATCATGAGTTTGAAAATGTGGATAAGGCCTTCAACTGGTCTGCAGTATCACCATACACAACACTAATGTGTATCTGACTTTAGTAGAGTGTTATCTCTAGTCCATCACATCAATTAATTGTGGAGTAGAGGGTAATGAGTTGGGCTTGTTTATTGGAACTAAGAGTATAGGAATGGAGACCAGTGTGAAGTGGCATCTGAACGTGAGCAAATATGGACCAAAGAGTTGAATTCCACAGGTGAGGCAAGAGCGATAGGCCTTGAGTTTAAGAACACATTTGACTGAGCATGGCATCGAGGAGCCCTGATCATTGTGAAGTCAGTTAAGAGGAAAATACTGGTTGGAATCATACTTGCACAAAAGATGATGGTTTTGGTTGCCAGACGTCAATCATTCCAGTACATCGACTCTTCAGTGAAGGCTGGCATCTGTAGAATATCACTGGAGAGCTCTTCAGGGCAGTGTCCCAGGCTCAACCATCCTCAGCTATTTTATAAATTACCAAAATTCCATCATAAGACCAGAAGTAGGGATGTTTACTGATAATTGTACAATGTTCAGTTCAATTCAATTCACAGTTCCCCATTGACTGAAGCCAGCCATGCCTGCATGCAGCAAGATCAAGATCATATTCAAGAATGGACTGCTAGACAGCAAGTAATATTCACACCAAAAGAGCCAGGCAATGATAATATCCAACAAGTAAGAGTAATCCTATCCTTGGCATTCAATCCATCACTATTGTTAATGTCCTGGAGGCTGCATATCCCTGAGAGAAGGGAGTCGCTTCCTTTCCTCTTCAAAGCCTTTGTAACAGTGACAAGGCAGAAGCAAAGAATATGATGGAATACTCTCCATTTTCCTGGATGAGTACAGTTCCAAGAAGCTCAAACCCAGCCTAGACAAAGTGGCCTGATTGACTAGCACTTCATCAACCATCTTAAACATTCATTCCCTCCATTACCACTGTACATTGGCTGCAGTTATTCACCCAGTTACTCTGACAGCATCTCCCAAACCTTCAATCTCCAGCACCGACAAGGGTAGCAGGTGAATGGAAGCACTGCCACCTATGGGTTCCTTTCCAATTTATACACCGTCTTGATTTGGAAATATATTCATTGTCACTGGATCCAAATCCTGGAACTTCCTGCACCAATAGCACTGTTGGAGTACCTTCACCAGAAGTATTACACCAGTACAAGAAAGTGGTTTATTACCATTTTTTTCCAAGGGCAGTTAGGAAATGGCAATAAATACTGGTCTTGCCAGCAACATCCAGATCTTGAAAATGAATAAAAAGCAATGGTGGTTGAAACAGAACAAAATGAATTCCCAGGAGGAGCAGCGATAAAACAGGCATCCAAGGCAATGGATAATTAACTACCTTGCACATGGGAGCAGCGCTCCGGTAAGGGTAATATTCTTGGACCAAGATCCAGATGAGATGCTGTAGCCCCAGTAGTGAATGGAAATGGAAAATAGGGAAAAAAGTATGATTTACCTTCTAACTTTAATTTTACAGATTTAATGAAGGTTCTCACTGCATCAAGGAGAGGAACATGTTTGTGGAAGAAATAAACACAAGGAGGTGCCGGGGGTATTTTCTATTAAATATCATGACCCAGCCAATCACCTCATCCACTTTCACACCTGACCCCCTCATTCCTTGATTATTTTTGAGTCCTAAAATCTTTTATTTTCTTTCTTAAATATACTCATTGACTGGCTATCCACTGCCCTCTCAGATCAAGAACTCCCATGATTCACAACCTCTTTGAGTTGAAAATCTACTCCTCATTTCTTATCTAAATGGCTTCCCCCTTTCTGCATAGACTATGCCTTCTCATCAGTGGATCAAGGGACAGGTGATGTGGGGAGAAGTGTCATTTGACGGGGTTGTCTGCAGTTGGGGGTCAGGGCTGTAGTCAGTCTGGAGTTTGGGATTGGGAAGAACAGTGGTGTGTGTGAGAGCAATGTGCTGTTGGATGGGGGAATGGCAGGGGGAATGGTTTAGTTGGGTGGTAGGAAAGGATTAGACTAAAAAGAGCACCAAATCTAGTTGTTTGTGGAGTGTCCTGTGACAATGTGAACTAAATTCTGCAGAGGCGGCATCACTTCTGATGTGAACCTTGTGTTGGGCACACGCAAGTAAGAATGACTCAAATTTCTGAAGTGAAAAAAAGCAATCTATAAATGGCTGTTGCCAGGTTTCACACGGAAGAGTCCATTTTCAATGGAGTAATGCTGAATTAAGTAGCACCCTGTAATTTAATTTCTCAAATCTACTATATTTTCTGAATAAAATTAATCACCTCGTGTTTCCCCATGTTAAGCTCCATCTTTTTGTCCACCTGCTTAATGTATTTAGATCCCTTTGCAGGTTCTTTACCATCTTCACATTTCTATCACATTGAATTTGTTCCTCAAATCATTAACATAATTTATAAAAATGGGTAATATTGAAGCTAAGGCAAAGAAAGAAGTATAACCAAATAGGAAGGCAAATTGCAAAATGAAATGAAAGAGTGTTACAAGGAATGGTAGCTTATTTTTCAGTGAATTTCATGAAAGTTGGAACATGTATCGGTAGTGTTTTTCTTCATTTAAGCCAACTTGGTGGGAGTGTTATGAATGTAGAAATGTTTCCTAACTCTATCTTGAAAGTACTGTCTCTAATATTTAGATCATGTATCATAGTCCTAGATACCCCTCACAGTGGAAGTCATTTTGCTCTTTCTTTCCCCTCAGTGCTCCTTATTAACTACAATAAAATCATCTCTTAACCTTCTAAATTCCAGGCGCTCTGTCCCTTTCATTTAATCCACGCAGTTTAGTTATCGATGTTGCTCTCCATCCTGGTTCAATGTATCGCTTCAAGGATGTGCTCCAATTTATTGGATTATGACTTAAATGCTGAGAAATTTGGAATTACTGAGGAGCAAAGTGATTTAGGAATTTAGGTGATATAGAAGTGGTTTAAGTAATATAGAAATTACAAACAGTAAAAGCTCATGAAACAAGAAGCAACGACAAACCTGATGCAGGGTTTCAAGCCGAAACACATCTGCAGTCTCTTGTGTCTCCAAGGCTAATGAAATATTTTTCTTTATTTCAAGATGACTGAATAGGAAGGTGTTATGCTATGGTGGCACAGAGTTTAGGTCAGATTCTGCTCAAGTACAGCTTATTTGACATTCTCGTGTTCTGAGTGGGGTTTATACAAAGCTTTCTGATTTGCTCACCAGCTTCAATTTCAAGCTTATTCTGAATTGGTTTATTTCAATTTCAGAACAATGAGAACTATAAGTAGTTGACCTTGGTGTCTCTATGCTCTAAAGTGGTTAGAGTAGCCAGGGTACAAGACTCGTGCTGACAATGGACCTGTAGAAAAGGCTGGTGAGGATACTTGTGTTTCCTGCTGTTAAATAGTGTATGATTCAAAGCTTCTGAATGTAAACAGGAGACATCTTTTAAACCATTAAAATGAAGAGTAAGCATTTCTGCTGTGCTATGTTAATGGTCAGAAAGGCTTCACATGGGCCTTTTCTGCATTTTTAACAAAAAACTCAATGAAATTCAATTAGAAAAAAACTGTAAGTTTTCAGTTCTTTAAATTGCACAAGCTTCTTGTACCACAGACTTTCTGTTGTGCTGTCAATATAATCTTTAGTAGATTGAGTCATACAAAGCATGTGCAATGAACAAAAGGTGGTTTAAGGTCTGGTGATACCATAATCCTATGCAACACTGACAGATCAAAATATCTCTTCAGACATTTACCAAAGGTTCAAATGCAGCTTTGCCCTTCTCTGGCCAGTTAAATTCTATGCACATAATGTGAATAACATATGGTTTCAATGGATGACCACTCCTTGTAACTATATGTAGTTATGAACAAGGGAGTTGTGAACATCCCTGAATATCAGTTGACAAAAATAGCAAACATATGAATAACACTTCATCCTTGTATGTTTACATTATTCTGCTGAAAGTTTGGGGATGTAAATGGGGACCATAATTAATACAAAGTTGTCTAATAAACAATTTCTCTGTAGCTGGAACTTAATTTTATAACAAGCTTTCACAGAAATACACTAGATCAATGCAGCAAATTGAATATGTAGTGATTTTTCATCCGTATTGCCTTCATATTCTTTGTGACAGTTTGGATTTACAATTCAAACCTCAGATGTCTCCCTAATTTTGTGTATAAAAGGCTCTGTTACTGTTTAATACCTTCTAAACGAATAGGGATTTCTTTCAAGGATTTTAAATAGGATTGTAATTAATTGATCTGAATTACCATTTAGATTCACAAAATATAAAAACATATCCTCACCTTGAATTGCAAGATTTAAAATTCAGAAGGTTCAAAAAATATTATTTCCTCTGTTTACATATCAAATGCATTTAAACCTAATTTTAATGCAAGAGCTATATCCATTTAACACAAAAAGTGCTTTGATCTTTGGTTATTCACTTCATTTACCACAAGCAGATATCCTGAAGCTTTGCACCTAGTGGCTTTGGCAAATGTGGCACTAAAGTGTAATGCTACCTTTCTTTCCTAAGTAATTTTCAGTGTAACTGATTAGTGCAGTTTTGTCACTGAAACATTACTGACAAGAATTCCCTTGATTACCTATGTCTCACAAAAGATATATCCCTCAAAAGCTCTGCCACTTATTCATGCCTTTATGTCCCCAGACACAAGAATGGGCCATCTGTATTTTCTCAATATGTGCAAACAGTAAGATGGCCTAGATTATCACTGAAGCAAATAACTACTCCACACACCCCAAATATTATCTCAGTTTCACTGAAATGAAGTAACAAGAGTTTGATAGCAACCTTGGTTGATTCTTTTGAAATCTGCATTAAAACTTGTTTAAGACTGAATCATCCGAAGTTCCCATACCTCAGCCCTTCCCGGTATTAAAAAGGGGTAAGCCTTCTTATTAGTGCACATACCCTAGCTCTGCATATTAATGAAACAAGAAGAGCAACAGGGATAAGAAGTTCTTGAAAGTAAGGAGTCACTGTAGAAGACAGCAGTACCCTCACTGATGTTAAATTTGGATGTAAGCCGAATCTTTTAATGTTCTATGTATTATGTACATAGTTTTAATGTTCTATGTTCTATGAATCTTCTATGTTCTATGTATTAAGGAATAAAATATAATTCTGGGAAATGAGCTCTGTAGAACATTGCAGTGCAAGTTCCCATCCACAAAAGCAACATAGAAACCATTGTAAATTTTTATGTAATTTCTACATAAGCATAATCCAGGAAATTTATGGCTATGGATCAGGATATTATGTCAGATATTGCCATGGTGAAACCCTCCTGCACTCACTGCTGATCTACAGGGTGGTGGTGTGTATGTTCTTGCCTTTGTCTGATCTGTCAGTGTTGACTTGCTGCTAAATGCAGTCAGAATCCAAAATGGTGAGGTGCCACGTGGCAGCAAGGCCTTGCATAGTGTAATGTTATTACATAAGGTAGATAGACAAGCTACATTCATGAAACAACTGAAAGAAACTAACAGGCAATTTAGTCATGCCCTTTGGCTTAGCTATCATACCTGTCAAGGGCTTTGAATGCTTTTAAATGGACCTGGCATTCGAAAACTATTAATGATCAAACAATTGATATTGGAAATGATTAGACATTAAATGGTTCTAATTGTTTTTAAATATTTTGAACTAAATTCCATTCAAAAATAAGTATCAGTGAATACTTGCAACAATGTTGTATGCAGGATTTACCAAGTTGGCAGTATGTGACTACTATTAGGAGTAGGAAGGAATATAATCAGATTTAGCAGCAGAGACAGTTCTAAGCTTTGGCCACCCTGTTGGGGTGGGAAGGGAGAGGAGAGATGATGGTTCTGCAATTTGTTAGCACTGGACAGATGGTGGAGCTTGTCAAAAACTGGTTAACATTTAGAGTAAAGGTTTTTCAGCATGAGGTTTTGATAAAAAGCCATCAGCATGGTTTAACAGAATTTTACAAGATTCACAATCCTTTGCGTAAACAAACTTCACCCATTTCAGTACAAAATGACTGTACTTACTTTTGGGGAATTCAGTTTCTGCCTAGCCTTGTCTATGTGATATAACTAGCCTACTGAATATCATTTCATCTTCTTGTTGGTTGTGCATGAAAGTTTCTCAATAAATAACTACAACGTAGAGTTGCACAATTGGGAGGATTGGAGCTCATTTGTGACTTCATTTTATCTTTATAAATCTAAAGCAATAACTTATCAGACATTGGTCAGCTTTGGAAGTACAGTGCCTTACCAAATATTAGATGTAAAAGCTAACCACTAGTCTGGCTGTGCTAAATAATGCATTAATTAGATTCTAAGGTTTTATCTGGTGTCAGGGAAGCTGGTGTGGGGCATCACTGGGTCATCATTTCAGCAAGGCGTTTGATAAGGTACCCCATGCGAGGCTTATGGAGAAGGTGAGATGACATGGGATCCAAGGGGACATTGCAGTGTGGATCCAGAATTGGCTGGCCCACAGAAGGCAAAGAGTGGTCGTTGAGGGGTTGTATTCTGAGTGGAGGTCGGTGACCAGTGGTGTACCTCAGGGACCCTTACTATTTGTGATTTTTATAAATGACCTGGATGAGGAAGTGGAGGGGTGGGTTAGTAAGTTTGTGGATGACACGAAGGTTGGGGGGTGTTGTAGATAGTTTGGAGGGCTGTCAGAGGTTACAGAGGGATATAGATAGGATGCAAAGTTGGGCTGAGAAGTGGCAGATGCAGTTCAACCCAGATAAGTGTGAAGTGGTTCATTTTGGTAGGTCAAATATGTTGGCAGAATATAGTCTTAATGGTAGGACTCTTGGCAGTGTGGAGGATCAGAGGGATCTTGGGGTCCGAGTCCATAGGACGCTCAAAAGTGGCGGCGCAGGTTGACTCTGTGGTTATGAAGGCATATGGTGTATTGTCCTTCATCAATCGGGGAATTGAATTTAGGAGCCATGAGGTATTGTTGCAGCTACATAGGTCCCTGGTCAGACCCCACTTGGAATACTGTGCTCAGTTCTGGTCACCTCACTACAGGAAAGATGTGGAAGCCCATAGAGAGGGTGCAGAGGTGATTTACAAGGATGCTGCCTGGGATGCAGAGCTTGCCTTATGAATGCAGGTTGAGGGAACTCAGCCTTTTCTCCTTGGAGAGATGGAGGATGAGGGGGGACCTGATAGAGGTGTATAAGATGATGAGACGTATTGATAGGGTAGATAGTCAGAGGCTTTTCCCCAGGGCTGAATTGGTGGCCACAAGAGGACATAGGTTTAAGGTGCTGGGGAGTAGATATAGAGGAGATGTCAGGGGTAAGTTTTTTACTCAGAGACTGGTGAGTGCGTGGAATGGGCTGCCAGAAATGGTGGTGGAGCTGAGTAAAATAGAGGGCTATGGGTAAGCCTAGGTGCCAGAAATGGTATATGGAGCTGAGTAAAATAGAGGGCTATGGGTAAGCCTAGGGACAATGTTTGGCATAGCTTTGTAGGCCGAAGGGCCTGAATTGTGCTGTAATTTTTCCATGTTCTATCACTTCCTGATACAATTTGTCAACGAGACTCACCACAGGGAACACAAACTTAGAAATCTATTCTAAATGCATGGCTGAAGTGTAATAGATGTTCTCATCAGCACCCACTTGGTAGCTTGACAGGATCCATCTCTTAACACCTGAGGCCCATTGCGCACATCAGATGGCTGGACAAGGGCAGGACCTGTCAGATTCTTGAGTTTGCCAGTTGCAGTGACTTTGAGTTCATGCTGATTACAAGGACATGAATGGTGGTCAGGACATGCAGACTATATTAAGAATAGACCGCTAAACAAAGGATTCCATGGAGTAAGTTGAAGTAGCAGAATTGGAAGGAGAATGAACAATGAGAGAAATACAAGGATACTCCGGAACACAACTAAACTACATTTTAAAATCTCCAGGTTGAAATTCTGGTAGATCTAATATGGCAACATAATTAGGATGCAGGCATCACTTTTACCTTTTCTTCCAATGTTTGTGTTGTTTTAAAATAGTATATAATTTTTAAGTTTGTGAGTGTAATTCATTCTGTCCCACAATTGTTTGCATTCTGTTGGTGATTGATTAATATTCATCACTTGTGCACTAATCCACCCAGAGAGGGGGAAGAATTCTACAACAGCTTGCTTTTACATCGTGCCATTAATCAGAAAACTAGACTAAACTCCAGGATCACTACTAGACAAAATTCCACACTGAGCCACTTGGTGTTATCCGTACAGGGAATGGAAAACATGAAGTAGATGGTTTTAAGGACAAAATAGGAAAAGGTGGAGAATGGGGGAATTGCAGAGCCTAACCCAGACAAGTTCCATACAACAATAAATTGATGAAATGTGGGAATGCACAAGAGATCCATAATCGGACAGACACAGAGATCCCTGGTTGTAAACTCAGGAGATTACAACAACAGGGAAATGCCAAGCCATTTAGGGACTTGAACACAAGAACTCGAATTTTAAAATTAACTGTGAGCTAGGTAAGCTAGCAGACATATGTTGTGTGAATGGGACTTATTAGGAATTAGGACATGAACACAGTTTTTAAAAAAATTTTTTAAAAGTTTTATTTACAGCGTGGTAACAGGCCCTTCCGGCCCAACGAGTCCACGCTACCCATTTTAAACCCCCATGTTAACCTACCCGTACGTCTTTGGAATGTGGGAGGAAACAGAAGCACCCAGAGGAAACCCACGCAGACACGGGAGAACATACAACTTCTCTGGGTTTACAGTTGACACAATGAGGTTGGTCTGATAGGTGTGTGTTACTTGGTTAGGTCTGGAGGTAACAAAGGAACAGATGAGCATTTCAGCAACATTTGAATGAAAAGCAAAAATCTGCAGATGACAGAAATCTGAAATACAAACAAAATTCTGGGAATACTGTATTGGTCAGGCTGCATCTGTAGAGAGAGAAACAAAGTTAATGCTTCATTTTGATGACCTTTCATCAAAACTGGCCAATTCTGAGAAAAATTGGAAAGGCTGGTTTTCTGAAATTGTTGAATTCAATGTTGAGCCCTGAGGTGAGATGCTGGCCCTCAACTTTACAATGGACATTATTGGAACAGTACAATAGGCCAGAGATCAGAAAGGTAAGAGTGGCAGTAAAATAGAGAGTTGAACTGACAGACGACTAGAAGCTCAGGGTGACACTGCAGACTACAGTTGCTTGTTATTTTAATTCTCTATTCTACTCACTCTGACCTCTCTGTGTTTGGCCTCTTACACTGTTCTAACAAATGCTCAATAAACAGCACTTCTTCATCTAACGAGACACGTGACGGCCCTCAGGACTCCATTTCTGAAAAACTTCAGATAAACAGCCTTTCCAGTTAATACTTGAACAGGCCAGGTCTGACAGAAGGCCCTCACCTGAAACTCTAACTCAGTTTTTTGCCTCCACCGATGTTGCCTGACCTGTTGAACTTTTCCAGCATTCTCTTCAGATTTACAGCAACTGCAATGTTTTACATTCCACAATTCCAGCATTTTTTTTTTGCATCTCTCTGTTTTCATTCTTCTCCCTCCAATTACCCCTTATCTGGGCAGATTAGCTGTGATTAATAAGCCTTCACCACTCTCCATCAGCCACCACCATTTTTTGTGTCATTAACTCTCTTGGCCTCTTGTCCATCACAGACTTTCCCTTTGTTCCCTTCATCCTTCCCCTTCTCTGCAACTTAAAGCTACTTTTGTCTGTAACTTTTCCAGGTTTTGATGAAAAGTCATCAACCTGAAATGCTAATTCTGTTTTTCTCTCCACAGATGCTGCGTGATCTGCTTAGTATTTCCAGCACTCTGTTTTAATTTCAGCAACATTGGAGCTATGGCAAGGGTAATGAGCTCTAAACAACCTCAAGAACCTTTGAGTTTTTGACCTTTGACCAGTGAAATCTTAAGTTTGAACCTTACTCTTAACAAGTGCCGAGCTAAATGGTTTACTGTGTCTTCCTAGCCACAGACTTGGTGAATTCAAGCAAATCTTTTCTGGATCGCATTGAAAATGTGAGATCTGTGAATCATGAGTCGCCATCTCTGGAATAGGTTTTTGCATACTACAAAAGCACCTTTGAGGTATAGCAATTATAACTGGTTTAAGCAACAAAGGATTAGACAGGAAGAGCTAAAGTTCTCACTTCTAGCCTCAGTTCGAGTAATTCCTGTTATTCATTTCAACATGTTTTCGTGCAGGAACCAGTAACAAGATCAGATTTGGCTTTGCATATTCAACCAATACTCAGCCTCTGAGCTCAGAATACATAACGGCCATCTGTATGAGAAATTACAAGTGACAATGAACTGCATCCCCAATTGAGAAAGAGCAACAACAGTACCCAACACCTAAAATATTGAACTGGTAAGTTGTGAGGATAGCCACTAGAGGACAGTGTGGGCACATTTAGAAAATAAGAATGTAAGAGCATAAGAACAAGTAGGTGTAGTCCATACAGCTCCTCAAGCCTGCTAACACCATTCAGTATAATCATGGCTATCTACTCCACATTTTTGCCCAGCCTCCATAACTATTGAACCTATGTCCAAAGATCTACATATTCAACGACTCTGCCTCCCTGGTTCTTTGGGTGGAGAACTCCAAAGATTCATGACTTTTTAAAGAGATGAAGTTCCTCCTTGGCTATATCATAAATAGGCAATCCCTTTTTTTCTGTAGCTGTTCTCAAACCCAAATCTGACATGGGGAATATCCTCTCAGCATTCCCCTGATAAATCCCTGTCTGAATATTACCTTTCAATAAGATTGCCTTTCATTATGGTGAACTACAATAAGTATATACCCAACCTGCTCGATAGTTCCTTGTATGACAACACTTTATCCCAAGATTTCACCCAATCAACTATCTCTAAAATGCTTCCAAAGTAAGTATGTCCCACATTAAATAGGGAGACTAAAAGTGTACTTGGTCCTCCAGGTGTCCACATACCAGTGGCCTGTGCAGTGGTAGCAAGATTTCTGTTATGGTTAAAAAGGCACTCAGAACCTTGAGCCACAGGTGAAACAGACCATTATTCAGCACAAGAAAATGTGCAGTGGAGATCAGTTGGAAGAATCTACCCCCAAATCATCAGGTTTTATACTTTTAGCTGCAATATTAATATGTAACAGATCATTGACAGTCTATTAGATTTTTGTGAGACCAGGTAGCCATCTGGGACCTCCTATGCATAAGTTTGAGAGGGAGGACATTTTTCTTCCTTCCTGCCAAATACCTTCACTCTAAAATATCTGGACCTTTCATCTATTGTATCCCTGTATTGATGTCAGTAGTCAATCACTGGTACATTTCACCCCACCTCACCCCACCCCACTGTATACTGATCTCCTTATCCAATTCTCATCAGTGTGTCATGATTGTCTTAAGACAAAGGGCTACATAGCATTTGCTCTGTCCCAACTTCCAACAAGTTTCCTCATATATAATGAGGAACCAATCATTGCCTTGCATAAATATGGTGATCAGTTTCCAAGCCACTTATGTCAAGTGGTTGCTCACTGTGTGTGATATTGCAGCTGCTGTTTAATAGAGAGCGGTCTGTTTTAACAGAGCGGACTTTATTTACACAGCTGTACCTTGTGATTACAAAACTGATCACTGCTTTTAAGTAACACCACATTAAAAGTAGTTTCAAGGTGGTTCTTGCTTCTATCAATGGTCCCTATAATAATTATATACACTCCGACTATGGTTCTCCACTCTCTAATAACTTCCTGACATTAATATTCCATCCAGCTTCCAATAATGACCAACGTTCCAGTTGTTCCTAATTACTTGCTGTACCTCCATGTATTCCAGGTTTGGCGGATCTCGCCGTACAGTCACATACTGTAGTCTCTCTATTTAACTAGTATTCTGTTTTTGCATTCTTTCTAGCAAAGTGGATAACTTCACCTATGTCTGCATTATAATCCATCTGTCAATTTTTCCCACACACTAAACCAACAGATGCCTTTTCAGGCTCTTTTTGTCCTTCAAATAACACTCTTTCCCATTCACATAATCATATTTCTGACAACGTAGAAAGAAGCCACTCACCCCATAAACTGGCTCTCAGATCAATCTCCAATCCCATCACTCCCATTCCCTCGCTTAGTTCCTGGTAATCTGTTCTCTCTCACATGCACATCAGCCACCTATAGTTGGGGTAACCTACTAGTCAGCATGTCTTTGGAATATGGAAGGAAACTGGAGCACTGGGGAAACCCATGCAGTCACAGAGAGAATGTGCAAACTCCACGCAGACAACACCAGAGGTCAAGATTAAACCCAGGCCCCTAGAGATGTGTGAGGCAATAACTATGTGCTTCTGTCTCATGCAGTAACCCTTTGTTTTTGATTGCCCTTTGAAAATCCAAATACATTTCATCTACAACTTCCTCTAAATCCACCTTGCTCATTACTTTCTCAAAGACTTAAAATAAGTTTTCAGACATGTTTTCCCTGTCAGAAAACTAATTTGACTCTGCTTAATTGTATCACAATTTTCGAACTGTCCTTTTGCAAGTTCCTGTACAACAGATTGCAGCGTTTTCTCAGAGACATTTTCGGGCCAACTGGTTTATAATTTTCTGCTTTCTGCCTCCCTCCTTCCATGAATAACAGCATTATGTTAGTGGTTTTCCAATCAGCTGGGACTTTCCAGGAATTAGGGAATTTTGCAAAATCACAAACCAATGCAACCATCGTCTCTGCCTCCATTTCTTTTAAGATCCTATGTAACAGACAATCGAATTCAGGGTACTTAGCCTTTGGCCCCTCTATTTATCTAGAGCTTTTTCTTTATACTTAAGTTCCTTTGTCCCATTTCCCCCCCAATCTGAAATACAAATGTTCCCTTAAATTGATTAGCTACTATTTTACCTTTATATTTTCCTATCTTCACTTAGGGCAAAGTCTGCCTCCTGCCTATGCAATTACCAAGTTTAAGCCATTAGTTTCAGAAAACAATCTCACATTCTCAAACTGTAAAATTCTATCATGTTTTGATCACTCAATTTACTTGATCAGATCTGAAATAACTTGTGTCCTGGTTGGTTCAACAACTAATTTTTCTAAGAAACTGACCCGAGAGCACTCAGATGAATTCATCATCAAGACTACTTTTGCTAATTTGTTTTGACAAATCTATATGCAGTTTAAAGTACCCCAGAATATTATTTCCTAGCCTTTCTTAAATGATACACTTTACTGGCATGCAACTGCCTGTGCTTTCTAAAATTAGATTAAACACAGGGAAAATTATTTAAACTGTAGCATTATAAAGAAGGTAGAATATCAGATGTGTATGTTCCCAAATGGATGGAAGGCTAAGCAGCATTGTTTCAAGACCTTAATTGCAGCATTTGGTTAAAAGGAAACTATTGAAGAACTAACACAAAACTGGGTTGGGAATGTTGAGCTATAAAAAGGGCTAAGCTCATCCCTCTTCTTGGAAAGAACAGCTGAAATGAAATGTGAAAGTGGGCTGTCATTTTCAAGATGTGCTTTACAGAGCTGTTCTCCAGCTTCTTTCAATTTTTTGAGGGATGCATTTGTGTGCACACAGGGCAATGTAAGAGCACATCTAACAACATAGACCTTTTTTTTTTCCTGATCTGCAAACAATAATACCTATTCAGATAAAGAAATCAAAATTGGACCCTGATGCTGACACCAGTACCACCTAATCACATCAAAGCAACACCTTTATCCAACTTTAGGCTTTCCAAGTGGCTGGTGAAGCTTTTGAGCTGGTTCTGCTGAAATACTGCGGTTCCCTAGATATAGATCCTTCTCGTGTTTAACTGGGTGGGGAAGGGAACAGCCCAGGAATGCATTTCAAAGCATTGATAGCTGAGGGGGATGTGCTTAGAAATAGAGAAAATCTGTTCAACGCAATGCTTTCTCTTTTTTGACTGAGGACTGTGGGTGTCTTTTCAATCTTGTAGCAATAGGGCCAACATCCCTTCAAAGTGCAGACATAGAGACTGCAGATGCTGGAATCTGCAGCATAAAACAAACTGTTGAAGGAACTCAATGGATCAGGTAGCATCTGTAGAAGGAAATGGACAGTCAGGATTTTGGGTCAAAGTCATTCACCTGGACTGAAAGGTAGAAGGAAGATAGCCAGTATGAAGAGGTGAAGGGAAGAGGGGAGCAAGAGCTGCCAAGTGATATGTGGATTCAAGTGAGGAGGGATGATAGGCAGATGGAGTGGAAATAGCGACAGAGGCTGGGAGGTGATAGGTGGAGGCAACAGATGGCTGCAGATGATGGAGTCTGATAGGAAAGGAAATGGAGCATGGAACCAAATAAGGGAGGTGGTGTAGGCAGATGGGAACAGTGAAGGAAGGGGACCCAGTGGGAGGAGTATGTGGGTAATGGGCAGATGGAGTGGGTGGAGGAGGGGAAAGAAACAAGGTGATAGGGGCTGGGGTGGGGTGTGTGTGGACTGGGTGTAGGAGGAATTGGGTAGACCAGGAGGAAAGAGAAAAAGGACAGAGGGGGAGCAGTTTACCTGAGATTGGAGAGTTCCGTGTTCGAGTTGTTGGGTTGTAGACTACCCTGGTGGAATATGAGGTGCTGTTCCTCTAGTTTGCATTTAGCCTTACCCTGGCAGTGGAGGAAGCCGAAGGCAGACATGTCACTGTGGGGATGTGGAGGGGAATTAAAAATGGTTAACAATCAGGAGCTCCAGATGGCCGTGGCAGACAGAGCACAGGTGCTCGGCAAAGTGGTTGCCTAGTCTGTGCTTGGTCTCACCAATGCAGAGGAGACTAACAAACTGATTGGTTAGGTAAATCAGAGACTTCAATCCCTTCCTTAACATTATGAGCACTCTGGCAAAGCAATGCCTTAAAATGTAATAGTTTCCAAAAATTCTCTTGTCTCTGAGGCTGTCTCTTAGGATCAACAATGAGATGAGATATCTTTATTAGTCACATGTGCATCGAAACACAAGTGAAATGCATCTTTTGCGTAGAATGTTCTGGGGGAAGCCCACAAATGTCGCCACGCTTCCAGCGCCAACATAGCATGCCCACAACTTCCTAACCCATACGTCTTTGGAATGTGGGAGGAAACCGGAGCACCCGGAGGAAACCCACGCAGACATGTGGAGAACGTACAAACTCCTCACAGACAGTGGCCAGAATTGAACCTGGGTCACTGGTGCTGTAACAGTGTTATGCTAACTGCTACACTACTGAGCCTGCCCCTACATTACAGAGTTATATCCACTCCAGTTCTGTGGGTTCAGAGGTGGTGGATGAGGACCTACAAGTTGGGCAGAAGGAGCTTGATGGGCAGTGGATAATTAGGAGGTAGTGTGATGCTTCTGTTATTTTTGCTGAGTTTCTGTGTGCTTCCAACAAATGAACCCAAGCTTCGCAATTCCATCCTGAATGCTGCCTCTCCATTTTGAGCGTTCATGGACCATGGAAACCATGGGTCGAGGGGAATATTACACTTTTTCAGAGAGGCTTTTAATTTGGGTCTTAATGCTGGAGTTGTTGACCTGGGAGAGGACACTGATGTTGGTTTACTTAGACTGGAGGATTTTGCAGAAAGGATGTTGGAGATCTCTCTCCAATACATTCAGGTGTCTGCTGCAGGTAGCCTATGTCTCTGAAGTGTACCAAAGCACAGAGATCACTGCTGCCCAGTAAACCAGTAGAGATCCACCCCATGATTTGAGGAGTAGCTCTTCAACTAATGGGAGGAGGTAGTTGAGGAGGATCCCAGCACTGACTTTCCTAGGGGCAGATGGTAGTGAGATCCCTCTGTAGTTATTGCTATCAGATTTGTCTCCTTTCTTGAAGGTGGTCACCATTATGAAATCTCAGGCATTCCCCAGCATGTCCACCTCTTCCCAGACCTGGGAGATGAGGTTGTGACTGAATTTCCTTTCTGCCAAGTTTCAGAAATCCAGTAGGGATATTGTCTGCTCCTGAGGCAGTGTTGTTTTTCAGTAGACATATGAGCTTCCTTGACATTTTGTTTATGTGGGTATGGCTGGGATTAGACCAGAGAGTTTGGTGTGGAATGTATTCATGGACAGACTCTCAAATGAAGAGTTCTTCAAAGTGTTCCTTCCAGTGTGTTTTACAGTGGCATGCAAAAGTTTGGGCACCCCTGGTCAAAATTTCTGTTACTGTGAATAGCTAAGCGAGTGAAAGATGACCTGATTTCCAAAAGGCATAAAGTTAAAGATGACACATTTCTTTAATATTTTAAGCAAGATTACTTTTTTATTTCCATCTTTTACAGTTTCAAAATAACAAAAAAGGAAAAGGGCCAGAAGCAAAAGTTTGGGCACCCTGCATGGTCAGCACTTAGTAACACCCCCTATGGAAAGTATCACAGCTTGTAAACGCTTTCTGTAGCCAGCTAAGAGTCTTTCAATTCTTGTTTGGGGGATTTTCACCCTTCTACCCACTTGTTTTAGAACATAGAATAGTGTAACACAGGAACATGCCCTTTGGCCCACAACATTGTGCCAAAATAAATAAATTAGGAATTAATGCCTAACTAAACTAATCCCTCCATTCTCTGCACATTCATGTGCCTGTCTGAGAGCCTTTTAAATGCCTCTATCATATTTGCCTCTGCTACCACTCCTGGCAGAACATTCCAGGCACCCACCACTCTCTGTGTAAAAAAAACAAAATACCTGCCCCACATAGATAGACAGCCGGTATCTTTCTCCCAGGGTCAAAATGCCTAATACTAGAGGGCATGCATTTAAGGTGAAAGAGGGTAAGTTCAAAGGAGATGTGTGGGGCAGGTTTTTTTTTATACAGAGAGTGGTGGTTGCCTGGACGAATCAAAGATTAGTGCTGTTATAGAGTCATACAGCAGAGAAATATCTGCAACTGATCTATATCCCGCTGTATCCTTTGGCAATCTTTTACACTCTCCACAACACCACTAATCTTTGATTCGTCTGCGAACTCACTAACCCACTCATCTACATTTTCATCCAGGTCATTTATATACATCACAAACAGCAGAGGTCCCAGTATGAAACCCTGCGGAACACTACTAGTCACAGACCTCCAGCCAGAATAAGTCCCATTGACCACTACCCAATTCTGAATCCAAACGGCCAAGTCACTGTGGATTCTGTGCCTCTTAAGCTTCTGGATGAGGCTGTGGGCTGAGGCCTTCAGGTGCCTGGAGCTGTTTCTTTTCCCTTGAGGTGCGCTGGAGCTTCTGATCCAGGAATGCTGTGTGTGTTTTGGATAACTAGCTTCAGGAACTCCAACCAGTCCTTGTCTTTACTGGTGGATAAGCCAAGATGGTAATATGGTGAACTTCAGGGAAGTCCAAACACAATGGACATTCAGTGTATCTTGTTGGTTAGGAGTTAACAGGTTGTCTATGAGGTGCTGTCTTACAAGGCTATGTCTTACAGTGATTTTCTTGTTGCAATGGTTCTGTTCTACCTGGCTGATAGAGATACCAGCCTGTTAGGTAGTGGTCAGTCCAGCGATCATTGGTACCTATAATGATGAAGGTAATGCAGACATCCATGCAGTCTCTCACCAGGGCAAGTGCAGTCATGATCATAGCGGTCTGGTTCGGCATTGCAGCGATCCTGAGGATCATGAGATGTTCACCTCTCCTACAGGGGGAGTGGTCGAGATGCCTGGCCAGCTTATTCTTGATGGCAAAGCTCATCCCAAGCGGACAGTATCCCTTCACTGGTATGCTTTTCCAAGAGAAGGTGTAGCTCATACTGAGTTCTTGGAGCAGGCCGATGCTGCCTGTCTTGTCTCACTCAGGGTGGCAACGTCAGTGTCAAAGCATCTGAGTTCCTGAGCTATGATCGGGGATTGATGTTCAGGTCTGCCCTGTAGGGGCTGTCTGTGAGGTTCCTTTTCTAGCTTGTGAACTTTATCTTGAGATGTGGTCAGTGCCTGTTTGTGATTTCTTTTAACATGGGATAACCCATTGAGCAAAATATCCATTTGATTGTGTGTGCTTGCAGAGGTTTCGGCAGAAGGCACAGGGCTGGGAGTGCATGAGAGCTCCCCTGAACCCAGGCTGCTGCAGTCAACCACCCTGCAACCCAGCCCAGCAGTGCACAAGGGCTGGGTGGCTTCATGGATGGGAGCAGGGGGTGACGTGGGCAGGACATGGGGGTGAGGTAAGATGTGAGGTGGGAAGAGAGAAGGTATAAAGAGAGCAGAAGGCTGATGAAAGGGAAGGGGAGGGAAGACATGGTGCAGGGAAAGAGGTGGAGGGGGCAAGTAGCAAGATGTAAGAGAAAAGGAGGGGATTCAGGGGTTGGAAGGAATGCTTCAGGGGATGGGGGGGCTGGGGACACTGAAGGAGGAGATTCAGGGACCTCATGGGTGAGGAGATGTGGGGAATGAGTGAAGGGTGAATGCAAAGAGGCAATGGTTGTTAAGGGCACTTGTGCCCAAGCCCACCTCTGTGTGCGTGCATGTGTGTGCACGCACATGTACATACATGCTAACAAGCACCCATATGTGTATCCACCTGTTTTCAACTTGGATCCCTTGTCCCTGGATCAAGACCTCACTCTGCCAGATCTGTATGGTATTTGGTGTGCAAGAATCCTCTCTCATTTTGTAAGGAACCACAGTTGCAAATGCGAAAGCAATATAATCAATCAACATATTATCACACTGATCACTTCAGAATGAGCAGGTTCAGTGTTTGAGGTGAGTTTCCTCCCTTCCTTTTAGATCAGGTACTCTGTCCAGGAATGGGCTGTTGGATTCACTGTATTGGATTTCAAAACTTTAAGAATAACAAGACTTCATCTCTTATCATTCCTCTGTACTAAAGATAAAATAGTTTTCATTGTAAGTTAATGTTGGTGATATAAACTGACAATACTGCTGTGCAAGGCAAGAGAATAATTTCAATAGGGCTATCAGATTTCCTTGGGCAAGTCTTTAAGTTGTGCAACCACAGACTTACTGCTCCTCTCACAATAACAATTTTTTATGCGATAGAACAGCAGAGTTCTACTTATATTTCAGTGCCTTCAAGAAAAAAAGTAGTTTGCATAGCCTCAGACTGTCTAGGGAAGTAATGGAGCTATGAAGAAAACTGAAGCTGTTTTTTAGTTTGCTGGTATTGATGTACTGCTGAGAAGGAAGTGTAAAACCCATTTTGAAGATCAGTGCACCTGCCCACTCACTGGATGCATTAAAAACAAGCTCTTTTCACAAAGAAATCCAATTAAAGACATTCAGACCTCCTGGCTGACTTTGTACTTCTGTGTGTGTAAAAATGCAAATCTTCATTGTTAATTATTCTAAATTGGCTCCTTTTATTAGTAAATGAAAAAATACTCATTCTTTCTAATGTAACAAAGGTGTCTTCATTTTTGATATGGTTTTCAGATGCTTTAATTTGTACAATGCCCTTAAAGTAAAACTAGTAGAAAAACCTTTGAAATTATTTAAAAAAAGACTTGTTTTTATGTTATGTGTTTTACAACCTCAATGTTTTCCAAAGTGCTTCACAGTAAATGAAGTACTTTAAAATGTAATCTCTGTTGTAATGTCGGAAAGTCTAGACTGAACACGCTTTCTCCTTGTAGGTGACTGAGTAAGTGTACATTTTTGGCTCAAGCTGCTTTGGCTAATTAAAATGGTAAATACTTTTATAGTCATCTTATTTCACTATTGACTTGATAAAGAATCATTGGATGAGTGTCAACAAAATAAATAAATGGCATTCTTTGTCCATGCTTCATGTGGTTGTATATGATGAATTATATTTTACATGATACAGGGCAGAAACACATTTTTTCAAAGGTTTTCCACCAGAATTTTTAAAAAATGAATAGAATTTTACAGGGGAAATGTTTCAGGTTGCCAGTAACTTGATCATCTATTCAGAGCATTTAGCCTTTGAAATGGCACAGAAGCTGACATGAAATTTTTAATCATCCTATATTTTCAGTTGAGGTAACACAGCAATAAATGGTCATGGTAAGATCCAGAAAATGGATAATTATATAAGTGGCCATCAATGTTAGTTCCTGTGGCATTTTCTAATGTTTGAAATATTTTCTGTTACATTGGTGTAATTAATGGTTGACCCGTAAACTTGAGGCTGATATGTTTCACCTGTGTGGTTTAAATGATTGAAGCACTCAGAATACAAGACAGTAATGAAACATTATGATTATCCATTAAACAATGTGACTTTTTATCAATGATTCATGGATCACCTTGCAGAAAGCTAAGTAGCATCCTCTGGAATCAGAACTGGATAATACGGAGTGGACGGAGGGCCTGTTTCTGTGCTGTATAACTCTGTGAATCTATGAATCCATGTTAACAAAAGACAGCAAATGCAACGCTTATGTAAGGAAAACAAATGACTACTGTAACACAGGAGCACAGTTTGAGATTGAAAATCCTCAGAACTGTGGAGCTCCACTCAGGAGACTGGATTGATGCTATAATACATTTGTTGCTATGTGTGAAATGGAAATAGAAAAAATAGCTCCAGGTGAAGATGAGATAAAAATAGTTGGCAATGAAATAAAGTTTGAGTAAACCACCTAACATTCCAAATTGTCTGAAAATAACATGCTGTTAACTTTTTAAAATGATTATTACCTTTGAAATCCTAAGCTAGATATTTAGGAACAAGAGTAGATAACTCATCTAACCTAGCATCAGCAACCTTTTTGGAGAATGTGTTTCAAATTTCCATGACCTGTGAAGTGCCTTCTGACATTATTCCTCAATGGCCTTGCTTGGGGTTTCCACGAGAAGTCCCAAGTGGGTGGCACAATGATGCAGCTGGTAGATCTGCTGTGTCACAATGCCAGAGACCTTGAGGTGCTGTTTGCATATTCTCCCTGTGACTGCATGGGTTTCCTCTAGGTGTTCCAGTTTTCTCCTCATCCCAAAGACATGGTTAATTGACCACTGTAAATTTGTAGATAAGTGGTAGAATCTGAAGGGAGTTGTTGAGAATGTGGGGAGAATAAAACAGTGGGATTAATAGAGGATTAGTGTAAGTGAGTGGTTATGGTCAGCACAGACTCGGTGGCTTTAAGAGCCTCGTATGACTGTAAGAAGTAGTTACTTTCTAGCTACCTTAAGGTATAAAATACTTCAATTTGCTTAAAAGAATCTTGATCTTCTTTATTCATGAGTTTACTAATCTTGTCAAGGCAATCTGCTGATCCATATCCTGACTTTTTGCCATTAAAAGATGCTCTAATATTTCCATATTAGGTCAAAAGTGGATGATTTTGAACTCTCTCATATTAAACTCCACTTGTCACACTTTTCCCCACCCATTGTAACCAGTGCCCCTTTCAGTTTCTGCTTCATCTGCATGATTTACTGTGCTAACAGCATAATGTCATTTGTGAACTAAGATGTGCAAGTAATTATAAGCCAATTAAAAGCCAAGGCCCTAGTACTGATCTCTGGGGGATGCTACCAAACACATCCTGTTAATGTGAATGCATGCTCATTATCCCAACTCTATATCTCATGCCTTCTAACAAACTTTCTGTCAAAGTCAGTAGGCTGCCTTCAATTCCACCCACTTTCACTTCTGTCATCTCTCTCTTGTAAAGAACTCAATGTCTTCTGTAGGTATATGTAAATAACAATGACATTCAGAATTATCTACTGCATAATTTATTTCCTCAAAGTTCATTGTACATCTCTCACTCCTCACTTTCACATTGGCTTTAACTGATCAGCTCTTAATTTCTCCCATTGCCCTCCATGTCCTGACAACAGATCCCAGCAACTTCCCCACAGCTAATGTTGGATTCATAGACCTACATTTTTCAAGAGCTCTCCTCCTACCTTTCATAAATAATGCAATGATATTGGTCAATCCTAGGCAAAAATTCCAAAATCCAGACAATTTTGGAATGTCCAGTTCCTCAACCAGTTCTTTGGAAACCACTACATCCTGAGGGTTTGGTTTTCTTCAATCTCCTTTGTTTTTCTATTACCATATCTTATTTGTATTCAACCTAGTTAGGACTCTGACTCAATTTATTCTTATTCCTTTGATCTGTGGCATTGCTATCTATAACCTGTATTATGAAGACCAATTCAAAGTAGCTTTTAGTGACTCCGATGATCCAAGACTTTCAATTAGCAATAGGCATAGGTTACATCGTAAAGAGCCCACATTACTCTTAACTACCCCATGTTAATGGTTTTGCCAAACATTTAGTGTTGCCATTGATATCCATCGCAAGCTTATGTGTGTATATTTTAACTTCCCCTACATCTGTTTTCTGTCAGATGAAGAGAGTAAAAATTGAGTGTGATGTGTGAGAGTACGTGAAGAATAAACGAAGTAAATTTTGATCTGTTTTTGTTATTATAATGAAAGATTTTTAAGCAAATAGTTTAGACAGTGCAATGATGGGCACTTAATCTTGTTTTATACAATGTGTCACAATCCGGGAGAAAAATGCACACAGAGGCCATAACAAAGAAAAATATCAGAAAGAAGGAAAATGATGAACTTTGGATTCAATCTACAAATGTGAGCCCCCTCACTAATTCATACCACTTACCACAGGTCTCAGCACTATAACAACAGACTTCACCACGGTGCAGTATTCTGAGACACTTAGATTGTGGAATGTGTGAACGTTCAAATGAGACACCATCCTCTTGTTCAAGTGGGCATAGAAGATCCCACTGCACTGTTGAAGAAGAATCATGCATTTCTCCCAGGTCCTAGCCAATGGTTAAATCACAGCTAACTCCAAAAATAGGTTAACCAGTCATTTCTATTTCTGGAATCTTGTGAAAATTGGCTTTAGTGTTTAGCACTGCAAAATTACCACAGATTCTGAATGAAATATTTAGGGTCCTCTATAAATTCAAGAGCTTCTTCGCTATAAAGCAAGTAGTGTCAAAATAATGGTGTCATTGCTGTGGTTTTGATGGCCTGGGAAATTAACCTAGTTTCTATTAAAACACTTGGTAGGATTGAGTAAATAACAATACTCACACCCAAAGGTAAACTTCTATTTCAATAATGATAATCACAGTTCAGTAGTGGGTTCATGCTCTTCCACATCCTCTAGCCCTCAGTCGCTAGTCCCAATGCACCTATGTTCTATTGTAAATGTCACTAAGCACTTTGCCTACAATGTTTACCTCTACTCAGTTACTTATAAGCAACCATCACTGCCCTCTGTAGTCATAATTGTAAGTGAAACACTTTGTCATTTTTGAGGGATGCATTTATATACTGCTTACGTAAAGTTTTTATTTTTCTTTTCCCCAGGTGAACTACAATAATTAGAGTTTTGCTCAATTGGGTAACCATAGCAATGCTACAAACCTTGCACAGGGCCTCACTCTAGGTTTTAGAGTGCAGCTGTATAATGTTGTAAAATCTGAATGCTATATGTGTTCTTGCTAAGCTAGGCTTCCCATTGGGAATGCAGCAAAATTGAATATATTTTTAGGTAATGTTCTAAAGGAATGGATGCAAGTGGTATTATCGATTTAGTTGTCAAATAATCAGTGCCAAAGTGGATAGTAATTCATGCTGTGGTGTATGTCAAAATAGTCTAAGTCAGATTTTTTCCTCTAAATGCTAATTCAAAATCTGCTGGCTCAATAATAAAAGGATTTTAACTTAAAAGAAACTGAAAAGGGGAACTGTTGTTTTCATTCATTATCAGTTGTTTTTCAGGGAATATGGAAATATCTGTGTAACAGAAGGTGGACAGTATAGGCACGGTCTGGCCAGTCTGGACATGGTTGAATACTCCCATCCATCCCTTTTATAAGGAACTACTTCACCCATAAATTTACTAGATGACTATTTTCCACTTACTGTATTTTGCGAAAGAAATAATCCTGCTTTACATAACTCTGCAAATGATATCGACAAAATCTCTCTGATTCATTTGGTGATGATTGTGTTGATAGTTACTCTCATTATATTGTCATTAAAATAAAGAGGAATTGTTCTATTTCATGCACAGTAAAACATGGTTTAGAATTTCAGGATTCTAGTAAAAGAGGTAAGGCAAAGAGCTGTTCTGATTTGATGCAGATGGCTGCTATACAGCTTTGGGAATGTTGAAATGAATTGAATGTTAATATAAAGGCACAGTAATGTTGCGGTGCAACAACCAGAGCACATGGAAATAATCTATCAACCTCGGATAAAGGGTGAGAAATTCAATCAGATAGAACTAGATGGAGTGAAATGTAAAAATAACCACTTCTGAATTGCTTCACAACACCCTGGATATTCAATCGGATACTATACAGTATCAACGTTCTGTGTGGCAGGTGTGCATCAAGTATTTTAATTCTCCACACAAGCTCCTTTAATAAATTGCAAGTGAAGTTAGTCCTTATTGTCCTGGGGATATCTTGTCATTGGCCATGGCTGGCACTACAATGTTTCCATAATTTAGCATTGGACTGGGACCATACTAAAGTAAGCCCCATATGCAAAGGGCATAACTCCTTAATTTTTTTCCTTTCACTTCCCACATTTAATGGCTGAACAACTTTCCCTCTGGACCTGATTAGTCCTCCAACTACAGCCATGAAGCCTGCCCACCACTTCCATCCCCCATTTTGGATGCTATTGATTTGCAGTCTTTGGTGTGTTGTTTAGTGATGACATAACACTCCCACAATGGAAAAGTACAACTTCTAGGCTAGGTTGTTTCTTTATGCGCTCAGCACTTCTTTCATGCACTCAGTACTGCAGCAGCATCATAAATAACTTTAATAACTTTAATCAAAAGAAGAATCAACCAGTTGAACCATAACAATATTGCACATTACATCTGCAGAACTTGAATATATAATTTAATACCAAAGCAAAACACTTAATTTATTATTAATTAACATATTTAATACCAAATTACTTCTATAATTTAATACCAAAGCAAAACGTTGCAGATGCTGGAGATACGAAATAAAAAGCAAACACTGGAAATATTGGGCAGATCAGGTAGCTTCTGTAGAGAAGGAAACAAAATTCATGTTTCACATTGATCACCATTCATCAGAACTGGGTAAAGCAAGAGATCATAGGTTTTAATATGCAGATATGTACACCTTCCACTCCCATCTTTCAGCATTTTGGAGGTTCCTTTCTCTCTGGTTCTTTCTCATCAAGTACTGTTTCTCACTCAACTTCTCTTCCCCAATCCACAAACCCAACCACCCTCCATATCTGGTGTCATTCTGGCTCCTCTGGAAGCAACTCTTTCCTCTTAATCCTCATATAATATAACCTCATTTTGAACATCTTGTTCCACTCAAAGTGTTTGAATGTGCTTTTACCATCCATGTCTGAATTTTTCTTTCCCTGAAGTGTGAACGTTTCTCTAATCAAGTCTGAGCTCTTATCAAAGTCTCAGATGCCATCCTGAATAACTGTGATATGGATAGATTATCCTACCTCCTGCTCCACTTGCCTGCAGCTTTGTCACAGTTGATCACACCTTCCTCCTCCAATGTCTCTTTCCTGTTTCCCAGCTAAGTAGGACCAGACTCACCTCTTTCCAATCGTTGGCTTCCACTTGCAGCCATGGAAACCCCTGCAATGACTTGCTTTTCCACACCTGGTGTGATTTATTCTTCATTGCTCCTCCAACAGTTTTTCTTCTCTGTTCAATATCACTTGTTATCATCATCCACATGTATGTTGGTAACATCCAACTTTCCTCACCACCATCTCTCTTGGCCCCTCCATTGGCCTTGGAATTGTACTGCAGCACTGAATGAGCAGGAACAAGAGGAATGCTTATCACCTTAGATGGATTAAAATAGAATATTTTTCAAGCTTCTACAGCCATTGGGGATTCACGCTGGCCATGAATATAGCCCAGAGGGCAGTATTATTGCCTCATGCAGAGGAAGAAAAAGCACAGTGTGTCACTATCCTGTGGTTTGGGTGAAATGTCCTTTTATCACCCCATGATTTAACTTTGCATTAACCCAGTAGACTTTTTCCAAAGGGATTTTGGGTATAAGCTATGACTTTACAAAGAAAACAAGCCATTTATTTGTACAAAACAGAAAAAATTGGAATTGAATAGCACTATCCAGTTCATGCGTGATTTAAAATTGGTCTGACAATATTAAAAGGCACATTTTACTTCCAAAAATGCATATTGTTTTGGAAAATAAAAATTTAAATTACCATTAGCAAAAGTTGATCCCTCATGGTTTTGTACAGACTTGATAAGGGTTCTTGATGACACGTATTTTTTTGGCAGTCAATCCTGTATAGTAAAAGTAATTGACATCCAGGCAGATTATGCAGAGAGAAGGCACAACCTTCCTTTATATTGATAGCATTTTTAGTCTTTTTCATTTTGAACAACACCTCTGAGCTGGTTGCTTGATAACACTGGTATTCTTTAGATAAAACCCTAGGATTGAAGGAGACTCCATTTCACTATCTTCCACGTAGCTTGGTTTAATTGATCGCCTGCTGATTTGGAACCGCATTTGGAAGTTGCTATGGTGATGTGTTCTATTCTGTGTTGTCTTTAGCAAGATGCTATTCAGGAGCACTTTTTTCCACTCTGTTTGTTATCTGTATTTTTTTAGATACATTGCCCATATGCACTTGCTACAGAAAGGCTCCTCACTGATGAAGATGCTTTTCAGAACTACTCCTAATCAATTTGTTAATATTATTAAAGTATGCACTTTACCATAAGTTCAGCTTACCCCTTTTGTTTCTTGATTTTGAGGATGGATGTTTACACATCCCTCATTTTATTACATTGAAATAAAAACAGAAAGTCTCATCATGATTAGGTCAGTCAGTATCTGTGGGGAGAGAAACAGAGCTTAATATTCTGGCCAATGACCTTTCAACCGTAATTGGTGATGATCTAACGTGGGTACTTGTGGATAAGTTGCTTTAGATGCCACAAGTGTTCACACCTGCAGGACAATGGCAGAGTAGGCAGATGGTCTCATCAGTCATCATGTTATTGATCTGATGGTGCTGTGTTTTTTTGTGAATGGAACGCCTCACTCCTCTACTAAGATCTCGATTGCAGGTATTGGAAAATCTTGGACATACGCTCACTCCAGTTCCATACTTTTCATCAGAGTCTTTCCAGGTGCAGGCATCTGCCAGCATCAGCTGCAACAATGATTCACCCACCCTCTTCCTCCCTAGCTTTAATAATGCACGTAACTTTAAGAGTGATAGACACTCATATTATCTGTTTCTGTTCTGAGATATGCAGCCACTCAACAGCGCAACTAGCAGCAGTCAAGACAAAGCTGGCATGCTGCTCCCATCAGAGGCAATGGGCACTACATATCACAAACACCATTCCCGATTTCAAGGGCTATCACATTTAAGTCCCTAAGTCATTCAAAGCCCTTAAGGGTCACATGTAGTATATTTCAATGTCATCCTTAGGTCCAGAAGATAGGAAGCACTGTTTCCAATTGGAGTGAGGGATACCGAGAGGTAGTTGTCTTATTCAAGAATAGAGCATTGTTTGTCTATGTAAAAACTAAAGGGCTAACACTTTTTAGAATTCTAATGAAAATGGGTTATCTGCAATAATATCGAAAAAGCAATTAAATGTGCAGGAATTAGATCGCTGATTTACAGGGATAACCCCCATCAACTGACTGCATGCGAATTTATAAACTTAGCAATGCATATAATGGGTTTCCAGCGGAGCTCTTCTTCAGTATGGGTTAGACAGAACTAATGTTTTAACTTATTCTGTTTCCTTGATGCCAGACCAGGCATTTTCTTGGAATGTATTCAAAATCAGATCCTTTTTCCAGGTTCCCGAATAAATGATTTTATAGTTGTCATCCCCAGACATAAAGAACACTGTTTGACTTCTAAGGCTGACCTCTAAGATTGAAAACTAGGATTTGAGGAACTAAGCAGCCACAAAAGAACCACAAAGGCTATAGTAATTCCTAAAGGTTCATTTTCTTATTAAGAAGCCATAACCCTGCCTTGGGTAGGCTCAGCATCTGGAACAGTCGGCCTGTCAGAGCTGCCTTTTTACTGTCTAGAGAACAATTGTGTTTCTGCAGACTCTACATGTATTTGATATCCTTTTCCAATTTTACTTTTTAAAGATTGCTTTGCCCTCAGCTACTGTTAAATAGTTCCACATGCTCTGTCAATGCTACAGTACTGTTTTAAGGATACAGTTCTGTTAATGCATAGAACTATACAAACTGAACAAATTGCTGAAATTATTTTTTAAGCCATGAATGCTCTTTAATAATGCATAGAATTAAATCATACTGAAACCTGCATAAAATGTGATAGTTGATCCTTAATATAAGGTTACATCTGTGGAGGGAAAAGGGACAGTCGATGTTTCAGGTCAAGACCTTTCAACCAGACTCCAGCATCTGCAGTCTCCTGTGTCTCCTTAATATAAGGTTAAATGATATAACCAGTAAAAAATATAGAGCAAAGAATTAATGATGTGGAAGACACATCTGAATTCTTTAAAAAGTACAGATAAATCAGCACTGTCAGAGATGTTGTTTTTTGGATGATGTGATAAACTGGATTCCCATCTGTCTTCTCAGTTGAATGTGTTTGAAGAAGAGTTGAGGCATTTGCATTGGTCCATTGGCTAATATTTACCCTCAATCAACATTACTGAAATAGATTGGAGACACAAGAGACTGCAGATGCTGGAATCTGGAGCGTAAAACAAACTGCTGGAGGAACTCAGTGGGTTAATCAGCATCTGTGGAGGCAAAGGGATGATCAACATTTCAGGTTGTGACCCTGCATCAGGACTAAGAGTGTAGAAGGACAATAGCCAGTATAAAGCAGTGAGAGGGAGGGGTGAGACAGGGGCTGGTAGGTGACAGGTGGACCCAGGCGAGGTGAGAGATGATGGGCAGAATTAAGAGACAAGTGGCTGGTGGGCGAGAGATGGAAACAGATGAGGAAAAAATAAACAACAAACAACAACAATAAACAAGCAGATGGGGTCAGGTGGGGACATGTGGGAGGGAAGGTAGAGACAGAGGCTGGAAGGAGCTAACTGGAACCAGATAAGGGAGGGAATGATGGGCAGATGGAACCAGATGGGGGGGGGTGGATAAGGAGGGTTGGCCAGGGAAGAAGAAACCCAGGTGGATAGGTGTGTGGGTGATGGGCAGATGGAGACTGGAAAGGTGAACAGAGAACCCGGGTGGACCAGCAGGTGTGGTGAAGGGACACGGGGGGTGGGGGGGTGAGTTTCCTGAAGTTGGAAAATTTGATGCTCATATCCAAGGGGCTACCCAAGTGGAAAATGAGGTGCTGTAATTCCAGTTTACATTTGGCCTCACCGTAGCAGTGGAAAAAGCTGAGGCCAGACAGGTTGGTGTGGGAACACAGAACAGTTAAACATAGGAACAGGCTCTTCGCCCTGTGATGTCTGTGATGCCAACTTAAGCTAATCCCATGATCCATATCCCTCCATTCCCTGCCTGCTCATGTGCCTGTCTAAATGCCTGTCAAAAGTTGCTACTGTATCTGCTTCCACCACTTCCCCTGGCAGCGTGTTCCAGACATAATTGCTTCATAAATCTCCTTTAAACTCTCCCCCCTCTCACCTGAAAGCTATGCCGTCTAGCATATCTACTCTGGGAAGCCTACCATGAAGGTCCTTGTCGAAAGCTTAAATAAAGTCCATGTATCTGACATCCACTGCCCTACCCCTCATCAAATCATTTCTGCCACCTCCTCAAAAAACTTACTCAAGTTTGTAAGACATCACCTCCCCTACACAAAGCCACGCCAGTAGATTCTGTCCTTAAGAATTTTCTCCAATAATTTCCCGACCACTGATGTAAGGCTCACCAGTGTATGATTTCCTGGTTTGTCTCTATTGCCCTTCTTAAACAGGAGAACAACATTGGCTATTCTCTAGTCCTCTGTGCTGTCGTCTGTGGTTAAAGAAGATACAAACATTTCTGCCAAGGCCCCAGCAACCTCCTCTCTTGCCTCTCCCAATAACCTGAGATATATCCCATCAGGCCCTTGGTCATGCAACGAATAGCTCGGGATGGCTGTTGTGGACAGAGTGTGGGTGCCCCTCAAAATGATTGCCAAGTCTATGCTTTGTCTTGCTGATGTAGAGGAGGCCACATCTACTCCTTGTTTTTTATTCTTTTCCTTATCTGTTTCCACCTCTCACCCACCCGCTCTGTCTCTTAACTCTGCCCATTATCTCCCACCTCAGCTGGTTCCGCCTGTCACATACGAGCCCCTGTCTCCCTCTCACCTCTCTATACTGGCTACCTTCCTCCCCACTCTCAGCCCTGATGCAGGGTCTCAACCCAAAACGTCGAATATCCTTTTGTTTTTTGTTACTGAAATAGATAAGCTGATCTTTATCTTACTGTCTTACTACTGCTGAAAGACTTTGATGTGTGCACACTTGCTAATATATTTCAAATGTATTTCATTAGTATATGGGATAAAGATGTGAAAGTCGGTGTTTGAATCAGGTATTTCTTCATGTTAAAACACTACTGAAATGCATTCAGTTTCTTAATATGACATGTAACTCCTATGATGGTGAAAAGTTCATTATTCCATGAAACTTTGCTGTATTTGTTACTGCTGCAGGGATGGAAAATTCACATGTTTGAAAGTGAGAACTGAGTTAAGTTTCTTCCTTCTCATTTAATGATGCTGGATAGCATTTTGAATTTGGTTTAGACAGCATTTGATATTCAACCTGAGGATGCAAATCCAATGAATAGGTTACTGTTGATAGGAAGTGGCAAAAGTTCATTTATATGAATCAAAATCATACATTATCACTGACATTTGTCGTGAAATTTGTTGTTTTGCTGCAGCAGTACAGTGCAAGGCATAAAAATTACTATAAGTTACAAAAATAAATAAATAGTGCAGGAAGAGGAATAACGAGGTAGTGTTCATGGGTTTATGGACCATTCAGAAATCTGATGGAAGAGGGGAAGATGCTGTTCCTGAAATGTTGATTGTGGCTCCTGTACCTCCTTCCCGATGGTAGTAATGAGAAGAGGCCACGTCTCAGATGATGAGGGTCCCTAATGATGGGTGCCCGCTTCTTGAGGCATCCATCACGGGCATAACCACCACCCCCCCCCCACCCCCCCTCCGAAGATGTCCTCGATGGCAGGGAGGGTTGTGTCTGTGATGGGGCTGGCTGAGTCTACAACCCTCTGCAGCCTCTTTCGATCCTGCGCATTGGAGCCTCCATACCAGGCAGTGATGCAACCAGTCAGAATGCTCTCCACCGTACATCTGTCGAAATTTGCAAGAGTCTTTGTTGACCTACCAAATCTCCTCAAACTCCTAATGAAGCAGAGCAGCTGGCATGCCTTCTTTGTGATTGTTTCAATCTGTTGGGCCCACGTCCAGAAACTTGAAGCTACTCCCCCTTTCTACCGCTGACCCCTCAATGAGGACTGGTGTGTGTTCTCCCGACTTCCCCTTCCTGAATTCCACAATCAATTCCTTGGTCCTGCTGACATTGAGTGCGAGGTTATTGTTGCAACACCACTCAACCAGCTGATCTTTCTCACTCCTGTACGTCTCCTCATTGCCATCTGAGATTTTACCAACAGCAGTGATGTCATCCGCAAATTTATAGGTTGCGTTTGAGCTGTGTCTCGCCACACAGTCATGAGTGTAGAGAGAATAGAGCAGTGGGCTAAGCACACATCCTTGAAGTGCCCCTGTGTTGATTGTCAGTGAGGAGGAGATGTTATCACCGATCCACACTGACTGTGGTCTCCTGATAAGAAGATCCAGTTGCAGAGGGAGGTACAGAGGCCCAGATTTTGAAGCTTGTTGATTAGTACTGAGAGGATGATGGTGTTGAACGCCAAGCTGTAATCGATAAACAGCAGTCTGATGTATGTTTTGCTATTGTCTAGGTGCTCCAAAGCCAAATGAAGAGCCAGTGAGATTGCATCTGCTGTAGACCTACTGCGGCAGTAGGCAAATTGCAGCGAGTCCAGCTCCTTGCTCAGGTAGGAGTTAATTCTAGCTATGACCAACCTCTCAAAGCACTTCATCACAGTAGATATGAGTGCTACCGGGCGACAGTCATTGAGCCTGCTCTCCTTGGGCACCGGTATGATTGCTTCCCTTTGAAGCAGGTGGGAATCTCTGACCGCAGCAGTGAGAGGTTGAAGATGTCCTTGATCACTCCAGCCAGTTGGTCGGCACAGATTTTGAGTACCCTGCCAGGTACACGATTGGGGCCTGACGCCTTTTCAAGGGTTCACCCTCTTGAAGGATGTTCTGATGTCGGCCTTTAAGACAGAGATCGCAGGGTCGCCAAATGCTGTGGAGATTCGCCCAGGCCTAGTGTTATTCTCCCTTTCAAAGCATGCATGAAAGGCGTTGAGCTCATCGGGGAGTGAAGCATCACTGCCATTTATGCTGTTATGTTAAAGAGATAATGATAAAAGCTAGTTATTTAATAAATAAATATCTTACTCCCAATTAGAATCTGCTTGAGAGGCTTGGCAGTTTGCAAATTTACAGTAAACGATCCAGCTTTGATATCTGATCTGTGCCGGACCAACTGATCTCAGCCAGCAGGAACCTCGTTATTAACATCCCCCAAAATTAGTTGAGGTCCCCGTTCCTGGCTGCTATCCAATGAGCCTTTTGTAAAATGCAAATATGTGGCTGCTTCCCGAGTTTAGGGTTTGACTTGCACATGATGGCTTTGTGATCAGATAACTTGCCAAGGCATAAAGGGTAAATCTACAATTTTCACTCCCAACTGAATGTGCCCTTTGGTGGCATGGTTGGTTTGTCAGCTTGTACATTTGAGGTAGTGATGCTTCACACCGGGATCAGAACTTCTTAAAATGACTTCTATTGCCTAGGCAAAAAGATAGTGACCATTTTGGTAATATATTAGAAGCCTGAAGTGGCCTTTGGAACTCAAAATGCAGCATAAGTAACCACTGTCAAAAAAGAATGTTTGTTTGGAGAAATGACGTTAAGAAAAGACCTTGTAATATCTTATTAAACTTGCTGGTATCACCTCACCCTCAGTTCCTGTATCAGCACCTGCACCAATGAGCATGATACAAATCTGCTCACCTCAAATGTATTCAATGAGTGCATTAAATCAATCCTTAGTAATTCCTGTAACATTTTAAATGATTCCAAAGGGATGTGTTTATCAGGCAGAAGAAAACAAATTAATAGCAGGTTTTATATCGGCTATATTTGTGATAATGGTGAGGTGCAGCACCCAGTGTTTAGGGGATTACTTGTGGAAATAAAGATGTGGCTTCTTCTTTTGGTTTTATGTTACATGTTTGAAGTGTTAACAAATCATCAGTGCTTTCAATGTACAGTGATGTTATGTATACTCTAGAGGATTGGACATAAGATTTACACTGCTAATTTAAACAAAATTTTAATGCATTCTTTATGAGCACATTTTATACATTCAGAACATGTGAAAGAGTGGAGAAAATGTCTGCTTTTCTCAGTGCAGCAGCTTTCAATCACTGTGTCAATCTCTGTCAGCAAGTCCATCTTTGAGGGCTCAGCAATATGAAATATATTTTGTTCCTCTGCTGATGTGAATAATTTTCAAACTATTCTTCTAATAATTTAGAATCAGTGAAGGATTATTGATGACTAAATAGTCTCAATAGTTCCTCCTCACTGCTGATCAGTGACTGAAAATGTTGGATTGTGTATGATTTATGCAGATTACAAAAAATGCATAACACATAAGTTAAATACATGAAATTGTTAATTCCTTCCCCTCCCCTCCCCTCCCCCACCCTCTCCACCAACCTCACCCCCACCCCCAACCAGTCCTCCAATAACTCTGTGAAGAGCCTTCAGGGGATTACCTTGAATTCAAGTTTCTGTGATAGTCTTAAAACAAATATATAGGAGAATTGAACACCTTTGACCCTGGTTGAATTGAAATAATTGAAACTTTGCCCTAAATGAAAATCACTGAACCATGCTTCTTGCCGTTGTGTGACTTTTCACTGGATGTCTTTCATTTAATGTGCTTGTTGTTAAATGTTGCTGAGCAGACCTTTTGAGGATGAACAACTACAACAAATTTGAGAAGTAACCTGATTCCATAATTTGTTTACTAATCTTAATTTGGAACTACTAATGATCTGAAAATGCACATTTTGTCTTTAGTATTATTGGAAATCAATTATTTTCTCTTTGTATGGCCAAGATCAAACTATTGAGATATTGAAATGCTGCAAAATCAAGTTTCATTTCTGGTTATTTACAATCATGTCACATCTGCAATACCCGTGGAATGACTTGCTATAATTCTATCATTTGTAGAAACTGAATGCATTTTTAATGTTATTTCATGTTTTGTGAACACACAGGATTTTCAAATGAAACTGCTGAGCAAAGAATTGGGTCAATATCCTCCATACCATTGCTACTCATCCCAGTTCCTCTGCAGTGCCGTGCTTCTGTCCGATTGCCACACTCACTAAGTGCATTGCGTCCATTGGGACTTCCAGAGACTTTTGCTGCATTGTAGAAGGGACAGGTAGAGGTGAATTTCCACAGATTGTGAAGAAGCTCATTGATACAGAGCAGGATGCTCTACCTACAACCCTCCCTGCAGTGTGGTGTGTAGAAAGCATCACACCAGACATGTGCCCATGAGTAGGATATGGACTTAATTCTGATCATGGGCCCAGAAGACATGCTCCCTGTTCCTTTAGCCACTCCTTGGGTGCAGCATCAGTTGAGCCTGGATGACCAAGAATTCAGCAAGGTAAGTTCCACCTCCAGTCTTCTGTCACAGGTTTGCTGTGCTCCTCCTGGTCACCTAACTGTGCAATGACATCACCGACCACTTCCTCTCAGCAGTTGGAGCAGACCTGGAGATTCCAGACCTCACCTCATTGTTGACTTTGCAGGAAAACTGATTCCCAAACCATACAGTGTTGCTGATGATCATCACTCTGGGTATAAGCCATACCCTTGCCACTTCACTGTCTACCTGGGATGGTGGGGTGGGGTGGAAACTGGATCTAGGGTCCATGGGCCAGTGCATTAATACTCCTTTGCTTTCACAGTTACATACATCCAATTGAAGGACTATTTTGGAGTCTCCAATGATCAAGAAGGAGCCGGAGGCAACGGAATTGAAGGCAATGGAGTGTTTCAGAATGATTGCCAGTGCATTGCCATTTGGTGCAGTTAATACCTCTGTGGCCAAGGGTTACAGGACACTGCAAAGGTCTGTGCATGTCTACTGTTTCAATGTGAACGTGTGGGAGTACCGCTCTTCAGAAAGAACAAGGGAGATTTGTTTTTGCCTTTACCCTTTCAAGTCTGGCCAGGGCCTCTTGCTTCCTTATCCTTTGGCTCTCCTTTCTGTTGTGTAGTGCTTCTGCCTACTGCCTTTCTAGCTCATGCCTTCTGCTGTGTGCCCCTGTAACCTGGCAACCTCCTTCCCATTGGCAGTTTTTCTCTGCCACTTCTGCTCTGTGCATCTCTCTGGTGCCCCAGCACCCCTGCTGTGTGCCGATCTCCTGTGTCCTTCAATCTGGTGTTCACATCTCCTGTGTTCTTAATTCTTATTTGTCTCCTGCCTGACCCTCCTGCCCTGCAATCTCTACCCTGGGTGCCCTTTCTGCCCTGCAGTTCCCAATCCCACCACAGCATGGCAGCATTTCTGTGAATGATGGTTCTCTTACAATGTGCCAAAACCATCCTGGTATCTCTCATCCTGCAGGTGCTTTTTTGAAGGAATCCAATTTTCTCAAACACATCTGCACTGACAGAAGCTCTCTCTGCCAAGCTTTTGCTAGAGGGAATTGATCAGCAGCTGTAATCAGTGAGCTTTCGTTGCGATTGCTTGATCACCCCATGAAGCCGGTTTCATTTTCACTGAAGAGTTTCATGAGTCTCCAAAAACCCTTACTGGAGACATTGAATGCAATTAAATTCATTTGAAAGTCTTCTTATTTCTGTGTAATTATAATGTTAACTACTGTTAATAATCAACCTGCCTGCATAAATGATCACATGAGCAGGTGACTTGAGTATGCCTCAGTTTAACAAAATGTGGTTGTTGCTATGCCTCTACTTTTTTTAATATTATATCCATCTGACCCTTACCCAACCCTTTAAAGGTATTAGAAGGAGAAGCACGTCCAAGTGTTTAATGAATAAATCAAACACCCACTTTGTAGAATGCATGGTGCTAGTTGAAACTATGACTGCAGATATTTAGGGCTGAATTGAAACTTTGGAAGTTTGATTAAATTGGGTCAGCCCTTGCACTTCACTGCAGCCCAAGGTCCATGTATTATTTAGGCTCAATGTAATAGTTCCATCTTGAACTAACGTCTAATGTCATAGCAAAATTAAGAGCAAAATACTTCAAAGATAGCTTCAACTGTATCAAAAAACCAACCTTGTGCTTCCATTGTTTATTGCCTCAGCTCCCTGACCTGATTGTTTATGATACCATTTTAGGATTAGTTTATCCATCTTTGCTCCAGTTCATTCTGTACTCTGATCAGTTTCTGCTTTTTTCAAAATTGATTAATTACATAAATGACTTAATAAGCAAGCAAATATGCTGCAAATCTCATAATGAAAGACCAAATCTAATGGATTTTTAATGGAAATGTTGATTATACAACTGATGTAGTAACAATATTTAAAAAACTTTAACTCCTCTAAATAATCAATGGACTCCATGCTACAATATTGAGCCACTTGGATGAGGTCATTTCCAGGTCTGTGCCAGATTACCTGCAGTAGGAATGGAAACAGACACCAACAATTGTCTTCTGTGTTCCAAGGCTAGTGCCTGTTTGTTATGTGCTTGTAGTGGAGGGTCAGCTAATCATCTACTTTTGGTTAGCTATCTTATAACATCACCTGCAAGATATCTGTATATTCATGACGTACAAAGATATAACTGTAATGCTCCACAATCAGATAGACTCTTAACAGTCATTGCCCAGACTTGTATATGAATGCACAGGAAGAATACCTGTATCATGGAATCATCAGGAAAATGCAGGAAAAGTACCTATTTCAGCAAAAATTACATAGCTTATTTCGGGAGTATTTATCAAGGCTACTTTAAACTTCCTTCCAGCTGCAGAGATGTCTATTTTACTTGAAATACTGTGGTCTTACAGGTAGTCACAGACAGAGTTCGTGAATCTTTCCAGCTCTGTGGTTGAAGTGTAGATGAAAATTGCCAATTGAAATTAATTATATCGTATATTTTGAAGCAAGAATGCTGCATATATAACATAGTGTAAAGATATATTAAAAATAATTGGATCTCATTTACACACAATGTTTACATCCAGACAAGAATGAGTGCAGGGACCAATTAAATCTAATTTTAATTTCTAAGCACCAACCTTCAATCCTTAGGGCTGCCTTAATTATCAAGAGTCATCAGCTTACTTTTCCTCAACATCCTTATTTTGTCTTCCAGCTGTCACTTATAGAAGCATGCGGTAGTCTGAAAAAAATTATAACTAGCTGCGATATAAACATTATCAATCTCTTATGCTCTCCTGTCAGTGTTGCTAATTTCTGCCTGGAGAGTTATAAAACCGAGGAATGTTTTTTAAGGGATGCCAGTGTAACCATTGTAATAATGGACCACATTATCAACAATAATTCTGACTTAAGAGCACCAATTATCTGTTGATATTTGGCATCAGCAATTGTATTGCATTGTACAATAATTAGCTCAGTAATAGAGAGGATATTTTACAAAGACTCAAAGGTCAGTGTTTATGCCCCTTGAGTCAGCTCATTTCATAACTTCTAAGAGAGGAAGGATTAGAATTAGATGAAGTTAATTGGGCAAATTCCATTCCTTTGTGATTAATTTTCAATATAGCAGGAGTGCTAATTTGTCTGTTTTTTGGGGACACGAATTTCAAATGGCTTGCACTTAAAATTCTTTCTGAATATTTTTTTCTGGAAAAGATTGGTCCAGCATTGCCAGATATCTCTGCTCAATAGAGATGTGAGGATTATGGGGGATGATATAAGGAGAATGTGCTTGGTGAAGAGCTACAGAAATGATTTGTATTCCAAAGTGGTTTAAGGTAACAATGGAAAAAGGCAAATTTAAGACCAGTAGTACAAATGGGGCTCTATTTATACAACATTGCCACTAAACTGCTCTACAGCCTCTGTGCTATTGTAACCAGCATCTCATTAAGCATTATATCATCACCTTCCTACGTGTAAAAACCATCTTGACCCCTCTGTTCTTGCTGACTATTGCTAGCCATCTCTGACCCTTTATTTAATGATCCAATGAGCAGGACTCTCTGGTTGCCTGGGGCCTGTGGTCATGTTCACGAATTTAAAGTGTACTCCATCGAAGCTTCCTTCCAAGAGGAGTGGTGGGAAATCTGCCACTCCTGGGCAGTAATTGCAGTACGTCTTGTAGATTGTGCACACTGCATCCACTGTGTGCTGGTACTGAGGAGAATGAACGATTAGTTTGCTGGATGTGATACCAAGAAGTGGATTGCTTTGTCCTGAATGGTGGCAACAGTTGTAATTGCACTCATCTAAGTAAGTGGACAGTTTTTTTATCATGCTGCTGACTTGTGAGTTGTGGATGGTAGAAAGGTTTTGGGGTGTCAGGAAGTGAGTCACTTTCTGCAGGACTCCCACTCTTTGACCTCCTTGTAACCACCATGTTTATGTGGCTGGTCAGCTGAGTTTCTGGTCACCAGTTTCTATCCTGTAGAGCACTAATGAGGCAGGATTCGTTGACGGTGATGCCACTGAATGTCAAAGATAGATGGTTACCCACTCTCTTGTAAGAGATGGTTATTTCCTGGCACTTTTGTGGTGCAAGTATTAATTGCCACTTATCAGCCCACACCTTAATTTTGTCTAGGTCTTGCTGTAGCCAGGAATGGATTGCTTCATCTGCTGAGGAGTTGAGGGTGGACTGGAACATTGTGCAAGTGTCAGTGTGACTACCTCCACCTGACATTATGATGGAAGGACTTTCATTGATGAAGCAGCTGAAGATAGTTGGACCTAAGATACTGCCCTGAGAAACTCCTCCTTTGCCAGAATAGAAGATCTTCTGCTAAAGGATCCTTGAGCTGAAATGTTAACTTTGTTTCTCTTTCTACGGATGCTGCCTGACCTTCTGAGTGTTTCCAGCATTTTCTGTGTTTTTTTCAGAAGTCAGGAATAGGAAAGGTAAGATTTGATATATATATAGTTTTGAAATGTTTATTTTCTGTTTTTTTTTTGATTATACACTGGACTAGTGCTGTGCTTGTCCATGATAGAAGAAAAAGTGTGGGACTCTTGGTAAATGTGGAATGACCATTGGATCATCGGTAGTATATTGTGATGAGTTGCTCACACATGGCCTTGGCAGGAAGAGGCAATATTGCTTTTGCTTTTCTATTTCTATTTATTTTTCCTCTTCCTCCATTTCGCCTACTTCTCAGTTGCTTTCAATAAGGAACATGGCAGGGGCTGTGCCATCTGCGCAAGACTCTGCAGCATGCCTTATGGAGCCATTATAAAACTTGGCACACACACTCTCGACTACTGCAGGCCTCCTCCAAAGCAGTCCAAACAATGGAAGTGTTCCTTCCACATACTGATGTCCTGCTCTGTCTTATTTCTTTTGTTACATACATTCTGCTCAAATGTGAGCATGATGGGTAATACACTGGAGTCATGAACCACGTCATCAGCAGGTGGCCTTGTTGCTCAGCAAACATTTTTTATTTTTTAACATAACTCAAATAGCAAGGTAGATTCCTGGCAGGTTACTGGTAACTAATTTGCATGATATGGTGCCTCTGGTCAGAAACAAAATTAACATTCAGTCTCAGAATTGTCATATGGAACCAGCAAAGCAATGTATGTATAGTCATGGTCTTGTTGGATTCGACTGTTTTAAGTAGTTTTTTTAAATGTATAATGTTTAATACACCTCAAGTGGCTGCACAAGGAATAGCCACTTCCTAGCTTATTGGTTCGTCCATCAGGTGAATATGTGTTTTCTCATTGGTTGGTTTGGCCACAGGTATCTAATAGGTTTCCTGATTGGACTATTGTTAGCTAAGGAGTACCTCTTATCTCAGGTATAAAAGGTGTCATTTTTTGTTAATCACTCTCTTGCCTCCATCACTTTCTTGCTTATCTTGATCTATCTCTCTCTTGCTTATCTCTCTCTCTTGCCTCTTATCTCTCTCTTGCTCTTCCCTGCCCCCGCCCAGCCCTAGCTCATCTTTAGTTTCTTTTGTCTCGGCTCACCTCCTAGTAGTAAAGCTAATGCCATGTGTTCTGTGACTGTTTCTTTGTTTTAATTTTTTTCAATAAAACTTTGTGGAGCACCAAGTTATTTTCAACTCATTCTTGGACTCCTGAAAGACCCTGCGGATTCGAAAATAACCAGATCCGACAGTCTCAAGAACCACAGGAAACCTGTAAGTCTTTAGAATCTGCATGCTTGCTCCACTGCTGCTCTGTAGCAAAGAAGAATAGTCATCCTCTTTGAACAGAGGTTCTCAACAATCTCTCTTATGCAACAATCTATGGAAAACTGTGAAATGTTGCAAATTGCTCCAACTCTGTCCTAGAAGGAGCCCAATCATTTGGTCACAATCATTTTGTCGATCTACTGGCAACGTAGCTTTTGCCCTTTCCATGCTTATAGTTGTGGAAGGAGGCAGGTAATGGTTTCTTTGGAAGATCCTCATTAAAGTGTGGACAATTCACACACAGTCCCTTGCTGAGATTCAAGTGTGAGCATTACTCCTTAAAGAAGCTTGGCGGATCTGGCAAGTGGCTGAGAGTCCTTCTTTCTCTACTTCTTCTGCACCTTCCAGTGAATTGCCCAGCTCTTTCCTCATTCAGCCAGTCATGCTGTATTCCAGAGGAATGCCCACTCTTGCACTCATGTTTGAGAGAAACTTATTTGTGTGCAATCCCTGAAGTCAGGTCAAAATTCCATGTTGATTTGTGTAGACAAGCAGCTGCTAATATCCCTCGGTATTCCCAAAACTATGGAAAATTGAACAGCAGCCAGGAGAAACGAATGAGCAACTATCCCAAAATTAGTTGATAATCCCTTTAAACAGTGCTGATGGTTGGGACGCTTCCTGCTGCTGAATGTGTGGGGCGAGGCAAGATTAAAGGAAAGCATTATCTGGAGCATTCAGATCCAAAATGACAGAGCAGTGTTGAGTGGTTATAGATGAAATCATGCATATCAGTTACTTTGTAAATGAATGCCACATGGAGACTGGAGCTATTGATGAAACAGCCTTAATTCAGTACCAATGGAGACCATTGCCATGGAGTTTTAATGAAAATCTCACTGATCATCAGAACACATTATTTATTATGGGTTAGACAGAACAATAATTATCGATGACCCGGTGAATGTGACCTTGATCATGAAGCTGAGGTGCAGTTTACTTTGTTCTAATTTTTGAGACAAAGAATCGTTGATGTTATTTATTTGAAACCCTCATACTAGATACCACCATTCCCGTACACATCGCATCTCTGATATCCTTGGTCCATTCACATCTACTTCTCATCACTAGCTGTTCTCAGCCATATGGCACATTGCAAACATATTGTTCCCTTACCAATGATTTTAGCTCTTAATTTGTTAATATTGCTTAAGATCTTTGTGTTATCTGTCCCAGTTTGGCCCTGATGTATGCTTTGTACATTTGATCAAATATCCCATGGCACCTCACGATCATGTCACATTTGCTGCCTGTCACATCATTGAACAGATGCATACATAAATACCAACACTTCCCCACTGTAATTCTGCCATTTCTGTGGGAGTCTATTTCCAGCAGTGGTGATTAATTTCAATGGCCGTCATGTCAATTATCTGTGTAAATGACTGCTGGCATTAAATTCCAGTGCAGCCACCTGTCTAATCAGTAGTGATCTTAGTTGACAAAGGTGCACTTGTGATTTCAATTGCTGTTTATTGCTAGTATCAATATAGCTATACAGCAGGAATGGAATGAAGACTGGTGCCTCACGTTAAATTATTCATAGTTCCAACTATAACCAGCATCTATCTATCTATCTATCTATCTCTTCCCCCCTCCCCCTCCCCCTCCCCCCTCCCCCTCCCCCCTCCCCCCTCCCCCCTCCTCCCTCTCCCCCCCTCTCTCCCCCATCTCCCCTCTCTCCCACCTCTCTCCCCCTCCTCTCTCCCCTCCCCCCTCTCCCCTCCCCCCTCCCCTCTCCCCCTCATCTCTCCCCCTCCCCCTCCCCCCTCCCCCTCCCCTCTCCCCCTCCCTCCTCCTAAACAGTCACCATTTTGGAACCAGTTTAGTTCCCATAGCATCTAAATGAACACATAATGCAGAATTGAATCTTTTAGCCTAAACCTTCCAAGGTAAAAGTATCTACCACAGTTCTTCAGATTCGCTAGAATGTTACCAGGGCTTAAAGGGGTTTAATAGAAGGACAGTTTTCATATACTACTTTGAATTTAGAAAATGATCAGGTGGTAGGCTTGATGAAAGGATTTAGAGCAGCACAGTTGTGTAACTAGCAGAGCTGCTGCTTGACAGCTCCAGTGACCTGGGTTCAATACTGACATCCAGTGCTGTCTGTGAGGAGTTGATGCATTATCCTTGTGACTGTGTGGGTTTCCTTTGAGAGCTCTGGTTTCCTCCAACATCCCAAAGACGTGAGGGTTGGTGGGTTAGTTGGTCACTAGTGTGCAGACGAGTGGTAGAATTGGAGGGGGGGGGAGGTGGGGGGAGTTGAGGAGGATATAGTAAGAATAAAATGGGATTAGTGTAAAAGGGTGAGTATAACTTGATGCTCAATTCCCAGGCTCAGTGGGTTGAAAGGCCTTAATTTATGTTTACAGCCTTATTTGATAGCATCAATGCAGTAAATGTGGTGAACTTAGGAAGAACAACTTCTGATGAATACTGAAGAAAGTCTGCATTCTCATCCTGCAAAAGACGTGGATTTTGTGTCAATATGAATGTCTGAGACAGAGCTTGAGAGATTTTTGTTGAGCAACTGTACTAAAGGTTGAGGAGGAAAGATGTGCAAATGAAGCTGAGCTACAGATTACTCACAAGCTAATAAAAGGAGCAGAATCAGGAAGCTGAATGGCCTAATCTGTTTCTATATTCTGACAGAAGTTATGCATAGGAAATAAATGCAGCCTTAGCAGCAACAGCAACGCCCCAAGAACACACAAGGAGCTTTTTTTTTATGTTTTGCTTACAATAATTACCAGTTATTCATAGGATAATTCAAAAGTAAGTCAAAATGACAGTTTACCTGATACTTGTCCACAAACATGAAGCTGACATCTTGAAAAGGTAAGCCCTCAAAGATTAAGAACCAAATTGGGTCTTGAAGCTTGGCAGTGCTCTGCAGCTTCCTTCTTCCTGCACAAATTTTCCCTCTGGCAGGTGAATCAACACCAAAAACAACAACTCTTGTTTGTGTAGCACTGACAATGTTGTAAAATGTCCTAATGAGTTGGGTCAAAAGCTCACCACATTTCAGAAGATGATATTAGGGCAGGTGATCAAAAGCTTGGTCAAAGAAGTAGATTTTAAAGGGGATTTTAAAGAGGGAGAAGTGGAGTGTTAGAGAGAGGGACCACTGGAGCTTAAGGCCCAGAGAGCTAGAACATGACCATGCAGAGATGCAAATGGATTTGGAGATGCACAAGGCAAGTTAGCAGAGCTGACACCCATTATCAGGAATGGAAAACATTGTAGGGGAAATAATTTAGTTTGGTAGTGATAGATTGGATGTTTGCCATAGATATAATCATTAGGGACCATACGTTCTGCAAAGTAGTTTTGATGTTTCTAGTATTTAAGCTATTTCCAGTATGTTGAATAATAGTGACAAGGATTGGTAGTATCTTTCAAAATAGTTTTACTGTTTAGGAGATTCAAAAACAGGGATGCGAAATACATGGCATGCATGATAATTCCTGAGTAAGTGAGAGGGGAAAGAGTGGGTGTAACAGGGTTGAGGGGCAGAGGGAGGGTCGTTGTGGCTGGGATTGTGAGAGTGAATGGATCAATGTAGGGAGAGTATCAGGACTAGGTTCAGGAAGAGGGTAAATGGGGATTGGCTTGTAAGGAAAGAGCAATGAGGGACTGCATGTTGGGGAGAGAATTATCATGGGATCAGTGGGAGAGAAGTATTTGGGAAAGGGTCACATATTTAAGGCTCTGCTTTGTTTGAGGACTGTGTAGGCTTTGGAAACACTAGAATTGTAATGAAGACAAAGCAGACAGAAAAATAATCAACATTATAACTGAGTACATTAAGATTTACTGACCTGATCTGAGGACATGCTAAGTTATAATACTGCAAAGTCAAACTTAACTGTGAAGGAACACAATGTTAATGCTAAGTTTCCATTTCACTCAATACCTACAAAGTAATGTTTTCTGTGAAAACTAAACAGGCCAATTTGTTTATTGCTTTCAATTGCCTGTACTATTGGAGTATATTCTTCTTTCCAAAATATTCTGCATGGCCTTAGTTTCAGATGTCTTATATAAATAATACATTCATGTTTAATAGCATGAACTATAAGATCCTGATGTTCAAATAGTCACTGTATACTGTATATGGTTTAGATAATAAATACCATTCTTGCATAACATAGTTATGTACAAACAGATTTATTCACATCTTTTGTGCCAAGAGAGAATCACATTTGTTTTGTTCAAAATCCACTAAGTGCTACAATTCCGCACATGATCAGTGACCCAGGCTGACCCCTCTGCATGTTCTTCTCATTTACTGTAGATTGATAGCTCAGTAATTACTTGAACCCTGTAATTATCTTCACATATTAACCTTTCATTCAGACATATGCGTGTATTAACTGAATATTGTAAGGATTTGGTCTGTCACAGGGTAGCCATGCCTTCTAATGGCTAAATTCAGCTGCAGCTGGGAGGAGTGCTTGAGACATTATCTCCATGTTACCATTGATCAAACTTCATGACTGCTTGGCTCACATCTGTTCACCATCCATAAAGATCACAAGCAGAAGTTTAGCTTCAGGCTTGTTACTTTCTTTGGACTGAGTTTAAAGCTTTACAAAATATCATTGCGATGAAAACATAGAGAAGACAGTTTCCTCACTGTTAAGTTGCAGGGTTAGCTTTTTTTCATTAACGACATGCAGTTTGTTATCAATTTCAGTTAATAACATGCTGAAAAATATTGGACTATCCAAACATGTACTTTGTAGTAATTAGCAGTTTTAGTTTACAGCATGTTCCAATGTCACTTCCAGTGTTTATAAGAGGATACAATGTCACATCAATATCGAATCAACTCCCTCCTCGAGGAAGATTGAACTTTTGTGTTTTACCAACAAGGGTAAAATCAATATCACCTAAAAGGTTCAACTGCTCCACTATTTAAATGCTCAACTAAGATTCCTGATGCATCCAATTATTGTTTGGTTTTGCTGTAGTTTTCAGACTCTTAGAGCAGCTGGCTGTGAATAGGAACTTCTCTCTGGGGCTCCACTTATACTGCAGCTCACTGACATTTTATTTGCCTGCTGCATTCATGCCTTCAATCCTTTTAGCAGTTTACATTCTGTCGATTGGCTGGGAACCTCCACTTGCATTACAAAATATGTAACTGGCCAGGGAAGAAGGGTCCATTTTCTGCAGCTGGCTGGAGGTTCCCTAAAACACCTTTCTTTCTGTGCTTTTTTTTTACATTGTATGAATGTTAAATGAGTATTGTGGTAATACTCATTTTCCTATTGCCATTTCTTGAATTCTGAAAATTTTCTTTTAACTTTACCTTCACCTAAAAGTTCCTTTCCGGAGGGTAGGGAACAACTTGTTGGTTTTAATTGCAAATTGTATTAAAGCTGTTGATCTCTCCAGTCATTCCCTTGGAGTATCGAAAAATCAAGAACAATATGTTAAGGGTCTACACCAGATTTCAGTGCTTTTTCCCAAGAAGCCATTTACCAATTCAACAATTTTCCTTGGGAATAGAGTTAATTAGTTCCAAAGTTTTTAACAATCATTTGATGTCTTGAACGATGCAGTGCAATTTTATAACGTCCCTGAGGTTCTTTGAAAGATTTCCCCAATGTTTGGCACCTCTAGATTTGCTGAGAATTGTGCAAGTTGAATATTAGATTTGTACTGCTGACCCAAAGCCGAATTCCATTTTAAAATGTCATTTCAATCAACATAATCATACAAAATTGTATGTTGTCAAATAAAAACACCACATGATTTGAATTATGTCTTACAACAATGGCTTATACCTATATACTTAACATTCACAATGAGCAAAAAAAATTGATATCAAACCACATAACAGGAAGAGTGATTAAAGAGGTATTTTAAAACAAAAGTCGAGAGATTCCAGAGCAATGGACTCTGGACAGTTGTTGGCATGGCTGCCATTGGTGGGATAAAGGGAATTGGGGGTGCACAGGAGGATCAAAGACTTCCGAGTGAGTCACTGGAGGAGATTACACACTTGAGGAAGACAAGACAGTAAAGGGATTTGGAAGAGGAAGATGTAACCTTCAAATCTGAAGCCATTGGTAAACCATGCTGAAATGTAAAACAGGCAACACAGGATGAGGACCTCACAGAGAATCCAGTTCACTCTGGTGAGTTTCATCAAGTGAGTTTCAAGAAATTGTAATAATTGTCAATTAAACTTACCACAGGAAACTGGGACTGGTACTTAATAGTCTAAGTGTTTTTTAAAGTAAGATATTTAGGTTCCTGCAATGACATTGTCTTTCCAGTCCAAGAAGGAAATGGCAAAGACTACTTTCTACAGGTAATGAATTGTTGTTAGAAATTTTAAAAAGTCTTTCATAGTTTTCCTTTCTGTCTCTTATTTCTCTCCTAGTCCAATCATTTTTTTCTCTTTCTGTGCCTAATTTAGCTTTTAATGCTTCTCTATCATTTGCTCATTTCTTTCTCAATTTTTAAATTTCAGTGAAGAAAGGCTATTATTCACCAGCACCCCAGATATCCCATTGTCTTCATGCCTCACTTGTCAGTGCATGTCTGAACTTTGCACGCATGTAGGCAAGTATTGAATAATTTGCTACAGAATTGTGAATGGATTTGAGCATTGTGCAATCATCAGCAAACGTCCTAGATGGTATACACTGCCAGTTTGGGCAATTGGATAGGAACTGCATAGTGGATCAGATCATCAGGCACACGATGGACTGAGATCACTAAAAAAAATTATTCTCGCAGCCTAAAATTATCTATAAAAGGTTGAAATTTGCTTTTTCACCACAGCCGAATCTGACCTGTCATAAAATCCCCATTTTCTGCTTTGCACTTAGGAAAAACTGAGTGAGAAACATTGGCTCATTTTTCATTCATGCCTGGTAGCGCACATTTGAAGGACTTTGAATCTTCAGAAATGTTCCATGTTTCTTGTCAACTTTCAAAACTATTTCTATTCATGCTTGCGCTTTTGTTAAAACAGAGAAAGGAAGATGGGTTTCCTTTTTTAGTCTCTTGGGGATGGGGATTATAAAAGAGTCTTCACTGAGCATCAGTTTGAGTGGCAGATGGTAGTTTAACAGTGGGATAGATGCCTATGCTTTTGCCTAGAGATGTGTGGGAGATGCACTAAAGCTGGAAAGAGGGAAGTGAAGATATTTTTAAATAATCTTAGTAAAATACTTTGGATAGTTCTCTGTATAATGATGGCAACAAACAATCTGCTGGAAGAACTCCATATTCCAGCATCTGCAGTCTCATGTGTCCCCACTGTATAATGATAATTGTATAAGTAGAGCTGGAAAAAGTTTAGGAAGATCCCATAAAAAAATTTAATGAATGGCTTAATACTGAGCTAGAATCAATCACTCATATTAATAGATGAACTTATGTTTTGGCTAACTCTGGAGTCTGGTTGTGGTATATTTCCTTGTTTAGGTTCTCTGGATTTTTGCATAGAATATGTTGGTTTTGCTAGATATTTATTTTGTTTTATTTCAAAGCATTAATTTTATTCTTGGCATGTAAAACCTTTAACAACAGATTTCTTGCTGCTGGGCCTATGATGCTATGAAATCCTATCTGAATGGCTCTATCTAAGACAGCAGGGCTTCAATTTCATACCAGCTTGTAGCCTGCTTTGGAGTAAGCAGCCCCAAGAAACAACACTGTCGGCTGTAAATCTCCTTCTCATAGTTCCATTGCTTAGCTAGGAGGCTGTCCAGGATGTTTCCAAGAATTGATGTTATCAGAGTAGCACACAGAAGAGATCTAAGGATTTTAATGTCAATAATAAGATATTTGGTATAACCAAATATCTTTTATTAAGAGAGGGATATATGAACAAAAATAATTCCTTAAAAACTATTCATTTTTAAAGCAGTGCATTTAAATACTACACTAATATATGTCAGCATGTTTTTTTATATAATTTCTTGTACTTAATATGTTATTATGTGTTATTATGCAGTTATAATAAAGAACTACAGTTCCCGGTAGGCAATGCAAGGGGTCACATGGGGGAGACAGGAAGTGGCTGAAACAGAGAGAGGGAAAACAAGCTGTCTGTTGTTGGTTAATAAAATGTTCAGATGTTAAACCCACGTGAAGTTTGTCTCTTGATGAAGAAGAAACATAACATGGTGTCAGAAGTTGGAGTGAGGTCTGAAAAGGGAGAGTAGATGAATACTGTGTGCAATTGAGACTCGGTGAGTACGAAAGGAAAGCTGTAATAAGACAGAGAGAAAGCTGGCCAGCGTGGCGAGGGAGCACATTGTTCCTGAAGTTCAGCAGTCACCGGATTTGCCAAGAGGGGTTCAGGTGAGAGGCCGGGGGTTCAGGTGAGAGGCCGAGAGTTCCCATTATGGATAAGCTAAGTCCTCCCATGCCTATGCAGTTTACTGGCAATCTAACCGATAATTGGAAACGTTTCAAACAGGGATTCAACATATATTTAGATGCTAGTGGAGCAGGAGGGAACGATGAAAGTACTCAGTGATATAATACGGAAAGTATGGCCAGCAGCAAAGGATGACTGTCCAATGTGTATTCGGGATTATTGGGCATGCAGAGCTGAACTGTCAGTAGTGAAAGATATGGTCTTCAAAGGGAACAGGTTTGTGATTCCAGTGTCACTTCGCAAGGAGATGCTCCAGTAGATACATGAGGGGTATCCTGGGGAGGAAAAATGTAAATGTACAGCACATGAAGTGATGTACTGGCCAAGAATGAATCAAGACATCAGCTAGACCACTGCTTCATGTGAAATATGCCTTACCTACAGACCAAAGCAACAAGCAGAACCACTTACACCACAACCTGTACCAGACAGGCCATATTTCAAAGTTGGAGTGGATTTGTTTGACTGTAATGGGAAGAGCCATATTGTTGTAACAGACTACTTTCCAATTACCCAGAGGTTGCGACACTGCAATCAACGTCCAGCAAAGCAGTTATCACGTTCCTGAAAGCTGTGTTTGCGAGGCATGGAGTTCCATGTGAAGTAGTATCAGACAATGGTTCACAATTTTCGAGCTGTGAATTTGAATCCTTTGCCAATGTTTGGGGGTTTCTACATTTAACCTCATGCCCACATCACCCAAAATCTAATAACCTAGCAGAGAGTTCAGTTAAGGTGGTGAAGGGCCTCATGAAGAAAGTGCAAGTTGGATGAGAGGATTTCCACAGAAGTCTAATGATTTACAGAAGTTCGCCACTGCAGAATGGCCTTTCACCAGCCCAAGTGCTGATGGGTCGACGCATACACACTAACCTTCCAATACATGAAAACCTGTTGATACCTGAAGAAGCACACAAGGTCAATCAGGCCAAAGAGGAAGGGAAAGAAAAACAGAAACAGAATCACAACAAGACAGCGAAAAGCCTACCAGTCCTGAAGCCTAGGGATCAAGTGTAAATCCGAGGTCATGATTCTGGCACATGGTCCATGCAAGGAGTTGTGCAAGAGGAAGTAAATCTACATTCATACCAGATCCAGACAGAGCGAGGGACACCTCTGAGGAGGAACCGCGTGGATCTATGACCACAAGCTCCAACCCATGGCTGTGACCTGTCCCCTGTTAGTACACCAAAGGGGCCAGCATATTGGAGAAAATGAACATGTGGACCAGAGTTCCCAGGAAAACACCAATAGTAATGTAGCAAATGAAAGCAACGCACCTGCAAAAACAAGTACCGGACCAGTAAGGACCATTAAACCACTCAGAGACTGATTGAAAGCTGCTGAGTGGACAGGGGTTCTTGGCAGGTTTATAAGGACAAAGTATTGTGTTTGTTTTTCTTTAAAGGGGGAAGATGTATTATTATGTAGTTATAATAATGAACTACAGTTCCCAGCAGACAATGCAAGGGGTCACATGGGGCAGACAGGAAGTGGCTGAAAAAAAGAGAGGGAATGCAAGCTGTCTGTTGTTGGTTAATAAAATGTTCAGATGTTAAACCCACGCGAAGTTTGTCTCTTGATGAAGGACAAACATAACACTTAAGTACAAACCTGCGATGAAAGTAGTCCAGTAAATTGTGTCAAAAACATTTTTTGGAAATGTATATAAATTCAATACTTTCAATATTTCAGCATTTCATTCTGGGTATATCCTTTTATTAAAACGTTCTTCCTATTTATCTTTGTTGAAAGTATGTGACAATTATTGGTGTATTATAGCTCATAACTCAATTATTCTCCATATCTTCAATAGAATGACACAGAAAGAGGCCATTCACCAATTGGGTTGACACCAGGTTCCATGTCCTAAACATCCCTGACAACTTTTACAACTGGTAAAGCTCAGACAGAACTTTGATACCTAAGAAAGCTGTAAATACTTTTAACAATATTTAAATGTCTCTAATATTTAAAATTTACATATATAAGACTAAAGTAATTAAAACAGTAACATAAAGTAGAACAATTAAACATATAACATCCCCTCCCCTTTTACTTCCTAATTTATTTTGAGTTTCATGGGGTCTCAGACCCTGTGCCAGGTGTCCAGTGGCAGATTGTGGTAAGAGAATGTGCACCATCCATTACTCAATAAGTCCTGGACTTCCTTCCTGAAGGCACAAGTCTGAGATGTATGCTGTTCAAATGGCTGAATGCTGATAATTGTAATTGCAACAGCTATCAAAATCCCAAAGAATGTACAGTTTAGAAGCAGGCCAATTAGGCCAAAAAGTCCTGTTGAATTTCCTTGCATTCTTCTCCATCTACCCATAGTACTTTAACCCACTGTTCTTTTCTCCTCATCTGTTAATCCAGCATCTTCTTGAATCAACTGTGCAGTTCTTTGAGCAGCAGTGAATTCCACCTTCTTGCTGCTCCCTGGTTAGCAACGGCCCATGTGAATTCAGTGTTCAATTTCTTTGTGACCAACTTAAATCAATGTACTCTAGTTTTGTTCTTCCCAAGGGTGCAACCATGTTTTCTGTGTCTGCACAATCCAAGCAGAGTCAAGAGAAAAGGGATGCAATATGTTCATCCTGACATGATAAGTAAAATCCTGCATTTCTGGTGTTATTCTTGTACATTTTTTTTCACAATTTCCTCGACATCCTTTTTATAATGTGGCAACTAGAAGTACACAGTATTCCAAGAACCTTCTAATCTAGGTTCAATCCGGATTTAACATAAACTCTCAGCTGTACAATTCAACATCTCTAGAAATCATGCCTGGTTTGATTTTGTTGTGGAATTATAGACTGCCATCACAACAGTTGATGGTTTGTATATTTGTACTACTAGGTCCCATTACTCCTCTCCTATTCAGATTTTTAGTATCCAAGTAGCCTTTTCACAAAAAGAGAACAACATACCTGCACCTAGATTGACATTAGTCTTCAGAAGTTTAATAAATAATTCTCTGTGCTGTAATGTGTAATTCTAGAAATTGTCACTATGATTCCAAAGTCCAAATCTTTCATATATATTGAAACTCTTAATATGATCTGTAATCAGAGAATTCAAGGTTTTGGCAATGCAATTCCATCACCCCCACTTTTACGCATGACCTGCCCCCACCACCCCAACAACAACTCTCCTCAGAAACCATCCTTATTTTAATATCAGGGCCTTCATCTTTCTCTCGTTTCTTCCTCATTCTTTGGTCTTTAGTAGCCAATCAGAAATGTTCATTAGTTCTACCTCAATCTGGTTGATTTTTCTTTCTAACCTCAGTCTCCACGAGATGGAATATGCTTGGAAGAATAGGGAAGAATGTTTTGCGTTTGAAGCTTCTGTCACTATTCCTTTAAGGGTCTCTCTCAATTTCCAAATCTGCCAGTCATAATAAATTTCCATTAGAATCCTCTTTGCTTTGGTAAATCTGTAAATATGGGATCTCGATATCAATTTGAAAATATCGTTATCCATTATTTCTGCCAGTTATCAGGCTTTTAGTCATCCTTTAAACCCCTATAATTGTAAATACATTTGCTTTTGTGTGGAGCTACACATTTTATGGACGTGTCTCAAACAGATTTGGCATCTGAATTGTCAAAATTATAAAAATGATTCTATTTTTCCAAGTTTGATCAGACAAACTTGGATAATGCATGGATCACAGTGCAAATGACATGATAGATGTGAAAGAATCTGGGAAAAAAATGACGTTATTACATGGTAAATGGAACACTGTGAAATGAAAAGAAAATTTCAGCTGTGGATGAAATTCAATAAATGTGAGAAATGGATCTGCTCGCCACGTCCCTATTTCACAATACTGAGCAGCTTGCTGTAAAGGTCAAATGATCAGTACATATTTTTTAAACAAAGATAACACATGCAAAACTATAAAACGTGATTAAATGGAAAATGTTTCTGCGTCCTGAGATGTTCTTCGATGTTGCATTTACTATATAAAGGTAAGTTATTGTTTCTGTATTTATACAATATAGTCGTTTTATGGAAGAATAATGGTTCTGTCACTTTCCCTTTGGACTCCATTTAGGCTGGGGATCAATATCTATTGGATGAAATATTGTGTACAGTAAAGACATTTTTCATTATTTGATTCTCCTGAAAGCCCAATAGCAATATCAACATTTTCTAAGCTGATCAAAGGAGTAACTAATATTAAATCAGACGAGGCGTTGAAAACTTTTCAAGTGCAATGTTGGAGTAAAAATGTAACAATTTCACACCTCCGGTGGAGAACATCTTTAAATGTACTCCTACCAGATACATACAGGGAGTACAATTATGCAGTTATAAACTGTTACTATAATAATGATATCTGTCAAAACATTGTTGTCTCAATCCCAAAAGGTCAGGTTGTTGCTATCAATAAAATTAAAATATATTGTTTATGTTTTCCACGAGAATTAGGTACACATTTAAGATTTGTTTTAAATGAAGATTACATGAAAAATATCTGACATTAAAACATTTATCTTGCTTCCTCTGCAACATTCACACCTGGGAGCTCTCTGGATTTGACCTGGAGACTGGTAATTTTTGAAAAGCACTGGGGCTCTAGGGACATTGGAGTGAATTTCAAGCCTCTGCAGGACCACAGGCCCATTCCTGAAAAGCTGTCCAAGCACACTTGATGTGGCCTTGTGCCAATGCGAACTGGAGCCTCCTTGCCCAAGACTACTGCCAGGTCAGCTCATGGAAAAATTACCATGAATTAAGCCTGCATTTTATTGACTGTTTTTACTCCACCTATAGTATCTGTTTATAAGTCGTATTTGCTGATCTGATTTATAAACTTCTAACCTTATAGAGCTTTGGGCTCTGATGAGAACTGATTGTGGGAGCAATATCAAAGATGGGATAGTGTCAGGGGAAACACTGAGGCAAGTTCATTTATTCGTTAGTGATGATTTAATACAGTCTCCTTATTGCCATTTTACTTCTTGGCCAGAGTTGCTGCAGAGAGACGGATAAGAACCCGCATCATGCAAGCTCATCTCCAACATTTAAAGGACAATTCATAGAACATAGAACACTACAGCACAGTACAGGCCCTTCAGTCCACAATGTTGTGCCGACATTTTATCCTGCTCTGAGATCTATCTAACCCTTCCCTCCCACATAGCCCCTATTTTTCTTGGGATTCAGTGATGGAGTTTGAAGGAGAAACAGTAACAAAATAATCTGAATTTATCTAATCCCTTTAATTTAGTAGAACAGCCCAAGGGGTGTCTGTGGAGAACTAGCAAGCAAAATTTGACTCTGTGTAGACCACCTAGTGCTTGGTCAAAGAGGTAGGGAGACAGGTAGGCAATGAGATTTAGAGAGGCAATTCTGGGGCCCAAAGCCCTGACAACCACTGATGATTGATTAAATTCTGAGATTAGGAGGCCAGGGCCAGAGGAACGGAGAGATTCTTGGAGTCTGTAGAGCTGGAAAAGATGAGGATAGGAAGGGTCAAACCAATGGAAGGATTCAAAAATAAGAGTAATGAGAAATATATTATTCACTAATTTGTTATTCATTAATCCATTTAACTCTTTCAATATGCACTATCATCTCTTTTATCATTTAATCTCTGCCTTTCTCCCAGTCACAGAACTCTCCTTGTGTTTTCTCTTTTACTCTTCTTTGCATCTTAAAACTTGTTTTATCTCTAACTTTTCCTAATTTTTGATAAAAGATCATTGACATGAAACAACTTTATTTCTCTTAAGATTGATGCTACATGCCTTGCTGAATGCCCCAAACAAATTCTGTTTCTCTGTGAGAATTATAAAAAGACTTTGCTTAACTTTGAATCAGTGAGGGTCAGTAAGCACAGGAGTCACGGGTAAACAGGATTCACACATTGCAAAATCAAACCATGTTGGCCAATGGTGAAACAGAGAGATTTATGTGAACACTGAAGAGACTCATCTGTACTGTTCATAACAAAGCGAGATCATGGAGAACTTTATTAGCACAGAGAATGCCACATTCAATAACAGCAATACCACCAGCTACACTAATTTTTGCAGCAACACCCAATAAGGGATGATCAATGTCAATGCAAGTGTGACAAATCCAAGAAAACCAGAATGAAAGCAAATGCAGAGAATGGCACGGAACTCTTGACCCATACTATCAGAGCCTGGGGATGCAGTTCTTGTGAAATGCAATAAATATATAGGCAAACAAACAACACAATATGATGTGCAGCCATTTGAAGTGACTGCCACAAAAGGATCCATGATCACAACCTCATATGATTTGCAAGGCATCACATTGGAAGACCTCATTCTTCAAAGTGTCCAGATTTCCAGAACAGATCATCTCAAGATCTCAGAACAACTGATCAATTCCAGTTGATGAAACCACTAATGCCCTCACCTTTGAACATCAAGCTTCATTACTTATCAGGTGAGCAGACACCCACCTCATAGTTGAAGTATTTTCCAACAAAGTTATGTAAAGACCAAGAAAATCAGAATGTGCCTTTTAATTAACACGGGTAAGGATGTAGTGTAAACACATTTCCTTCTAAAGAACACTGCAGTTATTTGTGTGTACTTCTGAGCATGCCCAGTATCTTAGGGTGCCAATAACTAAAGTGACCATTGCTTTACATTGTGTTTAGCAGTGGTCTGTGATCATAAATTTAAGGGCCATACCTTTGTTGTTAAAAGCCTCCTGTAACTAAATTCCACTGGTGTTCCCCTTGTAACTGATACCCTCTTCACAATTCCAGACTGCTGCTGCTGGTGGTACTAGTGGTGATGGTGTAGACTGCCGTATTGACAGTGCTGATGGTGTTGTTTATGTTTTGTGTTGCTGGTGCTACTGGTCTTGATGTGGTCTTGCCGTTGGCGTTAATGGATCAAGGTTGGTTGAGAGACGGAGGTGGAGGCTATACTTTTTTCTGGAAAGCAACACCTGTAGTAGGCAGGTGCATCCATGTTGCTGGCTTTGTAACCAAGAACACATTTGTTTGTCAGTTTAAAGAGTTTCCTGAAGGGATCAATAAATGTTTTGTGACCAGCAACAACCAGGCTGCAGATGTCACCAGCAATATACCCCATCCCTTGATGCTGAGGATGTGTAGGAACAGTTCTAGTCAGATCCTGATCAAGTGTTGAGCAACATTCCCAGAGGTGACAAGATCGTTCTCCTTGGAGATTTCAGTGCTGGTATTGGGAGTGAAACAGTTCTCTGGAATTGCACTATTGGGAAACAAAGAGATCAACTCCAATGGCACATTACTTCCATGCAAGCATATGGAATCTGACCTTGTCATTGTAGCCAACATCTTAGGGAGGGTGAGAATCATAAGACTGTCTGGAAACACCCTTGCTCTAAGTACTGGTATCTTCTCGTTGATGTTGTCAGAACTTGAGGTTGGAAGGACATTCATTTTGTAAGGGCTATGCATGGAGCTAATGACTGATGGCCAGAAAATTGCCATGTTACATCCATCATGACTATCCAGATAGGCTCGAGGCTCCTTAAGCAGGTGAAAGCAATTCAATATCAAGTCACTTCAAGATATGGTGGCAGATGGATTGTCAAAAGTGTTTCCAAGCATGTCTCTGCCACATCTCCAGTTGCTGATGGTAGCAAAACTTCTGGATGGATTCAAAGGCTGTCAATCTCTTTCCACGTGCTGAACCCATTGGCTCTGTCACCCGTTGTAATACAATTAGTTTGATGAGGATGGTTTTAATATTCAGGGCCTTTTCAATTGGAAAAGAAAAACACATCACATGCAATGAGATGACATTTTACGGCAGCAGAAGAAAGATGCATATCAGCAACTGAATTCTGAAGCTCAGAGGAAGAGCCATGACATCCATAATAAGTGAGGGCAAGAAAAGGCCAAGGCAGTCAAGGCTTATACTGATGAACATGACATTTGTAGTTTTCACCAGGTGATAAGGGGCCTGAAAGAATTTCTTACTGACCCACCCCACGCCCACCATTGTGCGAATGCTTTCTTTGGAAAACTGCTTTGATGTCATTCTGCTGATGTTACCAATGTAAAGATGTCAAGATCTAGTTCTGTAATACAGTCACCTTCCTTACAGTCCTGTATAGATGCAAAACTAGAGTGATCTTCTGGCAGCACTTTGAGTCTAAAGGTTTACCAATGATGGCTCAGGAAGATTCTTTGCATCAAGTGGAAGTGTGCTTCCTTGATGTCAACTTCCTCACTGAAGCAAATGTCACCAGTACTGAAGCAATGATTGTCATGCATCAGCTCTGCTGGACCGAGCACTGTGTGTGGATGCCAGATATTCATCCCCCCACCCGTGCCTGCAACCCCTTCAAGCAAGATTCTGTTCCCAGCTCACCCACTGTCAAAGATCCTGTTGTGGTCAGAAGAAGCTCCACAAAGACGTGCTGAAATAGTAGCTCAAGAATGCATGGGTGTCGACATCACAAGCTAGGAGAAGAAAGCCACCAAATGGCCTCAGTGGCATCACATCCAACAGCAGGGGAAGTGCTGCGCCATCACTATTGGGAAGAGCTCCAGGCCAGCAGGAAATGATCTGCGCAGAAATATTTATCCCTTCTATGGTTCTAGAATTGGATTCTTGAATCATCTCAGAAATACTAAACAAGTCTGTGGTAGAAAACATGCTCGAATTAAGGGATTGTCTCTGCTGCAACTGCTTGCCCAGTACATTTCTGTACATCAAAATATCACTGCTCTATCTGGTAGGTCCCCTTCATCCTCTAGTTCCACCTTTAAAGTCAGATTGCTTTGGGAAATTATTTCCGTACCTTTGTGCACTCTTTTAGCCAGCACATAGAACCAATACCTTACTGTTTCATTTCTGTTTATTAGCTATCACCTATTGTTTTCTGAAAGTTTATTTTCAAATGTTCTACTTTTAGTGGTAAGTATTTTGTGGCATACTACAGGAATACGGAAACAGTTTAGCTGGAAAGTGGCTCCTAAGCATCCAATGTGGTGGGGAATCTACATGTGCTCAAAGCATGCTGGAAATTCACCATCTACAATAATAGTCAACACACAACAAAAGAGGCCTTTGGGGTTAATGAATGAATGTTTTCAAATGCAAAGGATCCAACACATGTATGATCTTCTCTTTGCAAGATTGGGCATCACAGGAAGTTGCAAAATATCACATAAAGTCCCCCAAAGGGACCACTTTTGGGGGAAGAAAGTAATAAACCTTTTCATGATGAGATGATCCAAAAGAATGAAAAATTACTACATAGGAGAGAATTACTCTTGCCACTAAACAATTTGTTAAAACTTCTTTTGGCGGATGATCCACTGAAATCAAGAAGAATGTGTTTGGTATTTGACTGGAAATATTGACCTAGGAACTGTTTATACACCCATTTACCATGCATTGGCTTGCCAGGGCTCAGCAAAACACCATTAGCTTTGGAGAAAGAAAGCAAAAATATCCTGGAATTTCTTTGGCACCACTCCTTTTCCAAAGTAGGAGCTTTGTCAGAAGTGCAACAGGAACCCAAAGAATACATCCATGAACCTTTTAAAAATGCACATGACTGTTCTTATGGATCAACTAGAGCATAATTTTAACCCATACAAAATAAGATCCAAAGATGTCTACTTTTGAAGAATTTAAAATCAAGTTATCTAGTTGTTCCTACAGGTGTCACTGTGGTATAAGCTCAGGAAGATGTCATTGTCTGATGCTTCAAGAAAATGCTATCACATTTTCTTATGGTGATGATGGTGTTTGAGACGAAGGTATGCAGCAGCATGACAATAATTATTAGATTGATGAATTTTGTTCAGCATTGGTGTCAAATTAGATGAAGAATCTTTTGTGTACCTTTTTGCCTGTTTTTTTTAAAGTACTGTTTGAAAGCTAAACACATATTTTAGAAAACATGTATTTGTGAAAAATACACCAAATCTTTGTATAAGATAATTAAAATTATATTGCTCATGATGTGGCAATTTCCATGGTTAATGGTATTAATTTGATGGATTGAATAGCATGTAAATATTCATAGTACTTCATAGAAACTGTCAACTCCAATGCCTTTGTTCTGATTGAAACTGATGAAAATATTTTATTGCACAATAACTAAGGCAGGGCTACCAGATACGGCTCTGGAGTGTACTTTGCTTCAGAAATGTGAAATGCTACTGAATCTGGTTCAATGAATTCTGTCTTCAGACTTGTTGATTAATATCAATCCCTGCTGAACACTTGGGGATTCAAATTCAACATCCTTTCTCCACCATGAATTGGACACACAACAGCCAATTTAGCAGGTTGTTTTTATCATTGCTAAATTGGTTTCCTTTGATTAATATTTCCAGGCCCTGAGCTGGCTGAGAATCTGATAGGAAATGCCTGAGGTCGCCTGAAAACTTCTTGTATACATGTTTTTGGAGAGTGGCTGTGAAGTGGCTATGCTAATCTTAAAGTCTAAATTATTATGCTGCCAACATAAATTAAATGGCAGAGCACTGAAAATAAACCTTAGATCCAATGATTATGTTATGTTTTATGATAATTTGTGCATGGATGCTCTGTAGTAGAGAGTATAGATTAGCAAAAAGCGTAAACAAAGGAAATTCTGTTCGATGAATAGAATAATTAGCTGTACTAAAAATAGAAATTCTTGTCACACTCAGCAGGCCAGGAACAACTGTAGAAGGATCTTTGAACTGAAAGGTTAACCCTGTTTCTCTTTCCATAGAGGCTGCTTGACTTGCTTCCACCATTTTCTGTTTTTATGTAAGATTTCCAGAATGTGCGGATTTCTGATTTTTGTATGGCTGAAACTTATGGTTTATAGAGACTAAGCAACTTTCTGTCCATATATCATAACTCATATAGAGTCATAGAGCAATACAGCACGGATACAGGCCCTTCAGCTCAACCAGTCCATGCTGACCACGGTGCCCATCCACCTAGTCCCAATTTCCTGCTAAGTTTGGCCCATATACCTATCCATGTGTTTCTTAAATGACACTATTGTACCTGCCTCAACCACTTCCTCTGGCAGCTCGTTCCATACACTCACCACCCTCTGCATGAAAAAGTTGCCCCACAGGTCCCTTTTAAATTTATCCCCTCTCACCCTAAATCGATGCCCCCTAGTTTTGGACTCCCCTACCCTGGGGAAAAGACTGTTACTGTCCACCTTATCTATGCCTCTCATAACTTTAAACATTTCTATAAGGTTGCCCCTCATTCTTCTACATTCCAAGGAATAAAAACCTAGCCTGGCTGACGTCTTTCCTATAACGCAGTACTCCAAGTGCGGCCATACCGACGACTTATACAACTACAGCATAATGTCCCAACTCCTATACTCAATGCCCTGAATGAAGAAGGCCTACTTGCCACCTTTTTCACCACCCTGTCTGCCTGTGATGCCGCTTTCACTTGTCCCTGCACTCCATGGTGCCCTACCATTCATAGTACAAGTCCTACACTGGTTTGACTTCCCAAAATGCAACACCTCACACTCATCTGTATTGAAATCCAGTTGCTACTCCTTGGCCCACTTCACTAACTGATCAAGATCTCCCTGTAATCTATGATAACCATCTTCCCTAACAACACCTAATTTCGTGTCATCTGCAAACTTACTGATCGAGCCTTGTGCATTCGCATCCAAATTGTTTATATAAATAATGAATAACAAGGGTCCCAACACTGACCCTTGTGCACCCCACTAGTCACCGGCTTCCATTCTGAGAAACGACCTTCAACCACCACCCTCTGCTTCCTACCTCCGAGCTAATTTTGAATCCACCTAACTAGCCCTCCCTGGATTCCATGGGACCTAACCTTCCAGACCAGCCTATCATGTGGAAACTTGTCCTAGTCCTCCACTCTAGTAATCAACAAAACGTGTTGGAATTTTGTGCATTGGTGAGATGGTAGTGAATTAGCTTGTTGAGCATTTGCATTATTGTGTCAGTTTTGAATTTTCCAAGCCATAACACACTCTGCTATAAATAATGCCCCAGGATACATATACTAATAAAACTGTTTGAATATCCTGGGGCAATAATATGGGTCACAACAAGGTAGATCGTGAGGTCATAGTCCATCTCATTATCACAGTGGGGTAGAAGCTCTCCTTAAGTCTGGTGGTACGTGCCCTCAGGCTCCTGTATCTTCTACCCGATGGAAGAGGAGAGAAAACCCATGGGAAAAACTCCGATCCCAACCACCTGAGCCATTCTTAAATACTTTTCAAGGTTTTTGATCGCTTATTAGATGGTGCATGATAACATGTTTCTCAGAATCATAGAAAGTTCATGACACAGAAGGAGGCAATTCTACCCCATTATGACAGGATGGTTGAAAGAGGCCTACCGACCTTGTCCCACCAGCCAGCACTAGGTCTGTAATCACGGCTGTTCCAGTCCAAACATTGTTTACATGTGACAAAGGCTTCTGCTTGAACGACTCTTTCATGCATTGAACTTCAGGACTCTTCCATGTCCTGAGTAAAAAAAATCTTCACCTCCCCTCTAATCCTTGTATCAATTATTTTACACCTTAGTAAATTTTGAACCTGCAGTTAAGGAAAATAGGTTGTTTCTATTCATTCTATCCTGGTCCTTTATCATTTATATACCTCAACTAAGTCCATCCTCAGCATCTGTTCCAAAGCTTTTCCAAACTATCCACATGATCATAAATTTCCAGTCCAGACAACATCTTTGTCAATCTTCATGCACCATTTCAAGTGCATTTATATCTTTCCTATAATGTGGTGCCCATGCACTAATCAAGCTGTGGCATATACAATCCTAGCATAACCTCTATGTTCTTGTATCTTATGCCTGACAAAAAAAAAGCGAAAAAACTGTGTCATTTTAACCACATCCTTGACCTTTCCTGCTACCTGACAGACAACTCAAGCTCTCGCTGTTCCTCCACACTGCTCCAGTTCCTCCCATTTATTGTATACTTCCTTGCCTTGTTGCATGTCTCCAAAAGAATTACCTCACACTTCTTGGACTTAAATTACATTCCCACTTTTCTGCCAAATTGACCAAACCATTGATACTTTTCTACAGTCTAAAGCTTTCAAACATATGTTTCAAACAATTTATGTGTCATTTGAGAACTTCATTATCATGCTCTTACATTTAGATCTAAATTATTAATATATTTTATAAAAAGCAAGAGACTGAGTACTGAGTTCTGTAGATCCCTACTGGTGTAACATCCTTCCAGTTACAAAAATACCCGTTGAACCTATCCTTCGCTACCTGCTTCTGAGCTGATTTTGGATCTAATCTGCCACAGTCCCTTAGATCCCAAGGCCTTTTACTCTTTGACCAAACTGCTATGTGTGACCATGTCTAAAGCTTTGCTAAAGTCCATCTAGACCATGTCAAATGCACTGCCCTTATCAACCCTCCTTGTTACCGCTTCAAATAATTCAGTCAAGTTAGTCACACTTGACTTTCAGTGACTGTCCCTGATTAATCTTTACCTCTTGATATGAAGGTTTATTATGTCCCATGGGATTGATTCCAATAATTTGCCCACCACTGAACTTCAACTCAAGGACCTGCAATAATTTGGTTTATCTTTTTTTTCCCTTTTACCTAATGATGTAACATTAGCAGTTCTTGAATACTCTGGCACCAATCCTCTGGCCAGAGAGGACTGAAACATTGTAGCCAGAGATACTGCAATTTCCTCTCCTGTTTCTTAAATTAGCTTGGGACACATCTCTTCTGGGCCTGATGATTTAAGTATGTCCAAAGATGGTAAACTTCCAAACACGTCCTCTTTTCCGATGTTTATCCCATCCAATATCTCACACTCACTACAACATTGGCTTCACTTCTGAAAATGAATAAACTGCAGAAGGTGGAAATCTGAAATAAAAACACAAATGCTGGAAACACACAGCTGGTCAGGCAACATCTGTGGAAAGAAACACACCTTTTGAAGACCCTCCACACACGTTACCTGACCTGCTGAATGTTTCCAGCTTTTATATTGTAATTTGAGCCACAGATTCTATTCATAAAACGGTATTTGCTTTGCCTGCTTTCCTTACATTTCCCAAAACTAAAGCTAGAATCAACCCTCTGTTGTTGGGTTGGCTAGAAAAGTCCTCCAGAATGCAATTTAGAAATCCTGAGCGTAGCTGTGAGGCCACTGCCCATTGCCAATAAAGGACATAACAGAGAAATGTCTCCAAGGATTTCCCTGTCTATCACTTGGGAGGACCATGCAGTGCATGTTATCAGCATGCATGGGAGCCTGTCACATGGCCTCCGCCATGTACTAATCACTGAAGGGCAGCAAGGAGTTTGCCAGAAGCCCAGCTTGTTGAACTTTGGGAGCTTGGAAAAAATGCTCAGAGCACTTCTGTCTGCAAACCATAATCAAGTCACGAGTGGACAATGAAATGGGTGACTTGGTCCCAAGCATGTGCTGTGATTGCTTGAGTTTGTAGGTAGGTGAGCAATGGGTATGGGGGCCAACTGGTGTGCTTGTCGGGAGATGAGTTTTGATGATGTAATTTAATGATGTATTCACTGTATTTAACTTGCACAAGTTCATTAAACTTTGGCCCTCATCTAGGTCCTGGGTGCAACATCCCTGGAGCTGACTTTGGTGGTCAAATCCTGCCAACAGCATTTCTTGATGGACCTCTTGTGTTCCTGGGTGCAGAGGTCTCTCGTTGTCCTTGATTGGAGTATTCAATGTGGTGTTGAAAAATCCAGGTGCCCCTTTTGACAGATGAGAGCTTTACTACCGAATTCTGAAAAGCCTGGATAGAGTGGATGTGGAGAGAATGTTTCCATTAGAAGGAAAGTCTAGGATTTGAGGGCACAGCCTCAGAACAAAGAGGTGTCCCTTTAGAACTGAGGTGAGGAGGAATTTCTTCAGCTGGAGAGTGGTGAATCTGTGGAATTTGTTGCTCTAGAGGGCCATGGAGGCCACATCATTGGATGTATTTAAGGCAGAAATTTATACGTTGTTGATTAGTAAGGGGGTTAAGGGTTACGGGGAGAAGGCAGGTTGAAGTAAAAAATGAACCATGATTGAATGGCAGAGCAGACTCAATGGGCCGAATAGCCTAATTCTGCTCCTCTGTCTTATGGTCTTACTCATGAAGTGGTGTACATGATTAAGGTAAGTGGGATCCATGGTGACTTGGCTGCTTGGATTCAGAATTGGCTTGCCCAAAGAAGACAGAGATAGTGGTTGATAGGACTTATTCTGGCTAGAGGTCCATGAAAAGTGGTGTTCCCCAGGGATCCGCACTGGGACCTCTGCTGTTTTATATATATATATAGACACACACACACACATATAAACACAGTGGCATGAAAAAGTTTGGGCACCCCTGGTCAAAATTTCTGTTACTGTGAATAGCTAAGTGAGTAAAAGATGACCTGATTTCCAGTAGGTCGGTCAGTCTCTGTCTCTCTCTCTCTATCTGTCTCTCTCTCTCTCTATGTCTCTCTCTCTCTCTGTCTGTCTCTCTCTCTCGCTCTCTCTCTCTATCGCTCTCTCTCTCTCTCTCTCTCTCTCTATAAATATATATATATATATATATATATATATATATATATATATATATATTAAAAATATATAAAAATAGGTGGGTTGGTAAATTTGCAAATGATACAAAGATTGGTGGTGTTGTGGATAGTGCAGGAGATTGCCAAATGGCAGATGGAGTTTAATCTGACCAAATGTGAGGTCCTGCACTTTTGTAAAAGGACAGTACACTGTTAATGGTAAGACCCTTAAGAGTATTGATGTACAGAGGGATCTTGGGGTCCAAGTCCATAGCTCCCTGAAAGTGGCTGCACAGGTTGATAGGGTGGTAAAGAAGGCATATTGGCATGCTCGCCTTTATTAGTTGAGGCATTGAGTTCAAGAGTTGGGAAGCTATGTTGCAGATTTATAAAACTCTAGTTAGTCCGCATCTGGAGTATTGCATTCAGTTCTGGTCACCCCATTATAGGAAGAATGTGGAGGCTTTGGAGAGGGTGCAGAAGAGGTTTACCAGGATGCTGCCTGGATTAGAGGGCATGTGCTATAAGGAGAGGTTGGACAAACTTGGGTTGTTTTCTCTAGAACAGCAGAGACTGAGGGAAGACCTGATAGAGGTTTATAAGATTATGAGAGACATAGAGAGAGTAGGCAGCTGGTATCTTTTTCGCAGGGTCGAAATTTCTAATACTAGAGGGCATGCATTTAAGGTGAAAGGGGGTATGTTCAAGGGAGATGCATGGGGCAAGTTTTTTACGTTTTTTACACAGAGGGTGGTGGGTACCTGGAATGCACTGCCAGGGGTGGCGGTGGAGGCAAATACGACAGAGGTGTTCAAGAGGCTCTTAGATAGTCACATGAATATGCAGGAAATGGAGGGATATGGACATTGTGTAGGCAGAAGGATCCATTTAGTTAGGCATTTAATTACTAGTATAATTAGTTCAGCACAACATCGTGGGCCAAAGGGCCTGTTCCTTTGCTGTACTGTTTGATGTTCTACGTGTCAGCTGCTGTTTGTGATTCGTTAAACTGCATGAATATGTGCGATTGTGTTAATACCCATGGTTGACAGCAGCTGTATATTGCAGTCATTACAATGTGGTGTTCACACAAACTGGCATGGGTGACTTGCACTTTGCGATTTCAGGGCACTTTTTCTAATGCAATCAAATTTCACTTTAGTTGAGTTCTTCTGACTTATGTTGTTCAAGTCGAATTCCCTGAGTGTGGGGCAGAAGGCCAGCTCACCTAAATGGATGAATCTGGGTTGCTGAGAGAATGAAGAAAGAAGAAGAAACTAATTAAATTAAATACAAGATCAAACAGATCATGCAGGTAAATGATTCTTTTGTATATGGTTGTCTAGCGTCAATGTGTGGATTTCAAAATATCTACCTCCTGCAGTTCTGCAAGTAATAAGTCATTTCCAAAAAGAAAATCCTTTCACATCAGATATGAAATTGCCTTCTAACCTTCTAAATAAGTCAGCTTCTGTCTGGTAGTCTGTGACTGCAGATAAAGACAGCTCTACCATTACGTGGATCCTGGAAAGATAATGAACTAGATTTTCCATAAATGGTCACAGTGAGTGGGATTATATCACCCACACAGAAGGCATGGATTCTCTTTGTGATTAGAATTCTGATATTTGTACCAAAGGTTAAAGCAAAAATGAAGAAGGATATCCTATTGCTACCTCCAGCAGAAGAGGGGAGCAGCAGAGATTCTCAATTAGCAGAAGCTTTCTGTTGGAGAATAATATAAAGCATGCCAATGAGATATATCAGCTGATCAGCACTGCAAAGCTGCTTGCTATTTATATTCCTGCTTGTTAAATCTATACCCCTTTCCCCTACTAAAGAAAAGAATTCAAAATGAAATGGGGTTGAATAACACTGTCAGATAAAATGAGCTGTGAAATTACTCAGTGAATGTTAGTGCATTAACAATTAATATAGTTGGATGTAAACCTCATTCTGTTTTTTCAACAAGCCTACTAGTGCCTGTATTTTAAACAGATTAATTCCTCTGCTAAAACAATAGAAAGAATTATTTATAAATGCACATTTTTTGCCTTAATCTTTCAACACATAGTAATACCTTGGTTGGCTTACTACTGAATACAATTCCATAACATTTTTTTTTATTCATTCAAATGATGTGGGTTGGTGGTGAGCTGACTTCTTGAACAGCTGAAGTCCTTGAGGTGTGTGCATACCCACAAAGCTGTTACAGAAGTAGTTCCATGATTTTGACCCAGTGATGCTGAAGGAATGGCGATATATTTCAGCAGCAGAAGCTGCTGAAGTATACTCTTGATGGAACAAAGTGGCACAGCATACTTTCTAAAATATCTATGAAATCCATCAGATAATAATAGACTACAAAGTATCTGGAATGTGGTTACACCACTGCAAATGCCCACTTGGGTGACAAATGACAGTGATTGGAAATGCACAGCCACTTTTTCATTATTAGTGTGTCAAAATCCTGAATATCCCCAACCCCTCTTTCATGGTTCAAAGGGTGACCCTGCACCTGCTTCTGTCAGGTAAAAAGGAACAGGCAATGAAAGTGGGCCTGCATTTTAGCCTCTCGTGGTCACGGGCATTTTCTGAGTCTTAAGTTAAACTGATAGGTAATGTGCAGGGTGCCACACGTCAAAACTTCATTATGGTAAAATTGCTGGAGCTGCTAGTAACTAGTAAAAGTGCTGAAGAAAATGTGACAAAATCATAAAAATGTAAGTCAAGAGGAATTATAGTCACCTACATTCTGGTTTTAGCTCTCCATATTCTCAAATCAAAAAGAATATCACCATATAACTAAATCCCATATCTAACAATCTTGGAGGTATTCTTTAACAGGTCACCCTTATTGCTGAATAACTGGAGTTCATCAATTAAGAACTGATCGAAAAGGACTGAAACCAAAGAAAGGGTGGACATGAGGAAGCGTGATGTCTGAAGCTGGGATATTGGATGGCACAGGTATATAGGGTTACAGGTCCTCCCCAGGTTATGAATGTCCAACTTACCACTTACAGACACCTGTACACACAAGCAAGCATTTGGTAAAATGGTGGAATGGATGGGGAAGGCTGCAGCGGGGCATCTTCTGCCAGGTGGGAATAGGGCATTTCCATATGCCTTCTGCAGCACACCTCCCCACCCCCACCAGCTGAGCCACATCAATCAGGAGCTGGTCAAACCAAGCAGAGCTGGGAGTTCTGAGCAGGAAATGTGGGGAGAATAAAATGGGATTAGTGTAAATAAGTGCTTGATGGTCAGTGCAAACTCAGTGGGCAGAAAGGCCTGCTTCTGCGATGCATGACTTCATCATTTTAAGGCCATGATAGTTTGAGAACTTAAGCCAATGTAAGTACTGGGGGCTGCTCATTAGCTGGATACATTACCAGGAAACCAGCAGGAAACACCAGTTTAATTTAGCCCAGAGTGCTAACGGGGAGGTTATCCTGCTTGGAGAAAGGGCTCTCACTCATTCTACAAGGGAATCTGGCCTGGGAAACACTGAAGACTGGCACAACATGGCAGAGTTGGAGTCCACTGCTTCCCACACATTAGTGGAGGCCCTAGTAAAGGACATGGGAGGAAAAAGAGATACCTAATATCTGAAGCTTCCATGAAGTCATCCAGACGTTCAGTAGAAAGATTTGGAGGTTGTAATGTCCATAGGTTCTTTGGTGTTGCTAGTTAATGGGGAAAATAACAGAAAGAGAGCTACCAACAAAACATTCTTTGCTGAAGAGAGTCAAGTAATAGCAGTGGCTGCCACAAAATATTAAAAGTCATACAACATAGTACATTCAGTCCTTAAAGGTACAGTAACTTTCTATACTACCATGGGCCACAAACCAAATTCTGATGTCAAAAAGACAGTACTACAAGAAATTCAATGTCCTTACAGCAATGAAATCTGTCAGTGAACACCATAACCAATCAACTGAACTACTAGGTTTAGATCCTGCTCAATGCATCACACCACGTAACTCATCTTTCAACAACCTTAATCAAACTAAACAAGATTCACCGTATCCACACGCATGTAGCACATATGCAGGCTTCAAACTCACACCTTGTAGCTTGCACACATTGTCAGCTATTTATCCGTGACAGCTGCATTATTCAAACATATTACATGACACTCAATTACTCAATTCTTATATGCTTGCAGGACAAGGTAGTGCACAAACAGAATCAACAAGAGCAAAGAGAAGGGAAGGCAGATGGGTCTGTTTGCCCTCACTATAATGGAGGAGATAACACTGGCCATTTTTGGAATGGTTGAGTGCGTACTGACAATATAACAATAAAGGTATCCTCACATCAAGGTATCCTTACATCAAACTTCTCATATCTCCTCTTCACACTATATTCTGTTTTGTTTTACGAAGGCTGCTGAGGTAATTTTGCTTTCCATTGTCTCCCTGCACCTTCCCACTTTGCCTTTCTCTTTTCAGATATTCAAGAGTTTCAGACTGGCAAGACAGCAGAAAGACAGTGATGACGAAATTGCAGCCTTTCTCTGCTCCAGTTGACTGCAATGATTTCTGTCTCTCTTCTCTTTTTTGCTCCCCTCCTATTCCTCATCATTTCATAGTTTAGTTGGTAACAAGTGATATTTCCTCACGATAACAAGATTTTGCAACATACACCAGACCATTGTGGCCTTAAAGTGATAGTGACATTTATTTAGAACCATCATGAAGGCCACACTCAGTGGATTATGACTGGTTATTCTCAGAGGTATTTTGTGACAACTATTTGTAATTTCTAAAATATTACTTTTAAAATTTGCCAACGTTGGAGGCTTTTGCAGAATTATTTTGGATTTGTTTTTGTTTTACAGGATGTGATTTGTTGATTTTGAATCAATTAAGAAAGCAAAAAACCAAGCTTAACTGACTGCATGGAATTTTGCAGAAGCAGAGAACTTGAACAGGACAGAAACCAAGGAATCATGTATTACACTTGTGTTTTGTTTTGTTGTATTCTTTCTAGCTGAAAGGCTTATGAACTGTTTGAGGGTTTTGGAGGGTCAAGAGCATGAAACAACCAAATCAACTGCTGGGCAAATATTTGACATTTTCACTGTGAATGTAAAACCCAGAAGAATTGGAATTGGTTTATTATTGTCACTTGTACTGAGGTACAGTGAAAAACTTGCCTTGTATACTGTTCATACAGATCAATTCATTACACAGTGCATTGAGGCAGTACAGGGTAAAACGATACAGAATGCAGAGTAAAGTGTTACAGTTACAGAGAAAGTGCAGTGCAGGTAGACAATAAGGTGCAAGGTCTTAATAAGAATCTTGTGAGTTCAAGAGTCCATCTTATTATACTAGGGGACCATTCAATAGTCTTATAACAATAGGGTAGAAGCTGTCCTTGAACCTAGTGTTACATGCTTTCAGGCTTTTGTATCTTCTGCCTGATGAGAGAGGGGAGAAGAGAGAATGTCTGGCTGGGTGGGGTCTTTGATTATGTTGGCTGCTTCACGAAGGCAGCGAGAAGTATAGACAGAGTCCACAGAGGGGAGGCTGGTTTCTGTGATGTGCTGAGCTGTGTCCACAACTTACTGCAGTTTCTTGCAGCCGTGGGCAGAGCAGCTGCCATACCAAGCTGTGATGCCTCTGGATAGGATGCTTTCTGTGGCAATGATAAAAATTGGTGAGTGTCAAAGGGGACATGCCAAATTTCTTTAGCCTCCTGAGGAAGTAGAGACGAGGGTGAACTTTCATGGCCGTGACTTCTACATGGTTGGACCAGGACAGGGTATTGGTGATATTCACTCCTAGTAACTTGAAGCTCTTAACCCTCTTGACCTCAGCACCGTTGATGTAGACAGGGGCATGTACACCACCCCCCCCTTCCTGAAGTCAATGACCAGCTCTTTTGTTTTGCTGACTTTGAGGAAAAGGTTGTTGTCATGATACCATGATACTAAGCTCTCTATCTCCTTTCTGTACTCTGACTCATCGTTATTTGAGATATGGCCCACTACAGTGTTATCATTTGCAAACTTGTAGATGGAGTAAGAGTAGAATCTGGCCATTTGTAGTCATGAGTGTATAGGGAATAGGGTAGGAGGCTGAGGATGCAGTTTTGTGGGGCACCAGTGTTGAGAATAATCATGCCAGAGGTGTTGCTGCCTATCCTCACTGATTGTGGTCTGTTGGACAGAAAGTCAAGATTCCAGTTGCAAAGGGAAGTATTGAGTCCCAGATCTCAGAGTCTGGTGATGAATTCACTTGGAATTATAGTATTAAATTGGAGCTGTAGGTAATAAACAATAGTCTAACATGGGTGTCTTTACTGTCCAGATGCTCCAGAGATGAGCGTAGGGCCAGGGAGATGGCGTCTGTTGTAGACCTGTTTCGGCAATAGGTGAATTGCAGTGGGTTGCGGTTGTCTGGGAGGCTGGAGTTAATGCATGCCATGACCAGCCTTTCGAAACACTTCATGATGGTCAATGTCAGAGCCACCGAGAAGCAAGTGCAGATAGATTTACAACTTTATTTTGTAAAATGAGAAGCAGTCCTTTTCTTCACTAAAGTGATATTATCAAAGATTTGCCATTTGTAGCATAGATTTACCAAGTATTGGATCAGTTCAAATAGTGTAGGATTCATTAAAAGCATGAATACTACACACATGAAGGATACTGCAGAAAAGTTTGCTTTTGGTTTTCTCACTTTGAATGTGTTGTGAATGTGATATGCATTTATAAATGGTGAAAAAGGGCAAGCAAGTCCTGGAATGTGAGTTTGTAGTCATGTGTTGCTGCAGCCTAGGCTCTTGAAGTGAATAATGGATTGATAGTTCATCCCTACTTAAGTTTTCTCAAGATGGAAGAAAATGAAGGAAGGGACTTGTGAGGAGCTGCACTGACACTAAAAGTTTCTTGTGCTCAGCCACAGTAATCCATGCAGTCATTTGTACAGACCCACACAAACACACGTCTTAGGACCAAAGCTTTTGCAAGTTCTACTTATTCATTTGTTGGATTAACATTTATGTACAGGAAGAGTATGACAATTATTTTTCCCAAGGTGTTGCTACTTCAAGTGCCCGAAAGCTTCAACGTTGCAGGAATCTCCAAAATCTAGAGCATTGGTTGGACAATACCATTGCATTTACAACATACAAAGACTTGTGTCCATGTGGTGGGTGGACAGAATCACAGAATCCTCCAACTGATTTCCCAAGTTTTGATTTCTGAGCTCATCAATTGAAAGGATAAGATAAGACTTTTTTTATTAGTCACATGTACATTAAAAGACACAGTGAAATGCATCTTTTGCGTAGAGTGTTCTGGGGGCAGCCCGCAAGTGCCGCCATTCTTCAAACGCCAACATAGCGTGTCCACAACTTCCTAACTCATACGTCTTTGGAATGTGGGAGGAAACTGGAGCACCCAGAGGAAACCCACGCAGACACGGGGAGAACGTACAAACTCCTTACAGACTGTGGCCGGAATTGAACCCGGGAAACTCCAATGGCCAGAATTCAGTGAAGCTGATACACCACCAGGATACTTACTAAGCACTCTAAAGAGTTTTTGGCTGCATGAACATCAGGTTCTCTGAAATCTTTGCTGACTACTAGTCATTGGTGAACTGTTGCTGCTTAGAATGACACAGGCAGATTTGCTTTTATATTGTACCTTCCGTGATTCAGATCATCCCAAAGCACTTTGTAGCGAATACAGTACTTTGGAAGTGTATTCATGGTGTAATGTAGGAAACACCACAACCAATTTTCACATTACAGGCCTCATAAATGACGTAGAGGTGATGACTGGAAGATCTGTCTTTGTAAATAAGTGTGACATCACTGCGTATTTGGTCAAATATATTATGCAGTGATATCACACTTATTTACATATACGATGCAGCTTCCCCTTTAAAAGAAGAGTGAAAATAGTTTAGCTGTATTTATAAGTTTACTCAATAAGTTGGGTTTTGAATTTGATCATTGTAACTACACCAGTGTTGTATTTGTTGATCCTTTAGATTTCACAGATGTCACTGATGAAGAACCCATCTCTGGACGCATGGAAGGTATCACTTCTTGATTCTCTTTGGTCGTATGCTGTGTCAACTCTTATTCAAAAATTGTAGCTTTCACTTCAGGAGAATATTCAAACTCACACTCTGCCTCTCTATTCAGTTGGGTATCTTGTGCTAAAATCAAGTCATCGATGTGAATCTCTTGATCCTTAGAATGGTGTATCCTGACAATCTCTTCAACATTCCTTTTCCTCATTCTCAACCTATTTGATGGTGTCAACCCAGGAACCTTATGTGCAAGAACAGAAAATACAGGGAACACTTAGCAGGACAGGCAACATCTGAGGAAAGAGAAGAAGAGTTAACGTTCCAGGTCAAAGACTCTTGATTGGAACTTGAGCCTTTTTAAGTAATTTCCTTCTCCCTTTGAAGCATTTGTTGCAGAGTTTGCTTTATTTCAACTGCTTTTCTTTCCAACTTCCTTTCCAGATTTGGCAGACCCAAACTCGGATGTCTTGAACCTTCTGTGCATCAGCTTTTCTGAAGGAGTGTATCCTGTCATGGATGCTGCACTTATCTGTAGCTAATAAGAAAATCTGCAAGTCAATGCTTCATGGTAAGCCTTGATCTGCCCTACAGGGCTTGCTTCTTTAGCGCCTCTTTCGCAGTATGTACTGATGTCTCAACTTGTGGCTAGGTGAGAAGGAAATGAAAAGCAATGTTTTTCCTGTTTTGTTTCACAAACTGTTCAAAGTGAAGTGCTCGAAATTGCAGACCATTATCTGATAAGATCTTCTTGTGAAGACTGCATATTAAGCAAGTATATACATTTCTTCAATAGTGCATTCAGTAGTAGCATATGAGCCAGTATACTTTTTCTCAATCCATTTTGAATGGCTATTCAGCAACACCAGTAAGTTGTCCATACCTTTCTTGCAGTGGTTTACGTGGACACGATATCTGTGTCGGCTACTTGCTCATTTGGAGTGCTCCTAGTGGTTGTGATCTGCACTTTTGGTGCACTGTCTCCTTGATGGCCAGCTGTTTCAGATTCCTTAGAATACCATCCCAACAGACAAAGCTATAAGCTACTGCTGTCACGTTAGCAATGTTCAAATTGCTTCGTTATTCTGCTTCATAGTTCTTTGGGTATAACTACTCTGTGATCCCATCTCATGCATTTGTCAACAACTTGTGGCATCTGTGATGGAAAAACTCTATATATCCATCCAAATATTTGCTTAAATGCTTCCATCTACTCAAAGATATGTTAGTTTTAATACTGGATTTTTTGGTGCCAGCTTCTACTGCCAGCTGAAAGTATATTGCATGCTCTATACTTATACCAGAGTCTTTATAAAGTGATTTTGACAATGGATTTGATGCAGTATTCTATTTGGATGCTTGCGATTCAATATCATAATCATATTGGGACAGGAGGATGGCCCACTGCTGCACTCTGTAGGCCCTTTGGTGTTGCTGCTTTCACAAACAAATAACAGCGGTGGTGTTTTTAATAGAGCATGCATTATTGAAGGCAGCGTCTTGTACAATAATGTATTAAAAGTCATAGCACATTGTGCACTCATTTCTTAAAGATACACTTACATTTATACACATTATAACTATCTGGAGACTTGTCTTCCCTATCACAGGTACGATTAGGAAATATCTCAGCTGCAGTGTTAACATTGAACTCCAAACTACTGTCTTGTCCCATTTGGCCTAAAATATTTTGGGTGATGAGTTTATGCCATTTGGGATCTTGACATATAATTAAATATGAGTAAAGCATCTTTTGGGGTGTTGCTTCTTGGAATGTTTTGGCTTTCTATATCCATACTTAATTGTGCATATGCATGGGACAAATCCAAATTCAGAAAGAATTTATGCCCAGAGAGTTTGGTATACAAATCCTGCAGTCAAAGGGCATTATTCATCATCAGGGCATGGGCAAGGCTTACCCAAAACAATTTTTTTTCTGCTGTGGATGCCACAAGAATGGGCGCCGTCCAATCATGCCCTCTTCATGTTACTACCATCGAGGAGGAGGTACAGGAGCCTGAAGACCCACACTCAATGTTTCAGGAACAGTTTCTTCCCCTCCTCCATCAGATTACCGAACGGTCCATGAAGGCTACCTTGTTATTCCTCTTTTGCACTATTTATTTATTTTTGTAACTTATAGTAATTTTTATGTCTTTATGTCTTCACTGTACTGCTGCCACAAGACAAATTTCACAACATATGTCAGTGATAATAAACCTGGTTCTGATTCCGATTCTGATTCATTTTGACCAATACATCGTATTGTTTGAGTTTATTCAACTCCTCTACTTGAGTCTTCAGCTGTATGGTTCTGGTCTAACTGTCGTAAATTGGCTTAATATTTGGTTTAATGTATATGGGAATTTCATGCCCCTTAGTGCCACTGTATAAATCTTTGAACATATCTGTTTATCACTCTGGAAGTTTGCTGTTTATGTGAATATGAAGTGCTCACACCAAATACATTCTTCCAATTCATCTGTAATTCTTTGAGACATTTTTTTTCTAAATAGAGTTGGTCTGTTTGTCTAGTTGACCATTGTGGGAAATTAGAAATCACACCTGACCCAGAGTGTTCAGTGTCTTGCCAGAATACACCTTTAGATTTAGCATGCTTCTAGCTAGTGTTGCTTTGCTGAGCTTCTTGCTGCATGTACCTTTGTTCCCAATTGAGCAGACAGCACCTGTATCAATATCCGTATTGATATACTGATCATCAACTTTCATCTTAATTTTAAAATTGCAGCATTTTCTATTATTGTTGCTGATGATGTGTACTGCTTAATCTTTGCTCGTCATACTGTTCTCAGCTTCAATATTGATCAAACCTCTCCTTTCTGGCTTTCCATTATCAGTACTGTCCTTACATGGAGAATCAACTCAAGGTGACGTTAATCTGGCATCCCATCCTGGGTGTGGCCTTACACACTGAGGCTGTATGACCTATCTATAACAGGTGAAACCTTTAATTGCTTTAAACGGGCATATTTGGAATGAGCGATCTCTGTTAACATGGTTGCAGCTTTTCATGTCAGTCTCACCTTTCGTGAAATGAAAACAAGAAGTAAGAGCTGGAGTATGTCACAGTGGTGCAGGTAGTAGAGTCACTGCTTTACAGTGCCAGAGACCTGGGTTCAATAATGATCTCAGGTGCTGTCTATGTGGAGTTTGCACGTTCTCCCTGTGCTCATATGAGTTTCCCCTGCGTGCTCCAGCTTCTTCCCACATCCCAAAGACAGACGGGTTGGTAGGTTAATTGGCCACTGTAAGTTGCCTCTTGTGTGGGTGAAAGTGAGTGGTAGAATCTGGAGGGAGTTGATGGGATTGTGGGGAGAATATAAAATGGAATTAATATAAAATTAGTGTAAGCGGGTGGTTGTTGGTCAGTGAGGACTTGGTGGGAAGAAGGTCCTGTCTCCGTGTTGTATGACTGTACAATTGGGTATCACTGCATTGAATGAAACCTTTTTTGTCTTGCATGGCACCAGGTGTCTGTGAAAGTGGCAAACGAATCTAGGCATACCTCTGTTACTAAATCTTTATATTCTTCTATGGCTTTTTTTTGAGCATGTGCATTTTTGTTCTCAACTTCAATTTCAACAGCACTGTTTCCCCTGAAGAACATCATCATCTGTTCTATAGAAGAACTGAAGACTCCACATTGCTTTATCCAAATGATCAAGGCTCATGATATAGCTGGATTGAGTTGAACTGTCATCTTGCATTGTTCCCGCTTTAAGCATTACAAGGTTTATACTTGACAATCTGCACGCAGTACCTTTTATCTCTCCTGTTCTCATTGGAACTTGAGTTCTGTCACTTTAATTCTGCAAGTTGAATTTACTGTGACCAATCATGACTTTCAGATTAACATACCAGAAATACACAGTTGCTTGATGCATTTTACTACCTTATTTTTTTCAGGCAGATTCAATTCTTTTTCTTCCCATCTGCATCACCATCATAAAGTATAAGTCTCTATAGGCTCCTAGTCGCAGATGGAAATACATGCACAGTGTTCAGTTATTTGAGAGAAACTTTGAGTTCTTCTCAGATTGCACATGTGCACACAATGACGAACACACATGATTAAAAATGTCACGCAGTAACATCAGTTATTTCTGCACACTGAAGATGCTGGAAATTCATTTCGGTTTCCTTGGCATCATGTGGAAAAGCTTCCACTCTTCACCAGCTGTAGAGCAAAACAACAAACACTTGGGTATGTTGCTACCTGAAGGCAGCCTCCTAGTAAAACAACAGCCTGGCTTGGAAATATATTGCCGCTGCTCAGTCACAATTTTGGACTCACTAACAGTATTGTCATAGTTTCTTCAACACAAACATAGTAACAGGTCAGATAGATAAACTGAAAGGTTAAGACCAGCATGGGAGATGGAGGCCTGCTGAGTCAAAGAGGATCAGGGGAGATGGATACTCCATCAGATGAAGGTGAGCATGGGCAACTGAGGTTCCTGAATTGAAGAGAAGCATTGGAGACAGATACCCCCGTGAGTTCAGGGACACTTTATATGTTGAGTGATATTGGCTGCTGTATGACATGTTCTCACTTTTTCAGGAAGACTCCTCCTCCATCGGCTCAAAAATGGTTCACTGGGATCTATACACCACTTCATTTGCTCTGGTCTAGCCAACTGCAGAGTACTGCTGTACAATCTGGCACCACAACAAAAAGGTAAAAATCCATATCCAGGAAGCCATTAGGATAATTGCAAGAACATCGAGACCAACACAGCTTGAGTGGCTTCATGTGCTAACCCAAATTGAACCTCCTGAAGTCCATCGAGAAAACATTCTCCTTAGATAACTCCTTCAGCTGACAGTCAGTGAAGATCTCTCACTGAAAAAAGCCCTTAAAAAAAATCACCGCTCATCTGCAAAAATCACATCTGCAATCCCACAACCCCCACAGGAGCACACTTCAAACCCTATAACTATTAGCAGCTCGGACTTCTTCTTGGTTGATTGCAAACATTATCAACCTAGTCAATGTTCTGAACAATGAAGTTCTAGACTTTACTCTTCCAAGGCAAACCTGGATAACCTCGAACCCACTTGAGGCCAGGCTGGGAAAGATGTGGCCTCCTGCTCCAAGTGAATCATGAGGGTCAGCCCAGATTGTGACAGTGGTCACACAAGATAGACCATTGGCCACATGTTAAGCTTCTGCTCTGAGAGATCCATTCCTAGTGGCATCACCACCATTCACGTTGCCTTAACTGAGGCCATTGACTGGACTGCTAAGCTTGACTACAAACTTTGTCTGCTTCCTCAGCCATAGGAATATATCACTAATCTTTCCTACATATTTGGTTCCCATTTGGAGCACAACAGCCAGATCCTTATTCTGCTTTCAGAATGCTTTTCCAGTCATTTGGAGATGTATCCTATTGGGCACAGTATAGGAAACTTATTATTCAGTTTTGATCCTGACTGCAAAGAATACAAACTATTCCTCTAAGTATAGAATCTTCTAAACTACAATGACCTAGAAATTTATTGGCATTAGAGGGGCAAGCTATAGGGTCTTTCTACTGTGCACTAATGATTGTCTTGGTCATTGTAACTCACTGCAACCGAGTTCAGTAATACCCAAGCTCCGAGGCATTGGGAACTACCCAATGGCACTGCACACTTTCTTTCACACAAAAGAAAGTCTGAGGTAAGTTCATGGTGAAGAGTATAGTGGGGGATAGAAGGCTGACAGCTGGGGATTGGGTGTCCAGTGCAGGATATGGTTGGGGTTTGGTATCTGAGTCAAGTCGTTGGGAAGTTTGGAGTTAGATTGGAGCCTTGGTTGAGACGTAATTTGAGGGGGAGACAATCGAGAAATCATAGAGGGGTGGATGCAGGACCGATCAGAGATAGGGTCAGAATTGAGGGGCATCCTACAGGATGTGGGTGTGTTGAGGAGGCCAGCCAGGCCTGGAATAACTGACATGGAAATCATGACTGGATGTGGCAATTCAACCTGGAGTGATAATTGTGTTTCACTCCAGAAATAAATGATTTTCAAATGGGTAAAGCTGAAAATAATAACACTACATGTGTAAATTTTGAGGATAACTTTGCTATTCTTTAGTTTCCTCCATCGGACAGACAAGCCCTACCTCATAGGTCACCATTCAGGCTATCCCTTCCCATCCTCTTTCCCCCAGATTCACAGGGATTAAGTATTTGGTACCTGGCAGTATCATTTGGATTCTCCTTATTACTTTTCTTACTTCTCGGTAATCGCACTCTCCTCTTTTTGTGTCTGTTCCTCTAGTAGCTACCAGCTGTCTCGAGTAAATATCTCAATAATACTTTCCCCTGCCTTAACTCAATGATTCTGATCCAGAGATTCCAGAAGCAGAACCATAGAACCATTTTTTATGGGCAGTCTCGTTGCCCAGAAATTCCCTGAATATACAGTCTTGATATATTCTTTGCACTACTATGTCTTAATTGATTCAGAATAGAATCACGGAAATTCATTGCACAGGCTGTTTAATTACTTTAAATAATTCAATAGTTATCTGTAGTTTATTCCCTGAACTAAATGGCCCCTTGCGGTCAAGACTTAGCAAATAGGTAGATTTAGCTTGGCATTAATAAAATAAATCAAATCAACTAAACCACTTTAAAACTTTTAAATAATTAACTATATTAAACAAACCACAATGATTACAATGGAACTTATATTTGTCTTTCTTCTCCACAGCCCTATAATGTACATATGAATCCTATGTAAACAATGGTTTCAGCAAGATCGCCTGCTACTGTTGGATTCCATGGGGAGACTGGGAAGCAACACCATTGGTAAGTGGTTGGCAGAGGTCAGTTTGTAATTTTGTGGGCTTTTACATCAGTGCAGCAGTCCTGAAACTAATCAGCACTTGCTGTGAGAAATGTTGACTGTTCTATGTGGAACTGCTGACATTTATTAGCAAAATCCAAACCATCGGGGCACATTAATGTTACTACCCTAAAATCATAGCATTTTACGATGAGAAAGAGTTGAAATTTAAGTTGTGAAGTAACATGTATTGCAAATGACTTGTGACATTCTCCATTAGCTTTTCTAAAGGGCAGTTCACACTCAACCATTGGATGAGTATCAAATAATTGCAGGAATTGTGTGGTAAATATGAATTATACTGGCTACAGAAAGTTAGGGTTGCTATTTCATGGTGTAAGGATTCCGTTAATAGAGTGATTAATGGTGCTGATATGCTGCTCAACCTTGTAGGCACAGAAAGGGACAATTAAATTCAGCAGTCTCATTCTCACACGCTGTTCCTAGAAGACATTTGAATATTACATTCCAAAATTCTCTTCTTGCAATTGCTTTCTGCCTTCTTTTGTCTTCCACCATTCAGTCTCTCATTCCCATTCTCTCAACAAGTCTAAGGTGCACTGCTGAACTTGCTCCACATTTATCAGCTTCCATTCCAGGTATTTATATCAGAGCAACAACAGGAGCTGAAGAATGAGGAAAATTATTCACGTTGTGGTGTTCCAGGAGTTCTTGACTGTTGTATCAGCCTCTATGAAATGAAATTAGTATCAATAGATAAAATGAAATTGGGGCAGGAATAAAATAGAGTCCAGTTTTCCTATCACTCATTTTACATTGGTGCCAAGTAACAGTTACGTCGCAAAGATATGGCAAAATCTCTTCTGGATATATCACATTTTATACCTGTAACTCCTGGAGATGATGCTGTGGTATATATTTAGTATGACAAACTTGTTGTAACTAAACCCTGCAGAGATTCAGGAGGTTTTATCATAGGACTACCCAAAGCTCCTGCATGAAACAGTTGGGTGTCAGTGAAGGAATCAGTTTGTTTTTTGTGCATATGGTAAGAAGGAGATTTTTTTAAAGGGGATTCTATTTTTTATTGTGTCTCAACCTCAGCCCTGTTGAGCTGTTCTTCAGGGTCTGTCTTTATAAGTACCCAACGACAATACCCATATCCTATAACTAACACCCAGTGACAAGCACCATTACACAGTAACAAACAGCTGTGCCCAGTAACAAACACCTGTGCCCAGCAACTAAAACCTGTGCCCAGTAGCAAACGACTGTGCCCAGTGACAAATACCACCACCCAGTAATAAACAGCTTTACCCAGAAATAAACGCCACTACCCAGCGACAAACATTTGTGCCCGATGACAAACACCCCTTCCTTTTTCTCAGACCATCATCCGGAGCCAGCTGTTGTTTCTATTTTTGGCCTGGAAGTTTAGTTGTGATTGAAAATGTCAATGGTGCAATTTCTACATCAGATGTGCTTAGAATGAGGTCATTCCTTGTAGAGCGTTGCCTGGAAAATTAGGTCATAATGTTCTGAGGTGTGCCTATTATTGGAATTTAAATTCTAGCCACAATGTTAGAAGTCGAATTTGAAGTCTTTGATATTTGTAGCCAATTCTTTTCATTGACATGTCCTTTGCCTGTTTCAATATGTTTCCAGAAAATACACTGGATGCTTCTTCCATATCTGACTAATTAGATTGTTTCCTTCACATTTCACAGAATCACAAATTCATGCAAAACATAAGGAGGATATCTCCTAAGGATAAGGAGGATATAAACATAAAGATTCATCTCAATCTCTGGCTCTTTCCTCATAGCCCTACAGATTTGCCTGTTGCATGAATTGTGTAGTAGTTATCCCTACTGAAGGACCACCTGTACCCAGTGACAACTGCCAGTACCCAGTGACAACTGTCAGTATCCAGTGACAAACACCCCCATGACAACCGCCAGTACCCAGTGACAACTACCCGTACCCAGTGACAGCTGTCAGTATCCAGTGACAAACACCCCCATACAGTGACAAACACCTTAACTAGTTTAAAAAACGTTGAACTCTTCTATGAGTCTATTGATGACAATTGTTTGATCACAAACAATTTGATTGTTTTTCTGAGAGCTGTCTGTGATACATAAAATACATAGACAAGGTCAGCATCATTTCTGCATTTCCAGCATTTACTGTTTTGTTTTGGTATTAGCTACTTCAGCTGAACCAAGATGGGGTCTGGCTTAAGGGTATCATATTGGTTAGAAACTTACAATGCAAACTTCATAACAGTACTACAAATGGCATTGGAGTTCCCAAGTAACTTCCACCGTGTACATTTGCTTTTGAAGGGCACCATTTTGTGTAGAGAGCACCCAAGGAAGAATGCAGGGCAGATTGTGATGCCAATTTATATGCAGTGCTGCTTTTCCACCAGTGGTGTTATTTGGATCTAATACTCCAGGTAATGACTTTTATCAATCAAGCACAGCTGAAAATATGTGAAGCAGCAGAGAGCTCCCCCATCTACAAGGTCTTCAATAGATTGGTCATTGCTAGATTTCATCTGGCCATTGTTGCAGTCTTATAATTGTTTAGATTTTTCAGGTTATAAAAGTCTGCAGTGATGGTAAGGTGCACCAAAGCAATTTTTGTTGATTTCAATATTTCTGCGCATATGGGTATACTGGTGGATATATCCCTTGCAGTTCAACGTGGCAGGAGAATGAGGAGGGGACGTGCAGAGCAACTTGGAAGGGAGAGGAGGGGAGTGGAGAAGGTTCTAAGTAGGAGTAGGTTTCCAACCTCCTTTCTTGAAGATGGTTATGAATATGGCATCTCTGAAATCTTCTGGTACATCCTCCTCTTCCCAGATGTCGATGATAAGATTATGGATTTGTGATTGCAACCTTCGCTACCAAATGTTAGAACTTGAGTAGGAATACCGTCAGCTCCTGAAGCTTTCTGTTTTCCACTTGGGATATGGGCTGTTTGACCGCTTGTCACTCAGAAGTGGTGGTAGGGCTGCTTCCATGCGCGTTAGATTCTGCTTATCTTGCAGCAGAGTGGATGTGATCTTCACTGTATGACAATTCTAAGAGAAATGCAGGGAGCAGCAACAACTACTGTACAAAGCCTTTGACTCTATCAATTGGATGGGACTCGGTAGCATTTTCCTCAAATATGGATATCCACAAAGGAGTTTGTCTCCATCTTACGTGGCTTCATGTGGCAGGTAAGCCATGATCCTAACCAGTGGGTCTACAACAGAGCCAGTCTCTGCGAACACTGCTGTCAAACAAGACTACATTATTGCCCACCATGGGGGACTGCACTTTCCTCTAAACGTTACCACTTGCCGTAGCCAGGACTCAAAGCCGGGCAATAACTACCTACCCAATGGCTGACAAGGTAACTGTGGCAGTGAACTTTTATGCATCTGAGTGAAAGAGTCATAGATTCATAGAATATGGAAACAGGCCCTTCAGCATCCATATCTGTGCCAGCCATCAAATATCTGTCCATACTCATCCCATTTCCTCGCATAGCCCAGAGCCTTCTGTCCTGCGGGTGCAGCAAGAGCTCTCTAAATATTTCTTAAATGCTTTTGATGTTCCTTCTAATGACAGAGCTGAAGGTATATGCAACATATCTTTACAGTGCCAGCAATCCCGGATTCAATTCTGGCCACTGTCTGTAAAGAGTTTGTACATTCTCTCTGTGTCTGTGTGGGTTTCCTCTGGGTGCTCCGGTTTCCTCCCACATTCCAAAGATGTACGGGTTAGGAAGTTGTGGGCATGCTATGTTGGTGCCAGAAGCCTGGCGACACTTGCGAGTTGCCCCCAGAACACTCTACACAAAAGATGCATTTCACTGTGTGTTTCGATGTACATGTGACTAATAAAGATGTCTTATCTTTTCTTATCTTGTCTAGGTGAAAAACACGATGATGCTGGAGGAACTCAGCAGGCCAGGCAGCATCCGTGGAGAAAAGCAGGCCGTCAACGTTTTGGTTCAGGACCCTTTTTCAGGACTGAAAATAGGAAAAGGGGAAGCCCAATATATAGGAAGGAGAAGCAAAGCAGTGATAGGTGGACAAAAGAGGGGAGGCAGGGTGGGCACAACGTGGTGATAGGTAGATGCAGGTAAGAGATAGTGACAGGCAGGTGCGGGGGAGGAGGGGAGAGCAGATCCACTGGGGGATGGGTCAAAGGTAAGAAGAGAGAGAAAAAAAGGAGGCTAGGAAAGGGGAAAAGAGAAGAAGCATGGTGGGGAGGGGGGTTGTGGAGAAGTAGGGGGGATACAGAATATGAATAATGAATTCTCCCACTTTAGGTAATCTCCACAACCCCCCTCCCCCACCATGCTTCTTCTCTTCTCCCCTTCCCTAGCCTCCTTTTTTTCCTCTCTCTTTCCTACCTTTGACCCATCCCCCGATGGATCTGCTCTCCCCTCCTCCCCTGCGCCTGCCTGTCACTATCTAGATAAGATTTCTTTATCAGTTAAATGTACATCGAAACACACAGTGAAATACATCTTTTTGTGTAGAGTGTTCTGGGGGCAGCCTGCAAGTGTCACCACGCTTCCAGTGCCAACATAGCATGCCCACAACTGCCTAACCAGTACGTCTTTGGAATGTGGGAGGAAGCCGGAGCACCCGGAGGAAACACAGGGAGAAAGTACAAACTCCTTACAGACAGCGGCGGGAATTGAAGCCGGGTTGCTGGTGCTGTGATAGCGTTACACTAACCGCTACCTGCATCTACCTATCACCATCCTGTGCCCAACCTGCCCCTCCCCTCTTTTCTCCACCTATCACTTCTCTGCTTTTCCCTCCTGTATATTGGGCTTCCCCTTTTCCTATCTTCAATCCTGAAGAAGGGTCCTGACCCAAAATGTTGACTGTCTGCTTTTCTCCACGGATGCTGCCTGGCCTGCTGAGTTCCTCCAGCATCATAGTGTTTTTCATTATGCAATATGCAGCAGAGTGAGCATCAAGATTCATAGTGATCTACTGCATGCTGGACAGCCTTGCCATTGCAAGGAGACGGGTGATGCCACTAGTTATCCTGTGAGCAGCAGTAAGAGGAGGAATTTGAGGAATGATGTAGCAACCTCTTCAGCCTTTTCTGACAGGCCTTCTTTGAAGGATATCAGAGAATGATATGGTAAACACAACCCCCAGTTCTCTACACCAACAATCCCATACTTTACCTTCTATCTGTAAGTGAACATCACTGCCCAAAACCCCACAAAACAAACATTCCATATGAAACATGAAGATCAATTTTTGCCACATCCCATGCAACAGTCCACTAATCCTTGGTGTCTATCATCTGTCAGCCTTTGACTGTCTAGCGCTCCCGTCTAGTACCACCACAGTGGTTGCAGCCTGGCCTTAAGGGACAACCTCAAGCAACCTCTGAACATCTCCACTTTGGCACATCTGGGTAGGTGGCTGCCAGAGAAAGAAGAGCACTGACAGAGTTTGAACACCAGCTCCAAGAGAGAGGACAGCAACTTTGTGCTTCATGGAATATAAATTTTAACAAATGGTGGAAACACTCAGCAGGTCAGGCAGCTTCTGTGGAAACAGAAACCAGATTAATATTTCAGGTCCAGGATCCTATGTCAGAACTGGGAAAGAGATAAAACAATCTTGTTTCAAGTTGCAGAGAAGATGGGGGAGGGATGGAGAGGACAAAGGGAATATCTCTGATAGGAAAAAACCAGATGGGTTAATGTGGTCGATAGAGGCAGAATATACTACTCTGTCTGTGTTATGTGTTGCTAATAGCTGGGCTGTGGATCTTGCCCAGCAGGCCTGACTATACTAATGGAGAGATAAAATATGAACAAAAATCACAGATGGAAGACTGGCAGAAATGGGCAGTTCTGATACCGACAGAAGGAAAAGTGAATTACTTAAACTTGGAGAATTCTATATTTAGTCGAGAAGGCTGCAATATGCCTCGGTAGAAGATGAAGTGCTGTTCCTCAAGCTTGCAATAGACCTCACTGTGACAGCGTAGGAGGTCACTGACAGGTAGCTCGAGTGGAAGAGGGATAGAGAGTTATAGTGGCAAGCAATTGGAAGCTCAGGGTTGCTCCTGCATCCTGAACACAGGTGCTCTGCAAAGGGATTATCCAATATTCATCTTGTTTCTCTAATGTGTCAGTGAGATTTGTGTGATGTGTTTGGGTGATCTGTGTTCCTGGATTGAAAAGCCAGCAGTGTGGGCAACCGTGAGAGGTGGGTTGAGGCTTGCAACAGTATCAGGTGTGAGAATGAGATGGAGCAGGTCAATGAGCTCTGAGTACTAGAAATTATTGGTAGTCAAGTGATGGGGGTGTGGTGAATTGAGGTTGGTGATGCAGCTAGTAGGATTGCGTTAGAAGATCCACACACAGATCTTGTGACTGGCCAATGAACACCTTGCTGTATTATATATACAGTATATATATAAAAAATACATAAAATATAAAATCCTCTTCGGTTGAACTTTTCGCATTGTTATTTTCTTCCACAGCAATTTACCTGATTAAAAGGAATCCTGACCCTTTACAGGGTTCTTGATACTTTTCACCTTCTTCAGTGTATTGTGGTTATTTAGAGTCTCACGTATTCAATGCCAGCCAGCACAATCTGCCCCAGCCACAATGCAGCTCCCATTTAAGCAGCATAGCAGGATAGCTTTAATTGGAACTAACCACTCATGGCATTGATTCCCTGCTGATGCATCCTGTGAATGATCAGCACTGGCTGAGCACTGCTGACATGGAAATGAACAGTCGTTGTATTGCCCATGCTCCACTCATCTTATGAGGGTTTAGTGGGGATCACAATCCCTGCACCTGTTTTCAGGGGCTGTGAAGATTAATTTTTCATGTAAGAAAATAACAGTAAAATTAGAATTTTTCTATGTTAACTATTATTTTCTTATATAAAATATGAAAGACTAGTTTAATTCTCACTCATAAAAACACATCTGCACCTGTAACTGAAACCAATAAAATACTTGCTGCATATGCCATGCCTATAAAAACAAAGCTACATTTTATATCTAAATATAATAATATTCCTGGCTCCATAAGTTGTATTCAGTATTTAGATAGCTGTTGAAGCATTAGCGGTCGCTGAAATTGGCAACCTGAACACAATCAATAGAACGAGTGAGTAATTGCAATATTTCTGAATCTGATGGACTGGATTAATGCATAATTATTAATTACAGAGGGTTCTGTTGTTGAAAAAAAACACAACAGTAACAAGTGTTCAGTAACATTTAAAACGTGACAGACCAGTAATTGTGTTTAATGATATTAGTGGACAATTTCTTAATCTGTTCACATGACATTCCTTGGCTTATTATTTTAGTGGATGTATTAACCCAATTAAAGGGTGATTTATGAGATTATGCTCACAATTTGGAGTCTTGCCTGCAGAGACCGCAGATTGGAATCCAAGTCATGCTTTGCATTATTTTTTCAGTCATTAAAGTTAATTAATTTAATTCTGGTGGGCTTACTTCTGCACCTTAGAACACTAAGTTCAACACTTAGTTAAAATAGTGGAGAGAGGAATGTTGTGTCCTTATCCTTCATTTCTCTGGCAATAATGCTGACAATAATTTCTAGATTTAAAGTTGGTCTAAGTTGAATGGTAGGATACATTGTTGTTTAGTTTAGATCACCTTCTTGGATTTTATTTGCAGCTGGATGAGTATTAGCTTGGAAAGTAAGTCCAGAATGTTCAAAATCAATATTTTCTGGTTATGTAAAGCATTCTTCTATTTCTCTAGAAAATAAATCTTGCAGCTTCAAGATCTTTCTGTCCACTAATTTTATCCAAAAGCAGTATCACTGCAAGCCCAGGGACTCCCTAACTTCACTTAATCCTGCCCTGTTTCTTGTAAGAACTCCATTCCATCCTCCCAGTTTCTTCAACTCCATTTAATCCGCTCTTGTGATGCAATCATCTGTACTGGTGACTTCCTCTCCTCGTAGCTAGATCAAGGAAAGGATGCCTCTTGTCCATGCATTCCATCCCACTGGTCTCCATGTCTGACACATCAAACATAATGCTATACGGAGATCCCCTCCATTCCTCTTTCAGCATTTTGAACAAACTGTTAGCTCTGCAATGGTCTGGTTCATTCATGCACCTCCTCACATGCCCAATTCCCTTCTCACGGCAACTGAAGAGACGTCTAATCTTTCACCCTTTCCTTCTTATCATTTTGTCGGTTATTCCAGGTGAAGCAGTGATTCACTTGTAATTCTTCCAATTATGCTTGCTGCATCAGATCTTCAGATGATTCCTTCATTCTCGCAAATTAAGTGACTACTTCGTAGAATACCTCCATTCAGTCCACATACCTGACCCCAAGCCTCATGTTCACTGTCACTTAAATTCTCCATCTTACTCCCATTCTGATTTTATACTCTTCAGCCTCCTACATTGTTCCAAGGAAGCTCAACGAGCCTGTGGAGCATCACAGCATTCTGAACGAACATTGAATTCAACAATTTCCGATATTCTGCTATTCCACCTTTGTATCTGTTGTGTTGTTCCTGCTTGTCTATTAGATACTTCTGATTTCATTTGCCTCTTCCTATACTCCTTTGGTCATTCTCCAGCCTTAATCACCCTCTTTTGGCTAGCACCAATATTCCTTTAATCATTCATTCTCTCCTGCCTTCCACCCTATCACATTCCTTCCCTCTGCTCCTCAGCAACTTAAAACTTCTTTTATCTCTAAATTTTTCTCGTTCATCAACTTGAAATATTCCTTCTGTTTCTTCCTCCACAGAATGACTGCTGAGCATGTAGACCATTTTCTGTTTTATTTCTGGGCGCTTTTATGTTGACTACCATAGCCATTATTTTGACAACTAATCCAATTGTTTTTTTAATTTAATTTTGTGTAATTTTGTTTTAGTCCCCTTGTCCCCAAGCGTTTTCAGTTTTAGCCAGAAAGATGGATCTTCCTGTGTTTTCTGGTCTATTTATTGATATGGCAATAATTCATAATGTTCCTATCCATTAAATGTAGTAATTTGAGAGCAGATTTGATTACTATTCTTGGTGCTGCTCCACTCCTTTGGCATCAATCACTGGCCGAGCCATCTCTGCCCATTTTCCTCCCTTACCATCGCATCCTACTTGCCATCTCCTCTGTTTTCACTGCAGAAACCATGATCATTTAATTGCTTTCCAATCATATTCTGGCACTTAGACTTTATATTTGTGACAATGTGTTTACAGCCATTGATTTTTTTCAACTATTTCATTTTATGTGCACTAAGTCCCAGCAAAACCTTTATGGTCTTTAAAGTTCCTATCATTACACACTCAAGTAGAATGGGAACTTAACCTTCTTGCTCTATCCTATCCAAGGCTGGAAAACATTGAATTCTACCATGGCTTAATGATCTCTGTTAAAACTAATTAGCAATGCTAGGTTCCACCTGGACAGTGGGGATAATCTCCCAACTTCTTTGTCTTTACTGAACAGCGTTCTTAAATTGCTCTCATCATTTCCCTATTCTCTCCTCTCAGAGGATGGGGCTTCCTTGTCATCTGGGCAAGGGCATGTACTTGGAATTTTATGTGATTCCATGAGCAGTGTAGTGAAAAAAATGGAGCTCCATACAGCAAAATTAATTAATACACAGAGGAAAATGTAGTTTTGCTCCCCAGAAGCTCAGAAGTACCATCAAGAGTATTAAAAAGCACACAGATCCCCGACACTTTATTAAAACACCAATCCTTGGCTGACTTTAGCAGACTGGGACATGGCTACTTCAGCATCAAGCTGTAATTAGTGAGGGGAATAGCCTACTGGAGGGATTTTTTTTAAGAAGCTACTTATAAATTAATACATATTAAAATAGGGTTTTAAAGCAAGGTTTGCGATTATTATTTGATTCAGATCATTCATTGCCCCCAAAGGTCTGTGTTGCTGTTGCAAGCCACATGATTGAAGTTTTACTATTGTTCCTGAGTAATCAGATATCCCAGTACATTTTGTTTCATTCCAATGGGTTTTGCACTGACACCTCATCTCCCTTACTCCTTCCACAGGAAGCATCTGGAAGTAGCACGAAGGTGGGTTCCAACAATCTCAAAAGATGCTGTTAAGCAATTGGAAAGCACTGAGAAAATAAGTTAATGATACATGAAATGGTTATTTGTAGGGTGAAATAAACCATGTCTTAGTCATCTACATTTGGTCAATTGCACACTTAACTCCTGTCTTCACTGAAAATTCTCAGTTCAGAACTAATTTTAGTTCTGTGGAAACAATGGTCCAGAAGTTTATTGATACCATGCCTGTTTTACAGGGGAAAGACAGACACACAATAGTTCAATATAGTGGCGAGTATGAGTGGACTTTTCTCCTTGAAATGCATTATCCACCACATTGGTCAAACCTTCTGCAAAGTTATCTATGACCCAGGTCTGAATCTAGTGGTAATCCTTTTATATAAGTAAATAGTGGGCCAAACACTTTTCAGTCCTGCGCTCTAAGATTAGTCAGTGACTGAATCTGCCATGGACGATGCACTTTGTATTCTTAGATGCATGCCAGCTAAAGCAGCAATCACTGAAAAGATCGTTGAAGACTTTTGTTATTATAAAGCAGCCAATGTTTCCTACTGCTGGAACAGTAAGGCTGTAACTGGTGCCCATTGTTCAGCGGTAGAAAACAAATGAGACTGGTGAACTAATTTTGCACAGTCCTGCCACCAGATTTATTAGGCACATGTCGCTTGGGCTGTACTGGGACCGTGCCCAGTTCAATTGCCATCCAAATATTAGCTCACGACCAAGTGGTCATGTGGTAAAGTCTAACACTTCCAACTGTGCCACCTTAGGAAGACATCACACTGGGGATGTTTGCTGAGTGCATGACTTCTACACTTAGGTGGATATGACAACTAATGAACTCTCTCCTTTCAGCACTAACTTTTCTGCTCACATAGGCTAGATGTTGCTGCACAGCTGGTCAACAGATAGTAATTTTGCAAGGGGAGAGGCAGGTTCATTTTTTTAGAAACGTTTGATTAAGGCAGCAATTTTTCTGTACAATGGTTTAAGGACCAAGGTAGTAAATGTTCATAGTAAATGATGTTTATATTTTTGGCAGTATTGCAATTATTCTTATTACTATGGCTTCAGTATCCTTATTAACATGTATAGGCAGACCTTTAAACACCAAGTTCAGTCAGTGAAACAGTGAATTGATTCTGGGCAAGAACCAGTAATTGTTCTCTTTTGGGTCAAAATATAATATATGTATGTTTTCCACACATTGATTTATAAAACATCCAATAAGATTTTACACTGAAAAATTAATCCAATGGCACTACAGAACTTAATGTTGAAATTAGAATGTGGCTTTTTATAATCTAAAGTTCGGACTGCTATGTTTCTTTTTTTGAGTCTTGAGTCAAGTTTATTGTCATATGCACAATTACGTGTATGCACAGGTGCAATGAAAAACTTACCTGCAGCTGCATTACAGGCACATAGCATCATATAAGCAGCATTCACAAGAAAAAAATTAAACTTAAATAAAACACTATTTTACAAGAAAGACTGCAATTAGAACAAAAGAACAAAGTCTATTTTAGTGCAAAGTGGTTATAGTATTGCTAAACTGTAGTGACGCTACACAACAGGTCTACAGCAGACACTATCTCACTGGCTCTCCACTCTGCTTTGGAGCACCTAGACAAAACAATACATACGTCAGGCTGCTGTTTATCGATTACAGCTTGGCATTCAACACCATCATCCACACAGTACTAATCAACAAGCTTCAAAACCTGGGCCTCTGTACCTCTCTCTGCAACTGGTTCCTTGACATCCTTATAGGGAGACCACAGTCAGTGCAGATTGGTAATAGAATCTCCTCCTTGCTGACTATCAACACAAGCTCACCTCAAGGATGCGTGCTTAGCCCACTGCTCTACTCTATGTGCACTCATGACTGTGTGGCTAAGCACAGCTCAAACATCATCTATAAATTTGCCCATGACACCACTGTTGTTGGTAGAATCTCAGCTGCCGATCAGGAGGCTTACAGGAGTGAGATGCATCGGCTGGTTGAGTGGTGTCGCAACAACAACCTTGTACTCAACGTCAGCAAGACCAAGGAACTGATTGTGGACTTCAGGAAGGGGAAGTCGGGAGAACACACACCAGTCCTCATTGAGGGGTCAGTAGTGGAAAGGGTGAGTGCTTCAAGTTCCTGGGTGTCAACATTTCAGAGGATCTATCCTGGGCCAAACACATTGATGTAATCACAAGAAGGCACACCAGTGGCTCTACTTCGTTAGGGGTTTGAGTAGATTTGGTATGTCACCAAAGACTCTTACAAATTTCAGTAGATGTACAGTGGAGAGCATTCTCACTGATTGCATCACCACCTGGTATGGATCCTCCAATGCACAGGATTGTAAGAGGCTGCAGAGGGTTGTAGACTCAGTCAGCTCCATCATAGACATAACACTCCCAACCATCAAGGGCATCTTCAAGAAAGCAGCATCCATCATTAAGGACCCTCACCATATGGGACATGCCCTCTTCTCATTACCACCATCACGGAAGAGGTACAAGAGCATGAAGACCCAAACTCAATGATTCAGGAGCAACTTCTCCCCCTCTGCCATCAGATTTCTGAATGATCTGTGAACCAATGAACACTACCTCATTATTCCTTTTTTTTGCACTATTTATTTATTTTTGTAATGTATAGATTTTTATGTCTTTGCACTGTATTGCTGCCGCAAAACAGCAAATTTAAAGTCTTATGTCAGTGATAATAAATCTGATTCTGGTTAGGATTGTGCTGGTTGGTTCAAGAACTGAATGGTTGAAGGGAAATAACTGTTCTTGAACCTGGTGGTGTGGGACTTCAGGCTTCTGTACCTCATGCCCAATGACAGCTGCGAGGAGATGGCAGAGCGTGGATGGTGGGGATCTTTGATGATGGATTTTGCCTTCTTGAGGCAGCGTCTCTTGAAGATACTACCAATGGTTTTGAACTGCACAAGGAGAAATCTTGTTCCACCATCATCCAGCCACCCCACTACTGGAAAAATCTGGAATTAATGAGGTAGAAGTTTTAATTTGCCACATGGGCATACAACTGGCAATATGCATCAGTACTCATTATTAACTGATTGAACGGAAATGAAAATCAGGCAGATTCTACAAAGGGTAACTGATCTGAGTGAGATTTTACATCTGATTTGCAAGTTGAAAAATTCATCCTAATATATTTACTTCTGTTTGTTTAAAAGAAAACTAACCCTTGCAATCATTTTTCCAACAGCATCTAATTACTGAGTTGCACCTGGCAATTTGGCCTTTGTCAGTGTCCTTATGCAATTAATCTTGGCACTACTTCCTTTCTCCTTTGCCTTGTGAATGTCAGTTAGTGAATGCTTTAGTTGACAGGACTATCACAGTCCTTTATGGCATTCCTGAAATTGCATTGTAAACATTAATGGGTTTGGCAAGACCTTGTGGATTAATTCATAATCCAAGTTTAACCTTCATTCTCTAGAGGAGGTGCTAAATTCAATAATTCTTCTGCAGGTAGGTTCAGTAGAAAGGAAACAAAAGCAACTAAAAATTTTGTGTTGTGTCTTTAGTATTTTCTGGCAAAGTGCACCTCTGGCTTGATCAATTTTTTGAACATCTGTTTTCTAAATCTCAAAAAAAACTTTTTGAAATTGCAAGTTTCTTTACTAAGGAAATTTCCTGCTCTACTGCTCTGCAGTGCTTTACATCATTTCACAATACACTACAAAAATGGTAAAACTAGCCTGAATAAAAATTAGTCATAATTCTTTTTTCTTTCTCACAAACAACATTGAGGCAAGTTGCAAAGAATTGAGCCACTGAGCTAAATTGTTAAATAATACTTAAAAAAAAACCCAGGGTTGCCAAAATAGATTACAAAATAATAAAAGCATCCTTCATGACCTAAACTGAAGGTGTTGCCCTTGGCCCAGTAGGCATGCTTCATTGCCTCTGAATCAGTTGGTCATGGGTCCATTCCAGGATTAGAGTACATAATCTAGACTGACATTTTTGTGCATATCTCAGATAGTGCTGCATTATCAGAGATGTCATCCCTTGGATGAAAAATTATCCCAGGGCACTTGTCCTTATGTTGAGATAGACATCAAATATCTTATGGTATTAACTGAAGAACAGGTATGTGTATTGGCTAACAGTTAGATTGAAAACAATGCCATCAAATGCTGAATAGCAAGGCATTATTGTTCATTTCTATTGCAATTTGCCTTATTTCTCATTTGTAGGATCAAAAGTCGAGCAATTGTCTGCAATATTTGCCAACTCACTTTAAAACTGGACAGAGTAAAGTATTCTGAGAAGGACCTTGGATATTGCTGGAATGCAAGTAAGTACTACTTACAATCACAGTTATTGGACATGTGGGCTTTAAATAAGGATGATCACTGCATTCTAATTACTAAAGCTTCTCATTACTATGGTGCCTACAACCTATATGATGATATTATTTCCTCTGACCACACGACCTACTTTTATAACTATACGTAAATGTGCCAGTGTGCTTTTCCTAGTTGAAGAAAATGTATGTTAATACTTATCACAGTTATATACTGTCATTTCAGATTCATTCTATTGACTGCTTTCTTTAGTTGGTCTCTTTAATTGTGTACTTGTCCCTGATGTTGTACTTATTCCTGGAAGTGAGAAACTTGCAACTCTTGGCTTTGACCCACTGCTATTCTACAACTGTTCAAAAGTCACTGACTTTCTGTCAAAGTGAGGAACAGATTTATCATCATACATTACTTCAGGTTCTTCTAATATGGCTCTTGTTCTGGACGCTCATCACAATCAAAGGCCTATCAGATTATTGTAATTTTGAAAAGTTTCAATAGATATTAGGGTAAGGACATAGATACTAAACAAAGGAAATCTGTCATCTGGCACAACAGTGATGTTGTGCAGATTCCCTTTTTGTGATTTCTCCTGAGAAACTTGTTCTCTTTGTGCCAATGTTGCCTTTGAAGTTACACTCCTGCCTGATTTCTTGTGTTTCATTTTACAAGCTACTGCTTTGTGTCCTTTTTTCTTAAACAAGTGGCACTTAGACTCTTTAAAAGAACAGTTGCTTGGGGAAAGACTGCCAGTACATCTAAAATAATTACTTGCGTCCCTTGCTATCACATTATGGTGTCTGTATTTTTGGCCCAAAGCTCTGGGAGTTGTCCTTTCTGCACTACAGTTACATCATGACTGGAACAGGATTGAATTCCCTGACCATCTTGGTTGCCTTCTCCGCGGAAGTTGAAACCTACACACCAAATGATACTTTTTGTGTCTAACAGGTTTGACTGGGTCCTTTGTCTCTTAACCCATTCATGAATCTGTCTCCAAGTTCACGATCCAGATACTTTGTAAAGTTACAATACCTTGATTGGTCTTTGAATACGATCATGAATGTGATTCAAGATTTCTCACAACATTTGACTGCATTTGCCAATCTTATTGCTCTCCACCATTTCAAATGGATGTGGATTGAAGTATTCTTCCAATTCCTGCAAATAAGATGGCTGTGGCTTTCTGTTGAACTATTAAGGTAGTGAGTGTGCGATACACTACACTGTCAGTTTTGTGAAGTGATCTTGCTTTCTTTCATTTCTTCATTGCAGCATCTATTGGCCTCACGTTTTCAGCACTGTCTTCCAGATCAACAAGATCGTTGAACATGAGAGACCTCTCCATCCTCTCATCATGGGATGCGAATAATTCCCTGTTACACACTCCCTGGCTGCCTATGAAGTCTGCTTGTGTTTGAGATTCCACTTTTTGCTTTTCCCACCAAATCAGTATTATGACACTTAAGCTTGCCATGTGTTTATACTTTTACTACTAATTATTACTCTAATTGCAGACTAACACAGTCTTCCTTGTTTTAATTTTGCTATATAATCAGCTGCAGTGTCTTTAGAATCGAATGCTGCTGTGTGTATGCATACCTGCATGCACACACATTCACGCACACACAATGCATAAGTAAAACATGTCTTAAACATTATTCTTCAAAAATCAGCAGTTGATAAGAGAAGTTTTTGTGGTAAGTTCTCTTAACAAATATCTCCTTATAGTACTACTTATACCAGATGAGTGAGGGTTATTAAGTAATCTGTACCATGAAAGGTTCCATTTGAAGGAAGAATAATTTTAGATTTTATTTCATATTGCTGGCACCTATTATTTGAAATCAAGTAAATACATTGTACACAGACAAAATTTAGTTGGAATAAAAGAAGAATAGTATTAATGGGTTCATTTCTCTTCCCTTATACTCCTTTAAACACGCAGAAGAATACATTCCTTTCTATAATGGCACAGGTTGTTTCATTATTCACAGCACTGGTGCTAACTTCTTCACCATCACCTGAATCTAGTGACTTTTTTTGATCACATGATTTTTTTCTAAAGTCCCATTGTGAAACAAAATGGCAGCACCTGCACATGAATGCCTAACCTCTCTACAAATCATGCCAGATGCCAACCTTAATGAAAGTGACAGGGCATACAGAAAATGTAGACTGGAAGTACATGAAATGACAGATCAGAAGCCAATAAATCTGACATGATGCCAGTGCTGTTATCTTTGAATTCAATGTTCCATCTTCATCCTCTATGAACCTCATAGAGTTTAATATGTGTGAAATAGCAACATACCCGGAAGCACTTTTTAAAGGCATAATTACCTACTTATGTCTTGGTTGCTGGTTGATTTCCAGATTTTCAAGTTGCACAAGTTTATCGGTCCTATGGACAGGTCTCAGGACCTGCATGGTTTTTCATCAAAGGTTTATGTACATGTCAGTCAATCATACTCAATAATACTCACTCCCCTCGGAAATGCATGGAGCTAAAATAATAGAGTTGTAGAGTCATAGAGATAAACAGAACAGAAATAGGCCCTTCAGCCTAACTCCTCCATGCCAACCAAGGTGCCTACCTGAGCTAGTCCCATTTCCCTACATTTGGCCCATGTCCTCCTCAACCTTTCCTATCCATGTACCTGTCCAAATGTCTTTATAAAGTTGTGCTTTACTCACTTCTACCACTTTCTTTGGCAGCTTGTTTCATATACTCACTACCCTCTGTGTGGAAAAACTTGCACCTCAGTCCCTTTTAAAACTTTCTCTTCACTATAAGCCTATGCCTACAGTTTTAGGTGCCCTACCCTGGAAAAAGACCGTGATCATCCATCTTACTATGCCCTTAATAATTTTATAAACTCTAGAAAGTCACCCCTCAGCCTCCTATGCTCAGGAAAAGAAGCCCCAGCCTACCTAGTCTCTCCTTATAGCTCAAGCCCTTCAGTCCTGGCAACTCCTTGTGAATCTTTACTGCACCCTTTCAGCTTAATCACATCCTTCCTATAACTCGGCGACCAGAACTGCACGCAGTATTCCAGGTGCAATCTCAACCAATGTCTTATATAGCTGTAACATGACGCCCACTCTTGTACTCAATTCCCTGTCCAATGAAGGCAATTGCGCCATCCGCCTCCCTCACCATCTTGTCTAACAGTGCCGCCACTTTCAGGGAACTATGTACCTGCATCCCTCGGTCTCTCTGTTCGACAACACTCTCCAGGACCTTACCATTTACTGTGTAAGTCCTGTCCTTGTTTAACTTCCCAAAATACAACACCTCGCACTTGACCGAGTTAAATTCCATCTGCCATTCCTTGGCCTACTTCCCCAATTGATTTAGATCCTGTTGTAGCTTTAGACAACCTTCGCTGTTCACCATACCACCAACTTTGTTGTCATCTGCAAACTTACTAATCATTCACCTACGTTCTCACTGAAATTGTTAATATATGACTATCAACAGCACCAATCCCTGTGGCATACCACTGGTCAGAGGCCTCCAATCTGAAAAACAATCCTCTTCCATATTGTCAATATGTTTCAACACATCATTCTTTCCTGAATTCCCTAGCTTCCATGACTCCTCCATGGTAAATACAGATGAGAACTATTCATTTAAGACCTTGCCCATCTCCCATGGTTCCACACATAGACGACCACACTGATCCTTAAGGGGGCCTATTGTCTCCCTCCTTAATATGCTTATAGAATCTCCCAGGATTCTCCTTTACCTTAATGGCCGAGGATATCCTCATGTCCCCTTTTTGCCCTCCTGATTTCCTTTTAAATGTACTGCTACATCCCTTATACTCCCCAAGGGATTTGCTTGATCCCAGCTGCTTGACATATGCATCCTTCTTTTTCCTGACCAAAGCCTCAATATCTTTCGTCAACCAGGGCTCCCCAATCCTGCCAGCCTTGCCTTCACTCTAACATGTTGGCCCTGAGCTCTCCCTACATCGCTTTTAAAAGCCTCTCACTTGCCAGATGTCCCTTTACCTGCAAATAACCTCTCCCAGTCAACCTTTGCAAAATCCTGTCTAATCCCATCAAGGTTAACCTAGTGCCAGTTCTGGACTTTAACTTGTGCACCAGTCCTACCTCTTTCCAAATCTATTTTAAAATTAATCGAATTATGGTCATTGGTCCCAAAGTGCTCCCCTACTGTTACTTCAGCCACTTGTTCAGCCTTATTTCCCTGTAGGAGGTTTAGTGTTGCCCCCTCTCTAGTAGGGTAATGTACATTTTGATTGAGAAAACTTCCTTGGATACACTTATTCCCCAACCAAACCCTTAGCACTATGGCAGTCCCAGTCAATATCCGGGAAGTTAAAATCACCTGCAACCGTACTATTCCTACAGCAATCTGCAATCTCCCTGCATATTTGCTCGTCTAATTCCTGCTGAATTGGGGGCCTATGGTACCATTCCATCAAAGTGATCACCCCCTTCTTATTTCTAAGTTCTAACCATATTGCCTCACTAGATTATCCCCCAGGAGTATCCTCCCTAATCAAAAACGCAACTTCCCCTCCTCTCTTACCTTCACCTCTATCATGCCTGTAGCATCTGTATCCCGGAGCATTGAACTGCTAGTCCTGCTTGTTCCTCAACCATGTTTCTGTAATAGCTATAATATCCTAGTCCTATGTGTTTATCTATGCCCTGAGTTTATCTGCTTTACCTGATAGACCTTGCATTAAAATAATGAAGCTTCATCTATCAGACCTTCTGTTCTGCCCCTGCCTATAACGTCATTATTTGCCTCAACTTTCTCACTGACCACACTACTGCTTTGGGACCCACTCTGCTTCCAGACTAATTTAAATCCTTTGAGTAACTCCAGCAATCTCCCTGTCAGAATATTGATCCCCCTCCAGTTCAGGTGCAACTCATCTCTCTTGTACAGGTCACCTCTTTCCCTGAAGAGATCCCAAGAATCTGAATCCCTCTCTCCTGTACCAGCTCCACAGCCATGCATTCATCTGCCCTATCCTCACCAGCCCGTGACACTGGCAGTAATCCAGAGATTACAACCCAAGGGGTCCGGCTTTTTAACCTTCTGCCTAACTCTCTATATTCCTCTCTGCAGGATTTAATCCCTTCTTCTACTGATGTTAATTGGTACCAATTGTGTACAACAACCTCTGGCTGCTCACCTTCCCCTTTGAGAATGTTTTGTGACCGCCTGGAGATATCCTTGACCCTGGCACCCAGGAGGCAAACATACCATCCATGGAGCCTTGTTCACAGCCGCAGAATCTCCTGTCACTTGCTATCGGACCTATTGAATATCCGAAGTCGCCGCCCTCTGCTACTGTCACTGTGCCATAGACCTGGCTGCTGCTGCTCTCCTCTGAAAGGCCATCTTCCACCCCCACCACCGCCCCCCCCCCACAGTATACAAAATGATATACTTATCACTGAGGGGAATGGCCTCAGGGGAATCCTGCACTCCCTGCCTACCCCCTCTCAGTATCATTGATACTCCTGAGTTAGTCCGTCTGCAGCGCCAGCCATTCAATGTGGCCAGTCAGGAGCTGCAGCTGGACACACTTCCCAGGGGTATAGTCATCAGGGACTTCGGCAGTTTCCCTGATCTCCCACATCCTGCAGGAGGAACATGCAACTGCCCTGATTGCCATCTCTTAATCACCAAGACTACAGGGGAAAGTAAAAGATCTTACCTTACCTTAACTTACCACTGCTCAGACTCCTTGCTGAAGCCTCTTGAGACAAAGCCTCAGCACTTATACCTCAAACACAGCACTTCAACCTCACAATGGCCACACCAAAATGAACAGAAGTCATGCAGGGCAGGACAAGTTGCTTAAAAAGGGCCTAGAGAAGGATGCCCATTGAGCCTGGGACAGATTAGTCATGATCAACTGGAATGGAGGGGCAGGCTTGGGGGGGGGGGGGGCATGTGCCCTGCTCCTTCTCCTATTTTCTTATGATGTATCTACAGCCGTCTCTAAGGACCAGGTCTGTGTAAGAGAGTTGTAAGTCATTTTGAATGAAGGCAGTAAGATCAGTATTCATTGCAGCACTGAGCTATTGGGTTGGCTCTCTACTTGTGGCTGCTGGAGCAGTTGCTACATTGGCTATCAGCTGGTGCATTATGGTTGGGTTCAAAAGTATATGAATGGATTGGACCACCACTTCCCTATTGGAAAGAATGGGCTCCCGCCACTTCACAAAGCCTTGGACATGTTCCTTGATACTCTTGTGTTTTAGCTTGGCCTCCCAGTGCATTAGCCATTTTTCTGTGCATATCAATAGGTTACCCTGCTAAAGTCTTCATCTGAGTGTTTGCATTGTAACCCACGTGTGACCTTGTACTCAGGACGCTATCCGCACCCTCTCTCCTAGTTGCAGAGCACTTGTGCCTGATGTCTCTCCACATGAAGGTCCTGCTTTTAATCCATTCTCACAGATATGCCCAGGCCTGGTGGGGTGTGACTGCGAATCAGGTGATGGTGGGTCTTCTTCATCACCAGCTGGCTGGGTTGTGGTTCTTGGATGTCTGAAGGTGAAGAGGACCAAGAGTGAGGCTGTGGGGACATGAGGGAGGATGCAAGAAATGCACGTTTTCTCCATCTGCAGCTCATAATCCAGAGGGATTATGGAAATGTGTGAAGGATAAGACGTGACAATATCATCATCATCAATGGCTTCATCCCTACTGCTAGCTTTGGCCTCAATAATGTCTCTTCCAATAATAGCCAACATTGTCTCATCACATACAAGCCTGATTGTCTCTCACTGCCTAGTTCCCTTTGTGTCTGATTGTGAGCCACCTTGTCCAACAAGAGAGGAGGATGTGCAACAGTGCATGTTGTGTTACGTTTATGGGTGATGTGCTAGTCATAGTTAAATAGCATGCAGTATGTGTGAATGGTAAATTTAAAAATTGTTATTACTGGATTTGTGAAACTTGGGAATATTTTGGAAACAATGTATAATCATAATTTTTTTATAGCGAATGGGTGTGCTGGCATGTATTAAGTTTGGTATTGCAAGTGACATTGAGAAAATATCTTTAATACAATGTATTATGATTATGTGTGGCAATGTGGGCAATTTATGGGATATGTTGTTATATATGAAATCTATTGTAGGACTAATCCATTTGGATTTATAGTACCAGGAGATTTCAGGTGTTTAGTTTAGTTCATAGTGGTAAATTTGTAGTTAAGAAGTCAAGAACAGATTTATATTTAGTTAATGGTATAATTTCACATTGTATGTAAATAGCTAATTGATATTTGATTTAATATTTGTAGATAGTTGTTATTAATATTAGATTTTTTTATGGCCAAGCAACATTGTTTTTGTTCAGTGTGTATATACCTTTGTGAACTATTATATTAGACATTGGACATAGGAGCAGAATCAGGCCATTCGGCCCATTGAGTCTGCTCCGCCATTCAGTCATGGCTGATTCATTCTTCTTTCGCAACCCCATTCTCTTGCCTTCTCCCTGTAACCTTTGACACCCTTACTAATCAAGAACCTATCAACCTCCGCTTTAAATACACCCAATGACTTGGTCTCCTCAGCCATCTGTGGCAATGAATTCCACAGATTCACCACCCTCTGGCTAACGAAATTTCTCCTCATCTCTGTTCTAAAGGGATGTCCTTCTATTCTGAGACTGTGCCCTCTGGTCCTAGACTCTCCCACTACTGGAAACATCTTCTCCACGTCCACTCTATCCAAGCCTTTCAATATTCAGAAGGTTTCAATGAGATGCCCTCTCAACCTTCTAAACTCCAGCGAGTACAGGCCCAGAACCATCAAACGCTCCTCATGTTAACCCTTTCACTTCCAGGATCATTCCTGTAAACCTCCTTTGGACCCTCTCCAATGCCAGTACATCCTTCCTTAGATATGAGGCCCAAAACTGCTCACAATACTCCAAATGTGGTCTGACCAACGCCTTATAAAGCCTCAGCATTACATCCTTGCTTTTATATTCTAGTCCTCTCAAAATGAATGCTAACATTGCATTTGACTTCCTTATTACTGACTCAACCTGCAAGTTAACCTTTAGGGAATCCTGCACTAGGAGTCCCAAGTCCCTTTGCACCTCCGATTTCTGAATTCACTCCCCGTATAGAAAATAGTCTACGCCTTTATTCCTTCTACCAAAGTGCATGACCGTACACTTCCCTACACTGTATTCCATCTGCCACTTCTTTGCCCATTGTTCCAAACTGTCCAAGTCCTTCTGCAGACTCCTTGCTTCCTCAAAGCCATCTGACCCTCCACCTATCTTTGTAGCATCCACAGACTTGGCCACAAAGCCATCAATTCTGTCATCCAGATCATTAGCATATAACATTGAAAAGTAGCAGACCCAACACCGACCCCTGCAAAACACCACTAGTCACTGGCAGCCAACCAAAAAGGCCCCCTATTTTCCTACTCTACCTTCTGACAGTCAGCCAATCTTCGATCCATACTAGTACCTTTCCTGTAATACCATAGGCTCCTATCTTGTTTAGCAGCCTCACACGCAGCACCTTGTCAAAGGCCTTCTGAAAATCTAAGTAAACAACATCAACTGTTACTTCCTCAAAGAATTCCAACAGATTTGTCAGGCAAGATTTCCCCTAAAGGAAATCATGTTGACTTCAGCCTATCGTATCATGTGCTTCCAAGTACCCCAAAACCTTAGCCTTAATAATGGACTCTAGCATCTTACCAACCACTGAAGTCAGGCTAACTGGCTTGTAATTTCCTCCCTCCCTTCTTAAAGAGTGGAGTGACATTTGCAATTTTCCATTCGTCTGGAACTATTCCTGAATGTAGTGATTCTTGAAAGATCACTACTAATGCCTCCACTATCTCTTCAGCTACCTCTTTCAGAACCCTGGGGTGTAGTCCATCCAGTCCAGGTGAATTATCTACCTTCAGACCTTTCAGTTTCCCAAGCACCTTCTCCTGCAACTACACTCACTTCTGCCCCCTGACTCTCCCGAATTTCTGGCATGTTGCTGGTGTCTTCCACAGTGAAGACTGACACAAAATACTTATTCAGTTCATTCCTTTTTTATATTATTGGCTAGCTTACCTTCATATTTCATCTTTTCTCCTCTTATTACTTTTTTGGTCACCTTCTATTGGTTTTTAAAAGCCTCCCAATCCTCTAGCTTCCCACTAATTTTTGCAATATTGTTATGCCCTCTCTTTTGCTTTTATGCTGTCTTTGACTTCCCCTTGTCAGCCACGGGTTGCCTCATCCTCCCTTTAGAATGCTGCTTCTTCTTCGGGATGATCTGATCCTGTGTCTTCCGAATTACTCCCAGAAACCTCCTGCCACTGCTGCTCTACCATCATCCCCGCTTGGGTCCCCTTCCAATTAACTTTGGCCAGTCCTCTCTCATGCCTCTGTAGGTTACCTTTACTCAGCTGTAATACCAATACATCTGAATTTTAGCTTCTCTGTCTCAAACTGCAGGGTGAATTCTATCATATTATGATCACTGCCTCCTAAGGGTTCCTTTACCTTAAGCTCCTTAATCAAATCTGGTTCATTGCACAACATCACATCCGGAATTGCCTTTTCCCTAGTGGGCTCAGCCACAAGCTGCTCTAAAAAGCCATCTTGTAGGCATTCTACAAATTCCTTCTCTTGGGATCCAGTACCAACCTGATTTTCCTAATCTACCTACATATTGAAATCCTCCATGACCACTGTAACATTGCCCTTTTTACATGCCTTTTCTATCTCCTGTTGTAATTTGTACCCCACATCCTGTCTACTATTCGGAGGCCTGTATATAACTCCCATCAGGGTCTTTTTATCCTTACAGTTTCTTAGTTCTACCTACAAGGATTCTACATCTTCTGATTCTATGTCACTTCTTGCTGAGGATTTGATTTCATTTTTTACCAACAGAGCCACCCCACCCTCTCTGCCCACCTGCCTGTCTTTTCGATAGGATGTGTATCCTTGGATGTTTAGCTTCCAGCTGTGATCTTCTTTCAACCGCGACTGTGATGCCCACAACGTCATACCTGCCAATTTCTAACAGTGCCATAAGCTCAGCTACCTTATTTCGTATACTGTGAACTCCTTCTGTCCTGTGTTCACCACCTTTCTTCTCAAATTTGTCTCAATGTTGCCTGAAGTTAAATTCTTATTCCCTTCTAAACTTTCTGTCTTATTCTTTATTCTGGAGACTTCAGTAACCTCTCCTGCACTCTCCTTCCCTTTTACTTTTTCCATACTTTGCCAATCTGTTGAACCCACAGCCCTAGTAATGTGATTCACCAGGACCCTGGTCCAAGCATGGTTCATGTGGAGCCCATCCCATTGGAACAGCTCCCTCCTTCCCCAATACTGGTGCCAATGTCCGACAAACTCAAACCCACTTCTCCCCACCAATCTTTGAGCCACACATTTAACTCTCTGATCTTATTGACCCTGTGCCTATTTGCACATGGCTCAGGTAGCAATCCAGAGATTATTACCTTTTTGATTCCACTTTTTAATTTAGTCCCTAGCTGCTCAAATTCCCTCAGCAGAATCTCTTTCCTTCTTTTACTTACGTCGTTGGTACCCACATGGACCACAACAACTGGATCCTTTCCCCCCCATTCCAAATTCCTCTGTAGGTCAGATGAGATGTCCTGAACCCGGGCACCAGGCAGGCAACACAGCCTTTCGGTCTCTCTATCCTTGCAACAGGGAATTGTGTCTATTCCCATGACTATACTATCCCAATTACAACTACATTTCTCTTCTCTCCCCCCTCATGAATGGCTCTCTGAACCACGGTGCCATGGTTTGGTTGCTCATCCTTCCTACAGCCCCTACTCTCATCCGCACAGGGAGCAAGAATCTCAGACCTGTTGGACAAGCTCAAGGGCTGAGGCTCCTCCAGCACTATCTGTTGGATCCCCCTACCTGCATCATTCACAATCACACCCTCTTGTCCCTGACCACAGACCGAATTTGGTGTAGTTAATCTAATGGGAGTGACTGCTTGATACTAGTTTAACCATTTGACTGCTTAATATTGTTGATACTTTGTTGAATCAGCCATTGTTGTTATTGTTTGTCTTCAGTAAAAGAGGTTTACTGAAAACTTGGTCTTTGTTACCTGCCTTACTGAACAGCAATATAGAAGAATGAATGGATGATAACGAGAAGGAAGTCATAAAACATAAGTTCTGTGATAGTTTGAAAGCAGAAGCAAAACTGAAAGCAATGAATGTGAATAGAGTGAAAGAAACTCTGTTTTGACAGGGGGTCATTGACCTGCAATGTGAACCATTTCTTTCTCCACAGCCATTGCTTTACCTGCTCTATATCCTCAGCTTCTATTTCATATTTTCAGCATCCCCAGTATTTTGTTTTTGCTCAGATTCTTGGTTTGTATCATGGAAACATCACAAGAATTTATAGATTTTGCTGTCTAACCTTGCTCCTAGAGTGTACGTAGTATTCTTAGCATTTTTTTCTGAATTAAATTCTCACATCAATTCCCATTCAGAAGTGTAACACACAAAGTATTGTCAAGACACCTAACCCGTTCTTCAAAGGTTGTCTCAATGCCAGGATTGCAAAAAGCGTTCTTTGGTTGTTAAAGTGCGCAAAAGGAAAGCAGAGCCCAATATTCAGCATACAATGAGGATCAATCTACAGCCCAAGTACAGCTCCCATGATGATGGGAGAGAGTCATAGGGTTGGGAGGGTGTCAAGTTAAAAGTTCTGAGACATATTCCCAATTTTTCATGCTTGAAGCTAATATCAGATGCTTTGGAGTAAGTGTGTGTGTGTGTGTGTGTGCTTTGTCTTAACCTTTATTGTAACGTCTAAGTCAGGCTTCCACTGCACAATGGAAATCCAATTTAAATTTCAAAGCCGTTGGCTGGCTTTCTAAGGGTTGTATTGCTTGGCTATGAAATGGTGCTGAGAATAGCTGAAATGTGCTTTTTTAGGACCAGGAGAAGCTGGGACACTTTCTTCAGCATCATCGAACTGAAGCCCCTCTTTGACTCCCCAATTCACTGGTGAGAGGCAACCAAGGAGAACATCAAGAGGTTCTTCATCCTCAAAGGTGTTCAGAAAACAAGGCAGAGTCAGACAGACTTGCAGCAACTTCTCCTTCTGCAAGGGGGATGGATATGAGAGGGGAACTCCGAGAGGTGAAGAGCCAGCAAGCTGCGCTCTTTGCCTCTGAATCCTCCAAGATCATCTTCAGATCCAGAGTCCGATTTGTGGAGCTGGATGAGATGTGCCCACACTTCTTTTTGCAAAAGGTTCTCAGTGGGAGCTCTGTGATCCACAGCCTTAAGGAAGAGGACGGCTCAGTAACATCATCGCAGACGGACATATTAAGGATCTGCAGATCCTTCTATACCAGTCTGTATGACAAAAAGGCCACAGACAGCACTGCTTCCCAGAATTTCCTGTCCTCTATCACGGAGATCTTAGATGACAGCGAGCAGGAGAGTCTGGACCAACCACTGACCCTGGAGGAGCTGACTGGCTCCGTCCGTTCCTTTGATTCGAATAAAACTCCCAGAAGCGACGGCTTACTGGTGGAATTGTACTTGGCTCGTGGGACTGGATGGGCCGGACCTGCTGGAAGCGTACAATGCTATGCTTCAGTCTGGCAGCATGTCAGAATCCATGAGGAAGGGCATCATTACCTCATCAACAAGCAGAAGGGGGAGAGGGAGGACATCAGGAATTGGAGACCATTTTGCTGTTGAATGTGGACTATAAGATCCTGTCTAGGGCCATTGCCAACTGGATCAAGTCTTGCTCTGGGACAAGTGATCCACCCAGACCAAACCTGTGCTGTACCAGACAGGAAAATCTCTGACAGCCTTGCACTACTCAAGGAGACCATTGTCTATGTGCAGGACAGAGGGGTGGGTACCTGCCTGGTCAGTTTGGACCAGGAGAAGGCCTTTGACAGGATATCCCACATGTACATGATAGACGTGTTCTCCAAAATGGGTCTTGGGGAGAAGAATCAGAAATTGGATCCAACTGCTCTACACAAGATATCCACAGTGCAGTTCAAATCAACGGGTGGGAGACAGATAGTTTCCCCATCAAGTCTGGAGTCAGGCAGTTTGTCTACTCTTCTGCCTTATTTTTGTGTTGCATCAAACCCTTTGCCGAATCCATCAGGAAGGACCGAGAGTATAAGAGGGGCAACGTTGCCAGGCAGTGGAGGCACACACAAGTCAAAAGCTTCCTGTAATGGATGATGTCACCATCTTCTGCTCAGATCTACAGTCCGTTTATAGATTGATTAGCATCTGTGACCAATCTGAGTTAGCATCAGGGGCCAGAGTCAACAACAGGAAGAGTGAGGCCATGCTCTTTGGCAACTTGCCCAACCGATCCAGCGTCCCCTTTACCGTCAGGTCTGACTACCTGAAGGTGCTGGGGATCTGGTCTGGAGGGGCTGAGGCATGTAATAAAAATTGGCTGGAGCAGATCGGGAAGGTCAAACGAAAACTGGGTCTGTAGAAATGGCATTCTCTGTCAATAACTGGGAAGAACTTGGTCATCAGGTGCAATATGCTCTGAGGGCTGCTGTACTTGGTGCAGGTATGGCCCATTCCCCACTCCTCAATCTAGGCAATCACCTGGGACATCTTCCAGTTTATCTGGGGGTCCAGAATGGAGCAAGTCTAATGGGTCAAGATGCACAAGTTTTCTGAGAACGGGACAAAAGTGTACCCAATGTTGCCCACATCCTGATGACCACCTTCATGTGTGGCTGTATCAGGTAGTGCGTGGATCCAAGGTATGTGGGCACCAAGTGCCTCTGTGCTGAGGTTCTACCTGTCCCTGGTGTTGCAGAAGAGAGGCCTGGAACACTTACCACGCAACATCCCAGTCAGCTGGATGTTGCTACACTACCTGTCCTTTGTGGAAGAGTTCTTCCAAGGAAGCACCTTTGACCACAAGTCTATCAGGTAGTGGTCAGCACGGAATGTACTGCAGACACTGCAGGACAGAGACACTATGGATACTGTGGGTGGCTTCCTGAACAAACTGTCCAAACCATCTGGCAAAATGGCTCATCATCAGATCTCACCAACAAGCACCGAAGCCTCGATTGGCTGGTGGTGAGAGGGGGCCTCACAATCAGATCTTTCCTCTACAGATGTCATATCATCCCCAACCCATGCTGCCCTTGAGACGGCTGTGATGGGGAAGAGACAATCACCCACCTCTTTGCAGACTGTGGATTTGCTAAGGGGGCATGGAGACGGACGCAAGGGTCTGCATTTCAGTTCATCCCCAGCAGTTGTGTAATGGAGGACTCTCTGATCCACTGGCTGTTCCCAGGGGCACACACTGAGACTGACATCAAGAACAGCTGGAAGGTTTTCAACTTCATGAAAGACATCCTTTGGTCTGCCCGAAACTTGTTGGTCTTCCAGCACAATGAGATGTCCGTAGGGGAATGCTGCCGACTGGCATATTCCAGACTGCAGGAGTACGTGCTGAGGGATGCACTGAAGCTCGGTACAGCCAATGCTAAGGCTCTGTGGGGAAGGAGCACAGTGTTAGGATCCTTCTGCTACCACACGTGGAGAGGCTGAGTTGGATGGGGAAGCCTCTTGAACAATGAAAAGGGTGTATCACCCCAGGGGGCCACATGAGTGGTATGGTGCTAGGGTTTTTTTCTTTTAAAAAGTTTATATTACTGAATGTAATAACCATAAACGTAAAAGCATTGAACTGTTTCTTCTTTCTTATTATGAATAAGGTTAATTTTTGAAATATGAAAAACATTTACAAAGAAGGTCTGGATAAGGATGGAAGGGTCCTTGTCGAGGTTCATCCTGAGCAGCTGCATAACAGCGGACTCTCTGATCCATGGGCTGTTCCCAGGGATGCATACAGAGACAAACATCAAGTGCTGCTGGAAGATCATCAACTAGGTGAAAGATGTATGTTGATCTGCCAGAAGCTTGTTGGTCTTCCAGCACAATGAAATGTTCATAAGGGAATGCTGCTGACTGGCTCATTCCAGGCTGCAGAAGTATGTGCTAAGGGAGGCACTGAAGCTTGGTGCAGCCATTGCAAAGGCTCTATGGGGAAGGACTGCAGTCTAAGGCCCTGCTAGACATTTAGGGGCTAAGCCCTGCGTAAAAACCTCTCAAACACAGGAGTGGCAATGATGCCTTGTACATAGAACATGCTAATACTATAAATGTATTGATCCAAAAACACAATGAACAGAAAAACGGGACAGCACTATGAATGTAAAGAAAGCCATGCACTGTTTTTATTATATTTCTTCTATATATTTTTTATGAATAAAGTTTATTTTTCAAATTAAAAAATATTGATGACATTTTGCACACTTGATCTTAACTGATGATGAGCTGATTGATTTTATCCTTTTACTTTTGTTTAGGATATTTGTGGTATTGTTGCCCGTATTGTAGACGTATTGAAACAGCTTGGTTTGAGGAATAACTAGTTTTGGAGCAAAACAGCAGGGATGTGTTCCAGACCTATAAAATTTACTGCTTCAAGTGGACTCAGCCATTACTTGATAGCATGTGGAGTGAATTGTATTTACTAAAGACCGGAGAATTGGTTAGGTGGTTGGTTGATGGTTGAGTATTAGAATGAGGCTGAATTGTATTTTCCCCTCACTTCTGCAGGAAGGTGACTGCAAATGTGTCAGCTTTACATTTCATGCCCACACACAGAGCACCATCATAATTGAGGGCAGGAATACTTATGGAGTTTCCTTAGTCACCCATGCAACTGAAATACCACATTCCTGGGATTTTCCCTCTAGATCTTTGACATTCTTCATAAAAGGTAAAATTGCTGTGCAATGATGCCTTGTTTGACACCAGTCTTCACTGAGATTGGCTCTGTTGTAGACTCATTTGTTAGGATAATGGCTTACATGCCATCATAAAGAAATGTAAGAAGTGAGTACTTGCTGCTTTCTGAATAATGACAAATGTTAGGATAACTTGCTGAAAAGTTTCCTACTTTCTCTCACCCTCCCTCTCGCAAGTCCAGTTAATTACCTGGAGGCAACTGAATGCTGGCTGTTCCTTCAGAATTGCTGGCTTCATTTCGGCTCGTGAGTATTCAAGCAATATGATAATAAAATTTAAAGCAATACTCTTCAGCCATACAGTTTGAAAGTAAGCCAATATGAACCAATGTGTCTCTTTAGGACCTTGAGTTAGGATAAGTTTATTGCACTGAAGCTCTGCTGACAACAACACATCCTGTTCTTAAACAAGTAGCACACTCAATTGCTTAAAATGAAAATCAATACTCTCCCTCCTCAGGCTGATACAGGAGTGGGAAAAATCAATCATTACCTTGTTAATATTTCAGAGCTGATACCATGGGGGAAATAACATAAATTCTACTTCCATGGGTTTTTTCACCACTTTAATCCATCTTAGGTATAACTGGATGTCCATTCACCTTTTTGTAAAACATAGTTTTGCTTTCCATTTAAATTGAACAACTATGTAACTAAAACTGTCCGTATTTTACAACCACATTTAATTTGCACTTTGCAGAAATCCTTAGCAATGTAAAACACAATTTCAACAAAACATCTGTTAACATAGATATATTGTGATCACTCACTGTTGAGGTATCCTCTACTTACACTTGTGTATTGTTTGAATGTAGAATTGTTTATATTCAATTCAAAATAACATATCCCAGTTTATGTAAATGTAATTAAATTATTTGAATGTACAGTATTTTGACTGGCCATATAGAGCATAAGCCACCTTAGGGTGATTTTACATCACTGCAAATCAGTTTCCATTTCATTGTGATGTAAAGGTGGAAGTATCTGTGAGCTTCTAAAAGCAGGCAGAGCTCCCAGAATTGCATTTTGAGAATCTGCATGCTTGCGTACAATTTGTGTTTCCTCCTTAACCTTATAGCTCCAATGTTGTGTCAAGATGCGTTTAAAAGGTCTTATCTGAAAATTTTCAAAAATGAAGAGGTGGTTGTTCCTGCTAGTGCTTTCAAATAATTGGAAATTACGTAAGTATTTTATGTGAAGAACTCTTGCAGCGGTGTGGGAATGTGTATTTGCGGCGTACAGTACAAATGGGATGATACCCACCACTCATGGCTCTGTAAAACTACCGGCACAAGCCAAATGGAAATGTTCCTTCCCATTTTATATCATCCTTATGAAATAGCAACATGTAACAATAGGGAAATTCCCTCTTCAAAGTGAAAATTGTAGTCATTTATCTGTTCAAGTTTGAACAATAGCAATGACTATTAAACACCTAAAGGGAGCAGGAAATGGGCAGTTGTTCACACAGAAATAATTGCTGTTGGAATTGATGATAAAAGCAAATGTGAAACTGAAATTGAAAAGCCAATTAAAGGAATTGACCTGTGAACATGTTTTTCACATTGATTGCATCCCACAAGCATGCCAAGAATTTATAATCATTATAGAATCTGGACATCATCTTCACTATAAGGCAGCACAAAACAAATGTTGTGTGCTGATGCAGTTTTCTGTGACAAGTACAGCCAATTTACAGCAGATGTGTTTTCCTTACAGAATGTCTTAACAGACTTTGCCATTCTCATAGTGCATTCCTGCACAACAGACAGGCAACTTTCTCTACTGCTGTAAGTGCTTGAGAATGAGCAATGATCTAAAGTTTTGCTTCGCTAAATCAACAGGAGTCAAGTGGAACCACAGTGCAGTTGCAAATTCAGGAACATAGTCCAAGTTCGACAGATGCAGCATTGGAGGTGTTGCTACATGATGGTGGACAGCTGGTCTCTTTAGGACATCAAAGCACCAATTCAAGGGATGAGGTCTTCAGGTGATACTGAAAGAATGTCTGTTGGGTCCAAAGTACATGCATCCTAATGGGAAAGAAAATGGCAGATTGCAGGAAAAGTGACAAAACACGTTTCTCAGCATACAGATTTCATGGCATTTTCTTACAACCATTAATGTTTTACTCCCATTTCATTCAAAATACTCAAAACAATTGTTTGCTCCCTCACTAATTACCATGTACTTCCACACAGAAAGTACTTGTGATTCTCATGAATCTACTGAGGAAAGAAATGCTGATGGAAAAGCAGCTTAGCAATTTCATATTAAAATACAGAATAAATGGAAAAAAAATAGTGAAATTAGTACTTGGCAATCTCAGCTCCCTATTTCACAATGTGTTTGTATGGTTATAAGTTCTCTTATGTAAATAATATATTGATATTCAATGGCAGACATATTTCTTATACATTGAAGAAAACAAAAATGTTCATATTCACTAGCAGACCAACAAGAAACAGTAAACACATCCAATTATTTTATTTTGGGAATAAGATAGTTCTCAGAATATCAGGAACTAGTAGACCCATCCCTCCCCAACAAATTCCTGCAATCCGTACCACATACACCCCACAATGTCACCAGACAATTCAACTTGTGTAATTCAAAAAGAACACTAGGTTATTAAAGGCATGTTTGTGTTCACAAGTAAAAGGAACAGAAATCATCGCTTGACTATCACAATAGTGAGGAGCTGATGAAATCCACTCTAACACACCCTGATGTAAATTCCATAAATGGTGTAAACTACCACTACTCTGGTCTCTGAGAATTTCTCCACAGAACTCTGCAGGCGTTCATGGTTGCATTCATTTTTAAATGCACAAAATAATCTATACCTAAAATATTGTGAATTTAGAAAAATTTACACATACATTTATAAAATCTAAATAGTTACCTTTGAACCCTTGGGATTACAAATTCAATCTCTATTTAGATTTGAAACAACCACAATACATGCAATGTTCTTCTTCCTGCTATAAAATCTGTCATGGTTCAGTTGAGTCACTAAGAAAAGTAAAACTGATGAACACCTTGCTAAACCTAAATTATAGAATTAAGCTGCTTAACATTCAGTCCAAAAGAACAATACTAACCTAAAAAGCTGGAGACAATAACTTGTCTCGTTAGGATATTGTTAGCGAGGAGAAGATTATCCCTACTCTTGTCATCATGTCCTAAAGCTAAAAATAGTGTTCCATGATGTTCCACAAGAATCTGCGCTGGACACTGACTACTCATAATACAGAGTATCCTACGTTATGGAGGGGTTGCGTTCTGAGAAAACCATCTGCTCTGTGATTTTCCATAACATGAACTCTTTCTTCCCCATTGACTACCATGTTATAACTGAAGATGTGTTCCTGAACTTTGTTGCTACCACAGTCACTTTGATTCAGGAAACCCTAGGACGGCAAATATCTTGCACTACTTCTAACATTGGAATATGGTTTCTAAACTTAACCATTCAAAGTGTTGCTAATGCCTATTCATGGATGATTGTTTTGTGCTTTGATGCCAATTAGTCCTTTTTTTTAAGTTTAACATGAAGACTTGCACTTAATGTGGCACCTTAACCCTTCTCTCTATGTTTCTGTTTTAATAAGTTACTTTCAAGTGCAAGTGTCTGTTACATTGTCTAAATTGTTAGCCAAATGACACAAGTGCTGGAAACCTGCATGGTGACGTCACAACATCGCATACAGCAGGTATTCAGCAGCTTTCCGGTAAGTATGGAACTACTGTAAGATTCTGAGTGACACAGAGTGAATTACAGAATGACTGTAAGCCTGGAATTAGCTGAGTGATGGATGTCAGTGCATTTTTTACATTTGTTCCATTGCTGGTCCGCGTTAGGGTCGAACGGCAGATCCATTGGCTAGGATTTCCCTGCGTTACACTGGGAATTCATTTCTCTGATCCTACACCAGTCAGACCTGTATGTTGAGGTGAGCTAAACAGTTTGTATTTTAGTATTTAATTAGTCCTTGGTCTATTAACATGTTTTCAATCAAATTTATTTATTTATTTTAATTATTGAAGGAATTTTGATACATTATATCCACTCTTTTATTGTTTTTACATAAATTCCATCAGAGCAAATTTTTATTCTCTATCTCAAATCTTTGGTAATGACTTGTGAATTCTGTAATGGTGAACTTCCATTACCTGAACTACCACAAATGTAGGGAAAACATTGTATTTAAACCTGAAATAGAAAATAAACCTTCCTGTAGTTGCAGGAAGACCCAGTTAGACCTCATTAGAAATATTATGCGCAGTTCTGGGCACTGCACCTTGGAAATGATATATTGACCTTGGACAGAGTGCAGCATAGGTAGTTGTCACACCTTCAAGAGTTAAGTGGTGAGGATAGATCACATAAACTAGTCTGGTATTCCCTGAAACATGGAAGGCTAATGAGTGATTTGGTTGAAGGTTTTATGACTTTGCAAGGAGTTGTTTGGATTTGTAACGTTAACTAATAAACAGAGAGAAAATTTTGCTATTCGAGTAGTCAAGGACACAAGGACATAATCTTTAAAATCTGGGTCAGAGCATTGAGAGAAGAAATTAGGAAAGACTCCTTTACTCAAAGAGTGGGAGAAGTATGAAAATCTCTCTCACAGGGTGCTAGGTTAATTAATAATGTTAAATCGGAGATTATTAGATTTTTGCGACTGAAGGATATAAATGCTCTTGGGATTTAATGAATTTTAATCTCACCAATTTCTCCAGCACTTCTTTTTACTAATGCTTATTTCCTTCGGTTCCTCATTCTCACTACATGTGTAGTTCTCTGGTATTTCTAGTGTTTTTTTGTGTCTTCTTCCATGTGGAGAGGGACCAAGTAGTTATTTAATATCTCTGCATTTTCTTATTCCCTGTTATAATTTCCCCTGTCTGTCGGTATCTGACACACATTTGCCCTTGCTGGAGTTTTCCTTTTTATAGACGTATAGAAGCCCTTACAGTCTGCTTTTACCTTGCTCACCAGTTTACTGTCAGGTTCTATCTTTCCCTTATCAGTGTCTTGATCCTTCTTGGAATTCGGAAAAGGTTCCAAATCTAAGGCCTATGGCTGCTTCTCCTGACTTTAAAAGTCTCTTTCTTTATTTAATACCATTTTTAATTTCCTCTGTAAGCTACGGATAGACCACTTTTCCTGTTGGGTTTTTATGCCTTGAGGGTATTTTTGTTTTGCAAATCAAGCATTATTTCTTTATGTGCTACTGTTGCCTGTCTACCATCAGGCCTGTTGATATGGTTTGCAAATTAGCTACAGCCAATTTTTCTCTCATAGCTTAATATTTTCTTTGTTTAGATTTAAAATCTTTATTTTGGATCGAATTACATTATTTTCAAACTCAATGAAAAAATTCTATCATAAGGATCTTTTAAAGTAAGATTATTCATTAACTCTAAGAAATTACATCTTTTCCCTAATTGTTTTCTCAATACTTTGATCCAGAAAACCACCTTGTAAATATTACAAGAATTCACCCCCCTCCTTATTACCACAAATTTGACTTGTCCAATTAATGTGTGCATTAACGACCCCTGTGATAACTCTATTGCTCATAAATTTACACATCATAATTTAGTTTTCCCTCAGCCTCCTCTGCTCCAAAGAAAACAATGTTCTGGTCCCGACAACTCCCTCATAAATCTCCTCTGCACCATTTCCAGTGCAGTCACATGGTTCTTGTAGTGTGATGACTAAAACTGTACCGAGTTCTGAAGCTTTGGTCTAACCAATGTTATATACAATTCCAGCATAAACTCCCTGCTGTTATATTCTATGTCTTGCTAATAAAGTAAATCATCTCAGGTGCATTTTATAGATTAGTCTTGCTACTTTAAGGATCTGATGACAGAAAATCCTAGGCCTTTCTGTTTCGCCACACCACTCAATATCTTGCCATCTATTGTTTGTTCCCTTGCCTTGTCTCATCTCCCCTAAATGCATTAACTCACTCTTCTGTGTATTAAGTTCCATTTGCCTCTTTTCAGCCCAACTAACCAGACCTTTCTTCAGTTTAAAGCTTTCTTCCTCACTGCCAACCACATCACCAATTTTTGTGTCATCTATAAACTTCTTTGTCATGTTCCTTGCAGCCTAGGTCATCAATACTTATTAAAAACAACTGATTGAGTATTAAGTTGTGTGAAATCCTATTGATAACAGCCTCCCAATTACAAAAACATCACCTATTATCCTTGGCTTCCTGCTGCTGAGTCAATTTTGGAACCAATTTGCTTTTTCACCTTTCTGACCAAAGCCAGCATGTAGAATATTTCCGAACTTCAGCCTGAAAGGCCTGGGTCTAATTCTTAGACAATGCTCCTCAGGTCCTTGACCCCCTAATGTGATGGACATTCATTATTCAGGGTCAGGAGGCTTTTTGCTAAACTCAGGTTTTTAGCACAACAGAAGAAACTGCCTAAGGTTCAAGATGTTTATTGTTAATCTTTAATTCGTATTATTTACCCATCCACCTGAGAAGCAAGACTGTCCTGGCTCTGGAAGCCTATTGTTGACTTAACTGAGACTGCAACCTAATCAGAAGAAACAACATTGTCTGTGTTAACCTAAGGCTCCAGCCATCTGACCTGATCAATGCAGTTGTGAAAACATCACATGCAGATGATGTCGTCACTAGATGACAGGCAGAAAAAGACCTGTGTGGATGAGTGTGTGCCTTTGAGAACATACCGAGTTTTCCCAAATCAGAAGCACTGGATGAACCAGGAGATTTACAGTCTGCTGAGGGCTAGATCTGTGGCATTCAAGACCGGCGATCAAATATCCTATAAGAATCCAGGTATGACCTATGGAAAACCATTATGAGAGAGAAAAGGCAATTCTGTGTGAAATTAGAGACATAATCGGATGCACAACAGCTGTGGCAGGGTTTGCATGCCATTACTTCCTACAAGATGAAACCTAACAGCATAAATTGCAGAGATGCTTCACTCCCTGATGAGCTCAACACCTTTTACACACACTTTGAAAACAAGAATAACACTACACTTATGCAAATCCCCACAGCATCCAATGACCCTGTGATCTCTGTCTCGGAAGCCAATGTCAGAGCATCCTTCAAGAGGGTGAACCCTTGCAAGGTGTCAGGCCCTGACGGTGTACCTGGCTGGGTACTGAAAACCTGTGCCAACCAACTGGCTGGTGTGTTCAAGGACATCTTCAACCTCTCACTGCTGCAGTCTGAGGTTCCCACCTGCTTCAAAAGGGCAGCAATCATACCGGTGCCCAAGAAGAGCAGGGTGAGCTGCCTGAACAACTACTGACCAGTAGCACTCACATCTACTGGGATGAAGTGCTTTGAGAGGTTGGTCATGGCTAGAATTAACTCCTGCCTGAGAAAAGACCTGGATCCACTGCATTTTGCCTACCACTGCAATAAGTCTACAGTGGACGCAATCTCACCGGCTCTCCACTCTGCTTTGGAGCACCCAGACAACAGTAGAACATACATCAGGCTGCTGTTCATCAATTACAGCTCAGTGTTCAACACCAAAGTCCCTTCAGTATTAATCACCAAGCCTGAAAACCTGGGCCTCTGGATCCTCAACTTCCTTATCGGGAGACCAGTCAGTGCAGATTGGTAATAACATCTCTTCCCCGCTGATAATCAACACAGGCACACCTCAAAGATGTGTGCTTAGCCCATTGCTCTACTCTCTTTACACTCATGACTGTGTGGCTAAGCACACCTCAAACGCTATCTATAAATTCACAGATGACACCACTGTTGTTGGTAGAATCTCAGATGGTGACAAGGAGCCATATATGAGTGAGGTAGATTGGCTGGTTGATTGGTGTCACAACAACAACCTTGCACTCAACGTCAGCAAGACCAAGGAATTGATTGTTAACTTCAGGAAGGGGAAGTCAGGAGAACACACCAGTCCTCATTGAGGGGTCAGCGATGAAAAGGGTGAGCAGCTTCAAGTTCCTGGGCGTCAACATCTTGGAGGATCTATCCTTGGCCCAACACATTGATGCAATCACAAAGAAGGCACACCAGCAGCTCTACTTCATTAGAAGTTTGAGGAGATTTGGTATATTACCAATGACTCTTGCAAATTTCTATAGATGTACATTCTGACTGGTTACATCACCGCCTGGTATGGAGGCTCCAATGCACAGGATCGCAAGAGGCTGCAGAGGGTTGTAAACTCAGTCAGCTCCATCGCAAACACAACCCTCTTCACTATCAAGGACATCTTCAAGAGGTGGTGCCTCAAGAAGGCGGCATCCATCATTAAGGATTCACACCATCCAGGACATGCTCTTTTCTTGTTACTAACATTGGGGTGGAGGTACAGGAGCCTGAAGACCCACACTCGATGATTAAGGAGCAGCTTCTTCCCCTCCATCATCAGATTTCTGAATGGTCCATAAACCCATGAACACTATCTCATTGTTCCTTTTTTTTGCACTATTTATTTACTTTGTAATTTATTGTTTTTTATGACTTTGTAGTGTACTGCTGCTGCAAAACAACTAATTTCACATTAGATAAGACAGTGATAATAAACCTGATACTGATTTTGATTCTGAAGAGGGAAATATTAGAAGGTAGTAGGGGTGGGGAGGAGTTACAGAGATGAAGGCATCGAGTCCACTCCTCAGCCTTGACCCGAGAAGCATCGCTTCCCAGAGCCTTCTTTCTGGAATAGATGACTTGTTTGTCTGCAACTCATTGGTATGTTTTTCTAGTTTGTAAGAATTTTACTTGTGTTTGGAAATCCTTTGTAGAATTGACAACAACCTTTCCCTCAATGTCAACAAAACAAAAGAGCTGTTCATTGACTTCAGGAAAGGGGGCAGTGTACATGCACCTGTCTACATCAACAGTGCTGAGGTTGAAAGTGTTGAGAGCTTCAGGTTCCTAGGAGGGAACATCACCAATAGCCTGTCCTGGTCAAATCACTTAGACACCATGGCCAAGAAAACTCACTAGTGCCTCTACTTCTTCAGGAGGCTAAAGAAATTCCGTATGTCCTCTTTGACATTCACCAACTTTTATCGATGCACCATAGAAAGCATCCAATCTGGATGCATCACAGCTTGGAATGGCAACTGCTCTGCCCAGGACTGCAAGAAACTGCAGAGAGTTGTGGACACAGCCCTGCGCGTCACGCAAACCAGCCTCCCCTCCATGGACTCTTGTCTTTACCTCTCGCTGCCTTGGTGAAGCAGCCAGCATAATCAAAGACCCCACCCACCCGGGACATTCTCTTTTTTCTCCTCTCCCATCAGGCAGACGATGCAAGAGCCTGAGGGCACATACCACCAGGCTCAACGACAGCTTCTATCCCACTGTGATAAGACTATTGAACGGTTCCCTTATATGTTGAGATGGACTCTTGACCTCACAATCTACCTTGTTGTGACCTTGCACCATATTGTCTACCTGCAATGCATTTCCTCTGTAGCTGTGACACTTTACTCTGTACTGTTATTGTTTTTACCTGTACTACCTCAAATGCACTCTGTACTAACTCAATGTAACTGCACTATGTAATGAATTGATCTGTACGATTGGTATGCAAGACAAGTTTTTCACTGTACCTTGGTATGTGACAATAATAAACCAATACCAATACTGATAATCTCTGTTAGAAATTACTACACAAAATAAATGTGCTCCATTAAACTAAAATAACTGTGTTGAATCTGCTTCTTTAGCTGGAAGTACCTCCTCCTCGGTTAGGAGGGGGGAGCTATCACTCGAAGTAGTGATTATTGACAGCTAAACCCCTTCAGAAAAGAGACAAACTAGTTAAGTAAATTAGTCTTTGCATTATTGGCTGATATAGTGTAAGCATTCAAGATGCACTAAAATTGACTTATTATATGAAAATATTTTGTGTTGTCACGTGTTTATAGAATGAATGATAATTAAAACTTCGCCAAAAGTTTAGGGATAAGTACAGCTGAGATCAAGGAAGTGAACACTTAAACAATTTATGAACACACAGAAACCCTTCTATCAGAAGGTACTCAATGAGTCCCTTGGGCACCCAATCAAGAAAAGCTCCTCTAGTACCAGTAGCCTTCTGGAACAGTTGGTGGAGTGAACGTCTGCTCGCAGGAGGAATCCTGGCAGGAGACTGATCTCAAAACTAGTTTCAGCAAGGATTAGCTGGGCTAGAAACCTTCGCTTAGCAAGAAGAGGTGTGATGGATATTCACTCTCCAGGGTCGGGAGGCTTTTTGTGAACCTCAGCTTTTTAGAACGGTAGAAGAAACTGTCCAAGGTTCAAGATGTTTACTGTTAATCTTTAGCTAGTACTATTTACCCATCCTCCTGAGAAACAATACTAGCTCAGGAAGCCTATTGTTGACTTAACTGAGACTGCAACCTAATCAGAAGAAACAAGCTCCAGCCATCTGACCCGATCAATGCAGTTGTGAAAACATCACATGCAGATGAGGTTATCACTAGATGACTGGCAAAAACAAACAAAAGCGATATAAATTTTAGAAGGCAGTAAGGGTGGGGAGGAGTTACAGAGATGAAGACATAGAGTCAACGCCTCAGCCTTGACCTGAGAAGGATCGCTTCCCAGAGCCTTCTTTCTGCAATGGACAACTTGCTCATCTGCAGCTCATTGGTATGCTTTTCTAGTTTGTAAGAATTGTACTTGTGTTTGGAAATCCTTTGTAGAATTATAATCTCTGTTAGAACTTATTCCTTATTTAAATGTGCCCCATTTAAATAAAATAACTGTGTTTAATCTGTTTTGTTAGTTGGAAGCATCTCCTCCTTGGTTAGGAAGGGAGACCCACTGCTCGAAATAGTGATTATTGACAACTAAGCACCCCTTCAGAAAAGAGACTAAAGTAGTTAAGTAAGTGAGTCTTTGCATTATAGGTTGATAGAGTATAATCTCCCTAAAGTGAGGATACTGAGAGTGTCACGAACCAGCAACAAAAGAAACACACTGAGCATGATTCAGTGTTAAAAACTATTTTATTAATTACTACTTATGATAATATGTAAAATAAAAGTAAAAATGTTAGTATGTTAGAATTCAAAAATGTTAAACCTTGAACGTTAACCCCAAAACTAAACTCTTTGTGTGTGTGTGTGGCAAAGTCCAAAACTCCCAGTTCCGGAATGGTTCTTAAAGTTCAGTTCCGCAAGCTATAAGGTGAAACATGAGCAAGGGCTTCTTCAACAACTACCGTTGTCAGAAGATAAGACGTAGACGTAGAGAACATAGGGAGAGTAAATACGAAATCCAAATGTTCCACGATGGAACCCAAACGACACTCCAGTGTTTACCCGGTAGTGACTTCCTCACCCTGAAAAGCATCCAAATCGTGGTCGTCCACATACAAATACCTGTTTCCTTCTACAGGTCAGCAACAAAGTGAACTCCACTGGATTACTTCCAACTTCCATACATGGATTTCTGTGGCAAACACAGTTATTGTTTCTCATCCAACGATAGAGAAAACAAGCAGGCTGGTGTCTCTCTCCCTTCTCTCTCTCTCTCTTCTTCTTCTTCAACAACGTCATTATGTCCTTAATCTTCTATTGACGTAAGCACGCCCCACACACACATACACACACACTCTCTATCTTAAAGGGACTTTCACTGAGTCCGTAACAAGAGACACCTATAACTATAAGACTTAACGTCTTGGCATAAGTTTAAGACTCTAGAATGGTATACTCAATATCATCACAGGCTTAAAATTGTTCCTATTTCTTTTCATATGGCCATTGCATGTGTTTCCGCTTTGTGTGCGTACATTCCAAAGTCTCTGTTCCTGCATTCCTTTCAACATTTTATTATTTAGTTCACATTGCCTCTTCTTATTGCTTCTAGCAAAATGTATACTTCACAATTCTCTGTATAAATTGCATCTGCTATGTGCCTGGCAAATTCACCTGTTTGTCTATGGCATTCTAATAGCTATTTCTATTCTCACAAGAACACAAGAAAATAGGAGCAGAAGTAGGCCACTTGGCTCCTCAAGCCTGTCCCACTATTCAATATATAGTCATGGATGATCCACACTCAACTCCTCTTCTGTGTCAGTTCCCAATACCCCTCAATTACCTGATGTTTCAAAAATTTACCTCCTCTTTAAATACCTCCAACAATCTAGCCTCCACACCCTGCAGAGTAGAGAATTCCAGAGATTCACCAGCCTCTGCAAGAAGAAATGCCTCTACACCTCAGGTTTATATGATTTCCCTCCTTATCGTGTAACTATGTCTCCCCTCATTCAAAATTCACCTCAATGTAAACTACACTTTCATAAGATCTGCAAGGCTTGTAGTTGTGCTTTGAATACCAAAGCCCAGGTTCCTAATCTATATCAAAAATAACAGTGGTTATAACACTGTCTAGTGAGGGACACAATTGTATGCTTTCCTCCAGTCTGAAGTACAACAGCTCACTTCAACTCCCTATTTGCTTTTTATTTTAGCCAGTGATTGGGATCTAAAAAATTTCAAGGTGGTGTAACAGTTTAAAAAAAGAAGTGAGGAAATGGAGAAGACTGTGGTTGCCCTGACAATGAAGGCTGAGATAAGACGACAGGGAGATCAGAATGTTAAATCAGAATGGTTGAGCTAAGAAATAACAAAGAGCAGAAAATACTGTTGGGAGTACTTTACAGGGCTCCAGACAGAAATCATGGTTTTGGGCTGTATATAAATTAGGAAATTTGAGGAGCACCAGTGTAATACAGTAATTCTGAGGGATGGTAACCTTCATGTGGATAAGACAAACCAAAATGGCAAAATTATTTGGAGGATGAGCTCATGGAATTTAGTCGAAATAGTTTTCTAGAATAATGTCAGGAAGTCAACAATGAAAGATCTGACACTGCAAAGAGATACTAAATCATCTTATGGTTAGGATTCCTCTAGAAAAGAGTAATCTTGATAAAACAGGTTATCATACCGAACCTGAGAGTAATGTTAAACTAGAATCATAAAGATAAATGATGCCATTAAATATCAGTCAGATTAGCTGAGGTAGAATTGGAATTTTATGTATGACAGATAAACTATGGCAATCATTTGAAAAGTGATCTCTTTTTTATTTCAGTGATATTGGCGTCACTGGCAAGGCTAACCTTTATTGCCAACCCCTAATTGCCCTTGAGAGGATGGTGGTGAGCCAACTTCTTGAACCATTGCATCCTTCCCAACAATGGTACACCCACATTACTGTTGGGTCGCAGTTCCAGGAATTAGACCCTGGAGCATATCTCAAAGTCAGGGAAGTACATGAGTCAGCTTTCCTTGTTCTTCTAGGAAGTTGAGGTCTCAGGTTTTTTTTAGGAGGACCTGTCTAAAGGTACACTCCCCGTGATTGTTAGGCAGCAGCCACACACATTAAAATGCCCAAGGAGCACAGAGGCTTGGAGAGGAGAGGGAGAAGAGACAGCATGGAAGAATTCATTAATGGCACATATACCAAGGGAAAGGTCTTGTGTGCCAGAGGGTGCCAGGAGACCCACCAGAAGATACATGTGCTTGCAGGTGGCTCAAGTTGTCTCCTCTAGGAGTGAGAATCCTCACACAATACAGCAATGTCACAAGAAGTTTCAAGTTCTCACAAGATGAGCTAAACACCACTGAAGATGCTCTCAGCTACAGAAACACTCATCCACGCATAGCAGCTGCTACCGCACATGCCCTACATTCTGGTACATTAACCACCCCTTGCCTACCACCCTCACCACCACTGTTGGCATTCTACCACTTCCATGCCCTCACACAATCATTGGATGAGGATCACAACGGGGATTATTTCATAACTGGAATGATGCCGTTGCACAGTGAGATAGTCTGCAAGCTGTCAGGCCTGCCACACCATATGTAGAAGATAATGAGGAACTTGAAGGAATCCTGAGGTGATGTGCATTTCTTTGGATGGAGTTAGCAACAACCCCATCACACAGCACCTACGGGCTCAGAGGACAGTTGCTGTAGAAGTACTGATGGAAGCTTTACGACATCTTTCTTCTCTTACCCTGGTCCAGCAAGAGCATTTGAGAAATTCCTGAACCTCTTTAGAAACAGCTTGATATTGAGTAGTCAGATGCCATCCATTGCTGCTCTCATCTTCAGAAAGGCAATATCATTTCTCTCTACTATCTTTAATACTTATGTTGCTGGCATGTATTGTCACTCACCTGCAGTTGTTGGAGTGTGAACATATGTGAGATGCCACCTAATAGAGAAGAGCCCCTTAGATCAGTGCTGACTGCTGAAGATGTCAGGAAAGGCAAACTCTTGAAGGATGTGGAAGCTGCCAGAAAACATGGCGTCCATCACCTGAAATTCTTTTCATCATCCAGAATGACATGGATGTTAGAGGAAATACTTTCTATGAATGAAAAGATCAAAGTTGTTCATGAATATGAAACCTCACTGAAATAAAAATATAGAATCATAGAGACATACAGCACAGAAACAGGCCCTTCAGCCTATCACGTCCATGCCGACCTTTTTGCCCATCTACAGGAATCCCATTTCCTGCATTAGGACCATATCTTTTTAAGCCTTGCCTATTTAAGTGTCTGCCTAAATGCCAATCTTAAATGTTGTAACTGCATCTGATTCCACTACCTACATTGGCAGTGTGTTCCAGATACCAACCACTGTCTGTATAAAAATCTTAGCTCTCAGTTCCCCTTTAAAATTACTCCCACTCACCTTAAACCTACGATCTCTTGATTTTGATACCCATTGTTTCCCCATTTGTATAGAGCTTTCGTAACCTCTTTTACTCTACACTGAGTTGCAGACTGAGAAAGACAGCAGAGATCAACAGTTACTGCTTGGAATGATTCAGTGGCGAGAAAACTGGAAGTTATCATGATCTTCACCTCTTCATAGAAAGAAGTTCATACAGAAGTGGACTTTGGGAGTTTTTAGAGCAGTCAACGGTCAATTCTGAATCTGCCTGGAAGCTCCTGATAATGACAAGATTCCTTTAAAATAGGAATGAAGCAAGAGCTTAGCATTTTGTGCTCCTGATTTTCCTGTAACCGTTGCACAATGGAGCTTTGAGCTCCAATATATATTACTGTGCAATGATTGATGGCACGAGGTACACTGGGAAAACATCTGACGACCTAGCATAGATGTGCCCGATATCATTTCACAGCTGGTATGACTTCACCCAGAAATGATCACTAATGCTATTCTTCAAAGAAAAAGTAGTTCAAGAAGCTTAAATTAAACAAATTAAATAATATATTTTCCATGTTTTAATTTGGGTAACAAATAAGTAATTGAACAACTTTAAACTCCAGGAAGTAATATTTAATTTGGATTTATGCTGAATTGCATTTCTAGCTTTAATTGTTTTCTGTGATTTATATATTTATAATGCCTTATATATTATGTTCATCAGTTTCATTATTCCACTATTAGTTATAATAGCCTCAAGTTACCTAGCTCTGGAGTGCAAAACATGTCCTGTTGATTTATACTTTTCATTTTTTTTTGTTTTATTTGTAAACATGCCTTGGGACTTCCACTAATTTCCTTCTGCTTTTATTTACTCCCCTTTACACTTATTGGAGTACTAGCTCCAAGTGCTTCTAATGAAATATAATCAATCTTTTTAGAAGCTAAATTTGATATGTAACTACAGTAACGTTGTAACAGCAAAAGATTAACTTGATTACAAAGCCCTGGTTAGAGCATTCATCGAATATTGAGAGAAGTTCTTGGTATCACATGTTGGGAAGGATATAATGGCTTTAGAAAATGTGTAGCTAGAATTGCCCAGGTTAGGACAGGACATAAAGGTTTTAATTGAAGCAAACAATTTGCACAAATGGGGGTTCTATTCACTGGAACTGGAAAGTTGAAGGGGGACATGATTGAAGATATTGAGGGGAATTTATAGGAGAGAGAGAGAAAAAATATTCTGCTGTTTAGTGTGATGATATTGAGTGTACCTTTTCTAGAGTCTTAAACTTAAGCCAAGACCTTGCCTTATTAGTTATAAGTGTCTCTCAGTATCCTCACTTTAGGGAGATTAAATATATCAACTGAGAAGTCAAAGACTAATTTATTTAACTACTTAAGTCTCTTTTCTGAAGGGATTTAGTTGTCAATAATCACTATTTTGATCGGTGAGTCTCCCTCTCCTAACAAAGGAGGGTACTTCCAGCTAACGAAGCAGATTAAACACAGTTATTTTATTTTCATGGAGCACATTTATTTTGAGGAGTAATTTCTAACAGAGATTATAATTCTACAAAGGATTTCCAAACACAAGTACAATTCTTAAAAACTAGAAAAGCATACCAATGAGCTGCAGATAAACAAGTCATCCATTGCAGAAAGAAGTCGCTGGGAAGCGATCCTTCTTGGCTGAGGAGTGGACTCTATGTCTTCATCTCTGTAACTCCTCCCCACCCCTACTGCCTTCTAATATTTATATCTTTTCTTGCCAGTCATCTAGTGATGATCTCATCTGCATGTGATGTTTTCACAACTGCATTGATCTGGTCAGATGGCAGGAGACTTAGGTTAACAAAGACAATGTTGTTTCTTCCAATTAGGTTGCAGTCTCAGTTAAGTCAACAATTTCCTTCCTGAGCCTCCTCAGTATTGTTACTCAGGAGGATGGGTAAATAGCACTGGTTGAAGATTAACAATAAACATCTTGAACCTTAGACGGTTTCTTCTGCTGTTCTAAAAAGCTGAGGTTCACAAAAAGCCTCCTGACCCTGGTTTCTAGACCAGGTAGTCCTTGCTGAAACTAGTTTTGAGATCAGTCTCCTGCCAGGATTCCTCCTGCGAGCAGACGTTCACTCCACCAACTGTTCTAGTAGGCTACTGGTACTAGAGGAGCTTTTCTTGATTGGGTGCCCAAGGGACTCATTGAGTACTTCCTGATAGAAGGGTTTCTATGTGATCATAAATTGTTTAAGTGTTCACTTCCTTGAACTCAGCTGTACATATCCCTAAACTTTTGGCGGAGTTTTAATCATCACACATTCTCTAAACACGTGACAGCAATACAAAGCATTCTCATATAATAGGTCCATTTTAGTCCATCTTGAACGTTTCTTCTTCTTCTTCATAAGCAGATCTTGCTTATTCCAACTTTGAAATAGTTCAAGCTTTGGTCAGCGTCTTTGTGTATCGTTGCTTCTTCTCATCAGCTGGTGACGTCGTACGTTAAAAAGGTTACCATTGCTTTTCACAGGAGTCTTCATATTTCCTTAAGCAGAACCACAGATTCTTGTTGCGTTAGGCTGTGTGTTGTTATCTTCTTCTCCTGATAAGTCTTTTACAATAGTAAAGGATAAAACACATGATATAGTAAGACATACTGGTTTGAATATAAATGTCAAAAGGGTAAACCAAGAGGGTATAGTGCCACTATTAGTGGCGAATAATACAGTATATTAACAAAGTACAATATGTAAAGTCTTAAAAACCATATTATATAGGTTACTCATGTTAAAAGTATATCTGCAATACCCAAATGAGTGAGTAGAAAATGTTTGTCGACTCATCTTTTCTCAAGATTGTGTTGTTAGATCAATTTTCAGCGATAGATACATCAAGATGCTCCTCAACATGAGTCAAGAAACATACATATCTGTCGGTAATAATTGTGATGAGAATCAGGAAAAGAAGAGGAGGAAGAATGATGTGATAAGGGTGGTCCCTGCTCTTCACTCTTCCAGGGTTGAAGATGAACCTTCCTTATACCTAAAACAACAACCCTTCTTGGTTCTATCATACCTAGGCAATGTATCTAGGAGATTTCCCTCAAGTAAAAGGGAATTTCCACGTTTCTTTTTAGACTTAAGCACATGTCTTATCTTCTCAGTCCACTTTACCCATGCCCCGTCAGGATGTGAGGGTTCCATAGTGGATGCATATATCGATTTCATATCGGGGTTCCAACTCATTCTGTGGGTATAAATGCTGCTGGGGCAGGTTTAATGTTGCCTGTGGAGATGGATCTACTTACAGTCCTGTTTCCCCTACTGACCCCGATTATCACAGTCCTAGCGTTGCTAACCTTGGTAACGAGACAAGGAGGTTTCCATTTAGGATGGAAACTAGGATCAGAATTATTCTTATGGAACATCATTTCTTGAATCCAACCACCTATTGTCGATATCCAAACTTGCTGGTCAGGTTCTTTTATCATGTCTGGAATCCCTATAAACTCTCTCAACACCTTGAGTAGAGTTGAATCTGGGGTAGGTGATGGTTGGGCTGATTTAGTAATCAGGGGAGTATGCAACTGGACATTATACATTAAGAGATAAGGTGTAACATTCTGACATACCCCTATTTTTGCTAATGGCGTATTGTTTACAGATAGCTGTACTTCAGGGACAAGTGTAGCCCACCTTCAATCTCTGGAGTAGACCAGTTTATCCAGGCCTCTTTTAACCTCTTGATTCCTTCTCTCCAATGCCCATCTCAGTTGCAGGTGGAATGGAGTTCTGTACTTCACTTGTATTCCTTCTTGTTCACACGTGGCTTGTAAGCCTTTACCAATAAAGGAAGACCCTTGGTCTGCATATAAACAAGTGGGAATGTCAGCATGTGGGAATATCGAGTTCTGGAGTGCTGCAGCAGTAGCGATCTCACTACAAGAAGTGGTGGGGACTAACCACATATATCCCATACAAGGATCAACTATTACAAGAATATACTTATTTGGTTTACGAGAAGGTGGGTTGCCTTGGGATGCTGGAAATGGGCTGATGTAATCAATTTGCCACACCTGCATCAGTGCCTTTGGCTTTATTTGTCTTTCAGGAGGTGGTCTTCCGACTGTTCCTTTATGATAGGCCAACAATTCTTTACAATTTGCAACAAATCACTTGCAATCAATCATCATTTAGGGCCACCAGTATAACACGGCTAATTTTGCATGAGTGGCTTGTCTGCCACCATGATTGTGTCCAGATCCTTGATGGGCTTCTCAAATCAGTTCTTCCTGCTTATTAGCAGGAGGTATTTCCTTCTTATCTTTTTTAGAGTGTCATACTCAAATCTTACCTTCACCAACAGCCTCGTATTTGCACTGTGTTGGAAATCCTTTGGGATTGGGTTTACTAGTATCTAGGAGTATACTTAAAACAGCACCCTAGTTATCTTTTATTTGTTGCTTAGTTACTACCATAACCCTAGCAAAGTCCATCCTGACAGCTTGTTTTCCTTGTTCGTTGGCTAACTTATGACCACAGCTGAGTAAGTGGCCTGCAGTATGTCCTGGGATGTGTAACACCTGTGCTAATGGTCGAGTCAATAATAATTCATAGATAGTCTTTCACGTGGACAAGTGTGGAAGTGGATTTCCTCTATGTGTTTTCCATCCATCATGCTCAATTTGAGGAGCATCAAATCTACTATTCCATATCTCTGTTATACTATTAACACATTCATAATATGGACCGGGATTTGCCTGAGCAGTTACTGGAACCAGGATATCAGCCATTTATAGTACTAGGTGGTGTGCCACAGCACTTATCGAGTGCACTCTGAATTGGACAACTACTAATTAATACTAATAATATATACTGGATTTTTTAATAAATGTACCATGTGATGATATTGAGTGCACCCATTCTAGAGTCTTAAACTTAAGCCAAGACCTTAAGTCTTATAGTTGTAGGTATCTATCAACATCCTCACTTTAGGGAGATTATACTATATTAACCAATAGTGCAAAGACTAATTTACTTAAGTACTTTGGTCTCTTTTCAGATGGGGTTTACCTGTCAATAATTACTATTTCTCACAGTGGGTCCCCCATCCCAACCAAGAAGTAGATGCTTCCAGCTGACGAAACAGATTAAACAGAGTTATTTTATTTAAAGGTGGCACATTTATTCCAGGAGTAAATTCTAACAGAGGTTATAATTCCACAGAGGATTTCCAAACAAAAGTACAATACTTACAAACTAGAAAAACATACCAATGAGTATGAACAAGACAAACAAGTCATTCATCACAGAAAGAAGGCTCTGGGAAGTGATCTTTCTCAGGTCGAGTCTGAGGAGTGGGCTCCATATCTCTGTAACTCCTCGCCACCCTTTACTGCCTTTCAATATCGTTTGTTTTGTTTTTGCCAGTGACAATCTCATCTGCACGTGATGTTTTCACAACTGCATTGATCAGGTCAGATGGCTGGAACTCGTTTCTTCTGATTAGGTTGTAGTCTCAGTGAAGTCAACAATAAGCTTCCTGAGCCTGGATAGTATTGTTTCTCAAGAGGACGGGTAAATAGCACTAGTTAAAGATTAACAATAACATTTTGAACCTTAGACAGTTTCTTCTGCCGTGCTAAAAAGCTAAGGTTCGCAAAAAGCCTCTTGATTCTGGATAGTGAATATCCATCAGAAGCCCTCCACACAGTTATAGATTTCAAAAGAGAGCATGTTATGCTGAAGAATTATCAATGAGAATGGGCTCAGTCTGGAACACTGTGTTTAATTATGGGTGCTATGCTTCACGAGGACTTTGGAGACAGCACAGGTTATGGGAATATCTGATCGTGATGTCCAAATTTATGAAGCATCTTGATAAAATTAATAACATGAAGCTGTTTCCAGTGGCAGAAGGGTTGGTAATCAAAGGGTACCTATGATATCTTTCTGCAGTGAGATGCTATGATCGGAATGCACTGCCTGAAGTGGGGTTAGAAGCAGATTTAATGGTAACTTTTGAAAGGGTATTATGTAGTTAATACCCTTTCAAATAAATAGCCACGGTAGCATAGTGGTTAGCATAATGTTTTACAGCGCCAGCGACCTGGGTTCAAATCCAGGCACTGTCTGTAAGGAGTTTGTACGTTCTCCCCGTGTCTGTGTGGGTTTCCTCTGGGTGCTCCAGTTTCCTCCCACATTCCAAAGACGTACAGGTTAGAAAGTTATGGGCATGCTATGTTGGCGCCGGAAGCGTGGCGACACTTGCGGCCTGCCCCCCAAAATCACTACACAAAAGATGTATTTCACTGTATGTTTCGATGTACATGTGACTAATAAAGATCTTATCTTATCTTAAATATGAAGGGGAAACAGAGTTATGAGGAAAAAGCAGGAGAATGGGGCCGCTATTACAAAATGCCAGCACAGTCACAATGAGTCTAATGAGCTCCTTCTGTATAGTATCATTCCATCATTCTAAAATTATGAACACCGGGACATAAGTATTGCTTGTAGTCATTTCCTGTTTGAACTGTTTGATGGCAATGACATTTAGAACAGGCTGTAGGAATGATTCTGCAATGTGACACTTTTAGCATCTCAGGAAATCACAAGCTTGTGGGCCAGAAGTTCCGGACCATTAACTTGGATAGAAAATCACTGGCTGCTTGTTTGTAATGACATGAGATGTTCTCCCTTTAATGCTGCTTATGGCTGGAGTCTGTAGAGCGTGGAAAGCTGACGGAAGCAGCTGCAACATATCTTTTAATTTAGATATTCGGCTGTAGTACATGATTTAAAATGGAGGGAATTTCTGGTTCAAATGTGGCAACTTGAATTCTGGTTTCTGTGACACATACAATCAGATTGTGATGATTGATTATTGTGCATTACCATCGATCAATAAAAGACTGCCTTACTGGGCTTTTAGAAGTAAATCAGTGAGAAATGATGTTTCTAAAATTCTGAAACTGTAAACTTGTTACACTTTGACAGATGAATGTACTAAATACAAATTTATGTTTCTGTAGGGGAAGAATCTCTTCACACAATGCAATAAATTGTGGAGGCTTCTGGCTATAGATCCAAGGTTAGATGCTTACCTTGGATCCTGTGGTTTATTCACCCATGTTGTTATGCAATGAAAAGTAAGTTAGATAAGTTAATGGACTGAGTTGATCATCCAATTGTAGCATTGGAAATGGTTAGTGTATGCTGCTGAGGTCTGTTATTTCTTTCAGAAATTGTCACTCATTCCATTCTTTAAGCCACTTGCTTGGGTCAAACTGTAGATCTTTGGTGCACAGAACCACCAGATATCAATATTCTAAATAAAATGTTTCATTTGATTAAGAAAACAGAGGACTCTTGATTCCAACACATCAATAATCATTACTGGTTCCTTGCACAGTGACATTCACACAGTGAAGCATTCTGTGCATTCAAAAGTCAGGGTATTGTTATTTATTATCACATTGGCTTATACATTTAACAAACAACAATAAATTTTATTAAAAACAAACCTCGAGGAAACTGACTCATGCCTCACACATAGACACAACTAAATTAAATGAAGCTATGCAGCACCGGGCTATTGAGAGTCAAAAATACTCAGTGTTACTTGAGTGCATAAACCCATGACTGCTGAGAGCTGAAACTGTCATTCCAAAAAATGCTTATACCCATCCAGCTGCCGTTAAGAATAATCATTTTTGACAATTAAAATGAATGGCTCTGACAATTATGGGGGTGTTCATTTCTGCAGGGATGAAACAGTGCCTGATAATGTCAGCTAGAAAGCTGAGTCAGAGCAACAGAATGTTTCCTGATGCTGAGTTGCCCCAGGTTCTGCAGGTTTTATTCAGTGGGCGTTGGAGCTGTGTGTCAACACGTGGCATAAATTGTGATTTCAACATGAAAAAATCATCCTCCTGATAAGAGAGCAGGGAGTGTGCCGTGCATCAGAATGAGCAAGAGGACTGGCCTTGATGTTGGTGTTCAAAGGATATATACTACTTGTTTTAGTTCTCATATAACACGTGAATTGGGAGGAGGAGTAGGTCATTCATCCCCTTATGCCTGTTCCGCACCTTAATAAGATCATGGCTGATCTGATTTCAATTGAATTCACATTCCTGTCTACCTCTGCTAATTTCTTTGGATCCCTTTTACCAAGACAACAAAATTTAATCTTTTAACAATTAAAATCACATTGCAAGAAATCCCACTTATTCAAAATGATAAATTGGCAAGAAGTAATACGGAGGACAAAAAGCATAATACAGTGCTGAATTAAATATTCAACATGATATTTGATTGTGACTGTTCTCCAAATTGTTAGTGGTCCACAGAAAGTAAAAGATGGTGGTCTTCTCAGTCCTGATGGTGATATGGGGCTGGATGGTCCTGAATTTGGCTCATCATGTGGAAATTCCAGCTGCAGTGCCTGTATACCTGCATTTACCTGGGACGGCACGTCAATCTTACATCGAACACTGCAGCACAGTACAGGCCCTTCGGCCTACAATGTTATGCCAATTTGCTGCCAGTCTGCACCCTCCCAGCGGGCGGTAAGATATGGATGATAACTGGGCTACCAGTGATGCTGCACAGAGGCTTCACCCCCAAACCCTGTCAAGCTTTGACAGTTAGCAAAGCTGGGGGTGGATTTAGTCTTCTGTCAAAGCTATCATTGAATTTAATGGTTTCAGGCATTCAGGAACATTTAGAAACTCTAACAACTGAAGTACGTTATAAAACAACTATAAAATAAAAAAATAAACATTTAAAATGCATGAAAACATTGTGAAAAAATTAAAATCTTTAAATTAATGTAAATTAATGAAAAGAAAACTTATCCTCCCTTTGCCCACTGATCTTCAGATCTGGAGATTCTAGTGAGGTCACTCGGATTTCATATCTAACACCAACATATTGTTGGGCAAATCACAGAGAGACTGGCCCCTATCATTGGACTCAATGGACAGTGCGGCTTTGCCAGAAGGCAATGTCATACTCCCAGCTTTGCCTTCTATCAAAGGTTGTCAAGGGTGTTTTGGAGGCACTTCTATAAGCTTTTGAAACCTGGACTACCATCAACTGGGATTTCAAGGCACTGGGAAAATGCCACCAACACTGTCTTTGCAGAATCCCCCAAATTCACTGGAAGGATAAGCACACCAATAGCAGCATCCTTTCCCAAGATAACATCCACAGTGTTCAGGACCAAGTGCCTCTATATTATGCTACTCAGAGCCTATTCATTTTCTGGGCCTCACTGCCCAACTCAAGGGTGCAAAGGGCCAGTGACCTTTGATGGGCAGTAAACATGAAGTCCAAGCTGAACTGGCCCTCAAAACAACCTTGGGGAGGGACTGGTCAATTTGCTTGGAAAGGCTGTGTGCTGGGATCCCAGCAGGAGACTGTACCCAGAGACTTGCTTTAGACAAGAGGGGTGCAAGGAGAGGTAACTGGCAAATTCAAGTTGATAATATGTGCCTTACATTTAGATAACATTTCCCTGTTATACAAATGCATTAAATACTAAACTTGCAACAGTAATGTGAGCTATCATCTTTTCTTTTCCTGATCAAAGTGAAATCAGGAGAGCAATTAAAGAGCTAAATAACATTTCCTTTTCATTGATTGTATTAAAATGTAGATACCTGGATATTCTTTTCCTAACTGTCCAATTGGATGTCAACTGAACCATCGAGAGGACAAAAGAAGCTAAAGTTTTGCTCTGTTGGAAACTCACCTAGCTTGTATCTTGATGATTTTTTGATGAGTGAATTGAGTGCCTTTTTTCGGAAGAACTTTCTACAATGTTGGTTAATAATAAAACGTGGTAATTGGAACCATGTTACTATTGAAGTCTAAGTTGACTACTGTTAAATTTTCTTCTTTTGTATAAAACTAGGAACAGAAGTTGTTATCACTGTTATAATTTTATTTTGCCTAACCAGTCCAGTAACCTACTGGAGAGAATATGTAACTCCGAAGTGTCGACCTAAAACTTGTTGGGTGAGGTTGTTATTATGTGCCCCATGGTTAGATCAAGATGTCGTCAGCCACAGCCAGGTGAAATTTTAAGGTGGTGACATTTGCATGATCTATCCCTTATCTGTTTAGGTGTTGTCCACATGCTTCACAGCAAGCTAAACCTGGTCTTTGAATTGTCAGCTCTGATAAAACCGTTCACTTGTAAAATTGTTTTTCTGCTCAACCTTTCCTCCAGGATTCTTCAGTGGTGTGATTGGGAGGTGCTGTGTTTATGTCCAGAAGGGTTTTGGTTGATCAAAACCCTTCTGGACATAAACACAGAGGTTGACTCTGTGGTTAAGAAGGCATTCGGTGTATTATCCTTCATCAATCGTGGAATTGAATTTTGGAGCCGAGAGGTAATGTTGCAGCTATAAAGGACCCTGGTCAGACCCCACTTGGAGTACTGTGCTCAGTTCTGGTCACCTCACTACAGGAAGGATGTGGAAACCATAGAAAGGGTGCAGAAGAGATTTACAAGGATGTTGCCTGGATTGGGGAGCATGCCTTGTGAAAACAGTTTGAGTGAACTCGGCCTTTGTATAAGATGATAAGAGGCATTGATCATGTGGCTAGTCAAAGGCTTTTTCCTAGGGCTGAAATGGTTGCCACAAGAGGACACAGGTTTAAGGTGCTGGGGAGTAGGTACAGAGGAGATGTTAGGGGTAAGTATTTTACTCAGAGAGTGGTGAGTGCATGGAATGGGCTGCTGGCGACGATAGGGTCTTTTAAGAGACTTTTGGATAGGTACATGGAGCTTAGAAAAATAGAGGGCTATGGGTAAGCCTAGTAATTTCTAAGGTAGGGACATGTTCGGCACAGCTTTGTGGGCCGAAAGGCCTGTATTGTGCTGTAGGTTTTCTATGTTTCTATCATGCATCATGTTGGGAGGTCTTTAAGGTTGCTGTGTGAAGGCATGGATTGTTTCTCTGTATTTTTCTACTTCCTGTGAAATGGAGAAAAGGACAAATTTTGAAAGGACTGGTGACCACTGAGCTGGTATATTGTTAAATATATTCATGTAATGGAAGACTACATTACCGAGACTTGAGCATGCAGGCTAGACAGACTCTCTGTAGTACTGAGGAAATATTGAGCAATTGGAGATGCTGTAGGAGTTTTGGATGAGATACTAAATTAATCTGTCAATCAGACAGAGGGAAAAGATCCTTTGGCACTATGTAAAAAACAACTAGCACTACCGTAACGTGGTTAAGATAAAATATATTTCTCAACTAATAAAACCAAGAATAGATTTCTGATCATTTTAATATTTTTGTAGTAACTTGTGCACAGTCTAACTGGTATAACACTGCAGTATAGAGGAGGAATACAGTAGAATTTGAGAGATAATTTCGGAAATTTTTGTAACAATACAAGACGTATACCTTTTGTTGTAAACTTATGTAATACTGAAATGAAATGCTATTTAATAGAGTCATAGAGCTGTACAGCATAGAAGCAGGCCCTTTAGCCCACAATATCTATGCTGACCATCAAACCTAATGTACTAATCCCATTTGCCTGCATTAATTCCATATCAGTCCATGCTCTACTCATTCAACTTGCTATCCAGATGCCTCTTAAATGTTGTTGCTGTTCATGCCACCAACACCTCCCCTCATAGCTCATTCCAGATACCAATTGCTCTGTGTGAAAAACGTACCGTCAGATCCCTTTTAAACTCCCCCCCCCAACCTTAAACCTATGCCCTCTGGATTTACACACCCCTACTATGAGAAGCAGGCATGAAACACCACTCAAATCACATTGATGTCAAGTAATTTTCTCCCCATTTGTAACTATCGATGGTATTAGTGTTACCTGAATTAAGGAATTTATTACATTTACTATTAAAGCGTTGATGTATGATGTTTGGACGATCTCTGGACATCCAAAGTGCTTCACAGCTAATGGGGTATATTTTGAATGGTGGTAAATGCTATAATGTAAGCAAGGATGTGGCTAATTTTCACACAGCCCTTTAAGAAACATAGGCATAATTCCTTTGATTTTCTTGAAAATAGTACTATGGTATTCCCCTGATGGCAAGACAGGGTCTTGGCTTTACATCTCATTGGATGGGTGGAAACAAATGTTGGTGTACAATGAAACTAGAGATAAAATAATATTTTTTTTTAATGCCCCAGGAGCGCTTCCTTGGTCTAATTGACTGAAGATGGAGGCTTCTGTCGTTCAAGAAGGATGGTTGTCCACCCATTTGCTACATTGTAATGTAATCTTCAAGCAAAGGTTCTCTATTATTCAATGCACACTGAAAGGACGGGCTTGGTATCCCTGTAACCCTAAATGAAGGGTGGTACAGTGGTGCATCAGGTAGTGCTGTAGCCTCACAGCTCCAGTGAACCGGGTTCAATCCTGACGTCGGGGGTTGACGTCTGTGTGGAGTCTGCGCGTTTTGCCTGTGACTGTGTGGGTTTCCCCTGGATACTCTCATTTCCTCCCACATTCCAAAGATGTGCTTAACTGGCTACTGTAAATTACTCCTGAGAGGTGAGTGGTTGGAGAATCAAGGCAGAGTTGATTGGCATTTGAGTGGGAATAGGTTATGAGAAATGAATGGGAGAAAGGGACTGATGAGATTGCTCTGAGAGCTGGCACAGACTGGATGGGCGGAATGGCCTTCTATTTCACAAATTACCCATCACGTTATGGTTATAATGAAAAATGGCTGCAGAACTCAAGACAAATCTCCAAATGAAAATCTGTGCATTTGCAGGCAGAAATATAACTCTAGTATGATAAAATACTTACTATTTTTACACCTTATCCTCTGACGCAAAGAAACAGGTCTTAACATCTGAGGTAACATTGCACATTATGCACCTTAAGTTGAGGATCAGAGGTACAAAGAACAAGCAAGTATAATGGAAACTTGGATGCGGAAGGCATCAAATACCGTGGGATATTTTGTCTTTCTGCTCCAGATTTTTATTATGTAGATTTCACCCACTGACTTTAATGACATTTTACACAGTAGATGTGCAGAATAATATTCCTATTTTAATAAAACATAATCTCTATGTACAACCAATCTTGAAGAAGGGTAATGTATATTAATAATGTCAAGTCACAGAAATGTAAAATTCTTCACAAATTTTACATTTTCCTCTGCACTTAATTTTGCTGGCATGACAATTAAGGAGAATGCTGCAATATCAATTTTAGTCTTTCTGTGGAATAAACTGGATTGCACTTGAAAATGGATGTGGCGATCATGATATATGATTAATCCACAAATTTGACCCAGTGGAGGATGCACACAAATTTTGTGCTTTAATCTCATTATCACGTTTCTAGTACTCAGACAGTATGAACCACACTATCTATTGCCTCAGCTTGTATCAACAACGTTCAATTCTGTGACTGGCTTGCAAACATAAAAGTTAGCTACTACTGATTAAAGTCATGCCTATGTTTCTTAAAGGGAAGATGCTTATTAACAGCTGCAGGTGATAGAAGTTATTCCACGGGTTTTGGGAGGTTGAGGTAAGCCAAGGCAGATCACACATAAAAGCAGGCAATCTTGTTTTCAGATATAGCCCTGGATGCCATGCAGGCAAGGTGGGAAAAAGGAGGAATGTCCTCTGGTTGCAGGGACCCAGGTAACACCCCAGGCACATCAATAAGTGGCAGTGGAAAATGGTCACAATCAAGGGTGATGCCAGAAGTAAAACCTAAAATATATAAAATACAATGTCATTATAAATTTAATTAAATCACTTGTGTGGTTAAGGTGATTAAGCCAGGTGCTGAATAATTATAATGAAATGAGAATTACTGTTATAAAGACATAATGAACATAAAGAGCAGACTGCACAGGCTGGAACTCTTTTTCTCCAGGAAAGAAAAGTCTGAGGGGTGAACTTATAGAAATCTTGTAAGAGTTTGGTGAGGTAGATGCGGCAAAGTCATTTCCAGTTGTGGGCACGACAAGATCTAGGGGCAAACCATAGTCACTAATAACTCCAAAAGGAATTAAGAGACTTCTTTACCTAAAGTACTTGCAACTTAAAACTCTTTATTACAATTAATGGTTGAGGCAAATCCCATAGATGTGTTCATGTGGAAGATAGTTAAGTACAGGAGGAATAAAGGATTCGATGGGTACATTGATGGGATTTGGTGAATTGTGTTGGAAGGAGGCTGACAGGGCACCAAGCACCAGTCTGAATGTATTGTATCATTTGGCCTCCTTCTGCATTGTAAATACCCAGAACTTTGAAATATACAGAGGATATCAAAGTCAATCAGTTTCAAAGAAGAATTATGGAAAAACAGCCTATTGACCTTAAAACAATGGTTCACATGTTTTAAATCAAAATCCATGGGATGGAGATGAGCGTAGGTTTGGGTTAAGTGCTTGAATATGTATCCAGTGAGCTGGATTTTTGTGGATCTAGGGGAGCATTCCTAATTCTCAAAAGAAAAAGATCCATTTTTTGTGCAATCTCCTGAGCATAGTTAGGCTTCTCAAAACCTGAAACAATTTGATGAAAACATATAGATCATAAGCTCCATCCATTAAAACAAGGGTACTTGGCTGTAACTGGTTTAGGAATATAATTTGCAATTTTTGGACAGGTGCCTGAAAGTACCTTAAGATGATACAACCCTGCTTTGGTATAGAACAAGCTGACAGAATACAAAATTTGGTGATGGAATATTCATTTTGTGAGCACTGAATGAGTGGCTAGCAGATGAATTTATCTCTCTGAGTTTGAAAAGAGTTGTCTCCATTTCTTATAACACCTACTTCTCTTTCCCTTAAGTCATAATGAAATGCCTAAATCGATTAGATGGCATATACTTATCCTCAGCCCATCTTTCAGTTTCAAATTATCTAGGTCATTCATACCATTTTTCTCTGGGAAGACAGAAATGCTGAATCCTCTGTTATACAACCAAGTTATACACACATTTGCATTAAGGAATTGCTTCTTAGATCCAGAGCAATGGGGATTGTAGATCTGATGATTTAGAAGCAATTTGGCAGGTAAGTTCGCTTTTTAAAATTATTTTTCTTCAGTTTAATGTTTAATTACTTACAGTATGTATTTGAGGTGTTTTTGGCTAGATTTATATTTTGAAAATAGATGAAATATGTTGTTTATTAACTTCAATGTTAGTGGTTTTTAGGTGACTCTGATCATTGAAGACCCCTGGAAGCTATTATATTGACAGCTAGCAAAGATAAAATAAGGGCTTTGCCAGCTTTCATTAACTTCACCATCTGCTGGATGCTCTGCCACTGGTGGAGTCTAAGGTGAATGTGATAGTCCCTCCATATCCAGCCCTGGTAAGCATGATCATGGGAAGACTGGGAGAGAGATTCTAGGGGTAGTGTGGGCTGGGAGATGGGGAGGCTAGTCAGCTATTCTGACCCATTCTTCTGAGTTTAAAAATGCAAGCGGTGGTCTGCATCAAGAAACAAACTGCTGGAGGAACTCAGTGGATCAAGCAGTATCTGTGGAGGCAAAAGGATGGTCGACTTTTCAGGTGACAGGGAACTAAGTGAAACAGGGGCTGGTAGGTGACAGGGGGAACTAGGTGAGGTGGGGGATGGTGGGCAACTCCCTCTCATCTCATTATACTGGCTATCTTCCCTCTACACTCTCAGTCTTGATGCAGGATCACGGCCCGAAACGCTGACCATCCCTTTGCCTCCATGGATACTGCTGGACCTGGTAAGTTCTCCAGCAGTTTTTTGCTGCAAATTACAGCATTTGAAACCCCTTGTGTCTCCAAGTGGACTGAGGTAATTCAACTAATAAATAATTTAGATAGAAGCAATAAAGAATATGTTTTCCCTGGTAATTTTTGGAACATAAGAATATATTCTTTAAATAATTAATTTTCAAATCAAATTAAGAAGCACATTTTTGAACAGTTATGTAGTTATGTTAATCTTGTAACATTATCCCCCAAAAGGCCATGGAGACTGGATCTACTGAACTTTTCAAGACTGTTTTCCTTAGGAAACAGTATCAAAGGAGGAGCAAGGATGTGCAAATGTATTTAATTTACAGATCAGCAAAATTTAATTGAACAGTAGTGCAGGGTTGGGGAGAGCAACACACTTCTCCTGTTCCTGTAGATCTCACCAGTCACCATTACCTTGCTCTTAAAAAGAAATTTTATAAAAGAAAATAAAGATTCAAAGAAGATTTTTTTCATTAAACATTACCTACAAGTTCATTTGCCATTGCTATGTTAATTATGACATACAACCTCTGGGAACATGTACACTAAAGTTAGGAGAATAACACGACAGAATTGTTCTTTTTACTTCTGCTGTATTTCAGATGAGCAGCTGTCCCACTGCTTTCTTCGCCAGAGCAGATGTGATCCACTCGATACATTGACAGAGTGTGAACTTAATGAACTGATGTAATCACCAGCTGGAGCTTATGTGATGCTAGTATCATAGAATGTGATATTAGTGGTTACCTTCATAGTTAAAAGTAAAGTTATGGTAATGACAGACTCCATGTCTAATCCTCTGCAATTTGCCGCAGATTACTATAATATCCTGTGTGTTGAATCTAAAGTACCAGCTGTACTGCTACCAAAAAGAATTAGATGGTGACTGTATGTGCAAAGCCAATTAATCTTTTCTATTGTGTAGTGGATCCATCTTCTCCTTCCTCTCTTGCAATTTTGAAGTAACCTACGGATAATTCTAAGGTTGTTATTTAAAGACTGAGCTTGCTCATAAATTGTCTTTAGACCTGACAGATTAACACCAGTTATTGCTTGCGGGTAAACAGTATACATACAACAGTTAAGGTCACTGCAGTCAAATTTGTGTGTATCATTTAGCATTAATCAGAATAAAGGCATTTAATATTACTGAGGATTTAAATGTCAAAATTGCTGTCAAATGTTAATTGAATAATTAGGACTATCCTAGTCACACAATTGTGTGGCTAAAATATTTCCTTTTCATACAATATTTATATGATAATCCCATTGGGGTTATTTTAATTCACCCCTATAACTAACTTCAAACATTATAGCGAATGTGGAGTTAAATTAAGTGATTAAATTGCAAACACTTCCAAGGCATTGTGTATTAACATGCAAATTAAACTTGCAGCTTGAAAGAAGTTCCAGACTGATGGAACGGGAACCTATCCTGCCTGCGTAGGTTTTGGGTACAGTGAGAAGTTGAAGGGCTATATTTCTGCCATTAATGATTTTTGGGAAGTATGTTAGTTGGCAGGCATTGTGGCTTTTTTCCAGTTCCTGGCCTTTTTCCTGGGATATTGATGGAATAATCTGCCTTGGCAAAAAAGGCAGCAACAACTCACGTGATGCTGCTTTGAACTGTGGGCTGGTTAATAACCAGCTTGGCTCAATGGTACCAGTTTTATTTTGGAGCCTCAAAATCTTGGGTTCAAGTTCCATCCCAAGAGATGGGCATCAAATTGACGCTGCAGTGCAATAAAGAGAGAGTGCTGCACTGTTGGAGATGCCATCTTTAGGACAAGATTTTAAACATTTGCCTGTTCCTTACATCTTCCCTTTCCTCTTTTTTATTTTCCATCATCTATGTTCAGATGTTCTCCAGATTTGCAGTTATATTGCTGTCCTCCTGAGAAAGGGCCAAACCACATGTCTTTGGATGATGGGAAGGAGTGAACGGATGGTAATTCTCCCAATCTCTCAGTTTCTCCATCCACTTTGCTTACAATGTCACTTTCTACACCAGTCCCTCCACAAAAGTTGACAGGAAGGAGTGAACGGATGGTAATTCTCCCAATCTCTCAGTTTCTCCATCCACTTTGCTTACAATGTCACTTTCTACACCAGTCCCTCCACAAAAGTTGACAGGTCTCTCAAGGTTACCTGTTCTATTCTTGCACATCTGCTCACATACACTCTCCACTTTCGCCCTCCCCAGAACCAGGATAGAGTTCTCCAGCATTCACATCCAGTGGATCATCCTCCGTAATCTCCAGTTTTGCCAATGTGTTGTTTCCTTCAGACACATCTTCCCTCCTCAGCTCTTCTCTGAAGAGACTGTTCTCACTGGGATGTGCTGATCCACACCCTCTCCAGCAATACCCACTGCTCTTCACCTGGCACCTACCCAACGCCTGTCCTTTTGTTTCCCCCATTCCCAACATTCAGCACCCTGAACCATATGGAGCAGAGATTTACTTCTATGTCTTCCATTTTGGTATATCGCAATGAGTATTCACAATATGATTTCTACTTGAGGGTATCAAACACACATTGGGTGACTACTTTGCAGAACCCCTCCATTCAATCCACAGGGTGGCCTTTGTTTCCAGTTGCCTTTTACTTTATCTCTCTATTCCACTCCTACTCTGATCTTTGACCTTTACACTGTTTCAATGAAGCCCGACACAAACTAGAAGGACTTTATCTCATCTTCCAACTTGGTACGTGCATCAATATAGTGCAATCCTCAGCCTTAACACTGAATTCTGCAATTTCATATAATTCCCTTTTTAGCTTTGTTTCTCAGCAACAGTTTTTCTCTCTTCTGGTGATTTCAGATCTAGTTGGTCACCTGCTATTTACACCTCCCCCAATCATACCTTCCATTGTTCGCCAGCCTTTACCATTCTCTTTCAGTTAGCTCCACCATCCTTTTTCTCATTCAATCCTTCCTGCCCTCCACATTATCACAGAAATTTCCTTTTGTTCTTTCTATTCCTCCCCACTTTCTCTGCAAACTTGTTTCACCTCTCTTTTTCCAGTTCTGATGGAAAGTCATTCACCTGAAACACTAACTCTGTTTCTGTTTCTGTAGATGCAGTCTGATTTCTAGAGTATTTGCTTTATTAACAGCAATGGATTTTACAAATTTATCAAATGGATTTACATAATTTACAACAAAGATAATGGACTCCTTTCTTTAACATAAGTTTGTTCTGATGATAAGATTCAGACATGAATGCAATTTTAACTTGAAAGTAGGAATGAGATCATTGCAACAATTGCAACAGGGGAAATCTGAAAATATGTTTATTATAATTTGCATTACCACACAATTTTCAGTGTGGAAATATTAGTAAAAAAGTTCAGCTTAGTAATTCTTCTTACATAGGAAAATGGAGATGTTCAGAGGATATCCTGGAATTAGATCTGGGAACTATGGACACACACTGACTATATCTGGCCTCACGAGTTTCTCTACTCAGGAGTATATTCAGATTTACTGAGCTATGGAGAAATATGAAGAAAGCATTGAAACGCAGAGTATTGGTGCATCATCTAAAGATCAATTGCAAAACCAAGCACACATGCTTTGATCCAAAATATGGTCATTCTGATAATGCTTTGGTAGGAACTTAAGAAGAAGTAAATATAAACTGATGTGCCCGTTCTTTTTAACAATGAGCCCTCACTACATGCTCTACTAACACACACTAAAACCTTTGCTACTTGACTATTTCATAATAATAAACACTTAATGAATGTATAAAAAAAAGGTGCAAGGTCAACTCAGTCTGCAACTGGAAAATGGTTAAATGAGTGTCAAAACTATGTGGTATTTTGCCATTACATGCAAATGAATGGTAAAGTCCTGCACGGAATCAGAGTAGCTGGTTGGTGAAATTTTGTTTAGGCTTAAAGTAACCATACTTTCAAATATGAGGCAAAGGTACAGTGTGTGTGTTTGTGTGTGTGTGTGTGTGTGTGTGTGTGTGTGTGTGTGTGTGTGTGTGTGTGTGTGTGTGTGTGTGTGTGTCTGTACGCACATGGGGAGTTGTTGGGGGTGTACTGTAAAGTAGCCAGGGCAGAATATATAGGATATTCAACATAGTACAGCTAAAATTATTAGTAGTGTAGCGACTGACCGTCTGGGTAAGCAAACCAGCTCAGCAGTCGGGTCGCACGGCGTTGGAGCGACGAGGCCCAAGATGGCGGTGGGCCTTCGTCTTCCCCGAGCGACGGGGAGAACCCATGCGCGGGAAAGACTTGATGACGTAGCATATATGTCATTGCCGGTTGCATTGGGTGGGAACAGTCTCCCCTAAAAGGCCCGCGTAAGGCGGGAAAATAAACCAGTTCTGTTCTGAAACTCTACGACTCACGTCTTGTGTTCATTCTGCGGTAGCGACCGCTACATTGGTGACCCCGACGGTCCAAACGGATTTTGGACCTGCACAATGGACGGCAATGCAGCATCCAATGCAGTGGCACTCAAGCTGCCCACCTTTTGGACGCTTTGTCCCAGCGCCTGGTTTCACCAGGCCGAAGCGCAATTCCACCTTCAGCGGATCACCTCCAACTCCACAAAGTACTACCATGTGGTCAGCTCTCTGGACCAGGAGACAGCCACCCAGGTCAGTGATTTCATCCAGTCCCCTCCGGAGGAACGTAAGTACCCGGCTTTCAAAGACCTTCTGATTCAGACCTTCGGCCTCTCCCGTCGTGAGCGCGCCACCCGCCTGCTTCATCTCGATGGCCTGGGGGACAGATCCCCATCCGCGCTAATGAATGAGATGCTGGCATTGGCCGAGGGGCACAAGCCCTGCCTAATTTTCGAACAGGCCTTCCTCGAACAACTACCCGATGACATTCACCTGCTGTTGGCCGACGCTGATTTCAGCAACCCGCGTGAGGTGGCTGCCCGGGCAGACGTCCTGTGGAAGGTCAAACGCGAGTGCGGTTTGTCCGTCGGCCAAATCGCCAGGCCGCGAGCCCAACGCCCGCCTGAACCAGTCTCAGCAACCGGGCGACCACACCCCAGAAACACAGACGACGACACTGCCAACCAACTGTGTTTCTACCATCAGAGGTGGGGCGCGGAGGACCGTCGATGCCGCCCACCCTGCAAGTCAGGAAAACGCCAGCGCCAGCCACCGCTAACAGCTACGGTGGCTGGCCACCGACAAAGCCTCCTATTTGTTTGGGACAAGCAGTCCGGGCGGCGTTTCCTCGTCGATACTGGAGCAGAGGTCAGTATTTTGCCCCCGACCAGCCACGACACTCGTAACAGGCAACAAGGTCCGGTACTCAATGCTGCAAATGGCACAACGATACGGACTTTCGGTACCTGTACACTTCAGTTACAATTCGGCGGCAGCCATTTCACCTGGACCTTCACCCTTGCCACCGTCGCCCGACCACTCCTAGGAGCCGATTTCCTTCGGGCCCACAACCTGTTAGTCGACCTATGAGGGAAATGGCTAGTCCACTCCACAACCTTCCAGACCTACCCCCGGGAGAAACCAGCCTACCAGCCCCGCGCTTGGACTCCATTTTCCTGTCCGGCAACGAGTTCACCAAGCTCCTAGCCGAATTCCCATCAGTTTTGACACCTCAGTTTATGAATTCTATGCCCCAACACGGGGTCCAACACCACATCATTACCATAGGGCCACCACTTCATGCCCGAGCTCGACGCCTACCTCCAGACAAGCTCCGCATGGCAAAGGAAGAGTTCCGTCACATGGAGGAGCTGGGGATTGTTTGCAGGTCAGACAGCCCCTGGGCCTCCCCCCTGCACATGGTCCCCAAAGCCACCGGCGGGTGGAGGCCCTGCGGCGACTACCGCAGGCTGAATGACGCCACCGCCCCGGACCGCTATCCCATCCCTCACATCCAGGACTTCACAGTGAACCTACATGGGGCCAGCATCTTTTCCAAAGTGGACCTCGTTCGGGGATACCACCAAATCCCGGTCCATCCGGATGACGTCCCCAAAACTGCAATTATCACCCCATTCGGCCTTTTCGAATTCCTTCGAATGCCGTTCGGCATTAAGAACGCCACGCAGACCTTCCAGCGGCTGATGGACGCAGTAGGCCGAGACCTGGACTTCGTGTTCATTTACTTAGATGACATACTAATCACCAGCCGTGACCGCCAAGAACACCTTTCCCACCTCCGCCAGCTGTATTCCCGTCTCCGTGATTTCAGCCTCACAATCAACCCGGCCAAGTGCCAATTCGGGCTTGACTCTATCGATTTCCTCGGCCACAGAATCACCAGCGACGGAACAACACCCCTACCTGCCAAGGTGGACGCTATCCACCATTTTGCCCGCCCCAGCACGGTCAAAGGCCTACAGGAATTCCTTGGGATGGTCAACTTTTACCATCGGTTCATCCTTGCAGCAGCCCGTATCCTGCGCCCTTTGTTCGCGCTGATGGCTGGTAAGGGCAAGGACATCGCCTGGAACAACGAGGCTGCGGCTGCCTTCGTTAAGGCCAAGGACACCCTAGCAAATGCCACAATGCTTGTACACCCTAGGACAGACGTCCCAACCGCCCTCACGGTGGACGCATCCAACGCCGCGGTTGGTGGGGTACTGGAACAACTAATCGAAGGCAGTTGGCAACCCTTAGCATTTTTCAGCAGGCACCTTAGACCACCCGAGCTGAAATACAGCGCTTTTGATTGGGAACTTTTAGTGCTGTACCTGGCGGTCCGGCATTTCCGGTACGTTTTGGAAGGCAGGCCTTTCACCACCTTCACCGACCATAAGCCTTTGTCCTTCGGCTGCTCCAAAGCCTCTGATCCCTGGTCAGCTCGTCAGCAGAGACATTTGTCCTATATTTCCGAATTCACAACGGATGTGCAACATGTCTCTGGGAAGGACAATGTCGTTGCTGACGCACTTTCCAGACCGACCATCCACAGCTTGTCCCTGGGTATCGACTACAAGGCCCTGGCTGCCGCACTGCAAGCCGACGATGAACTGCCCAGCTACAAAACCGCAATCTCGGGCCTGCAGCTCCAAGATTTCTTGGTTGGTCCTGGTCAGCAGACCCTCCTTTGCGACATCCTAGCAGGTCAACCCCGCCCTATAATTCCTGCAGCCTGGCGGAAACGCGTTTTCGATTCGATACATGGGTTGGCGCACCTGTCCATCAGATCCACTGTCCGGCTGGTCACCAGCAAGTTCATCTGGCATGGCCTGCGCAAACAGGTCAGAGAGTGGGCCAGGAATCGTCAGCACTGCCAGACATCGAAAATCCAACGATACACCAAGGTGCAGCCACAGCAATTCGAGCCTACCCGTAGAAGGTTCGACCACATCCACGTCGACCTCGTAGGCCCTCTGCCTGTTTCAAGAGGGGCTCGGTACCTCCTTACCATTGTGGACCGGTTCACGAGGTGGCCAGAGGCAACCCCTCTATCTGACATCATGACTGATTCCTGTGCCCGGGTGCTGCTCACAACTTGGATCTCACGTTTTGGTGTTCCAGCTCACATCACTTCAGACAGAGGCACACAATTTACCTCCAGCCTCTGGTCTGCATTAGCGAACATGCTGGGGACACAGCTACACACCACCACAGCCTACCACCCTCAATCAAACGGGTTAGTGGAACGTTTTCACCGCCATCTGAAATCAGCCTTGATGGCCCGCCTGAGGGGTCCTAACTGGGTTGACGAACTGCCTTGGGTCCTGCTCGGCATATGCACTGCCCCCAGAGAAGACCTCCACGCTTCGTCAGCTGAGCTTGTGTACAGGGCGCCCCTAGTTGTCCTGGGGATTTCATACCTGCCCTTCGAGACCAAGGGGAACAACCCCCAGCAGTCCTACAAAGACTGCGCGAGAAGCTCGGCAACTTGGCCCCGATCTCCACCTCGCGGCACAGTCAAGCCCCATCTTGTCAGCCCAAAGAACTACGAGACTGTAAGCTTGTTTTCGTTCACAGGGGCACACCTCGGGCGCCGTTGGAACGACCATATGAGGGACCGTTCCGAGTCATCAGGAATAACGGCTCCACCTTTATTTTGGACGTTGGGGGCAGGGAACAGGTTTTCACGACGGACTGCCTCAAACCGGCCTATTTAGATCTGCAACAACCGGTTGAGGTTTCAACACTGCGACGCAGAGGCCGACCCCCTAAGCGGCGGCTGGCACAGCCCGCGGACCTTGGGGACTGTATCGCTGGTTCTGGGGGTGGGGTTGTGTAGCAACTCACCATCTGGATAAATGAACCGGCTCGGCAGTCGGGTCACACGGTGTCGGAGTGGCGAGGCCCAAGATGGCGGCGGGCCTTCGTCTTCCCTGAGCGACGGGGAGAACCTGCGCATGGGAAAGACTTGATGACGTAGCATATACGTCATTGCCGGTTCCATTGGGCGAGAACAGTCTCCCTTTAAAGGCCCGCTCAAGGTGGGAAAATAAACCAGTTCTGTTCTGAAACTCTATGACTCGCGTCTTGTGTTCATTCCGCAGTAGCAACCGCTACAGTAGCCTATATTTTAACAGTTCTATACACAATAAATTCCCTAAGGAAATATTCATTTAACCACAAATTTGCTATCATGCTGCAGAAACCTATTCAGACACCAGTTCTATAGTTTATATTGTTCAGCTTCACTGACTACTATCTCAGGGCATTGTGCACTGATGTGTGGTGTGGGTGATCTCACATGGTAGATGTTTAATAGACGCTTTGAAAACTACAGAGTGATATGTTGGTGGTGTGTGCCTCTTTTTGCAATGTTTTTGAATTCTTTTCAATTGTCTTTCCCCTGAACTTGTTCAATTGCATCACAAGTTCCAGGGCTTAATGTGACTGACAAATAATTCAGTGAGGAGGATCACAATGACAGCTTGCTGGCAGACAAGTTCAATAATGGAGATGAGATTTTCAAGTTTAAAGCCACATTTTGTATATATTGTTAAGTTATAATACTTTTAAAGAGAAAGCAACAGTGAAGAATGTTGAGTATGAGATATTGTCACGGTAATTCTTCCTCTAAGTATCTGTGAAGGTGCTATCAGGGAGACCTTGAAACTGAAGCTCAAGATCATTCCGTTACTCAGGACCAGTAGATCTGGTTACGATACCACATGCCCAGGCCTGAAGAAAGTTGGGCCTAGTGATCTTGTCAATATTCCACCAGAAAGCCATGGTGGAGACTCTACACCAACAATGGAGCAGCTCTGCAGTAATTGGTAGAGTGGGTCTCAAGATTCACAACAGCCTTCCCAACGTTGCATAATCATGCCCTTATTATCAACTTTTCTGCTCACATCTGTGCATTTGCTGGAAGGAACGCTTCAATGAAGTCCCCCAACCAGGACTCTGTCATTGATGTGTAAGTCATTGACTCCATTCCGCAACAGACTGCCTGATCTAGTCTCACTGGTAGCCCTGAATGACAGTGGGTTGAAAAGGCCACATCTGGAATGAAAAGCAACAAGGCCTCTGGGGCATTTGGTATCCCTATTGAAGTTATAAAGATTGACAGAGGGCTATTTCTGACACAAATTCACTGCCTCATCTCCCTCACAGAGGAAGAGAAAAATTTTAAGGAGACCTCAGAATCACCATGTTTGTAACCATCTCCAAAAAAAGAAGACAATTCTACTGGAATTATCCCAGAAGGGGTCTGCTGTAACTACAGAGAGGTCTCACTCCTTGTCTGCCACTAGAAAGTCATCACCTTCTCAACTGCCTCCTTGCAGTGCCAAAGAGCTGCTGTGAACTCCGTCGCAGCAAGAGACTACTAGAACAGAGGAAAGTCTTAAAGGGTGTCCTGAAGCTAACATCTTCCTTAATTTGTGGGAATCCCCTTTCCCAAAACCAGTCAAAATGGAGAAGGAACATCCGGAATGGCACTAATCAGTCTCTTCACGGGAATTATTTGGAAGCCCAGTGAAAATAATGAAAGGAGTGAACGACCTTCAAAACCACCTCCCAAACTACCCACTTCCTATCAAACATCTGCTCTATCTGTGACAGAGTCTGTGGATCTTATGTTGGCCTCATCAGTCACATCAGAGCCCATTGAACTAGGTTGAAGCTGGTCTTCCTCAACCCTGAGGGATTGTCTGAGAAAGAAAGACTGCTTACATTAGTGCAGCTAGAGGAGGGATATTGGAGGGAGAAAATAAGAAAAGGGGCAGGAGGAAGAGGAGGAGAGGGAGATGGCGAGGAGGATAGCCCTTTACTGGTTGGGTTTCCTGTGATCAATTCATCTGATTCTGCTACTAATGAATAGAATATCATAGTCATTCCCTCTTGCCTCTCCTCCATTTTTTATTTACATGATGTGTGCATCATTAGCAGTGCCACATTTATTGTTCATTTCATCCTTAATTGCCCATTAACTGAGGAGGTAGTTAAGACGTTGGTGATCTGGAGTCACAGATTGGCCAGACAGGGTAAAGATGGGAGATGTCTTTCTCTGAAATACATTGGTGAACCAGATAGGTTTTTATGTCAGTTCAGAAGTTTAATGGTAACTGTTCGTGAATCCAGCTTTAATTCCAGATTTAGCAGAGCTAAAGAACAGAGCAGATTTGGCAGCAGGTTTGAACCTGACCTCCTGCACTGTATGCATAGAATTTGCACGTTCTCCCTGTGAACATGTAGGTTTCCTTTGGCTTTTCTGGTTTCCTTCCAAATCCCAAAGATGTGCACGTTGGTAGGTTGAATGGTCACTGTAAATTGTCCCCAGTCTAGGTGACTGGTAGAACCTAAAGGGATTAATTCGACTGTGGGGAGAATAAAATGGGATTAGTGTAGGATTAGTGTAAATTGGTGCTTGATAGTTGGCGTGGTTTCTATTGGATGAAGGGCCTGTTTCCATGCCGTATCACTCTGTCTTACTTCATTACTTGTATTTAACTTCCCTGATGACATGGCAGGATTCATATTCACATCCTTGGATCAATGGTTTGGAACTTTGGCTGCTTGTCCAGTGATGTAGTTACTACATTCAGCTGGCCATCAGTGCATTGCTATTGGACAAGATGCCTAAATAAGAAAAACAATTGAAAATAACATTTATAAATCAAAGAGCATCAGTAATCTTATTACTGTTCTCTGTGTGGTTTCCTGTTCTAGTGCTCGTACACATAGTCACCACTGCTGGTAGCAGCTTCTTATTTCAGATTTATTTATTGAACTGAATCTAATTCCCCACCTGCTGCATGGAATTTGAACTCATGTCTCTGGATCATTAGAAATACTAATACATTAACAAAGCCACTGTCCTTCTGTAGTCATATTCTATGGTGCAATATTGCTACTTTGTATTAATCCTTTTTTAAGAATGCTTTTTACAAAAAAAATGTCTTTTTTAGAGAATTGCTGTGCTTCACCGTAAAACGCATGTTGTAGTGAAGCATAGAGCTTCAATACACCATGTTACCATAACAACTAAGTAACCATTTTCATGGTACTGTATCTGCAAACTTGTTCTTATTCACTGTTTTGAACCCCTTAGCTTCCTGAATCTTTTCTTCTTCCTTTAGACCTCCTTAAGAGTGCCTTCTGTAAATAAACCTTTAGTCTCTTCTCCTAACCTTTCCTTCTTTGGCTTTATATCTGTTTATCTGTGCAAGGCATTTTGGAATGCTTTCCATGTTAAAAGCACTACAGTCTCCATAGCTCTACCCAGAATAATGACATTGTGTGCACGTATTACACAGCCTTATAGTAACACAATATGAATGCGGTTGCTGTGAATAGTAACCATAGTGTAATGAATTAGATGTCAATAAATCTACATTTTCAGCAGGGTTAACACATTAATTTCAGAGTAGCATAGGAAGAAACATTCAAACTATTGTTACTATATGTGGTGAGAATTAGTGGAGTTAATTGGGAAAGAATTGTGGTCAGTGCAATGTAATGTAGTTATTCTTCCTAAAATACCACCCTGTGCAACCTTGTCTAATATGTTGGAGAAGTACATGAAGTTCCACCTCTCTACACATTGCAACACTCTAGATTAGATGTCATGGTCTTACTCGGGAACAAGTGACAAACAACAACAAGTATAATAATGAAGAAAGGATCACCTATTAGGTTTTAATTTTGGAAAAGAGATGTATCTAACTGTGTGGGCTCTGTGATGTTCTTCCACCTGCATATATTTTATGAAAGTTGTTGGAAATATCCACATTTGGAGCATTCTGTGACCCTTTGATGATGGATGTATTTCTTGTTCTTGTGCATTTTCTGCTAAGCCCTGCTACAGGGTCTAGACTGCACATTTGTATGCTTGCAAGTCATAAAATGACTTATGGAATAAAGGGAAATACAGGGCAAAGCTTTAACAGGAAGATTATTTGAAGATTCAAGTGAAAATGTTTAATCTTTATGAAGGTCATTGCAAACAGCAATTTAATTATTCCCTGTTCTCCAAAGATTTCTGTAGCATTCTATAGAATTAGATTTTGTGTCATTAATGTGTGATATAACTGAATTTACTGTAATGTGTTCCAGAGATGTCCATTTCATTATACTCTTTTCAGCAGTTGGTAATAAAACAACATTTTTAGTAATTCATATTTCACTGTTGACAAAATTCCAAATCATGGAATCATTTTAATCAGTTTAAACAAGGAAGAAACTAACCACGTTCCTTCTCATGTGAACTTAACAGAGAATACAGAAACATTCTAGCTTTTCAGAAGTAACATAGTACTGATAATTTGTCTCTCCCCTACATATAACATTCACTGACAGTTGAAAATGAGGAACAACATATGAGAAAGAACAACAGTGTATTGGAAACATTCTTTAATAGTTTTGTTCAAAGGAAGTCTGTCAACCCCAGTTTCGAAGTTATCAATTAATCCAGACACAAAAACATTTTGTGGGCAAGAACTACAGATTTTGGGTACTCTTTGAAAGAACATCTATTCCTTAATATCATCTCTGAGTGGCCCAGCTCTAATTATAAAGTTATAACTGTTTGTTCAGTATTCTCCCATAAGAGAAAATAATTTCTCTCCATCTACTCCAGCAAATCTTTTGACCAATTGCAAAACCACTTCACTTTCTATCGACTAAAGGAAACAATAGTCTGGACAATGAAACTGCCCACATAGATTAACACTTTCAGGTTTTGTGGGATTCTTGAGTGCAATGATATTTGCAGAAGTGTCTGAGAGTTGCACTGGGATCATGCCTGCCAGGTTTTCGGTGGGCAATTCATCACAGAACATCTAAATTGTTTTCTCTGTGAATTATGTGGGGAAACCATGATTCCCTCAGAACTCCCTTTTGGAAGTTCCTTGGATATTATTAGATACTGGCCATAGAAAGGTTTACTCTTTGTCAGTAGGTTGCACTATAAAGTTTGTAGCATGAACTCTGAAATGAAGTATCCTCTTTTCGCCCAGTATTCTTTCAAGTTTCCCAAGATTCTTTGACTTGAGTACTAACAAGGCCCCACAGCCCAGGCTTCTTCAAGCCTGGCCATGAGTGGTGCTATAGCCATCATTGATGACTTCCAGAGCTCCTGAACCTATTGAGCTGTACGCTCTCAGTTCCAATTCTATTCTCAAACAGGTGGCGGGCTGAAGAGCCTGTCTCTATGCTATATTTCTCTATGACATTATGCTTCCAGTAGTCTTTACTTTGAACTCTCTGCTAGGTCCTGAACCCTACTATCTTACCCACCTTTCCCCCTATTTATCCCACTTTATTCCATTTTCTACTTCTCTACCATCTCATTTTCTCTTTGCCTAATTCCAGTGACCACAACCATGTTTCCTACCATCTGACTACATGTACCAGACTTTAAAAAGGTAAGAGATAAATAACTATATAAGGATGAAAACATGAAAGAAATAACAAAGGGCAAATTGAGAAATATTTACGTTCAAAGACAATTCATCGATAAATCCCAAATTAAGTCACTGAGAAGCAGTCAGAAAGAAACAATAAAAGAGAGTAACAATGGAAGATTTAGAATGAGAAGGATGAGGCATGGTTGAAAGGGGAGAATAAGATCTTTGGTTATTTTTAATTTCTTTCCTGCAGCAATAGCACAGAAAACCAGAGCAAATCTTTCCTCTCTCTCTGAGCAACCTCTTGGCAGATTTGCTCGAATATATATTATAATCACTTTAACTCATTTGTATGATAGTCACCTAAAAATAAGCTTTAGTATTTCACAGATGAAGAAGATCATTTATGAGTCTATATAGCAAACAGTCTTCCACATCTGTATTTCCTTTGAGGTCCAGGACCATGTCTATGAGAATGAAACTTGCTGTAATCGTCTGAGAAGAATTTTGATTTTACAGTTGAAATATTTTGTTGCCTGAATACAGTTATTACCACTATTGGCCAGGAATACCTAGAGTTGATGCTTTGAAGAATTCATGACAAAATACTTATTGAAATGTTTTTATTTCTTTTGTAACAACATTTTGGAAGTTAAAACAAACTTCCATTTAAAAAAAACTCATCTAGGGACCTGAATATTTCATTAATCTATTTATTTGACTGTGAGGCACATAAGCTGGAGAACGCTAAAGCAAGACAAAAGATTACTTTTTCTGCTACAGCTTTTGTGTGGCTGTGGTCTTGAAGAGGCTGCTGGACTAATTTGGGAACTCAAATGATCTGTGCTGCTGGACCAAACAAGTGCTCTTTAATGTAAGATTCAACACTGGCTCATTCCCATCCTGTTCCAGATTTATTGACATTACTCTTCTAGCTTTTGGGGTTGATTGCAAAGATTGTGGAGTTAAAACCCAGTCTGGAGAAATAAATACTAACTTTTGACACAACAGTGCTTTTCTGAAGCAGTTGGGGGCCTAGAAATCCTATTATGCACAAAAGAATTTTTATTAAAAATCCAATCAAAAAATCTGTGTGTTCATAGCACATTTCCAGATATTTGCTCACTGTCCCTTGTGGGTACTGGGCTTTGATCTGCCAAGACTATTGTTGCATAGTAAGTAGTGGAGGGGAGGAGGGTGGCCCTATTTCTCCAATGCATCTCCACCATCAGAGTATTCAATTGAACACTGGAGAAGCAGGGTGCCAGATCCCAGGGCATTCTTAACATTGGGTCAAAGCTTCCTGACCACTACTAGTACTGGTTCTGCTGAGAACTGCAGCTCTAAGAACTTCTTTCATGGTAAAGACTTTGCATAGACAAGTTTTACTTTGTGTTTGAATCCCAAAATTACGTTCAGTTACTGAGTGTAACTGCTCAAAAAGCCTGGGAGCTATACTGGTTACATTCATGATGCCTTGCATATTGTGTGCAAACAAAAGTCATTACTTGTGGCCCCAGATGAAGTTCATAAATGTCTACCTCACAGTGCCAATCATTATGCATGTCTCTGCAATTTCTCAAACAACTGCTCTTTGTTTTCCACTTTCAAAGGTACACAGTTCAAAATGCTGAGCTGATTGGTCCTGCCTGGTAACAATCATTTTTGCAGCAAATAATTATTAACACCACTCTGTCAATGATATGGTAGTGGAGTGCAATTTAAAATGACTTGCATTTGGCTACTTCAAGAAAAATAAAGTCAATTTGCTCATCAAACAACAAACAGAGTCAACTTAAACAGTAAACTAAAGCCATCTATTTACTCAGTTGTCTATTTAAAACAATTACAATGAATCACGCCAAGTAAAACTTATGAATGTAACTACAGCAATATCTCCTGATATAAACAGAATAATTCCTCTGGCAAAATGCAGTGATTGGAAGATAGTTACATAGTGTAAATTAAGTGTGGAAAAATAGTCCCAGTTACTTACAGCAGTTCATCTCCTGCTTTATGGGAGAATTGCCCAATTATCTGGCCAACACTCATGATGTGCTGCTATTTTAGAAGTCATAATAAAGCTGACACAATGAGAGTCTCTAGTTCTCTCAGCATTGCTATTGCATGTGTGACACAAAAACTCAGTGCCCTATTTTTTACCCCATCTATACCCTTACATACCTGTACTCCTGAACTCAAACTCCAGAAACACATGAGGTTTAGATCTGAACTGACAGGACTGATGCTGGGAGGTTGTTTGCTCTGGTTACAGAGCTTAGAACTATCAAGTTTGACCCAGGATAAAGAGTTAGCAATTTATAATTGAGATGGGAAATATGAGGAAATCAGGACACCAGGACTGTGAAGACTATTATGAGAGGAATCAGTGGACTCTGAAGGCTTAGCCACTGAATGTATTCATTTTCTCAGCATTCATCCATGTGTTCAAAACATCTAAGTTGATTAGGGAAAGAAATAAGCTGATTGATGTTGAGGTGCGGAAACTGAAAGTGAAACAAAAAAGCTGTCAGTGGGTTTCTTTATTCAGTAATTTCTTTGCTTGGTTTGCATCGAGCTTCTGGAATTCTCTGCCCCCGAGGGCTCTGAGAAAGAAATTACTGGATCATTCTGTTTATTTTCAAAAGTTCTTTTGTTTTTATTTCTCTCCCCCCTTGTTTTCAACTTTAAGTGGTATGCATCTGCTAATCTTGAGGAAGACAGGAGATCAATTTAATAGATGCTTTTAATAGATGGTATTTAACAAGTTTTCGGTGTGTTTGCTTTCATTTTTGGATTCCAAGCATCAGTAGTATTTTAGCCTCTGGGTCTGCATGCATACCATGACATGTGATCCATGTTTGACACCTGGGTGTTAGTTATATTTTTATTGCTACCCTTTTTGGTTTACTTTGTCCCAATTTTGATATTTAAAGGAATTGAAGGACTCCAGATTATTTGAATTCTTTACTTGAAAGAACTATACCTCCTTATTTTGTCATATATGTTCCCACCTACTTGCCTTTGTAAAAACCTTTGTATAGTTTCCTTCCCCATCACACAATCTGTATTACCAAGAAATTTAGCAATCCCTGAGTAAAGTCCATTACTGAAATCTGGAGATACAATAAAATATCCTTTGGGTGTTATCTTTTGTATGCTCCTCTGCTCTCTATTATCCAATTATTCATTTCCTCATATCTGTTCCATTACTTAGCCAGGGACATAAAGATTTTTCAAGGAATATTGTAATAGGCAGCAAAAAGCAAAAAAAAACTAGGACCTCTTTGTGGGCAAAGCCATTGAAAAGATATTGGTTTTATTGATAGATCTGAGTGAGATGGCTCTGATCTGGTTTAAGTTTAATGTTCATTGTAAACTCATAACATTGCTCGTATGTAGTTTTCCTTGGAGTAAATCTTCTTTACTGAATGCTCTGGAAATGAATGTTTAATTTGAATGTACTTGAGTTGGTTGTGATTATTTATTCTGTGCATATCCTTGAGTGATTTAACAATTTAATGTATTCAGAATGTAAAAGGATGAATCAGTATTAGCATTCCTTCAATGAAATAGGATAACATAGACAGAGATGACTGAAATGCACAAATAGTTTTTTTTGGATACTGGGGAAAATGATGGAGATAGGGCATCAATAATAATAATGGAGTTTTCTTTAGTATATGGCAGGTGAGAAGTCAGTACATGTGATTGTTATCGGCCAGTTACATTTTCAAAGCAAGATGAACAGTTCCATGATTTAAGTCCACAGCTTTACAGTAGATATTCTATTAGGTTTATTGTAGCTTGCTTTGTGAAATAAATAACCTAATTCTTCTTCCCCTAAGCAGTCCTTCAGGGTCAAGCTTGACTTCACGTCAGTTCTGTGGGTTCTGAGGTGGCCAGTGAGGCCGATGTGAAATCCACAGTTGAGGGATGAAGTGCTTGATGGGGAAGCAGGATGGTTAGTATGGGAGGTGCATGATCCATCCATCATTTTTGCTGGGTTTCTGGGTGCTCCCGACACATAGACTTGAAGTTTTCAGTGTCATGCCAGATACTCCTTCTCTATTTTGAGCAGTCACAGCCTTGGAACATCACAAATTACTGAGTATGTTATTTTCTTTTAAGGAAGCTTTGTGAACAGCCTTGAAGCATCTTCTCCATCCTCCTGGTGACTTTGGGCTGTATTGGATCTTAAAACAAAATGACTATTTCAGGAGTCTGGTAACAGTTGAGTGTAAATAGACCCTCATAACATTATCCACTCCAAACATGAAACCATCAAACCATATCAGCGAGGGAAGAAAAACAGAAGTCCCATCCACTGAAACCTATTAATTGGCATGGATTGAAAGCCAGTTTTATTAAGAGATCTGCAGACTACTGGACTGTATTAGAAATGTATTCTAGGAAACAAAATTGAATTTACATTGGCCAATTCTATTTTGGTTTTGCTTAATATCTCTCTACATCACAGGAGCATTCCACTTGTTAAGAAATATGGCCTAAAATTAATTTTCCAAATGGCAATTCAAATATTTAAATAATCTTATTTGTTAGCTCTAAACTTCAATCTTTCTGTGTTATTTATATTGTTTAATTCATTATGTACTATTTGAATATTTACTAACACATAAAAGAGCTCTAGATTATCAATTTAGTAGCAATGTTCTGCAGATGTTTGAACTCAGAAATGGAACTCAGCATCAGATTTATTATCACTGACTTAAATGACATGAAATTTGTTGTTTTGTGGCAGCAGTACAATGCAAAGACATAAAAATCTATAAATTACAAAAATAAATAAATAGTGCAAAAAAGAAGAAATAATGAGGTAGTGTTTATCGATTATTCAGAAATCTGATGGCAGAGGGGAAGAAGTTGCTCCTGAATTGTTGAGTTTGGGTCTTCATGCTCCTGTACCTCTTCCCTGATGGTGGTAATGAGAAGAGGGCATGTCCCGGATGGTGAGGGTCCTTAATGATGGATGCCACCTTCTTGAGGCACCGCCTCTTGAAGATGCCCTTGATGGTGAGGAGGGTTGTGTCCATGATAGAGCTGGCTGAGTCTACAACCCCCTGCAGCCTCTTACAATCCTGTGCATTGGAGGTTCTATACCAGGCAGTGATGCAACCAGTGAGAATGCTCTCCACTGTAGTAATGAGAAGAGGACATGTCCCAGATGGTGAGGGTCCTTAGTGATGGATGCTACCTTCTTGAGGCACCACCTCTTGAAAATCCTTGATGGTGGGGAGGATTGTGCCTGTGATGGAGCTGGCTGAGTCTGCAACCCTCTCAGCCTCTTGTGATCCTGCACATTGGAGCCTCCATACCAGGCTGTGATGCAACCAGTCAGAATGCTCTCTACTGTTCATCTATAGAAATTTGTAAGAGTCTTTGGTGACATACTGAATCCCCTCAAAGTCCTAATGAAGTAGAGCTGCTGGCATGCCTTCTTTGTGATCGCATCAATGTACAGGGCCCAGGGTAGATCATCTGAGATGTTGACACTCAGGAACTTGAAGCTGCTCACTCTTTCCACTGCTGACCCCTCAATGAGGACTGGTGCGTGTTCTCCAGATTTTCCTTTCCTGAAGTCCACAAACAATTCCTTGGTGTTGCTGACGTTGAGTGTGAGGTGGTTGTTGCAACACCACTCAACCAGCTGATCTATCTCACTCCTGTATGCCTCCTAGTTACCATCTGAGATTCTGCCAACAACAGTGGTGTCATCGGCAAACTTATAGAAGGCATTTGAGCTGTGCTTAGCCACACAGTCATGAATGTAGAGAGAATAGAGCAGTGGGCTAAACACTCATCCTTGAGGTGCACCTGTGTTGATTGTCAGTGAGGAGGAGATGTTATCACCGATCTGCACTGACTGTGGTCTCCTGATAAGGAAGTTGAGAATCCACTTGCAGAGGGAGGTACAGAGGCCCAGGTTTTGGAGCTTGGTGATCAGTACTGAGGGGATGGTGGTTTTGAACACTGAGCTGTAATCGATAAACAGCAGTCTGACATATGTTTTGAAACTGGAAAACTAACACTGAAAATGTTCAGCAAGCCTGGGAGTATATGTGGAGAAGGAAGAGTCAATTAGTTAGTCAGTCAGTCTACATTTCAGATCTTCAAACCTTTGCTAAGGATTCCACAGCAGACTTTGGAAAAGATCTTGATTTGAAACATGGAGTGACCTATTTTTCTCTCCACAGGTGCTGCCTGATCTGCTGAGTCATTTTTGCTTTTGTTTTGAATTATCAAGTGATATTATTAGCCTGAACATAATTGCATGTTACACTGTAATTAGGGGATAAATATCAGTTCTGCAGGACACCATCTCACTCAGCTCATAAAAAGATGCAGATTTTTGTTAACTGGAGAATCAGTCTATTTATGAAAGTTACATCCTTGCAAGAACAGGAAATGTGCTGGAAGAAAGCCTGAATGACAATAATGTTCCGAACAACTTGTTTGTTTTTGAAGCAAAAATCTTCATCAAGATAATATGAAAAAATTGTATGTACATTACTCTGTGCTATTGTATTAGGAGAAATGTGATGGAGTTACAGGAAATTTCTGCTCTGCACAATGCTACAGGGTCAGATTGAGCTGTGTGTCACTGATAAATTGTTTCATTTATTACCTTCTGATTTAGACACATACAAACTTTGCAGACTATATGATATAAGCTGAATGCAGTGGAATGTTAATTTATTTCACTGATGCTTCCAAGTGTTTGAAGTTTTCAATATTATCTGGAGCACAGAAACCAAAGACAAGAAATGGTATGTTCACCAAATGTATAATTTATTGTTTAAAGAAAAATAACTCCTCATGTTTATCCCTGGCACCTCTTCTTCCTGGATTATAAATCTCACTTCAGTCCAAATGAGTCAAACAACACTTCTGCCAATTGTGTACTGCACAGACAGCAGCAACAAAACATTTACAACATCTGAAAATAATTCTGAATTTCGATACAAGCTGTTTTAACATGGCAAAGAGAGGTTTAGAATATTCATAGAATTATTTACCCAGCTTTGGAGTTATTTTAGGACGAATTCAGTCGAATGTATACTTGTAAGATATTTTTTGACGGTCTTTTATAGGAAAGCAATTAACCCATTTGTTTTGAAACATAGTGGAGTAACACATTAATGAACTTACAATTATCAATAACATTGCAGGTGATCTTGCAATCTACCTTCTTGCAAATGCCGCTCTTTAGTTCACATTGTCCAAGCTCACAGACCCTAATGTAAGACTGCCACTGTAATCACTCATCTGTACATATATCCATCACTAGTGAGGAACGTAATTGACAAATTGCTGATGCTTTAGTATGAGAGTAATTTGCATTGTTTGTGAGATTTTAAATAGTCTGATGGTAATCTTTTCTGAAGGCTACAAATGATTGCTCACCTGCACAACATTACCTAGATATAAACCTAGTTATCAAATGAACAGGGAGGGAAATAGAGGGATATGGGCCATGTACAGGCAGATAGGATTGTTTGAATTTGGCATTGTGGTTGGCACAGACAAGGTGGCCCTTTAGCCCACCTTGTCTTTTTTTTGATTTTTTTTTTATTAATGACCATGGTGCTGTATCAGTCTTTCATGTGAAGATTTGGCTCACTTGAATCATAGTATAATTAGGTTTAATCTCATCAGTCAATCCAAAACTGGAATCAATCTAATAAAGGTTCTAGAGTTAAATTTAGAAAAATGCCCCTTTGTGCTGAATTTTGCAGTGGTGTCTTTTGATATCCGTTCACTGCCCTATTAACTTGACAGGTGACATTGAACCTCTTGGCAAAGGTCTTTTCCCCTCTTAAATTCTTTCAGAATTGTTCACTGCAAATCACCTCTGATCTTCCGCTTAAAGCCAATATATCCACTTGGATTTTCCAGCATTTAACCAATTAACTGGACAGAAGCTTAGGACTTCCAATCACAGGCTGGCCCAGCCTTCTGCCAAGGGTCACCTCGATACCTGCACTGCACTACTGGCAGAGGGAGGACTGTTTTCCACAGAATTCCCTCTCAGGCTGGGAAATTAGCCTTCGGAGCCAGCCTAATCCAGCAGGTCCAGTAGGCCCATTGGTCTCACAAGGAAGAAACAGCTGTGGAAAGAACTATAAGCACAAGTTAATTTCTTTCCCATTTGATTTAATTAAGTTAATTTAAATTCAGTTAATTATTTTAATTGTATGTAATTGATACTTAGAATTTTAATTAAAATAATTTAATATTTTAATCATTTTAAAAATATTTTAATAGATGCTCGAGTATTTTAGGTTGTTTTGCCATTCAGAAACATTCCGTTGAAGTAATGGTTCGAACTGGTGATGCAGCCTCACTGGTTAGCAAGGTGATCCAGTGGATGGATTCTCAGCAGAAGACTGCGCCTGGGATTGTTGCGAGGTAGAGCAGGCAGCAGCTAAACTCACCGGGCGGTGAAATATCCTTCCAAGAAGTCCATTGTCTGTTGACATGATCAATGTGCATGACGCTATTGTAAGTTAATACAGAAATAAGAAGATAAAGATAAGATATTTATTTACTAGTGTAGGAGGGAAAGCCTTACATTCCTCAGGAATTGGGACAGTTTCTGGCGGAGATGGGACCTTTGCAAGCCAGAGGGTTTGCACCTCAACAGGAACAGGAGCAATCTTTGCAGAGGAGCTCGCTGGTGTTGTTAGGAGGAGTTTTAAAGTAATTTGGCAGGGGAGTGGGAACCCAAAGTTAGAATCACAATGGAGAAAAGCTGTAAATTGAGGATAGGCATTCAGCAGAGGGGCTATTTAGGAAGGCAAAAAAAGAGGAAAAGGCATTAGCTCAGGGCAGTGACAGGAGTAATGATAACCAGAGTGTCTCAGGAAGGAGTGGTGAAGAGTATGAAAGCATGGACATAATGCTGAACCTTTATAAAATAATGGCCCAGCCTTAAATGGAGTATTTTGTCCTAGTTTAGTCACCACATTACAAGAAGTATATAAAAGCATAAAGAAGGTCCAGGAAAGATTTAAGAGACTTGTTCCTGGGAAGACAGGCAACAGTTACTGGAATGGATCAGAGATTCTGGGACTGATTTCTTTCGAGAAGAGAAGACTGAGGGGATTTTGATAAAGTACATGAAAAGATGAAGGGCATGGACAGAGTGGAGAGGGGGACGCTGTTCCCATTGATGGAGGGGTCAAGGACTAGAGGTCACAGGTATAAAAGGGGAGAAAATTAAGGGGAAGGGAGGAAAAAGTTGTTAATGTGTTTGGAATCTGAAGTGCACTGTCTGCAGTTCAGGTCAAAGTAGGTCCCAGTGTGGCTTTCAAGAGGGAATTAGTTAAATCTATGGTGGAGAAAAATATATAAGGCCACGAAGAAAGAACTAGTGGGTGGAACTAGAGAGTTGCTTTAGTCAAGAGCTGGTGTGGACATGATGGACTGAATGGCTTCTCTCTGTTCTCCATTTGATTCTGTGATTCCATTAATATCCATTTACCATCACGTGGTTCACTCCCTCAACACATCTGAAAGTTTTTTATATTTGATTGAACTTCACAACTCTTCTAAATTTTGCACATATTTTGGTGTAATCTGGAGATTTATTGACCTCAATTCCAATTTTGCTGTTCAGATCATTAATAATGACAATGAACAATATCAGTCCCAAGTACTCATTACCAGGGAGCAACTACTAGTAATGAGTTGCAAACTGAATTATATCCATCTACAACAAAACAGGCAATTTAGAAATCCTGATGGTTCATTATCTGGCTCACTCCCTTCCACTCAATGAGATCCCCAGTTCCAACACTCCCTTCCATTGACCAGGCTCTGGTTCCCCACCCCTTTGCTACTCACTTGTGCCTGGGTTCCCATACTTCCTTCTGACTAATAAGTGCCCTGGTTCTCGCATTACCTTCCGACTTGCTGGGAGCCAGTTTCCCATACGTCCACCCAACTCATCGGAGCCTTAGTTCCTGTGCTCCCTTATAACTGGCTAGGACCTCATTTCCTGTGCTCTCTTTCAACTGACCAGAGTCCCGTTTCCCACACTCTCTTTAAAGTTACCTTGTTCACTGGGAAATGTATTATACTTTGTAACGTCAAAAAAGTGAATTAAAAAGGTGTTGAGTATAAATGTAAAAAACATGTAATTGTTTGGAAAATTTGCTCGTCCATCACCACCAAAGTCCTGAATGTGCCCGACTATTGGAGTTTTACTAAACTAGAATCTTCCAGCTGTGAAATTAGAACTAATTCCTACTTCAGGGTTTGTAATTCTTACTACCACAATATTCCATTTTTGTCAATAATGTGGTGTGAGGTTACCAAACACTCTGTGAGCAGTCAAGGGGATGATATCTACTGAAATTCTACCCTCGTGATTTCCTCAAATTTGTATGATGTGATTTATTTTAATGGAAGCCAAAATCAAACTATTGCCGACGTTGGAGATAATCTCTTTGTCTTCAGCCCCCACTCTCCCCCCCAACCCTGCCAAACTGTTCCAGCAAAGCCCAACATAAGCTTGAGGAGCAACACTACAGGTCTGACTTAGTGCATTACAGTATCCTGGACTTAACAATGAGCTCAGCGATTTCAGATAATCAACAATTCCAGCCACTTCATCTCAGATATCGAACTTAGATAGCATTTTCCCTTCTTTTTTTACACTTTTCTTATTGTAATTTTATTTATTTGTCTCTTCTTGTTTACACTTCCTCCATAACTCCTTTTAATATTCATTAAACACCTTCACTGTCTACTTTCATCCAATTCCACCACCTCTAATGTCATGTAATCTCTCTTGTCCTCAACCTTTTCATGCCTTCCTTTTGGTTGCTCCTAACCAATTCCATCCTCCATCCCTCTCCATCTCTCTTTTCATTTTAAAACATATTTTATCTTTAAGTTTTCCCAGCTCAGGCAAAAGGTCATCATACTGAAATGTTAGTTTGTTCTTTCTCCATAGGTGCTGCCTGATTTGCTGAATCATTCCAGCATTTTCTGTTTTCATAGAATCTTCAACAAAAATGTACAGCAGTGGAGGCCATTTGGCCCATTGTGTCCATGCTGGTGGAAGAAAAACTACTAGCCTAATCCCAATTTGCAGCACCAGGTCAGTAATCCTGCAGGTCACTGCTCTTCAAGTATACTACCAACTACACTTTAAATGTGATGACTATGTAAGGGTTTGCCAGCTTTTTAGAGTATGGGTTCCAGAGTCATCTCCCCACTAATCCTTCCACTAATTACTTTTGATATATGTCCCCCCCCCCCCCAACTTAATTTTTGACTCCTCTGTTAAGGGAAATATTTCTTTCCTATTTCTATCTCATTCTTCTTGTATTTCACAGAAATCTCCCCTCAGCATCCACTGTTCCAGAAAAAAACCCATCTTATCCAATCTTTCTGCATATTTACTATTTTCCAGTACTGACAACATCCTTGTAAATCTGCATTGCACCCTCTCCAGTGAAACAACAGCTTTCCTATAATGTGCTGGCTGCACTGACTGTACTCATTGACTGATATTTACAACATCTCACAGTTTTCATCCATTGCTGAATCACTGGGGACCCTGGCACTCTGTTTAAAGACAGTTGACTACCTTTTGCACCAAGAAACAAAGAAAGATTTGGGTAATTATATAGCACCTTTCATGATCTGAAGACATCTCAAAAGACTATAGCTCATGAAATAGTTTTCGGAAGTATAATTCCTGCTGTAATGTAAGAAATGCAGCAGCTATGAGCACAGCAAGTTTCCATAGATATTCACATGATTATCACCAGGTTGCCTCCTTCTGTACTGTAAAATTTCTATGACTCTTTCTTGAATTCCTCCCGAGAAGGAGTCCATTGCATAAAAATTAACAGCATGACCACCTTGACAGCCACTGGCAAAGGGGTGCTCACCAGCTCTGAGGCTGGAGTTGGCAGATTTTCTTGGAGGTATCTACTGTGAAGCATAGACATTGCACATGTATTCATTATAAGGTTCAGGAAAAAGCATTGCAGAAAACCCTTCTCCTTCTCTTCCTCTTTCTACTTCTGGTGGCTTGTTCTACTCTGCAGGTCTCCTCTTCCCTCCAAGCATGGTCCCAAGGAGAATGTCTACGAATGCACTTGTCTGAGAATAACCAGCTTGTACAAAGACCTTGAAGTCAGGACACAATCCTTTAGCAGTTATCATACTAATCCTTGGAGACATTTGGAATTTTAAAGGACTCTGAAAAGCCACAACATACTTGTAAAATCGCAGCAACAGCCAGTAGTAATCAATCAGCAGCCCACATGAATGCTTAAGTGGGTCTGGCACAATGAGGATGAGCACAGAACAAATACATCTGTATAATAACAGTGGAAACACAAGAGACTGGAGTTGTCGGTGGGATGGAGCTGTCGACGTTTCGGGTCGAAACCCTGCACCAGGACTGAGAGCGGAGACCAGTATAAAGAGGAGAAGGGGAGTGGTGAGAAAAGAGTCTGAGGCGATTGGTGGACTGAGGAGGGGTGTTCTCCTCCCCTCCATGGCACATCTGCTTGTTATCTTACACCTCTCCTCAGTCCACCAATCACGTCACACTCATTTCTGACCACTCCCCTTCTCCTCTTTATACTGACCACCTTTGCATCAAAATGTCAGCAATTCCTTTCCTCCCACAGATGCTGCTCGACCCGCTGAGTTCCTCTAGCAGATTGTTTGTAGTTTATAGATACTACACACTGTAGTCATAGTACGAAAGGAATTGATACACACTGGTAGTGGATGGGATGGCAGTTAAATAGGCTGCTTGTTCTTTAAGGTGTTGCTTCTCATGTTATTGGAGCTGCATTCATCCAGTCAAGAAAAGACCATTCCATTATTACCTTGACATGGCTTACAGGTGGTCAAAATGTATTTGGGTGTCAGAAGGTGAGTCATTCAACACAGAATAACCAGCCTTTGACCTGTAGCTGTAGCCCCAGTACATCTCTGCTCTAAAGAAAGAAATTTATTCTTCAGTTATTTATCAGCCCCCAGTCCAAAGGCAGATGGTAAGATGAGGGAAGACTCCCAACCAATAATAGGCAACTGTCAGAATATCTGCTTGCTTCAAACAAGTAGATGTGAAAGACTCCTCATGGGGGCTCAGGTCTCTTGATCTTGCACAATGTGCTTCATTCCATTGATCCCACAGAATCTGACAGGATTAATGTTGGAGAAACCAATGGGTCATAACCTCTGGAAATGTGGCCCACAGATACATTTATTTCTCCAATAAAGAATTTATATCTGATTCCTTGTGGTTATGTGGTGACTGGTGAATTATTGACCTTGGTTGAGGAGAGGTCATTGGCTCTGAAATTTCTACTCCTAAAGAATGATTAAAGTAAAATGTTTAAATATTCAGCTTGTTGAAATCCTTCATAATTTATGCTAATCCATCTTCACCTCCTCTCCTGCTGCATTCATAATGTTATCAACCCAAGACTTTCCTCTCCCATCCTTAGTAATCTAGGATTATAATGGGGATCTGAAACTCCAGCGAGAGTGTTGAATAATGTGATTGGCATGTTCCTGGAAGGTGCCACTGAATGTGCAGCAAATGGCACTTAACTCACTAATAACTACCGTACTGATACTCAATTTAGGTCTCACTGAGACGGATTAACTCCAGTCCTCGCTGAAATTTTAGACCAAATAGAGACAAAAATCACTGAATTCTAGGGTTGAGGTGAATGTGACTGCTCTCAGTACCATGTTAGCATTGGATTGATTGTAACACCAAGCTTCATCGATAAAATCAAAATCAATGAGAAGATAGCTAAGGTTATTGCAATATAATCTCAGTTGGAGCACATTGTTGCATTAGGCAGGCTCCTAGATCCAAATATCTTCATCAATGACCTTATCTACCTAACAAGGTTAGAAGTGACGATTTTCGCAGTGTTCGGTTACATTCACAATTTCTTTGGACAATTTCTGGGCTTGTACTGATAAGTAGCAAGCAACATTTGGATTACACTAATACCAGGCATTGATGATCTCTAACAACACAGGATTTAAACATTCCCCCCTAATATTCATTGGTGAGTTCCCTATGAGCAACATTCTGGAGATTACCACTGACCAGAAACCTGACCAAAACAGCCACTTAAATATTATGGTTGCAACAGCTAGTCTGAGGCTGTGAATGACACTGGCCTTCACTCCTCAAAAGGTTTCCATCACTTAATTGGCAGAAGCTAGGAAGATGGTGGAATAATGTTGACCATCCTGGCTGCATGGAATCCCAACAATACTGAAGAAATATGGAAGGCAGTCCAATGGGACTTTGCTCCAAGTACTAAGTTAAAGATTCACACTCTCCACCATTGGTGGAATGTGGCAGCAGTTACACACTGAACTGTAGTCATCCTCAAACTATATCATGTTTAAACTTGGAAAAAATTAGGAGTGGTACTGTTGATCCTTCGCTTAAATTTGAAGATACTTGGAGTCCATTTATTCAATATTTTCACATGATGTAGATCCCCTTTCAATAACTTTCTAACTTAGAGGAACGGAACTGACGACATAATATTGCTTTGTTTCTACTGAGAAATCTTAGCCCAATTTTTTTTTCTTTTTTGTTGTTGTTTTTTTTGCAATTTTTCTGTTTAGTTTAGTTTATATTGTTTATAATTTTTCTTATTGATTTGGTTTTTTTTTCTTTTTTAAAATTTATATAATAAATCTTTTTCTTTCCTTTCTTTTATATTATAGTCATTTACTAAGAGATCGTTGGATCTACAGATTTTTTTATATTTTATTGTTCTTTATGATTATCTATGCCATGATTGTTCTCCTGATCTCTTTGTATTGCATGTATAAATATTGATGCTATATATCAATCTGTATTAATTTGAAAACTAATAAAAAGATTGAAAAAGAAAGAACTGTAGTCATCTGCTAGAGCTTCCATAACAGTACCTCCCAAACACACAACCCCTGTCACCTAGAATTAAAAGATACTTGGATACACCAGCACCTCCAATTTTCTCTCCAAATTGCCCATTAAAGTAATTTGGAACTATATTGCTGTTTCCTTAATGTTACCAGGCCAAAATGCTGGTACCCCCACCTAACAAGACTATGGGATTACCTGCATCGCAGGACTGGAGTAGTTTAAGTGACTCACCACTACCTTCTCAGTGGTAACAAATCTGACCTTGTTAGTAATACTGGTTTCTCATGAATAAGTAAAAAAGCTTTAGCACTGATGTCCTATCATGCAAATAGCACTGAAATGTTCTTGCAGAAAAGCATGGGCTATAAGCATCTCCGAAACAACATATTGTGTTGAGACTGGAGGAAGTAAAGTCAAATCCAAGAACTGAAATGGTCTTCCATTCCCTGATCCCTTGTCCCACTTGTTTGTGATTAAAACTCAATTACACCACAGCATCTCCAAAGCCATACCCCTTAAAACCTACATTTTATTGCGAATATTGGAGCATGCAATTCTGAATACATTATATTCAATTAATATTGTTAAGGGGGGAAGTTTAATTTATTCTGGAAAATATGGAGGAGATATTATTGGGATAATAAAGCACTTGAATGCACAAAACTATTTGGAGGAGAATAATACACATCCTAATTTATGAAGGTCCTATTTTATCCAATGTCATAAATCTAAAAGCTCATTTTCCAGTTACCTGGCTACATACAGTGATGGTGAAATGATCAGACAACTGGCAACCAGGAAATTGTGCCAGAATTACTAGCCACATTGTTTCCTGCGCATCATTTCCAAAATAGGAGCAAGTTTTTCAAATCTAGGTTAACAATAAAGAAATTAGCACAAGCTCACTTTTCCAATCTTCTGATGTGGAATATCGAGTCATAGAATTATACAGCACAGAAAGAGGCCCTTCAGCCCAACTCGTCCATGTCAACCAAGTTGCCTACCTGAACTAGACCCATTTGCCTGCATTTGTCCCATATCCCCCTAAACCTTTCCTATTTATAGATCTGTCCATACAGTATGTCTTTTAAAAGTTGTGATTTTACCCACTTCTTCCACTTCCTTTTGCAGCTTGTACCATATACCCACCACCCTCTGTGTGAAAAACTTGCCCTTCAGGTCCCCTTTAAATCTTTCCCCGCTCACCTTAAACCTACACCTTGCAGTTTTAGACTCCCCTACACTGCTCCTCATCCCCACCAACCTCTCTCCTACTCACAGCACTTTCCCATGGAACTGCAGGAGATGTGACAGCTGTTTTCTCACTTCTTCCCTTCTCACCTTCTCACCATCCATGGACACAAACAGGTTTTCCAGGTAAAACAACATTCGCCTGCACTTCCTCAAATCTAATATGCTGCATCTGCTGTTCACAACGTGGCTTTCTCTATACTGAAGGAACTTAGCGCAGATTGGGTGACTGCCTCACAGAGCACCTGTGACCCTGAGCATCCTGTTGTCTACCCCTTTAATTCTCCTTCCCACTCTGGTCTCCAGCACTGTTATAACAAGGTTCAGTGCAAACATGAGGCACAGTTCCTTATCTTCCATCTGGTCAAAGTTCAGCCTACTGAACTCAATAGCTAACTTACCAACTTCAAATAAGTTGTCTATATTAGAACTGAACATTCCTGCTGTAAATCTACCATTCATGATCTTAGCTCAGCTTTTTCTCTCTTCTTTATCATACCCCAAACTGCTGGTCATGTCACACTATTTATAATAAATTATACTTCTTTGTCTGCATTATCACCCTCTAATTGCCCTATTAACTGGAGAAGCTCTACACCTTATCCCCATGGCAACCTTGGTCTCACCCTATCACAGCTATGTGATATCCTTCCTCCTATTTGTCCCTCCACCAACTTCTCTGCAACGTAATACTAACTTGTTCTTTTTTTCCTTTCCCAGTTCTGGCAAATGGTCTTCAATCTGAGACATTAACTCTGTTCCTCTTTCCACAGAGACTGCCCGAATGTTTCCAGCATTTTCTGTTTATATTTCAGATTTCCAGCATTTGCAGATTTTTAATTTTCAAGACTATTAAAGGATTGTGAAAGGAATAAAATAAAAGGAAAGACAAAGAAACTACAAAATCAAATTAACAGGAATACAAAAGGAAAAGCGACTGTTCTTTAGGAATATAGAATATACAAGAAATATCAGGTCAGACCACCAAGGAATACAAATGACAAGCTCTCAGGTAATCCCAGTGAGAGGAGCGAAAGTTAAATAATTACCTCAATATTTACCATGGATACGAACATGGGTGTGACAATATAAGAAGAAATCAAAAATGATGTTTAACATTTTAAGACAGAATTGGGAATGGCAATTGATAAACTAATCAAACTTAAAGAGAATAATACCCTGATACAGTTAAATGGCATTTCTATTTCTAAAAGGAGTTGAGGAAGAAATGGCAGAATGCCTTAAGCACTCATGTTACATAGATATATGAAACATGCTAAAAAAAAGGAACAGTGCCATAGGATTATTAAGCAGCTAATGTGTTTACTCCGTATGGAAAGGAAGATAGAATAAGCTCAGGGAGTCATAGACCAATTAGATTTGATATTGGTGGTTGGAAAAATAATCAAGTTCCTATCTAAAGATGTAGCAGAAGATATCTCTGAACTTAAATAAAATAAAAAGTTAGCAGTACAAATTTGAAAGCAGACCATCTTAATTGAATTCTTTGAAGAACTAACAGAAAAGACAGAGTAGGGTAATACAAAATATGTATTTTGATTTTCAGAAGGCTGTTAATAAGATATCATTTAGTGAGTGATTTATAAGGTCAGGATTCTTAATGTCAGCAGATTTTTAACAGACTGGTTAGCAAGCTGGCTGTGAAATGGAAAATATAATGCAAAGGTTAACAATAGATAATTAGTTTGGCAAACGCTGGGCAAGTCATATTCCACAATGAACAGCTTTGGGACCACTGCTATTCACCATGTACAAAAAATGATTTGTTTTCAGAAATCAGAAGTAGAATTTCAAAATTTGCAGGTGATACAAAATTCAGATATCTAGTTAATTAAGAGGAGGACTATGACAAACCACAGGAAGATATTAATAATCTAGTGGAATAAATCAATGATTCCCAATAAACATCAAAATAGATAATTGTGAGATAGTACATTTTGGCAGGAGAATACAGAGGACTCATATTCCTTGGAAAATAATTCTCTAAATGTGGCCAAAGCATAGGTAGATTTTATAGATCTGAGGTGCAGTAACACAAATCAATGCAGGTTAATAAGACAATAAGAAAAGCATACAAAACACTTGGATTTCTTTCTAGAGGAATATCATTGAGAGGTAGGTAAGTTGTGCTAAATTTGTATAAAATCTTTTTTTGACCCCTCTTGGCGTATACGTATGTGCAGTTCTGGTCTCCTTATCAGAAAAGGCAGAGGGAGATAATGAAGAAGGCACATGAAAGGTGTTACCAGAACTGAGAGGGCATTAGCTATTAACAAAGTCTAAACAGGTTGCAATGTTTTTCTTAAAAGGGAAAACTTGATGGAGATCTTCAAGATCATGACAGGATTTGAGAGGATAGCAGCAGATAACAATTTTTCACTTCTGAGCAACTGTAGAACTAGAGGCTATAAATTCAAAACAATTGCCACTGCATCTAAGAGGGGATTCAGGAGAAACTACTTTATCTAGAGAGTAGTTAGAATGCAGAGAACCACACTACAGTGTGTAGTTGAAGTGAATTACTCAGGTGCATTCAAGGAGAAGGTAGATAAGCACCTGCAGGAGAAAGAATTAGAAGGATGGGTTGATAAGAGTCTTTGTTAAGATTTGAGAGGAGGCTTGTGTAGAGCATAAATACTATCATGGAGCTGTTGGGCTCAATAATTTGTTTTTGCGCAGTAAACACTTCATAAACTATGTACTTTCTAAATTCTGTTCTGCTGATTCATTGTGTTAGCTTGCCCTAGATCCAGCCAACACATCACGGCTGACTCCCGTGCTAGCACTGCTGCAGCACCAACCTTTTGCCGTTGTGCAGCTCCTAATGACCGCAAGGCCTCGCTGCAGCAGCTGTTCCAGGAAGCGGAGTGGACCAAAGTCATGTCCAGACTGAGGATCTGCCAATGGTCCTCTGTGATGGCCTTTGAACTGCTTGTGCTGTCAGGAGGCCTCATCACTGTTCCCTAATGTCTGCAATCTTTGGAAAAGTAAAAGAATAAAAAGTTACTAAATGAACAAAGTCAAGCTCGATGTGTCAGCTGTGGTTCGTATAAAGATGAGGGGTCAGGTGTGAAGTGTATCTGGCCCCTCAGCTCAGGTTACAGAAAGCCCCTAGACTTAATGGTGAGCCCAGGGATGGAACGAGAGGTTAGATGTGCCTCCACACAACCTCTGGTCCTTTCCATACTTCTGCATAGAAGTGTGCAGGTGCAGAATGTGCTGCTGCGTGCACCACAGCCAGCCAGTATCTCTCCGCAGACACACTGGCCAGCTGTCAGCTTGATCCTGCCCTGTATCAGTAAATATTAACTTCCTACCCTGCACCCTGTCCTGTTAGGAATGCTGCTGTTCCTAAAGAAGGGACCACCAGCTATAGACAAGAATACCTAACAATTAGGTTTCCTGCCTTTTTGGTTCACGAAACCATTGTTGTTTTTGGCACCAACTCTCAGCAGGTAAAATGAAATTAGCCAAAAGAATGCTTGAAGTCATGTTGGGTGATGTGAATCAGGAGCATGTACTAAAATAGGACCCATGTGTTTCCCACTGGCACCACATTCATTTTCTAACTATTTTGTGCACAGCAACCTCAGAAAGATGGTAGCACTCCCTATGGCAACAACACTCACTATAGTCACTATGGAGGAGAGAAGAGGGAGAGAGTTGCTCGATTAACAAACACAAAGGCCAGGAGGGAGCCCAGTGTGGTTGGAATGACGTGAGGGGGAAGGGTGGTGGGTAGAAAACCCATTAGCTAACCAAGAAGGTAGCTGTCTCTTCTGGGCATGAGAATCACCACTCAAGCCTGTCCCACCATTCAATGTGATCATGGCTCAACTATGCCGGCCTCAATTCCTCTTCTGTGCCAGGTCTCCAAGCGTTACCTGCAAACAGCAGCTCAACGGTTAAGGTAAGGATGACTTTGGTTCTGGGGAAGAGGTAATATAGGTAATATAGTCTTGTACATTAATTCCACTCCATTGGGAATCTTGTTGGAGGTGAGGTGCAGCACCTCAGCGAGAAAGATTGATAGAAGTGTCAGGATGCTGGTGCAGACTTGCTTACCACTGGTTAGCATGGAAATTGGGTGTGCTGTAAATCCATTGGTTGGGATCATGCCTTGCTTGCCAGAAAATTCTCCAAATCCACTGCCAGGAATGTCAGTTCCACAGGGCCGGTCACATTATTCGCAAGCTTGACACCAGACTCTCAAGCAGGCACTTCATTTCAACCTCTGTCATGGGAAATAATTATTGGGTGCATAATTGAAAATCTTCAAGGTTGTTCCTGAAATCTCTTTGAACAAATGCAACATCCTCTACCTCCACACTCCTCTCTGAAATATTTCAATCCACTAGCTCTGCAGCAGGTAGCAAGTGAACTAACAGGAGAGATAAATCCATTTAAACTTATCCTCATCAATCTACTTTTGACAGAAGATTCTGTACATGACAACCTTTATAGAAGTGACCAACACAGAACCTTGCAGAAGCAAAATCCTGTCTTCACAACAGGGACCTCCTCCATCATGTTGCATAGCACTACAGTCATGCTAAACAGGATAGGCTCACCAAAGGCCTGGCCGCTCAACAATGGGAAACCATGAGGTGCTGTGGACCATCGGCACCAGTAGAAATGAACAATACCATAATCTGTAACCTCATAGCTTGGCATATTCTTCACTTTACCATTACAATCATGCCTGGGGATGAACCTTGGTTCAATGGAGGCAGCACTTAGCATACCGATAAAAAATGAGGTGCCAGTCTAATGAAGCAGCAATACAGGCACATTAACCTACTTGCACATTAACCATGAACTAAGCAATCTCACAACCAACAAATCAGATCAAATCTCCACCATCCTACAACATCTAGTTGTGAATGATGATGGACAATTAATCAAATGGAAGGAGAAGGCTCCAGGAACATCCTCAAAGGTGGCAGGTGCAGTATGTAAGTGCTACACAAAAGGCTGAAATCATACTCAGCCAGGGTGCTGATTGGATAATCCATCTTGGCTTCCTGAGAGTCCCACCATTACAGAAGCCAGTTTGCAATCTACTTGATTTACTTCATGTGATATCAAGAAATAGCTGAAACAAGCAAATACAGAAAAATTTATAGGACTAGACAACATTCCAGCTGTAGTACTGAAGATAAGCACTCTAGAACAAGCTGTGCCTCTGGCCAAGCTGTTCCAGTCCACTTATAGTACTGGCAGCTACCCGACAATGTCCAGGTATACCCTGTCCATAAAAAGCAGAAAATATCCAATCTACCTAATTACTATCTAATACATTTATCAGCAAAGTGATGGAAGGTGTCATCAACAGTGTTATCAAGTGTCCAATTTAAGATTCACACAGACCATTGGGATCCAGACTTCATCATAGCCTTAGTCCAAACACAGACCAAGGAGCTGCAAGAAATGGATTGTAAGTGACTGTCATTGACTTCAAGAAACTCTGGTTAAATTGATATCAATCGACATTGTGGGCAAATATTCCATTGACTGGATTTGTACCTCACACATAGAAAAATTATTGTGGTTGTTGCAAGTCAATAATGCCAGCCCCAGGACATCACTGCAGGAGTTCCTAAGGATAGTGTCCTAGTCCAACCATCTCCAGCTGCTTCATTTAGACCTTCCTTCCATCAGAAGGTATTGGTGTTGGTTTATTATTGTTACTTGTACTGAGGTACAATGAAAAACTTGTCTTGCATACTGTTCATACAGATCAATTCATTACACAGCGCATTGAGGTGGTACAGAGTAAAAGAAATAACAAACTACAGAGTAAAGTGTCACAGCTACAGGGAAGTGCATTGCAGGTAGACAATAAGGTGCAAGGTCAAACAAGGTAGATTGTGATGTTAAGAGTCCATCTCATCGTATAAGGGAACCGTTCAATAGTATTATCACCGTGGGGTAGAAGCTGTCCTTGAGCCTGGTGGTATGTGCCCTCAGGTTCCTGTACCTTCTGCCTGATGGGAGAGGAGAGAAGAGAGAATGACCCAGATGGGTGGGGTCTTTGATTATTTTGGCTGCTTCACCAAGGCAGTGAGAGGTATAGACAGAGTCCATGGAGGGGAGGCTGGTTTCTGTGATGTGCTGAGCTGTGTCCACAACTCTCTGCAACTTCTTGCGGTCCTGGGCAGAGCAGTTGCCATACCAAGCTGTAATGCATCCAGATAGGATTCCTTCTATAGTGCATTGATAAAAGTTGGTGAGTGTCAAGGGCGACATGCAAAATTTCTTTAGCCTCCTGAGGAAGTAGAGGTGCTGGTGAGCTTTCTTGGCCGTGGTGTTCCTGCATGTATCAAAACCTGCAAAACATTCATGCCATAAAGAACCAGACAATGACCAACAAAAAAGAGTCTAACCACTTACCCTTGACATTTAGTCTTACTGATCACCAGTCTCACAATCAGTCTCACTTCATCACCATCACTAATGTCCCACCATCAACATCCTGGAGGTCAACACTGGCCAAAAACTCTACTGGTTGGCCACATAAGTACTACTAGACAAGGCCAGAGGCTGAGTGACTTGTGCAAAAGACTCATCCTCTGACACACCAAGTTTTTTCACCATCTACAAGTTATAAGTCAGAACCATGATGGGATGTACTCCACATGCCTGTATGAGAGCAGCTCCAACAACATTCAAATAGTTCAACACCATCCAGGACAAAGAAGCCCACTTGATTGGAACCCATCTGCCTCATTAAATATTAATTCCCTCCTTCACTAGCACACCATTCTGCAGTATGTACCTTCTACAAGATACACGGCAGTTATTCACCCCGGCTACTCCATCAGCATTTCTCAAGCCTGTCACCTCCACCACCAAGACAAAGACAACAGGTGCATAGGAACACCACCACTGGAAAGGTTCCCTCGATCTGCACATCATCTTGACTCAGAAAGAAATTGCCATTCACTATTGTCACTGGGTCTAAACTAATTTTTTTTTAGTTACTAATTGCAATAGTATGCAAAAGCATTCTGGGAGTATCTTCTTTAAAAACACAGCAGAAAGGTCAAAAAGACAACTCAATGTCACCTTTTCAAAGGTACTTAGTAGTGGGCAGTAAATGCTGGCCTCGTCGATGCCTGCATCCCCCCAAAAAATGAAATTTCCTCATGTGGCGGTATATTGCATATTGAGTAAAGAATGATTAATGATTTCTCTGTCCTTTCCCTCCACACGCCTCTCTGAAATATTGTAACCCACTTCATATCCAGTAAATTACATGTAAATTTGACAAAATAATTGAAAACTTAAAAATATAAAACAATAAAAGATAGGAAACAGCAGAACAAATCAGAACAACCCAGGGAGAAAACAGACATGGAGAAGAGGGATATCAGGCTTCTCAGAAGGTAAAGATTCAATATAATTCTTGTTCCAGTAAATAAGACTCAGAAGCAATATGATGGCTGAAAACCACAATTACATTAAAAATTGATCTTTAATTTAATCACTCAATATGCATTTGTATAAAATCAATGAACAATTAATTATCACTTTGGTCTATCTATATATACTATCTAAATAGGTAGTTAGCATGGCCTGCCAATGTGCCTAACTGTAAGATGAGAATAAAGTTGGTTTTGAAGCTCCTTGGTATTCTTGAAATTATTGTGGTTAACAATTACTGTCACTTCCAACACAGATATAGGTCTACCCCAGTATATAATGCAAGTATTAATTGAAATCATTTCTTGAAATCATTCAGAGAAATTTTTTTGAATCTAGGAAAATGTACAATTTACAGATCTCCAAGTTGTGCACAAATGGTTACCTTCCTGGAAGGATAAAATTGCATCAAATGCATATTTTGCAATTGTACAAGGTTCTACATTACTGTGTGTATACTTGAATGACAATTTTCCTTCTGGTACTATGTCAACAAATAAATATCTTACTTATACTTAAAACAATACAATCCATCTTTTTTGACAGCAATATTGAATTGTTCTTTTCAGTGCTATACGTGAAACAAGATTTGCCTCACTCTGCAATTCTTTTTCCTTTCCCTAATTTAAATTTTTTATATTTTATTTACAGTGTGGTAACAGGTCCTTCCGGCCCAATTAGTCCGCGCCGCCCATTTTAAACCCAAATTAACCTACCCGTACGTCTTTGCAATATGGGAGGAAACTGGAGCACCCGGAGGAAACCCACGCAGACACGGGAGAACATACAAACTCCTTACAGACAGCGACGGGATCGAACCCCGATCACTGGTGCTGTAATAGCGTCACGCTAACCGCTACGCTACCGTGCTTCCTCTCTGGGAAGCAGTATTGTGGAAATATTATGTTCTCACTTTGTGTTTGGCACTGAGATTATTCACTATTTGCAGAACTTAATATTAAGTATGTCAGACGTTGATCAGATATTTGTTTGACAAGAACAATGAGTTGTATCCTGTAAATTTATAAAAGTTGGTTTATGATATTTTCTCACCTGTATGCCTCAATTTTGTCATGGAGTTGAACACACAGTAACTCTCACACCCACGGGGATGCAATATTATGGAGTAGGTTTCAACATTGTTGCATGATTTCCAGTCTAACTGTCAAATCCTGAAGCTGCTGCTGAAGTTCTCACACTCTACCTCTTCCCCTCCTTTGGTGCCACTGACATAACTAGATCTTGGCAATCTTCCCCCAAGTACATTAGTCACCTCTGTAGGCTCACTTGCCAGATGTAAATTCTGGGTCAGTCATTGCTAAACTTGATAAAGCTCTATGGCCACTGATAATCTTGTTCCATGTCCAGGATTTCACTCCTTTCTCAACATTATTCAAAGCAGCATCAACACCAACACCTATTCTTCACAAAAAGCATTTCCTGCAGCCACCTAGTACAAGTGATAACTTTTAACAGCCGTAGAATCTGCTATATCCACTTTGTTATCTCTAGCCCTGGCATGGTCTCACTGCGTTAACCATTCCTTCTTTTTCTATCGACCATCCTTCTTTTCCTCCCCACCATCAGTGAACTTACCCATCTGAAGTCCACCAGCTGCTTCTGTCATCATTTCTGTTCCAGTTGCAGATCACCTGACTTCCCCTTCACAGTTCTACGGTTGCTGATAGCCCCTGATTCAGTCCCCCATCTTTCAAAAAAAAATTAGCCATTTTCTTCAGAAAAATGTTATTCTCAATCATTCTATTCTCTCAACCTTCCTTTTATTTTTAAAGCCTTGAAATGCATTGTTGCTAAGCAACTGCACTTGGTTCAAAGTAATCCAATCAAGCTTCCACTCTGCTCATAGCACTGAAATCTGACTGGTGTAATTTGGAAACAACGTTCTGTATGTTGTTATCACTAACAACAACTTGCATTTATGTTGCCAGTTTAGTGAAGTAAGGCACTCTACACAAGCATAATCAGATAAAAAACATGATGTCAAACCAACAAAGGAAATATTAGGACCTAGGGAATGAACGGAGGAGTTTTAGGGAATCAATGCCAAAGTTTATGGTCCAAATGACTGAAGTCTTGGCAGTAACAATGGTCAAAGAAAGGAGGAGATGAACATGAAACTAATGTTGGAAAAATACGATTACTAAAGAGGGTTTGGGAAATGGAGGAAACTTCAAAGATTTGAAGAGGTATAAAGATTTGAATATGGCTCTGAAAATAAGGCTGGACCAGCAAAAAAAGGAGGTGCAATGGTAACAGTAGAGACTGGTAAACACAGCTTCTGGTGAATTAAGATATGAGCATCAGAGTCTTGGATGATCTCATTCAGGGAGGGTGAAGGTGGGAGGCTTGCCCCTCCTTGTCTCTTGATCTCCATGTCTCTTTGATTATTTTCCTGACACCTGCCTACTTCTTCTTCTTTGCTCTTTCTCTCTGCTTCATCAGCAATGCATCTATCTCTATCCTGTTCTCCCCTCAGCAACTCCACCTGACTAGTTTCCTTCTTTTCCTCTCTGCCCCTCCTGAAATTGCTTCTGCTTGAATCTACTTTTGTTCTCTCCTGATGACATAGAACATAGAACAGCACAGCACAAGAACAGGCCCTTCAGCCCACAATGTTGTGCCGAACCAATTACATTAGTAATAAAATGTCCAACTAAACTAATCCCTTCTGCCTACACAATGTCCATATCCAACCATTTCCCTCACATTCATGTGTCTATCTAAGAGCTTCTTGAATGCCCTTATTGTATCTGCCTCCACCACCACCCCAGGCAGTGCATTCCAGGCACCCACCACTCTCTGTGTAAAAAACTTGCCCTGCACATCTTATTTGAACTTACCCACTATCACCTTAAATGCATGCCCTCTGCTATTAGACATTTCAACCCTGGGGAAAAGATATTGGTTGTCTCCTCTATCTATGCCCCTCATAATCTTCTAACCCTCTATCAGATCTCCCCTCAGCCTCCACCGCTCCAGAGAGAACAACCCAAGTTTGTCCAACCTATCCCTTAGATACATGCCCTCTAATCCAGGCAGCATCTTGGTAAACCTCTTCTGTACCCTCTCTGAAGCCTTGACATCCCTCCTATAATGGGATGACCAGAACTGAATGCAATACTCCAAATGCAGCCTCACTAAAGTTTTATAAAGCTGCAGCATAACTTCCTGACTCTTGAACTCAGTGCCTTGACTAATGAAGGCAAGCATGCTACATGCCTTCTTTACAGCGCTTTCAACCTGTGTAGCCACTTTCAGGGAGCTATGAACTTGGATCCCAAGATCCCTCTGCTCATTAACACTGTTAAGGGTCTTGCCATTAACAGTGTACTGTCTCTTTACATTTGATCTCCCAAGGTGAAACATTTCACATCTGGCTGGGTTGAACTCCATCTGCCATTTCTCATTCATTTTCTCACCTTCATTTTCTTTCCCTCAAAATGATTTTTACTATACCACAATTAATAATTTGTTTTAGAATTACTGAAAAAGTTGCTGGTTACTCATGGAGACCTGATCAAACAACTTCAACCCTGATGACTTCAATAATACACAATTCTTACGGTAGTGCATGCTTACATAATACTTACATTATTTTTGTACATCAATGTATTTCCTCTATATTAGGTATATTTACAGATATGAATTGCAATCTTGGACTTTAAATTTCATGTCAGTTATGCAAATATTTGATTGCTAAATATTTCTGGTACTGCCTGCCCTATTCCATGATGCCTTTTGAAATTATTTATGGGTAAAGTTGCCACTTTTAAATTCAGATTAATTTTTGGTTAATAAATAGACTTTGATTGATGGTAGCGCTGGACACTGTATAATTCTTCTTTGTCACAATCACAACATGAAATTCATATGTGCTGCAGAGGTGCACTTACCAACAAATGTAGCTTTAGTCCAGCACATAAGACAAATGTACATTGTCATGGGCACTTAGGAGCAAAAGCTAGTCCGATGGATTCCCAAGCCTGTTCCACCTCTCAGCAGGATGTTGTCTAATCCGTGATCCAACAAACATATCTGCCTTTCTCCATACCCCTTAGTTGGATAACAAAAATCATTCAATCTCCAATTCAAACTTAACTATTAATTTAATGTTAATTCTAAACATCTATCATCTTTGACTGTAGAAGTGTATATCATCTTCACTCTTGAAAGCTTTTTGATCACATTTTTAGAATTCAGCATCCAGTACTTCAACAATTGGAAATATTTACTTTCTCTTACTTCCCCTTAAAAACATAAAAAACTTTAATCAAATTGCCCTTCAGCCTTCTAAATTCCAGTGAATAGTAAATTGGTAAGTTGGTTTATTATTGTCACATATAGCAAGGTACAGTAAAAAACTTTGTTTTGCATGCCATCCATACAGATCATTTCATCACATCAGTGCATTGAGGTAGTACAAGGAAAAGCAATAACAGAACAAAGAATAAATTGTTACAGTTACAGGAAAAGTGCAGTGCAGGCAGACAATAAGGTGCAAGGCCAAAACAAGGTAAATTGTAAGTTTAAGATTCCATCTTATCTTACCTATATAATGCAAGCCTAGTTTTGCAATATCACCTTGTAATTCAGCCCTTGGAGCCTAGGTTAATCTACATTGCACTCCCTTCAAGGTCAAATTCCTACTCCTTAAATGCAGCTGATTTTAGTTCTAGTGGAACATAAAAGCCTGAACCTGTACCCATAACCATTACTATCTGGCTTGTTTCTTTAATCCTCCTGCTCCACCTCTTCCAAAAGCTCATTGAGTGAACACTTCCATTCATGTATGTGGTCTCCATCAAAATCAATCCAAGCTCAATAGTTTGCAGGCAATCTCTGATGTTTGTTCATTAACATTCTAAAACAACATCTCTCGACAGTGATATAAACAGAAACTGTTGGAAATGCTCAGCAGGTCAGACGGGATCTGAGCAGTAGTCAGGCATGACCTGCTGTGTATTTCCATCATTTTATGTTTTCATTTCAAATTTCTAGCATTTACCTTTTTTTTGCTTTTTAATCTCTGAACAGCAGTCTAATTCGTACTGTCTCTGGATTCAAACCATGAAATAACATAGTGCAGCTGTAAAAGTCTTCATTACTTTTTAACATCCATGCAATTTCTTAACTGTATTTTGTTATGTTCTGTGATGTAAAATTTTAAAGATTTGTGGGCTATGATTAATATTCCAAGCTTATATTAATTATAACCCATTTGTGATTCCAGCACTCGTGAATGATCAGCTTAATTATTTAGGACTGAGATGAGGAGAAATTTCTTCATGCAAAGGGTGATGAATCTTTGGAATTCTGCTCTGAGGAATTATGCAAGGTCAGTAATTGATTGCATTCAAAATGGTGATGGGAAGATTTCTGGATGTGAAAGGAATCATAGCATCTGGGGACAGGGTAGCAAAATAGCATTTGCAGTAGAAGATCACCCATGATCTTGTTGAATGGCAGCACAGGCCTGAAGTGGCCAAATAAGTCCAATGTCTTATCTTTTTAACCTTCAAGTCGTATATGAATTACATTCAATGGCTCCTCACACTATATCCCCTGACAAAAAACAGAGGAAGAGCAAAATCAACAATGTAGCTAACAATGACTCTAGTGCAGTTAATTAAGGATAATAAACATGGGACAAAAGTGACTCTAGGTTAAGATGCCTTTTCAGCCACAATAAATGTGAATTACTTGGCTTGGTGAGAGCCACCATTTTCCCAAGAGGTTGCCTATGACCTCACATACCTCTGTCTATGATATTACGTTTAGGAAAAGCACAAGGGATGGGAAAGCATTTGTTTCATACCTTTACGACCAGTGAGAGACACTGTCGCCAGAAATGCCAGATTGCAGCACTGCCTGGTTTGGGGTCACTGGTGGGATCACACCTACCTGCAGAAATCCCACTAGAGCTGCAGCAATGAATGTTGTACTACCTTGACATAGGAAACTGAAATAGAGTCAATAGTGGTAGGCAAAGTTACCATTCTTAACATCCTGAGGTAGAGACTTTATCTGTTAATATGGGAATTGGGAATGAGCAAGGCAGCATACAACATGCTGGGAAAACTGAATAATTTGACTCCTTAGAGTTTTGGGGTCCTGTCACATAACAAAATTTCAATACCCTATTATGCTGTTGTCTGTCCAATGAGGAGATTAATTTCATACTGTTGCTTAGTTGATTGGAATAATCCACAACATAACACTTTATGACAGTTGAGATGTTAACAGCCACCTTTAGGACAATATCTACAATGAAGGTTGACTGGCTAGCATGTAGTATTACACAATGACAGCTCCTTTCACAATATGGCTCTGACAAATACAACTATATGCTTCTCTGAGTGGATGCCATGCATGTTCAGTATAGCCTGCCAACCTTCTGCTCCTATTTTCAAGAGTACAGGAGAATTCTCTTTGGAAAACCTATTTTGATATTTTTCTGAAATAGTGCATGCTCAGTTGACTTTTCATAGTAATGGCACATGGGCAACTGCAAAAGAAATTTACACTAGTAAAGAAGCAAGTTAAACCCACAAACATGGATGCTCCAAGTTTTCCTCCAAACACAGATAACTTTACCTTAAGACAGAAGGAAAGAGGTTGTGTTTATAAAGCAGTTTTCGTGATCTCAGTGTGTTCCTAAGAGCCCATTAAAGTTTTTCAAAGTTTAGTCATTGTTGTAATATAAGAAATAGAGCAAGCAGTTTGCACAAAGCAAGATCCCAATTACAGTGATGAGGTTCTGGTCATATAATCTGCATTAGTGATCTAGATAATGATACAAACTTTGGCAGGTCCACTGAGTGAATACCCTTGCTCTTTTTCAAATCATAGTCACAGTCTTTTTCCCAGGGTAGGGGAATCTAAAACTAGAGGGCATAGGTCTAAGGTGAGGGGGTAAAGATTTAAGAGGGACATGAAGGGCAACTTTTTCACACAGAACGTGGTATATGGAACGAACTGCCTAAGGAAGCTGTAAGGATGGGTACAATTACAATGTTTAAAAGACATTTAGACAGATAGATGGACAGGAAAGGTTTAGAGAATTAGGGGCCAAAAGCAGGCAAATAGGACTAGCTTAGGTAGGCAAGTTGGTCGGCCTGGATGAGTTGGGCCGAAGGGCCTGTTTCCATGCTGTATGACTCTGCGATATTGGCATGATGTCTACAGGTAGGTGTGAAAGGAGTGGAGGTAATCCATAAAATATCAGATGATAAACCTGCCCTGCCAAAGGATCTCATTATATTTTTCTTTACTTGTTTCATGCCTGGCTGGGAAAATCAATGTGGGAAGGCTCTTAGGGAAAATCTCCGACAACAGGAAATGTTGTGGTTTAAAATGGGGGCAAGTCATGGGAGATCACAGGGCTAGTGGGAAGAGAAGATAGTTGGCTGATTGTGGCACATTTGCTTAAATAACTCAGCTGTTTTTTTTCCTCTTGGTCCATAAGCAATACTCTAAACAGGATTTACCGAGATCAGGCTGCTCTCTGCTCTCACCAGCTAATTCTTCCTTCTGGGAAACTTGTTGGCTAGTGCTTCATTCAGATAGCAGCCTTGTTAAAATATTATAATCCATCTCCATCTAGGGTTTACATGTTTGTTCTCAAACCAGACAGAAATAAAAGAGAAAGATATGCCATTGCAGTGGGTTAGGTCAGGATTTTACAATAATTTATTTAATGCTCACTCTCCTCTGTCGCCCAGATCCCCCCCCCCCGCATCTCCCCCCCAACAAACTGCCATTTCTTGCCTTTTATGGTTAAATACCCATTCCATGATGTCTTTCCAGTTTTCCAATCTTGCCTACCTCATATACACCCATTTACTGTCTTTTTGCATTGACTGAACAGGGGTTTCTTTCCAATTTTTATTCTGGAGTTATAGATTGCTGGGATTTGCATGCATACAAAACAATCAAAGTTGTATTTTTAGGGAATCATTTATTTGTATAGCAGTTCAAAACAAGAAATCAAATTACTAGATAGGTAGAAATAAATGCAAACATTGGCACCATACAGTCTGTGGTGATAGAGCTTCTGTTGAGTGTCTGTCAATTCCAAATATAGCTTGTTATAATGTGATATGTCAGTGCTTTCAAAATCATTCATGCCCTTTGAGATCACTATACTTTCCTCCTGCTTTAAATTCTTGCTAGCATTTTTCTCATCATGTCCATCATTCCTTCCTGTACCTGCAGTCCTATTTAATTTTTCTAGGCATGCAAGTATTTCTGCTGTTGGTTATGATAATGAGAATCACTTGGTGAGCTGAGACACGGCCCTTTGTTACTTATATTTAGAAATACTACTATATTGATGATATGGTACAATACATAATTACTAGGAACATTCATCTTGAACCACCACTGTCCTGAACGAACAGATAATAAGAAAAGCCTAGAGGCTGAAAACACAATCTTCTGTTGAAATTGCACCATGGTTTCTTCATAACTGAGAGTACTAATGTACTCCCAAATGTCAAGGAATTTAGGTCACTACTTGTGGGTGGAAGATAGTTGTTCTTTTTAAGTACAAATCATTACAGTAGAGGGTGCTATTGCTCAATCTAAGATTAGAATCTTTTCAACTGGATCTATTGTCCAGTTCTGGTCTCCCACTCCCCATTCTCTGTTTTTAGCCAACAGAATGTCATTGTTATAGACTTTTTCCTATTGTTCAGTCTCACTAGATACTTATTTTCCACTTCACTCCACACCAATTTCTGAAACATTGGTCTTCCACCATTTTCAATATTCTTTTCACTTCAGTCTGGTTTCTTTGTGCCATCTGATTTCCAGTTATCTATTGTTCAACAGTGCAGCAACAATTTAGCCAGTGGAAGACAAACTTCTACCACTTTCTTGAATGTATCCTTATTCAGGTAAACCGGGTGGGACAAAAGAATTTTGTCAGAAAACTCTTGCTGCATGCAATTGGCACACATCATACGCTGTCTTGCCAATATCTTCCCTACAGAAAGTCAGCAATATAAGAAGTAGTAGCCTGAATTAGTCACTCCGTCGCTTGTGCCTGCCTCAGTGTCACTTTCCTGCATTAACCCCATATCCCTTCATACCCTTGCCATCCGTAAATCTATTGAATTCTGTCTTGTATATTTTCAGCAACTGAGTCTCTTTGGTAAAGAATTTTCCAAAGATTCATGAACCTCTGGGTGAAGCAACTTCTTCCCAACTCAGTAATAAACAGCCAACCTTTGCCTGGAGAGCATGGCCCCTGGTTCTGCACACCCCACCCAGACGAAGCATCATCCCTACATCTTCCCTGTTGTCTTGTAAGAATGTTGTATATTTTAAAGAAAACACATTTCATTCTTTTAAACTCAAGAGAGCTCAGGTCTAGTCTGTTTCTTCACACCTCAAAAGACAATATCCTTTTCACAGGAATCAATCTAGCATTTCTTCAATCCACTCCTTCTGTCATTTCTTAGTTAGAGAGACCAGACCTGAACACATTATCTGAGCTGTGTTTTTTCCAAGGCGCCTTTACTTTTGTGCTCAAGTCTTTTTGCCTTGGACCGACAATACATTGCCTCCTTTATTATTTGCTCCATTTGCATACTTGTTTTCAATGATTCATGTGCAAGGACATCCAGATCTGAACACGAACATCTTTCAATCTCTCACCATTGAAAATACTCTGCTTTTCTGATTTTTCTATCAAAAAGGATGACTTCACAGTTTTCCATATTATATTCTATCTGCCATCCCCTTGTAAATTCACTTAGTCTGATCGTACACCCTGAATGCTCTCTGCATCCTCCTCACAACTCCCACTGTCACCTGGTACCATCAGCAAAATTGGATATATTGTTGAGTTCTCCTACACGACCTTGAATCAACAAGGGATTTTATTTACATAGGACAGGCGAATGAAATTAGACAGAATAACAATATGAAGGTGCATCACTTTCCTGTTGCATAAAATCATAACCTTTCTCTTAATAACATAAGCCTTGATTTAAATTCAGGTTTGGGGCTTGAAAGGATCAGCGGCAAGGTGAGTTACTTGTTGCTCCTGAGGACAGACCCATGGTCTTTTCTATTCTTGGGCTTTATTTTAAATTGATGGACATTATCATTATTTCCTGCAGGTCACTCTATAGCCTTTTTCAAGCTAGAAGGCAGCTCTTATATCAAGGCTGCCTTCCCTTTTGCCTTACTGCCTCTGCATAGTGGTGCAAGAGGAACCTTGGGAGGAATGAGTAGGAGGCAGGCTTCAAGATTTTCAAAGGTCTCCCAGAAGATGTATCAGGAAAAGGGGAGAGTGAGAAGCAGGTTCTGTTTCCCATCGGAGGCTGGAAGATTGCCAAGCAGAATCACAAGCCATTGAGAGAGAATGAGGAAGTCATAGATCAAAGTCTGCTGACCTGCCTAATCACACAAACTGCAGGATTCAAGAAGAAAGCACACTACCAACTTCCCAATGTTAACTGGAGAGGAGCAAAGTATGTCACCATGCCAAGAAAATTCAAGTCCTGAGAATATTTTTAAAAAGTAGAATGGAGAGCCAGTTTTTGACAAAAGCAGCAATGCCTGTAATTGAATAAGTACTGGAGATGATGGAAATCTAAAATCAAAGCAGAAAATCCTGAACGTACTTAGCATGTCAGGCAGCAACTGTGAAGAGACAAACAGTTCATCTTTCAGGCTGACCTTTCAATGTGAAAAGTCACTGGCTTGAAATATTAGCTCTGTTTCTCTCTCCAAAGGCGCTGCCTGACTCCTGAGTATTTCCAGTATTTTCTGGTTTTACTTGTTATTGAACATCTTACTCCCAGACAAGTTGGCAATCAACACCTTGGAAGCAGTGTTGCCTGTTCTGGGACTGCACTCAGTGTGCTACCAGGACCTCCCTGGGCCGCTTGTGAAGGGTTGACTGAGTCAACACTCCAGATCTGGGAAACTGAAGTTTTCTGAGGGTGGGGATTGGGTTGCAATGACCATTCTAGCACTCCGCAAGTAAAGCTGCCTGTACATTTCCTACCCCTCTACTGAGAATTGTTCACTCACCAGGAGGACTACTTATCTTTTCCAAAGGCACAGTGATCTACTCGAGCTTATGTAGAAGATTGCAGCAGCTTCCCCACTCTAGCCTCAATTATAATGCAATGATGTTCTATTGGTGTCAGAAGATCTTGATTAGAATTTGTGCTTGAGTCTCTCACCCTTAGTATAGCAGTAGACTCATTTGCAGCTAAGATCATAGATCAGTGTGAATGGAGTGCTAAATAGAGCCTTTGCATTTTAACTGCTTGCCTACTTCTGTTCCCACTCAGTAAGGAGAAGTAAAAGTCCAATGCAACCAACCACTTTGTTTCTAAACACTGTGCCTATTTTCCAATAGGTATAAAGAGAAACACAAATTTGTTCTGCGGATCATCTGCCATTTTGCATTGTCCAGGTGCCTTCGGGGATTTCCTAGAGAGTGGATGGAGCCGTTACTGAAAACAAGCGCAAACATTGATGCAGCATGTTGTGCGGATATTGGGGCATCATTGTACCTTTTAACAATGTCCAAGCATAGGAGCACTTACACTTACTTGTGCATTGAACTGGAATGTCAAAAAGGAGGTGACTGGAATGCCCTTAAAGAAAAGTGCCATTGTTTTAAGGCCTGTGGGATTGCCACTGAGACTGAAGACCTGAAGCTACAAGGCCCAAAAGCCTGTTGCCTATATTCTCCTCCACTATTTAAGTGCACAGGCTTCTTCCAATTCACATGCCACTTGAAGAAGTTTGACCTTGGCTGTGATGCTCAATGCGACAAAAACTCCTGGCACCATGTCATTTACTAAGCTCAAAAATGAGTTGTCTCCTCTACTGGAAGATGTGACAGCAAGGGACCAATTCTTTCAGAAACAAAGGAGGAAAGAAAAGTGGTAAAAAATAAATCTTACTGAGCCACTTCAAGGTTGTAAGAAAATGGCTTGGGGTAATTATATCCTATAATGTTCTATAATGACTGGTTGCTATTAGCCAGGACCTTAAATGGGTCAGCCATGACAGCACTGTGACTTGAAGAGTGGCGGAGAAGCTTAATTCTTTGTAAGAAGTGATTTATCCTCTGATCCATCAAGGTCCCATAACTATCTTCAAAGCGCAATTCATGTGAATAATGGAATAATGCTTGAGAAGGTCGGCACCATCTAAAACTAAGCAACACCACTCATTTCAGATTTCTAGCATATGTGATTTTCCGTCTGTTCATTGATAATAGCTCCTTTAGGGAATGCAATATTCACAGCTGTTCCTTTAGACAATAATAATTTTCACATTCTTCTGTTATTATAATGACCACTGACTTGTAAATCGGGAATGGGAATGAGTAACTACATGAGTGAGTTAATCAATGGATAATCCCTGAAAGCGATTAAATTGCTCCTGCTCATTCAATGGAGTGACTGCATTAAATGTGTGTTATTGGCTTTTCTAAATTTCTGCTGTACACAGCCACACTATCTCCTATGTTCACTGACCGTATACATCAACTGGAGTTCCAGGATTGTGAGGGATTAGCGTTATCTATAGGCAGTCCACAATTTTAAAAGGCAGATGCAACATGGGCTCAAGAACTGAGAGAAAAATCTTTTGATAATGCTTTGGAATGTGATACAAGATATGGGGAGAATGAGATACATCTTTTCTCTACAGGATTGGTGGGAGACGGTTTTAATTAGAGGAATGAGAGCCATTCGATAGGCTGTGGGAAGATGGAGCAGTGAAGGCCAAATTGTCAAAGTGAAGAGTATAGATCCAAGAATAAGAATGCAGCTGGCAAGAAATGTAATGATCTAGCATGAGTTATCTAGATGAGTGAGCTCAAAGCTCAACTAACACCTTGCATCAACTGTAGAACTCATCTCAACTCACTACATCCATTGCTTGCCTGCCAACAATCTCTTTCAATCAGGATTTAGTCCCTGATTAGCTTTGCTAAACTCGCACAGCTGATGCTACCAGTTATTCTGCCATGGTAGCTATGTCACCCAAACATATTTCAGGGTTTTCACTGATGCAATCCCTTCTTTTTTACTGGAGGAGTTGGAAGACAGCACAAGAAAAGTGGAAAAAGCACACCTGCATGTTTTAACCATCATGTAGAAGTCAGAGCAGACCCCCATGAAAAAAAAGCATAGTATCTCACTCCTGTGTATTTAAGTAAGATACTTACATAGGAACCATGATGGGATTATGCTGGCGGGGTGGAGGAGACAAAAGACAGCTCAAATGACTGATCACCAAAGTGAGAGTCACATTCCAATTCAGTGGCAGAGGAGTCAAATGAAGACTGGGCCAGACCAATGAAAGCAAAAACTGTCAGATATGCACAATCAAATTTATGTTGCAAGGGAAACGCTGCACATAAAATGAAGAAGCTCTGAGCAACAATTTGGCATGTTCTTTTCAAAAAGCTGAAAGAGGAAGGGAAGGGAAGATGTGTCTGATGATGGAATCTCGTTGAAGGTGATGGCACTGTTCTGCTGACAGGCTAGGATTTTCTGTTTTTATTTCACATTTCCAGGATCTGTAGATTTTGATTTTTGTTTCAAGTGTCCTCCATTGAAAGCCATCAACCACTGGGGAATAATTTTTAGGAGCCAGTGGGCAGTCAATGGTAGACATTGGAAATAGGAGCAGGGGCAGGCCATGAGGCTCCTCAAGCCTGCTCTGGCATCCAATAAGATGTTAACTAATTTGATCTTGGCTTCAGCTCCACTTTCCTGCCAAGGCAGGCAATAAGGAAATCCACAAGGGTGATCAGTTTAATTTTGTATGTTCTACATGCAAGCATGTCCCTTTACCAAGATGGCATCCTGCACATGATCCAATGGAAGTGTGTAGCTGTTTCTCAGAGCACATTTTCAATCCTGATGTGACCATGTGGTGTCTAAAAAATGTGGGATCTAAAACAGCTTCTAGTTCTTTGAAAACACAAAAAACAATATTTATGCATTTGAAGGCAAGCTGTGAAGATAGTTAAAGGTTATCTCATGACTGGTGAAAATTGTTCTGCTGATGATGTGCAAGAAACTAAGATATCAGGAGTATTGAAAATGGTACACACTAACTGACTTTAAGTGTTTTGTAAAATGAATAATCAAAACTTATGGAAAAAGCAAATGCCAGTTACATTTTTTCATTTACATTAGGTCATCATTTTCTCACAGGTGATACACATCCATCCCCCATAACCATTTTCATTTCATTCACAAAGAAAGATTTTCTATCTCTGTTATCCCCAGCTCACTGCCACTTTGTGGCTTGCATTAATTCATACTTACCCTGCTCCAGTTTAACTGACAGTTTTCAATTCTGATAAAATCCATTTGGAACGTATCTGTGTTAGGCAGAATAAGAATTTCCAAAGTCACAATGCTCCATGTATGTCTGAGATGGAGGATGACACAACAGTTCTGACAGTGGTTCTTCCACAGAAACATTGTCTCAGTCACTTTTACTGAAACTCCCCATACAAGAAAGTGAATCCACTTCCTGCCTACAAAATGAATATCTGGAAAGGTGATTCAGACTTGACATTTACCAAACAATGGACAGCTGCCTATTTAACTTGGAAGCCTGGTTTATGTTCCAATCTTTCTGACATTTACAACACATATTGGAATCTCCTCTATTCACAAAATGGTATGCTTTGGAATTATAGGGAGAAATTTTAGACAAAAATGGGCAGTTTTGGATTGGGTGAAATTATTAAAGTGTTAAAATTCTGAATCCCGGTCCCAAACATGAGGCAAATTAGCAATTTAAGTAATGTAATGAGATTGCTTGCCTCATATTTATACACTATTTAAAATGTAACTGTGGTCAGTTGAATATGCTGCCCTTTGAGAAATCTGTCTGTTAAAGGAGGGTGAGGAGTCCATGAGCCACAAAGGCAGTGCTTCTCCAAATGCCTGCTGGTTTGAGTTGACTTGCACTTGTATATTCGACTGGCCATTTGTCATTTTTGCACAATCTTATTGTGTTTGATGGAAAACCAGTATCCATACTGGAGGCAGAATTTTGGAAGCCCTGGGATCAACCATTACCTTTTGTTAAAGATGTAATTCTCCAACACTGCCTCCTCCATTTCTCCTCCACACAATATTTTTGACCAGTGGATTTTGCACTACTTCATGTATGGTTGGTTTAACTTGAGAACATGTTATGGTCAACTGCCCCATCTGCTCCAATACACAAGGTACTGCAAGAAGTCTATAAAGCTATATAATGACCCTCAAAATAAAGCATTGATTTGCTGCATCCATATAAAACTAGTCAAGAACCTGATTCATCAACTTCCTCCTCCTCAATTGATACCATAGTTACCCCATCTCCTCCCAATATCTCCATAACTGTTCAATCTCTCTCTAATCATTACAATCTCCTCTTCTGAATGTTCTAATCCCTTCGGATCCCTTTAGATCTCCATTTGACTTTCCTGAACTACTGCCTTGATCTTTCCAGTTTCCTCCTCTTCCACACTGCTCTGAGTTCTAATCTAACTTCTGTCCTCTGATTTCACTCTTCTTCAGGACCTGATCTGTCTTCTGGCTTCCATTTGACCCCCTTCCCCTATTCTTTTTTCATCTATCTCTCCATCCCCTGCATTCCTTGCATGCAACCTGATGCCTAATGCTTACCTGACCAAGAGCTCCTCAGGCTCCCAACCTGCTGGCTACAGTCCAGGAGATGCAGATGCAAAATGCTAACCCTTCTCGCCTTTTACATTTGGTGGGTTCTGTTGGAAAGCCAACGTTTTGGTTTCTCTGACCCCAAACACCACTCCAACAAACTTCTCAACCCTTGAAAACAGCAGGTTTCTCTGTTGGCTCTGAGTCTTTCCCTGCTTTTCCCCTTCCTGGGAGATTGCATGTTTACTGGGGTGGGGAAGGTGGGGGTGTAGATGGTCAGGAAATAAGGTGCATGTGACTTGTCTAGTCCTAACTCTCCAGTTCTCGTGAGGTTTGCATCAAATCAAGGACCAGCCGGTCTTTTCTTGCTTGCCAATTCCATTTGTGCATCTGTAGACCTGCCTGCAGTATAGGGTGAATGCATTGTGACAGCATGATATTTTTCTGACTCATCAGAGAGAACAGGCATGCTTAGTGGGTAGTCAGTACTACTTCTGGTGAGATCTACCTTGGTAAAAAGGGTAAGCGATGCACATAGGGTAAGCGATGTAAAGCCATCTATCAAAACTGCATTTTGTAATGATAAAGATAAAATGTCAGAGAGTTCAAATTTCAACAGCGTTTTAATAGCATTTTCTAACCGGGATATCCACTCCTTACTGAAGTCGAGGACTGCTGCATTCAAATCAGGTGACCCTGACCTTCACAAGAAATTGAGATACGACCTCCAGAAAGCTATCAGAAACGCCAAGAGACAATACCGGTTCAAAATAGAGTGCAAGACCAGCCATCAGTTGTGGCGCGGCTTACATGCTATAACGGGCTACAAAACGAAGTGAGGCAGCATAGCTAACAACAGCGCATCCCTTCCTGATGAGCTTAATGCATTCTATGTGCGTTTTAAGCAGAAGGGGAGTGGATTGTCACTACCCACCCTGACAACCTCCAATGCAACTGAACCCTTGGTCACAGTTGAAGACATAAGATCAGTCTTCCAGAGAGTGAATCCAAGGAAAGCACCTGGCCAGGATGGTGTCCCTGGCCACGTGCTCAGATTTTGTGCTGATCAGCTAGCGGGGGTATTTGCAGACATAGTTAACCTCTCCCTGCTTCAATCTGAGGTTCCCACTTGTTTCAAGAAGACCACTATCATCCCGGTTCCTAAGAAAAACAAGATAACATGCCTTAATGACTATCGACCAGTGGCTCTGACATCCACCATCATGAAGTGCTTCGAAAGGCTGGTCATGGCACACATTAACTCCAGTCTCCCAGACAACCTCAACCCACTGCAATTCACCTACTGCCGAAACAGATCTACATTGGATGCCATCTCCCTGGCCCTACACTCATCTCTAGAGCATCTGGACAGTAAAGACACCTACGTTACACTATAGTTTATTGACTACAGCTCTGCCTTAAATACTATAATCCCAAGCAAACTCATCACCAAACTATGAGACCTGGGACTCAACACCTCCTTCTGCAAATGGATCCTTGACTTTCTGACCAACAGACCGCAATCAGTGAGGATAGGCAGCAACACCTCCAGCACGATAATTGTCAACACTGGTGCCCCACAACGTTGCGTCCTCAGTCCTCTACTCCCTGTATACTCATGACTGTGTGGCCAGATTCTGCTCTAACTCCATCTACAAGTTTGCAGATGATACCACCGTAGTAGGCTGTATCTCAAATAACAATGAGTCGGAGTACAGGAAGGAGATAGAGAGCTTAGTGACACGGTGTCATGACAACAACCTCTCCCTCAATGGCAGCAAAACAAAAGATCTGGTCATTGACTTCAGGAAAGGGGGTGGTGTACATGCACCTGTCTACATCAATGGTGCTGATGTCAAGAGGGTTGAGAGCTTTAAGTTCCAAGGAGTGAACATCACCAACAGCCTGTCCTGGTCCAACCACATAGATGCCATGGCCAAGAAAGCTCACCAGTGCCTCTGCTTCCTCAGGAGGCTAAAGGAATTTGGTATGTCCCCTTTGACACTCACCAACTTTTATCGATGCACCATAGAAAGCATCCTATCTGGATGCATCACGGCTTGGTATGGCCACTGCTCTGCCCAGGACCGCAAGAAATTGCAGGGAGTTCTGGACACAGCCCAGCATATCATGGAAACCAGCCTCCCCTCCATGGTCTCTATCTTTATCTCTTGCTGCCTTGGTGAAGCAGCCAGCATAATCAAAGACCCCACCCACCCGGGTCATTCTCTCTTCTCCCCTATCCCATCAGGCAGAAAATACAGGAGCCTGAGGGCACCTACCACCAGGCTCAATGATAGCTTCTGTCCCACTGTGATAAGACTATTGAACGGTTCCCTTATACGATGAGATGGACTCTTGACCTCATAATCTACCATGTTATGACCTTGCACCTTATTGTCTACCTGCAATGCACTTCCCTGTAGCTGTGACACTTTACTCTGTAGTCTGTTTTTTTTTACTCTGTACTACCTCAATGCGCTGTGTAATGAATTGATCTGTATGAACAGTATGCAAGACAAGTTTTTCATTGTACCTCAGTCCAAGTGACAATAAGAAACCAATACCAATACCAATAATTATGACCTGCTTTACTATTTGTCACAGTCATGACATTCAGTTGCATCACTAAATGTAATATTTTAACTTCAGATCCATTGCTCAAACCATACTGCTTTTACTTAAATGAAATACTGCAGCAATTGTGAGGTAATACAAAGCTGCTCGAAATCAAATGATGACACTAATAAGAGAGTTTGGAAATTCCTTTAAATAGCACCAAGATGTACAACACAAACCAATCTGAGAGTAAATGCAGTATCATGCTGATTAGTACAAAGTAATCAACCCACTCAAATTTTCAAAATCATCTCAGCTTGAATTTGATGCGGTGCCACACAAGAGGAAATGAAACAAGATTAGAACACGTGTGATTACAGGTGAGATGCTGGCATGGACTGAGGATTGAGAACTGGAATTAGTATTAAATCAGTACCTTGTGTTGAGAGAAATGGGGCAAAAGACACACTTGATGTTGGGACTAGGGGAAGACTGCACTTGATGTTGACACCAGAACATAAGAAATAAGAGCAGGAAGAAGCAATTCAGCCCTTTGAACCTGCTCTACCATTCTTCAAGGTCATTGCTGATTTTCTACCTCAGCGTCATTTTCTTGATTTCCTTAATATCCCAAAATCTACTGATTTCTATCTTAAGTAAACACAATGACTGAGTCTTCACAGCTTTCTAAGGTGGAGATTTCCAAAGGTTCACCATCCTCCCCTGAGCAAAGAAATTTTTCCTCTTCTCAGTCCTAACCTATATTCTGAAACTGTGACCCTTAGTCCCAGATTCCTCAGCTAGGGGAATAATCTTCTCTGCACCTAGCCAGTCTAACTTTGTAAGTGGAGATCTCTTACTTTCCTAAACTCTAAAGAATATTGATCTTTCTCCTCATGCATCAAATCTGTCATCCACGGAACAACTTGGATGAATCTTTGCTACACTCCTAATGCAAATGCATTCCTTCTTGTGTAAGAAGAACAAGATTGTACAGAATGGTCCAGGTGTGGTCTCACCAGCTCAATATACAAGTGTAATAAGACTTCAATATACCTGTATTCAAATCCTCTTGTAATAAAGAATCATATACCATTTGCTTACCTTATCATTTGCTGCACTTGCATGTTGTATACAAGTGCACCTTTATCCCTTTGAACATCAACATTACCTAGTCTCTTACCATTTCCCAAATACCCTGCTTTTCTGTTATGTGCTTCTCACATGTTATAATCCATTTGTGATGATGTTACCCACTCGCTCAGCTTGTCTGTTTTCTCTTAAAGCCTCTTCCTAACTCACAATTCCATGTTGTTCATTGTCATCAAGCACCAGCCCCTGCACAATCTCACTAGTCATAGCCTGACAACTTGAGAACAATCCATTTACTCTTTGCTTTCTGCCTGACAACCAATTCTCAATCCAGATCACTTCTCTAGTACTATTTAACACTTATTTTCTTCAGTTCCTCATTCAAGCTACACTGCTGATTCTCTAATATATCAGACAGGTTTTTTTTGTGTTTTCTTCACTGAAGACCAAAGCAAAGTAATTGGGGGAGATAGAGAGAAGAGCAGCATCTGATGTTGGTATTGGGGGAAAATCAATAGAGTATTGGAGGGTTGAGGAAAACCAATACTTGTTATTGGGATTGGGGAAGACCAGTATTTGGTGTTGGCTTCGAGGGAAGACCAGTACTAGGTTTTAGGAAATTAAGTATGAGAAAAATATTGGGCATCCAAGCCTGATTTCCCTCTCAGACTGCCCCTACCACACAAGCACTCTTCTTTGCACTGTTTTCACTTTTTGTTACTTGTGAAGACTTCTGGAAGATCTATTCCTGAATGTCATTGCTGAACTGCAAACTAGACAGATATTAAAGGATTAAAAGATATTTGCCAGCAATTTAATCATCAAGCTAAGTGATTTGGAGGGAGAGTGTTCTGTCGTACGCAACATACTCTAGAGATACTTCTAATTTTAGTAAATCAATTGGATTAAAAGTATCTTGTAGTTAACGTCACAGCTGACAGGTAGAAAATAAATGAGTGAAACTGTCATCTCAAAGACATAACATGTCCTTATGAATGAGTAAGCATGTAAGCAGTGATATTCCACTGCAAGAAAGAACAGAGAACTTGGTGTGCGCACGAAAGCATTATGTAATTAAAAAATTGTTGGAAGTTCGGTACTGCTTATAATGCTGTGTGGATTATGCAGAGCTACACCTGGCAGAGAACTGATCAAGTTGGCACCACTCATGACTGTTCACAGATTAAGTAATATCTTTCTCTAAAAACAAGCTGGCACAGCTTTTTCTGATGATGGCCAGAGGGTAATATCTGCTCAATTTTAAATTCACTACATGCTTGGGTAACTGGCAATATCAAAGAAATGCTGTTGCTTCTGTATCTGCTTCCACCGTGTTCTGTGCCAAACTGCATATTATGGAATGTGTGCCATGTTTTAGTGCAGCCTCAGAATCAATGTTACGAGGAAACATAGTTCACTTCCAATCAGATTTCCTATAACTACTTCAAAGAATCCAGAAGCATTAAAATTTAAATTGAAAAAAATTAGGAACCAAAGAGCTTCATGAAGATTGTCCCACCACCTGGGTGTCACAGGAGGTGACACATCTCCCATGACAGCTGCAAGTACTGAATGTTCTGGTGGTTGAGACAATATCAAGGATGCCAGGAATTGTAGGGGTTTCACACACTGATTGCTCAGCTTTCAGCATTCTGTGTAGTGAGTGACAACAATCTTGGCAATACTACTTATTATGTAAAGCATCAACATTTGCTGATCTCTGTTATTTCAACTCGGTTGTAAAGTAAAAACAGATAATGACTTAAACAGCCAGAGGAGGGCAGCATTGGTGAACCTAGTTGTGCACCAGCAGCTGGACTGGTGTTAGCACAAGACAAGTAACGCTGGCAAGAAAGTACGATTCTTTTTCTAGTCTCAGTCTCAGTCAGTGGAGAACACTGATAACCAGGTGCAGTTACCTTATGGCAGAGTATGGTAGCTCAAAATTGCGAAGGAAATTTAGTCCTTCAGATGGAACATGTTGTGATTGACAGAATGCAAAGGGAGATCTTCACAAACCCTACTAAAACAATTGACCTATGAATTCCTTTACATTTGCTGCTTGTTAAATAAAGAAACAAAGGAACCAGACAAGTGTCAGTTTATATCTGATCAATTAGGAAAGTCAGCAGCTTGTCCAATGAATCAGTGGACCACACAAATTGGTCATTGATGCCAGCATAGTCTGTTATGCCCAACAGTTGGGATCAAATATGGGAATGGAGCCTGATGAGGATATCATAGATATCATGTCCTCAATTTTCATAATACCTGTTTCTGGCTCACACCTTTTGAGAATTATAGTTCTCTTTAACCAATATGATGTGCATCTGGTACCTGAGGAGAATGAGCATGAGCCCTCTAACTCCACATTTGCCTGAGTAACAAATGGTACAAGATCCATTTTCTATGCTACTCAGTCAGTAGAATTCACAACCCTTAGCCTCAATTTTCCATGTTAAAGTACTTGAGTGCACTCCCAGGAAAAGGTGGTATTTGTCGTGCTTGATTCTGGAATTTCATCTTAAACCATCATCGCAAATACAACTTAGAATATTTATGGAAAAGGAGCATATTGATGGAATTCTCTACACTGGAGGGCTGTGGAGGCTGAGTTATTGAGTTCATTCAGAACAAGGATCAAAGGATTTCTAAATAAGAAGGTTTATAGGGAAAATGCAAGGAAAAGAAGATGAGCCAGAAGATCAGTCATAGCCTTGGTCACTGGTGGTACAGGCTCAAAGGGCTGGATGGCATTCTCCTGCTTCTAATTCTTAAGTTCTTATGATTAATAGGAGAATATAAAATGCTACTTGTGTTTGTCTAAGAAACACTTGAACATCTCTAATAGACAAAAGATAGCCCAAGATCTTAAAAAAGCCTAATCACTATTATTTATCAACACCTCCACATAAAACCACATTCAAGAATATATATGTTTTGTATCACGTCATTTATAACCTAATCCTCACAGCTGTATGTACCCCAATGGAATAAAAGCCAAAAATAACTATTAATGGAATTTATTACTTGAGTTTAAATCTAAACCAAATACGATCTTCAGTGATTAGTGTAATGTTTCCCATTTGTTCTTTTATATTCTCTATCTGTCTGTGAGCTTGCAGTATATGGTTTGTATTCCTCCTTGAGCTGGTTGCTTCTCTCTAGGACAAGTAGGATCCAGAGATAAGCAGGTTCAATATGATTTCAAGGGCTGACTGGTTCTTCATGCCATTTATCAACAAGTAGGCAGTGATGATCCAAATGCTGTTACCATGATCATTGAACTGGCCAGAGAATTTGATTCTTTGTGTGCAACTTGCCAGCAAAGTCTGCACATGAAATTTCTTCTTTAGCACCTATTATTGAAAAGAAACCGTGAAAGCAAAAGAGTATCCTGAAGTTTTCCAGCCAACTCTCAATGTCTTTGGGCCCAACTTCCTCTTCAGCTATTTCAACTTCCTTCTTACTAGTTAGACAGGAGACCAGTTCACAAGCCTGATATACGTAGACACATCTCTTACCTGGTGCTTAGTGTTACACTAAGAATGGGTGGGTGGTGCTATGTGGAAGGGACAGCAGCTGGATTGCCTATTTCTGCTTCCTGCATTGTATCAGTGCCTCTTGGTGCAAATGGGCAGCGTGCAGAATGAATTCATAGATATTATGGTGTCCAACAATAACTAGAACTAAATTACTAAAAGTGGCATTCAGTATCATTGGGCTACTGAGGGTAGATCTATTTGAATAAGGCCTCTACTGCCGACGATGCATCAGTATAATGCAAGGTTTTATTTACCATCACACACAATCCTGTTTGATTCCAATACCCTCTGTTGACAACACAGAATAGTTAGTACCTCCCCTCATTAAATTGTTCACTTTTCTATGCACTGGCTCTCACTAGCAATATGTGACATATTATCCAGAAGCACAAATTCAGATGATGTTAAGTGGTACTTTCTGCTCCCTCGGGAATCCCAGAAGGGTATAAATGAGGCCATACAAACAGGAAGACTCACAGCTTTGATACAGAGTGGGTTGACATTGAATGCTTCCATGAGTGATATGTGATAATGCTGATTGCACAATCTCTTTTAGTGTTGATAGGCTGACATCTCTAAGTTTTCATTAGTGTTTTGCAATACCTGCGCTGCTTTCATATCTAACACAGGGGGAAGTATTGTATTTAGAGGCCAACATGCAAGATGATACAAAGAATACCTTCAGTGGGGTGCATGGTGTAGTCTTGTTCAGATCAATACATATTTCGACAAGGAACTGCTGATCTTGAAGATGTGCATGTGGATGGGAAGTGCATATATTGTGGATCATCAGGTATTCCACACAATTTTTTTTTAACAGTGATCAGTTTAATGGATAGTATTTTGTTAACTACTCTGGAGGATTGAAAGGAACATTGAAAACAATGACTGGGTTTCTTCATTATTATGTTCTACCTCATTGCAGAGTTGACCATCATTTGAGGGAGTACAAGGTAATGATTTAATTGAAAGTATTAGGATATTAAAGTACTAAAGTATAAAATGTTATTGTTTAATAAAGTGTACCTTTAGTGATTGGAAAGGAGATGGATATTTCATTACATTTATAAAGGAGAGAAGAAAAAGCAAAACAGAATTTTCTGTTACATTCTGTCTGGATAAAAGTTGTCCATCAGGGCACATTTTTCCTCTCCCCAGATTTTGCATCACCCTTTACACACTATTGTGTTCATCTTAAAAAAACAAGTTCAAAAATGTTATGAACACTGAGCAGCTGAAATATAAACAGAAAGTGCAGTAACCATGGAGGGGGAAGTAGAATAAACAACTAAGACCAATGACCATTCCAAAAGTGGTTTAGTTGTTATGCTTTTCATTCATCCTCAGGGCCTTCTTTTATGAACACTTTTGAATTAATGTGATTTGAATGAGTGAATGACTTGCTTAATGTTTTTTGGCAAGTCCAGCATAGCTTATTGTCTTATGCTGCTTTTAGCAGAATATGGAGCTTGGTACCTTGGCAACCAATTGGGACATGAACTGAATGAATTGGAGTTGATAGAAGACTGATTCTTCATTTGGGCAAGAGTTCAAAAATTCAGTACATCTTTGTTGTTCAATTGCCACAGAGGAGAGCTTTTGGCCAATTTAAAGTAATCTACCTATGGAATGACTTCCTCAGCACACAGGTTGTATATTGAACCTGTAAATATGTTTCCATGTTGAAATCTTTCATGCATGTATTTTATGCTTCAACTGATTCAATTATAGTCTTTTTAGTTTTCAGAATCCTTCACTACATTAGAAGAAATCTCAGCTCATTAATTTGGGATAAGTAAATGGAAGTGCTTAGGCAAATGTAGATAACAACTCCAGCTTACCCAACCAGCAGAAATAGTTTATTAAACATAAGGAAGCCAGTTTTTATTCATTGTTATGCTCATTACTCATGTTGGCACTTTTCCAGAGGGCAGACACCTTTTCCCTGATATACTTCTCCAGCATCTCTGGATTGGTGATCCCATGTTCTGAACAGGGGCAGTGTTTTTTTCATGTCTACTTTATCCTTTCATTGTCCAGAGACATCTTTCTGAACTGTCAGTGGGTCAAGGGTTAACCTTGCTAACCAAAAATGAATGTGGAGATCACAGTACATATTTAAACTGTGCCTGTTCATTGTGAGGCAGGCAACATATTGAATCTGAAGCACTCCCATATCAATCCTGTGTCACCCGGCTCCAGCCTTGATCCTCCCTGTCACACCCTTCACCCTCTGGTCTTTTCTCAAACCCAATACTGTGATCCATAGCCTCCCTGATTTCATCACTGGCTCCACAATGGTGATGTTAACTGAGGAAAGCCTCTGTGTGTGCTTTGCATGTAACTCTGTTTCTGACAGGCTGGACAGGCATGACAAATAACATATTGCTGTAGGGGGATACTTGCTCAAAACTGACATGGGCCTTTTTATGCACTGAAAATTTTCCATGTTACTCTTTTCTACAGCTGAGGGGTCAATAGCCAGCAGGAGTAGATCTGAGGTGAGTAGCAAAAGAATCAGAGAAACCTTAATGAAAAACTTGCTTGCTGTTTGAGTGGTGAGGATGTGCAGAGCGCTGCCTGCTGGGGTGGTGGAATCAGATTCAGTTGTAGCTGTCAAAGGGAATTGGAAAAAAATATTTGAGGGAGAAATAGATACCAGGGATAAGGGGAAAGACCCAGAGAGTAAAGCTAATCAGGCAGCTCTTCAAAACAGTTCTCTTAATGGGCTGAATCATCTCTTTCTCTGCTGTACTAATCTATAATTGGATGGTTCTATATGTGATGCATAAAATTTCCAAGCCTCAGACAATGCTGTTCATGACTTGCATTGAGGCTGAAGCTGTGGCTGCAGCAATTGCTAGATTGTGATCAGAACGTCTGTTAGGAAGCGATGTATCTTTTAAGATTCTCATACAAATATACGAATAAAAGCAGGAGTTGGCCAGTCAGACTCTCAGACCTGCTCCACCACTCTGATTGTAACCTCAGCTTCACATTCCTTTCTACCTGAGGTACCCTTTCATCCCCTTGTTCATCATGAATCTATTTATCACTGCTTTTGAAATATCCGAAGACTCTGTTTCCACTGCCCTTTGAGGAAGGTTTCAAACACTCACAAGTCTCTAAAAACAAAGAAGTTCATCTAATCTCTCTCTTAAATAGACAACTCTATTTTTAAAAAGCTGGTTCTAGATTCTCCCACAAGAGGAAACATTGTCTCTACATCCACCCTGTCAAGATTGCTTGGGATCCTAAATCTTCTAATCTCTCTTCTAATCTCCAGCAGATACAAGCTGGCCTGTCCAACCTTTCCTCATAAAACAACTCACCCAATCATGTATTAGTCTAATAAATCTTCTCCAAACTGCTTCCAACACAACAATATCCTTCCATATATAAGGAATCCAATATTGCACACAGTACTTCCATATGTGGTCTCACCATCCTTTGTATAACTTCCCCACTTCTATACTCACAATAAACAATAACATTCTGATAGATTTCCTAATTACTTGCTGTACCTGAATATTAGCCTTTTGCAAATTGTTCACTAAGGCTTCCAGATCTCTCTAAATCTCAGATTCTGCAATCACTCACTATTTGCATAATATGCTTCTCTCTTTCCTTGCCAAAACGGACAATTTCATATGTTCTCACATTATACCCCATTTGCCAGATCTTCTCCCATATATTTATCCTATCCGTATCTCTTTGTAGAAAGGAACTTGTTTCACTGCAGGCTTTGAAATGAGAAGTTTCCTTCAGCTCCAATCCCAATGCTCCTGGTAGATCAAGTATAGGAAGCCTCCTATATCAAGTTCATTCCACCAACAGCCAGAAGAAATAATCTAGGATTTAGTCCTTAAGTGATTGTTTACTCCTTCAAAAAAAGCTTATGGAAAACTGTCGTTTTGTTTAACAACGTATTCAGCTGTGTACGACTATGGGAAGGGATTGGTTGGAGCATATAGCAGGAAAATAGTTGGAGTAACTTCAAGTCAATATTCCACAATACTTGCTTCTCTGCATGTTGCTGGTGTTTTGAGCATTACAAAGCGCTTTACAAGACAGCATTCAGCGCATTTTCCATGTGTACGGGTATGAGTATCTCGAACCCTGCTTTTGAAGTATTGGTCAGCTGCATGCTAGCAAATAATGGGTGTAACATGGTCCAATTTAGCTCCCAGTATCTTTGATCTCTTGTTCCACCTATTATTAATTACATTTTTTCTCTGAAGCATCAGATCATTCTACTCAAAAATTCCCACTCCGTTATGTTATTTATGACAGTTAACTGAATGGTCTTCCTTCCTGAATCAAACACATAGTTAAGTATTGGTTTAAGCACATCCTAATGATCTTGAACTTCTAGGAAATATGCAGAATAATAATGTATTTTCTTGAAAATATGCAAGAAAATGTCTGAATAGTAATTTACTTCAAAAGATGAATTCACAATACTTCGAAGGAATCCAAACCATTTGCATGCAGGATAGTGGGTACAGTGCCCATGATTTGTTTTAATCAGAGCAAAAACATCTCCATTTTCTCTCTACATTATAGGAAGCATTTCTTTCCTATGTGTTTTATTTCAAGTGCAGAACCATATTACCTTTGTAATGCAAAAATGATAAACAGGATTTCTAAATTTTCACTTAAACAAATGCAACCAGTCTGTTACAAAACGTGAAGTATTACCTGCACTGGATGTGAAACAACCTGCAATTGTTCTGTCACTAATTTTCAGCCAGAAAAAAAGAATACAATTAGGATTTCACAGAAAGAAGATGAAACGTACCATCCACGTGTAATGTCTTACAGGTTGTTTGGATAGACAATAGACAATATATTTTCAATATTATATCAATAAAGTTTTTCTGTAATTCAACTAATTTTATCATGGCCTTTATGGGTGATGAGCAGATATGCTGATAGTTCATTTAAACCTTCCATGATCAATTCCAAGGTGTACAATTAGCTCCTTGCTGTCTTGCTGAAAGAATCAGGATTGTTCTTCACTTCCTTGTCACGTTATTGATTTATATATATCTACTTTGCATTAACATTTCAAGAAGTGTTTTAAATTTAAATTCTAGTTCTGAGGCCTGGAGCTACATTGGCTTCCCAGTGTTATGCTGTCCCTGTAGAATTTCCGTTCTGCACCATTCTCCATGAGATACCATGTAATGGCGGAGCCAATATGTTCTAATACCCTCAGACAATCTGAATTGGAAAGATTTTATTACCAGCTTGAGTTGGTAAGAGAATTGCACGTAAAAATTACACTAAATTGAATCATGTCTCAAAGTAGTTAAGCAAATAACGTAATAATGAACATTCCCCACTGGATCTAGGAGTCTGAATTTTAATCACAAAGTACTTATAGCTAGTAAGGATGACATTTTATTGCTAACATTAGAAAACATGTTAAAAAGGAAATTATGGTCGAAGGGGTATTCAGTGCAACTCATCCATATTGTGAGAATCATAAGACTGTACTTTGTATCTCTTTGTAATAGTAATTTCAATTAACATTCTGATGAATAGACACTACCATTTCCATTGCTCTATATCTTTCAGTAATGAAACACAGAACTAGGCAGAGTACTTCATCTGCAGTCCAATTAATGATTTATTATTGTCTCCTTGCATTTTTTATTAAATGCCTGTAGATGAAAAAATATGATTTATTTGTGTCTTGATCTACTCATTCTTCCATTTTTAAAGACCCATGCAGTATATTTCAAAATCCCTCTTCCATCCACTTAAAATCTATCATTTCCTTCATATAATTTTAGCTCCAAAATGTATTGTCTCACATTTTTTCATTAAACAGTGCCTGCCATCTATCCATCTATTTTACCATTTTATCCATATTCCTTCTGTCTTCTTCAGCTTTGTCAGAATTTACCATGGTCCCCAATTTAATTTTGTAGAAATTTATTCAATTGCTACATCTAAATTTTTAATATGTGCTAATAAGAAAACTCTTTGCAGAGAAAGTGATGAAGCATTACTCGCCTCATCTCTTCACTCTAGGACATGTTTGTTTACCTCTAGGTAGTGCCCTTTCCACTCATACATCTTACAAAGTTACTAATTTACCACTTCATATTAAAGTCTATGCACAATGATACAGCATACTGAGGTGTAAGCTTGACATAGTGGTGGTGTTCTTCTCACTGAGTCAGAAAGTTGGAGAATCATAGACCATGTCAAAATCCAACGACATAATCCAGGGTGAAATGATGTCAGTTTTTAAGATTACATATTTGTGTGCCCTCTAGGCTATCTGCAAACATAGACAAAGTCTGAAATGTCTCAAGTGATTACCTGGAAGATCATTTGAGTGTAGTTCAGCATTCACCACAGTTTCTTCTTTTATATCAACACATTTATGTAAGTTTTGCTTGCAGCAATATTGAGCAGTCATGTTGCGTGCTTGTTTGCAACTGTGCTATTTTATGGCAGTTTTTCAACGCTCATAATTATCTGGTGCTGCAGAATGCACAACAAATCTGCCACACATGGTAGGAAATGTATTTCAGAGTTAGCTCTTAAAAAATCACATGAGGTGTAGTTTGAGGCTCAGGCTACAGGATCCCAGGATGTTGCAGAGAGCAGATTACATCAAAAGACAAACTCATATTTGGCACAGGGTAGTGCCAAACTTAGCTTTCTAAGGTCTGTAGCAGGGAAGCCTGTGGAAAGTAAGCAGTGCAGCGTACATTCCTGCATTCCCTACATTACAATAATGATAATTCTGAAGCACTTTATTGACTATAAAGGAGTGGCCATTTTGGAGCTGCCATTGTGAGAGTGGACCAGTGTAGGAGTGGGAATCCGAGGCCTTGGCTCAAGAGGCTTTGGCAAGGAGGCACATGTGAGTAGCAGGTAAGAACAGGTATGGTTCTTACCTGCTACTAGTTAAATAAAAAGACACCAAATTACAAATAATTAAATAAAGTAGGGATGCAAGATCAGGTGATGTGTTGCAGCTGCATGATGTGGGAGCTGGTGGACCCCTTTGTGGTTCCTGGTGACCACATCTGTAGTAAGTGTTGGTTGCTTGAGGAACTCAGGCACAAAGTTGATGATCTGGAATCTGAGCTTCAAACACTGCGACGCATCAGGGAGAGGGAGAGTTACCTGAATGCTGATTAGATTAACTACTTCAAATTTGGTCTGTGGTCAGGGACAAGAGGGCATGACTGTGAACGAGGGAGGTTGGGGGGGGGGGGGGTGCTCCAAGAGATAGTGCTGGAGGAGCCTCAGCCCTTGAGCTTGTCCAACAGGTCTGAGATTCTTGCTCCCCGTGTGGATGAGAGAAGGGGCTGTAGGAAGGATGAGCAACCAAATCATGGTTCAGGGAGCCATTCAAGAGGGGGGAGAGAAGAGAAATGTAGTTGTCATTGGAATAGTATAGTCAGGGGAATAGACACAATTCCCTGTTGCAAGAATTGAGAGTTCTGAAAGGCTGTGTTGCCTGCCTGGTGCCCGGGTTTGGGACATCTCATCTGACCTGCAGAGGAATTTGGAATGGGAGGGGAAAGATCCAGTTGTTGTGGTCCATGTGGGTACCAACAACATAGGTAGAACAAGGAAAGAGGTTCTGCTGAGGGAATTTGAGCAGCTAGTGATTAAATTAAAAAGCAGAACCAAGAAGGTAATAATCTCTGGATTGCAACTAGAGCCACGTGCAAATTGGCACAGGGTCAATAAAATCAGAGAGTTAAATGTATGGCTCCAAGATTGGTGGGGAGAAGTGGGTTTGAATTTGTCAGATATTGGCACCAGTATTGGGGAAGGAGGGAGCTGTTCCAATGGGACAGGCTCCACCTGAACCATGCTGGGATCAGGTTCATGGTGAATTGCATAACTAGGGCTGTGGATAGGGCTTTAAACTAAATAGTAGGGGGATGGGTTCAACAGATTGGAAAAGTATGGATAAAGTAAAAGGGAAGGAGAGTGCAGGAGAGTTTTCTGAAGTCTCCAGAATAAAGAATAAGACAGAAAGTTTAGAAAGGGATAAGAATTTAATTTCGGGCGACATTGAGACAAATTTGAGAAGGGTGGTGAACACAGGACAGAAGGTGTTTGCAGTATATGAAATAAGGTAGATGAGCTCATAGCACTGTTAGAAATTGGCAGGTATGACATTGTGGGCATCACAGAGTCGTGGTTGAAAGAAGATCACAGCTGGAAGCTAAACATCCAAGGATACACATCCTATCGAAAAGACAGGCAGGTGGGCAGAGGGGGTGGGGTGGCTCTGTTGGTAAAAAATGAAATCAAATCCTTAGCAAGAAGTGACATAGAATCAGAAGATGTAGAATCCTTGTGGGTAGAGTTAAGAAACTGCAAGGGTAAAAAGACCCTGATGGGAATTATATACAGGCCTCTGAATAGCAGCCAGGATGTGGGGTATGGTGGTCATGGGGGATTTCAATATGCAGGTAGATTAGGAAAATCAGGTTGGTACTGGATCCCAAGAGAAGGAATTTGTAGAATGCCTATGAGATGGCTTTTTAGAGCAGCTTGTGGTTCAGCCCACAAGGGAAAAGCTAATTCTGGATTTGGTGTTGTGCAATGAACCAGATTTGATTAGGGAGCTTAAGGTAAAGGAACCCCAAGGAGGCGGTGATCATAATATGATAGAATTCACTCTGCAGTTTGAGAGGGAGAAGCTGAAATTGGACGTATCAGTATTACAGTTGAGTAAAGGTAACTACAGAGGCATGAGAGAGGACTGGCCAAAGTTGATTGGAAGGGGACCCCAGCAAGGATGATGGTGGAGCAGCAATGGCAGGAGTTTATGAGAATAATCGGAAGACACAGGATCAGTTCATCCCAAAGAAGAAGAAGCATTCTAAAGGGAGGGTGAGGCAACCGTGGCTGACAAGGGAAGTCAAAGACAGCATAAAAGCTAGAGAGGAAATACAATATTGCAAAAAGTTAGAGGATTGGGAGGCTTTTAAAAACCAACAGAAGGCAACTAAAGAAGTAATAAGGGGAGAAAAGATGAAATATGAAGGTAAGCTAGCCAATAATATAAAAGAGGATACCGAAAGTTTTTTCAGATATATAAGGAGTAAAAGAGAGGCAAGAGTGTACATCGGAACACTGGACGCTGGAGAGATAGTAACGGCATAACAAAGAAATGGCAGTCAAACTGGATAAGTATTTTGCATCAGTCTTCACTGTGGAAGACACCAGCAACCTTCCAGGAATTTGAGAGAGTGAGGGGGCAGAAGTGAGTGTAGTTGCTATTACTAAGTAGAAGATGCTTAAGAAACTGAAAGGTCTGAACGCAGATAAGTCACCTGGAATGGATGGACTACACCCCAGGGTTCTGAAGGTGGTAGCTGAAGAGATTGTGGAAGCATTAGTAGTGACCTTTCAAGAATCACCAGATTCAGGAATGGTTCAGGAGGACTGGAAAATTGCAAACGTCACTCCACTCTTCAAGAAGGGAGGGAGACAAAAGACAGAAAATTATAGGCCAGTTAGCTTGACTTCAGTGGTTAGTAAAATGTTAGAGTCCATTATTAAGGATGAGGTTTCAGGGTACTTGGAAGCACATGATAAAATAGGCTGAAGTCAGCATGGTTTCGTTAAGGGGAGATCTTGCCTGATAAATCTGTTGGAATTCTTTGAGGAAGTAACAGGCAGGATAGACAAAGGAGAGTCAGTGGATGTTGTTCACTTGGATTTTCAGAAGGCCTTTGACAAGGTGCAGCACATGAGGCTGCTGAACTAGGTAAGAGCCCATGGTATTACAGGAAAGGTACTAGCATGGATAGAAGATTGGCTGACTGGCAGAAGGCAAAGAGTGGGAATAAAGGGGGCCTTTTCTGGTTGGCTGCCGGTGACTAGTAGTGTTCCACAGGAGTCGGTGTTGGGTCCGCTACTTTTTACGTTATATGTTAATGATCTGGATGATGGAATTGATGGCTTTGTGGCCAAGTTTGCAGATGATACAAAGTCAGGTGGAGGGGCAAGTAGTGTTGAGGAAGCAGGGAGTCTGCAGAAGGACTTGGACAGGTTGGGAGAATGGGCAAAGAAGTGGCAGATGGAAAACAGTGCAGGGAAGTGTATGGTCATTCACTTTGGTATAAGGAACAAAGGTGTAGACTATTTTCTAAACAGGGAGTGAATTCAGAAATTGGAAGTGCAAAGGGACTTAAAACTTCTAGTGCAGGATTCCCTGAAGGTTAACTTGCAAGTTGAGTGGGTAGTAAAGAAGGCAAATGCAATGTTAGCATTCATTTCCAGCAAGGATGTAATGCTGAGGCTTTATAAGGCGTTGGTCAGACCGCACTTGGAGTATTGTGAGCAGTTTTGGGCCCCACATCTAAGGAAGGATGTGCTGGCATTGGAGAGGGTCCAGAAGAGGTTTATGAGAATGATCCCGGGAATGAAAGAGTTAGCATATGAGGAGTGTTTGATGGTTCTGGGCCTGTACCCGCTGGAGTTTAGAAGGATGAGGGGAATCTCATTGAAACCTACTGAATATTGAAAAGCCTGGATAGAGTGGACATGGAGAGGATGTTTCCAGTAGTGGGAGAGTCTAGGACCACAGGGCACAGCCTCAGAATAGAAGGATGTCCCTTTAGAACGAAGATGAGGAGGAATTTCTTTAGCCAGAGGGTGGTGAATCTGTGGAATTCATTGCCACAGATGCCTGTGGAGGCCAAGTTATTGTGTATATTTAAAGTGGAAGTTGATAGGTTCTTGATTAATAAGGGTGTCAAAGATTATGGGGAGAAGGCAGGAGAATGTGGTTGAGAGGGAAACATAGATCAGCCATGATTGAATAGCTGAGAAGATTCAGTGGGCTGAATGGCCTAATTCTGCTCCTATATCTTAGGGTCTTATAAAACACCTTGGGACATCCTAAATGGTGCAATGTAAGTGCAATACTTTTTTCTATCCACTTGTGACAGATAGGGGTGTTTGTCACACTGTAGGTACTAATAAGACCAAACACATGCTTTGTACAGGACTTATAGAGCCTAAACCTCTTTGTAGCAACTTTAATCAGCAACTGGATGTTGAAGCTCTTTCCATCAGTCTCCTGCCTCAACATAGAGTCACAGACTCATATAGTCATACAGCACGGAAACAGACCCTTCGGCCCAATTGGTCTGTGCCAACGAAGACACCGGTTTAAGCTAGTCCCAGCTGCTTCCATTTGGTCCATATCCCTCTGAACTTTTCCTATCCATGTAGCTGTCCAAATATCTTTTAAATGTTGTTAATGTGCCTCAACCACTTCCTCTGGCAGCTCCTTCCATATATGGATCACCCTCTGAGTGAAAATGTTGCCCCTCAGGTTCCTATTAAATCTCTCTGCTCTCACCCTAAACCTACGCCCTCTAATTCTTGATTCCCCAACCCTGGGAAAAAGACGGAGTGCATTCACCCTATCTCTGTCCCTCATGATTTAATACACCTCTATAAGATCACCCCTCATTCTCCTATGCTCCAATGAATAAAGTCCTGGCCTGCTCAACCTCTCTCCGTAACTCAGACCCTCAAGTCCCGGCAAGATCCTCGTAAATCTGCGTAAATCTCGTAAAATTCCAGTTTTATGGCATTTTTCCTATAGCTGGGTGACCAAAACTGAACACAATATGTGGCGTCATCAACATCTTGTACAACTGCAACATAACATCCCAAATTCTATACTCAGTGCCCTGACTGATGAAGGCCAGCGTGCCAAAAGCCTCCTTCACCACCCTGTCTACCCGTGACGCCTCTTTCGGGGAACCTGTACTTGTACTCCTAGGTACCCCTGTTCTACAACACTCTCCAGAACCCTACCATCCACTGTGAAAGTCCTACCCTCATCTGTCTTCCCAAAATGCAACACCTCACACTTATCTGAATTAAACTCCATTTGCCATTCCTCAGTCCACTTTCCCATCTGATCAAGATCCCTCTGTAATTCCTGATAAACCATCTTCACTATCTATGACACCACCTACTTTAGTGTCATCTGTAAGCTTGCTAACAATCCCTTGTGCATTCTCATCCAAATCATTGATATAGATGATAAATATCAATGGGCACAGCACCAACCCCTGAGGAACACCACTAGTCACGGGCCTCCAGTACGAGAAACAACCTTCCAACATCATCCTCTGCTTCCTATCACCAAGACACTTAGCTATCTCTCCCTGGATCCCATGCAATTTAACCTTCCATAGTAGCTTACCATGGAATCTTATCAATGGTCTTACTGAAGTCCATATAGACTTCTACCACCCTGCCCTCATCGACCCTCCAGTTACTTCTTCCAAAGACTCAAATTCTTCAGACATAATCTTCCACACACAAAGTTGTATTGATTATTCCTAACATATGGTACAAAGGTTGTACACATTGGTACCAACGATGTAGATAGGAAGAGGGTACAAAATGACTCGGCTCCCTGGGACGATTCCAAACATCAACAACCCTCTGAGAGAAGAATTTGATCATCATCTCAGTCTTAAACCAGCATGAAGAGTGAATAGAGGGAGTTAAGAAGGAAACTAAAAAGCAGGACCTCATCTGGAGTGCTGCCTATGCCACGTGCCATTGAGGGTAAGAATAGGAAGATATGGCAGATGAATGTATGGCTGAAAAGTTGGTGCAGAGGGTGGGGTTTCAGATTTGTGGATCACTGGAATCTCTTGTGGGGAAGGTATGACCTGTACAAAAGTGATGGGTTACACCTGAACTCAAGAGGGACAAATGTCCTTGCGGGCAGGTTTGCTAGAGCTGTTGGGGAGGGTTTAAACTAGGTTGGCGGGGGGATGGGAACCAGACTGTCAGGTCAGATGATGGAGCAGTTGATATGAAGGTAGATACAATGTGCAGAGAGACTATGAGGAAGGATGGGCAGGGGATGGAGCATAAATGTAGTCAGTTGGATGGGTTGGAATGTTTTTACTTGAATGTGAGAAGTATTGATGAACTTACAGCATGGATCATTACATGGATTAAGATGTTGTGTCCTTGCAAGGGGAGGATTGGCTGCTTGATGTTCCAGGGTTTAGATGTTTCAAAATGGAAAAGGAAGGAGGTTAAGGTGGGAGGGAGGGGAAGGTGGCATTACTAATCTGCGATAGTATCACAGCTGCAGAAAGGGAGGACGTTGTGGAGGGATCATCTACTAAGTCAGTGTGGGTGGAATTCAGAAACAGGAAGGGAGCAATCACTCTATTGGGAGTATTCTACAGACCCCCCCCCCCCCCCCCCAGTAGCCGCTGAGGAGCAGATAAGTAGGCAGATTTTGGAAAGGTGCAAAAATAGCAGGGTGGTTGTCATGGGTGACTTCAATTTCCCTAATATTGATTGGCACCTAAGTGCAAAAGGTTTAGGTGGGGCAGAATTTGTTGGGTGTGCACAGGAAGGATTCCCGACACAGTTTGTGGAGAGGCCAACTGGAGGAGAGGCCATACTGGATCTAGTACTAGGCAATGAACCTGGTCAGGTGACAGACTGTTGGTGGGTGAGCATTTCGGAGATAGTGACCACAACTCCCTAACCTTTAGCATAGCCATGGACAAGGATAGGAGCAGACAATATGGGAAAGTTTTTAATTGGGGGAGGGCTAATTACAATGGTATTGGGCAGGAACTTGGGCGCATAAACTGGGAACAGATTTTCTCAGGGAAATACACAGAAGAAACATGGAGGTTGTTTAGGGAACACTTGCATGGAGTCCTGGATAGGTTTGTCCCCTGAGACATGGAAAGGATGGCAGGGTGAAGTATCCATGGTTGACAAGAGAAGTGGAACATTTAGTCAAGTGGAAGAAGGAAGCATACTTGGGGTATAGGAAGCAAATATCAGACAAGGCTCTTGAGAATTATAAGGTAGCCAGGAATGATCTTAAGAAGGAACTTAGGAGAGCTAGAAGGGGACATGAGAAGGCCTTGGTGAGTAGGATTAAGGAGAACCCCAAGGCATTCTGGATGTACATGAAGAACAAGAGGATGATTAGGGTGAGGGTAGGACACCTCAGGGATAAAGGGGGAGGTAGAGGAAGTAGGAGAGGTCCTGAATGAATACTTTGCTTGAGTGTTCACCAGGGAGAGGGACTTTGACGAATGTGAGGTCAGCGTAGAACAGACTAATGTGCTGGAGCATGTTGTGGTTAAGAAAGAGGCAGTGTTGGAGCTTTTGAAAGACATTAGGATAGATAAATCCCTGGGGCCAGACGGGATATACCCCAGGTTACTACAGGAAGTGAGGGAAGAGATTGTTGGGGCATTGATGATGACCTTTACGTTCTCCCTGGCCACAGGAATGGTACCAGAGGATTGGAGGATGGCAAATGTTGTTCCATTCTTCAAGAAAGGTAATAGGGATAATTCTGGGAATTATAGACCAGTGAGTCTTACATCATTGAAGGGCAAACTATTGGAGAGGATTCTTAAGGACAGGATTTATGAGCATCTGGAGAAGCAGAGTCTTATTAGGGATAGTCAACATGGCTTTGTGAGGGGCAGGTTGTGCCTCACGAGCTTAATTGAGTTTTTTGAGGAGGTGACAAAAGAAATTGATGAAGGTAGAGTGGTGGATGTGGTGTATGTGGATTTTAGTAAGGTGTTTGACAAGGTTTCCCATGGTAGGCTCATCCAGAAAGTCATGAGGCATGGGATCCATGGAAAATTGGCTGTGTGGATTCAGAATTGGCTTGGCCACAGAAGGCAGAGAGTGGTAGTAGATGAAGCGTATTCTCCCTGGAGGATGATGCCTAGTAGTGTTCCCCATGGGTCTATTCTGGGACCCCTGCTCTATGTGATTTTTTATAAATGACTTGGATGAGGAAGTGGAGGAATGGGTTAGTAAGTTTGCAGATGACACAAAGATTGGGGTGTTGTGGATAGTGTAGAAGGTTGTTGTGGATAGTGTAGAAGGTTGTTGTAGGTTACAATGGGATATAGACAGGATGCAGAGTTGGGAGGAGAAGTGGAAAATGAAGTTCAATCTGGAAAAGTGTGAAGTGATACACTTTGGAAGATCGGACTTGAAGGTGGAGTACAGGGTTAATGACAGGATTCTGAGCAGTGTGGAGGAACAGAGGGATCTTGGAGTCCAAGTGCAGAGATCCCTTAAAGTTGACATGCAAATTGATTGGGTGTTTAAGATGGCATATGGTATGCTGGCCTTCATTAGCCAGGGGATTGAGTACAAGGGCCGCGAGGTAATGTTGCAGCTCTATAAAGCTCTTGTTAGACCACACTTTCTGATCTCCTTATTATCGGAAGGATGTGGAAGCTTTAGAAAGGGTGCAGAGGAGATTTACCAGTATGCTTCCTGGATTAGAGAACATGCCTTATGAGGAAAGATTGAGCGAGCTAGGGCTTTTCTCTTTGGAGCACCGAAGGATGAGAGGTGAATTGATAGAGGTGTATGAGACTGAGAAGCATAGATAGAGTGGACAGCCAGCACCTTTTTCCAAGGTTGGCAATGGCCAATACCAGAGGGCATCTGTTTAAGGTGAGTGGAGGAAAGTGGGCCGAAAGGCTCGTACTGTTCTATGTTCTAACCCCTGTTTTTGCAAGCACGGGTGTATCTTATCCCTCAGAAGCTCCTCCAATAACTTACATAGCACAGATGTTCGGCTTACTGGTCTATAGTTCCCAGGTTTTTCTTTGCAGCCCTTCTTAAATAAAGGCACAACATTAGTAATCCTCCAGTCTTCCGGCACTTCACTCGTCACTAATGGTGATGCAAATATCTCAGCCACAGCTGCTGCAAATTCTTCTCTAGCTTCCTACAGTGTTCTTGGATATATCTGATCATGCCCCGGAGATTCCAGCACATCCTCTTCAGTAATGTGGACTATCCTCAAAATCTCCCCATTAACTATCCCAAGTTCTGAAGTCTTTATGTCTTTCTCCACGATAAAAGCATTCATTGTGGACCTTGCTAGTCTTGTGTGGCTCTACACAAATATGTCCACTTTTGTCTTTGAGGGGCTCTACTGTCTCTTGTTAGTCTTTTTCCCTTAATATGCATAAAATGTCTTTGGATTCTCCTGAATCTTCCCTGCCAAAGTTACCTCATGTCCCCCGTTGTAAGACAAGTTCGAGGGTCTCAAGGGACAAGGAGTCTGGACACAGTCTTTGGAGTTATTATGTTTATTTATAAAAGACAAAAATGGGAACAAACGCACACATACACACGCACACTGGTGATCGCGATCGTGGGGGTAATCGCAACAAGGGTGAGATGCACACACGGACACACAACAAACTGGGTACAAACGATCAAGGAAGAAACAATACGATGCCTGCCACCCCTCGACTCAGTGCAGGCATGGTTCTACACTACAAGGAATCTACTTAGGACACTCCTAACATTTATGGAAGTGCCCACTCTTACCAATGGTCTCTTTAGCATTGTTTCATGATTCCTGGAGCAATCAAAAGAGAGAAAACCATACACATGTGGCACTCTTTATAGTGCCGGAGGGCTGGGTGGTCCAAACGAGCCAATAGCCCAAGGCCAGGTACACAGGTGTTTACAGAGGCCAATGGTCAAATGTGGACTAATTGGTGGGTGGAGCCAGACCTTGATTGACAGTGATGTTACCTTTGACCAGGTGATCAGTGGTGTCATGTGACAGCCATGGCTCTTCACAATACACCCCCTTTTTCCCCTATACTCCTTTAGGGATTTGCTTGATCCCAGCTGCCTGTACCTGACCTATGCCTCTTTATTTTTCCTGACCAGAGCCTCAATGTCCGTTGTCACCCAGGGTTCCCAACGCGTGCCAGCCTTGCCCTTCATTCTAGCAGGAACATGCAGAACTTGAACTCTCAATATCTCACCTTTAAAAGCCCTTCACTTGTTGGATATCCCTTTGCCCGCAAACAACCTTCTCCAATCAACTTTTGCGAGTTCCTGTCTAAAACAGTGAAAATTTGCTTTGCCCAATTTAGGAATTTAACTTGTGGACCAGATCAATCCCTTTCCTTAACTAATTTAAAGACTAATAGAACAATGGCAAATGGTCCCAAAGTGCTCCCCCACTGACACTTCAGTCAGTTGTCCTACCCTATTTCCCAAGAGTAGGTCAAGCTTTGCTGTCTCCTTAGTAACACCTTCTATATATTGCCTGAGGAAACTTTCCTGAACACACTTAACAAATTCCACCCCATCTAAGCCCCTAGCACTATGGAAGTCCCAGTCTATATTAGGAAAGTTAAAATCCTCTACTATGACAACCCTAATATTCTTGTAACTCCCTGCAATCTCCTTGCACATTTGTTCTTCTAATTCCTGTTGACTATTAGGGAACCTATAGTACAACCCCAACAAGGTGACCATCCCCTTCTTGTTTCTCAGCTCTATCCATAAAGCCTCACTGGATGATCCCTCAGTAATTTCATCTGTGACTACTGCTGTGACATTCCCCTTAATCAGAAATGCAACTCCCCCTCCTCTCTTTCCTCCATCTCTATCCCTGTAGCCTGGAACATTTAGCTGCCAGTCCTGTTCCTCCCTTAGTCATGTTTCTATAATGGCTATAATATCCCAGTCCCATGTAGCTATCCATGCCCTGAGTTCATTTGCCTTACCTGTCAGACCTCTTGCATTAAACTAAAAGCAATTTAATCCAACAGTCTTTCCTCGCTTCCTGCCTTGCTGCTGCCTGGTTTGTCTATGAATGTTTTGTTGTTGAATTCTGTCTTCCAGCCTCCCATCTGCCTCACTGCTGCTTTGGATCTTGCCCCCTGCCAGTCTAGTTTAAACCCTAACAAAGTCAATGTGCCAGCCTGGCAATGTTCAACAATTGAATTAGTTCAACAGAGAAGGGCGAGGTTTCTGGATTTTCACAAGGTCTTCTATGAAAAAGTCCTCCCACTTTCATTCATCTCAACATCAGGGTCTCAGTATCTACCCAATCAAAGATAGGAATCTGGAAAAGGAAAAAAAAATATGGATAACACATCGACATAATTTTGTGCATGTTTTGGTGTGTTTATGCTGATTTCCACTGCAGGTCTTTCCCATTGAGAAACTGGTTTGGGCATTTCATGGTTCACTGATTTTGCACATGAAGCGATCACCAACATGTACATTGCATGCTTCAGACTTGTCGAAGGTGACTGGATCAAAAGACCATCACCTATGATCTTTTGTAGTTCATTCAATCAAAGAAGTACAAAACACAACAGGTCAGGAGCTATACAACATTTAAAGGATCCCCATAGGCAATCTATTTATTATCATTGACCTCATGTGGGGTTGCCAGGGAGAGTTTACTTTAACAGTGCTGAGCTGCTTCCCAGCAGGCAGTTGGTGAATGAGGCAGCAGCTGGGAGTTCAGGCTCCAGCTGCCACCTGTGATCCACAAGGTGGCTTCTTTAACTGGAAAACCACATTAGTCATTTCTCAAAGCAAGGATGTCCCAAATTAGCAACTCTTTTTGGTGTTGATAATGGGCAAAATCCAATTTTTAGGCTCAAGCCACTTAATATTTTAAAGACTTGTTGAGCTTCTAAACTTAAAGTAATACAATCCAGGCTCATGTAACTGTCCCTATGCTGTAATCATGGTACAATTTTGATGTATCTGCATTTTAAGCTCCTCTAGGCCAAAGGACTAGAACTTTGTCACTTTGTCTCTGTTCATGATAGAGCAGACCTGGTAAAGGCAAATGTTTTTCTTCTGGGATTGCCCATCATTGCAGGGAGTGGAGACTGCAGAAAGAATGTTGGGCAGCAGATTATGGGGAAGGGAGTGTGGAGAACATGATCCCTGGAGAAGACCAAGGATTGGGGAGGTGATCACGATGAGTGGAGTTTAGGGATAGGGAGGGGGGATGGGGAAAGGAAAGGATCATAGGGAGGGAGATTGGCAGAGGCTCGAGTGAAGATCTCGGGATATGAGAAGGATACGCGGGGCGGGTGTGGTGGTGGTGGTGGTGTTGGTGGGGGAGGGTGCGAGGATGCTAGTGAGTGGGGCTGAAGAAGTGATCAGTGTGAAGAAGTTTGGGAGGAATCCTGGTGGAGATCAGCGGTCAGATAAAGTTTGGTGTACAGTGAAGAAGATTGGTGGGAGTGGGGACTGAATAACCATAAGGACATTGACAAAGACTGGAAACCCATTGGAAGGCTAACATGGGGCAGTGGGTGATCATTGTGAATAGAGGATAAAACCAGAAACAACCTTAAGAAAGATTGATCCAATAGATTCCTGGCAGTGGCCCTCGCAGGGACAGGCCCTTTAACTAATATTGCAACAGGTCTCCAGTTAAGACCTATTCCAATGTTCAAGTTCCTTTCTGCATGTGAACTGCACATGTGGAGTTATAATTCATGCCATGATGCCAGTCATGCGTCATGTATGCTGATTGATATTATTATGAAAGCCAGATGGAGCCACGTCACATGTATGCAAGGCTTGGAATGAATTTTCAAAATTCCATTTTTGTAATCAGAATTTGTATAAACTACATTTATGGACTGCGTAAAATATTTGTTACACCATGTGAGGTAATAACTTGGCTGATGTGCCTCATCTGTGACTGAGGGCCCAAGACCAAATACAATCCCTTGGATCGAACCTGAATAATTCTCTGCACTGCTGAACCATTATTTTCTTCGAGAGATTTCTTCTCATGGATAAATATCATGTAATGCCATTCACTCCTCCACAGTTCTTAGATCTCATCATTAAAGAACTATACTGATGAGTCATTTCTGGATTCAAATTGGATGGCATCGCCGTTCCCATGTTGAAATCATTCATCCATAATTCTTCCTTTTTATTTAGTCTGTTTATATCCTTTATAAATTTCTTTTCAACCTACATATCTTCTAGTATGATGTCATCTTCAAACTCGAGTGTACAGTTCTCAGTTTCTTAATGCATATTACTTAATTTATATTGTGAAAAGCTTTGACCCTGGATAGATCATTGGGAACATTATTTTTCATATTTACAAATCAGAGTACATTCCCTTTAGTACATTCCCTTTAACCCTTCTCTTGATCTCCTAACTCACAAACAAATGCCAACCCATGTCACAAAGCTACTTCTATCTTTGTTCATTGTTATTTTTGCTAAAGATCTCTTGTACCGAAACTTAACAAATACCTTTTGGAAGTTCATCTTCTGCCTTCTAGGGTCCACAAACCCTATTCATCCAGGTTAGTCTAATTGGAGTTGCTCATTTAGTCACTTATAACTTGACCATTTAACAGTTCTTACTTGGTACCAGTGACATTTCAACAATTAGGGGTCAGTTGGAGATGAACGAAGCCCACTTCTCTCAGAGGGTTGTGGAGGCAAGATCATTGAATGTGTTCAAGGCCAAGGCAAGACTTTTGAGATGCACTCGGAAACCCTGAGTAATTGGCTAAAGGAATGCATCACCTCACAAGCCTCCCATTCATCCACTTAGTCAGCCATCTCCTGCCCTATCTGTTGTTCCCACACTGGCCACTTCAGTAGCCACAATACCACAGCAGAATCAAGTCCTCTTTGATCACAAGGGACTGCTTAAGATGAAAGAAAACGTTCATCAGCATTTCCCTATCCTCATGGTGGTGAACTCCTCACCAGATATAACTAAATTAAAAGAAGTTAGCTGCTTATATTCTCTCTTTCTGGATCAGCAGAAATGTGTCCAAGTGCTCAGTTGCCAGGTGTGAAGTTAGACACATGCATACCTATCTTTGGGGTGCAGCGCAGAAAACAAAGTGGAGTCTGCTGCATATGCCTGCAACTTTGCCACATGTCGTAGCAGATGTAATCTCTGTGAAGCTGTATGCAGCCAACGTTTATGCAAGTATGTGGAACGGGCACAGTGTGATGCAAATCAGTTTGCAGCACTGGTTTGAAGTCAGTTTTGCCACCTTGCACCTCCATGATTGAGCCAACACCCTCTGTTAATCTTGTACAGCTGAAGGATCACATTCCCTTTATCTAAACTTGGATAACTTGCCTTTTGCTTGAATACCAGTCCTGAAAACAAGTTATGACAGAGGTAATTCAGACAACATTACTAATTATCTGAAAGACATGACAAAAATACAACCATTTTGTCTGATTAAAATCAAATTCAGAAAATGCACAGGACTAAAGAAGTCAGATTTTGACATCAGTGAGGTGATTTTGCGCCAACAACTTATGAGAGCAGATGTTCTGGGAAATGGAATTCAGAAATGGTGAATAAAACAAGGCAGATGACAGATTAGAATGCTCCTAATCTTTTTAAGATGTACTCAATTTGGACAGGGTCCAAACTTTATGACATTCTTTTTCCTGGAGTGACTCAAGGACATTAATAAGGAGCAGTAAGTGTGTTACCTCATTTCTGCAGTTGCTTGACTTGGTTCTATGCCAACTTCTTTGCTGTTGGCATTAATATTGTTATATTATTTCTAAAACTCCACAAAAATACAATATTTGCCTGTTACATCTGTCATTTTAGTGTGCCATCCTCCCCTGAGATCTAGTCAGAAGAACCTTAGAACTCAGGTTTTAAGGATAAATATCTAACCCTGTATTTTTCTAGTGACTTTGAATTATTTTCCAGATTCATTAGTTAATAGCCATCTTAACAGTGCAATTTGAGTTTTTGCCAAACATAGAATTTACTCAGCATCTACTCCAACAGTCCTTTAGTAAATTTGCCCTCAGAAGAAGGACATTATGGAATGATTTGTATTCATATCACAGCCCACTGGATTGAGAAATAAAGATGGTAATTGTTATAATGTCTATGTTCTCTGTTGGCTATAAACCTAATGGTACTCACTTTTGAGAGTAATTCAAGAACATTATTACATACACTATATATGACTAAAAAAAACTGATATTTTCTGCTTTTTAAGTCTGACCTATTTATTATAATTTTCCAGCCTTTTATGCTGAAAAATGTTTTCTTTTTCTCCTGAATGATTGATAGATTGTTGACTTAAGGCCATTAAGGACATTAATCTTTCACGCTGCACCTGACCTACCTCATTCTACATTCATTAACCTTAAAGAATGTGGAAGGGGATCAGTGAAAAGCTTTTTTTCTCACCTGGTGTCTCTGGTGATTCTTAAGAAGCAGAAGTAATTGGATGAAGGACATGACCAGTATTGAGCAACAGTGAACTCATTGCTCAGCAACTAGGAAAAGGTTTCTCAACAACAGTATGATATTAAAGCCCATAGATATGTCCAAGTGGAGTTAGAGGAATACGTTTGGTAAATAATTTTATATTACTTTCTTAGAAATAGTGAAACTTCCATAGTGTCAAAGATTAAAATATTCTTATACTATGCCAATAATTTAAGGTGGTTCTTTTTATAAAGTCATGGCAAATAGATGTGCCATTGAATGCTTGTTAAAGAAGAGATACTTTTAATCTTTTATGTTAATTTTATTTTATTGTGTCACCATAAATTAAATAATTTTGAAGCATAGATACAATGGGAAATCTGGCAAATTTTTTATTCACCTAAGAAAATAGGCAAAGGCAATTTTCAAATCTCATTCAAATATAATTTGCCTTTCATAAATCCATGTTGAATTTGCCCAGTTCTATTATGATTATTTTCTCAGTACCCAATTAGCAATTCCAGCATTTCCCCTACTACAGATATCAAGTTTACTGGTCTATTGTTCCCATTTTTCTCTTTCTCTCATTTTTAAAAAGTGAGGTTGTATTAACCAATCTGTGGAAGCCATTCCAGAAGCTATGGAATTTTGGAAGATGACTGTTATTGCATCCTCTATCGCCTTAGCCACCTCCTTCAAACCCTTAGGATGCAGGTCGTCAGGTACAGGGAATTTTGCACTTGTCAGTCCTATTACAATCTCAATTACAATGTTTTTAGCGTTTCAGTCATGATGAACCCGTAGCTGTCCACGATTTCTAGGAGGTTTTCAATTTTGTCTTCCATGAAGACAGACAAAAAATATTTGTTTCGTTTCTCTGCCATTTACTTATTTCCCAAATATGCATTCTCTTGTCTAGGTCTGTAAGATCACACAGCATCCTTTCATTTTTATACATCTGTAGAAGTTTTTATAGTCCGTTTTTGTTTTCTGCAAGTCTACCCTCATTTTCTACTGTTGCTTTCTTAATCAAAATCTTGGCTCTCCTTTGCTGAATTTTGAAATGTCTATGCAACAGGCAACATTATAAACTATTCTACCCCTTTGTAACCCCCTTCCTCCCGCCATCCTTCTCTTCCACTTTCCCTATCTCTTTTAAAAACTAATTATCCTGGAATATTTAATCCCCAACCTTGGTCATTTTGTAACCACATCTGTAATGGTCATTATCACACTAATTTATTTCTGTTTGGTCCATTAATTTATCTACATTTTTACGAATGCTCTGTACATTCAGGTAAAGAATATTCAACCTTGCATTTTTACCATCGTTCCCTGTTCTGACTTTAATTCCAGGTACATGCTTATACTTTCCCTTCCTCACAGACTCTGGTTATCATTACCCATTTTTCTACACTTGCTTTGGCCTTTAACTTTCTAAATTTCCCCTCACCAGAAACCTCAACCTCAATATTTAAATTAAAATCTTATCCACAGCTTAGAGAGTTATTTGATTCACTAGGCTACTGGTCCCAGCCAGATTCATTGAAGTCATTCCCAATGGAAATACTCCCTGCTTCCTTAGTACAGATGTCAAGGGCGATTGAAGCCAACTTTCTCAAATTTCTCACAACATAGAAGGAGGTCGCCTGGTCAAACAAGTGTATGCTGTCTTTCAGAACAACCCCATCAATCCCATTCCCTCATTTATTCCCCTATAACTGATTCTCTCTTACATATCCATCCATTTCACACTGATTTACCTACCACGCACTATGTTAGTGGTAAATGTTACAGAGACCAAGTAACCTTCCAACCAACACATATTTGGGATGTAGGAGGATACTAGAGCACCCAGGGGAAACCCACGAGGTCACAAGGAGAATGTGAAAATTGCACACAGACAGCACCAGAGCTCGGGATTGAACCTGGGTTGCTGCAGTTGTATGGCAGCAGTACGAGCAGTACTACCTGCTGTGCCACTGTGCTCTCCCTACTGTTTCTCTCATTTCTCTCAAACCAATCTTTGAGTCATGAATTCAGTTTCCTGATCTGACTTATGCTCTGTCAGTTTATATGTTCCTGCCTCTGGACCACCCTGTCCAAAAGCAAGGGTGATGTGTAACAAGGCAACAACATCAGGTTGCCCTCTTGGGCAACTGCAATGTGCAGGTTTCCTTTTCTTGCCTGTGGGCCTCTGATTCTGTGGTGCAGATGTGGAATGGTTGAAAGGTAATTGCATGAATTTTAATTCGTTTTACTGATTCTCTGTGTTGAAGTCTACACAATGCAACAGTGCAAGGTATTAAAGATAAAATGCATCATTCATGTAAAGGGGTTGCATTGTCCATATATGTACTTGTGTTTCAGGTGAACCTCAGTTTACTTCATGAAAAGGAAGTCATTTGTATGGAAAGGATGGCTTTTCCCAGATTTAAGTAACTTAAATGGGGATGTGGAAGAAATCTGTGCAAAGACCTTGATGAAGGTCAGAAGACAGTGTAACTGCTCCCTTAGCTTAAAGTAATTAGTGGAATGATCTGCAACTCTTCAGATCTGCAACAGGAGATATTATCTTCATGAACTTTTCATTAAACTGGTCTGTGTTTCGGTCAGAAGCAGAGGGTGTGCAGTGGAATGTAGATATTTTATCGCCAATTTCTGAGGAAATTGAAGGAAAATCATGCATCCCCCTCCACACCCAACTTCCCCCCTCCCCCCACCTTCGTCCAAGGGGCTAAGTGTGGATATATGTTCAAATAAATTATTTGAGGCATTGTTGTATGGGGTCAAGCATCTCTTAACAAACAGTTACATCAGTCCAGCAGGAAACATCTAAGGGCTTGAATCTCCCTATTTTTTAATCTATTTTCACACACACTGTGACTGATGTTACCATGACTTAGCACAGTCGGTTCTGCAGGTGAGTAATGCAGCCTTCCACTTGGCTACCAGTGATGTGGGGGCCCTTCGTTGAGAACAACATGACAGTGCAGATTTCTTCCCAGAAAGAACTGGCGTTCTGTACCTGCAATAAAGTAAAGCAATGTCATGGATGGTTGGTGTTAAACCTGCATTGGTGGAAATCAGTGACTCTAAAAGAGCCAGGAATTGAAAAGTAAACTTCCCCATTCTGACAACAAGGTTGCCATTCTTCGTTAAGCTGTTGAAGTGCTCAGGTTTTCTGCAATCCTAAAATGTAGGTGCAGACTGTAATTCTGTGAATGGTTTGTAAGTTAACATGCGGCAGTGAATGAATATGTCATCTGCATTTGCTAAAAGAGCTGTCTATCAGTTTAAAGCTGTGTGAAACATTCAGACTTTCATGCATGTCAATCTAGTGAGCAACTTTTGCACTATAAGAATTGTGCTTTGCATCTTTTCAAGGGACCAAAAGGCATCCAACTATACTGCAGCACAGCCTCTGACTTAGGGACAATGAAACCAAGATGTGTTTGATCGTATCTGCTTGTGAAAGAATTCACAAACAATTAAGCTCCAGCCTCCAATTCAGGCTCTTTTGGAAAAGATGCTTGTCAGCAGGGTGATTGAAATGTTGTTTATTCTTTCTGTACTGAGGGCCAGAAGAAGGGAAAAACTTACAGTCAGGCTTTAGCACCAAAGGCTCTAATGGAGGATCCCAAAGGTGTGTGTGTATTGCCAGAGGCTTGACTCCAAGAAATCAGCAGAGGTGTCCAGTCAGATATAAATATTTCATTATTATTCAAAGTTAATATAAAAAGAGTGCACAGTAAATAACACATGTATTTAAATCATTTGTCCAAGAGTGATCCCTGTTGCATTTCCAGTAGGAACAGGCTGACCAAGTGACTCTCTGACCTTGCTGGTGAAATGGACTGAGGTGGAACCTAGAACAGAAAAATCCAGAGCCGACATGTTGCAAAGTTCACAAAGAAAGTGATGCAGGCAATGGGGAATAACAGAGAGCTTTCGCAAGCAAAGAACAAGATTCGCCCCGTTTTGTTTTATGCCAGATGATCCCACATTAGTTGAATGCCCAGTCTACTGATCATTAAGCCAATTAGCAAATAACACCCCACTTCCTCCCTCAGCAACAATACTCTCTTGCTGAGAGTGGATGGGGATGACTGCTGGTGGTCTCATATTGAGAGTGGTTGGCAAGGGAGAACCATGACACATTTTTCCATATCTCACCATTTCACCTTTCTCAGATTTTCTATCTACCGATCTTTAAAGTAGCAGGAATGGTGGACAAAGTGTTAAAAAGGGACATGGATGTCTTCCATTCTCAATGAGGCATGGAATATAAGAGCAGCGAGGTTATGTTAGAACTGTATGCAATCCTAGTTGGGTCACAGTTACAGTACAGTACAGTTGTTGTCACCATGTTTCAGCATGGAGGAGGTGCAGAGAAGATTTATGAGGTTGTTGTCAGGGGTGGAACATTTTAGTCATGAAGAAAGTGATGAGTTTGTTTTCTTTGGAACAGAAGAGGCTAAGGAAAGATTTAATGACTGTGAATAAAATTTTGAGGGACCTAGTCAATAGAATGACCTACTTCTGTGTGAAAAGAGGTGAAAAAGCTGGAAATGGGAGTGGTGGAAGTGGAGTGGGGAATGTAAGATAAGATATCTTCATTAGTCACATATACATCCAAACACATTCTCTCTTCTCTCCTCTTCCATCAGGTAGAAGATACAAGTGCCTGAGGGCACGTACCACCAGACTTAAGGACAGCTTCTACCCCACTGTGATAAGACTATTGAACGGTTCCTTTATACAATGAGATGGTCTATGATCTCACGATCTACCTTGCTGTGACACTTTACTCTGTACTGTTACTGTTTTTACCTGTACTACATCAATGCACTCTGTACTAACTCAATGTAACTGCACTGTGTAATGAATTGACCTGTACGATCGGTTTGTAAGACAAGCTTTTCACTGTACCTCAGTACAGGTGACAATAATAAACCAATACCAATACACAGTGAAATGCATTTTTGCGTAGAGTGCTCTGGGGGCGGATTAGAAGAGGCATGGAGAAAAATGTTTTCACCTGGAGGATGAAACTCACTGTCTAAAGGCAGAAATCTTCACCATTTTGAAAACTCTTTTGCTGTGTACTTGAAGAACTATGACCTACAGAGCTGTGAATCTAAATTTTGACCATCAAGTGGGTGATGGACTGAATTACCTCCTCTTGTGTAGTAACCTTTTTATGGTTCTATGAACATACATTCTGGAGAAATGGCATAAATAACCATTTATCCCAAAGTGAGAGTGGAGTGGCATCAGTCAAGTAAATGTCTGTTGTGGGCGGATGGTACACTTTGCATCAGATCCTGCCAATGTTAAAGAAAAGGATGTAAGCCAACAATTGAAGGACACCAAACCCTTCATGGTTACAGTGTTAAATAGGACATTGGTGATTCCCCGCTCCTTACACCCTTCCCTCACCCGAGATGTTGATGGTGTAGGTTTTAATAATGGTACTACTGCTGAAGGTCAGTGGGTGATTGATGGCTTTGTCCCTGTTAAGGAGATTGCCAATACACAATGTCCATGTGCTGTGAATATTACCTGTCACTCTCAGCCCAAATCTGGATGTTAACCAGGTCCTACTGGGAGCTGAGCAGCACTATTTCATTACTAAGCAGAGCCAAGTGCTGGAATAAAGTAAAATTGCAGAACTGCCTTGGACAAGATTATCATTATTTGGGATTGTTCAAAGTGACTATATCTAACATCCATTGTCACAGACTCAGCTGTCTGAGTGAGAAAGATAAGAATATACATGATTATTATCAGGTAAAGCTCTGTGAATCGTTTCACTGAAAGATAATTGAATGAAATTCCAAGATATTAAACAAATATTGAAATGTCACTATTTTATCCTGCTAGGGATGAAGTCCTCTTGTATGGAGAAAATTTCTATGGGGTACTACCAAAATTCCACCATACTTTTGATGGACTCCTTGAAAGAATACCATAAATAACCATTTATCCCAAGAGCTCTAACAAAGTTGGTGTGCACAATCATGAGAATCCCAGTAGAAATCCCAGACAATAGAATTGCACCAAAACAGAAATTTTAGTTTGAACAAGACTTTTATGGCCTTCTGCAGCTCCACCCTGAAGCTGGTTAACAGCGCAATATTTTTCATGCTCTTCTCCTTGCACTGTTTAATGTTCTCCAAGTTAGTATCCTGTATCTTTTCAAGTGTTGTAATCAATGTAGCATCAGTCATCAATTGTGGCAATGCATTGCACATTCTGCTAACTTCTGTGTGAGAACATTTGTTCTTGACTCTTGTTATCTGTATGCCATGCTTAGCTTGAGATAATGGCTTCCCCTCTTTGATTTATCTACCGATGCAGACATCTATCTAAAGAAAGAACTCTTAGGCATATAATGGCCTCAGCACATCCTCAAGAGATCTCAAAGCACTTCAAAGTCCATGAATTACTTTTAAAGTATAGTTACAGAGGATGGCAATTAAGTTTACACTTTCTTTGAAAGACACCTACCAATAAAGATTAAATGCCTTCAGGTAAAGTGGGAGTATGTAATAAAAACTTCCCCTTCTTTGGGTGTTCATTTAGTATTCAGCCTGTGTCACACAAAATATCCCTATTTCCATTTCCACACCAATTAGGATTGTTGTCTGCATTTTAAAATTTTCTAAATTATAAGCTGTTTTATGTGAAAATTTACACCCACCTGGAAGTGAATTCAAATTTTCCAAAAATAACTCAAGATTATGATAGGAGTCAGAGGCATTTGTTTTCTCACTTTGGTTACTAAACAAACCAAGTTGAAGAGGCTGTCAACTCTTAATGTATTAAATTTGTCTGTCCATCTTAAATGACAGAGAGAGAGAGAGAGAGAGAGAGAGGAGAGAGGAGAGAGAGAGAGAGAGAGAGAGAGAGATGGGCTGATTAAACATTATAAAGACAGAAGCACAAAACATGACTGTATGGCAAGTGACAGTGTTTTGCATTTTCCTTCATTTTCTCTGCCTTGGAAGTATTGTTTCTCTACCATCATAATCCTTAGCCCCATTAAAATGGATCACAATGCTACTTCTTGTCAAAATGCACCATTTGGGATTACAGATCCTGTCGAGATAAAAATGAGGTTTTGCACCTTATCAAATTTTATGATGTGTTTCTATCATTCCCACTAAGTATTTTATAAATTGATGTTCCTTATCCAACAGATAACCGTAAAAAATTGTCCTGTTTCATTTCTTTGATTTTTCCAATCAATTTCACGATGCTTTGAATGTACTTCTCACAAACGACCTCAGTCATTTCAGGACATACCTATCATTTACCTGTGAGATGGCAATTCCATATATTATAATTAATGAACGTTGGCATTGTTTCATTGCTAAACTGCAGAATAATTAGAAATATGCTATTATTTTTAAAGTGATTAGCAAAAGTAGGTTCCTTTAGATTAACTGAAAAGGTAAATTTCAGGAAAAATGTTAAAAGGGACAAAATAAAAAAAGTGGGAAAATGTGTTTTGAGATATTTAAAATCTGTTGTTAAAACTATATTTTAAATGCATGTTTTAATCTAAAATTAATGTTGCAGTGATAATTATCATTGTCTTATTTCATAATGTTGATGCTATTTATTGAGTCATAAAGCTGAAAGAAATAAAATGGTCAAATGTGAATTACTCTTGACCAGTTGATGTTGTTATTACAATTCAGAGCTGACAGCATTATAATAAAGACACTGCAGTACAGAATTACCTTTCTTTCAAACATGTCCTTGAACTCAAGTTCCTACAACGTCTGTCACTGTTAGTTTCTTCACACTTTGTTTATACTGCAGCCATCACCCTTACAAGATTTGCATTATCGCTTGTCTACCAATAATTAAATGCTATGTTCTTAAGTGGTTTGGCATTCTTCCATCTGTGTGAGATGATGGAAGCCAATGTAACTTTCAAACTTTGATGACACCAAATCATATACTGCATTTCTGTTAACAACTAAAGTTGATCCTGGAAAGACAGTCTACCACATGCCACACAACTGAAGGTATCATTGACTAATGATGTAAAGTGATCTGTAGTTCTGTAGTCCCAGTCACAGTATTGATGAGTACGATAAAGTTGTTGAAATCACTGGTCTTCATTGTCATGCATCCATACTGCTTCCAGTGGAGTGTTGTTGAGTCATAAAGACACAATGCCTATCTCAAAAGTTTCTTTGACACTAATAGTGAGAGAGAACATGGTGCAGGCATGGGGAAGGAGATACACAAGCTCTTCCTGAGCATCCAGTGCAGCATCATCACCATCCTCTTCTGTCATAAGGTCCATTTTCCCACGTGATAATCAATGTTGAAGGTTCTCATATCACTCTCATTCATATCCTTATAAAGAGCTTTGGGTGCGCTACTGCTCTTTTGGCTTAAGCCACCTCCTCATGAACTATATCCTTGTGGAAATAATGAAGAAGGGATGGATTTCCAGACACATATTCAAGCGCTCAACGGCCAACCTAAATGAGTATGTCACTGCTGTCACAGACTTCATCAGCAAGTGTGTAGAAGACTGTGTACCAGAGAGGTCAATCGGGTGTTCCCAAACCAGAAACCATTGATAAACCAAGGGATCCACTCCCTACTGAAGTCCAGGTCTGCGGTGTTCAAATTGGGTGACCCTGACCTATATAGGAAGTCAAGGTATGACCATCGTAAAGCCATCAGGGATGCCAAGAGACAATACCAGTCCAAAGTTAAGTACCTGACCAGCTGCCAGTTGTGACAGGGCTTGCATGCTACAAAACAAAGTCGGACAGCATCGCTGACATCAGCACATCCCTCCTCAATGAGCTCAATGCTTTCTATGCACATTTAGAACAGAAGGCCACTGAAATGACCCACCTGCCCCGACAGACTCCAATGCACCTGTGCCTTCAGTCACCATTGCAGACGTCAGATCAGCCTTCCAGAGAGTGAATCTGCGGAAAGCATCTGGCCTGGGTGGAGACCCCGGCTGCGTCCTTAGATCCTGCATGGATCAGCTGGTGGTAATATTTGGGAACATTTTTAACCTCTCCTTATTCCAGTCTCCAATTTAAGAAGGCCCCTAACAAACCAATGCCAAAGAAAAACAAGGTAACGTGCTTTAATGACTACTGCCCAGTGGCTCTGACATCCACCATCATGAAGTGCTTCGAGAGGCTGGTCATGGAATGCATCAATGCCAGCCTCCCATATAACCTCGACCCACTGCAACTCACCTACTGCCGAAACAGATCCACGGCACACGCCATCTCCATGGCCCTATACTCATCCCTGGAGCAACTGGATAGCAAAGGCACCTATGTCAGACTCCTATTTATTGACTACAGCTCCACCTTCGATACTATAATTCCAAACAAACTCATCTCCAAGCTCCTAGACCTAGGACTCGGCACCTCCCTCTGCAACTGGATCCTTGACTTCTTGTCAAGCAAGTCAGGATAGGGAGCAACACGTCTGCTATGATCATCCTCAACACTAGTGCCCCACAAGGCTGTGTCCTCAGTCCCCTACTTTACTCCCTATACACTCACAACTGTGTGGCCAGATTCTGCTCTAACTCCATCTACATGTTCGCAGATGACACCACTGACTGTCAAATAATGATGAGTCGAAGTACAGGAAGGAGATAGAGAGCCTAGTGGCATGGTGTCAGGAGAACAACCTTTCCCTCAATGTCAGCAAAACAAAAGAGCTGGTCATTGACTTCAGGAAGCATCAATGTTCTGTATGCATCAATGGTGCTGAGGTGGAAATGGTTGAGAGCTTCAAATTCCTTGGTGTAAACATAACCAATAACTTGTCTTGGTCCAACCATATGGATGCTATGGCCAAGAAAAAAACACCAGCACCTCTATTTCTTAAGAGGGCTAAGGAAATTTGACATGTGCCCATTGACCCTCACCAATTTTTATAGATGCACCATTGACAGCATCCCATCTGCTTGGTATAGTAACTGCTCTGCACAAGACTGCAAGAAACTGCAGAGAGTTGTAGACACAACTCAGTCATTAGAAAAACCAGCCTTCCCTGCATGGAGGCTCAACAAAGTGTAGATGCTCTGCCTACACCTCCCGCTTCCTTGGGAAAGCAGCCAGCGTAATCAAAGACCCCACCAACCCCAGACATTCTCTCTTCTCCTCCCTTCCATTGGGCAGAAGATACAAAAACTTGAAAACACACACCACCCGGCTCAAGGACACTTTCTATCCTGCTGTTATAAGACCTCTTGTACGTTAAGGATGAACTTTTGACCTCACAATCTACCTTATCATGGCCCTTGCACCTTATTGCCTACCTGCACTGCACTTTCTCTGTAACTGTAACTGTAACACTATATTCTGGATTCTGTTATTCCTTTTCCCTTGTATTATCTAAAAGTACTTCTGTTTTGTATGTATGGCTTGCAAAACTAAGTTTTTCACTGTATCTCAGTACATATGGCAATAATAAATCAATACCAATATCATTTTTTTCTTCCATGAGATGTCAAGAACACACTACCAATATTGAAGGTGGGAGCTGTTGAGTCATCTTTCTTTGCAGCTGTTTGAGAGTTATGGGGTCATAAAGTTATACAGCATGGAAATAGGCCCTTTGGCCCAACTCGTCCATGCTGACCAAGTTGTCTACTTGAGTTAGTCTCACTTCTCCGCATTTGGCCCATATTCCTCTTAACATTTCCTATCCACGTACCTGTCTAAATGTCTTTTAAATGTTATAACTGTACCCATCTCTACCACTTCCTTTTCAGTCTATGTTTCACCATCATACAGCGAGATGCTAACAGTGCAAACTTTCTAGATTAGAATCTTCCTCTGAAGGATGAGGTTGTTACTCTTCCATGGCCATTTTCTCAAACAGCCAAAGTTGGTGGCCTTATTGAGTTCCTTATCAAGAGTAATATTCTTTTTGCAATGGACCCAAGGTAGTAGAACATGTTGACCATTTCCAGGGAGTTTTGTTGAGTCTGATAAATTAGTCCTTATGTTTTCTGGTGGGAAAGCTAAGAGTCTCTTCACAACTCTTAAGCATGCCAGATCTCAGAGCTCTCCAGGTACTGTGGATGTAATGAAGCTCCTATTGATTGGGGGTCACCAGGCTGTCCCTGAGAAAAGTTTTCTTTGCGAGATCCCTGTGGATCCAACTTCCTTGTGACAATGCTTCTGTTGCCTTGATTGTTTCAGAGCCAGGCTGATGGAAATAGCAGAACAAATTGAGCAGTGGTCAGTCCAATAGTAATTGGTACCAGTCAATGATGCAAGTGATGGAGATACCCTTGTACAACCTTGATTGGATAATAACAGGTGCCAGTACTGGAGCAGGGGTTTAACCATGAGGTTTTATAATTGTGTCTCAAACATACAGGGTATAAGTTATGACTGTGTTCCAAGCACAGTTTGGCAGAAGGACTCCATTGGAATTAGCTTTCCCTGCTCCTTCCTTGCCAACCATGCTCTTCCAGAGGTTTTGGGTACTTTCTGACTCTAGCATTGATATCTCTCAGGAAGATCAGTTTGTCTTCCCCGGGGCATGGACCAAGATATTTTTCAAGACAGTAATAGTTTAATTTTAAAGACATCAACTGTACCATAGTCTGTACATTCTTTAACATGTTTTATTTAATTTTAGGGCCATATAGGTGATTTATTGATGCACATAATAAGGGGAAAGAACAGACTACACACAATTTGATTATCAAGAGGGGTCCTTTTAATTAAAAAATCACCACAAGCTCATTAGCACATTCTGTTCATGCAGAAGCTGGTGGTTAAAATGTGCAAAAAAGCCCAGCTGTTAAGGTAATTCACAATTGTAACAAACTATGTGAACCATGTTGATTTATGAAACAATTCAATGGTCCATAATAACATTCAGAAGGTGTCCTCCGGTGGGAGCCCAGGTTTGCAAAGTGATCTTCATCCATCAGAAGATGTCATGAAACATGAAGTTGACCTATACAGTGTGAATTACTTCAACAAACCTCACATCTCTTCGCTGCATTATTTCATATTGCTCAATGTCTCAAAACAAATAGAATTCTTTATCTGCAAGTGCACATAGGGCCTCCATATTAGTGGATAATTGGATCTAGAAGTTGATATTGATGATACCAGCAAATGAGGTTTAATGTACTCAAATGACATTCATCTGTCTCCTATATTAGATCCTGTGTTGAGTTATTTCCCAAACTATACTTTTCATCAAAATTGTCCACCTCCACAGCTAATGGCTAATTACATTTATATGCAAGTCTTATGTTCTTCCATCCGAACTTTTTGAAAGATTTTATTACTACTTTTGTTTTTCTGATGCTATTGCCCAGGATTTACTGCGAAGCGCTGTCATCTTACTGGCACTTTCTGTGGAGCTTCATACAGAAGCTCACTGCCTGCCAAATTGCACTGTACCTTCCCTGGAGTTTCTGGGATTCGTGGCTGTGATTGGTACAAATAATTGTATATCTCCTTAACCAAGATGAATAAAAGAAACATGGGATCTGAACTAGGAATTTTCAAGTTCAAATAGTAAATTCAGGGAGGAATCAATTGCAGAGGGGGAACGATACCTTGGCCCGGATTTAGCTTTCAGCAATAAATCAAAATTGTTTAGGGATCACCTTAAAGAAAGGTGCCCACCACAATCCCTCTCTACAGCTCTCCTGGTGTCAACTTTCTTCTGGCTTCAAACACAGGGATCTCTGGTACCCAATAACAATAACGTCATTAAACAAACTAATCAGCAAATCATACTGTAATAACATCAAAAATCTGCTGATGCTGAAAATTTCAATTAAAATAAAAAATACTTCAAATTGGAGAGAAACTGTTAACATTTCAAGTCAATACAATTTATCAGAAATATCATGTTTCAAACAAAATCAGAACTTGCAGGAAACACTGAGCAGATCAGGCAGCTGTGGAAAGACAAACGGAGTTAACTTTTCAGATCCGGGACCCTGTAACCGAATTAGGAAAGCAGAAAAGAAACAAGTTAGTATTAAATTGCAGAGGTTGGGGAGGGATAGATAGGACAAAGAACTGATAAAAAGTCCTTGACCTGAAACATTAACTGTTTTTCTTTCCACAAATGCTGCCTGACCTGCTGAGTATTTCCAGCATATTCTGTTTTTATTACAAAAATTTTCAAGATCATTTTTTTTATTTTCATATCCTAATTCAAACCAGGAAGGAGCAAAACAAATTTTATTATTCACATTTTATAATTTTACAGAAAGTTAAAAAAATTGGTTGTGGTTAAGGCAGAAGTTGAAATATTGTGAACTTCTTTGAAATTTTAATTATTGGAATTTTTATCAAGGAGTGGAGAAATTTGACATGAACATAAGAGGGAATATTTCATGGTAAACATGTTTCAGTATCTTGTTAAATTTAGTTGTATTTCATTCAACATAATTTAGTTCTTTTAGGTATTTTTACAGTGAGAATAGTTCTTAAAAGATGAGGTTTTCATCAATTCAGTAATTTAAAAAATATTTTGATTTATGAAGATTTCAGCTGCGCACTCCATCGCTGTCAATGACTTCTGGACTTCTCTGATTAAATGTGCTCTTCAGGCTTGAGCAGTCAGAGAACCTGTTTAACCATCTTGATTATTCTTAAATCGCATCAGACGTGTATGCACACATACATGTGTGTGTGCTAAGCTGGTGCAGCAGAGCCTTGCCTCTAATTGTCGTGGATCTCCTTACCATTGGGCCAAGACTTTGCTCTGTCAAGACTGTGTGGTAGCTGGTGCTCAATGATCCCATATTCAATTAATTCATACACAGGCACCCTCCGCTCCTCAGAAATAGAATTGAAGAAAGCCATTGTCGACATTGAGGAAATGCCTATGAGGAAGAAGATTAACTTATTTAGCAAGGGTCACAGTTTAAAAATAAGGCGTCGGCAATTTAAGACAGAGATGAAAAGATTACTTTTCTCTCAGGAGGCTATGAGTCTTTGAACCTCTCTCCCACAAAAGCTGGTGGTAGCAGGGTCTTTGAATTTTTTTAAGGCAGACGTAGATAGGTTCATGATATGCAAGGTGGTGAAAGTTGGTGATATGGTGGTGATATGCAGTATGAAAAGTTGAGACTGCAGTCAGATCATGATCTTATTGAAGGCCAAAGCAGGTTTGAAGGGCCAAGTGGCATACTCCTGCATATGTAAGTAAAATCAGTACAGCCTAAGCTAACATGGCAGAATATCAGATGAAGATATCAAGTATGCAGCTGCTAATATTACGAATGACAATTTCCAATAATCCTCTTTCCCTATTTTGTGAAGATCTAATGACAACTTATTCAAATCCCTGAAAATAATAGCATCAGGAAAGACAAGGCTGAAAAAGATTGCATTCCACTGGCAGATCCCCAGAACTGGTCTTCCACACTGTTTATTCCTTTCAATATCCAATTTTCCCTTAAACGTTTGTGCACTATCCTCCAGCACTGCTGGCCTGGGTAGGTTTCAACACATTCACCAACTGCAGTATAGCATAGGTAAGTTCAAAGTATTGAAACAAGTTGTGCCCCTGTTTCTGGAGTTTGAAGGCAATCTTGAACAAACTACCAGAGTTTAAAACATCAGATCTTTTGAGATTCTTGTATATACGTATAACTCCCAAAACCTCCAGGGAACTAATACAACACAGTTCACTTCTCAGCTCAGGTCCTTTAATTTAGAATTCGTACCGATTGCCTCATAGAATTTTTCTTGAGAATTAATGGTAAGTACTTATGCCCAGTTCATAGAAATAGCATGAAAAGTTTCAAGTAATGTCCTTTTGTAAGGGACCAAAGAGTGATAATGGTTCATTTTATTGGCTATTCAAAATGTTGTTCTTATCATAAATCCTAATCTTTAACTATGAAACATTCAGAATGGATGAAATTCTATGCTTTTAATGCTGAATACTAAGATAAAAAAAAGTGCATGGTACATCAATCAGGCTGGTTTAAGTACTGCAAGCAATTTGCAAAGATTCAAACTATATTCAAGTATACAAAGATTTACATCATATAGAAAGACAGTAATAATGAAGCTCAAATAAGGGATTTTTTATGACAAAAGCAAAGCATGTTATGGTGGCATTCTAATAGAAATTTTCAACATTATTAAATACTTCTGGAGAACGAGAACAGCAAATTTGTTTTCGCAAGGTGATGACTTGTAACAACGGGCTATGGAGTGAAATTTTTCAACTTAGAACAAAATGTAAAGTTAGAAGTTTTTGTCACACAACCACTCAGATATGTCTGTTTCAACAAAAGAAGGTGATATAGAATCACTTAAATGGACTTAGACAGGGATTTGAAAAGACATCATATTAAAGAATTCAGAGAAAGGATAATGCCAGTGTACATAGAGTGTGCAGGTGGAGAGTTAGTATCAGCACAGATGTGATGGGCTGAAGGGTCTGATCTTGTACTGCAGTTTCAGAAACACTGCATGTATCCTTTAGGGTGTGTGCAGCAGTGCTGACAAACGTTGATGAGACAGTGTTGACAGGTTGTGCTTTCAGGTGTGTGAAATATTTATTAATCTCAATAGCAAGATTTGTAGTTAGTGAGGTGTGAAGGGAGGATTATTTCTATTTCAGCTTGATGGGGAAGAGAGGATTTGAAACAGGAGGATGATTACATTTGGTGACGAATGATATTAATATTTGTGTCAGAATTAAGTGAAGTGCACAAAAGCCTCAATAAGCAAGTTCAAAATAAAATATAAAGGAGTAGTACCTGGGCTGCAGCTGAGATTAAATGAAAGGAAGAAGGGAATATGCATGATCAGTGATTTCAATGTGCTGAATAAAATTACTTGGACTGCATTTTGATTTTACATGCAGATAATGAGAAAGCCTTGGGACAAAGATGGAACTATGCACAAAGATGGTGCAGATGAGGGAGGGAAATCGATTCCTTGAATTTTTAGCTGTACTAGAGAAAGAACAACATTATTATCATAAGAAATAATCATCCAACTATTTAATAAACAGTGAAAGAGAATTGTTATTTGGGTTGAAAGGAAGAATGTAAAAATGTTGAGATTACTGCATCATAGAACAGAAGTTGGACAAGTGATGGAATTAAGTAGAAGACACTAAAGTGATTTTGACAGTATTTGATCCTGACAGATTTGGCAGACATGTATTTTTTGACAAAGGGAGAGGGTATTTGGTCTATTGTTGTCATGCCTCTGAAAGCTATCCACTCATTATCCCTTCTAGCCTTTTCCCAATCTCAGGCATAGAGTCATAGAGTCATACAGCACAGAAACAGGCTCTTTGGCCTGCCATATTGATATTGACCATCAAGTACCTGTTTATACTAACCCCATTTACCAGTTCTTGGTCCATAGCCTACAATACCTTGACGATTCAAATGCTCAACCAGATGCTCCTTAAGTGTTGTGAAAGTAACCACATCAACCAGTATCTCAGACAGTGCGTTCCAGATTTCAAATGCCTTCTGGGTGAAAAAATTCTTCCTCAGATCCCCTCTAACCCTCTTACACCTCGCCTTTAACCTCTGACTTAAAGGCTTACACACCTCTGCATTGGAGAAAAGTTTCTTACTACCCACTCTATATATGCCTCTCATAATTTTGTGCGTCTCTACCAGGTCCCCTTTCCTCCAGGAAAACAAACCCAGCCTACTCAGTCACTCCTCATAACTGAAACATTCCATCCCAGGTAACATCCTGGTGAATCTCCTATGCACCATCTCCAATGTAATCACATCCTTCCTGTGGTGTGGCAACCAGACTGCTCACAACATTCCAGATGTGGCCTAACCAAAGTTTTATAAAGTTGTACAGAGACCTCCCTGCTCTTATTCTCTTTGCCCCAGCTAATGAAGGCAAGTATCCTCTATGCCTTCATTTCTACACTATTTATCTGTGCTGTCACCTTCAGGTTCTTTGGACTGGTGCAGCAAGGTTGAGCTGTGCATCAATACTTCCCAGGGCCCTAGCATTCATGATAAATGATTATTTGAAGTCCCAATATGCACCACCTCACACATATCAGGATTAACTTCTGTCTGGCAATCCACTGCCTAATTTACCAGCTGATCAATGCCATTCTGTAGGCTAAGATTACTCTCCTCACTATCAACAACATCACCAATTTTTGTGTCATCTGCAAGCTTACTCATCATACTTCCTACATTCACTTCTAAGTTAATATATACTGTATATTAAAAAATGTTACTTCTATAAATATATCTCTCTCTCCCTTTAAAAGGTTACTGTAAGTTTTCCTAACAGCACTTTTAGGACTCCCTATGTCTCAACAATCCTCCATGAAAAAAATTCCTAACTCTTCTTTTACATGAGTTGATGATGATTTTTACATGTTCCCCAGGCAGTGGACATACTTTTATTCTGCTTATTACAGCCTCAAATATCTATTTTGATTCTACCCAATCTTACTATTATTTTCTAAGTTACCTGTTACCACTATTTCAATAAAAGATTCTAAGATTTTCCATACAGTTTGGTCCTAGCAGTATAAGGTTAATGGCCTCACACATTGTATCAAGGCTCATGCACCAAAGCATGCATGCATTTACCACCACTATAACACCCTCACACATCTCACACATCTCACACTCACACATCCACCTGTTCAACCAGAGGAAGGTTGCTTGCAATAAAATCTGCAGCAGCAATCTAGGCAGGGAGATGCCCTATCCCTTTGATAAACAAAGTACAGAAGGATCTAGTTATTATTTTGTAGGAACTGCAAAAAGTTAGTAGGCAAGTGCAGCAATTGATTGGGAGGGCAAATGGCATTTTGGCCTTTATTTGAAGTGAGTTGAAGTTTAGAAATAGGGATGTATTGTTATAAATGTACGAGGTACTGGTGAGACCCCATCTGGAGTACAGTGAACAGCTTAGGTCCCTCATTTAAGAAAGGACATATTGACATTGGAGGTAATCCAAAAGAGATTCATGAAGTTAATTCCTGGGATGAGATGGGTATCCTATCAAGAGTAGATATAAAAAAAATAGACCTATATTCTTTGTAGCTTAGAAGAATGAGGAGTGATGTTATTCAAGTAAATAAAATCCTTAGGGGACAAGACAGGGTAGATGTTGAGATGTTTCCACTAGTGGGAGAACCTTGAAAGTGGCGACATAGTTATGAGATTAAGGAAAGGTCACTTAAAACCGAGGTGCTTCGCAACATCTTCTAGCGGAGGATGGTGAATCTCTGGAATTCTCTGCTCCAGAAGGTTGTGGAAGCTGTTTCATGGGGGTTATTTAAAGAGGAAGTAGAAAAGTTTTTGAAAGATTACTGAATTCAGGGCTGTGGGGAACTGGTATGGAAGAGTAGTTGAGGCCTGGGGCAGCTCAGCCTTGATCATGTTGAGTGAAGGGACAGATTTATTTTCTTATGTTCTTACATTCTATATCTCTTCTAAACCTCAAGAACCTTCAAATCCTTGCTAATATATACTGGCAAAAGCTAGTTGTGGCACATAAAGGTTTTATGAATGCTATGCATAATGTTTCTGTTTTGAAGTCAATACCTTGATTTAAGAAGTCCAAGATCACATATGTTTTGCTAACCACCCTCTCAGTTCACTCTGCCCCCTTCAATAACCTATGCAAATAAACATCCCTTGGTCCCTTTGAGCCTACACACTCTTTAGAATGATCCTATTAAGTCAATATTGTCTCTCCCAAAATTCACCACCTCATATCTCTATGTATTAACTTCCATCTACAGCTTGTCTGCCCATTTTTATGTCTGTTGTAGTAAATTGGTGTCATCCTCAATGTTTGCCACATCTGTAGTTTGGTATCAGTAGCAAATTTTGAACTTTCATTTTGCATTCCAATTCTTATATGTACATTAAAAAATGTCTTGGGGAATGCCACTGTTCGTCATCCTGACTCACTATCTTCTGTTCAAGCCAATCTTTTCTCCAAACTAACTCTAACCCTCTTATTCCATCTCAATTATGCTAACCTGATTTTTAAGTTGTATTTTCTTAAGTGCCTTTTTAAAATCCATGTAGAAAATATCCACCGAATTCCCTTAGTCAACTTTCTCTGTTAGTTTAACAATCCAACTAGAATAGCCATACACAATCTGCCCTTTACAGATCTGTGCTGGCTCTCCTTAATTAACACAAACCTTCCAAATATTTGTTCACATTTTTCCCTGATTATTGATTCTAAATTTTATCCATCACTGATGTTAAACTGACCACTTATTGTAACTAATAACACTTTCTTGAACAAGATTAACACATTACCAGTTTCCAATCTAGAGGCAAATCCCCCATATCTAGGGAAGATTAGAATTTAGTAATCCTGGTACATGTTCACACAAAGTGGGGTACTATGATACCAGATGTTTACAGGCATAATGAGTACATGAGTACAGTAATCCTGGTATAGGTTTATGGGCTGTGGATAACAGTGATCCTGGTATATTTTTGCAGGGTGTAGTTACAGTGATACCATAGAACACAGAACATAGGACACTACAGCACAGTACAGGCCCTTCGGCCCACAATGTTGTGCTGACATTTTATCCTGCTCTAAGCTCTATCTAACCCTTCCCTCCCACATAGCCCCCTACTTTTCTATCATTCATGTGTCTATCTAAGAGTATCTTAAATGTCCCTAACGTATCTGCCCCCACAACCTCTGCAGGCAGTGCGTTCCATGCACCCACCACTCTCTGTGTAAAAAACTTACCCCTGACATCCCCCTTATACCTTCCTCCAATCACCTTAAAATTATGTCCCCTCATGTTAGCCATTGTCGCACTGGGAAAAAGTATCTGACTGTCCACTCAATCTATGCCTCTTATCATCTTGTACATCTCTATCAAGTCCCCTCTCATCCTTCTTCTCTCCAAAGAGAAAAGCCCTAGCTCGCTCAACCTGTCCTCATAAGACATGCTCTCCAATCCAGGCAACATCCTGGTAAATCTCCTCTACATCCTCTCTAAAGCTTCCACATCCTTTCTATAATGAGGCGACCAGAAATGAACACAATACCAGGATATGTTTAAGGGGTAATCATTGTAAATCTTTATGGAATGTGGAAATCAGTAAACTTGGTGTAAATTTGGGAGTGTGGTGTGCACTAATCTTGATATTTGTTACAGGCTGTGGATTTACAGGATGTAAAGCATAGTAATCTTGCATTCTGATTGTGGGATGTACAGTAATGCAATCCTGGTACATACTTGAGAATGCAGTGTATACTGTTCCTCATATATGTTTACAAGATGAGGTTGTACTTCAGCAATTCCAATATCTGTGAGATGACTGGTCTTTGACAATGTTTACAAGTACAATAGATTGTGATCTACATTTCTGTTTAATGTTTCACTGTGATATATAACTTATTTTTTATTTGAAATGTGGAAACCAAATTTAATCAATTAAAGGTATCTTTTCAAATCTTGACTTCCCTAACATACTGAATAAGGCTTAATATATAATTTTGTGCATAATTCCCAAACATTTTTTAAATTCTACTTCCATGAAATCGGTGAAGATGGATAGAAGTTTAATCAACTTAACTAGATATTGCAAACTGATTGCTAATACGGATTGGTGTTCTCAAGACAACAATTTTGGGCTCAACTATTTAACAATGTTAAATATGTGTGCAGCAAATTACTAATCCTTATGGAAGAATAGCTTAACGAAGTAAAGTATCGGAGATGGTGGTGAAAGTAAGTAATGGACATAGCATCCTGAGAAAATGCAGTTAGCGGTTGTGGGCACTAGGTTATAAAGGAAAATGTTGGACATGTAAAAGGATTAAATGCTTTATTAGGGATCATTAAATACCTTATTGAATTAGAACTTCATTTGTGAACATTACATGATGTTTAATTTGAGAAAGAATTAAGATCAATGTTTTGTTTTCTGGTAATTATAAAGTAAGAACAACTCCAAAATGTTAACAACACCTAAATGTTTAACATTTAACTCATGGCCATAATTTTTGAGAACGAATGCTTCACATATTTTCTCAAATTAGAGGAAATTTTTACAGCTGTAAAGCCAGTCATCTGCAACAAGTAGGCATTCCCTCGAAGCAATGAAGAAGAGTGTAAACTGAAATAGCAACAGATGTGTTTTATTTTATGTGGGTTTAAAATTGAATGGTTGTTCTGACTACTGACATGGGAGTGGAAAACTGCAGCAGGCATAACCTGGTCTGCATTGTTGTGCTCAATATCAAGCAATGGAGACATTTAGATAAGATAAGATAAGATAAGATAAGATAAGATAAGATAAGATAAGATCAGATCAGATCAGATCAGATCAGATCAGATCTTTATTAGTCACATGTACATAGAAACACACAGTGAAATACATCTTTTGCACATAATGTTCTGGGAGCAAGTGTCGCCATGCTTCCGGCGCCAACATAGCATGCCCACAACTTCCTAACCTGTTCGTCTTTAGAATGTGGGAGGAAGCCGGAGCACCCAGAGGAAATCCACGCAGACACGGAGAGAACGTACAAACTCCTTACAGACAGCAGCAGGAATTTAACCAAGTTTTCTGGTGCTATAAAGCATTACACTAACCACTACGCTAATTGTCCTAATATTTCTTCAACGCACTTTGTTGTCAAACTGCATTCAATAATGCCCCTGTGAAGCTTCAGACAGATTAAACAACGTCAATAAAATGGCAAGATGAGTTTCAGTCAACGCGCCTTTGTACATGTCAGGGAAAGAAATGAATAGGAAGGGATAAAGCTTCAGCAGTTCCTGTATGGTACTGATCAAGAGGCATCCTCTGAGAGTGGGGCTGCACAGGGACTCCTGAACCATGTTACAGAAGTGCAGTTAAGCAATGCACAACAGTTTAGAGTCACAGCATGGAAACAGGCCCTTTGGTCCAACCCATCCATGTCGACCCAGATTTCTACCTGAGCTAGTCCCATTTGCCCATGTTTGGCCCATATCCCTCTAAACCTTTCCTATCCATGTACCTGTCTAAATGTCTTTTCAATGTTGTAACTATACCTGTCTCGACCACTTCCTCTGGCAGCTCGTTCCATACACCCGCCATCCTGTGTGAAAAACTTACCTCAGATCCACTTTAAATCTTTCCCCTCTCACCTTAAAACTATGCCCTCTTGTCTTTAGACCCTTTGGACTCCCATATCCTGGGGAGAAGGTCACCCCTCAGCCTCCTCCACTCCAGACAAAAACTGGAACACCTTAATAAGCTGTTATCATTGCCTCTGTCACAGACATAAATTCACTCTTGCGATTTTTTTTTCATTAGTTAACAATGAAAGCTGATTAATTCCAAAGAAGGAGCATTGACTGTGAATGATATGCATTCTGCCCTAGATTTTATGAATATTAATTACTGTATGTGTTAAAACTTTTCCTACAAAATGAAATAGTATGATGACTGAATATTCCTGTCATGAGGAATAGAAAAACTACTACAGATGAAAATAATAAGGAAATAGAATGTAAAATGAAGGTAGTTTACACCTTCTGCATGGTTTGTGAAAGGTAAACAACTCATTTTATTAGAGAACATTTCTCATTACTATCCACTAGACAGCATGGGTATCCACTCAAACAATAGTGTTATGTTACTTCTAAGTGATTTTACAGATCTTTTGCTTTTTTTAGGTGAGGTTTGTGTTAGAAAAAAAGTCTTGAGCTTTTATGTGTTCATTCTTCTCCTCAGAGATGCACTGCAAGTATTGAAGCTTTTTTTGGTTGGCTGATATAAACAATTTTCAGGATTGCTAAGGTCATGTTGCAAAAGCCAAAATTATCACAATGTCTCTATCACTATCCATATATTAGAGTCCATGTGAAAAACAGATTTAAAATCATATTTTAAGATCATTTGTCTTCACTTTTATTTTATTTGTTTATTGACCCCTTTGGAACATGTTCCACTGTTCCAGAAAGACAACTGTGCAGCCTGTTGGCAGACAACCATCTCCAAAGCTCTTTACTAATAATCATAATATACAGTGCAGTAATGTGAAGCCATTCAAGAGATAATATGCGAAAATGTTAACGGATCTGACTCTTTAGTTGATTAATTGCTCCTCCATTTCACAAGAAACATGTAACCTCTGCTTATCATTTCCAGGTATAGCAGGTCTCAGAGACAGCTAAATAGAATCAGCAGATAAACTTGCACCTTCATACTCCACGGTATTTCTAGTGCACAGAGATACTTTAGTTCAAATATTTCTTTTGCATGTTATCTGGCTGAAACTGATTATCTCATTAAAGTGCTAAATCTGATTGAAAGCATTTTAATTGAATTTAATCATATCAATAAAATCTTTTCAGGCCAAGCTCCTACGTACTTAATAAGGATTACTGGAGAGAATATCCCATCTGTTTAGCCAACAAACATTTATTTGCCATAGGTATCATGCAATTGCTTAGATTTAAATCTGTGATTTTACCATATGGTGTCCTTGGTCTCAGGCAGGCTGTTGAAAAAGGTATCAAGTATAGATGAACCACATCTATAACAAGAAGTCAAAAGCAGGAAACAAGGCAACATAAGCTGCTTGTTTTGCCTCTCAATAATTCACACAAATACATTGATTGAATATGTTTGAAACTGCATATGCGGAGATAATAGCAAAAAATGCATTTGATATGGTCCTGAGGTGACTGAGAGGAACTTAGTTAGCAATTGCTGTGTAAATCCAGAACTGAAAGTACAAAAGAGTTTGTGCCATTTTTAAGAACACAGCAAAGGTGAATACAGTAGATACTGGTCAAAAGATTTACTTTGGTTCTTATCTTTTCTGTAATATGATTATTTCCACTTTATTTCCATTTGAAGAAAATGCCCGATGGATGAAATGTTAAAATCTTTTATATTTTATCTGACAATGAACAGCAATGACACAATTCCTTGTTTCCAAGCAGCTATAGCTCTATCATTAATGGGTATGCAGATTTTAACAGTAATTATAACTTTGAATTGTCCTTGGAACCAATTTGCATTGGTTATAAGTAGAAAAGAAGTGGTTCTGCATAATTTCTGTAGATACAAATCACTAACTGGGGAAGGTACAACCTGTACAAAAGGGATGGGTTACACCTGAACTGGAGGGGGACCAATATTCTTGTGGACAGGTTTTCTGGAACTGTTGGGGAGGGTTTTAACTAGTTTTGCGGGGGATAGGAACCAGAGTGATAGGTCAGAGGTTAGTGCATTTAGTGTAGAAGTAGATGCAGAGTGTAGAAAGACTGTGAGGAAGGATAGGCATTTGAAAGGGCAAAATTGCAGTCAGTTGGATGGGCTGAAGTGTGTCTACTTGAGTCGCAAGGGCAGGAATGGCTGCTGGATACTCTGGGGTTTCTATGTTTCAAAAGGGACAGGGATGGAGGTAAAAGAGGTGGGGGAGTGGCTTTGCTGATCAGGGACAGTGTCACAGCTGTAGAAGGGGAGGATGTCCTGGAGGGATCGTCTGCTGAGTCAGTGTGGGTGGAAGTCAGAAACAGGAAGGGAACGATCATTGTATTGGGAGTACTCTACAGAGCCCCCCAATAGCAGCAGAGATGCTGAGGAACAGATTGGGAGGCAGATTTTGGAGAAGTGCAAAAATAACAGGGTCGTTGTCATGGGTGATTTCAACTTCCCTAATACTGATTGGCACCTCCTTTATGTAAAGGGGATAGATGGGACGGAGTTTGTTAGGTGTGTACAGGAAGGATTTCTGACCCAGTATGTGGACAGGCCAACGAGAGGAGAGGCCGTACTGGACCTGGTACTAGGCAATGAGCCTGATCAGGTTTCAGATCTCTCGCTGGGACCCCATTTTGGAGATAGTGACCATAACTCCTTGACCTTTACCATAGCCCTGGAGAGGGATAGGAGCAGACGATATGGGGAAGTATTTAACTGGGGGAGGGGGATTTATGATGCTATTAGGCTGAAACTTGGGAGCATAAATTGAGAACAGAGGTTCTTGGGGAAGTGCACAGCGGAAATGTGGAGGTTGTTTAGGGAGTACTTGCATGGGGTTCTGGATAGGTTTGTCCCATTGAGGCAGGGTAAGGATGGTAGAGTGAAGGAACCGTGGTTGACAAGAGACCTAGAACATCTTGTCAAGAGGAAGAAAGAAGCCTACCTGAGGTTTAGAAAGCATGGATCAGACAGGGCTCTAGAGAGTTACAAGGTAGCCAGGTGGGAGCTTAAGAATGGACTTGGAAGAGCTAGAAGGGGGCATGGTGAGTAGGATCAAGGAAAACCCCAAGGCGTTCTACACATATGTGTAGAATAGGAGGATGACTAAAGTGAGGTTAGGACCGATTAACGAAAAAAAGGAAACGTGCCTGGAGTCAGAAGACTTAGGGGAGGTTCTTAATGAATACTTTGTTTCAGTATTCACCAGAGAGAAAGAACTTGACATTTGTGGGGATGGCGTACAACAGGTTGATACGCTAGGGCATGTCAACATAAGGAAAGAGGATGTGCTGGAACTTTTGAAAAACATTAGGATAGATAAGTCACCGGGGCTGGGTGGGATATATCCAAAGTTATTACGGGAAGCGAGGGAAGAGATTGCTGCATCTCTGGCGATGATCTTTGCGTCCTCACTGGCCATAGGAGTAGTGCCAGATGATTGGAGGGTGGTAAATGTTGTTCCTTTGATTAAGCAAGGGAGTATGGATAGCCCTAGGAATTACAGACCAGTGAGTCTTACTTCAGTGGTGGGCAAATTACATAGGCTGATTAGGAACAGTCAGCATGGTTTTGTGAGAGGTAGGTCGTGCCTCACAAGCCTGATTGAATTCTTTGAGGATGTGACAAAGCACATTGATGAAGGTAGAGCAGAAGATGTGGTGTACATGGATTTTAGTAAGGTGTTTGATAAGGTTCCTCATGGAAGGCTCATTCAGAAAGTCAGGAAGCATGGGATCCAGGGAAACTTGGTTGTGTGGATTCAGAATTGGCTCGATCATAGAAGACAGAGGGTGGTGGTAGATGGAGTCTATTCTGCCTGGAGGTCGGTGACCAGTGGTGTTCCACAGGGATCTGTTCTGGGACCCCTGCTCTTTGTGATTTTTATAAATGACTTGGATGAGGATGTGGAAGGGTGGGTAAGTAAGTTTGCTGATGATACAAAGGTTGGTGGTGGTGTGGATAGTGTAGGAAGTTGCTGTAGATTCCAACAAGATATTGCTAGAATGCAGACCTGGGCTGAGAAGTGGCAGATGGAGTTCAACTCAGAAAAGTGTGAAGTGATACACTTTGGGAGATCGAATTTGAAGGCAGAATACAGGGTTAATGGCAGGACTCTTAGCAGTGTGAACGAACAGAGGGATCTTGGGGTCCACATCCATAGATTCCTCAAGGTTGCCACAAAGGTCGATAGGGTTGGTAAGAAGGCATATGGTGTGTTGGCCTTCATTAATTGGGGTATTGAGTTCAAGAGCCATGAGGTAATGTTACAGCTCTATAGAAATCTGGTTAGACCACACTTGGAGTATTGTGTTCAGTTCTGGTCACCTCATTATAGGAAGGATGTGGAAGTTTTAGAGAGGGTGCAGAGGAGATTTACCAGGATGCTGTCTGGAGAGCATGTCTTATGAGGATAGGTTAAGTAAGTTGGGGCTTTTCTCTTTGGAGAGAAGGAGGATGAGAGGTGACTTGATAGAGGTGTACAAGATGATAAGAGGCATAGATCGAGTGGACAGTCAGAGACTTTTTCCCAGGGCGACAACGGCTAATACAACGGGACATAATTTTAAGGTAATTGGAGGAAGATATAGGTAAGTTTTTTACATAGAGAGTGGTGGGTGCATGGAACACACTTTCAGCAGAGGTTGTGGTGGTAGGTACATTAGGGACTTAAGAGACACCTAGATAGACACATGAATGATAGAGAAATGGAGGACTATGTGGGAGGGAAGTGTTAGATCTTAGAGCAGGATAAAATGTTGGCACAACATTGTGGGCTGAAGGGCCTGTACTGTGCTGTAATGTTCTATGTTCTAACCTTCATGCACAGATCTAATTATTTTTTCATCAGAGTTGAAAAGATCTAGTAATGCTAATGATACCTGTAAAACTCAAGGAAACAAACACTACCAACTCAACGATGACACTTCCAATGTGTATATAAATTGGGGTTTCTCGCTCACTGTATATACATTACACAATACAGGATGACAACAACTTCGAGGAAGTTCCCAGTCCATGGATGCACTATGATATTCTCAGTCACAGGAGCTTGGAAGTATCTAGGCCTCTGCTAAATTTAATAGAGGTTGGATTTTGATACAAGCACGAGTATCCAATCTAGATGTTCAACACACCAGCCATTCTGGTGCAATAAAACTGGGCTGAAGTGGAGAAACAGGTTACCCAAATGTTCATGTTTTGTTGATGGAGTGTGGATCTTACTAAACATGCCTGCTTTTCAGAGCTGCAGGAAAAATGATTGATAGCTTGGACCCATTTCATTTTTACAATGTCATGTGCAATGAGGCTTTAAGAAAATAAATGTTCTTGTTCCAAGTCCAAGTATTGGTAAAGTAAAAACTACTGATGGAACTAAAACTTTCTGGCAGTTTTTAGTACTGTCACTTTTTAGAATGAAGTCACAGAGATAAGATGCACACTAAGAATTTTTATTTCCAATAATTCATGTATCCTAAAATGTAGGAAATAACTAAACTAACCTATTCACTAAACAGCTGGTGGCCTTTAGTTCCCTAAAAACAGCCCACTGAACCTGTGTAATCAATACTAATCATACATAAGGTGTAAGCAGGAAGGATCAGATAGGGTTCGTGAGGAATGTAGGATAGCAAGAAAGGAACTTAAGAAGGGGTTGAGGAGAGCAAGAAGGGGACATGAAAAGGCTTTGGTGAGTAGAGTTAAGGAGAATCCCAAGGCGTTTTTCCTGTACGTGAAGAGCAGAAGGATGACGAGAGTAAAGCTAGGTCCGATTAGAGGCAAAGGTGGGAAGATGTGCCTGGAAGCTGTGGAAGTGGGTCAGGTTCTCAATGAATACTTCTCTTCAGTATTCACCAAAGATAGGGGTCTTGATGATGCTGAGGACAGTGTTGGTAAGGTTAATGTTCCAGAACATGTAGATATCAAGCGAGGATGTGTTGGAACTGTTAGAAAATATTAGGACTGATAAGTCTCCGGGGCCTAACGGAATATTCCCCAGGCTGCTTTGCGAGGTGAGGGAGGAGATTGCTGAACCATTGGCTAGGATCTTTGAGGCCTCGTTGTCCACAGTGATGGTACCGGAGGATTGAAGGGCGGCAAATATTGTCCCCTTATTCAAAAAAGTTAGTAGGGATAGACCAGGGAATTACAGACCAGTGAGCCTTATGTCTGTGGTGGGCAAGCTGTTAGAAAGGATTCTAAGAGATAGGATCTATGAGCATTTAGAGAATCATGGGCTGATTAGGGACAGCCAGCAAGATCTTGCCTCACAAGCCTGATAGGGTTCTTTGAGGAGGTGACCAGGAAGATTGATGAGGGTAGTGCAGTAGGTGTGGTCTACATGGATTTTAGTAAGGCGTTTGACAAGGTTCCGCATGATAGGCTTCTTCAGAAGGTCAGAGACCAAGGTATCCAGGGATGCTTGGCTGTGTGGATTCAGAATTGGCTTGCCTGTAGAAAGCAGAGGGTTGTGGTGGAGGGAGTGCATTTGGATTGGAGGGCTGTGACTAGTGGTGTCCCACAGGGATCGGTTCTGGGACCTCTACTTTTTGTGATATTTATTAATGACTTAGATGAGGGGTTGGAAGGGTGGGTTAGCAAGTTTGCAGACGATACAAAGATCAGTGGTGTTGTGGATAGTGTGGAGGGCTGTTGAAGCTTACAGAGGGATATGGATAGGATACAGAGCTGGGCTTACAAGTGGCAGATGGAGTTCAACGTGGAGAAGTGTGAGGTGGTACACTTTGGAAGGACAAACTCCAAGGCGGAGTACAAGGTTAATGGCAGGATTTGGGGGAGTGTGGGGGAGCAGAGGGATCTGGGGGGTCCATATCCACAGATCACTGAAGGTCGCCTCACAGGTGGATAGGGTAGTTAAGAAAGCTTATGGAATGTTAGCTTTCATAAGTTGTGGGATCGAGTTTAAGAGCTGTGAGGTAATGATGCAGCTTTACAAAACTCTGGTTAGACCACACTTGGAGTACTGTGTCCAATTCTGGTCGCCTCATTATAGGAAGGATGTGGAAGCGTTGGAAAGGGTGCAGAGGAGATTTACCAGGATGCTGCCTGGATTGGAGAGTATGGATTATGAGGAGAGACTAAGGGAGCTAGTGCTTTACTTATTGGAGAGAAGGAGGATGAGGGGAGACGTGATAGAGGTATACAAAATATTAAGAGGAATAGGTAGAGTGGACAGCCAGCGCCTCTTTCCCAGGGCACCAGTGCTCAATACAAGAGGGCATGGCTTTAAGGTAATGGGTGGGAAGTTCAAGGGAGATATCAGAGGGAGGTTTTTCACCCAGAGAGTGGTTGGTGCATGGAACGCGCTGCCTGGATTGGTGGTGGAGGCTGATACATTGGTCATGTTCAAGAGATTGTTAGATAAGCATATGGAGGAATTTAAAATAGAGGGATATGTGGGAGGAAGGGTTAGATAGTCTTAGGCATGGTTTGAAGGTCGGCACAACATTGTGGACTGAAGGGCCTGTATTGTGCTGTATTGTCCTATGGTTCTATAGCAAAACTGGTAATAACTTGGGACTGTGACATCTAATAGCTAGACAAAATATAACATCTTCATACTGATACATTCTTCCAGCTCAGAAACGTAACTTTACAACAATAAAATAAATGCTCACCTTTAAGAAGCCTTCTTCTGGAGACGAGGTCATCTGCATGCTTTCCATTGACAGTGGTGTGCAGTACTGTCAAAAGAAGGGAATGAAAGAACCATGATGTACATGGAATTATGATGTTGTGACCATTACGGAGACTTGGCTGTTGCAGGGGGAGAATTGGCTGCTTGATGTTCTGGGGTTTAGATGTTTCAAAAGGGAAAGGGAGGGAGCTTAAGGGGGTTGGGGGGAGAGGTGGAGTGACATTGCTAATCTGCGACAGTATCACAGCTGCAGAAAGGGAGGACGTCATGGGGGGATCATCTACTAAGTCAGTGTGGGTGGAAGTCAGAAACAGGAAGGGAGCAATCACTCTATTGGGAGTATTCTTCAGACCCGCCCCAGTTGCCATAGAGACACTGAGGAGCAGATAAGTAGGCAGATTTTGGAAAGGTGCCAAAATAACAGTGTTGTTGTCGTAGGTGATTTCAACTTCCCTAATATTGATTGGCGCCTCAGTGCAAAAGGTTTAGATGGGGTAGAATTTGTTAGGTGTGCACAGGAAGGATTCCTGACACAGTATGTGGACAGGCCGACTAGAGGAGAGGCCATACTGGATCTAGGACTAGGCAATGTTACAGACCTGCTGGCGGGCTAGCATTTGGGAGGTAGAGACCACAACTGATTGACCTTTAACATAGCCATGGACAAGGATAAGAGGAGACAATATGGGAAAGTTTTTAATTGGGGGAGGGCTAATTACAACGGTATTAGGCAGGAACTTGGGCGCATAAATTGGGAACGGATGTTCTCAGGGAAATGCACAGCAAAAATATGAAGGCTGTTTAGGAAACATTTGCATGGGATTCTGGATAGGTCTGTCCCACTGAGACAGGGAAAGGATGGCAGGGTGAAGGATCCATGGTTGACAAGAGAGGTGGAACATTTAGTCAAGAGGAAGAAGGAAGCATAGTTAAAGTTTAGGAAGCAAATATCAAACAGGACTCTTGAATATTATACAGTAGCCAAGAATGAGTTTAAGAAGGGACTTAAGAGAGCTTGAAGGGGACATGAGAAGGCCTTGGCGAGTGACATTCTACATGTACATGAGGAACGGGGGATGACTAGAGTGAGGGTAGGACCACTCAGCGATAAAGGGGGAAATGTGCCTGGAGGTGGAGGAGGTAGCAGAGGTCCTTAATGAATACTTGCTTGGGTGTTCACTAGAGAGAGGAACTTTGACAAATGTGAAGCCAGCATAGAACAGGCTAATGTGCTGGAGTATGTTGAGGTAAAGAAGAGGTAGTGTTGGAGCTTCTGGAAAACATTAGGATAGATTAGTCCCTAGGGCCAGATGGGATATACCCCATGTTACTATTGGAAGTGAGGGAAGAGATTACTGGGGCGTTGATGATGATCTTTGCGTCCTCCCTGGCTACAGGAGTGGTACCAGAGAATTGGAGGATGGCAAATGTTGTTCTGTTGTTTAAGAGAGGTAATAGGGATAATCCTGGAAATTATAGGTATGTGAGTTTTAGGCCAGTGGTGGGCAAATTATTGGAGAGGATTCTTAGGAACAGGATTTATGAGCATTTGGAGAAGCATAGTCTTATTAGGGATAGTCAACATGGCTTTATTAGGGGCAGGTTGTGCCTCATGAACTTAATTGTGTTTTTTGAGGAGGTGACAAAACAAATTGATGAAGGTAGAGTGGTGGATGTGGTGTATATGGATTTTAGTAAGGCATTTGAAAAGGTTCCCCATGGTAGGCTCATCCAGAAAGTCATGAGGCACGGGATCCATGGAAACTTGGCTGCATGGATTTGGAATTGGCTTGGCCACCGAAGACAGAGGGTGGTATTAGATGGAGAGTGTTCTGGCTGGAGGTGGGTGACTAGTGGTGTTCCACAGGGATCTGTTCTGGGACCCATGCTCTTAGCGATTTTTATAAATGACTTGGTTGAGGAAGTGAAGGGGTGGGTTAGTAAGTTTGCAGATGACATGAAGAGAGATAAGATATCTTTATTAGTCACATGTACATCGAAACACACAGTGAAATGCACCTTTTGCGTAGAGTGTTCTGGGGGCAGCCCACAAGTGTCACCACGCTTCCGGCGCCAACATAGCATGCCCACAACTTCCTAACCCGTACATCTTTGGAATGTGGGAGGAAACTGGAGCACCCGGAGGAAACCCACGCAGACACAGGGAGAACGTACAAACTCCTCACAGGCAGTGGCCGGAATTGAACCCGGGTCGCTGGCACTGTAATAACATTATGCTGACCGCTACACTACCATGCCTAAGGCTGGAGGTGTTGTGGGTAATGTAGAAGGTTGTCGTTGATTGCAACGAGATATAGACAAGATGCAGAGTTGGGCAGAGAAGTGACAGATGGAGTTCAATCCAGACAAGTGTGAAGTGACACACTTTGGAAGATTGAACCTGAAGGCGGAGTACAAGGTTAATGGCAGGATTCTTAGCAGTGTGGAAGAATAAAGGGATCTTGGGGTCCATGTCCATAGATCCCTCAAAGTTGCCGCACAAGTTGATAGGGTGGTTAAGAAGGCATATGGTGTGCTGGCCTTTATTAGTCAGGGTATTGAGTTCAAGAACCCTGAGGTAATGTTGTAGCTCTATAAAATTCTGGTTAGACCACATTTGTATTCAGTTCTGGTTGCCTCACTATAGAAAGGATGTGGAAGCTTTAGAAAGGGTGCAGAAAAGATTTACCAGGGCTCTGCCTGGATTAGAGAACATGCCTTATGAGGAAAGGTTGAGCGAGCTAGGCTTTTCTCTTTGGATCAATGGAGAATGAGAGGTGAATTGATAGAGGTATATAAGATTGTGAGAGGCATAGATAGAGTGGACAGCCAGCACCTTTCTCCCAGGGTGGCAATGGCCAATACCAGAGGACATCCATTTAAGGTGAGTGGAACAAAGTTTCGGGGAGATGTCAGAGGTAGGTTTTTTTATACAGAGAGAGGTGGGTGTCTGGAATGCACTGATAGGGTGCTGGTAGAGGCTGATATATTAGGGACATTTAAAAGAATCTTAGATGAGCATTTGGAAGTAAGAAAAATGGAGGGTTATGGGCTGTGTAGGAGGGAAGGATTAGATTGATTGTGGAGTAGGTTTATATAGGTCAGCACAACATCGTGGGCCAAAGGACCATACTGTGCTGTACTGTTCTATGTTCTATGTTCTATTCTAGCAACCTTGAGACTTACTGTAATCATTTTTGGTAGACTAGATGAAGCCTGCTCTGCTCAAGAGCTCAGCAGCAAAATGGCCTATTTTCTTTCTGCTGAAAAGCAGTACTTCTGCACAAACATTTGTGCCTGCTTTTATCCAATGAGTCTATCTATATTCCTACTGAAACCATATAACTTCTGATAGTTAATGTGCATTTATTAGAAATTCATTTGTGTAGTTTTATTGCAAGATATAGTTTTATTATATTCAAAGTAGCATTAGCGAACCTGAGTTAGAGGAACTCTTTTATTCTGAGTTCCTTCAAAGCAGTTCTGAGGGGGTGTTATCTTGTTTAATTTGCAAGCTTTCTGTTGAGTGATGAAACCATTGCCCTGTAGCTTTTCAGAAAGAGAGCTGGAAGTTCTCCCAGTGTTCTTGCTAAGACTTATCCCTCTTCCAAATATATAGTAATTCTAAAGTAGGAAAGGAAGATGCTTGGTCCATTGAATCCATGCTAGCTTACTATAGAGCAATCAAACTCATCTCATTCTCCTGCTTCTTTCCTGTGGGTCTGCATATTATTTTCCTGCTTCTAAGTTTGCTGGAGGTACAGAGCTGAGTGGAAAAGTGAGCTGGAATAAGACTGGAAAAGGGTATGGACAGGTTAAGTGAGTGGCAGATGAAATATCATGTGAGATAATGTGATCTTCTTTATTTTGGTAGGAAGAATAGCAAAGTGTATATTGCTTGTGGTGCTATTCAAGGGGAAGGGATTGAAAGGAGAGTGCTGAATATAGACACCCAGATGAACCTTTTATCAAAGGTATATCCATGTGCTTTCTAATTATGGAGCGCATCTTTCTAATTGGAAGGCATTAAACATCCATCCCAAATGCTGATGTCTACCTGGGACTCTCTCGTGCTCCCTCATTCCTGTCTTCCTCTTCTTTTCCTCAACTTCCATTTAGAGCTCCTGAGCGTAATCCTCTGTGGTAGATCACCAGATTATGAAGGAAGCAACATTTCAACAAATATTCAGGGACCTTCCTGGCTGAGTGCTGGCATGTCCTGATCAGGCGAGACTGTTTCAGGACTTCAGTCATCACTGGTGGCTGAGAACATCTCACTTTATGATAGCTCAGCTGGTGCTGGGATTACTTATGAGAGTCATGCACCATGACATCAGGAAGCCCCAATTCCTGTGCTCCCTTTAAACTTCCCTAGTTTATTGGAAAATTTTATTATAACACCGTATAACATCCAAAAAAGTGAATTTAAAGTGTTCTGGGTTATTAATGGAAATAACATCCGATAGCCTGGAAAATCTGCCGGTCTTTCCCCACCAAAATCCTGTACAGAGGACTATTGGAGAATTATTAAAGATGTTACAGCAGGACACTTGGAAAAATTCAAGGTAATCAGGCAAAGCTAACATGAGGAAACCATGCTTAACCAATTTATTGGTGTTCTTTATAACATACACTGTGGATAAGGGGAACCAGGGGATGTACTTTACTTAGATTTATAGAGAGCATTTGATAAGGTGCTGCATCAAAGGTTGTTGCAGAAACTAACCGCTCATGGTTTAGAATGTAACCTAGTGCTTGGATAGAAAAAGTAGTGACTTACAAGAAGCAGACAGCAGACATAAATGGCTCTTTGGTCAGCAAGATGTGAAAAGTGGTGTGTATTTATATAAATGACTTGGATGAAGGAACCTAAGGTATGTTTGCTGATATGTTGAGAACACAAAGATAGGTAAGAAAGCAAGTTGGAAAGAGGACACAAGGAGACTACAAAGGGAAATAGATAGGTTAAATGAGTGAGTATATATGTGGTAATGTGGAAAATAGTGAAATTATCCATTTTGGCAGGGAAATGCAGTATAAATAGAGCAGGTCCAACTATAGAGCTGCTGCCTCACATATCCTGCATTCAATCCTGGCTACTGGTGCTGTCTGTGTAAATGTTCTCCTTGTGATCGCATGGGTTTCCCCTTCTTCTCCAGTTTCCTCCCACATCCCAAAATAGTGTGGGTTGATAGGTTAATTGGCCACTGTAATTTGCCCCTAGTGTGTAAGTAAGTAATAGAATCTGGAGGGAGTTGATGGGAATATGGGGAGAATCAGGTGGGATATTAGTGTCAGATTAGTGTCAATGGGTAGCTGATAGTCAGCATGTACTCAGTGGGCTGAAGGACCTGCTTCTGTGCTGTATGACTCTATTTAAATAGTAGGATACTATAGAGCACTGAGATGGAGAGGAATCGGGATGTCCTAGTTCATACTCAGTATACCGAATTACTTGCAGGTATACCAAGTAATTAGGAAAACAGAATGGGTACAATATTGGTCTTCATATGTAAAGAAGGATATTAATACATTGAAAGTAATGCATCTTAGAAGAAATGCATCTTAGAACAATACAGCATAATACAGGCCCTTCAGCCCACCATGTTGTTCCGACCTTCAAACCATGCCTAAGACTATCTAACCCCTTCCTCCCACATATCCCTCTATCTTAAATTCCTCCATATGCTTATCTAACTATCTCTTGAACTTGACCAATGTATCAGCCTCCACCAACACCCCAGGCAGCGCATTCCATGCACCAACCACTCTTTGGGTGAAAAACCTCCCTCTGATATCTCCCTTGAACTTCCCACTCATTACCTTAAAGCCATGCCCTCTTGTATTGAGCACTGGTGCCCTGGGAAAGAGGCGCTGGCTGTCCACTCTATCTATTCCTCTTAATATTTTGTACACCTCTATCATGTCTCCCCTCATCCTCCTTCTCTCCAATGAGTAACGCCCTAGCTCCTTTAGTCTCTCCTCATAATCCACACTCTCTAATCCAGGCAGCATCCTGGTAAATCTCCTCTGCACCCTCTCCAACACCTCCACATCCTTCCTATAATGAAGCGACCAGAACTGGACACAGTACTCTAAGTGTGGTCTAACCAGAGTTTTGTAAAGCTGCATCATTACTTCGTGGGTCTTAAACGCGATCCCACGACTTATGAAAGCTAACATCCCGTAAGCTTTCTTAACTACCCTATCCACCTGTGTGGCAACTTTTAGTGATCTGTGGATATGAACCCCCAGATCCCTCTGCTCCTCTACACTGCACAGAATCCTGCCATTTACCTTGTATTCCGCCTTGGAGTTTGTCCTTCCAAAGTGTACCACCTCACACCTCTCCGGATTGAACTCCATCTGCCACTTGTCAGCCCAGCTCTGCATCCTATCAATATCCCTCTGTAAGCTTCAACAGCCCTCCACACTATCCACAACACCACCGATCTTTGTGTCATCTGCAAACTTGCTAACCCACCCTTCTACCCCCTCATCTAATTCATTAATAAATATCACAAAAAGTAGAGGTCCCAGAACCGATCCCTGTGGGACACCACTAGTCACAGCCCTCCAATCCAAATGCACTCCCTCCACCACAACCCTCTGCTTTCTACAGGCAAGCCAATTCTGAATCCACACAGCCAAGCCTCCCTGGATCCCTTGCCCTCTGACCTTCTGAAGAAGCCTATCATGCGGAACCTTGTCAAACACCTTACATGTAGACCACATCTACTGCACTACCCTCATCAATCTTCCTGGTCACGTCCTCAAAGAACCCTATCAGGCTAGTGAGGCAAGATCTTCCCTTCACAAATCCATGCTGGCTGTCCCTAATCAGCCCATGATTCTCTAAATGATCATAGATCCTATCTCTTAGAATCCTTTCTAGCAGCTTACCCACCACAGACGTAAGGCTCACTGGTCTGTAATTCCCTGGACTAGCCCTACTACCTTTTTTGAATAAGGGGACAACATTCGCCACCCTCCAATCCTCCGGTACCATCCCTGTGGACAACGAGGACTCAAAGATCCTAGCCAACAGTTCAGCAATCTCCTCTCTCACCTTGTGGAGCAGCCTGGGGAATAGTCTGTCAGGGCCCAGGGACTTATCTGTCCTAATATTTTTTAACAGCTCCAACACATCCTCTCTCTTGATATCTACATACTCTAGAACATTACCCTTACCAACACTGTCCTCAGCATCATCAAGACCCCTCTCCTTGGTGAATACTGAAGAGAAGTATTCATTGAGAACCTCACCCACTTCCACAGCTTCCAGGCACATCTTCCCACCTTTGCCTCTAATTGGACCTACCTTTACTCTCATCATCCTTCTGCTCTTCACGTACGAGAAAAAAGCCTTGGGATTCTCCTTAACCCTACTCACCAAAGCCTTTTCATGTCCCCTTTTTGCTCTCCTCAGCCCCTTCTTAAATTCCTTCCTTGCTACTCTATATTCCTCACGAGATTGCTAGTTTGATATCTGGAATGGGCAAGTTGCAGGAAAGGTTGGACAGGCGAGCTTTATATCAACAGGAGGCTAGAAGACTAAGTCAGGACTTGATCAAAACAAATAAAATCTTGAGGGTAGATGTGAGAGAATATTTTCTCCAGCAGGAGAACCTTGAACTGGGGGTCAGTGTTTAAAAATGAGGGGTTGCGCATTTGGAACAGAGATAAGGTGATTTTTTTTCTCTCAGAGGGTTGTAATTGTTTGGAATTCTCTGCCTTGAAGGGCAGTAGAAGCAGAACCCCCTCAAAGATGTGATGAGAAGTAGGATGATATTCTGCTCGGCAGAGGTAGATACAGGATAGAGGTAGGTTGGGTTTAATGTGGGGAAATGTGAGTCTATGCATTTTGATAGGAAGAAAAGAAAAGTAGATCCTCTTTAAATGAAGAAGGTTCACAGAATGCTGATGTACAAATGGATCTCAGTGTCCTCAATGATGAAACACAAACATCAAGCAATTAGAGAGAATGGAATTAAATAAAATGTTGGGCCTTAAAGCAGAGAGGATTGGGTTATAAAATGAAGGATGTCTTGTTACAACTGTGCTGGGTGTACCACACCTTGAATACTGTGTACTGTTTTGGTCTCCTTATTTATGGAGGGATATATTGGCATCAGAGGCAAACCAGAGAAGGTTCATTAAATTGATTCCCAGGATGAAGGTGTCTTATGAGGAATGGCTGAGCAAGTTGGATCTAGAGTCACTGGAGTTTAGAAGAATGAGAGGTGATCTTAATGAAACATATGGTCCTGAGGAAATCAACAAGGTGCATGCTGAGAAGTTGTTTCCCCTTTTGGGGTAACTAGGGGGCATTGTTTCAGAATATGAAGTATTTAAGATGGATCTAAGCAGGGATTTTGTCTCTCGGAGGCTTGTAAATATTTGGAGTTCTCTATCCCAGGGAGATGGAGTCATTGAAGATATTCAAGGCAGTGGAAGACGCATTTTTGAATAAGAAAGAGTCCAGAGTTATGGGGGACAAGCAGAAAGACGGAAATGAAAGTAAGCTCAGATCAGTCATGATAATGATGAACAGTGAAGCCACACAATCCATACAGCCAGACAGCCTTCTCCTGCTCATATTTATTATGTTCTTTGGTTTTAGATCAAGAGTTTTGAGGTTGTGGTATTGGGGCTGACCACTGAGAGTGTGAACAATATAGATTTGATAACAGGAAGCAACCTTGAAGAAAAATGACCCATTCTGCTAGAATCTTTGAAATTGTACTTTACAGCAGCTGTTCTGTTAGCTTTAAGCCCTTTAAGAAACACTGGATAAAAGCTTAGCTTGCTAGAGTAGATCTGCTTCTGCAGTCAAGCCTATGCAATTTGAATGCCATACATTTGAAAAAGATGTCTATCATATCATAAACCAGTTGTGTATACCTGAAGGCATCTGTGCACATGCACATCAAAAACACAACAAGGCTGGTCATGGCACACATCAACTCCAGCCTCCCAGACAATTTCAACCCATTATAATTCGCCTATCGCAGAAACAGGTCTACAGCAGATGCCATCTCCCTGGCCCTACAATCAGCTCTGGAGCATCTGGATAATAAAGACATCAATGTTAGACTATTGTTTATTGACTACAGCTCTGCCTTCAATACAATAATCCCAAGAAAACTTGTCACCAAACTCCGAGACCTAGGAGTCAACACCTCCCTCTGTAACTGGATCCTTGACTTTCTAACCAACAGACCGCAATCAGTGAGGATAGGCAGCAATACCTCCAGCATGATTATTCTCAACACTGGTGCCCCACAAGGCTGTGTCCTCAGCCCTCCTCTCCCTATATACTCATGACTGTGTGGTCAGATTCTGCTCTAAATTCCATCTACAAGTTTGCAGATGATACCACCGTTGTCGGCCATATCTCAAACAGCAGTGAGTCAGAGTACAGGAAGGAGATAGAGAGCTTAGTGGCATGGTGTCATGACAACAACCTTTCCCTCAATGTCAACAAAACAAAAGAGCTGGTCATTGCTTTCAGGAAAGGGGGCGGTGTACATGCACCTGTCTACATCAACGGTGCTGAGGTCGAGAGGGTTGAGAGCTTCAAGTTCCTGGGAGTGAACATCACCAATAGTCTGTCCTGGTCAAGTCACGTAGATATCATGGCCAAGAAAACTCACCAGTGCCTCTATTTCCTCAGGAGGCTAAAGAAATTTGGTATGTCCCCTTTGACACTCACCAACCTTTATCGATGCACCATAGAAAGCATCCTATCCATGGTACGGTAACTGCTCTGCCCAGGACCACAAGAAACTGCAGAGAGTTGTGGACACAGCCCAGCGGGTCACTGAAACCAGCCTCCCCTCCTTGGACTCTGTCTTTACCTCTCGCTGCCTTGGTGAAGCAGCCAGCATAATCAAAGACCCCACCCACCCAGGTCATTCTCTCTTCTCTCCTCTTCCATCAGGTAGAAGATACAGGAGCCTGAGGGCACGTACCACCAGCCTTAAGGACAGCTTCTACCCCACTGTGATAAGACTATTGAACAGTTCCCTTATACGATGAGATGGACTCTGACCTCACGATCTACCTTGTTGTGACATTGCACCTGATTGCACTGCACTTTCTCTGTAGCTGTGACACTTTACTCTGTACTGTTATTGTTTTTACATGTACTAGCTCAATGCACTCTGTCCTAACTCAATGTAATTGCACTGTGTAATGAATTGACCTGTACGATCGATATGCAAGACAAGTTTTTCACTGTACCTCGGTACAAGTGACAGTTATAAACAAATACCAATACCAATAAGATTTCCTGAAGCAGATTAGGTATGCACAGAAATATCCAACCATGTTTATTGATCTGAGTTTAGATAAAATTCAATCAGTAATGAATGTTGAACTACGGAAAAATTTCTAAGTCAGTGTATTCAATGTCAGAACCCAAGGTGTGCAGGGCAAATCACTCATTGTAACCGAAGTTGAAAATCTCATCCAATTAATCCACACTGCCAGTGGGAGAGAATGCCAAATGAATAGTGTTTAGAAAATAGCTTGTTTGCATTCAAGAAACTTTTTGCCTGCATCTTCCGGAGAGGAGCACATTACAAACACCTAAATAGCAGCAGCTTCTACTAATACCAACCTGTAATTCAGCTACATCTTTGAAATATCTACAGTTTTTATTCATTCTCTTTATTCTTGAAGGCCAGTTTACAATGGATTTTGTGCTAATTGTACTTGATTTTCACCCCAGAAGTCATGTATAATATTAATTTTATATTCAGGCATCGGGATGAATTAATTGATTTGAAACCATATGAGGAGATGATCTGATTTTCCCTTGGCCTCAGGCTGGTTGCAATATAACTGGGACTGCACCAAGGCAGCTTTCTAACTGGCTGAAAATCTGAAATAAAATTTGAGAATGCTGGAAATACGTGGCAGGTTATTGTGAGAAAGAAACAGAACTCACATTCCAGGTCAATGACCTTCAATTAGAAGATTAACTTTCCACAAAGGCTATCTGATTTGCTGAGTGTTTCTGCCTGTTTCCAGTTTCATTCAGGATTTCCTTAATTCTCTTACTGCAAACACAGTTCCTTTAAGCCACTGCAGCCAATTCTTGTTGGAATTTGCCAGGACCTGTCAACAGTTAAAGGGTTAAAGCACTACAAAACTATTTCAGTACATCAATGACATTTCAAATGTGGTGTATATTACACGCCTGGTATTCTGTAACCATGGAAGTGTGTTTTTGGATGTGTTCCTGCTAATAACAGACAGTGACATGTGGTTCTTGGCTTTGGGAAACAGCGTACATGTCAGATAATAGCTCTCAAAATTCTTCATGTTTAGATTTTACAGCCTGAAACCCAGTTTTATCATACTTATTGATTTAACCAGACCCTGCATTACTGTAATGCCCTGTGCTGACAGTTCATTCAGTGGCCTTCCATTCAAATGTAGTAATTAATGTCTACACAATGGTTAAATGAATGAGATTTGAAGATCTCTCATTATCGTAACCAATTTACTGTAAGCAATGTTTTGCTCAGTTTTTGGGTAATTGACTTGTTGTAGAATATACTATTGTGCCATCCAACAATAAATTATAAAATATTGTTATAATCAGGCTGTAGTCAGATTGTTGGCCCTCTTATCTCTGTGTCAATGTATTTTGGATTTAACCCATACCACAGAAACATGAACAATAAATCTAGGCTGCAGCTGAGTGCTGTTTGGAGGGACTGCTGCACCCTCAGGGGTGCAGAATGTTAAACCAAGGCCAGATCTGCTCTATTAGTGCAGGCATTAGAGATCCCATGATACCATTAAATGAAACGTATGGTTCTCTCAGTATCCTGATCAAAATTTATCCTTCCATCAAGTGCTCAAAATGGATACTTTTTTATTTATCTAATTACCCTTTCTGGGAGTTTGCTGTGTGCAAACTGACTGCCGTGTTTCCTTCATTACAACAGTACCTACATTCCAAAGTCAAAGCTTTATATATTGCTCATATATATATTTCTCTTTAACTCTGGATGAATTCAAATGCAGCTCATCTCAGTGATCAAAGTCAGTTTATTGTCATATGCACAAGTACATGTATGTACGTGTGCAATGAAAAACTTACTTGCAGCAGCATCACAGGCACATAGCAACAGATACCCAATATTCACAAGAAAAACGTAAATTAAACATAATTTGTACAAGAAAAAATGCAATTAGAACAAAATAAAACAAAGTCCATTGTAGTGCAAAATGGTCATAGTGGTTATAGTATTGCTATTGAGGTAGCGATTAGGTTTGTGCAGGTTGGGTTCAAGAGCTGAATGGTTGAAGGGAAATAGCTGTTCTTGAACCTGGTGGTGTGGGACTTCAGGCTTCTGTACCTTCTGCCCCATGGTAGCTGCGAGAAGATGTTATGGCCCGGATGGTGGGGATCTTTGATGATAGATGTTGCCTTCCTGAAGCAACACCTCATGTCGAAACTACCGGTGGTGGGGAGGGATGTGCCTTTGATGTATTGGGCTGAGTTCACTACTCACTGCAGCTTCTTACATTCCTGCACATTCAAATTGCCGTACTAGACCATGATGCAACCAGTCAGGATACTTCCAACAGTACATCTGTAGAACTTTGTCAGAGTGTTTAGTGACATGCTGAACCTCCTTAACCTTCTAAGAAAGTAAAGCCACAGGCGCACTTTCCTTATGATTGCATCTATGTGCTGGGCCCAGGACAGGTCATTCAAAAGTACTTCATTGACTACAATATGTTGTTAGATGTCCTGAAGTATGGAATGCGTTACATAAATACTATGAGTTTTTTTTGTAAATATCTCTGTCGTGTTAAATCTGAAACTTTATTAGTTTAGGATTATACTCCTCAAGTTGACAAATGTTCTGTATTCTTTGCTTTTCAGTAATTCTTTAACATTCTGGTGTGACTTGATCGATACATTAATGTTTCACTTTGATGGAAATATAAACCAATCTTTTCAGACTAGTGATATCAAGGAAACAAACAGCAGAGGTGTCAAGATTAGGTAAATCAATCATCACATCCTTCATGTTAATGTATTTGTTACAATATCAGTGAAGTAAGTTGACAGGTGACTGATAAGACTAATAAAACTCATGCTGTAAATGATTCAATTCTATTGGCATTGTGCATGGTTTCACTATGGATTTGGGCCTTCACCTAGAGTTTGTAATTTAAGGTAATAGCTCTGTGGGTGGATTTTTATTTAGCATAGCCTTTGGGCATCAGGGAGCACCATTATATTTTAAAGGCTAGACCTCATTAAGAGGTCTGTGGCAATGCAATCTCACTGTAGCCCATTGATTCCAAGAACTGCAATATTGGGTGACCAGTCACCTTTAAGCAGCAGGAAATTAGGTCTGCTATGAAATTGAGTTGGGACCTGGAGTGGCAGCAGCTCAGGCTTGTTTTTCGGAGGCTGTTTATAGATGCGAGAACTCCATGGCCAGAATATGCAATGTCCAGGTTTATTTACTCTCATTATATAGTAATAGCTATTGCATAAACTGCATTAACCCTTAAGTATTGAAAATATCCATTAAAAACTTTATACAGAGGAGTTAATGGGCCCAGATTTCCCGATCAACAGCTAAGGAAAAAAAACTGTATTCGAATATTTAATAGGGTCTATAGTGTGTATAAAGAGATCTAATTAATATTTTTGCAGGGTCAGTGAGGTCATATGAGTAGTGTTTTTAATTGACAGTGTTCTTGAGTGTTCTTTGGAGTGACTCTATGAAAGCAGCTAACAATACAATTTGAAAAATATTTTTATGCTTGAGTTTAATGCAGTCACATTATTTTACTTTAAATAATAGTTAATTTCTCTTCGCAACAAATCTTGGTAAACTTACTGAAGAATCCTTGTATATCACAACATTTTATAGAATGACTCCGTTCTAATAATAATTTGCTTTCTCGTTCTTCCTTCCAAAATGGATCTCACATTTTCCATATTATAACTCCATCTGCCAACTCCTTGCCACTCACTTAACTTATCTATATCCCTTTGCAGTCCTCCTCGTTACTTGCAAAACTACCTACCTTAGTCGGTAGGTTAATTGGCCATTCTAAATTGCCCCTAGGTTAGTGGTGGAATCTGGGGTGATTTGACAGGAATGTACAGAGAATAGGTTATAGAGAAGACTAATGGGGGAGTAGGATTACTCTGTTACTTGGCATGGACTGATGGGACAAATGACCTCCTTCTACGTGGTAAGGAAATATGGAAATTTGTATAGTAAGCAGATTTGGCTACGGTATCCTTCATCCAAATCATTAATATAGACAATATTCCCATAATATTTTGAGTTATCTGTGGGTACCATATTATGGAACATTGTGAAGAAATACCTGTATTACAAAGTAACAGCTAATATGGCAGAGCTATTACTGAAACCACTAGTCACAGCAACATTATGGGAATGATAAGTACTGCAAGGACTTAGTATAATACACACTCCACATTCTGAACTTAATATATAATAGACAGAATTATTGGAAAGATCTATTAATATTTGATTGGAACTTTAAGTCTACAGATTACAGTCAACCCGACCACAATATATCACAATCTCAGTTATTTAAAAAATTTTGGGGCAATAGATAAAAGGAGAAGTTTTGATCATTCCACTGAAGCTTTCTGGTAATACCCAACTAAAGTGTGTAAAGTTGGCACAGATTGCTTTCAACTGCAAAATCTTGTATTCCACAGGGATCTGTCATTGGAAGCATGTGTAATAGAGAGAAAATGAAAAAGACTTCAAGGGTCTACTCCAACAGCTTGTATCCTTACATCATAAAATGATCAGATAGACAATCTGATATCTGGAGCATTTTGCAATAAAACTTGATTTAGTGTGTAAGTTGAATACCATGAGGTAGAAGCCCCACTATATTTCCCCTTAGTGCCTGAGTGCTGCTTCATCCTCAGATATTCTGGAGAGTGTATAAGGGCATTTAGCCTTAATGTTGCTAGGTAGTTTTTGATATTTCATTCCTTAAAGACTGCTTATAACTCACCGATATGTTCATCTGCCCTAATATCTCCTCCTTTCACTTAATACCAACTTTTGGTTGATCACGTCTCTGTGAATTGCCTTGGGGCATTTTCCCATAGTGAAGGTGCTGTTGTTGTTCCACTATCAAGAGTCCTGAAGCTGGGACTATTGAAGAAGTGCACAGTAGCATAGCAGTTAGCGCAACGCTATTACAGCGCCAGCGATCGGGGTTCGATTCCCGTTGCTGTCTGTAAAGAGTTTGTATGTTCTCCCGTGTCTGCGTGGGTTTCCTCCGGGTGCTCCGGTTTCCTCCCACATTGCAAAGATGTACGGATAGGTTAATTTGGGTTTAAAATGGGCTGCGCGGACTCGTTGGGCTGGAAGGGCCTGTTACCATACTGCTGATAAAAATTATTAAAAAAATTTTTTTTTTGATTTAAATTTGAAAAGGTGGAGATGGGTGGGTGTCACAAAAAATCAGTGAGGATCACAAGTATTGATGGTGGTGGATTGAATACAGAGGGGAGGTAGGAAATGGCACATGGGTTCCCTGGGAACACCCCCTTCAGCATGGAGCTGCTCAGTTGCACCCTGTGAAAATGATGGTACCGAGGCCCTGTAATCGGGGGCAAACGTTGGGTCACAGATTATGTGATGTGATCTGGATTTAGGAGCTCACAGGAACCTCAATGTGTACTGATAGTTGCTGGCAATAAGGTTTTATAGAAAATTACAGGGGTTGATTTTCCACACATAAAATGGGAAATCCAGGTTGGGTGGAGGTGGAAACTTCAAGTCATGTTTGGTCATTTGTTCGTTTTATATTTGAGCAAGAGATTTTTGCTAGCCTAGAGATATGGGGAGGAAGCCAAAGTTAGGTTATAGACCAGCTATGATCTCCTTGAATGGTGGAACAGGTTTGAGCGGCTATGTGACCTGCTGCTGTTCATACGCTCAAGTAGTTCTACCATCAAGGCATAGGGGGTTGGTATCAGGCTGGTTCGCTGACAGGCAACAGCTCGGGCACAGGGATGGGAGGGCCAATACTGTCTTCTGAGAGAGGGCAGCAGGCTCAAGTTCACTGAGTCACTGCTATTTCCCTGGGAGAACAGTGATTGTCATCACCACACAAACTACTGCACTTCAAGAATTTGCTTCTTTGAGGGTAATGAGGGATGGACAATAAATGCAGGTCTTTCCAATAGCATCAACATTTGAATACTGAATGAATGAAAAATTATTGAAGGACAGTTTGCTGAACTGCTGTGACACCAAGACCTCTTTGAACACCAACATGAAGGCAGCAGTTTGAGACTGAAAGGCAGCAAGATGATCTTTCCTCAGTCTTATTTTCATTGTAGCACTTATCCCAGCAGTGGAAGTTGCCTGTGCTGCAATGGAAGATGAAACATCAGCCAATGGACACTGCACAATGGTTGGGTTCATGAATGTGTTGATAGAGTTGGCCACCACTTCCACGTGGAAAAGAATGGGTTTCTGGACAAAGAACACAGATCATGGGGAAGACTCCTCAAAGCACCAACTTTCCAGAATGTATAACCCATTAGCTTTCTTTTGTACACATCCCCATTGTCCTCAACTGATTCTGCTGCAACAGACACTGCAACCCACCTTGTCTTAGGTAAGATGACATCTGTGCTATCCTTATGCTCCACACTGTACAGGGCCAGTATCTCACAACCTGCAAGCCCTGAGATGTAGGTGTAACGTTTGCTCCAGCGCTAAGTGTATGAAGGTGAATGAAGCCTATAAGTGTTGATGGAGATTGTTGATAGGTGAATCCAGATGTGGTGCATTGAGCATTGTCTGAAGCTAGGAGTGTGGCTGTTGGGATATGGCATTTGAAGATACTTGTGTGATATCACTGGACTTCTCACAACATTGCACCCATGGCTATGGGGCTACACATCTGGGCATCAACCTCCATGCGACCTGCTTTCATTTTCTTTTCCCTATGTGAATGGAGACTTACATGGACTCCTGTGGACATAGGATACTTTGCTCATTTTCAACTTCTCCATCAAGTTGCAGTACACTGTTAGAACACCTGAGTGCCCATCCCGAATATTCAATCATTTTTTAAATCTTTCCAGGGTCAAATTCAGCTCATGCAAGACTGCCAGTACCTACTCTAGCAACAGAACCTTTTGAGAAGAGTCTTTAAGAAGAGGAAGTTTGCCTTATGTATTTAGATTAAGTATTTTTTTCTGGACTCCTACTGATCTGTGCAGCTAATAAGCAAGGCAATTTGGTTTGGAAGCAGTCAGATATTATTTTAATGAGCAGGAACCATAGTGATGCCATGCTGCCTGCATTAGATCAAATAGGTGCAGGGTAATCACAAATCAAAGTCCTGCTCCCATTTTCAGGGTCCATTTAATTTAGACCTCAACAGCTTTCAGTTTTCTGGCATCCTTTTGTTATCAAGTAAGAATGTACATTCGATGCTATTTCATGATGTAGCCAGAAGTACATGATGATCAAGCTATGTGTATAGCATTAAAATATGCAAAATTAATACTGGATTTGTTTAACTATTTCTGACATCAGCCAGAATTGATAATGGTTGACTGCATCCATGTTAACTTGTGCACCACACCTCAAAACTGGGAATCGTTCAAATTTTTAAACACTGACCTTTTGGGCATGCCCCACAGCTCTCCTGCTAGAAACACACGTCACAAACAAAGAAGCACAAACACCATCTAACTTTCCTATTAACCCATTTGATGAGGTCTCACCCTATCACAGCTATTCCCTGTGTCCTATCCATTCCTCCCACCACATTCTCTGCAACTTAAAATTACCCGATGAAGGGACTTTGACCTGAAACATTAACTTTGTTTTTCTTTCCACAGATGCTGCCTGACCTGCTGAGTATTTCCAGTATTTTCTGTTTTGATTTCATCCAGGAGAAAGCAGCCTACTTGACTGGTACACTACCACCAGACTCTACAGAGTGCATGGTTGCAACTTGCCTTCTGCAGCAGCACCCAAGCATGTGAACTCTTCCACCTAGGAGGACCAAGGATCATCATCACCTTCCACTGTTACTTCATCATAGAGGTGGAGAGATTAGTCATAGGGTCATACAGCACAGAAACAGGCCCTTCAGCCCATCATGTCCATGCCAACCATCAATGCATTTACAGTAATTTGACACTAACCCCATTTTATTCTCTCCTCATTCCCATCCATTCCCTTGCCCTGTCCCCTGCCCCCCAGATTCCACCACTCACCTATACACTAGGAGCAATTTACAGTGGCTAATTAACCCACTAACCTACACACCTTTGGAATGTGGCAAGTAAATGGAGAACCTAGAGGTAACCCACACAGTCACAGGGAGACTATGCAAACACCATAGCACTTGAGGCCAGGATCAAACCCAGGTCACTGGAGCTGTAAGAAAGCAGCTCTACTTGCTGCAATACTGTGTCATCTAATCCTTGGGCTTCTATTGATAGCCAACGTTATTTCTTTTATACACCTCACTCAGCAACACCTCCATCCTGATGTCTGATAAGCACATTGCCCACTGCTGCCAGCCACTCATGTAACTGGATTCTCCAGAAATGCAGCAAGGCATTAAACAGCATCATTAGCTGCCTGGGCATTGAATTCATAATAATAATGGGAGAGCACAAATTTTGTGTGCGTTCCATTGGATTAAATGGGAAAAAATTAATCACTCATTTGCAATCTCAATGCACATTTTCCTGAACAATCCATTTCATCCTGCATCACCCCTCTCCCATCTTCATCACTGCCACATCGACAATCCACAAAATGATTTATGTGCAGGAGAACCAGATAAATTCTCAATTGCCAGTATTGTTTTTGTTTGTCTTTATGCAATATTTCAAATTCTATAATGGAGAGCTATCTTCTGTGAATTTTTGCCACATGTGGGAATGATGTAAATTTTGTCCTCATTAAGTTGGAAGAATTGTAAACACATTTTGCATTTTTGCCACCCACTACCTGTAATAACATTACATTAGGAATACAGCTTTCTTTGACTGGCTAATTTTGTGCCTTTGTCTCAGTCTCAGATGTGGATGTGTTAACAACTGAACAATAACTCCCAAATAGTCTTGCATTTCATAAAAAGGACAATTCAATATTTATTCCTTGACATGAAGTATCAGGAAAGGGCACCTGAAAATGGCACCACATTCAGTGCGTTACTTTCAGGCAAATGTATCTGTTTATTTAAATGTATTATCATTTGCCTAAATAGAGTCATGTGATATGGTGCCTCAAATGTTTGTACTTAGCATTCTCTGATAGAGAAATCAATCCCTGTTGTTCATTGGTGAACTCACCCTCTACTACACCACATCCCCCACCGGAAAAAATCTCAGTGGGTGTTGCACACCCAGAATCTTTTTCACCTGTTTAAAATACAACTAAATTTGGTTGACGGTCTCATTAGTACAGCTCAGTCATGTCTGCAGTTGACCCATTAGAATTAGGACAGAAACAAAGGCAAAGCCATGGGGTTGAGGCTGGAAATTTGAATTAACAAAAATCCATTTCTGTTTAATGCATAAATAGTGTAAAGTACATGACTCTGGGATTGTTTACAATTCAGAATGGCAGTCCCATCCATGGGGGAATTGGCCTGGATACTTATTGCTGCATTTCACTCTACTCTCATTTTCCCCTGTCATGTTTTCTGCAGATAAAGACATCATCAATATGTGTAGCAACACACAAAAAGCTGGAGAAACTCAATGGGTCAGGCAGTCCTGTCCTGATGAAGGGTCTCGACCCAAAGCAACAACAGTCCATTTCCCTCCAGAAATGCTGCCTGACCCGCTGAGTTCCTCCAGCTTTTTGTGTGTTGCTCCAGATTTCCAGCATCTGCAGTCTCTTGTGTCTTCATTAATATGTGTAGAATGACTCACTTACTTAATGGCATAAATTGGATCAAATGTCCTGAATTATGGCCTGTGTAACAAACAGATAGTTCAACAGGAAGCACATCCCACTGGAAGTAATGAAGCCTACATGACTTGATCCTTGTCCTGTGCAGAAAAGTGTTCCAAATGTCTATCCTCTGTGTGTAGAAGTGCTTCCCAATTTCATTCCAGAAAGCACTAACTCCTCTTTTTAGATTTTGCCTTTGGTCTCGGAATTTCAAATCAGTGAAATTAGTTTCCCCCTGTCCCATCTCTTTAAAATGTTCCTTCATGATTTGATGTTCATGGTGACATGGCAGCTCTATATTGAGGGAAAGGAAACTCTTTCGGTTCCAGTATGAGGGGACTTGTCACATGGTGTCCACAAATCAATATGTATGTGGTGAGTGGCAACTTGGATCACAGAGGAGCTTGCAAACCCTTAACATTCTCATGTATGCTTGTTTCTGACATGAAGGAATAGCATTTTCTTATCTCTCCTGAAATAAAAAGTCCTGGTGAAATTTGTATTGCAGCAGTAAAAGGCAAGTTGTGACAAGTGCCTAGACCACTAGCTGTAGTGTGGAGAGATCCAAACGTATAAAAGCCAGAGCCACAGTCACCTTCACAATCATGGCAATGTAGTCCATGTCTTCTATGAGCTTGGAGCTGTAGCCACAATAGTTGGTAGAATTCAGTAAGGACCACTTAGTGAAGCTCATTGTTACTCATCAGAACACAGTTGGGAACACCCACTGTGAGCCCTTCTTCCTTTCATCCTCCCCCTCCTTCTTGTAGCTGGTCCTACTCATTCTCCCAATTATTCTCAGAGGAAGAATGATAGTGCAAGCTAATTTGGAACCAGCTGTTTTATATAAAATCCTTGAAGTCAACAAAATATATTCTGTTCTTGTCATACCACTCCCTGGAGAGATTTGGAAGAGGAAACATCTACAGATAAAACAAATACATAAGGAATTATAACATCAGCCAGAAGAAATCAGATGGCAACTAATCTTAAAGTACCATAGAAGAACCACAGAACAATACAGCACAATACAGGCCCTTCGGCCCACCATGTTGTGCTGCCCTTCAAACCACACCTAAGACTATCTAACCCCTTCCTCCCACATATCCCTCTATCTTAAATTCCTCCATATGCTTATCTAACAATCTCTTGAATTTGTCTGATGTTTCAGCCTCCACCACCACCCCAGGCAGCGCATTCCATGCACCAACCACTCTCTGGGTGAAAAACCTCCCTCTGACATCTCCCTTGAACTTCCCACCCATTACCTTAAAGCCATGTCCTCTTGTTTTGAGCATTGGTGCCCTGGGAAAGAGGCGCTGGCTGTCCACTCTATCTATTCCTCTCATTATCTTGTATACCTCTATCATGTCTCCCCTCATCCTCCTTCTCTCCAATGAGAACAGTCCTAGCTCCTTTAGTCTCTCCTCATAATCCATACCCTCTAATCCAGGCAGCATCCTGGTAAATCTCAAAGTAATTGATGCTCCTTTTAAATAGTGCTGCTGTAGTGCAGCATGTGTGTTCAGCTGCGCAAGGTTAAGAGAGGACATCAGCTGGAAAGTCATTACGCGAGCATTAAATCAGCAATGTACACTGACTGGCAATATGACCTGTCTGCTCTGTAAACTTCTGGGGAATGCTAACTATGTGCTAGCCTCCCCCACTTATCATAGGCATGTGAAATCATGCTTTGGAAATATCTGGTTAAAAACTGACTTCCTTGCTCATAATATTTAAAGATGCTCAATGAGAAAAAGTCATAGATTTAGTTAGAAGAATATAAAGTGAATTGGTTTAGCTTGAGCACTGAAGGAAATTTTCCATCTAAGCTGGCAATTTGACAGATTCAGTCAATATTAAGGTACAGAACAAAAGGAGTTGTCAGATTCATCCTTCAGCACCAAGTCAAGTTGTGACAGGTAGGCAAATTCCTGTTGGCCTGCTATTTCAATATGTCATAAGATTCAGTGAAGTTATAGTTACAACAGGAAGAGTCCACCCAAATGCTGATGCACAAAAATCAAGAGTAAGTAGCACTGTAATGTGAGATGTTCTCATTTTTATATGTTCCACCTCTGACACTCACTGTTGAGAATTCAGCATTTCTTTGTGCGATACTTTCAAAAACTAGAAGAAATAATGAGTTGTTGAACTTGGTTCTTGGTGAGTCAGGTAGACTCATACAATTCAGCAAGCTATAATTCAGCAAACCACCCTTTCCATAAGGCTGATATTTAATGGCTCCAAGAGCTTTTCCTCGGCATATCAGAGTTTTGCTGACTCTGCTCCACAAAAGAGGCTGCTACCCAGCTGTAGCATCTCCAGGAGGTGCTGTGCAGGTAATTTTTTTTTAAAGGTAAAATATTTATTGCTTTCCCTGTGGAACAGGCATAGATCAGAACAGTTATTCAAGGCTTCCGCAGTGAAGCTGTCCCTCACCTGGCTATTTGGCTAACAGGTTCCATTCCTTCTCCGGGGTCATCACCAGCCACTCTTAACCAGTGTTCTCTGCCTGCTTAGGCCCCCTCATCTCAGCCCTCATACTCCTCCCTCTCAATATTACCCTCATCTCCAAATACTCGGTATCTTGCTGCTGACCTGGTCCCTAAGTGAGTCATTTTTGGGTTAGACCAGACTGTTTGCAACCTTGATATCTTATCTGACCCTGTTCATTGCTACAAATTCAATATCTTCTCCAACACAAAATGTCTGCTTCTGCTTCTGGAACATGTACTGTCTTCAACTCCACTTTGGCACATCTGCTGATGAAACTCCACTTCAGCACAGCTGCTGATGAAACTCATCTATATTTGTGATCTCCAAACTTCTGTAAAGTGATGTCCATCCCCTGCATTATTAGCGAACACTGAACCATCCCACACAAAGTCAGCATACTCTTCCTCAATGTCATCAGCTTTTGAGCCCCAAAACCTCAAATTTAAAGTCCCATCTTTATATTTCAATGGCTTCACTGATTTGATCTCCATAACCTTTTTTATCCCCAAAATATGTGAAAATTCCTCCCTAAAGGCTTCTTAGAACACATATCTCTGATCACCTACCTTAATAATTGAATTTCTAGTTAAGTGTCTATTTTTTGACTGCTGCTTCATGAATTGCATTGAAATTCTCTTTCAGATGAATTGTGTGACAGGGGGAAGGTTGTTGTTACTTTTGACTGTGATTTTGAGTCAGATTTGGCTTTGATCATAAAATCTACTCAAATATAGTTTGCTACTTGTTGACTATCTCCCAAGACCACCAAATTTAATTAGCTCTTCACTACATATTGTGGATGGAAGAACAGGCGTGAGTCATTTGAAAGCTGAATCTGATGTTTTGTGCAATGATATAGGTAAATAAACAAGGAATTGAGAATCAAGTCAGGTAAGATGCTACAAACATTATAGCTCTGTCATTTTGCCTGGTGAATTTGTACATTTCAAATAACAATGCTTACTTATTATTTTTCTGCCACGTATTTATGTATATTGGATTTGATACAAACCTGCTTTTTCTACACACACACACACACGCACGCACGCACGCACGCACGCACGCACGCACGCACGCACGCACACACACACACACACACACACACACACCTGATATCATTTTCCTTCTGAAGAAATGCAGGATTTTAGAAAAGGTCCTCTATTTTTAAAAAAACTGAATCCTAAAACACTGTATTGAATGACAAAAATTAAACATAGTAGAATATTTTTAATTTCTGTTTCCTTTGAGTGCTTATTGAAAGATATGGAGCTAGAAATCCTACAAGAGGCATGGCTTGTGAAGCTTACATCAGTTTTGGGGAGACACAGCAGTCCAATATTTTGTTGCACTTGAGTTCTAATGCATTATGCCCAGTAGAATGCTCAGGTGTTGCACAGACATCCACAGAAGGACTTCTGTGATCTCTCGCTGCTATGGAGAGTGGAGATCCTGGAGGAAATCTGTTGCTCACCAAGAAAGATGGAAAGAATTATCACTGGGGAGGACCCAGTAGTGCACAGAGGATTATGTTAGGATGTGTGGTGGTGGGGAGAGGGGGTAGTCAAAATGGTGGGTGTGGGCTGTGTTGGATGAAGGGAGGATTGTTGAGGATTTGGGGTGGTGGAGAAGAACATTATAGAGAATGGGAAGAGAGTCAGGAGGAGGAGGAGGTATTTGGGGAGACAATTGCATGAAGTTGCTGGAGGGATATGTAGGGTGTGACTGGGAAGTAGATCTGGATGGAAGTGAAGGAGTTGATCATAAATGATTAAGAAAATGATCAGTGATAGGAGGTTTGTAGTCCATGGAATTAGGAATTGACGGGGGGGGGGTTTCTGAAGATATTGGAAAGGAGGTAGGGGGTCCCTGGCAGAGTGATCACAGAAGGTGATAAGTTAAAGAAGGTATCTCCATGGAGGAAGACGGAAGCCTTGGCCCAGATAGAATTGAGCTCTTTAACTAACGCTGATGCAAATCTCAAACCTGCAATCAAGACCTGCTTCAGAGTTTAAGGCCAGCACCGTTCATTGCTGTGGTATGCAAAGTAGAGTTAACTGCAATTTGCACACGTTTTATATCACTTCATTTCCAGTGGCTGCTGTGCATATGTGCAGAGGTTTGAGAATGAATGTTTAAAAACCCACAAAAAACTACCTTCCAACTTGCCTTGATATGCTGTTCCAAGTTCCACATCTATTATTTCATTTGCATACAAGACACCTCAGGGAAATAACCCATGGACATTGGGTTGTTTTTACATGAAAGGTGTCTAACTGACAATTCTCACTTGCAAAAACAACCTTACATCTGTGGTGATCAAGAAGTATAACAGTTTATGTTTTCTTTTGGAAGACGCTACTGAATTAGACCAAAACCAGGAGAGACTTCAGTATCTGGGCACCTTTATAGCTGTAAAATGTCAAGGTGACGTAATTTGCAAATCTTCAGATGAAAACATTTAAGAGATTAATTTAGATAAAGTTTGGACGTAGGAGCAGGGATCCTGATCCTCAATTATTCTGCACTAGCTCACTGCAATGCAGGCAACACATTAAATTCAGCAACCTGCTGTTTTACCTGATTGCTGGGTTCAGCAAGCATTCCCCAAGGTGTTCATTGGTAAATTAGAAAATTGATAAATTGGTTTATTATTGTTACATGTACCAAGGTACAGTGAAAAACTTGCACACCATTCATACAGATCAATTCATTACAACAGTGCATTGAGGTAATACAAGATAAAACATTAACAGAGTGCAGAATAAAGTGTTACAGTTACAGGGAAAGTGCAGTGCAGGCAGACAATAAGGTGCAAGGTCATAATGAAGTAGATTGTGAAGTCAAGAATCCATCTTATCGTACTAGGGAACCGTTCAATACATAACAGCAGGATAGAAACTGTCCTTGAGTGTAGTGGTATGTGCTTTCAGGCTTTTGTATCTTCTGCCCGATGGGAGAGGGGAGATAATGTCCAGGGTGGGTGGGGTCTTTGATTATGTTGGCTGCTTTACCGAGTCAGCAAGATGTGTAGACAGTGTCCATGGAGGGGAGGCTGGTTTCCGTGATGTGCTCAGCTGCGTCCACAACTCTCTGCAGCTTCTTGTGGTCAAGGGCAGAGCAGTTGCCATACTAAACCATGATGCACCTGGATAGGATGGTTTCTATGGCACATCAATAAAAATCAGTCAGGGTCAAAGCGAAATGCCAAATTTCTTTAGCCTCATGAGGAAGTTCATGTTGGCACGGAAGTTCATGTCAAGAATGTCCAGTATTACCTAAAAGCCTACACTTCTTAACAGGGACACATACTATGGCTGCAAAAAGTAATGGCAGTCATTATAAAACTGAATCTTTGTTCTATTACTTTGGTCATTGGTTGAACATGGTAACAAATTGGGTCCGAAGTTTCAGACACTGGAGTCCACGGTGAAAGTGATGGGAAGAAGGAAAGCAGTTTTGTATCCTCAGCCTAATATGCACAGAAAGGAAAAGAAAAAAAAGAAGCAAATTTTTATGTCTTTGATCCAAGATCCCTCCTCTTTCCTCACTCGGAGGGTCTCACTGTCTCCAAATACTGGTTTCGTGGTAGTGAGCCTGGTTCTAAGCCCCAGAGTTTGCTGAAACAGGGCATCTGATCACATGTCTGTAAATGGGGATTATGTTTCTCACCTTTCCACCTCAACATTTCTTGAAACTCATGGGGATATTGACAATGAGCTCCTGTTTTGGCAACACCATTGATCGAATAGCACACATCATCCCACAGTTTGTGGCAACTAGCAACTCATGGTGGATCTCACCACAATGCTCTGAGTTATTTGCAATACTCCCACCTTCGACTCACCATTATTTTATCAGAAGATTCTTGACCACTTTTAACTGGACATGTCAGGAACTTGGAACAGAATCAGAGCAAAATTTGAACAATTGCTCCAGATCAACGATTAAGCTCTTTTCCAGCATACAAAGAGTTAATTTACAGGAAAACAGCTGCTCCTGGCATTTGAGGAGCTCTAATGCTGTAATGTTGTTTGTTTCAGCATCACGGTGAGTGAGCTGAATATTGTTTGCTGTCTTCAACATGGCATAGTAAATTGAAATCCTCCCTGGAAAGAATAATTTACCTGTAAAGCTTTCTATTACTGTTATGCTTAATACTGGAAATTCAAGACAAAAGAGACCACAGATGCTGGAATGTAGAACAAAAACAGAACACGAGAAGAACTCAGCAGATTAAGCAGCCTATGGAGGCAGGAGATGTAAGTCGACATTTCAGGTCGAGACCTTGCATCAGGGCTGAGATTGCCAGTATACAGCAGAACGTTGGGAAGGCTGGTAGATGATAGGTGGAAGCAGGTGGGGAAGGGACGATGGATAAATGGAACCAAGTGTGGGAGATGGTGTGGAGGACAGAAGCTGGTAGGTGTGATGGCTGAAACCAGATGGGGAGGGGATGATAGGTAGATGGAACCAGATGAGGAGATGGGATGGGAGGGATGAACAAAGGGAGAGGAAAACCTGGGGCAGTGGTGGAGGCAGGTACATTGGACAAATTCAAGAGATTACTAGATAAGCATATGGAGGAATTTAAAATAGGGGGATATGTGGGAGGAAGGGGTTAGATAGTATTAGGCGAGGTTTAAAGATTGGCACAACATTGTGGGCTGAAGGACCTGTATTGTGCTGTACTGTTCTATGTTCTATGTAAAACTAGATGGACAGGCGAGTCTGTGTGGGAGGAGAATATGGGGGGGGGGGGGTGTGGGTGGGGGGAGCGGTGTTATCTGAAACCGGAAAATTCAATGTTCATACCATTGGGTTATAAGCTACCCAAGCGGATTATTAGATGTTGTTCTTCCAATTTGTGTTTGGCTGCTCCATAATAATGGAGAATGCTGAGGACAGACAGGTCAGTGTGGGAGTGGGAAGGAGAGTTATAATGATGTGTATCTGGAAGGGTGAGATGGCTATTGAAGCTAGAGTGCTGATGCTCTACAAAACGGTCACCTAGTCTACACCTGGTTTCACCAATGTAGAGGATGCCACATCACAAGCACCACTTGCAGTAGACCAGGTTGGAAGAGATACAGGTGAACCCCTGCCTCACCTGGAAGGGCTGATTAGAGCAGACATGTGGGAAATGGAGGAAACACATATGAGGGCTCCATCAGCCATGGCAGAAGGGAAGTCATGCTTCTGAATGAAGGAGGATATTTCAGAAGCTGTGGAGTAGAAGGTTTTATCTTGAAAGTTGCGGCAGTGATAGAGAAATTGAGAAAAAGGGACGGCATCCTTACAGGAGCCAGGGTGGGAGAAGGTGCAGTTGAGGTAACTGAGAGTCAGTGGGTTTACAAAAGATGTCAGTGGCAAGTCTGTGCCCTGAGATGGAGACAGAGAGATCCAGAAAAGGAAGAAAAATGAGATGATCCTGTGAATCCGAGGACAGATTGGAGGTTGGAGGCGAAGGTGAAGAAATTGGCAAGCTCTGCACGAGTGGAGAAAGCAGCACCAATGCAATTGTCGATGTAGTGGAGAAGGAGCTGGGGTGCGGGGGTGGAGGGAGGTGGGGGATTGGTTGGGTGCCGGAATAGGCTTGGGACAAGAACTGTTCTATGTAGCCAGTCAAGAGACTGGCATAGCTAGGGCTTCAATTGTTAATTTGTAGAAAGTGGAAGGAATATTTTTCAATACATTCTACAAAATCAACACAAATTTTTGATTTATTAGGGATACCCAAATCCTACCCCGTGACTACATGATACAATGTTGAACCCTGTGGAAAGTTTGGGGCTTTCTGAACATTGTTTGCATGTTGACAGAGGTAAAACAGAGCTGTTGCATTACACAGCTCCCAAGCTCAGATATGACTTTGTCTTCAAGTGTTTCAGTCAGCATGCACACATGGCTGCTGCTACTGTAGGTAAACAGTTAAAAATAATTTAATCAGCCAGAGGAGGCAGGGTTCCAGTCCAGCTATGACTTTGTCTGCAAGCCTGAAAGCTATCCGATTGACTAAAGGTATCGGTAACTGAATAATGAATTGCTTTGAACCTTTGTGACTGACATTTGATTAAATGGTTTCCAAGTGTAATATAATGTACCATTCATACCAGGGTTTTATGCATAATATCTAGCATGGTTTATATTAAATCACAGATCTCAAATGTTGGTCCTGGGAGCTGAATTTGGCACAGAGAATGCTTGTATCCAACAGCATGCTCACGAATGGGCCACCCTGACTGCTTTCAGTTCCCACTCAGCCCAGTTCTAAATTGGCCACAAATTTTTTCAGTCTCCCGTTACTGTGTTTTGACATTTAGCAGGAAGCTCTGATTGCAGCTGGTACTTTCAAATGCATCATACAGTCTTTTCTTTGTTATTGCTTCACAGGCTGATTGTGTCTGCTAAGTGCGTCTCAGAGTGGTCATTACAAACATAATGGCCTAGGAAGTTTAATGTACCCAAGGCTTCAAGAACTGCTGTATGGATGGTACATATCACACTAAAAGAATGTGTCACCCAGAGAAACAAAGGACTGCAGATGCTGGAAACTAGATGAAAAACACAACGATGCTGGAGGAACTCAGCAGGCAAGGCAGCATCTGTGGAGAAAAGCAGGTGGTCAATGTTTCGGGTCAGGACCCTTCTTCAGGACTGAAGATAGGAAAAGGGGAAGACCAATATATAGGAGCGAAAAGCGGAGCAGTGATGGGTAGACAAAAGAGGGGAGGCAGGGTGGGCACAAGGTGGTGATAGGTAGATGCAGGTAGGAGACAGTGATAGGAAGGTGCGGGGGAGGAGGGGAGAGCAGATACACTGGGGGATGGGTCAACGGTAAGGAGTAAAAAAGAGGGGTAGAGAAAAAGAGAGATAAGCTAGGAGAGGAAAGAAAAGAAGAGGCATGGTTGGGGGTGATGAGTGGCTGGGGGTTGGTGGGAGTGGGGATTACTTAAAGTGGGAGAATTCAGTGTTCATGCTGTTAGGCTGCAAGGTTCCAAGACAGAAAATGAGGTGCTGTTCCTCCAGTTTGCACTTGGAGTTCTCCTGGCAGTGGAGGAGGCATATCATATCTGTGATGGAGTGGGAGGGGGAGTTGAAGTGACTGGCAATGGGGAGATACAGATCGTGGTTATGGACAGAGCACAGGTGTTCTGTGAAATGGTCACCTAGTCTGCATTTGGTCTCACCAATGGAGAGGAGGCCACACTTGGAGCACCGAATGCAGTAGATGATATTAAGGGAGGTGCAGGTGAATCTCTGTCTCACCTGAAAGGACTGTTTGGGTCCCTGGATGGAGGTGGTGTAGGGGCAGGTGTTGCACCTATGGCGGGGGCAGTGGAAAGTTCTTTGGGTGGGAGTGAGATGGGTTGGGGGGGGGAGGAGTGAACTAGGGAGTTGTGGAGAGAGCGGTCCATGCGAAGGCAGAAAAGGGTGGGGAGGGGAAGATATGCTTGGTAATGGGGTCCTGTTGGAGATGGCGGAAGTGGTGGAGAATGATGTGTTGAAAACGTAGTCTGGTAGGATGAAATATGAGGACAAGGGGGACCCTATCCCTGTTGGCTCTGGGAGGGGTGGGGGTGAGAGCAGAGTAACGGGAAATGGCAGAGGTATGGGTATGAGCTCTCTCGACCACAGTCGGGGGGAAGCCCTGGTTAGCAAAGAAGTTGGACATCTCAGATGTCCTGGAGTGGAAAGCCTCATCACGGGAGCAGGGGTGGCAGAGGCGGAGAAATTGAGAAAAAGGTATAGCGTCCTTGCAAGAGACAGGGTGGGAGGAGCTGTAATCAAGGTAGCCCTGGGCATCAGTGGGTTTGTACAAGATGTCAGTGGATAAGGAATTTCGTCAGATGGAGATGGAAAGATCAAGGAAGGAGAGAGAGGTGTCAGAGGTAGTCGAAATGAATTGGAGAGCAGGGTGAAAATTTGTGGCGGAACTTATGAAACTGTTGAGTTCCACATGGGTACAAGAGGTGGCACCAATGCAGTTGTTGAAATAGAGGAGAAAGAGTTGAGGAATGGGGCCAGAGTAAGCTTGGAACAGACACTGTTCAACATAGCCAATGAAGAGGCAGAGCTACCCTTACACCACCTCCATCACCTCTATCCAGGGACCCAAACAGTCTTTTCAGGTGAGACAGAGATTCACCTGCACCTCCCTTAATATCATCTACTGCATTTGGTGCTCCAAGTGTGGCCGCCTCTACATTGGCGAGACCAAACGTAGACTAGGTGACCGTTTCGAAGAATACCTGCACTCTGTCAGTAACCGCGATCTGCATCTTCCCGTTGTCTGTCACTTCAACTCCCCCTCCCACACTATCACAGATAATGTCAGTCCTTGGCCTCCTCCACTGCCAGGAGAATTCCAAGCGCAAATTGGAGGAACAGCACATCACCTTCCATCTTGGAACCTTGCAGCCAAACAGCATGAACATTGAATTCTCCCACTTTAAGTAATCCCCACACTCCCCACCCCCCTACACCCACCCCACACCCACCCTCAACCATGCCTCTTCGTTTTTTCCCTCTCCTAGCCTCTCTCTCTTTTTCCTACCTACTTTTTTCCTCCTTAACTTTGACCCATCCCCCGGTGGATCTGCTCTCTCCTCCTCCCCCGTACCTGCCTATCACTATCTCTTACCTGCAGCTACCTATCACCACCCTGTGTCCACCCCGCTTTCCCTCTTTTATCCACCTATCACTGCTCTGTTTTTCCCTCCCACATATTGGGCTTCCCCTTTTCCTATCTTCAGTCCTGAAATGTTGACCGCCTGCTTTTCTCCACGGATGCTGCCTGGCCTGCTGAGTTCCTCCAGCATCATCGTGTTTTTCATCAATGTGTCACCTAGGACTGAGGTACTGAGGTGGGTCTAGGAGGGGTAGGCATAGAGAGGGATGAAGGGACTAGGTCTGATAGGGTTCTGCGTTATGGGGTCAGCATTTGGGTCAATAGTCAGGGTTGGAATAGAGGGTCAGGGATCAAGACTTGTGCCGGTGATGGGGTTGATGGTGTTATTGATCAGGAGCAGGACGTGGGGGAAGCCATGTTGCTAATCAGAATCAGAATCTAGAGATGGGTGTCCAAAGGGCTATTGGGGCAATAATTAGGGGTTCCACCAGGGGTCTTGGGTGATGATGTGCCGGTGGGGGAAATCAGTGGGGGGGGGGGTGTGGCGGGTAGTTGAATCCTTAGCTGATTGGAGTATGTGGAGGTGTAGGTCATGATTGGGCCTCAAGTCAGTTTTAAGAGTGTCTGAAGAATAAAAGGTGGGTATGGGGGTTAACATAGTACTTTAGTGGGACCTCAGCCCAACTCTGCCTTAGGAACATCAAGGAGCATCCAACATGGATCAGTCCCAGGAAAGTATAGGCTAATTTCCCTGGGAATGCATGGGGAATTTCACTAGTTGATGCATGCCTCACTGTGAGAACTGTGTGGTCAAATCTCCAGTGATGCAAAAGGACATGGAAATCATTATTCTCATGCTTCACCCAGCAGTAAATACATCTATGATCATATAGTGCTAAAATAAACACCATCATGAGATCTAATTTGTAAGCTTAAGTGTTTTAGAGACAGTGATTTTCACAACTAGATGGTTTTTACAGACTGTTTTGCCTAAGTATTTGATAGTGCCTGAAAATGGACAAGCAGAGGAAGTGATGTGTTCAGTGGGCACCTGCTGCTATTGATTTAGGCAACACAAATATTTTCGTGAGAGAATCATCAGTCAGCGCTGCCTGCTCCATTCAGAAGTTGTATGCCGATTTGTGGGAGGTATGAGTGTTGGGGCAGGTATTGGGTCTCTCTAATTACTTAAAGGGATGGATATCCTGTGTGTAGGCTGCAAGGAAACAATGTAAACTACAGAACTAGCTCATTAAAATAAAAAGCAAAAAAAAATGCTGGGTACACACCAGCATCATCTGTAGAAAGAGACCCTTCATCAGAAATAGCTGCTGGACAGAAAATTCACCAGTATTGTGATCCAAACAATGGACAGGACAAAGAGCATTCACTTCACCCTAGAAAAGGGGAAGCCTTCAGGGCACCAGGTCCATCAGCACTGGGATAAGGTGGCAGAGCAAGTCAATGCCAGCTGCTTAAATCTCAGGACGTGGTTACAAAGCTGGACCAAAACCAGAAATAGAGGATCAACATTTAAGAACAATAAATTATTATGGGAATTTTTCTGGTAGCACTGAAAAATTGAAATAAAAGACTGAAGCATTTGAGACTGGAAATGTTCACAATCTGCTTTCCTGCCTGAGAGCCCATTTAGTACCTGGAAAATTCATCTTATGCAACTGAATTTCTAGGAGACCTTTTCAGATAAGGCTTTGTATAGGTGTCACCCACAAGGATTCTACTTTGCATCACAGAATTACAGAATGATTACAATATAGAATGAGACCATTTGGCCTAATGTGTCACTTCCAGCTCCATGTATGTGCAATCCAGCTAGTCTTGCTCTCTTTCCCTCCACCTACACCTCTACATTCTTTCCTTTTGAGGATTTATCCAGTTACGTCTTGAACTTTCCTCCACTACTACCCCAAGCAGTGAATTCCAGACCCCTAACCACTTGCTGTGTAAGGAAGATATCCTCATATTGATTTTGGTTCCTTTGCAAGTCATCTTCAATCCTAAAGTATAGCATCCAGAACTGGATACAATAGCCAAATTGAACTAGTGTTTTATAAAGGTTCTTCATGATTTCCTCAATTTATTGTCTTAATAGTGTTGCAAAAATAAGCTATTGCTTTGCTAGTACATTCCCTTTTTAAGAATAGTCATGATTTTTTTCTTTCTGAAATATGTATAGCTCTAAAGCAGCTGGGGAGACAATAACTTCCCACACCTAAAGTAATTATTAAACTGGGCAAGTGATTCAATGTCAAAAATAACGAATTAAATAAACAGAAGTACTCAGTGTGTTCAGTGAACAACACTGGATTTAAAAGTGATGATGACGATGACTGTCCCGAACCTTATGCCCTTCAATGTATTTACTGAGGAATCTTCCATCCTGGGAAATGTGGCTTCACTGGTTTGAAGGGATTATGACAGGATTTGGAAGTACAGATGATAGAAAGAATAAAAGCTTCCATTATACTATGGTGGTGAAGAATTACTGGATATTTATGAAACATTATCAGCTACAACTACATAAGAGTAGACTGCATACTTTACCTCATTATGTAGTTTAAGAGACAATTGCATTCTGTTGACAAGCCAAGAAGCAAAAGAAACAACTGATCATATTACACATGCCTGAGTACACTGGGGGCAAAATGTGAATTTTCTGATCTTCAGCATGAGATGAAAACACAGACTATTGAAGGATTTATATCAAAGCAACTTTGACAGAAAGCCTCTGAAAAGGATATCAAGCTGTCCAAGCCACTTAAATTAGAAAGATCATTGTCGCTTTCAGAGAATAAAGCAGATAATTTAGAATGACTGCAAGGTACCGCAATGAATAGAATCACAGGAAAAATATTAACACCAGTACAGAAATTTTCACTCAATCCATTAACAGGGAATAATCACCATCATCTATGAGATAAGCAGATCTCAAAACAGAACTTATATTGTGATGATAACTAACGCCACAAAAGTTGGGCTGAGGCAAAACGGAGTAAGTCACATGAAGAATTCAAATATTTCGCAAAATGTTGTGGTTCAGCGAACCAAATGCATCAGAACTTATCACAATTCTGGATGACACAGGTACATCTGTCAATGTGATGGTTGAACAAATCTTTCACAGCATTCATTGTCATCTGACTCCAACTCAGTGAAAGAATGCCAGGATATTTCCTCACAATTGTACTAGATTTTTGACAATTCTGTGATTGTTTTCATTGCAAAGGACATCCAAATCCAGCAGTGTTAACACAACATTCTTTGTAAACTCAGGTGACTGTGATATTATTCTGAGTTTCAGTACAGGATCAGCAGCTCCTCAAATTGTAGAGATCACATATGCACTGCTTACATTCGATGACATCTACATACCAAGCCTCCTACTTATGAAAGGGCCACAGAACAGCATATTAATAGTGAGAACACAAATGTTGTACCCAAAACAATGATGCAGCTAATTCAAAGCTGCAAATCTGAAATGAAGCAAGATGCTGCACTATCATCATGTATGACAGCAATTTGGTTGCAGAAGTAGATACATAATATACTTTATGATCTGCTTTATGATATGTAACACATAGTGCAAGGTTCTACAAAAGGTCATGATGAACCCAATTGTACCTACCTCAGATTTTGTACTATGGGATAATGGCATTGCCATTTCATTGTCACTAACAGACATTGCTCATGAAGTCCATCAAGGAATCATGAAAGCTGAACCATTGATAAGGGAGGAGATACAGTTCCCAGGAAAAGATCCCTTGTCTGAACACAAATTTAACATTTTTTAGCAAGTCATTGGCAAGTCAAACAATCAAGATGTCAAATCTGCAAGAATCAATGCAAGCAGCCAGTGCCCTTATTTCTTGAGATCAACATTATCCATTGTGTTAGCAGAAACCTCCCTGATAACAGACGGGCTAATTTCTAATAACATGGATGAACTTGTAAAGATCTCACTTACAAGGGACAAGGTATTAGAAATATTCAAGGGACTAAAGGCAGGCAAGTCATCAAGATCTATTTGCTTGCACTTGAGTTTTAAAGAAACTAGCTACAGACATAGTCGATCTACTGGCTGAAGTTTTTCAAAATCTCAATGAATTTCTGAAGGGTACTAGTAAATTTGAAAACAGCAGGATGTGACTCTATCAGTCAAGAGGGGAGGGAGACAAAAGGCAGAAAACTATAGGCCAGTTAGCTTAACATCCATAGTTAGCAAGATACTGGAGTCAATAATCAAAGAAAAAATAGCTAATCATTTAAGAAAGCTGGAATATAATTAAATTGTCAACATTGTTTCGTGAAAGGCAAATCATATTTGACAAGCTTGTTTGAGTTCTGTGAGAATGTAACAAGAAGAGTTGATAGAGGGGAACCTATAGATGTGATTTCCAAAAGGCATTTGACAAGGTGCCTTATAAGAGGCAGGTGCACAAGTTAAGAGCTTATGAAATAGTCCATTGCATTTTTAAGAATATTGTATGTATTCTCTCTTTAATTGTGTAGATCTAAGCATTTTCCCACATCATGCTCAGAGACTGTATAATTAACCACAGATGCAAGGGCCAAACTGTTGCTTTAGCGGCACGGTAGCATAGCAGTTAGCGCGACGCTATTACAGCGCCAGCGATCGGGGTTCGATTCCCGTTGCTATCTGTAAGGAGTTTGTACGTTCTCCCGTGTCTGCGTGGGTTTCCGCCGAGTGCTCCATTTTCCTCCCACATTCTAAAGATGTACGGGTAGGTTAATTTGGGGTTTAAAATGGGCGGTGCTGACTCGTTGGGCTGGAAGGGCCTGTTACCACGCTGTAAATAAAATTAATTAATGGACTTTTAGCTCCATCTGCTTAACAGCAATAGTTTCCTGCCTATGATGAATAGCACCAATCTGCACTGCCGGTGTTCATAGAAATGAATCATAGAATATGGTCCAAGGGAGGCCAGTCAGCCCCACCGGCTCATTGTAGAGCAATCCATTAGTTGCTGCCCCCTGCTCTTTCTCTGTGGCCCAATAAATTCTTTCCCAGCAATTAGCTACCCAATTGAATCTTCAGTTGACTGATTTTCCTTTATCTTTACAGGCAGTGGGTTCCTGATAATAACTGCTCTCCATATATAAAAAAAAACTTTCTTCACAATCCTCTTATACTTCAGATGCTCCAAATAATGGACATATGTGCTTTCGGAACATCATCTATTGACATATGTTTATCCACTTCCTTAAACAAAACACCTCTGTTAAACAACAAAGAGATAATAAATTAGTTTTATCTTTGTAATGTCAAACATGCTTCTGAATTACTTGCATTTTCTTTCACAAGCAATATAAAGAAGACAGAGAGTTATATATAGAATCATTAAATCAAACAAACACTAATGATCTGCGCCATTAGGGAGATTTTATTTGTAATTTGTCTAAAGGTTTTCATTCTGATAAAGCTGGAATTTAGGTTGAATGCTCAACGATGATTTGATGGCTTCATTGTCATTGAGGTGTGAGGGCTATTCACTGTCCTTATCATTTCAGGTCATAATGTTCCATTAAAGTGGCAAAATGCCAAGATTGCACCATATTGATAACATTGAAGATCTTCAGAGGGATATGATAGTGGCAGGCTACATCTTTCCAAAGCATTGAGTGTATTTAAAAGGCTTAATAAGGAGAGTGACTGGCAACATTTTTACTCCATGGGTCCCAGTACAGTTTAGGAGGGCATGGATTCCTAGAATACTCAAGAATGGTTTGGAGATGTAAGAGCCCACTGCAATTGAGTAGCTGTATTTTTAAAGTAGTTTACTCTTGGGAAGTGGTTGACACTGACAAGGGTGCATTTATTGTGATGAGAATTTGATGATGGGAATTCTGATTGGACTAGATGGTTTGCAAGAAAATTCACACCCAATCTCAGTTACGCTCAAGGAGGATTTCAACAAGAACCACAATACTTCTAAGTAGTCGCAGGGGCTCAGTGAATTAAATAAATATGCTTCTGAGATAGGGGTATTTTCTACCTTCATTTCCGCACCCACCCATATCTCATCCGTAATGTCACTGTTCAAAACAGCCTAAATATATGACATGGACTATGGTATCAGAAGCTACATTCCACATCGAAGAGTTTCACTCAAATATATTGCAGCTGAATCTTCAAGTTGTAGGCTGAGAGGACATAAAAGAGCAAAATAGGAAAAAGACCTGTGAACCACAATATAGCAATGACACGCACTCAGTTTAAAAAATATAGGACTTGAATGAATAATTTCACAGTGCAATAAAACTACAGCATTCACACAAACTTTACATTTTGCATAACTTTTGTATAACTTTTCAATCATAATTACATCAAAAAACTCTTACCCAAAATGCCATCTTTGAAACTTTAAGCTGGGGACTTTATCCCAAACTAAATATTTTAGCAATATCTCAGTTAACCTTTAAGCAATAATTAAAGAGCAATGCTGAAGAAAAGAAGATAACCATATAGCTGCAGATCTATTCCAGATCGATATAGACTATCAATGCAAATTAGCTCACAGATTACTGAGTTGCAAGCAAATCATCTTCAGCAAAAATACAGAATAAAAATTCACTCTCACGAAATTTATAGTCATAGAGTACGACAACACAGAAACAGGCCCCTCGGCCCATCTAGTCCATGCTGACCTGATCTTCTACCTGGTCCCATCTACCTGCGCCTGGACCATAGCCCTCCAAACCCCTCCCATCCATGTACTTATCCAAACTTCCCTTAAACGTTACAATTGAACCCACATCACAAGATCACAAGACAAGGGAGCAGAAGTAGGCCATTCGGCCCATCGAGTCAGCTCCAAAGAAAAGGGAAAAAAGAAAAAGAAATGAGAAATTGGGGGGGGGGGGACACTATTCTAACCCCAATTTCCGGCCTTATCCCTGTATCCCTCGATACCTCGACTATTTAGATATCTATCTATCTCTTCCTTAAACGCCTCCAATGATCTGGCCTCCACTGCTGTAAGTGGCAAGGAATTCCACAAATTCACCACCCTCTGGCTAAAGAAATTTCTCCTCATCTCTGTTTTAAACCTGTACCCTCTAATTCTAAGATTGTGCTCTCTGGTCCTGGACTCACCCACCAAGGGAAACAGCTTGACCACATCTACTCTGTCCAGTCCTTTCAACATTTTAAATGTCTCTATGAGGCCCCCTCTCATTCTTCTGTACTCCAGTGAGTACAGTCCAAGAGCCGACAAATGCTCACCATATGTAAGCCCTTTCATTCTGGGAATCATCCTCGTAAATCTCCTCTGAACCCTCTCCAACATCAGCACATCCTTCCTAAGATATGGGGCCCAAGACTGTGCACAGTATTCCAAATGAGGCCTCACTAGTGCCCTGTAGAGCCTCATCAACACTTCCTTACTTTTATACACTATACCTCTCGAAATAATGCCAACATAGCATTTGCTTTCTTTACCACCGATCCGACCTGGTGGTTAACCTTTAAGGTATCCTGCACGAGTACCCCCAAGTCCCTTTGTACTTCTGTACTTTGAATTTTCTCTCCTTCTAGATAATAATCTGCCCATTTATTTCTGTTTCCAAAGTGTACAACTGCACATTTCTCGACATTGAATCTCATCTGCCATTTCCTTGCCCATTCTCCTAAACTATCTAGGTCTCTCTGCAACCTTCCTGTCTCCTCATTACTCTCTACTTCTCCACCTATCTTGGTGTCATCCGCAAACTTAGCCACAAGACCATTTACTCCATCATCCAAATCGTTAACGTACAAGGTAAAAAGAAGCGGCCCCAGCACCGACCCCTGCGGAACACCACTAGTAACCGGTAGCCAACCAGAACAAGGTCCCTTTATTCCCACCCTTTGCTTCCTGCCAACCAGCCAATGCTCCACCCATTCTGTTATCCTACCTGTAATTCCATGACCTCTCATCTTATTAATCAGTCTCTTATGCGGCACCTTGTTGAAGGTCTTTTGAAAGTCTAAATACACAACATCTACCGCCTCTCCCTTATCCACCCTACCTGTGATTTCTTCAAAAAACTCCAGTAGGTTGGTCAGGCAGGATCTTCCCTTCACAAAACCATGTTGGCTAGGACCTATCTTGCCTTGCACCTCTAGGTATTCCATAACCTCATCCTTGAGGATCGATTCCAATAACTTTCCCACCACCGATGTCAGACTAATACGTCTGTAATTTCCTTTATGCTGCTTCCCATCTTTCTTATACAGTGGAACTACATTTGCGACCCTCCAGTCCTCCGGAACCATGCCGGAGTCTATCGATTCCTGGAAAACTATCACCAATGCCTCCGCTATCTCTAAAGCCACCTCCTTCAGAACCCGGGGATGCACCTCATCCTGCCCAGGAGACTTATCAGTCTTTAGCCCATTTAGTTTTCCTAGCACCTTCTCTCTAGTAATCTTAACTGAACTCAGTTCCATTCCATGAGACCCCTGACTAACTGGTATATTGCTGATGTCCTCCACAGTGAAGACCAATGCAAAATACTCATTTAGTTCTTCTGCCATCTCTTTATCATCCATTATAATCTCTCCCACACCGTTATCGATTGGTCCTATATCAACCCGTGTCTCTCTTTTATTCCTTATATATTTAAAAAAAACTCTTAGTATCCTTTCGAATGTTATCTGCCAACTTCCTTTCATAATTCATCTTTTCATTCCTAACGACCTTTTTAGTTTCTTTCTGCAGGTTTTTAAAAGTTTCCCAGTCTTCTGTTTTCCCACTAATTTTTGCTTCCTTGTATGCCCTCCCTTTTGCTTTTATTTTAGCTTTCACCTCTCTCATTATCCACATTTGTGCTTTTTTTTCCATTCAAAACCTTTTTTCTTGGAATACATCTATCCTGCATCTTCCTTATTACTTGTAGAAATTCCTTCCATTTCTGCTCTGCCGTCCCTCCATCTAGCTTACTCTTCCAATCAATTTGGGCCAACTCCTCTCTCATGCCACTGTAATTTCCTTTGTTCCACTGAAATATTGATACACCAGTTATCAGCTTCTCCTTCTCAAATTTGAAACTGAACTCAATCATATTGTGATCACTAGTTCCTAATGGTTCCTTTACCTTTAGTTCCCTAATCACCTCTGGTTCATTACACAGCACCCAATCCAAAACAGCTGATCCTCTGGTGGGGTCATCAACAAGTTGCTCCAAAAACCGTCCCGTAGACATTCCACAAACTCACTCTCCTGAGATCTACTGCTTTGCTGGATTTCCCAGTCCACCTTCATGTTAAAATCCCTCATAATTATCTTCACGTTGTCACTCTGGAATGCTTTTTCTATTTCAAACTGCAACTTATGGTCCACTTCCTGACTGCTATTAGGGGGCCTACATATAACTGCTACTATTGTCCTTTTACCCTTGCTATTTCTTAGCTCCACCCTTAAGGATTCTGCTTCTTCGGACCCAATGTCCTTCCTTTCTATTGATTTTATATCATTACTAACCATCATGGCCATACCTCCCCCCCTGCCTACCCACCTATCCTTCCTATACACTGTGTACCCCTGGACATTCAGTTCCATCTACCACCACCATTGGCAGCTCATTTCACACTCACACAACCCTCTGAGTGAAGATGTTTCCCCTCAGATTCCCTTTATATATTTCATCTTTCACCAGAAATCTATGACCTCTAGTTCTAGTCTCACCTAACCCAAGGGGAAGAAGCCTGCGTGCATTCACCCTATCTATACCTCTCATAACTTTATATACCTCTATAAGATTTCCCCTTTTTCTCCTGCTCTCCAGGGAATAAAGTCCTAACCTATTCGACCTTTCCCTGTAACTCAGGTCCTCCAGTCCCAGCAACATCCTTGTAAATTTTCTCTGCACTCGTACAAGCTTATTGATACCTTTCCTGTAGAGAACCACTTTCAAGAAACCATGGACCTGTATTCTCAGGTCCCTTTATTTTACTGCACACCTCAGAGCTCTACCATTCACTGTGTAAGTCTCACTCTGGTTTATCTTCCCAAAGTGCAACACCTCACACTTGTCTGCATTAAATTCCATCAGCAATTTTTCAGCCCATTTTCCAGGCTAGGCAAGATCACGCTGCAAGCTTTGATAGCCTTCCTTGCTGTCCACTATGCCCCCAATCTTGGTGTCATCTGCAAATTTGCTGATCCAGTTTACCACGTTATCATCTAAATCATTAATATAGATGAGAAATAACAACGGACCCAACACTGATCCTTGCGGCACACCACTGGTTAGAGGCCTCCAGTCAGAGAGACCACCATCTACTACCACTCTGTGGCTTCTCCCACTAAGCCAATGTTGAATCCAGTTGGCTACTTCATCCTGAATGCCAAGCAATTTAACCTTCTGGACCAGCCTCCCATACGGGACTTTGTCATAGGCCTTGCTAAAGTCCATGTAGACAACGTCTACTGCCTTTCCCTCATCGATATTCTTGGTAACCTCCTCGAAGAACTCTATAAGATTGGTTAGATATGACCTACCATGCACAAAGCCATGTTGACTATCCTTAATCAGGCCCTTTCTATCCAAATACTTATATATTCTGTCCCTTAGAATACCTTCCAATAACTTAGCCATGACTGACGTCAGGCTCACTAGCCTATAATTTCCCATATAGCCTATAAAGCCTTTCTTGAACAACGGAACAGCATTAACTATCTTCCAGTCCTCCGGCACCTCACCTGTGACTAAGGACATTTTAAATATCTCTGCCAGGGCCCCTGCGATTTCTGCACTAGCCTCCCACAAGGTCCAACGGGACACCTTGTCAGGCCCTGGGAATTGGTCCACCTTCATTTGCCCCAACATAGCCAGCACCTCCTCTTCCATAACCCAGATACTGTCCATGATCTCACTACTATCTTGTCTCAATTCTATTGTCTCTGTGTCTATCTCCAGAGTAAATACGGATGCAAAAAATTCATTTAAGATCTCCCCCGTCTGTTTCGGCTCCATGCATAGATGACCACGCTGATCTTTAAGAGGACCAATTTTGTCCCTTGCTACTCTTTTCTCTTAATATAGCTATAGAAACCTCATGTCTGTTTTTTGCCCTCCTGATTTCTCTCTTAAGTGTTCTCTTTCATTTTTTATACTCCTCAAGCACCTCATTTGATCCTAACTGCCTATACCTGATATGCACTTCCTCCTTTTTCTTTACCAGGGCTTCAATATCCCTCAATAACAAAGGTTCCCTAAACCTGCTATCCTTGCCTTTAATTCTAACAGGAACATACAGATTCTGTACTCTCAATATTTCGCTTCTGAAAGCCTTCTACTTACCAAGCATCTCCTTGCCGGAAAGCAGCCTATCCCAATCCACGCCTGCCAGATCCATTCTGATGCCATGAAAATTGACCCTACTCCAATTTAGAATTTCAACCAGAGGACCAGTCCTATCCTTCTCCATAATTATCTTGAAATGGGATCACTAGATCCAAAGTGTTCCCTAAGTGAAAATAACAAGTCCCGAGACTTACCTCCTTTAACTTTTATGTGTCAACTTTTAGTTTATTTCCAGCTCACATTTCTAGACGCATGCGCAGAGGATGTGGCTTTGCTTTATGGAAAACTGTGATATGGACGGTTTTCTGGGAACACAAACCCCTCCCCGAATGCGGGGTCACCTGTACTTGATTCCCCTTGCAATAAAAGCCAATTTCCATTTGCCTTTCTAATTACTTGCCCTACTGGCATGTTAATTTGCCCTACTGCCCTACACCATCGTGGGCTGAAGGGCCTGTACTGTGCTGTAATGTTCTATGTTAAGTTCCTGTGTTTCATATATGAGGTCATCCAGATCACATTGTACAGGAGCATTCTATAGGGTCTCTGCATTTTTTTAATAACATGCTGTTGTTCTACTCTTCCTACCAACGGGGATAAGCTCTTACTTCCCCACATTATCCTCCATCTAACAAATTTTGGACACTCATTTAACCTGCCTTTTTCCCTTTGCAGACTTGTCCTCCTCTCAACCTGCTTCCCCATGATCTTCGGATCCAGTACTTTCATTAAGATCATTAATACAGGGTTAGTAAATAGCTGAGGTCCCAACATTGATCCCTGTGATACATTACTCATTACAACTAGTCACCCAGAAAATGACCCATTTATCCTGACTATATGTTTTCTGTTAATTAGCCAATCCTGCAACCATCTAATATATTATCTTTCTCAGAAACCCTTAACGTGGCAAATTATAAAAGGCCTTTTGCAAATCCAAATACAGAGCATCTAGTTCCCCTTTGTCCAACCTGTGTCTTACATCTTCAAAGAATCCTGTAAATTTGTCATACATGATTTTCTAATTATTTTGCCACTACTTTCTTAATAATGGATTCAGCATTTTCCGAATGATAGATGTTAGGCTGTCAGGGTCATATTTCCTGAAGAGACTCTAAATTCTGCAATCTGGAGCAAAAAACAAACTGCTGAAAGAACTCAGCAGGTCAAGCAGCATCTGTGGAGACAAAGGGATAGTTGGCATTTCAGGTCGAGACCCTGTGTCATTACTTCTATTTTCCTGCATTCTGTTTCCCTCTTCTTAGAGTGTAGCATTACGTTTACCATTTTCCAGTCCTTTAGGACCTATCCACAATCTAGGCCATTTTGGAAGATCAAAACCAATGCATCTGCTCTCACTGCAGCCATTTCTTTTCACACTCCAGAATGCAGAACTTCTAGTCCAGGGAACAAGTCCACCTTTACTCTCATTAGTTTGCCAAGTACTTTTTTCTACATGGATAATGATTGTTTTAAATTCCTCCTTCCTTTCTTCCCCATAATTTTTTACCAATATTTGGTTGCTTCTACTATGAAGACTTATACAAAATATTTGTTTAAAGTTCTTCACCCACTTATGTGCTGGTTTTACTGATACCTGGGAAACCCAACTGGCCATAGCTAAACCTGGAAGACAGGTCAAATATGACGACTTACCTCAAAAAGAAATGAACTTTCAATAAAGTATGCTGGTGATACAACACATCTGAGCATTGATAGCGATTGATGTCATGCTGCCAAAATCCTGTGAGAAAATGCAGTTACATCAATCTGTACCTGGGCTGCCTTTTTAGACAATAGATTGCACAAATTTATTTTGATTGATCCAGAGTTTCATTTCATTGGCTGAAGTGTAATATTAACTGGGTTCAAGTACCCAAAAATTCACCTTAATGTTTCATAATGGTATATGATATGGACCAGATTTGCTTTGCAATTGGTTTTTAAGAGGGTCTTAAATTTCTTGTGAGTTAGTTTGTTGGCTATGGTGTAAAATGGTCAACATTAGAGCAGATAACGAACTGTTGGAGGAACTCAAGGGGTCAAGCAGCATCTGTGGAGGAAAAGGTGTATTCGATGTTTTGGGTCGAGACTCTGCATCAGTTCTGATGTAGGGTCTCAATCCAAAACGTTGACTATCCCTTTGCCTCCACAGATGACACTTGATCTGCTGAGTTCCTCCAGCAATCTGTCTTTTGCTTCAGATCCAGCATCTGTGTCTTTTGTGTCTCCAATATCAGAGCAGATGACTGTCTGACATCCAGCTCAATCTTGAAATTAATGAAAATTAAAGTCAACAGAGATATTTAACAGGCAGCTGATACACTTATTGCCTTTATTACAATGGCCAAAAGTACCCACATGGTATCCTTGTAGCCACAGTATTCCTGGAACAAACTTCATCCGATTGAGAACTTGTGGTGTATTGACACATGAGAATGTAAACTGAAAGCACATTACCATCAGAAGTAAGAGTGGTGTAACTCATGGAGAAGGACCTAATTAGAGAGATGACAGGATGAAAATATATCTGAGTACTGAAGGCAGCAGGATATATTTTTTAAAAGGACCATTTTTCTGAAACATTTGCTTGCCATTAACTCCAATCAAACACATGGGAGTTTTCTCTGATTTGGCATAAAGAGGTTACCACTTGGGAAAATACATCAGTTATTCATATCACTGGAGGTGGGCTGCATCTCTAATTCATTTATATTATTCTAGCTTAGTGTTCTGTTCTTTGATGAGCCTTGGCAATTCTATTTTTTTTATTTTTACTTTTATTTTTGAAAGCTTTGACTTACAAAGCCACACCCACAAGGATATATTCAAAAATACAAATAAATAATGAAAAACAGTAGAAATAATGGTCAGCCCCTTAATACATATCAACATTATTGCAGCAGTGAGAGTCTTGACAAGGATTAAGTTCAGGATTTTATTGTCTGTGTTTGGCCCATATCCCTCTGAATCTTTCCTATTCATGTACCTGACGAAATGTCTTTTAAAAGCCGTAATTGTACCTGCCTCTACCACTTCCTCTGGTAGCTTGGTCCATATACACACCACCCTTTGGGTGAAAAAGTTGCCCCTCAGGTCCCTTACTAATCTTTCCCACCTCACTTAAAATCTAGGACTCTCTGTTCTACAACACTCCCAGGGCCCTAGAATTTACTGTGTGTCCTTTTACTTGTTAGAATAAATTATTTTCTGCTGGATTTTATGCTGTTATTTATTTTGAATATCAATTAGCTAAACACTGTTAAAGTACATACTTTATACCTTTCAATTATATTCGGTTTTTACTCTATTTATTAGTATGTGCGTTTTGGGGAGTGTTACATCAGGAGAGGGGGTAATTAGCCTGAAGATTGCATTAATGTTGAGGGTCCAAACCACAACAAAGCACAACTTAATTGTTCAGCCATTTCCTAGATGCCAATAAGCCGATGGTTTGGATCTTGCTCTGAAAAGCACTCCAAATTCTAAAAACTTGCATCTTTGACCAAACATTTGTTCATGTGCCCTAATGACAGGTGTAATGAATTGACCTGTACAATCGGTATGCAAGACAAGTTTTTCACTGTACCTCGGTACAAGTGACAATAATTAACCAATACCAATAATACTTTATAGGGCTTGATAGCAGAATATAAATAAGATATAATTGATTTTCAAGCCTTATTTCTCTTTTGGCAACATCCAACTATTGTTGTGCATGGGTCAGAAAATCTGCTTGCCAACCTTATCCATTTGATGCAGGCAACATAACCCCTTACTGGTAGACATGCATGAACTTCCTTAGCATACATTATTGATCAAATCAATAAACAAATAATCTTGTTCTGTTCTGGTAAGTAAACATACTTTCATTTAAATATAATTGATTAATATTTTGCACTGGTGGAGAATTTCAGCTTTAAAGCTCTTATGAACTTTGAGAAGTTGGAAGTGAGAGTTTAGACAGAGGAAGACAAAGAAAAGAAATGTAGAGGAGAGATAAAATTGACCTTGGAATTATAAGTAACGAGCCATGACACCTGAGTTACAGGAATGCATTGGGCAATTGTGGATGAAGTGAGAATGTTTTAGCACTGTAAACACAGGAACCAGCATAGCTATACAAATGCCCAGACTGAATAGGCTCCAAGTAAGTATGTCTGTGCTGCAGAAAGAAATGGCTTCCTTTTGTTTCTTTGCATTATTTACGTGATCAATCTCAAGGTGCTCGCTCAGCACAACAAAGGATCATATATCCACACCTCCACAAATTCAGAATCAATCAAGGATTTAATCTTTAATGTCTATTCTTACATGCTGATTCCATTATTTGACTCTAGTGCAGGACCCAGTTGAGATTTGAACTTGCAACTGCACCGTTAGTCCTGAACTGAGGAAATTAAGAGTACAAGTGCATAGTTAATTGAAAGTGGTGTCACATGTTGACAAGGTGGTGAAAGAGGCGTTTGGCACACTGGTCTTCATCAGTCAGGGCATTGACTATAGGAATTGCAACATTATGTTGCAATTGTATAAGTCATTGGGGAGGCCGCATAGAGTACTGGGTATGGTTTTGGTCACCGTGTTATAGGAAGGACATGGTTAAACTAGATAGAGTGCAGAAAAGATTTATAAGGATGTTGCTAGGACTAGAGGGACTGAGTTATAGGGAGAGGTTGGCCAGGCTAGGTTTTTATTCCTTGGAACGTAGGAGAATGAGGGGTGAACTTGGAACAAGCTGCCAGAGGAAGTAGGTGAGGCAGATACAATAGTATCATTTAAGAAGCACTTGGATAGGTACATGGGTGGGCAAGGCTTAGAGGGATATGGGCAGAAAGCAGGAAATTGGGACTAGGTGGGTGGGCATCATGGACTGCACAGACTCGCTGGGGCAAAGGGCCTGTATCTATATTCATTCATTCTCTCTCTCTCTCTCTCTCTCTCTCTCTCTCTCTCTCTCTCTCTCTCTCTCTCTCTCTCTCTCTCTCTCTCTCTCTCTCTCTCTCTCTCTCTCTCTCTCTCTCTCTCTCTCTCTCTCTCTCTCTCTCTCTCTCTCTCTCTCTCTCTCTCTCTCTCTCTTCTCTCTCTCTCTCTCTCTCTCTCTCTCTCTCTCTCTCTCTCTCTCTCTCTCTCTCTCTCTCTCTCTCTCTCTCTCTCTCTCTCTCTCTCTCTCTCTCTCTCTCTCTCTCTCTCTCTCTCTCTCTCTCTCTCTCTCTCTCTCTCTCTCTCTCTCTCTCTCTCTCTCTCTCTCTCTCTCTCTCTCTCTCTCTCTCTCTCTCTCTCTCTCTCTCTCTCTCTCTCTCTCTCTCTCTCTCTCTCTCTCTCTCTCTCTCTCTCTCTCTCTCTCTCTCTCTCTCTCTCTCTCTCTCTCTCTCTCTCTCTCTCTCTCTCTCTCTCTCTCTCTCTCTCTCTCTCACAACACTGAAGTGACAATGATCATGGTAATTAATTTTACATCAATCAATGAAAACACAAAGATATTTTGTCATGACATATAGAGCAAGAGGACAATTGAAGGAAGAATAGGGTCAATTAGAGACAAAAAAGATAACCAGTATGCGGACAACTGTTTTCAAGGAATGCTTTGCATCTGCCTTCACAAGCTATTGTATTAAGAACGGAGAGTAGGAAAACTAGATGAGATAAATATGTAAAGAGAAGAAACATTGAGAAGTTTAGTATCTTTTAAAGGACGTAAGCCAGCAGGCCTGGAAGAAATCAATTCAGAAAAGTGCTAGGTATCCATGACAAAATAACTGTGCATTGTGTCCTCCTGAAATGCTGCCTGTCACACCTTCACTCCAACCACTGCCTCTGCCATGATAATGGCGCACACAAAGCAATCAATAAAACTTTTATCCAACTAATTAAATGCAACAAATTTCAGAGAGCATGGAGGTAAAAAAAACATGAAATTGAGAGACTTAATGAATTTTAGTTAGTTGTTTGGTAAATAAAGGAATAACAAGGCATCTCAATCATGTTGAATGCATACCCTATGTTATGTGGGAACTCCAAAATGTTCCTCATGCCCTGGAACAGTATACCTGCAGGAAGTGTTATGCCCTGACAAGTTTGGGATCTGGATTTTGGAGCTTGAGCAGCAGAGGGTGAGCAGAAAGATAGAAAAAACTTCTGAAGTAGTGTAAATAATCTCACGACTTTCCAACCAATTGAAGTGTGGTTACTGTTGCAAGGCAGAAAATAAAATAAAGGAATGAAGATTGAGGAAAAGTCTGCAAGCCAGAGGAAAATGGATCAAAAGGCTGGATTGGACACATTTGACCCATTCATTTAACACCTGGATCAGGAGCGGTCACTTATAGATTTCACTGTGTCATAAGAGATCTGTTGTACGCATTGGCATTTACCATGGATTGAATTGTTTCTGAATTGTGCTCATTAAAATATGAAAGGAACTCTTCCCTTGTCAGGTATCTTAGATTAAGTGTCAACACTACTGGGTCAGGTAGAGCAAGGCCAATTATAGTTCTTTCTGTTCTCAACAATATACCTCATTTTTATTTCACCCAGAGTCTTGGTACCTGCAGAAGATTTACATCTCAATAGATTGCACCAAATTGTGAATTCATGGGATAGAGGGCAGTGTTCAATCAACCCCATCATTAAACAAGACAATGCACTAATATGCTGGTCTTGTTCAGGCTGTCTTACTTCAAACCTGTCTCTGATTTGTAACGATTTGTTATCCTCTCTATAAAGAGAGGGAGAAAACAGAGTGCACAGCTATTAGCTGCTTTCATTAACAGACTAAATGTTTGTGGCTATTTGTGATATAAGAAAATCTGGCCGTTATTAATCTGGGCTCCATTAACCACAGAAAGAAGTGTAAATATGGTGGGGAACAACATCACCAATTCCATTTATCAAGCTCATCGGCTGGAAGAAGAATAGTGTCTCTGTTAAATTGTTTGCAGATGTTCTATGTTCATGTTTCTGTTAATGTGTTAGTACAGTGGAAAAAAGGATAAAACAGATTTAGCACAAATACAGTGATTTGATTCCCACATCAGCAATTCTGTAATAACTGCTCAAAGCAACTTGCATTTTTGAGTCACTAAGACAATATCTGCTTTTATATAATTAGTTATATTCCTCTTTATCAGTATACTAGAACTATTACGCATAGCTTGAACCACAGATCATTTCCTGTGGTGTTATCAGGATAATTGCATTATACAGTTTTCTGCTAACTCCCCTTGAAATTTAATCTCCTTTTTAGGATAGCATAGGATGTGAAATTTCTTGTTCACTTCTTTTCTATTGATCCATTTAATAACTTTATCTGCATTATTAATCCATTCTATTTTAATTCTTAGTAATTCTAAATTGGTAAGGCTTTGAATAGTATTCCAGTTAACAGTGCAATTTTGTTTTTGTGGGTTGAGCCAGATTTACCATCCAAGTCAATTCCAAGGGCAAGAAATACCTTTTATTTTGTTGAAGCCATTCAGAAAAATACATTAAAGCTAAGTGATTTTTTTAAAAGCTAGCTATTCACATTTTCCAAGGACAAATATTCCCCAGGAGGTTAAATTAGGAGGCTGGAGACATGTCCTCCACCCTCAACAACCATTGTAACCTCATGTACATGTCCCTGTCTCCAATGAGAATAAAACTGGGAGTGAGGTTGGTAATTCTAAAAAAACTACAATTCATTGTGCCTATATCATTAAAATTATAATTAAGACCAGTGAGAAGCTTGTACCCAACAGCTTTGTAACCAGTGTTCAATAGTGGTAGCTCTGTGCCCACCTGAATTCCATTATTAACAGCAACAGACCTACTACACCCCAGTGTTAAACAGTCTGGGTCTGTGTCCACCTGAATCCTAGTATTACACAGGAATAGACCTGTGCCCACTAGTGCTGTACTCCACTATTGCACAGTGAAGTGTCCATACCTGAAAGTATTGACCTGGATGTGTATCCAGACCTGGAGTTGGACCCAGAAACTCAGGTCAGACCCAACACGACTCCAGATCACTAGTCCTCTACCCCAAGAAGATGGCTGTGGTTGTCCAGGCTCAATTATCCCAGCCCCTGAGAGCACTGCCAGAGCTCCTCAGTGGAGTGTCCTTGGCAACTTCATCAATGACCTTCCTTCTATCACAAGGTCAGAAGTAGGGATGTTCTCTGATGATTGCACAATATTCAATTCCATTTGCAAATCCTTGCAAGAACGCAAAAACACATGAAAATTCCAGCAGGAGTAGGCTACCAGGCCCCTCACTCCTCAGACCTGCCCCACCATTCAATATGATTGTGGCTAATCTCTGCTGGCCTTAACTCCTCATCTGTGCTAGTTGCCCATGATGCTCAATTCCTTAATCTTTCAACTATTTATCTACCTCCACCTTAAATATATCTAATGATCTGGCCACCACCACCCTTGGGGCAGAAAATTCCAGAGATTCACTACCCTCTAGAGAGAAGAAATTTCTACACACTTCAGGTTCAAATGACCGGCCCTTGTTTCGTTCCCCTTGTTCGTGTCTCTGCCACTAGTGACACCATTTCAACATCTACCCTGTCAAGCCCCCCTAAGGATCAATTACCTTTCAATAAGCTCACACACACACACACACACACACACACACACACACACACACATCCCAAGCCCTATTCTTCTAATCTCCAAGGCATACAGACCTAAACTGCCCAGCCTCTCTTGATCGGATAACCTTCTCACCCCTGGAATTAGCCTGCTGAATGTCCTTTGGGCTTCCTGCAATGTTACTATATCCTTTTTTTTGGTAGTGGGACCAGAACTGTAGATAGTATTCCAGGTGTGACCTCACAACACCCTGTACAACTGTAACAACACCTTCCTATTCTTAAACTCCAACCCCTTTGCAATAAAGACCTACATGCCGTTTGCCTTCTTAACTACTTGCTTGACCTGCTATGAGAAATGCAGTTCCCTTAAACACACCCAAGATACCAACCATTTATGCTCCACCCCCTCAAGGGGTCACATTTTGGGGCCCATAAGCTACTCCCATCCATGTCTTCAGTCACCTGCTGTTCATGATTTCATCCCAAACTGATTCTACATTTCAATCCACAGCCGAACGACGACACAAATAAATGATAAAATCCATGCCAGCCTGCAGCATGACCTGGATGGCATCAGGTAAGGGCTGATAAGTAACAAGTAACATTCATGCAATGACCATCTTCAACAGGAAAGAGTCTATCTAACTATCTACCTTAGGCATTCAGTGGCATTACGCTTGTCAAGTCCATCACAATCAACTCATTTAGACCAGCCACATAAATACCATGGCTGTAAGAGAAGGTCAGAGGCTTGGGATCTTGCAGTGAGACACCCCAAAGCCTTTCCGCCATTTGCACACACATGTTAGGAGTGTAAGTGAAGACCCCTCACTGGCCTGAGTGAGTGCAGCTCCCATCAATTCTCACAAAACTTGACACTATCGTGGAAAAAGCAGCCTGCATAATTGGCACACCATCCACCTCTATAAATATTTACTTCCTCCACCACTAGCCCGTGATGGTTGCAGCATGCACCATTACTCTGGCAGAACTCCCAAACCAGCAAGAAGGAAAAGAGCAGCAAGTGTATGGGTCCACCACCACCTGCAGGTTCCCCTCTAGGCAGGATACCATCCTGACATGGAAGTATATCACTGGTCCTTCATTTTCTCTGGGTCTAAATCTGGGACTCTGTGCCCAATAGCACCATGACAGTTCCTTCACTAGAAGGACTAAATCAATTCAAGAAAGCAGCAATAAATTCTTGCCTCATCAGCAATGCACAAATCTCAAAAAATGGATAAATAAAGCAAGTCTGGTTCCTGGGCCACTGGAGACAGCACTGGGTGGACTCTAGCGACAAGGGCAGATGACAGGAGAATGATGAGAGGAAGAGTCGAGCCTTCCCTTCACTCTTTGCCTCCTGCAATACTTACCCATATACTTCCGTCAGACTATGCCATGGACTGCTTCTTTTAAAGAGCTGATGTTGTCATGGGGATTTCTGAGAATTGTTGGCAAGTGATTGACTGGAAGACTAATGTAGAGAGTGGCCAAATTTTACTGAAGTGGATGTGCTGGGCTTCTGAAATGGCAAATGCTGGCAGTTTGTATGGACTCATCCCACAGGCTGAATCTGGTCTGTTAGTCATATGTAGTGCAACACAATTCTAGGTTAATGTCCTGGGGTGAGATCTTTGATCACTGGAGCCAAACATGTCAGACTCTTGCCAATTGGATTCATCACTACACACTAGGCTCCATCAAAGTGAGAAATTTGTATTGAGCTGGAAAACCCTTGTCACTGTGACCCAGTGCTGGATGCACACAAAATCTGTGCCTCCACCTCACCATCACGGCCAGAGCCAATGGTGCTGTCCATTGCATTAATGCATATCCATGGACTGCAGTTTTGTGAGACTTGGCTCCTGTTAGCACAAGTTAACACTGATTCAAACTATGCCTGTGGGTGGTTCTCTCTTGCACTTATTCTTTGAATTTAGCCTGAACCCATCTGGGTGAACTAAAACTAGTCAAAACTTACTGTACAGAGCAACATGACCCTAACCTCCTTGAAGAGATGCTGAGTAATGCTACAAATACAATAATATAAATTCATGAACTACAAATAATATAACACAAGCAATACAACAAACTTCTGAAGATTATAAATACTGCAAAATACTATGCACTAATACAACCTCTTCAGTCAGCTGATGAAGGATGTTGCCTTCATGAGGCAGCCCCTCCTGTAGATACTATCAATGGTGGGGAGGGATGTGCCCATGATATATTGGGCTGAGTCCACGGCTCTCTGCAGCTTCTTACGTTCCTGCACATTCGAATTGCCATACTAGACCATGATGCAACCAGTCAGAATACTTTCAACAGTACATCTTTGGAAGTTTGTTAGAGTGTTCAGTAACATGCCAAATCTCCTTAACCTCCAAAGAAAGTAAAGACCCTGGTGTGCTTTCCTCATGATTGCATCTATGTGCTGGGTCCAGGACAGGTCATCCGATATGTTAACATCCAGGAATTTAAAGCTGCTGACTTTTTCCACCTCCAATTCCCCCAGTGTAGACTGGTGCATGTTCACCCTCCTTCCCCTTCCTGAAGTCAACAATCAGCTCTTTAGTTTTGCTGATGAGCGAAAGGTTGTTGTTGCAGCACCACTCAACCAGGTGTCCTATCTCGCTCTGGTAAGCTAACTCATCACCACCTGTGATTTGTCAGTGAAATTGAAGATGGCATTGGAGCTGTGCTTAGCCACACAGTCATGTGTGTATAGGGAGTAGAGCAGGGGGCTAAGCATGCAGCCTTGATGTACACCTATGTTGATGATCAGTGAGGAGGAGATGTTGTTACCAAACCTCACTGATTAAGGTCTGCCAATGAGGAAGTCGAGTATCCAGTTGCAGAGGGAGGTACAGAGGCCCAGGTCTTGCAGCTTGATGATGAGCTTGGATGGGATGATTGTGTTGAATGCCAAGCTTAAGTTAATGAACAGCAGCTTGATGTATGAGTTCCTGTTGTCCAGCTGGTTCAGAGCAGAGAGAAGAGCCAGAGAAATCATATCTACTGTTGACCTGTTGTGGCGGTAGGCAAATTGGAATGGACACAGGTCATCTCTGAGGCAAGAGCTGATTTGCACCATAACCAACCTCTCAAAGCACCTCATTATGGTTGACGGTAGTCATTGAGGCAGGTCACCACGCTTTTCTTGGGCACCGGTACAATAGATGCCTTTTAGAAGCAGGTGGGAACCTCAGACTCCAGAAGTAAGAGGTTGAATATGTCTGTAAATATTTCAGCCAGTTGGTCCACACAGATCTTTAGTACTCGGTCAGGTACGCAGTCTGGACCAGACGCCTTTTGTGGATTCACCCTCCTGAAGGGTGCGGGGACATCGGCCTCAGAGACTAAAATTACAGGGTCATCCGGAGATGTGGGGCTCGTGTGGGTGTGTCATAGTTCTCCCTGTCAAAGTGTGCATAAAAGGCACTGAGCTCATCCAGGAGTGATGGGTCGTTCTTCACTTATGCTACCTGATCTCGCCTTGTAGGAAGTTATATTGTGCAGGCCCTGCCACAGCTGTCAAGCGTCCATCTGTGATTTCAGTTTAGTCTGAAATTGCCTTTTTGTGCTCGCAATGGCCTTCAGGAGGTTGTACCTGGATTTCTTATATGACTCAGGATCGCCAGTCCTAAACGCCACAGATCTAGCCCTCAGCAGATTACAAACCTCCTGGTTCATCCAGGGCTTCTGATTGGGGAAGACCCGGAATAGTTTTGTGGGTACACACTCGTCCACACATGTCTTTATGAAGTCGGTGACAACTGTAGCATTTTCATTTAGGTCTGCTGACGAATCCTTGAACGTGGTCAGTCCACCGACTCAAAGCAATCTCGAATTCGCTCCTCTGCTTCTGCTGTCCAGCTCTCCGTTGTCCTCTTCACTGGTGCCGCGCTCTTCAGTCTCTGTCTGTGCGTAGGTAGAAGAAGCACAGCCAGGTGGTCGGATTTACCAAGGTGCAAGCAAGGGATGGAGCAGTAGGGGTTCTTGATGGTGATATAGCAGTGGTCGAGTATGTTGAGTCCTCTAGCGTTGCAGGTGATGTGTTGATAGTAGTTAGGAAGTGACTTCTTCAAGCTCGCCTAATTAAGGTCTCCCACCATGACGTGACAGGTGTTAGGGTACACTGCTTCATTCTTGTTGATTACAGCACTTAGTTCTTCAAGTGCTAGCTTGATGTCTACCTGAGGTGAGCTGTAGACTGCAGTCAGGATGATGGTGGAGAACTCCCGTGGAAGGTAGAATGGTTGGCACTTCACTGCCAGGTTTTCCAGTCGGGGGAGCAGGAAAAGCACAAGATTGCCACGTCTGTGCACCGTGACGTATTTATCATAAAGCAGACATCGCCGCCTTATCCTGACGCTGCCTTCCATTCCATGCAGTGGATCGTTAATCCTTCACGACGTTTCAATCATTATTTGCTTTGGTGTTTTGATGGCAAAGGCTCTGGGTCTATTGGCATTTTGAAAAACTGATGAATAAATTTCACCCCAGCAACAATTTGAGCATTAACATTTCCAAAGGGTCCTGATGATCATTTGGAGAGTCTGTTCCCTTAGAACATAGAACATAGAACACTACAGCACAGTACAGGCCCTTTGGCCCACAATGTTGTGCCAACATTTTATCCTGCTCTAAGATCTATCTAACCCTTCCCTCCCACATAGCCCCCTATTTTTCTATTATTCATGCGTTTATCTAAGTGTCTCTTAAATGTCCCTAGTGTATCTGCCCCCACAACCTCTGCCGGCAGTGCGTTCCACAAACCCACCACTCTGTGTAAAAAAACTTACCCTATGACATCCCCCTTATACCTTCCTCCAATTACCTTAAAATTATGCCCCCTCGTGCTAGCCATTGTCACCCTGGGAAAAGGTCTCTGACTGTCCATTCGATCTATGCCTCTTATCATCTTGTACACCTCTATCAAGTCCCCTCTCATCCTCCTTCTCTCCAAAGAGAAAAGCCCTAGCTCGCTCAACCTATCCTCATAAGACATATCCCTTGCATACAAGAGATCAATCCTGTTTGCAGCTTCCTCGCAAGATGCTAGCGTGTGGTCTCAACTTATTTTACAATACAAAAATTACACCTGTGACAATTTGATTGGCATAACCTTCTCCCACAACCACCGCTACTTTGATCATAATGTCTTTATGTGAATCTTGCCTCGTTGCTGTAAGTCTGTGAAAATGGTTCCTTCTCACTTCTGTATCAGTGAGTTTATTGTCCTCTCAAGGGAATGTCATTCTGTATGACATTTTGATCATTATTTGCTTCAGCGTTTTGATGGCAAAGTTCTGGGTATATTAGCATTTTGAAAAGCTGATGAATAGATTTCACCCCAGCAACAGTTTGAGCATTAACATTTCCAAAGGGTCCAGATGCAGGGTTTCGACCTGAAGCATCAACAGTTCCTTTCCCCCCACAGATGCTGCTCGACTCACTTGAGTTCCTCCAGCAGATTGTCTGTTGCTCCAGATTCCAGCATCTGCAGTCTCTTGTTTCTCTAAGTCAATAATGAAATAGCAGCAGGAAGATGTGACACTTGGGGCCAATACACCAATGCAAGGCTGTTGAGAAACTGCATTCAAATTCACAAAGGCAGTATTGATTGTCATTTCTTCGTACCACGAGTCTCTCATACTCCTCCAATGCAATGCACCCCCATGTAGCAGCCTCTAACAATCACAACCCTCACCTAACCAAAAGCCCACATACAAATACCATGAAGCATCACATCCATATTTCACAGCTTAAACACTCTATCAACACTGAGAACAAGGAAAGGAATATACGCTGAGAATTGTTGGAAGATTTCCAGATTCTCCTCAACAGAGTCCTTCAACACAGACAAAATCATCAAGGTCTGTACAAGGACAGTGCTGGTCATTAATCCTCTTCTGGAAACAGACAAGATAGCATGAAATTAGTAATTGCCAGTGTATCAATATAGTCATGTCTGTGAGCATTCCCCAGGACCTTCTGGTCAGAGTATATAGATTGTGGTTGGGCTAATAGTCAAACCATCTTTTCAACATTTCTGCTGCTATTTACTGGTGTTCTCCACACAAAAGGCTGCTTCCAATGAAGTACTCAATAGAGTAGGATCAACGTATATTTCTATATTTTGAATGTAACTTTCCTGAAACTGCAGAGGATCATAATTTTGTTTTCTGTCACTATATCCTATGCAACAATCACAAAAGTCCATATGTGAGGAGAGTAACGTTTGCCACTTACTGCAGCACTTGCCTTGATATAGTATTTTTCTTTCCTCACCAAAGATGACCATACCACTTTGCCATACCACTTGCAAGTATTTTGAAAATGACGTTATGAGAAAGGTGAGTTTTCTGGATACTTTTTTGCTGAATTGCTTCCACTGCAATATTACAAAATCAGATAATTATTAATCATTTTCTTTAATGCCAAATAGTCTCCCTGACAAGCTGAGCTAATCCCAATACTTAAAGAATCCTGGTGCCTGATTTCAGTACAAGCAATCCAACTAAAACTGGGGGAGGAACCAGTTTCCATAAATTTGTCAAGGCCAGCCCTACTACCCATCAGCACAGGATATTACAGTTTCAGATCCAATTTGCCCTTTTTTTATCTACATCATGAAATTTTGGGCAGATTTAAACAACAGACATATAGGAAGAAGAAGAGGTCTGATTTTTATGTGGAATGATAGTGTTCAGTGCATTCACAACAATTTTCTTTTGAAGCATCTCTATTGAAATTATACTGAAAGAAGAAATCTTCCAGAATAAAAATGTAATGCCACAATATAACATGATTAAAACAATTCATCCCATCCAAGTTTATTAGTCTAAACATACTTTATACAATTGGATGCACATGACAGAAAATTGTATGGCACTATGAACAGTTGGAATGATAAAGCAAAAGCTATTGGGATCCATGGTGCTGATCTTCTGCCTGGATCCCAGCATTTCTGTTGGACTCACTCATATTTAAGACTTGATGTCCAGTGCAGACATGGACTTAAGCCAGCATCAACATTTTCTGCTGCACTGGGAGACTCCCTTGTGGAATCCGATGGAGCAGTGCAAAGCTCCACAAAATTCCCAGCTCCTGGGTTGGGTAATATGCCCCATCTGTGTTGGATTAAGCCTTGCACAAGTTGGCACTTTATCAATCATCCAAAACATTCATTCCCTTCACCACTAGCACAAAGTGTCTGCAGTTTTTGCCAACGATTAAATGCATTACAGTTACTTATTCGGCTGCCCCAACAGTATCTCTCAGACTCACGAACTCTGCCACCAAGAAGGAGAAAGGCAGTGGGCATATAGGAACACCACTAGCCACATTCACTGCCAGTCCTTCATTGTTGCTGGGTCTAAATCGGAACTCCCGCCCCAACTGCACATTCATCAAAAGGACAACAGCTGTTCTAGAAGGTGGCTCAAGGGCAATTGGGAATGGGACATAATGCCAGCAATGCTTTGATCCCTATATTCAATAAAAGAGGTACAGCAATCCCATTGAAATCAGTGAGAGGAAGTGACTGCTGGGAGAATGGTGTGAACCTGTCTATGTGATTTAATTCAGATAGTTTAAATGTCTTGAAATCTTCTTAAGTATGTGCATACAATCTTCTCTGTATTTTTAAATGGAAAAATTAACTTTTAATTTTACATGTTAATTGTTCCTGGGTGACTTTGAGCATTTGTGAATGTCATTTACAGGCATTCAATTTCATTGAAAATGTTGACAGTGTGGGTGAGCCTCAGCAGGCCATGTGTAAGCAGGGCATCTACCACCCCCAACCCCCACCCACCAGGGTGAACTATTTGTTTTCTTAATTAAGAAAACTGCTTAATGCAAGCCCAGTTTTTACAATGTGCCTCAGATTCTATCATTCACAATTGTTTTGGAGGAGAGTGAATTTGTCCTTTGTTCATTAAGTAGAGAACATTATAGATGTACAATCTCAAATAATAAACCATGAGCACCAATTAAACACAATCTGCCACATAGACATCACCTGGAGTATTGCAATTTGTTATCATCAGTACATTTTGATTAACAATTTGGACTTGTGCCAGCTAACAACGAGGACTTTCTTTGTGAATATGCTTTCCTTTAAACAAAATGTTCTGTAGACTGCTTTATTTTACCTTTGTTTACCGCTTTCTCCATTGTTATTTTATTCTTTCTCCTTATTTATCAACATTTTCAATTCCTAACTTTCTTCCTTGTTCCCCTTCAGTTATAAAAGTATAGATTCATCATGAGATACAAATTGAGAGCTGTTTATGTCATGCAGCATATCCATCAAGTGGTCATTTTGTTTACAATAAACCAAAACAGTAAAACCTACAATTTGCTGTTGGAAGCATTCAGAGGTTAATTGTAGGTTTCCATGTGTTTCCTGCAGTATTAGCACAAGTTGGCTAATTCCTTCTATTCTAGGTGGAGTAGAGATAGAACACTGTGTCTACAACTACCCATTTAATGGACTGAACAATTAGCTACATAAAAGTGAGTTAAATAGGGTTTTAGACTCCTGCATTTGTGTAGCAGGGAACATGCTTGGGACCTAGCCAGTAATATTAATATAAATTGTGGGCTTCTAGAACTCTCAAGATAGAACTTCAACCAAAATGTTGAATAGCAGATATGGGCAGTAAAGAGAAGACAGTAAAGAATAGCAGTAAACATCAAATCTGGTTAATTATCACCCCATTGATGCGATCTCAGTCAATCTATTCTTGAAGATGCTACAACAGTGAAGCATTCAAGAGATACTCACTTACCAAATAACCTTCTCAGTTAGAAGCACTCAGCTCCAGATTTCTTCACAAGCAGAGACAAAAGAGTTGAATTCTGGAGGTGAGATGAGAGTGGCTGCCTTTACATTAAGGTGGTATTTAACTGTGTTTGGCATCAAGGAACTCTGCCAAAACCTAATCAACCGGCATCAAGGGGAAAACTTCCTCTGGGCTAGAGTGACAACTCGCACAGAAGAAGATAGTCATCCTTATTGGAGTTTTGTCCTCTCTGCTCCAGTACATCAGTGCAAGGATTCTGCAGCACTCTGGGAGAGAGTAAACAGGGAATTACAGATTGTTTAGCTGACATCGGTGGAGGGAAAATGCTGAAGTCCATCATGAATCGAGTACAGGAGCAGAGATGTCTTACTACAATTGGACAGTGTTTTGATAAGACCACACCAAGCATAGTTTTTGTATCTTCTTCTGAGGAAGGATGTTTTTGCAATGAAGGTTCACCAGAGTAGTTCTGGGATGGTAGGACTGATGTATGAAGACAGATTGGGTTGATTGTGTTTATATTTGCTGGAGTTTAGGAGAATGAGAAGTGACCCCATTGAAATCCTGATGGGACTGGAAAGACTAGATGTAGGAAGGATGTACTTGCTTATGAGGAAGTCCAGAACCTGGTGTCACAGCCTATCAATACAGGGTAGGCCATTTAGGAGAAATTTCTTCACCCAAAGCGTGAAGAACCTGTGGAATTCTCTATCACAGAAAGTAAATCATGAAATATGTTCAAGAAGGAGTTAGATAAAGTTCTCTTAGCTGAAGAGATCAGGGGATCTGGGGAGAAATCTGGAATAGGATATTAATTTAGATAATCAACCACAATCATATGGAATGTCAGAGCATGCTTGAAGGGCCTAATTTCTATGTTTCTATGAACATTAGTTTGATTAGTAGCACCTTGTCTTGCAGTGAAGGCATATTGTAGCTTTCTGTGCTTACCAATGAGTTCGAGAATTTCAAATAATGACTGCTCTTTCAATTAACACCTCCTCTAAAGACATTTTTTATTTAGTTGTTTCATGACCATCCCCTTTTAGCAGATAAAAACATTGCCTTTTAACATTTAATCTTTCATGATTCTATGACAGAATTTCTGTTTTTCTCCCCTTTGTCTACACCTTGAAGCTTTTTTATCTGTAACTCTCTCTTGGAATATCAATTTTCTCCACTGATACTGCCAACTCCATTTAACCTTCATTTTTCATTCTCAATTTTTCTCTAATGCTTGCTAGTTTTTATTTTCTTTCTGATTATTTATTATTTGATCATCTTTATGTTTTTCTCAATCATCTATTTGCTCTCTCATTTCATAATCCTGAGTTTTCCCACTGCTCCTCTTGTAAATAGATTAAATTTGACAGCAGAAAAGAAACATACAATGCATAACATATAATTTTATCTGGGAAAATATTCATACATGGATCAGGAATATTTTACAATGGGAGTTCATATCCTCCAATCTATAACACAGAAATAAACTGTAATTTCAAAAACAATTCAAATGAACTATACATGATATAGATCCTACATCACTCTTCAAAGTGGCTGAATAAAGTTAAATTCTATTTTTATTATATTTTACTAGTGCTTTTATTTATCAGTTAGTTTAGTTAGTTTAGTTTCCTGTGAAAACTGAAACTCAGTTGCTCTGAGTGTGATATGCAAAATTAATTAGAGTGGAATTTGCACAAAGTTAAATCAATATGGGTTATAATTCATGGGATGTTACCTCAGCACTGTATAAAGCAGCATAAGGGACTATGTAAGAAAATGTAGGTTTCAAAGTGCTTTTGAACGTTCATGCTTCTTAAATGTGTTTTTTAATGTTTAGAAGAGGTGGTAGTAATTAAGATTCAGGCTCCAATTATGTCTCCAATTTTTGATCAAAGCATGTGTCAATATTGTGTTCAGTTCTGGTCACCTCATGATAGGAAGGATGTGGAAGCTTTAGAGAGGGTGCAGAGGAGATTTACCAGGATGCTGCCTGGATTGGAGAGCATGGTTGAGTGAGTTAGGGCTTTTCTCTTTGGAGAGAAGGAGGATGCGAGGTGACTCGATAGAGATCTACAAGATGATAAAAGATGATGAGTGGACAGTCAGAGACTTTTTCCCAGAGCAAACATGGCTAACATGAGGGGGCATAATTTTAAGGTGATTGGAGGAAGGTATAAGGGTGGGTGTCAGGGGTAAGTTTTTTTTTTACACAGAGAGTGGTGGGTGCGTGGAACACACTGCCGGTTCTGGTGGCAGGTACATTAGGGACATTGAATAGACTCTTAGGTAGCCACATGAATGATAGAGAAATGGAAGGGAAGGGTTAACATTTAGGAGGGAAGGGTTAGATAGATATTAGAGAAATGTTGGCATAACATTGTGGGCCAAAGGGCCTGTACTGTGCTGTAATGTTCTATGTCCTATGTGAGGTCACAAGGAAATTTCCATGATACCCTAGGTGACAGCTCAGAGCTTCCTCATTCCTGCTAACATCAGATGCCAGTTAGTTTGTGAGATTGAGGAGCAAAAGAAGAACAGTAAATTAAATGAAATATTTTTATAAATATATATTTTGAAGGTACTCTCTCACATGATGTGTACAATCAGTGCATTTTTTTGATTGGAAAATTGGGGTAGTTGCCTTGTTTGCTGTTTTTTTCATGTCCTAAATAGGAAATATTGAAATGTGCAACCAAATTTTGCCCATCTGCTCCCTACAAAATGACTCAGCAGTAAGGCTGGTGGTGCCACTGAGTTAAATGTTCAGAGATAACACTTACAGTGCTCTCTGGGTAACACGGAACAGGCTTTAGAGGTTTATCTGTTGTTCTAATACCAGCCACAATGAGCAGAGCTGAGGACATTTAGGGCAACACACACAAAAAGTGCTGGAGGAACTCAGCAGGTCGGGCAGCATCTGTGGAGAGAAATAAACAGTCGACGTTTCGGGCCCAGACCCTTCATCAGGACTGGAAAGGAAGAGGGCAGAAGCCAGAATAAGAAGGTTGGGGAGGGGGAGAAGCACACGCAGACAGGGCACGGGTGCGTTCAGGTGATAGGCAAATCCAGGTGATGGGGGAAGGTAGGAGGGTGGGGGAGGGGAGGAAGATGTAAGAAGCTGAGAGGTGATAGGTGGAAGAGGCAAAGGGCTGAAGTAAAAGGAATCCAGTAGGAGAGGGCAGTGGACCATGGAATAAAGGGAAGGAGATGGGAATAGATGGGCAAGTCATGAGGGCGGGAGAAGCGGAAAGAGAAGGGGGGAGGGGTCACAGGAATTAGGGAAGACAAAGGTGGGGAAGGGGGGAAAAAAGGGGGGGAGGAGGGAAGGGGTTGCAGGGACTGGACTAAGGGCTACACCTGTCCCTACATCTCCTCCTTCATCACCATTCAGGGCCCTAGACAGTCCTTTCAGGTGAGGCAGCACTTTACCTGTGAACCTGAAGGTCTCATTTATTGCATCCGGTGCTCCCAGTGCAGCCTCCTCTACATCGATGAGACCCGACGCAGACTGGGTGACCTCTTCGTCGAGCACCTTCGTTCCATTCGCCGCAAAGTCAAGGATCTACTAGTGGCCACCCACTTCAATCCCACTCTCATACTGACATGCCTATCCACGGTCTGCTACGTTGAGGCCAGACGTAGGTTGGAGAAACAACACCTCATATTCTGCCTTGGTAGTCTCCAACCTGACGGCCCCAACATCGACTTCTGTAACTTCTGGTAACCCCTCCCCTCCCCACCTTTTTTCCCCTTTCCCCCCATCCTTTGTCTTCCCTCATTCCTGTGGCCCCCTCCTCCCTTCTCTTTCCCATTCCCCCGCCCTCATGACCGGATCATCTGTTCCCCACCTCCTTACCTTTATTCCATGGTCTGCTGCCCTCTCCTACCAGACTCCTTCTTCTTCAGCCCTTTGCCTCTTCTACCTATCACCTCTCAGCTTCTTACATTTCCGCCCTCCCCCGCCCTCCTACCTTCCCCCTCTCACCTGCACTCACCTATCCCCTGCCTGCGTGTGCTCCTTCCCCTCCCCTGACCACCTTATTCTGGCTTCTGCCCTCTTCCTTTCCAGTCCTGATGAAGGGTCTCGAACCGAAACGTTGACTGTGTGGCGACTCACCGTTTAGTCGGGCGAACCGGCTCGGCAGTCGGGTCGCGCGGCGTCGGAGCGACGAGGCCCAAGATGGCGGTGGGCCTCGTCTTTCCCAGCGACGGGGAGAACCCGCACGTGGGAAAGTCTTGATGACGTAATACTTACGTCATTGCCGGTTTCATTGGGCGGGAACAGTCTCCCTTAAAGGGCCTGCGCAAGGTGGGAAAATAAACCAGTTCTTGTTCGGCAATCCTCCGACTAGCGTCCTGTTTTATTCCGTGGTAGCAACCGCTACATTGGTGACCCCGACGGTCCAAACGGCTTTTGGACCTGCGCAATGGACGACAGCGCAGCAGCCCTCAAGCTGCCCACCTTTTGGACACTTCGGCCCAGCGTCTGGTTTGACCAGGCCGAAGCGCAATTCCACCTTCGGCAGATCACCTCCCACTCCACGAAGTACTACCATGTGGTTAGCTCTCTGGACCAAGAGACAGCTGCCCAGGTTGGAGACTTCATCCAGTCGCCTCTGGAGGAAGATAAGTACCCGGCTTTCAAAGACCTTTTGATTAGGACCTTCGGCCTCTCCCGTGAGCGCGCCACCCGCCTGCTTCATCTGGCTGGCCTGGGGGACAGATCCCCATCCGCCTTAATGAATGAGATGCTGGCATTGGCCGAGGGACACAAGCCATGCCTGATGTTCGAACAGGCCTTCCTCGAACAACTCCCCGATGACATCCACTTGTTGTTAGCTGACGCTGACTTCAGCAACCCCCGTGAGGTGGCCGCCTGGGCAGATGTCCTGTGGAGGGCCAAGCGCGAGAGCGGTTCGTCCATCAGTCAAATCACCAGGCCGCAAACCCAACGCCCGCCTCGCCCGGCCCCAGCAACCGAGCAGCCACAGCCCAGGAACGTAGACGACGACACGGGTGACCAGCTGTGCTTCTACCATCAGAGGTGGGGTGCGGAGGCCCGTCAATGCCGCCCACCCTGCAAGTTTCCGGGAAACGCCAGGGCCAGCCGCCGCTGATGGCTACGGCGGCTGGTCGCCGACAGAGCCTCCTCTTTGTTCAGGACAAGAAATCTGGACGGCGTTTCCTCGTTGATACTGGAGCGGAGGTCAGTATTTTGCCCCCGACCGGCCGCGACACTCGTGCCAGGCCACCAGGTCCTCTACTCAATGCCGCCAACGGTACAACGATACGGTCTTTCGGCACCCGTACACTTCAATTACAATTTGGCGGCAGCCGTTTTACCTGGACCTTTACCCTTGCCACTGTCGCCCGACCACTCCTAGGAGCCGATTTCCTTTGGGCCCACAAACTGTTAGTTGACCTGCGAAGGAAGCGGTTAGTCCACTCTAGCACTCTCCAGACCTATCCCCTGGGAGAAATCACCCCACCAGCCCCGCGCCTGGACTCCATTTCCCTTTCTGGCGACGATTTTGCCAAGCTCCTAGCCGAATTCCCATCAATTTTGGCACCTTTGTTTACAAATTCTAGGCCCAAACACGGGGTACGACACCACATCATTACTACAGGGCCACCCCTTCATGCCCGAGCACGATGATTACCTCCAGACAAGCTCCGCCTGGCAAAGGAAGAGTTCCGTCACATGGAGGAGCTGGGGATTGTTCGCAGGTCAGACAGCCCCTGGGCCTCCCCCCTGCACATGGTCCCCAAAGCCACCGGAGGGTGGAGGCCCTGCGGCGACTACCGCAGGCTGAATGACGCCACCACCCCGGACCGCTATCCCATCCCTCACATCCAGGACTTCGCAGCGAACTTACACGGGGCCTGCATCTTTTCCAAAGTGGACCTCGTTAGGGGATACCACCAAATCCCGGTCCATCCGGATGACGTCCCCAAAACTGCGATTATCACCCCATTCGGCCTGTTCGAATTCCTTCGGATGCCATTCGGCCTTAAGAACGCCGTGCAGACCTTCCAGCGGCTGATGGACGCGGTAGGCCGAGACCTGGACTTCGTGTTCATTTACTTAGACGACATACTGATCGCCAGCCGTAACTGCCAGGAACACCTTTCCCACCTCCGCCAGCTGTATTCCCGCCTCCGCGATTTCGGCCTCACGATCAACCCGTCCAAGTGCCAATTTGGACTTGACTCTATCGATTTCCTCGGCCACAAAATCACCAGCGACGGGGCAACACCTCTACCCGCCAAGGTGGACACTATCCGCCATTTTGCCCGCCCCGACACAGTCAAAGGCCTACAGGAATCCCTTGGGATGGTCAACTTTTACCATCGGTTCATCCCTGCAGCAGCCCGTATCATGCGCCCTCTGTTCTCGCTGCTGGCTGGTAAGGGCAAGGACATCACCTGGACTGACGAGGCTGCGGCTGCTTTCGTTAAGGCCAAAGACGCCCTGGCAGACGCCACGATGCTTGTACACCCTAGGACTGACGTCCCGACTGCCCTCACGGTAGACGCGTCCAACACAGCGGTGGGTGGGGTACTGGAACAGCTACTCGAAGGCCGCTGGCAACCCTTGGCATTTTTCAGCAAGCACCTTAGACCGCCCGAACTGAAGTACAGCGCTTTTGATCGGGAACTTCTAGCACTGTATCTGGTGGTCCCAGCATTTCCGATACTTTCTAGAAGGCAGGCCTTTCACCGCTTTCACCGATCATAAGCCTCTGTCCTTTGCCTTCTCCAAAGTCTCCGATCCCTGGTCAGCTCGTCAGCAGAGACATTTATCCTACATTTCCGAATTCACAACTGACATCCAACATATCTCCGGAAAGGATAATGTCGTTGCTGATGCACTTTCCAGACCAACGATCCACAACCTATCCTTGGGTGTCGACTACACGGCCCTAGCTGACGCACAGCAAGCCGACGACGAACTGCCCAGCTACAGAACCGCAGTCTCGGGTCTGCAGCTCCGAGATTTCTTGGTTGGTCCAGGTCAGCGGACCCTACTTTGCGACGTTGTGACTGGTCAGCCCCGCCCTATAGTCCCTGCAGCCTGGCGGAGACGCGTTTTTGACTCAGTACATGGGTTGGCGCACCCGTCCATCAGATCTGCCGTCCGACTGGTCGCCAGCAAGTTTGTCTGGCATGGCCTGCGCAAACAGGTCAGTGAGTGGGCCAGGACTTGTCCGCACTGCCAGACGTCAAAAATCCAGCGACACACCAAGGTCCCACCACAGCAGTTCGAGCCTACCCGTAGGAGGTTCGACTACATACACGTCGACCTCGTGGGCCCTCTGCCGGTTTCAAGAGGAGCCCGGTACCTCCTTACCATCGTGGACCGGCTCACGAGGTGGCCTGAGGCAACCCCCCTGACTGACATCACAACTGATTCCTGCGCCCGGGCACTGCTCACAACTTGGGTCTCACGTTTTGGTGTTCCGGCCCACATCACTTCAGACAGAGGCACCCAATTCACTTCCAGTCTCTGGGCTGCATTAGCGAACCTGCTAGGGACGCAGCTGCACACCACCACGGCCTACCATCCTCAACCAAACGGGTTGGTGGAACGTTTTCACCGCCATCTGAAATCAGCCTTGATGGCCCGCCTGAAGGGTCCTAACTGGGTTGACGAGCTGCCTTGGGTCCTGCTCGGCATACGCACTGCCCCCAAAGAAGACCTCCGCACTTCGTCAGCTGAGCTTGTGTATGGGGCACCCCTAGTTGTCCCCGGGGATTTCATACCTGCCCTTCGGGACCAAGGGGAACAACCCCCAGCAGTCCTGCAAAGACTGCGCGAGAAGCTTGGCAACTTGGCCCCGATTCCCACCTCACAGCACGGTCAAGCCCCATCCTGCCAGCCCAAGGAACTACGGGACTATAAATTTGTTTTTGTTCGCAGGGGCACACCTCAGGCGCCATTGCAACGACCATATGAGGGACCGTTCCGAGTCATACGGAATAACGGATCCACCTTTATTTTGGACATTGGAGGCAGGGAACAGGTTTTCACGGCGGACCGCCTCAAACCGGCCCATTTGGATCTGCAACAACCTGTCGAGGTTGCAACGCCGCGACGCAGAGGCCGGCCCCCTAAGCGGCAGCTGGCACAGCCCACGGACCTTGGGGACTGTATCGCCGGTTCTGGGGGGTGTTGTGTGGCGACTCACCGTTTAGTCGGGTGAACCGGGTCGGCAGTCGGGTCGCGCGGCGTCGGAGCGACGAGGCCCAAGATGGCTGCGGGCCTCGTCTTTCCGAGCGACGGGGAGAACCCGCGCGCGGGAAAGTTTTGATGACGTAGGACTTACGTCATTGCCGGTTTCATTGGGCGGGAACAGTCTCCCTTAAAGGGCCCGCGCAAGGCGGGAAAATAAACCAGTTCTTGTTCGGCAATCCTCCGACTAGCGTCTTGTTTTATTCTGCGGTAGCAACCACTACAACTGTTTATTTCTCTCCTTAGATGCTGCCTGACCTGTGTTCCTCCTGCATTTTGTGTGTGTTGCTCCAGATTCCAGCATCTGCAGAATCTCTTGTGTCTGAAGAAATTTAGAAAAGGTTTTAGCCCTGCCAGCTTGATAAAACCTAGACAATTAGATGATTACGGTCATTTATGAAGCTTACCCCAAAATCCTAGCTACTTGCTGTTGACTTTGGTTTCACCCTAGTCTTCTCGGAACCTGAAAATGGTATCTTACCAAGGGCGGCACAGTAGCATAGTGGTCAGCACGACACTATTACAGTGCCAGTGATTGGGGTTCGATTCCCGTCGCTGTCTGTAAGGAGTTTGTACGTTCTCTCGTGTCTGCATGGGTTTCCTCCGGGTTCTCCGGTTTCCTCCCACATTCTAAAAGACGTACGGGTAGGTTAATTTGGGTTTAAAATGGGTGGCGTGGACTCGTTGGGCCAGAAGGGCCTGTTACCACGCTGTAAATAGAGTTTAAAAAAAAGTTTGCAGATTGGGCCCCAATGCCATTTTAACCAGAAGCCTGGGAGAGAGAGTACACTGTTTTAGCTTTCCACCAAGATAATTTTGTGGGAAAAAAAAGGAGCCAGAATATGCCCAAAGAGTTTAGTCTTTCAAAGAACTATTTGACTTTGATCATGGCTCTGAGAGGAGTGCTGTGAATGTTCTCCAGTAACTTTATAGTCTCCTCCTTGTAGGTGGTGTCTGTTAGTTTTCTGCCCCTCCCAGGTACTGAATCTAAGATATTTCCTGTAACAAAATGATGTATAAAAATTAATGGGGGCATGTTGGTAATCTGATCCTGTTGAAATAAATGCAGAGTTCTGAATGCAAATAATTAATATTAGGGGAGATTTCAAAACATACCATAAGTTCTCAAGTAAGAACTCAGCAGTGCATCGGGGAGTCTCTCATATAATCATTAACGTTACAATGTGAACAGTTTGTTGGTGCCTATAGGGTCCAAAGAGGAAAAGGGAGATTGACAGTAAGTTAATTTCTCTGTCCTCATCAGATCACTGAGAAACTTGTAGAATTTACCACAATTCTGTAAGTGGGAGAGGTGGTAATTGGGGCTTCTCCAAGTTTCTTCCACATAGTAAGAGGCACAATATTGTATAACATTATGCAGGCAGATCCAGCAGCTGCTTCTGACAGAGCTCATGGAATTCAAGGCAAATTGGCAGAATGGATCCAAATTTGGCTTGGTAATAGGAGACAGAGGGGGTTGGTGGAGCGTTGCCTTTGTGCTGTATAAGGTAACACAGGGTTCAGTACTGAGACTCTGCCTCTTTGTTGCATACATCAACAACATAGATGTAATGTAGGAATAATAAATTTGCAGATGGCACAAAATTAGTGGCATTTTGGATAGTGAAGAGGCTACAGGATGGTATAGATTGGGCAGAACAATGGCAGATGGAACTTAATCCTGATAAGTGTGAGGTGATGCTTTTTTTTATGTGGGGTGGCATCTAGTAAGGGTAGAACATGAACAATGAAAGGGCCATAGGGTGCTGAGGAGACTCACCAAGATGTTGCCTGGGATGGAAGGTCTCAGTTATGAGGAGTGACTGGATAGGCTGGATTTGTTTTCCTTGTAGCAGCAGAGGCTGAGGGAGGACCTGAGAGAGGTACACTAAATTCTGAAGAGCACAGATAGAGTAGACTTTTCCCATATAGCAGAGGTGTCTGTAAGCAGAGGACATAGATAAGGAGTAAAATGTTTAGAGGGGATATAAAGAATAATATTTTTCACCCAGAGAGTGGTTGGAGTTTGGACCACACTGCCTGAGAGGATGGAGGAGGCAGAGACTCTGACAACATTTAATAAGTATCCAGATGAGCACTTTGAATCACCAAGACATCGAAGGCTTCCAACCTGGTAAAACCTTTCAGTGCTGGTAAATGGGATTAGCACAAGTGGGTACTTGATGGTCGACATGGACAGGGTGAACTGAAGGGCCTGCTTCTATGCAATCAATGACTCTCTGATTGAGAATCCATTCTTTAAAGGTGCTACAAAATCATACATGAGCTGTCCAGTCCAGTTACCCGTGATTGACTCACTTCTCCAAACAATTTCCCACAACCTATTGTTCCCTCAGCAGGCTGCTACATTCTTCAATCAGATTGGTATTGGTATTGGTTTATTATTGTCACTTGTACCGAGGTACAGTGAAAAGCTTGTCTTACATACCGATCGTACAGGTCAATTCATTACACAGTGCAATTACATTGAGTTAGTACAGAGTGCATTGAGCTAGTACATGTAAAAACAATAACACTACAGAGTAAAGTGTCACAGCTACAGAGAAAGTGCAGTGCAATGAGGTGCGAGGTCACAACAAGGTAGATCGTGAAGTCATAGTCCATCTCATTGTATAAGGGAACCGTTCAATAGTCTTATCACAGTGGGGTAGAAGCTGTCCTTAAGCCTGGTGGTAGGTGCCCTCAGGCTCCTGCACCTTCTACCTGATGGAAGAGGAGAGAAGAGAGAATATCCTGGGTGGGTGGGGTCTTTGATTATGCTGACTGCTTCGCCAAGACAATGAGAGGTAAAGACAGAGTCCAAGGAGGGGAGGCTGGTGTCTGTGATGCGCTGGGCTGTGTCCACAACTCTCTGCAGTTTCTTGCGGTCCTGGGCAGAGCAGTTGCCTTACCAAGCCATGATATATCCAGATAGGATGCTTTCTATGGTGCATTGGTAAAAGTTGGTGAGAGTCAAAGGGGACAAACCAAATCCCTTTAGCCTCTTGAGGAAATAGAGGCACTGGTGAGCTTCCTTGGCCATGGCATCTACATGATTTGACCAGGACAGGCTACTGGTGATGTTCACTTCCTGGAACTTGAAGCTCTCAACCCTCTCGACCTCAGCATCATGGATGTAGACAGGTGCATGTACACCACCCCCTTTCTTGAAGTCAATGACCAGCTCTTTTGTTTTGTTGACTTTGAGGGAAAGGTTGTCATCATGACACCATTCCACTAAGCTCTCTATCTCCTTCCTGCACTCCGCCTCATTACTGTTTGAGATATGGCCTACAATGGTGTAATGTTTTAAAACTTAGCCTCAGAAGTCCAAGTTTCACCAAGGATTTAGTTTTGATATTGACCTAGCGGTCCAACTCATTGACTCAGTTCTACAAACAATGATAGGTTCAGCACTTCAAGGCAATGACTGGTACAAATCTTGGCCCAAAGATGCAAAGTTGGTGTAATTGTAAAAGGTGGTCCATAAATCTGTTAGCAGGTCACAGGTTTCAATTAGAGTTTCTAATGACGGCATGTAAGAATTGCCTGCTGCCAGTTCCTGATTTTGCAAAATCATGAAAGCCTCCTTCCGTGTTATCTGTAGTTTGCTACTTGGAATTCCCTCAACTATATCCAGCTAGAGCTCACTAGACTTTGAAAGCAGTGAATTTTTTTGTGGTGTTTTGTAATACGATATATAGGTAACACGACTATAATGAAGATCCATTCCTTTATCGGTAATTAATGCTTTATGAATCACTAATCAACTGTCGTATAAATAATTCCAGAAATCCTGCAGTAATGGGATAATTTTCACCTTCACCCTTTATGCAGCAAATTGGCAAAGCAGATCAAGAATACATTACAGAAAGAGTTCAATTTTCATTACCATTAATCTCCAGTTCACGGACCTAACGGTGAAGGTGAAAATTACCCCAAATGAATCGTTTCTTGCAATCACTCTAAATTGTCCACTGGTCCTTTAATCATGGAATGTAATCTTAGCTAGATTTGAAAACTCTAAAGCTTATTCCACAATTTAAAATCTGTTCATTCTCATGTTTGCCAAGATTATGCTCCCTTCTGCAGAATATTGAATAAAATCTCAAAATGAATCTTCTTTTCTCATATTGAAAATGAATGCATGCACAAGCAAAAACAGAATCAGAATCAGGTTTATTACCACTGTCTTACATGATGTGAAATTTGTTGTTTGCAGCAGCAGTACAGTGCAAAGACATTGTAGTATGAAAAGGTTCTTTTGGAATCCTAAAGATCGAGGGCTCTGGACACAGGCTTTGTATTTTAAAAATAGTTTAATCACAAAGGCAAATGAGGGGACAGAATGAATGGGACCAGATGTACACTTACACACACACACACACACACACACACACACACACACACACACACACACACACACACACACACAGAGGAGACCGCGAACGTGAGGGGGAATCGCAACGAGGATGAGATATACACACACACTCACACACACAAACACACAATAAACAAGATACAGCTTATCAAGGGATAAACACTTCAATGCCTGAATACCTTGACCCAAATAAGCATTGGCCCTAACACTCCCTGGAATCTGACTAAGACGCTCCCAAACCACATAGTAAAGCACACTCTTACCAGTGGTCTCTGCAGCGTTATCTCACTATTCCGGGGGAAGTAGAAAGAGAGAGACCAGGGGATTGCAACATTCTTTATAGTGCTAGGAGGCTGGGTGGAGCCTGGCCAGGTGATTTAGACAGGCCAATAGTTTGGAGGTCAAGGACAAAGGTGTCTGCTATGGCCAATGGTCAGACAGGTTCAGGGACAAAGGTGCCTCTCCAAAGCCAATCCCTATGCCCACACCTGATAGGTGGGGTGGAGCCACACCTTGATTGACAGTGGTGCCACATCTGATCCAAGGAGCAATGCTGTCCTCCGACCAGCGGGGTCAGTGTTGTTACTGTCACGTGACAGCCATGTGCTCTCCTACTACAGACATTAAAATTACTATAAATTACAAAATAATTAAATGGTGCAAAAAAAGGCAAAATTCCTTTATGGCGTTGGACATAACTGAAATATTCAATGTTAAATCTTCAATCTTTATAGTATTAACTGTTGACATTGTAATTGGTCTGAGCACCCTTACACCTTGAATAAAAAAGTCCAGATGGTTACTGGTGGAAAGCATGGTGTTAGATTTATTCAAGATTGGCTTTGCTCAAACCCTTTCTAATGTCAAAAGACATGGTGACATTTACACTCAACTATATGGGTGAATGCACAGGAGTCTTGTTTGTATTGAGGGAACTGTAGCCAATATAAATTATAGTAATTACAACACAGAGAAAGGCCACTTCATCAATGTACCTTGGTTGCTGCTTGCACTTCCTCAGGATTAATTAAATTAATTCCATTGCTCTGTCCTTTATCTATTATAATACTCTACATTGCCATATTATGAAAGCTGTGTAAACTTGGATGCTTCTGCAAGGTGCTGAGGCAATTAAAGAAGAAATCTGAAGAACTGAGTGCAGAGATAAGGTCACATTAAAGACAAAGGATGGTTTTTAGTCCAATACTAAAAACCTTCCTTCACTTTAATGCCTTCATTTCTCTGCATTGCTTCATTTACCTATCCTATAATAACTGGTATACCCTCCTAAACACAGTTTTCTCTTCAGCCTCTCACTTTCAGGTGTGTAATGAGAGGATGGTTGGAGGTCTGAGATGTTTTGGTTTCCTGAGAGAGAGGAACATGGGAGGCAATACCAAGCTACCAAAAGGAATTCAAATATAAATGATAATAATGTCAGTTTCTCATAAATATCTGACCAGGACTAGCTCAGTAATTTAGGATACTTTTTTATCAATACCATCAAGGGATTTATCAGCCTAAAGCACTTGTATATTCCAGGACTTCCAACTGATTTACATATCAAAGAGTATGTGGAAAAGTATTTGGTGTTCTGAACTATTGCAATGGAAACATAATTTCAAAACCTACCATGGCAGCTGGGAAATTTGAATTCAAATACTTAAATCTGGAATAGAAAGCTAGAATCATCAATGGGTAACCATGAAACATCTGTCTGTTGTAAAAGAAAGCCCTCATTCACTAATGTTATTCAGAAAGAAAATCTGCACTGTATCTGCTCTGGCCTTTATGTGAATTCAGACCAACAAATGTGACTGATATTTTGTTTCTCTCTGAAATGGCCAATCATGCCACTCAGTTCAGGGATCAAAAAGGGAAGGACAATCAATCCCACCTTTACTAACAGTGTCCCCATCCTGTGATAAAATAACTTGAAAATTTATGTTCCTAAATTCTTGGAGGAAGTAATCAGCTGGAATATTTATATTTTTGTTCACAGGCCAACTCTTTCTCCCAGCAAGGAGTGCAATGATTTGTTTTGCCCTCAATCTCACATTTAATTTACTTATCAATCTGTTTAAGCTCAGACGTGTCTGGTTTATATTTAATGTTAGAATTTCTGGATGGCGTTTTCTCTTTAGAATTGAAACTGGAAGTAACACTGCACAACATTAACATAGAAATACCTGATTTAGATTAAACTCCATGGAAATCACAGTGCAGAAACAGCCTATTTAGTCCAAATGGTATCTGCCAAAATTTGGGCTTCACAGAAACCTAATTCCACCTACTTTCTTTAAATTATCCATCATATCCTTCAAAGTTTCAATGCATTCTTCCTCATTAACATCTCGATTATTCTAAATTCACTTTTTTTTCTCATGTGGTATTCATTTCTGCATTATAACCAAGTACTGAATGAAGTTTCTGAATTCGTTATTGGAACTATTGATGACTGGTCTTACATTTATGACTCTGGTGTATGATATATGTGCATGATGAATGCACATGTGCACAGTGTAGTTTGAGAATTGACTTAGCCATTTGCATTTTCACATGTCCTAATCATTCTCTGTGTCTCTTGATATTTCTCTATCATCCCTACATTACCTATAGTCATTGTAAGGAAGGAAATGGTGAAATTCTGAGGGATTGAACTTTATATGAAGCAAAGACAGTTTTCAAAGTCTTACCTGCATGTCAAGAAGAAGGAAAGCATCAATTTCAGTAAAATAGCAGAGGCTGATGTGAAACAAATGGGAGAGAATACTGGGCATAATCTGTGCAGGAGGAGGAACAGCAATGCTGAGAGTTTCCTGGTTGAGTACTTTAGGTGAATGCCAATGCAATTGTCAGATGAAAGGAGCAGGGCATGCATGGTATGGGCAGCAGAGCAACATCAGGTGTGCACTGGGATAAGATAGAACATGACAGTTTCGGCAGCATGGGAACTACATTAGAAAGTAATTGGTTTGATGAGTCAGAAATTGCAGCCATTGCACTAAAAAGATAAGATGTCTTTATTAGTCACATGTACATTGAAACACACAGTGAAATGCATCTTTTGTGTAGAGTGTTCTGCGGGCAGCCTGCAAGTGTCGTCATGCTTCCGGCGCCAACATAGCATGCCCAAAAATTCCTAACCCGTACGACTTTTTTGGAATGTGGGAGGAAACCGGAGCACCCAGAGGAAACCCACATAGACATGAGGAGAACGTACAAACTCCTTACAGACAGCAGCGGGAATTGAACCCGGGTCGCTGGCGCTATAAAGCATTATGCTAACCGCTGCACTACCGTGCCTGCCCTAGCCATTGGAAAGGCAGAAAGATTTTGTGCATTTCCATGTGACATCATCAGTTTTGGTTCTAGCAGGCTTAGAAGAAGAAATCAAAATAGCCACTTAGCTGGTTGTACTAGTTATATGATTCAGTACATGAGCCCTTCAGTTCCTACACAGAGCTCATGGAATGTTTTCCACAGCAAATAACATAGTTGAAATAGGTGGTAATAGTGAGATTGTACCTGCACTGTTATACAGGAGCACAATGTTATACAGGAGCACAACTAAGCCACTCCATTTAATGAGTTCCAAAACATACGTAAGGCTAACAAATCTTGAGACACAAGACAGTATATGTTGTAATCTAGAGCCAAAGATAATCTGCTTGAGGAACTCAACGGGTCGAGCAGCATCTTTTGGGGGGGGCAGGGGGAGGGGCGGTGGGGAAGGAACTGCTGACAGAGTTCAGGTCAAAATCCCACATTAGAACTAAGAGTGGAAAAGGGAGATAGGGAGATGGCCAGTATAGAGGAGGGGGAGAGTGGTGAGACAGAGGGTAGAGGTGATCGGTGGATCGGGTGGGGGGAAGGTGGGTGAAGGATGACATGCAGATCAATTCAGGTAGGATGGGGGGGGGTGGAGTTGGGAGACAGAGGCAGGTGGATAATAGATGGAGGCAGACGAAAAAATGTTTTAAGTAAGGAGGATGGAGCCAGGAGGGAGGAGAGGAGGGTGAGGGCGGAGACAGCTCCTGGAGCTTACAAATCTTTTCATGCTGTGGAATGCAAAAGATTTTTCAATAGTTCCAGCATAACTTCAATCCTAAGCGGTTGGAAATTGTGGTTAGCTGCAAGTTTAAAATGAGGAATCAGAAGTCCTAAAGGACTGTCAGTGAGTATATTGTCTCATGAAGGACCTGCCTTAGCACTGCAACTTTGATTGCTTCTTAAACTGCATGTTGGGCAACAAATTTGTTTGTAGTTTAATTGATGTCTGCATTTAGTCAAAGTTATTAAGCATGGAATCTTAGACTTGACCTTTAGTAAAAAAATTGCAGCATCGATGAAGATGACTTGGAGGAAAGCTAAAAACTTTCATCTGGTGCAAGGTACAAATATGTTGGCAGTTTATGGTAATAAAGCATTAGTAAAGGCTACAGCTCCAAAGCAGAATCTGAAACACATTGTGAAACTAGTATGAATTTCTATCATAGATGTAATGGAAGCCACTCGCCATATGTTGGTCAATTCAAAATGGCAAAATGTTTCAAGTACCAGAAAAAATGGTACATGTCTTACAGTGTGCAAGCCTAAAGCAATTCTATTAGTGTGATTTCTTCACAGAAAAGCAAATTAGGCTGGTTTACTATTTACACCACCACAGGCAATGTTGAAAAGCAGAACAACTTCAAAAGTATGGTTAAATTGTCAGTACATCATCAGGAACACTGATACAGTAGCTGACTGTTCAATCATGGGTATCTGAGTTAGCTCAGCCAAGTGTTATGTTTGTTCTTCATCAAGAGACAAACTTTGCGTGGGTTTAACATCTGAACATTTTATTAACCAACATGAGACAGCCTGATTTCCCTCTCTTTTTACAGCCACTTCCTGTTCCCCCATGTGACCCCTTGCATTTTCTACTGGGAACTGTAGTTCTTTATTACAATGAAGTAATAAAACATAATAACACATATTCCACCTTTAAAGAAAAACAAACACAATACTTTGTCCTTATAAACCTGCCAAGAACCCTTGTCTACTCAGCAGCTTTCAATCAGTCTCTGAGGTGGTTTAATGGTCCTTTTTGGTCTGGTACTTGTTTTCACAGGTGTGTTGCTTTCATTTGCTGCATTACTATTGGTGTTTTCCTGGGAACTCTGGTCCACATGTTCATTTTCTGCATATGCTGGGCCCTTTGGTGTACTGACAGGGGACGGGTCACAGCTATGGGTTGGAGCTTGTGGTCATAGATCCACGTGGTTCCTCCTCAGAGGTGTCCCTCACTCTGTCTGGATCTGGTATGAATGTGTATTTACTTCCTCTTTCACAACTCCTTGCATGGACCATGTGCCAGGATCATGATCTTGGATTCGCACTTGATCTCCAGGCTTCAGGACTGGTAGGCTTTTCCCTGTCTTGTCGTGATTCTGTTTCTGTTTTTCTTTCCCTTCCTCTTTAACCTGTTTGACCTTGTGTGCTCCTTTGGGTGTCAACAGGTTTTCATGTATTGGAAGGTTAGTGTGTATGTGTCGACCCATCAGCATTTGGGTTGGTGAAAGGTCGTTCTGCAGTGGCGAACTTCTGTAAATCATTAGACTTCTGTGGAAATCCTCTCGTCCAACTTGCACTTTCTTCATGAGGCCCTTCACCACCTTAATTGAACTCTCTGCTAGGCCATTAGATTTTGGGTGATGTGGCTTGAGGTTATATGTCAAAATCCCCAAACATTAGCAAAAGATTCAAATTCACAGCTCAAAAATTGTGGACCATTGTCTGATACTACTTCACATGGAACTCCATGCCTCGCAAACACAGCTTTCAGGAACATGATAACTGCTTTGCTAGACGTTGATTGCAGTGTTGCAACCTCTGGGTAATTGGAAAAGTAGTCTGTTACAACAATATGGCTCTTCCCATTACAATCAAACAAATCCACTCCAACTTTGAAATACGGCCTGTCTGGTTCAGGGTGTGGTCTAAGTGGTTCTGCTTGCTGCTTTGGTCTGTAGGTAAGGCATATTTTACATGAAGCAGCTTGGTTCATTCTTGGCCAGTACATCACTTCACGTGCTCTACATTTACATTTTCCTCCCAAAGATGCCCTTCATGTATCTTCTGGAGCATCACCTTGTGTAGTGACACTGGAATCACAAACCTGTTCCCTATGTAGACCATATCTTTCACTACTGACAGTTCAGCTCTGCATGCCCAATAATCCTGAATACACATTGGACAGTCATCCTTTGCTGCTGGCCATCCTTTCCGTATTGTATCATTGAGTTCTTTCATTGTTTCATCTGCCTCTGCTGCTTTCCTAATCTGCTCTGTTTTATCCAGAGATACTGGAAGAGAGGTGACAATCATGTCAACATACAGTAGACCTGTATATCTGCATTAACCTGTTGGTCAGTCTTTTCTGTCTTGTTGACTGCTCGAGACAGCGCATCAGCAGCAAACATACATTTTCCCAGTGTGTAGATCATCTTCACGTCATATTTCTGCAGCCTTATCAATATGTGCTGTATCCTCATGAGACAGTCATTCAATGGTTTGGACATAATTGAGATCAATAGTTTATGGTCTGTCTCCACTTCAATAGCTTGCCATTAGATGTACTGATGGAACCTTTCACATGCATATGTACTGGCAAGAAGCTCTTTCTCTATCTGTGCATAGTTGGCTTCCACACTTGTTAAAGCCCTTGATGCATAGGCCACAGGTTGCCATGTGCCATCATGCTGCTGCAGTAGTACTGATCCAAGGCCGTGCCGGGACACATCAGCTGATATCCTGATACACCTTTCTGGATCATAAAACTTCAGCACGGTCTCCTCAGTTAGCACCCTTTTCAACATCTGGAAACATTCTTTTTGCTCATGAGACCGAATCCATTCATTTTGTTGCTCAATGAGTGACCTAAGTGGTGCTGACACTGTTGACAGTCGAGGGATGAACTTAACCAGGTAAGTCACCATCCCTAAGAAATGCCTCACCTCCTCTCTGTTTTGGGGCCTCTCCATGTTTTCAATGGCTGACGTCTTTCTTGGGTCAGGCTTCATTCCCTCATCAGATATGACATCTCCTATGAAGATCAGTGTCTTTACACCAAACTCACATTTCTCTTTAGTTAATTGACATTCCTTATCAGGTCAAGCACTTGTCTCAGTTGAGTATCATGTTCCTCCTTGGTGGACCCCCAGACGATGATGTCATCCATCATGGTCTTGACACGAGGTATGCCCTCAAAAATCATGTAGATGGTTTTATGGTAGACTTCTGGTGCGGACAGGATCCCATATGGCAGCTGAAGATAGCGATATCTTCCCTATGGTGTGTTAAAAGTACACAGTCTCGAACTTGCCTCATCAAGCTTCATCTGCCAAAACCCAGACGATGCGTCGAGCTTGCTAAACCATTTGGCATCTGAAAACCAGGACATGATCTCCTCCTGTGTTGGCAATTTAAAATGCTCTCTCTTGATGGCTTTATTGAGATCTCTTGGGTCTAGACATATCTGCAATGCTCCATATTTCTTTTGCACAATGATTATGCACTCACCTAATCTGTTGGTTCTTCAGTTTTCTGTATGATATTCATCTGTTCCATGCGTGCTAGTTCTTGTTTAAGTTTATCTCTAAGTTGAAATGGAACTTTCCTGCATGCATGGACAACAGGAGCCACTGCCTCATCTATGTGAATTTTGTGTACACCAGGTAAGCATCCAAGCCCCTCAAAGACATCTGCATACTCTTCCATGAGTGTTGTGTGGTCATCTTTGGTATGTGAAGCTACTAGGAAAACTCTTTTCACTAGGTTGAGCTTTTCACATGCACTCAGACTCTCAGACTGGCTGTACTCTCTTTTCTACAATCAGTAGCTGTGATTTTAAGTGTTGACCCTTGTGCTTAAAGGTAACCATACAGCCCCCTTTTACTGGAACTTTCTCTCCAGTGTAGCCTGTCACTTTTAACTTCACAGGGTAAATCTTCCTCTTTACTGTGAGAGTCTTATAATCATCCATGGATAACAGATTCACCTGAGCTCCGGTGTCAAGCTTGAATGGAATTACTGTCTCATTCACAGTTACTGGAACAATTCATTCTGTTTTACCAGCAGCCACAGTCTGTACAGAATCCACAAAGAATTCCTCCATTTCCTTATCAACTGTGTGTACCTTTCTCTTGTTAGCCCCAGCTTTGCAGCACCTTGCAAAGCGATTCTTCTTCCCACGGCTATTGCAGGACTTCCCATAAGCAGGACACATCTGGAATGTGTCTACCTCCACATCTGCTGCATTTGCTGTTTGAGCCTTCCTCTTTGCTTCGCTGTGCTTTCGGAAATGTCTTGTGTTCTGCTTCTCTGTTTTCACAGCATGCACTGTTGTGTCTGCTCTGTGCAACTCCTTAGCTTGTGCTCGTGTGGTTTCTGCTGACCTACACGTATTCACCGCCTTTTCCAAGGTCAAATCTTTTTCATGCAACAGTCTTACTCTAAGTCCATTATCTGGAATTCCACAAACTATTCTGTCTTTAACTAGTGAGTTTCTCAAATCTCCAAATTCACAAGACCTACTCAGTGTGTGAAGCTCAGCTAAGTATTGGTCGAAGCTAACACCTTGTTTCTGGTCACAGGAAAAAAAAACTATATCTTTCAAATGTGATGTTTTCACTTGGGATAAAATACTCCTTAATTTTTTTCATCAAAGTGCCCAACTCAAAAGCTGTCTCATCAATTTGAAAGCTGTTATAGATGTCCAAAGCATCTTTGTCAATCACGTGCAGAAAAATAGACGCTTTCAATTTTTCATCATTCCCTCCCACTCCACTAACATCTAAATATATGTTGAATTGCTCTTTGAAGCATTTCCAGTTATCAATTAGATTGCCAGTAAACTGCATAGGCATGGGAGGACTTAGATTATCCATAACGGGAACTCTCAGCCTCTCACCTGAATCTATCTTAGCAAATCCGGTGACTGCTGAACTTCAGGAACAATGTGCTCCCTCGCCACGCTGGCCAGCTTTTTCTCCATCTTATTACAGCTTTTCTTTTGTACTCACTGAGTCTCGACTGCACACAGTATTCATCTACTCTCCCTGTTCAGACCTCACTCCAACTTCTGACACCATGTTATGTTTGTTCTTCATCAAGAGACAAACTTTTCGTGGGTTTAACATCTGAATATTTTTATTAACCAACACCAGACAGCCTGCTTTCCCTCTCTTTTTACAGCCACTTCCTGTTCCCTCATGTGACCCCTTACATTGCCTGCTGGGAACTGTAGTTCTTTATTATAACAACATAATAACACATAATAACACACCAAGTACCACTGAGAAAGTGTACAACAAACTTGAAGACATTTTCAGGTGATGTTCTGAAGACTTCCTGAAATGTTTTGGGCATCAGAACAGTCATCCAATAAAACTTACCAATGGTTGTATCTGACTAAACTAATTGAGCAACATTGATGAGCAAAGATTGGGTCATAAAATTGAAGCAAGACAGAAAAGAACTGTTCAGCAAAATCATGCTTAGATTTCTAATTGGAGAAGTAGGGAGGTGTGTTCAAGGATATTTACATGGGTTTTACTGGTTACAATATCTGTATCAATCATGAGCAAAACCAATCTACTGTAAGCCCCAAACTGTTCCACATGCATTGAAAAAGTGTTTTGGAAAAGTTGGATAAATCAGATTGAAACGGAGTTCTAGTGAAGACTAGCTAGAATGACTGGGAAATACCATTTGCAGTAGTACCTAAAATGGGCAAGACTGTTGAATGTGACATTGAATCAGGCAGTTAATGATGAACAGTAGCTACTGGCCACATCACAAGATTTATAGGCAGAGCTGGAATAAGCCAAAGCTTCCACCAAACTTGATTTATCACCTCCCTAAGCTCAGCTGAACATGGATAAAGAGAGACAAATATTTTGCCAAATACACACTCAAGGGCCTTTACACCAAAATAAAATTACTTTCTGGTGTTAAATAATAACTGAAGATCTTTCTAGCTATCATTACAAGTTGCAAGAAGATAAAGATTATCGTCTATATGAATACAATGATGTAGTAACTGGCAAGATTAGCAAAGACAAAAATCTTCAAAGAGTAGAAGTGGCCAGGCACCCACCATAATCACAATGTAAAGCTAAATAAAAAATGTTCATTTATACAGAAATTAGTGTATCTTAGGCTAAAAGTAGATGCCAATGTTGTGAAGGCAAGGAAGCCTGAAAACATTTCAGAACTTAGGTCATTCTGAGGCATGGTACAACACCATTTGGCAGGATATTTCATCCATATTGATGTCATTGCATCAGTTGCTAAAGAAAGGAATTGGAACAAAGAACAGTGAATGGAATGTGACTTAGAGAAGAACCTAGCTGAGGAAGTGAGTATTTGGTAGTTCACCACAATACAATCTGAATATTGAAACTAGCAAGTGATTATTTAAATTATGGATAAGGTGTATTCAGTCATGTAATGGACAGTGGTCAAGATAAGAAAAGTTGCATTTTCAGGATATTAATAAAGAATGAGGAAAATTAAATTCAGTTTGAGAAAGGCATTAAGAATTGTCTGTGGAGTGAAAGGTTTCTTCAGTTCCTATTGGGCACATTGGTTACAAAGCATCAGCTTTTGTTCCTAGGTCAGCAATACTAGCAATGGCTACATCAATAATACAAAGACGGGCCACTCTCTTAATCCACTATGATAATACAATTGAAAATAAAAAGTTTAAAACATCCAGTGCATTGTCAAGAGTACCACATAAAATTCATGAAAACAGGATTTTCACCTTGAAAATAGTAGAAGGTAATTTTTAGATTAGTGCAATGGAAAAAGCCATGAAGACACAGAAAGTGCAGAAGAAAAAGGTACATGAAGAAACCTTAAAGAGGATGGACTTTTTCATACAAATGTCTGGAAGAAGAGATGAGATAATTCTATAACCGACAATATGACTTGTCAACAAAATTAGACTGTGTTAAATGGGGACGTGAAGTTTTCATACCAAGGATGATGAGAACACAGATTTCAGGACAGTTTCACACTGAATATTCTGGTGCCATGAGTATGAAGGCAATTGTCAGAAGTCTTGTTTATTGACCTGGATTAGATAAAAATATTGAAGAGCCAGCAGAGAATGTTCCATCAGAGCTGAGCTAGCAAAGACTCCTTTACAGATTTGAAAAAGGCTAACTGGACTTTTCCAAAAAGTATGTACATGTTGTTTATTGTAAGAAGGAAATTGATAACTTCTTCATATTCATAGCTGATCAAACTGGATCTGTACCCCTACCTGCAGTAAACATGCAATTGTACATGCATTAACTGGGCTGGGCATCTGTATATTAGTCAGTTCGTGGCCCATACATCTCAAATTGAAAAATCTCTTAAAGAAACTAAGGACTCTGAAAGGAACTTATAAAGAACAAGCAAAGAGAGGAAGGAGATATCGGAGGTTCTAATGTATTTGCTAAAATTTAACTTTCTTCTTTAGAGTTTTGAAGAATGATCTCATTGAAGTGTATGAAATTCTTAGAGGGCGCAAAAGGGTAGATATGGGGAGGATGTTTGCCAGTGTCAAAATAAGGGACAGACCATTTTGTACTGAATTGAGGAGAGCTTTCTTCACTTGGCGGGCAGTGAATCTTTGGAATTCTCTATTCTAGAGAGTTGTAGAGGCTTAGTCATTGATAGTTCAAAACTAAGATCAATTTATTTCTGTATATTTGAGAAACTAAGGGATATAGGCAAAGAGCAAGAAAAATGTTGTTGAGCTGGTGCATGAGCCGTGATCACGCTGAATGGCAGAATGGCTTGAGGCTGAATGGCCTTCTCTAGCTCCTGTTTCTTATGTATGTTCTTAATCATCTCTTTCCTTCCCCAAACCCCTGTGATTTTGCCTGTCCACAAGTCTCTGAAATTCACAAGAAAGTAACAACCTTGGGTATTCTGCAAAGCAATATTAATGTTCAGATCATTGGATGAAACACATTAAACATATCTTCACAAATGGAGACAAACCTAGAGCTATACCATTAAAACACCTTTGCATGATAACATTGATTTGTCAGTAGACTGACAGTTCCTCAGTGACAATAAACTAGTTAATTGTAACAAGTGAATGGTAAACAAAAATGATTCAAACAAAGGAAGGATATGGTTGGGAAATAATGCCTTAAATTTCACCTGCCACATTCTACCAACCTGTTCATATGGTGCTGGAATTTATAAATATCCTCTTCGCAGTTCACAATTGTAAATGTAGATAGGCGCAGGGTAAACACTTGTGCTACTCTCGGGTTTTACATACCAGCAAGAACCAGGCTGATTATAAAAGAATTAGATGGGAAGTGGAAACTAAAATAAAAGAATCAAGAGAGCATATGAAAAAAGAAAAGCTGTCAACATAAATGGGAATCCTCAAGTTTTCCACAGGCATATAGGTAATGAAAGGTTAGTACATGCAGGAGATGGGTCTATTAGGACAAAAATGAAAACTTGCTCAGGGTAGTGTAATAAAAATAAATGAACACATTTTATCTGTCTTCACCAGGAAAGAGGCTGCTTGTGTATTAGTAGTGAAGGAAGAGATACTGAGATACTGATTGGACATATCAGAAAAGTTGGCTGAACTTAAATCAGATAAGTTACCAAGAATGGAGAGCATGCATCCTAAGATTGTGAGAGAAGTATGCGGCACTGCAGAGGCACTGACCATAATCTTTCATTGTTCTTTGGAATGGGGATGGTGTCAGAGGACAGGAGAATGGTGAATGCTCCTCCCTTCAAAAGAGGGAGTGGGATAATCCCAGCAACTACAGACCAGTCAGCATAACCTCAGTGGTGGAAAATCTTTTAGAAACATTGATCCAAGATAGGATTAATAGTCACTGGAGGAAAATTGATTAATTAAAGCAAACCACATTGATCTGTTAAGGGCAAATTATGTTCAACAAATTTGCTAGAATTTTTGATGAGGTAACAGACAGAGTGATGATGGTCATACAGTTGATGTGATACATTTGGACTTCCAAAAGGCTTTTGATAAGGTGATATATAACAGGCTTTGGAAGCACGTGGCACAAAAAGAACATTGATTGTATAAATAGAAAGTTGACTAAGCAATCGGCAACAGAGGGTCGTGGTGAATGGACTGGAGAAAGATGAATAGTAACATTCCCCCGGGATCAGTGTTAGCGGTGTTGTTTTATCAACATTAAGGACCTAGACTGGGGAAGTGGTGTTGAAAGCCATAATTTCTAAAGTTGCATATGACACAAAACCTAGTAGTATTGTGAACTGTGAAGAGGATATTGATGAATTACAGCAGCACGTAAAATAGGCTGGTGGAACCATCAGACGTGTGTCAAATGAAGTTTAATGCAGAGAAGTGTAAGGTGATGCATTTTGGTAGGAAGATGGAGGAGGGCAATATAGAATAAAGGACACTTCTCTAAAACAGGTGCAGGAGTAGTGGGACTTGGGGGTATGGATTCACAGGTCATTGAAAGCAGCAGGGCAAGTTGATAAAGCAGTTAATAAGGCATACACAATTCTGGGATTACGCAGAGCAAATTCTAGTCCTGCCTCAAATGGAGTATTGTGTTCAGTTCAAATAGCCTCATTTTACGGATAATGTGGAGGTACTGAAGAAAGCCTATGGAAGATTTATGAGAGTTGTTCCTGGAACAGATTACAAGGATAGATTAGAGAAACTCAGATTATTTTCTTTGGGGAAGCGAAGGCTGAGGGGAGATTTGAGATAAAATGATGATGGGGCTGGACAGAGTGGAGATCAGGAAGCAGTTCCCTGTGGTGGAGGGGTCAAGGACTAGAGGTCATTGGTATAAAATGATCATTCAATCATAGAATCATACACTACAGATACAGACACTTCCAGCCCACCTTGTCCATCCCAATCACGATGCCAATATATGCTAATTCCATTTGCCTGCATTTGGCCCGTATTCCTCTATGCCTTTCCATCCAAATGCATTTAAACATGGTAATTGTATCTGCCTCTACAACCTCCTCTGGCAGGTTGTCCCAGATATCTATCACCCTGTGTGAAAAAAACTTATCTCTCAGATCTCCTTTAACTTTCTCCCCTCTCACCTTAAACCTGTGCCTTCTAGTCCTAGGCTTCCATGGGAAATAAATCCAACCTATCCAATTTCTCCTTATAACCAATGGCCTCCATTCCAGCCAACACCCTTGAATCTGTTCTGTATTCTCAGAATCAGAATCAGACTTATTATCACTGATATATGATGTGAAATTTGTTGTTTTGCAGCAGCAGTGCAGTGCAAAGTGTCAATACAAATAGTTCCAAAAACAGGAATAATGAGGTAGTGTTCATAGGTTCATGGATCATTCAGAAATAATCCATGACCCCATGGCGGAGGGGAAGAAGCTGTTCCTGAATCATTGCAATACTTATGACAAAATAAAAGCTGTTTTGCAGTATTTCCCTGGCTGTAGCATGCTGTGCTTTAACTGCATACTTAATCAAGAACAGTTAATGTAAGTTGGAAAACAATAAATCTGTAAGAAATTTGCATGTTTTCCAATAATTTCCACTCAAGAAACAGTTTACATGGAAACAAAGAGTTAACATTGTACTTTATTCAGCATTACAGCTCACTCCCAGGATAACCTTTAAAGTCTGAAATTGAAGCTAATACAAGCATTTTAACATAGATTCATAAATTTACTCCTCCCTAATGTATGTTTAGTACATGTGCTGCCACTAAATCATGGTGGAAATTAGGCCCTCAAGACATATCACTGTTTGTTTTGAATATGCAATGTGATTTAAAACCATCTTTTGAGACAGCTTCATTGCTGGGTGAATAATTTTATTATCTACTGCAAAGATACAAATCTATATTTCACATCCACATCAGTGGTACCGGTAATTCTAATATTTGGATCACTGATCAAGGCTCACTGTGCAGGAACATTTAAAAATCATGCTTAAACAAGTTCTGGCAGCTGTGTTTTATTTCAAATGAAAATGGAGTGAAAGCATTAAAAGACCTTTGGCTTAGTCAATTTGTACATTTTTGCACAAGACTCCAGTATCATCAAGTATTGTGACTCTGAAGGGAATGTCATCAACCTTTATGTGACAGAGTGAGCTTAAAGACTTATTTTGTTTCTGGACCTTGAATTTACATCCAGTTTAAAGTTACAAAATGAAGTGCACTCCTCTCCAATGGATGTAAAATTTGGCAGTGTGCTACTCATAGTTTGGAGCTGTGGATGGCAATTTGCTTCTAATTTTGTGCATTTGAGGCCACTTGTGTTAGTAATGTCAGCCACCATTTTGGAAATGTCGATCATTCCAGCATTTTCTGCTTTTATTTCAGATCTCGTTATCTGCACCTCCTCCACTAAAGCCTCTAGTACAGCATGCATAAATAAGAGAACCTGTTATGTCCTATGTTGAGTGATATCTTCAACCAAGTGGTAATCATCTTCAAAATATCTTCCACCACCTACTGCAGCCACAATGCACCTTCTCCTTAAGAGGTATGGACCAGCCAGACGCACATGAACTTGTGGTAATCACTCATGAAAGTGGCTCCTCTCTGGATGGACCTGGGCATTAAACAGCATGACCAATGTTGGCTGGATTCTGGAAATCTGGTGGCATGAACTTGACAAACTGCCTGCATTGGGCTGAACAAGTAGTGTTTAATCAGGCAAGGTGATCCTTGCATCTGTTTTTGGGTGCTATCTAATTTAGTTCCTTCATTATTCATTCCCTTGTATTGTAGGGAAAATCTACGCAAGCCGAGCTGTTGAGACTGATTAACAGCCAATGGATATGTCCTGTTTTAATTTCAAAACTGAACCTTCCTCTCGCACCAAAATGAGTTGGAGGTCACAAAGTAATTACTAGTTAGATTCTTGTTAAACATTAATCAAGAGGAGATTGTGCTAGCTTCTTCATGGAGAGGTGGGAGATGAGGAAGAACTCATCCGATTACATTGAGTTTACTGCATAGAAGCAGGCCAGTCCAAGTAGACAAGGACAACAAACTGCAGCTTGAACAATAACAATTAAAGAAGTGCAGATGCTTGGAAGTCTGAAGAAAACAGTAAATGCTGGCAGCATCAGCCGCTCAGGCAGCATTTATGGAAAGAGAAACAGGGTTAATGTTTCAGGTCAAAGACCATTTAACAGAACTCAGAAATGGTCTGACAACCTGAAATGTTAACTTTGTTTCTCTTTCCACACCTGCAGAGTGTTTCCAGCATTTCCTGCTCTTGTTTCAGACAACAAGGTTGAATGACTCTTGATACACACAGACATTACAATATAGTTGAGAGTTGCTGCCTTCTCTAAAGGACATTCTATTTGTAGCTCTTTTTTATTTATACCACCAGCAGCACGAAGAAACATTCAGACACTACATAATAGTGAAAATTTGCTCACAAGCCCATTTCATGATTAGAGCAATCACCCAAGCAAAAATAAAAAAGTGGATGAACAGCATATTAGCACTTACCATCTGGAGTACAGTTTTGCTGATACAAATTGATCCTTTGCTCTGATTATTAAGTAGAGAAAAATACAGGGTGCTTTCAACTGAGGAACAGCTGAGTATCTAAACAGGGAGATTTGTTTTTGGAAATTTTGATATACCTTTTTTAGGTTTTTTAATCTCCAAAGGTAAACTCATCTGCTCCATTGATATTCAATCAGTAACAGTGCAGTTTTGGCAGAGTATATATATCAACAATAATAATTTATGTTTATATGACATCTTTCATACAGGAAAAAGACAGGCCCAAGAGCTCACAGGAATGTAATAAACCTATGAGCACCCAAGCCAAAGAAGGAGACATTAGAAGGATGACAAAGACTTGGAGAAACAGATAGCTTTTACAAATGGTTTTAAGATAGGAAAGTTGAAGATGTGCTAAAGTTTAGGAAAGGAATTCTGGAACGTAGGGGAGCAAACATCAAAAGGCATGCCCACATTATAAAGTAAAGAAAGAAATAAACATAAAGAAGTCTAGAGGATTGAAAAACACGGAGAAAAGAGTGATAGGAGTGAAAGACATTTGAATGTTCTTAATGTTATGAGTGGTCAAGGAGAAGTAATAGTAAATACTGTAAAGGAGCAGTGTATGGATGAAGTTTCAGCAGCAAAGGGTTGAAATAAGAATTGACATTCTTATGGATGACTGTCATGTGATTAAATACAGGAGTCGGAATCTCAACGTACGTTGAATAAGACAATGAAATAGTGGGCAGTCTAATGCGGTCAGTGAGAGCTATTAAATGGAAGATGAAACCATGACAAGGAAACAGAGTTCAGGTGACAATTACCTCTCTATTCCCAATGTCTATCTGTGGAGAATTGCAGCTCATCTAAGGCTGAAGACCTGATGAGCAGTTTTTCAGTGCTGAAGCAGTGGAGAGTCTGAGAGACGGATGGGAAGTTTGAGCTGAATGTTAGAAATGTACTCATGGAACCTAACTCTTAGCCTTAGCTGCGTCACCCAATAGTGAGAAATGGGAAAGCTCCCACAGTGAGATTCTCAGCAGAAATCCTGGACAGGAGGTTGACAGGTCAAGGTAAAAACTAATGATCTGCTCATTTCAGCATTTGCCGTGGATCAGAAGGAGCAGTATTACCACCCACCGAAGCCTTGCTGGAAACCTTTGGTTTTCTTCATCTCCAGTCACAGTTCTGTTAACTTCTCTCTACTACACCAGCAGCCCATCACTGCCCCTCCACAGAGACTCTTCCCTGACCAGTTCTTCACATCCACTCCTGGAGCTTGTCTACTGTGGTCATTGCCAGGCAATGTCACCTTCAGATTATTTAAATCAAGTGTTCCACTTCAGATGGCTGGACATCTCCAACCCCTGCTTTGCTCACCCTGTCCATAATGAATCTCCTTGCCTCAACTGGTAGATCTCTGGGGCCACAGTATAAGGACAAGTGGGGTATCCATTGTTAATGATGCTATAACAACAATTTGAATTGTAATAATGGAAACAAACCAGGGTTGTCCCATTGAGCATGTAATGTTCATGTTGCTGAAGTGACTATAAACAACACTCCAAAGGCAGTATGTCACTGGACACATCACACTTAATTGTTTTCTGAACTACTATGTTTGTCCTTCCTCATGGACAAAGTACAAAGAAGATCAGCATTTACCAAATTATTAATTTATTTATGTATCAATACAAATTATTCTTGTCAATGCTGCACATAATTTTAAAGCTTAATATTATAATATTATGTTATATTATAAACGTATAATATAACATAATATTATGATGTGGCATTAGGTAAGGGGGAAATACAAAGGGATCTAGGAGTCCTTGTTCATCAGTCACTGAAAGTGTATGAGCAAGTGCAGCAGGCAGTGATGAAGGCTAATGGAATGTTGGCCTGTATTACGAGGGGAATTGAGTACAAAAGCAAAGAGATTCTTTTGCATTTGTACAGGGCCCTGGTGAGACCACTCCTGGAGTACTGTGTACAGTTTTGGTCTCCAGGGTTAAGGAAGGATATCCTGGCTATAGAGGGCGTGCAGCGTAGGTTTACGAGGTTAATTCCGGGGATGTCGGGACTGTCTTATGCTGAGAGGTTAGAGAGACTGGGATTGTACACACTGGAATTGAGAAGATTGAGAGGGGATCTGATTGAAACATACAGGATTATTAAGGGATTGGACAAGATAGAGACAGGAAATATGTTCCAGATGTTGGGGAAGTCCAGGACCAGGGGGCATGATTTAAGGATAAGGGCTAGGCCATTTAGGGCAGAGGTGAGGAAAAACTTCTTCTCCCAGAGGGTTGTGAATTTGTGGAATGCACTGCCTCAGAGGGCAGTGGAGGCCAATTCTCTGGGCACTTTCAAGAAGGAGCTAGATAGGTTTCTTATAGATAGGGGAATCAAGGGATATGGGGACAAGGCAGGAACAGGATATTGATTGTTGAGGATCAGCCATGATCTCAAAATGGCGGTGCAGACTCGAGGGGCTGAATGGTCTACTTCTGCTCCTATTGTCTATTGTCTATTGAAAGTAAATGAGTTAATTATGTGCAGAGAAGCAGATATTTGCTTCTAAATTTGTCCCTTAAATTCAAGTCAAAAAATTAGAAGATAAAAACATTGTGTTTTACTAAATATCTTACATCTCCTATATGAAGGAGTTTTGCCCATTATGTGCTTGAGGTGAAAAATAATGATTGCAAGCAAATTTTGAACATTCAAATCTCTGCCATTGAAGCTGTGAAATTCTGTTGAGTAAACCTAGCTGAAGGAAAGCTAATGTAATTTGTATTTCTTTTCCTTATTAAACACTCTGATTTCTGAGAACAAAGATTCTCCCTTATATCCATTAAAATAATAATTATACTGCTACCATACATCAAAGTTCACCAGTTAATTCTGAATAATTCCAGCTTTTTACACTAGGTGGAGGCAAGACGACTTATCAGACAGCAAGTGCACATCCAACCAATTGAAGTCCATCAAGTTAAATGTAGCAACCTGACAGGTGAAATGCTTGTTATAGTGACAGGTCTAACGTTATTGGACCTGCTCTGATTTGACCTTCCTTTTGTTTTAGGTGAAGTTACGCTAATCAGTTTAGACAGTTTCATCCATCAGAGATACAAGGTGAACAGATTGCAAAGTACAAAGTTTCCACCTCTTTGTTTTAATTTCTGACACAGAATTCTATTTTTCTTAAATAAATTCCACTGCTGAAGCCTCGTTTATTTTTGTAAAGGGCAGTGGGCAACATTTCAGTGAATTTCTCATTCTTTGGTAATATATGTCTTATCTGAAGCAAGGACCATGATCAGTTTCCACAGTAAATTTAAAAACAATGTATGAAGTCAGCTTCATATATTGTCTTTGACTGACTGAGCTACAGCCTTCACAGCCTGAGTTAAGCCATTCAAAGGGGTTCAAAGGACAAGAAAAAATTAGAATCTTTGAAATTCTTACCGTAGGGTTAATGAAAAAAGATGAAAACATGTCTGATATGTCTAAGTTACCAAGTGTAATGTATACTTTTCTTTTGAACCAACATATTCTCATTTTATATTTTGGACATTCCAACTCCCATCATACATCCAATAATAAAATTCAGCTGACACTTGAGTAATGTGGAATGTTGGTACACTTACGTGTTTTAAATACTTCCTTCGATATTTGCTTTCAAGTTTGTTACTGACAAAATGATAACCACATTTTTCTCAAGCAAGGCTTACTTTATGAGATCCATTACCTCTTTTCACATAAGAAATAAGCACAAATGCTTTGAATTTCTAGAATGGTGTAAGGTTGGTGGGTCAAGCTATCTTGGGAGAGTTGATTTTCACCATCCTCGCTCTTGGCAAAAATCAACTCTCCCTAGAACCCCTGTTCTCTCGGATGCTCTCCCGACTACATCCCAATTTGTAATTTATTTGTTGTGGTTTTGGTTCTGGTCAAAAACCTGGCAAAAGCAGTTTAATGTGGGAACGTGTAAGGCCATGCATTTCAGTAAGAGAAATGATAAGGTGCATTGTTTATATTATTATTTACATGCCTCTGAACTTCACTTATTTGTAATCTCTCTCCATTTATATCAAAATAAATATTTAGACTGCAAATGAGTGAAGTTCAAAAAGATGTTGGTGTTCTGGTGCATGAATAACAAAAAGTTAGCAGGCAGGTCCAACAAGTAGTTAAGAATGCAAATAGCAACTTGGCCTTTATTGCAAAGGGGTTGGAGCTTAAAAATAAGAAGGTTTTATTACAGTTGTACAGGGTGTTGGTGAAGCCACACTGGAATACTGTGCACAGTTTTGGTCCCCTTCCCTAAAAATCAGATATAGTAACATTGGAGGCAGTCTAAAGGAGATTCACCAGGCCAATGTGTGGGATAAGGGGGTTGTCCGATCAAGCTGGACGGTTTGGGTTTGCATTCCTTGGAGTTCAGAAGAATGAGGGGGTCAGGTTATTCAAACATATAAAAACTTCAGGGGGATGGACAGGGTAGATGTTGAGATGTTTTCATTAGTGGGAGAGTCACAAACAAGAGGACATAGGTACAAATTAGGGGCTGGTCATTTCAAACTGAGATGCGTAGATATTTCTTGGATATAGTTAAAGAGGAGATAGATAAATATTTGAAAGAACGAAGAATTGAGGGTTATGGGGAACTGACACAGAAGAGGAGTTGAAGCCAACATAGGTCAGCCATGATCATATTGAATGGTGGGGGAGGCTTGAGGGGCCTGGTAGCCTACTCGTCCTCCTATTTTCTTGTGTCCTTGTGATTCCTCTTCTTAGTGGTCTGATGCTCATTCCCTGATCTGAGGTTGGGCTTATGGTGATAGCTCTGGTGGGACTGGGCATGGAGTGGTTAGGATGAAGGTTGGGGAGGCTGTGGATCCTTAGACCACAGCATTTGATGGTGTGATGGGTGCAACTGGGAGCAGGGACTGCTATTATTGGATAGCAGAATGCAGAGGGTTGGCATCTGCAGAGGAGAAATGAATTGGAGACTGGGAATCAGAAATCATCAGACCATTGATGATTGGTGGCATAGTAGTGTAGCGGTTAGCATAATGGTATTACAGCGCCAGCGACCTGGGTTCAATTCTGCTGCTGTCTGTAAGGAGTTTGTACATTCTCCCCATGTCTGCATAGGTTTCCTCCGGGTGCTCCGGTTTCCTCCTACATTCCAAAGACGTACAGGTTAGGCGCTGTGGGCATGCTATGTTGGCGCCGGACGAGTGGCGACTCTCGCGGGCTGCCCCCAGCACATCCTCAGTAATGCAAAAAGACAGGTTTCACTGTGTGTTTCGATGTACATGTGACCAATAAATAAATATCTAATATCTAATCTAATCTTGAGAGGAGGAATCAGGACCACCAGCAAAGAAGTCAGAAACTAGGGAGAAGTCAGTGGGACGTCCTGGAAATCACGGGTTTTTGGATGGATGATTTAGTTTGGGTGAGGGCTCAGGGTGTAGGTCATTATTTCAATTTCCTTGCAGGTCCCTCAGATCAATGCTTTAAGAGTAACGTCATTTTGACCCAGGAGTACCCCATGATGGGTGCCCTTCGGACAAAATACCCTTGGGACTGAGATATGCCATGATGCTGCAGCCAGAAATGTGACCTCAAAGCAAGGCAAAAACCACATTGTCATTTACTGTCATCTTGAATTTTTGTGCATCAAGCTCCTTGCAAGTTGAAGCTGGAGATGTTTCTGGCATCTTAACATTTGCCTTCCACTGTTGCATAAGGAGAATCGCAAGTGCTCTTTGTAGCAGTGGAGCTGATCGTGTTTCGTTCCCCACTGACACACAAAACCAGATGGACTGAGCATGTGGCCACAAACCCCAATTCCCCATTCACCAGAAATTCCCACCTTATGTTCCCTCTGTTATCGATATCCCTGAATGCACTTGATCAAAATGTGAAATAAAGGCCAAGACAGAAAAAATACTTGCCAAATTTATAAATCAAAGGATATCAAATGTTGCACAAACATCACTAATTTCCCTTGTGTACTCAGTTGATGTCTGGCTTCCATGCACCTTTGTTTGCCTGAGTGTTATCCCAGCAGATGCATGACGAGTGCGTGAAAACCTTGGAATTTTTCAGTGGAAGAGGTTGCCTTGGAGAATACTCTTGAGTGGCTCTGGGTTTATAAGACCTGGCTTCAGATTACTTTTTCTCAACATGACTGGCAGCAGCCTGGACTGGCTAGAAGACTAGAAACAATTTGAAGACAAATGGAATAGCATAATGCTGTGATTCTGGGAGAAACACACAATTTGTTCTCCTCTGGTGTCATCTCCAGCTAATGCCTCAGTGATTTGTGTAAGACAGATGGATAAACTGCTGTAACATCCCACATGACCTTTTGAACAAAGGAATAAAAAAAAACATGATGGTTTCATAGCAGAAAGCTGAACTTGCAAAACAGTGGTCTGAGATTCCCTGGCGAGCGTCTGATGTTGGGTGGCTTCTCTGTGTGCTGTTTTAACTGACCATCAGGCACTGTTTAATGGTTGTGTCTATCTATGTGATAATGAAGTTGCCCATCTCTTCTATGCTGGAGAGCATGGACTCTGGACAGAGCAGCGCAAAATTGCTGGTAGACTCCACCACTCTCCTTGATATTGTACGCAGGGTTTTGGCAAACCATACATCATGTTCAGTATTTTGTTGTGGAAAATATGTCCACAGTGGACCATTAAAATATCTTGCCAACTATAATAATTTCAATCTGGTCACTTTTACAGTTAATATGCAACATCCATAATGCTGATTATTTATAGCATTATACAAAATTGCCTCCATAACTTTGCCTTCTCAATATGTCAAGTAATGACATTGATTAATAATTTAGTATGCAAGATGCTAGATAATTCTGATAACATCTCTTTTATCTATTAAATCTTGATGCACCCTATTTCATTCTTTTTTGTGTCCTAATCAGAAACTGAGCCAAAGCATAAATCCAATAGAAGGTTAGTGTCAGGAGGATTATAGTTGAGAAAGTGCAAGAGGTGTAAAACTGTAAAAGATCAATGGTAATTCTAGTAAACAAAACATAATTTCTTTGCAATGCCAACTTTTATTTAGAGCAAATCAAACATTCATGGACAAGCTATTTGCTCCATTTCCTCTGTATTTCACTGTTCAGAGATTTCCTTCTCTTTCTGCCTTTGCAAGATGTTAGCTCACAAACAATCCAATATTGATTGTTTTCATGGTAATCTTTTCCTATTTCCCTTTAAATTGGTGTTGTCTGAAACAAACAACCAATGGGCCAAAACGCACTTATCTCTTGCTAGCAGTTAAGAAAAGAACTGTAAGGTGATCCTCCAGGATCTGTGTCTTCCTGACTTCCAAGTTGATTTCCCAAGGGTGGAGCACAAACGTCTTGAACTGAGGGGTTGGCCCCTCATCTTTTGTGGTGTATCTTGTATGGTGCCATTTGAGTGCAATTGCCAACTTGGATGGAAAAGATAAATGAAGGTAAGAGGTTTTATTTTAATTAATATTGGTGTTTTCTTATTTAATTAAATCAGTTAAATGATTTTTTAAATAACTGGTTTACTTAGTTTCTTTATTTTTGTTCTTTAAATTCTGCAATCTACTTCAAATGTTTTTAATTGTAATCAGAGACTTTTAAAACTAGTTAAAAGGGATAACCTGTCAAAAGACATTCAAAAGAATGTAGGCTCTTAGGTTCTATTACTTGAGTGAAAATCAGCTGCAGCTCAACAAGCTTCTTTTGTCTCCTTCCCAGTTCTGATGAAGGGTCTCTGACTTGAAACATTATCGTTGTTTCTCTTCCCACAGATATGGTCTGACCTGATGAGTACTTCCAACATTTTCTGTTTTTGTTTTCCATTGAGGCCCAGTTGCCATTCTCGGACTGCTCCACTTTGCCACAAAAGATGAAAGAAAATGGGGAATGCAGAGGACAAACACAAAGTGTACACTGAGTCAAATATGATCAGATCTTACAATCTGCTAGAGGAATTCAGCAGGCTGAACAGCATCTGTGGGAGGAAAGGAATTGTTGACATTTTGGGTCGAAACAGCAGGGTCTCGACCCTAAATGTCAATAATTCCTTTCCTCACACAGATGCTGCTCGACCTGTTGAGTTCCTCCAGCATTTTGTTTGTTGCTTCAGTTCTCAGAATCTGCAGTCTCTTGTGTCTCTATAATCTGATTTTAGATATATTATATATAAAACATCCATATTTAACTTTGATACACTTGAAAGAAATAATGAAATGGTGACACGTAATATGTTCCCACCAAATTGCTATCAGCTGTTTTAATGACATATCATCCCGGTTATTTTAAATGATTCAATGACCTGAAATCTTTGCGTTTACTTTTGTAACTGTTAGGATGTTCAGGACTCCTGTGCAAGAATGCATGGATGCTAGCTTTTTACATCACTGGAACAAAACATTTGACCCTAACATGTAAAATTCTAAAATGACAACTTCACATAGGCTTCAATCTAAATTTTTATGGAAGTGTTTTAACTGGCCAATACAGGACTACTTCAGGATAATGTGATTTTTGGGTCTAAGTTCTTGAATATTTCATGGCTCTGCTGGTGTTAAATCCTTGTCATTGACATTGCTTTAAACACTAATCACATGTGTGCCTGCAGGTACCATATGTCCACACAAGTATCAGATGGCAATACAGCGAGTCTGAGTTACTATAACAAGTAGAATGTCATAACTTCACACAGAATTTTTCTAATGGAATAGAATTTATGATTGAAAATCTAAAGGCTAAATATGATGGTCACTGTTCTAATTTATCCAAATATTTTGGGAACGGTCTTCACTAGTGTCCTTTTACTCTGAGTTAAAAATAACATAAATGAGTTGATTAGCCTTTTCATAGTTTCTAACTTTTTAGAGTAACTTGGATTTTTGTGACTTTCTTTATTAACAGGATTACTTCTTCAATCCCTTATATGAAAGAGGAGAAGCAGTTACACCAAGCAAGCGAAACAAAGGGAAGATATGATTGTGTTAGGATGGAGATACTGTTACAGCTGAGGAAAAAATTTTGAAAAAGACTTTAAACACAAAACTGGAGGCCAAGGTGGAAGCTTTATGGAAGGCATTCAAGACAGCAGTACTGGGGCTGTTCAAATGGTCATATAATGAGTGGAGGGATCAGGGAAAAAGGAATGGACCAATCACACTGGAATGGAAGGTACAGACAGCCAGACAATATCTTCAAGAAAATAAGCAGAGCATGGTCCTTGGGGGATTTGAGCAGTCACAATTTCAAAGTTGATTCATTAGGTATAAACAGCAGGTGAAACACAGTGAAAATGCTGATTTAAGTGGAGGCTCTTGTGTGAATAATGATGGAGCCGACATGTGTGGATGAGATGTAATCCACTGAGGGTGATAGTGGAATCCAGCCCATTTATTCTGCCACTTCTGACTTTAGTTCCTTCCTTTAACGTCTCTATTCCCTGCTCACCTCCAGCACACTGCTATCCTAACTACAAAACCAGGCCTGCGTTAATTTTGTTTTCCCTGCACCCATTCAGGTGCGTGTTTAGGCTACCTTGCAGCCCCAAACACATTGCTTCTTTTTACATTTTTTCTCCTCATTTTTATTTCTTTTCTTTTTATCCCTCCAAACTAATCCTACCTGTCACTGTCCTTCTGTTCATTTCTCTCCTGTTCCCCAAATCCCTAGCCTAACACAGCAGTATACCTCAATCTTCTCATTCCCCTCTCACTATCTCAGGCTTTGTCGCTCATTTGTCAAGTCGACAGTTTTCCCTTGTACTTGTCTTAACATCCTCAGGTGAGCAAATCAAAGTGTTTGCTGTTGTCTCCTAATGAGCAGCAATACCAACACTGTTCCATTTTACTCCCTAGCTGATATTCCTACACAGTGCACTCACTGGGGTCCAAACTCACCAGTCACTTCTTCAGAACTGATGATATGCTATGTGCCAGTGGATCAGCTTTTTCAACCCACCTCTGTTCTTCTTCCAGAGTGATTTCTTCCTTGCGAACAAGACTTTGAAATCCAGAGGCTCACTGTGGATGATGGCATCTACGTTAAGGCCTTGATGGTAATTTGTCTGATAGTTGATCATATCTTTCCTCTAAATGAGGCCTCCCTGTTTATCCATGTTGTTCACAGTCTTCTGACAAGACTGTCCTGATGGTGCTGTGGCTCTCAGTAGCCAAATGATTCCTTGGCCAGTCTCCCCACTTTTCTTCCAATGAATACCCCATCCTTTTGCCTCTCATTTTAACCCCTCATTTCCATCACCTACTCGTATACATACAATCTATCCACTGAGATATGTCCTTTTCCTTCCTTTTTCAGCTTCTGGATCAAGTAACCTTATCCTTGAAGATTTCACCTTAATGAAGTTATGGGTTCTACCCTCCCTTTATCTCTCCCTCTGTGAAAACTCCCAATCTAGACTGCATGGACATTGGCATTTCATGTGACCTCACATCAACTCCGTCACAGATTTGTTTTTTTCTTTAATCTCAAAACCCCACCCATCCGATCTTTGGTCCTCCATTAGTAACAGCATCCCTGTTGCAGTTGGTTAGTTCCACAATTCTATCACTTCTACCTTTTGATATCCTGTCCCTATTAAAATCCCTCACCCTGGCTGCTTCCTGGTTCAGTCTGAATCTTCACTCTCTGAAGTCCAGGGACATGGACATGAAGTCCAGATGAATATGGAGAATAACTGGTTCATTACCAAATTGTATTGACCACATAAGCAACTATTCTAGGTTCATCCTGGAATCCAAATGTAATCAATTGGATTCTTTGTATTGCCAACTGTCAACTTCCAATGGTACAACAATGTAACAGGGCAAAGCACATCTGAACACATACAAAATGCTGGAGGACCTCATCAGGTCAGGCAGCATCTATGGAGGGAAATAAACAGTCGACATTTCAGGTCAAGACTCTTCATCAGTACTGGTTATTTCACCTCAACTGTTTACTTCCCTCCATAGATGCTGCCTGACCTGCTCAGTTCCTCCAGCATTTTGTGTGTGTTGCTCCAGACTCCAGCATCTGCAGAATCTTTTGTGTCACTCATCTGAACACTCTGGCGGGGGTGGGGGGGGGGGTGTTGGGGGTGGAGTTATCAAATCAAGAACTGATGAAAAGCTCACTTGAGGTTAGTTCAGATAACCAAGAGCATGGTCAATGAGGTAGGTTTTAAGATATAAGATATTTATTTATTAGTCACATGTACATCGAAACACACAGTGAAATGCATTGTTTTGAATGCGTTGGGGGCAGCCCGCAAGTGTCGCCACTCTTCCGGTGCCAACGTAACATGCCCACAGGAATGTGGGAGGAAACCAGAGCACTCAGAGGAAACCCACGCAGACACGGGGAGAATGTACAAACTCCTTACAGACAGCAGCAGGAATTGAACCCGGGTCACTGGCGCTGTAATAGCATTACGCTAACTGCTACACACCTGAAAGGGGGAAGTAAGATAGAGAGATTTAGGGAGGGAATTCAACTTGGGCATTGGCATGTATAGTCATGGCCAACAATGGTGGAGCGATGAATTTCAGGGAATGAGCAGGAGGCCAGAACTCAACCAGAGTAGGTTAACACGGCTATAATACTGACGGAGTTTACAGAGATAGGGAGGGGCGAACCCAAGAAGGGTTGGGAGGAATGGACAAGAAGTCTACAATTGCTAAAAAGGGAGACACAGTAGATTAAGGAGTAAGTATTGGTGGTTGAATGGGACATAGTCCAAGTTAAGACAAGGCAACAGAGCAGGCAGATGAGGAGAGACATGTATGTGTGTTGGAATAGCTAAGTTTTTATGTGACAAAGGTGCGGACATGAGTTTTAAAGGCAGATGGGATAAGCAGGTTCAGAGTCTGGTTACATCATGGAAGCGGAAATAGGCAGGCTTGGTGATGGTCTGAAACATAAGGTCACATCAGATGTCAAGACAGTGAACAGTCACATTCAGTTTCAGGGAGTTGCCTGAGAGCAGGATACAGGGCAAAAGCCATGTAGTTTGGACGATCAAAATTTGAAATACAAGTAGAAATACTCAGCAGGTTGAGTGTCATCTGTGGAGACAAACAGAGTTCACATTTCAGGTCAAAGGTCTTTCATTGGCACTGGGGAACATTGTAGATAAAGAGGTTTAAAGATGCACAGAAAGGTGAAATAGAACAGAATAAGTTTGCGTTAGTTAGGGCTTTTCTCTTTGGAGAGAAGGCGGATGAGAGGTGACTTGACAGAGGTGTACAAGATGATAAGAGGCATAGATCGAGTGGCCAGTCAGAGAATTTTTCCCAGGGCGACAATGGTTAACATGAGGGGCATAATTTTGAAGTGATTGGAGGAAGGTATAAGGGGGATGTCAGGGGTAAGTTTTTTTACACAGAGAGTGGTGGGTGCGTGGAATGCACTGCTGGTTGTGGGGGCAGATACGTTAGGGACATTGAAGAGACTCTTAGATAGACACATGAGTGAGAGAAAAATAGGGGTCTATGTGGGAGGGAAGGGTTAGATAGATCTTAGAGCAGGATAAAATGTCGGCACATTGTGGGCCGAAGGTCCTGTACTGTGCTGTAATGTTCCTTGTTCTATGTTCTATGTAAGGAATGTGTTACCCTATAGTAGACTGTAATGGAGAGACAATGGAAGAGGCAGAGAAATTGGAAAGCAGTAGAGATGTTGAAGAATTTAATATAACATCAGCTGTCACTAGTGACCATGAAAAGTTTACCTTCTATATTACGAACAAAGTAGAAGCTCAGTTGAACAGACCTGACAATAAAGTAACAAAATCAGTGAAATTAAATTGTAAGGATTTTAAAAGTTTGGAAATAAAGAGATATTTGATCCTCAATTAGGACTAAAAATTAATAGGATTGAGGGTGATTTCTGGGGGAAGCTCACAAGTGGTTTTAAAGAAAGTAGAGATCGTCCAATGGATAAGAACAGGATGCCATTTGTCAGGGAGATGGGGAAGTGAATTGCGTGAGCAGCAGTTTGATCAGATTCAATGGACATAGTATATGGCAGGGTTGTTGGTTAAAGAATGTACAGATTGAATGGATGATGAGGCCAACACTGTAAAAACTGAGAAGAGTGAAGGCTCGGTTGGACGGAGAACAAGAAGGATAACTGAGAGCTGACAGGGCTTATAACTGAAAAGATTTAGACAAGGCAGCAGATGGAGATCATTGTTGTGGACTTATAGAGCTGATTATTTGTTCAGCAATGACAAGATGTTCAGCAATATGCGCTTCACCTGAGCGGAAGTTACTTATATTTGTAAACTCAGTCCAGGCTCCGTGCTCTCTAGGTCCAGGTCTTCCCTTCTGCACACAGAATAGGATGACGATTGTAGCCACCTCTGTCAGGTGTGAGAGACAAAGGCAGTACTGGTGAGGTTTATCGTCTGCTGCCTTTGGACATGCAAGACATAACTTTCCCTGATCTGTTAAGCTTTTACATACTATGACATAGAAGGAGGCCATTTGCTCCATCCCGGCTCCCAGCAGATCAATCCTATCAGTACTTTTTCCACCCTTATTTCCCTTTTGAACTCCAGCCTATTCTCTCTCACATGACCATCAACTCCCCTTTAATTCTTTTGCCATTTACCTGCACCAAGAGGCACCTTACGGTGGCTAATTAGCCCACCAGCGTACTTTTGGGATGTAGGAGGAAACCGGAACACCCGTCAGAACCCATTGGGTCGCAGTGCAAACTCCACACAGACAGTATCTGAGGTCAGAATTGGACCAGAGTCCCTAGACCTGTGAGGCAATAGCATTAACTGCTGTGCCATACTGAGGAATCAGAGAAGACCTCAGCACATGGTCTACCTTGTCTGTGCACACTGCAACATGGGCACAGTTTCTGGGAATAATGACACTTCCAGCAAGCTACATCAAAGCAGCCAGAATATTCACAATTTTTTTCCATCTGTATCTGACTTTACAGTCAAGTTGGATTTCCTGTAAAAGGACACCTTTAACTCATAACTGAAAGACTAATATGGCAATAACTAAGATAGAGAACAAAAAGAAAGCTGTTTGGTGCTTTGTAATCATGATTGATGGGCTATGATGCAGCCATCATACTTACCTTCTTATGAACAGTCAGCTTCAAGACAAAGGAGAAAAATGATGGGTAACCCACTGTTGCTAATTTAATATATCAGCACTGTGGCTAATAAATAATAGATAATGCAATTCACAATGAGTTCCATCTTCTCAGAGAGGCACATTGAACTTTCTGAATTTTAGCTAGATAGTAGACAGATTGCACTTGGTGTGTTTCATTCTTAGGATTCCTTATTAGAATTTGAAAGCATTGATAAGATTGACTTCTGCCTCAGATATTTTGTTCCAGGAACAAGGCATATTGTAATAATTTTCCTAATGTTTTGCCATGAAATCAATTAAATCTGCTTGGATCTATGTTAAAAACATAATTAAATGGCTATTTGAAAAAGCTTTGGGCAATGTTTAATTGTTTTCTAATTATCAGCATCCCATGTAAAGATGCTCATGTTATTTAATCCTATTGTAAATTTATAATTGGCCCTATTAATTACTAGGATTGCTGTAAGGATCCTAGCTACTCACTGTCAGAATCATTAAACTGAACTGATGCTACTGCATTATTTTGAATATTATGAACAGAGAGATGATTTACACATTTTAACTGCCTGCTTCCAACTTGAAATTGGTGAGAAGCCAGCCAGCCAGCATAAAGGAGACGCAAGTGACTCCAGATGCTGGAATCTGGAGCAATAAAACAAACAACTGGAGGAACTCATTGGGTCAGTGAGCATCCATGGAGGCCGACATTTTGGGTCTCGACCCTGGATCAGGAGTATGCAGGGTCTAGATCTGAAATGTTAATTCTCCCCTTGCCTCCACGGATTCTGCTTGACGCACTGAGTTCTTCCAGCACTTTGCTTTTAGCACCCTATGTAAAGTTCCTGAAATATGAAAACTAGAATCCAGTAGTATTTGTGGGAAACCTGTGAACAGCCTTCTGATACAACTGGGATATTCAGATCAACCTCCACTAGCTTTCACTGATTGTAGAGCAACAGACCTCAAAGAGATCACCGAACCATAGCTGAAGTAATGCTTATCAGCTATATGAACCATCACTTTGAAATGACACATGGTGGATATGAAAACAAATGCAATGCCAGTGCAGTTAAGTTAATCCTAGTACAGTATGATTGTGTGATAAAACAATGACAGAAAAGAGACCACAGTACAAAAACAATGAGATCAAAGATTTAAGACAGAAATGCCAGTTTAAATGCATCATCATCAATCTGTATATGTGCAGGCCATTGACCTCATAGAGAACTATGTATAGATTGCAAAGAACAGTCTTGAGAAATGCAGCAAATTGAACTGAGTATCTGCCTTGGTCCATTAAATCAGATTAATCCTAACTAGTAACCTCCTCAGGCCACATAAAACCAAATCTGAGCTGACAGATTCATAAGTGTTTCACGTATGACCCGAGAAGAACCACAGAAACAGCACTGTGAATTTTGTTGAAACACAGGGGCAGGAGTAGGTCATTCAGCCCTTTGAGACTGTTCCGTTATTCAATAAAATCATGCTTGATCTGTCTACAAACTGCCATTCCACACCTTGGTTCATACCATTAGGTAGCAGAAATTCTCCATCCCAGATGTGGATCTATTAACTTAACGAGCATCTATTGTTTCTTGCAATAGAAGTAACTTTTTAATGTTCTCTGTGTAAAGAACTATTTCCTAACTTCCCTCCTCAATGACCTGGTAATGATTTTGATGTTATATTCCCAAGGAATAACAGCAGAAACATTCCCTCTCTTTAACTTCTCATTTCCTTCCAAAAATTCCAAAATTAGGAATAATGCTAAATTCCAGAGAATACAAACATAGCTTGGGCACTTTCTCCTTATACTGCAACTCCTGGTGCTTTAGTGTCTTTCTGGTGAACCTATCCTACTTACTTTCCAAGACTTTCCATGATGTGTTGTCCTGAACTGTACACAGTGCTCCAGATGTTATCTACTGCAGGATTTATATAGCTGTAGCAAAACTTTCTGCCTCTTACTTTCCATTTGTCTTTTTAATCATTTTTTTGTTCTTGCCTACCTCACTTTGGTTATTTTCTGTACCTGATCCACCAACTAACCTTGGACTGTCACTGTTCCTATTGTTTCATTGGTTATATTATGAAAATGCATACAGGGGCTCTCCGGGTTATAGAAGTCCTGACTTATGGAAATCTGACTTCAACCAAATTCTCCCATCAATGTTTAAAGATTTTTTCAAGGTAGGAAAATTAGTTACAGAAATGCAAACCAATATTCATTAACAATTTATATTCCATTAGTTTAGTATTAGGGTGAACAGAAGATACTTTATGAAATGAAAGAATTATAGAAAGTGTATGCAGAGTGATACAATATGGGTAGCTATATAGCCTAAAGAATGGATACTATTCAACAATATGGGGAGATTTTCTTCTAATGATAGTTTCCAGTTCCCAATTCTATTTAATTTGATTTTTGTGAAACCTGATTTTGTGGTTGAATCATTGGGTGGGCTGGTAAAAATGTACCACATTTGTATCAATAGCAAATCCTTTTTAATACATTAAAGAATAGATTGATAGTAGCTATATACACCCAAGGACCTTTTACATCATAGACTAAAATACAGCATTGATGTAGAATTAAGATAAACCAAGACCCTGCTGGCCACATCCCAATTTACACCAAAGTCCCTTTTTCCAATCATTACTGTCTTCACTGACCTGCACTGACTTATGAAAAAAAACTAATGAACTGAACCCTTACATAGCTTGGGGACTGCCTGTATAGTGTTTTTGACGTAAAGTGTTAATGACATCCACAAGTTCATTGAAATTCAGCTGCTAACATCGCCCACTTAATTTATCAAAATTTCTTTTTAAATTGAATGCTCCTATCTGTACTACATGCTATATTTACAATTTTTTGTGTCATTGCCAAAATTGTATAGCTGGCTTTTTATTGGGTTACATTTGTTATCAATTAATTAAATGACTAATAGGGGATCGAGTACAGATCCCAAAAGGTTATCACTAGGTGGTTCCTATGTAATGCCCATTATTCTTTCTCTGTGTCTTCTGCTGTCTGCCCATTCCTCTAACCAGGTCAGTAATTTGCTTTCCACTTAATGGGCATAAATTTTAGGAAGTAGTCTCTTGCATGGAAGATTCTGGAAAGCTTTCTAGGAGTCCACATAAGCTATACCCAAATATATTCCACTTTCTGCTACTTTAGTTATGAACTCAGTTTATTTATTCAACTTGGTTTCACATGTTATCCTTCTTTACAAATCCACATTGCAACAGTCTAATCAAGTCAAATTTCTTTCAATATTCCATCACTTTGTGAATTATAGATTCAAGTAACGATGCTATTTCTGATGGCAGACTAACTGGTCTACAATATCCTTGTTTATTTCTCTCATATCTCTGAAATAATGGAATTACATTTGGAAATTTCTAAACATGCAGTTCCTGAATTAGAAAAAAAACTATTTGAAAGAAATTGCGAACAACTGACAAAGCATATTGATGAGGGTAGATCAGTAGATGTGGTGTACATGGATATTGGTAAGGCATTTGATAAGGTTCCTCATGCAAGGCTCATTCAGAAAGTCAGGAGGCATGGGATCCAGAGAAATTTGGCTGTGTGGATTCAGAATTGGCTCACCCATAGAGGACAGATGGTGGAGGCAAATGGAGCATGTTCTGCCTGGAGGTCGCAGACCAGTGGTGTTCTGCAGGGATCTGTTCTGGGACCCCTGCTCTTTGTGATTTTTATAAATCACTTAGATGAGGATGTGGAAGGGTGGGTTGGTAAGTTTGCTGATGACACATAGGTTGGTGGTGTTGTGGATAGTGTAGAAAGTTGCTGTAGATTACAACAGGACATTGATAGAATGCAGACCTGGCCTGAGAAGTGGCAGATGGAGTTCAACCAAGAAAAGTGTGAAGTGATACACTTTGGAAGATCGAATTTGAAGGCAGAATACAGGGTTAATGGGAGGACTCTTAGCAGTGTGGTGGAACAGAGGGATCTTCAGGTCCACTTCAAGGTTGCTGTGCAGGTCAACAGGGTTGTTAAGGCGTATGGTGTGTTTGCCTTCGTTAGTAGAGGTATTAATTTCAAGAGCTGCAAGGTAATGTTGCAGCTCTATAGAACTCTGGTTAGACCACACTTGGAGTATTGTGTTCAGTTCTGGTCGCCTCATTATAGGAAGGATGTAGAAGCTTTAGAGAGGGTGCAGAGGAGATTTACCGAGATGCTGCCTGGATTGGAGAGTACATTTTATGAGGATAAGTTGAGTGAGCTAGGGCTTTTCTATTTAGAGAGAAGGAGGATGAGATGTGACTTGATAGAGGTGTACAAGATGATAAGAGGCTTAGATTGAGTGGACAGTCAGAGACATTTTCCCAGGGCAAAAATGGCTAACACAGGGGTGGGGGGAGGGGGGGTCATAATTTTAAGGTGATTGGAGGAAGGTATAAGGGGGATGTCAAGGGTAAGTTTTTTTACACAGAGAGTGGTGGGTGTGTGGAATGCACTGCCAGCAGAGGTTATGGGGGCAGATACATTAGGGACATTGAAGAGACTCTTAGCCACATGAATAATGGAAAAATGGAAGGCTATGTGGGAGGGAAGGGTTAGATAGATATTAGAGCAGGATAAAACATCGGCACAACATCATGGGCTGAAGGGTCTGTACTGTGTTGTAATGTTCTATATTTTATGTTCTAATTCATTTGAAATCCTGAGTGTAAATCTTCAGAGATTTGTCCATCTTTAGTGCTATTATTTTTCTAATACCCTTTACCTGTTTTACCAAGTACCAGTTATTATTGGTTTTCCTGGAGTGCCAAGTACATTATCCTCTTTCTCTGCTGTGAAGACTGACACAAGGCAGTTATTCAACAATTCTGCCATTTCCCTATTTTCATTGGCAATACTGTTCACATCTGTTTTTTGAAGGGCTAACATTAGTCATGGCCATCCTTTTTCTTCCAGTTATAAAAACAATTTCTATTAACCCTGAAATCACTTGTAGGTATCTTTTTATAATCACTCTTGTAGCTCTTACTACCTTTTTCACCTTCCTTTGCTGTTCTTCATAGTTAATCCTCTGGATCTAACATATTCAGTTTACTTTTGTATGCTCATTCCTTCAGTTTTATTTTATCTCCCACCTCTTTTGTTCATCATGCATGTTATATTTCGTAAATAGAATTCTAACTCTGTAGAAGTTCTCTGTGGTGGACTTGTCTTGGATAACTCCCACCATTCACTTATTTTATTCAATAACATGTCTGAACAGTTTGTTCTCATCACTTTTTCCTTTAAAGTTATCCTTACCAAAAGCTAGAATTTTAGTAACTGTGTAACAAGGTGATTGGCACCAATATGTAAAGATGTATTATGTAAAATAATAACACCATTCACAGGCTTACATTTGAGTTATTTTCAGAGTTATTACAGCATCCTTAATATCATATTTCCACAACTGTATTTCCGGGGATTTATAAATGAAAACCCCGAAGACTAAACATGAAAGCCATATTTAAAAGAGCTTGCTGCTTTGGAACTAAGTTGGATAGCTCCTGAAAATCAGCAGAAGGAAATTGGCAGAAGAATCAAATCAAAAGATTAACTCTGTGCCTGTGCCTTTTACTGTGAGCACTACACCAGCTTTATCTTGTCTCCCAGTAACATGGTTGTGCAAGCACTAAAGCTATAGTAGGGAGGTTGCACTGCTCAACAGGGGATCAACATTGTGAGTGGCCAATGCACTTAAAGCTAACCTGCATCTTCTAAAGGAAAGAGATGTGGTGGAAGAGCCAGTGATAGAAGGTATTGAAGAATTCATTCCGATGTAGGAAGATGTGTAAGAAGGGGAGACCAAGGCCTCCAAGGTTTTCTGAAAGATTGGGTGAAAAAGGTACTGAGGAGGAGAAATGTACTATATCAACAGAACAACAGAAGATTCCCAGACATGCCTTCATAAGGCATTGGGATGGTACAAAGAGTGTCAGCTTGGCCTTCTTACTTTTCTTCTGCCTTTCTCCATAACTCTGCCCTTTGCCTTCTTCCTTTCAGCTGGGCATGAACTGCAAACTAGTCAGGCACTGGTGGAAGATCAACAGATGGTAGAGCATGTGTAGTCATGATGAACAAACACTGTCATCTGATTTATCACTTGAGCCAGCAGCTCAGATGCTGACATTGTGCACAATTTAGAAACCAGTTTAGAGGCAGGATCGGTTTGTAGTTAATGACCAGGAATGAGTGGCCCACCATCATGGGACAGTACAGGTGCCAGCTCCCCACCAGGTGAGGTTTACTGCAGATGGGTATACACAATAAAATACTTGATGTAACGGCAACCCTTACTCTAAGCAATCGCAAAGGGCAAAGAGCTGTCAGACTCCAACTTTTCAAGTAACTTTGCATAGAGCTGGAACTGTATCCAGTTGAATGTAATGGGAAACTCCAATTGTGCTCCACTAATCCCCTATTCAGCTCTTTAGAAATCCAGATGGTTTGGCATCGGGGCTCATTCCTTAATGCTTCAAACAACTCCCTTGAAACTCACCAGGGCCCCAGTTCCCACGCTTCCTTGAAACTCATTGTGGCCATTCATTGTGGCATGTTATGTTGGTGCCAGAAGCGTGGCGACACTTGTGGGCTGTCCCAGAACACTCCACACAAAGATGCATTTCACTGTGTGTTTCGATGTACATGTGACTAATAAAGATAGCTTATCTTATCTTAAGCTTAGCTTATCACAGTTCCTGAATACCTTTCAGAATCACCAGGGTCCTATTTCCCACACTCCCATTAAAGTTACTGGATTCACTGTAAAATTTATTATAGTACTGCATAACATTAAAAAAGTTAATTAAAAGTGTGTATTAATAGGAAAAACACCCAATAATTGGAAAAATATTTGGATGTCTGGCACTGACTCTTCGGATATTCTGGGTGTTTGAAACACTAGTGAATAACAAATCTTGTCCTCTTCTTCAAAAAAGGCAGTAGGGATAGGCCTGGAGCCATAGGCCTGTGAACCACAGACCTGTGAACCACAGACCTTACATCAATGGTAGGGAAGTTGTTGGAAAAGATACTGAGGGTCAAGATTTATGTTCACTTTGAAAGGCAGGGACTGAGTAGGAGGAATCAGAGGAACAAGAAATACTGCAGATGCTGGAATCTGGAACAATACACAAAAAGTGCTGGAGGAAATCAGCAGGTCAGGCAGCATCTATGGAGGGAAATAAACAGTTGATGTTTCGGGAGGAGACCCTTCATCAGGACTGGAAAGGAAGTGGGCAGAAGCCAGAATAAGAAGGTTCATCATCATGGTCATCAGAATCAGCATGGTTCTGTGCAGGGGAGATAGCCAATGTTGTTCTTTTGTTTAAGAAGGGCAATCAGGACAATCCAGGAAATTATTCTTAAGATCCTTAAGACAGGATTCATTCACGTTTGGAAAGGCATGGACTCAATAGGGATAGTCAGCATGGTTTTGTGTGGGACAGGTCATGTCTCACAACCTTGATTGAGTTTTTGAGGAGGTAATGAAGATGATGGATGAGGGTAGGGCAGTGGATGTTGTCTACATGGAGTTTAGTAAAGCTTTGGACAAGTCCCTCATGATAGGCTGATCCACAAGATTATGTAAGTCACATGGAATCTACAGTACATTGGTAAGTGGAGTTCAAAATTGGCTTGGTCATAGAAGACAGGGTCATGGCAGAGGGACACTATTCTGACTTGAGTTCTGTGACCAGTGCTGTTCTGCAAGGATCAGTGCTGCGACCTTTGTTGTTCATAATATATATAAATGACTTGGATAAGAATGTAGGTAGTCTGATTTGTAAGTTTGCAGATGATAGTGGTGGGGTCGTAGATACTGAAGAAGATTGTCTATGGATACAGTGGGACATAGATCTGCTGGAAAGTTGGGCAGAGAAGTAGCTGACAGAGTTTAATCCAGACTAGTGTCAGGTAATGAACTCTGGGAGGTCAAGTTTGGTAGGACATGTGGCAGGGACCTTGGGAGCATTGATGTACAGAGAAACGTTGGGGTCAAGTCCATAGCTCCCTGAAAGTGGTGACACAGGTGGATAGAGTAGTAAAAAAGACATTGAGTATGAGAATTGGGATGCCATGTTGCAATTGTACAAAACATTGGTTAGAGTGGACTGAGAGTATTGTGTACAGTATATAGGCATTATCGTCAGCATGGACAATGGGGGCTGAAAGACCCTGTTTCTGTGCTGTATGTTTCTATAATTCTATAATTTTATAATTGTACAGTGAGGGAACAAAGCCAAATGGGTACCGGTACCAGGCTGCAGTCCAAAGCGATGGCCTCAGGATGACTTGTGCAGTCAATCAACCCCTTGAATTATCAGGGTGACTGCAATGTTGCCAGCATAAGCTTGGACTGTATCTGAAGCATAAAGAAACTGAAGACCATGGTCCTATTCAACCACAGAGTGTCTAAGCACAGCTCATTGATGCATTTTGTGGCAGCATTTGGCAGAAGATCATGATTGGACAACAAGTATCTCCATAGGCACACCTCTTCAGTGAAGTATGTTCTCCTGGTTAGAGCCATTCTTCCCGTCTCCTTGCTCTTCTGACAGTTTGTAATGCTCTGCACATCCTCTTTACTGCTCTCTGCAACATCTGGGGCACATAGGCAACCTGATGCATCCATTTGAGTCAGGACATAGAGAAGCTTAAAGGCATAATTTAGAATTGTGAGCTTAACTCCAGCCAAAGCACCCTCAGTAGACCAGTAGCCTGTTACATCCATGCTGACATGAACAACCATATGTTTTTACCATGAACTCCACTTCAACTCAGTCACCGACAGACTGTCAAATCACTGAGGATCCCTTTAGATAGCACAGGTTGGGAGTGGTGGTTGTGGAGGGGTTTAATCCTGTTGCTATATATGAAAGGATAGTTAAACACTAGATGCTGAAGGCACTCTTGTTATGAGTTTCCAGCTTCTGAGAGGTAAGGAGTCGAGAAAAATCTGAGGGGCATCCCAAACATGTTGCAATTGCGAATTAATGAATATTTGAAAGATGTTCCCTCACTAAGAAACCTTTTTGGATAACTATACAATTCCAAAAGCCACGGTAGTGTAGTGGATAGTGTAATGCTATTACAGCGCCAGCGAGCCGGGTTCAATTCCCACCGCTGTCTGTAAGGAGTTTGTATGTTCTCCCAGTGTCTGCATGGATTTCCTCCGGGTGCTCTGGTTTCCTCTCACATTCTAAAGACGTACGGGTTAGGAAGTTGTGGGCATGCTATGTTGGTGCCGGAAGCGTGGCGACACTTGCGGGCTGCCCCCAGAAAACTCTACGCAAAAAGATGTATTTCACTGTGTGTTTCAAAGTACATGTGACTAATAAAGATATCTAATCTAATCTAAAATAGGCAGCCACTTCTACCAGCCAAAATGAGAATACAGGGTTCTAATGCAGGATCTTTGATGTAACATGTTAACTCTGATTCTCTTTCCACGGATGTATCTGACCACCTGAGTGTTTCCAGCAATTTCTGTTTTTATTGTAAACATGTACTATTGTACTATTGCATCAGTTCATGCTTTATCCAATTCACCACTCACTTTTTGTCCTCTGCTAATCCCAAGGTTGCTTTTGCCTGCTGCAACACCGTTGCACTGGAAGCGTCCACTCCTTAACCCATCTGCAAAGCTTTGTTGTTAAAACTGCCTTTCACTATTTTATATAGCTCAGATATTCAGAGACATTTAGAAATATTTGAAATGGATTGAAATATTGTAAAAAAATAATTAATGTATTTTAACTACATCTTTAATATTTTAAATCTTTTAATTAATTAAATATAATTTCAGCTGTTCCTAAATGTTTAAGATCAAGTGTGAAGACCCTTGATACAAATGTAGGCAGAAGGCCAGCAGGATAGTTCGGGAGTGAGGCCTCAAAAATTCTGCCTCCTAAGGCCTATTCATTGCTGGGGACATTGAGAGCCTGTAACACAAAACATAAATGTGACCAAGGGTCGAGCAAGCACGATGTACATTTGGAGTACTTTTTGAGCCATTATTAAGTGTTTTTTGAGACAACAGTCATTATTAGAAGTATGTTGAGACTAAAAAATATAGTTTTAAATATCTTGTTATGTTCCTGTTTCATTAATAACCCCCAATGTCTCCTGAGGAATATTTGCTATGGCAGCGAATAAGTAATAGCAGAATGTAATGCAGTAAAGTTCCATTATTATTGTGCAGGACAGAGTTTGGGTTTGGTTTTCCTGCTTTGAATTGTTGTTGAAGCTTTTGAAGCACAAGAAATATTCCTGAATCAGAAAGTTTTCAGCACATGTATAATGTTTGTGATCACTGGAGCTACCCGCAGTTGTATCCTAAACTATTGAAAATTATTTAGCCACTATAAACTTGTCTATGGTTGCTTTCACAATGTGCTTGGTACAGCTTTCAATAAATTAATTTTGGCTCTCAGGTGACAGGTCATTCTGAGTCTTTGTGTTTCTCATCTAATCATACCCAAGCAGCAATTCAATAAAACTTGAGACATTGCCTTTGGATTTATCACCCAGCTTGGAGTTTGTGCTGCAGAAAGTTAATTCTTGGCATCTCCAAGAAACAAAACAACACCACAAGTGTGTTTGAGAATTTCCTCCCACATTCTTCATCATTTCTAACCTTTCTTCTCAAGTAATGAGTGCAATCTATTACCTAAATCTGCCATCTGTCCATTTCAAGCACTCGTTTCATCCCTTATACCCCTTATACCACAGGTGGCAATGGTGACCCAGGCTCCACACAAGTGCTGCAGCCCACCTGTAAGAAAACCTTGCTTTGTTGCATCCAGTGGCAACATAAGATAAGGAATGTTATTGGCAGCATGGTTTATTGCAGTTGTCCAGTCACATTCAATTTCCCTTTATTAGACTGAGTACATTGAAGTAAAGCTTGGGGATACAGCTTTCCTTTGCTATTCCTTTTCGGTTTGATTTTATTTCATGCTGTAAAAAGGAAAGAACTTCTATTCATATATTACATTTCATGATCTCTAGATTGACCAAAAGTATTTCACAGGCAATTAAATGCTTTCAAAATGCAGTCATAATTGTCATTTGGGAAACAGAGCAACCAATTTATGCCCAACAAGCTCCTTTATACATCAAAGTGATAATAAGCAGACAATCTTTTTTTTTGTGTGGTTGATTCAGGAATAAATATTATTCAGGAGCCTTGGGGTAGCTTCCTTGCTTTTCTCCAAAATCATACCATGGAGAATTTTACGTCTCTTTGAGGGCATCAGTGGACCCTGGTTTGGGGCCTAGCACATAGATATAATCATAAAAATGCGCCAGTGTCTTTACTTTCTTAGGAGGTTAAGGATGTTTGTCTTGTCACCAAACACTCTAACAAACTTCTACTGATGTACTGTTGAAGGTATCTTGACTCGTTGCATCATGGCCTGGTTCGGCAATTCGAATGCGCAGGAACGTAAGAAGCTACATAGAGTAGAGGACTCTGCCTGATACATCATGGGCACATCCTTCCCCATCATTGGTAGTATCTGCCTCAAGAAGGCAACGTTCATCATCAAAGATCCCCACCATCCGGGCCACGCCATCTTTTCACAGCTACCATCAGGCAAGAGGTACAGAAGCTTGAAGTCCCACACCACCAAGTTCAAGAACAGTTACTTCCATTCAACTATTCGGTCCTTGAACCAACCAGCAAAACCTTAATTCCAGTTTAGCAACACTATGACCACTTTGATCACTTTGCACTAAAATGCACTTTGTTTTTTTGTTCTAATTGTGTTTTTTCTTGTAAGACTTCTGTATAATTTATGTTTAATTTATGATTTTCTTGTGAATGCTGCTTATATGATGCTATGTGCCTGTGATGCTGCTGCAAGTAAGTTTTTCATTGCACCTGTGCATACATGTACTTGTGCATATGACAATAAACTTGACTTTGACTTTGATCACCCTGAGAGCACCTCCAACAGTGCAGAACTCCACAAGAGAGTCCCCTTTGATTTTCATGCTCAAATCCTTGGAATGGGACAAGAACCTGGAACCACCAAACTCAGATGCTGGAGTACAGCCAATAACCTATGAACATTGCCTGCTTTCACACATTGAATGGGTGCTGGTACAAGGGCCAAGGCCTAAATCATGGACCAAGCCCAAGGCATTGTGCACAATACAACACGCCTTCTATGCTTTATCTCATTTACTCCGTGGTCTCCCACCACTGAGGAGAGTGGGGTATGCTGGGGACGTGAGGGGAGGCTCTGCAAGGAGAGCCATGGGGTCAACGGAAACATGGGAGGAGCTAGGGAGAGGAATAATGATGAGAAAACATTCAGGGAGGGTTGGTGGGAGCAGCTTCTAAGAATACCAGATAGGTTGTTGAGAAGTGGTGGGTGTTAAGACCATGTGGGGTGGTGAGGTAAGTGGGGGTGGAGGTGTGAGGTGAGATCTGGGTTTGTATTTGGATAGTTGGGGGACAGACAGTAAGGGTGAGGAGACCAGTGTTGTGGGTGATTGATGGTGACTGGAGACGTAACCCAATGGAGGGGGGTGGTTGGTCAGGTGATGACTAAAGAGCAGGAGAAAATCAGCAGGCAGGCATGAAGTTCACGATCTGAGGTTGGGCAGGAGATCAGGGGGTCAGATAAAAGACTGAAGGAAGGTTGATGCCTTGGACTTCCCAGCAGACGTCCAGGAATGAGCCTTTTGACTAACGCTGGGTCAGATTTCAACCATCCAGCTAAGACCTAATTCAACATTTGAGGCCCATGCCATTCAGAACCTCAGATTCGCAGTAGAATTTTACATAACAGATATCAATAATTGTTGCACACTGAGTAATATCTAAGCACCAGTCCAATAACCTCCAAGCATACGTGTCATAAATGTAGATCAGTATTCAATTTCATAAAGTTCACTACTGCAGGCAAGGCATCTGAGTGCATTTAACAATGGAATTTTTGATAGAACTCAAATAGTACATATAATTGTTGTGCTAAACAATAGAATTCCTAGGAGTGTAGTGGTTGAGTATCTGGAGCCAACTTCCAAAATTCAGTTCTATTAACTTCAATAGCAGCTGTGAATGTATTGCATGCTTAGCTTAAATGACTAAAGAAGAACTTTCACCCCAATGGCACCAAAGCAAAATTTTGCACAGTGAACCTAGAAGATGTTAGCCACTCCTATCTGCACTTGACAAATTCAGAGAGCTTCAGGGCACAACTGATAAATGAGCAACCAGCCTAGGTCACTAGTGGAGTCACTAATGTGGTCTGAGGGAAAGGCTTGGGAGCTGAGGTCTTCAACTGGGTTTCAGACAACTTTGAAAATCAGTGCCTTAATGTTTTGGAGACTCAAACTGAATGTGGAACAGGAAGCTTACCATATTACCAATTTTGGCTGGTTACTCTCCTACTTAAATAAGGATTCTGTGAGTTTTGACTTTGCCTCTTTTACTTCTACTCATTTATGGGATGTGAATGTCACTGGCAAGGCAAGGCCACTCCTAAATGCCCTTCAGAAAGTGGTAGAGAGATTTTTTTTGGACCACTGCAATCTGTTGAAGGTACTCCCAGAATGCTTTGGATTAGGGAATTCCAGGATTTAGATCCAGAGATAATGAAGGAATAGGGAGGTATTTCAAAGTTGGGTCTCCTTTTTCTACATGGTGGAGGCCGAGAGTATGGAAGATACTGTTAATGTAATCTTGCCAAGTAACTGCAATCCATTTGTAGACAGAGCCACGTCTTAGATAAACCATCACCTTATTTAAGATAATGGATGTGGTGCCAATCAAACAGACTATTTTGTCTTGTATGGTGTTGATTTCTTGAGTATTGTTGGAACTGCACTCATTCAGAAGAGTGGAGAGTGCCCTGTTATCCTCCTGATGTAAGCCTTGTGAATGGTGAACAGGCTTTAAGAGATGAGTTACATGTGATGGATTCTTAGTCTCTGACTACCTTGTTTAGCCAAAATACTTATGGGACTGGCCCATTAGTTTTTAGTTGGTAAGAAAATGCTTTAGATAGTCTTTTGGTGACCTCCAGGATAATGGTAAGGCGTGGGGGTGGAATTTGCTAATTGCAATACTGTTGATGTCAAGGAGACATGTTTGGACTCTCTTTTCCTGGAGATGGTCATTGCTTGGCACTTGAATGGCAAAAGCATTATTTGCCACTTATCAACTCTGAATGCATGTTAACTCTGTCTTGTACTGCAGCACAATCTGCTTCGTTTCCTAGCGAGCTGTGAATGATGTGAAATCATCATCAAACATTGCCACCTCTGATGTTACGTTGGAAAGAAGGCAACTGATGAAGCAAATAGAAGTTTGAACATAGGCTACTGTCCTAAGAAATTTCTATATTGTTGGCTTGGTATTGAGATAATTGACCTCCAGCAACTTTAACCATGTTTCTTTGTGTGATGTAGGACTCAACCACTGGAGTGTTTTCCCTTGATTCCCATTGACTTTAGTCTTACTACTGCTCCTTGAGGATACATTTAGTCAAATGCTGCCTTGATGCCAAGGCTGGGATGAGGCCAAGTCATCCTGAGAAAATTCAGCTGAGCATCAGTGACCAGGTTATTGATGGGAAAACGCTGTTGGTAGCATTGCTGCTGATAGCACTGTTGATAGAACAAAACAATTTGTCCATCATTTTGCTGATGCTTGAGAGAAGACAGTATTTAGCCTGATGGGCTTTGTACTGCGTTTTATTGACAAAACTCATTTGGGCAACTTTCCATATTATTGGGAAGATGCCAGGATACTGGGACATGTTGGCTGGATATGTGACCATTCCAAAGCAGAAATTTTAATCAGTACAGCCAGGATTTTTTTTTTGTTTCCATAACCCTTGATATATCACTTGCTGTTAACTATATCTAGACACTATATGTGAAGTTTGGCAGCATAGTGGCTCAGCTAGTAGAACTGCTGACTCAGCTCCAATGAGCAAGGTTCAATTTTGACCTGCAGTGGTATCTGTATGGAGTTTGTATATTCTCCCTCTAACCACATAGGTTTCCTCTGGGTGCTCTGGCTTCTTCCCACATTCCAAAGACGTGCAGGTTGGTAGGTTAGTTGGCCAGTGAAAATTGCTCCTACTGTGTAGATGAATGGTAGAATCTGGGGGAATTGATGGCAATGTGTAGGAAATACAATGGGATTAATGTAAATGGGTGTTTGATGATCAGTGCAGTCTTGGTGGACCAAAGGGCCTATTTCTGTCCTGGAGACAAATTGCTGTATTCCTAGTTCAAGCCAACAGAAATATTATAGGTTTTGGAATCAAACTAGCTTGGTTTAGAAACTCTTAAAGATGATGGATTTTTGTGGATATCAAATGATCTGACAAAAAAATCTCCATTAGCTCTGATTTACATTTGGATCTAATGTGATCTAATACAATCTAATTTGAAGCTATGAATGCTCTTCTCACTGATGAACAATCTGACACACACTAGAGATTATGACCTAAGTAACTAAAATATGTTTGAACAAAATTAATTGTAACATGTCAATGGTAAAATATGGAAGTTTGAAGTACATTTGGTGACCAATTATCCCATCATGTCTATGGGGTTAAGCTTAAATTATTCTGAATTCTTGTCTAATAGCTTCCTTTCCAAGTATTTATCCAATCTTCTTTTAAAAGGTGCAATTAAATCAATGAATTCTTGCCACTAATTCCTAATTAGAGCAAACGGTTTTGCTCTTTATGCAAAGCTTTTATGTTTTTATGAACCTCAATTAAATGGCCTGTTAAACTTCTGGCTCCAGTAGAAACTGACCGAGGGATTGAATTTCTCAGGAGAATCTTGTGATTAACCGACATAACTTTGGCATATGTTCTGTGGAAACCTAGAAGAAGCAATATAAATTGCAATTACAGCAGATCAGATATTCTGTCAAAATAACAGTGGAAAATTTCTTCTGGAGTTTCATCCCCACAACTATTCCCCACTTAACCTCTACCACAAGACCATACATAAAGTGAGAAAATCTGAAATAGATCAATTTTCTTTCCTAAAAAAATACTTGCAGATTCAGTGAACAAAGCTCAGAATTCTATTCGATGAAATCAGCCAGTTGTAATTATTCACAACTCTTTCAGATGAAGCAATGCACTTTGAGTATAAATAGAGTTTGTCATTGTAATCGAAGACCAGATTTTGGAAGAACTGCCAATTTTAATCATTCAGGTGTTAAACATACTTCAGTTCATTCTCAGGCAAATTCAATACTTCATACACTGATACAATTAGTATCCGTGAATAGATATCACAAAGAATAGTTGGAAAGATAATATGAGTCACAAGTAAGCAGTTGTATGAGAAAAAAATTAATAATACTAGATAATTCTTTGCTTAAACTTTTGAAGTAAATTTAGTTGTCATATATGTGCCTAATTATAAAAATTTGTCCGTTGGCTATCATTAGTATTTTGCCTTGGATGAACAATGGGACAAGCTAAATCCTGCAGAGACTGAAATCGCCATGCAGATCAATTTCCTGCGCTTGTCACCTGGTTAGTGGTTAAAATTTCCACAGCTATGCAAAGTGCTCATTCACAGTGTTATCTGAGGCACAAAGTTAACTGAAAGTCTTTATGTTCTGTATGTGGGGTATTTTTGAGATACTATATTCTATCATTTTAAAACTGTTTCAACTTGCAAGTTCTGCTTGTTTCAATAGGCAAAGTGCTGTGTGACTTCCTGTCAAACAGGGGAATGAATAAGAAAGGGTCCATGCTCCATAAAAGGTCACGTTCTGTCTTCTGCGTTCCTCGTGAAACCCATTTAACATCTGCTTTGTTTTTATTTAGCTGCGAAGATCCCACAGTATTAGGCATAAGACTGTCAAAAGCCAGTCTAAACAGTATTATGTGTGCATTTGAAAAATACCAATTTGCAGGAAGACTGCTTTAAATAGCCTAAACTGTTGGCTGCCTCCAGGCAGGTGTCAACATACCTCTGAACCTCATTTGGTATATCTACCTGTCACCACTATCATTGATTGATCTGCACTCATAACAGCAGGATAGAAAATTATAAGAAATCTCCTTTCTTACAGTGGAATGTGTGTAAAGGTAGATTGCTGTTTTCATTTTTGTTCTGTTGGGCATGTAGGGCATTCCACAAAATTTGTGTAGTGCTTCCTCCCTTAACCACTCTGTCTCTCAGAACATTACTTGAAACCTATCTGTCTCTATTATCAAGCTTTGTCATCTGTTGCAATATTTTCTTGATGTCAAAATTGATTTATAAAACAATTGTACCTTTAAAAGCTTTACTTTGTTAAATGCCTTACATAAATAGATTTTTATTTCAAATCAGTTTTTCATGAATTACTTAAGTACAACTAACATTTATAAACCTTTTAAGTAAAAATGCTGAAATGAAGTTGTTCATGCGCCTTTAATATGAATATTATAAATAATTTGCTAGTAACAAAAATAGCTTTAACTTTGACCATGTGTAAGTTCCATTTCCTGTTCCGGCTTCCTAATAAATATTTAATTTCTGCACTCTTGGCCAGTGGAGCTGGGGAGGGAAGGGCTGCACTAAAAGTCGTCACATGAATGAAAATTCTCCTTGCTATTCTGCCTGAGGAAAGTTGTGCAGTGTAAAGGAATGGTATTCCACAAGTCTATATTTTTGTCCCCTTTTCTTTAAAATCATGACTTTTTGATGATACCTGGACTTTACTGGTAACTGCAGGGGTATTAATGGTGGCTTTGTATATCTTTGCATTTTGTTAGTATTGCACAGTAATGTCATCTTTTACACAAGAATGTAAAGCCACCTCAACATATTAATATCTCTCAAGTATTTAATTTGTAAATACATGTGATCACAGCAGCATATTTTCTACTGGTCACTTTTTTTTCCTGAGTCAAGTACGTGCAAGCAGTGCTTGTGGTGCCATAGTAGCATGAAATTATTTGGAAACAAATGGAAAGTTGACCAATTCAAGATAATCTGTGTTGGAAATAGCAAAGTAAGATTAAAATATACATTGTTCAAATAATAGCTGATTAGTAAGTTTGCAGATGACACAAACGTTGGTGGAGTTGTGAATAGTGAAGAAGGTTGTCAAAGGATAGAGCAGGATATGGAATAGTTGCAGATATGAGTGGAGAAACGGCAGATGGAGTCATGTGTGTATAGAGAGTAGAGCAGGGGGCTAAGCACGTCTCCTCCTTGCTGATCATCAACACAGGTGCACCTCAAGGCTACGTGCTTAGCCCCCTGCTCTATATCTATGTGAAAGTCTATACCCACATGACTGTGTGGCTAAGCACAGCTCCAATGCCATATACAAATTGCCAACAATACCACTGTGTTGGACCAATCACAGGTGGCGATGAGTCAGCTCACTGGAGCGAGAGAAGACACCTGGTTGAGTAGTGCCACAACAACAACCTCTCATGCAATGTCAGTAAAAATAAAGAGCCGATTGTTGACGTCAGGAAGGGTAACGAGGGCCAACATGCACCAGTCTACATTGGGGGATCGGCGGTGGAGAGACTCAGCAGCTTTAAATTCCTGGGCGTTAATGTATCGGATGACCTGTCCTGGGCCCAGCACATAGATGGAATCACAAGGAAGGTGTGCCAGCATCTTTACTTTCTTGGGATGTTATGGAGGTTTGGCTTGTCACCGAACACTCTAACAAATTTCTACAGATGTACTGTCGAAAGTATCCTGACTGGTTGCATCGTGCTCTGGTACAGAAATTCGAATGTGGAGGAATGTAAGAAGCTGCAGAGAGCAATGGACTCAGCCCAATACATCACGGGCACATCCCCCCCCCCCACCACTGGTAGTATCTACATGAGACACTGCCTCAAGAAGCAACATCCATCATCAAAGATCCCCACTATCTGGGCCATGCCATCTTTTCACAGCTACTATCGGACAGGAGTTACAGAAGCTCGAAGTCCCACACCACTAGGTTCAAGAACAGCTACTTCCCTTCAACCATTTGTGAACCATTCTTCAACCAAGCTGCACAACCCTAATCACTACAGTATAGCAAGACTATGACCACTTTGATCACTTTGCACTAAAATGCATTTTGTTTATTTTGTTCTATTTGTGTTCTTTTTTTGTAAAAATTTTGTATAATTTATGTTTAGTTTATGTTTTTCTTGTGAATGCTGCTCATATGATGCTATGTTCCTGTGATGCTGCTGCAAGTAAGTTTTTCATTGCACCTGTGCATACATGTACGTGTGCAGATGGCAATAAACTTGACTTTGACTTTGATTTCAATGGAAAATACGCACTTGTAAAGCATTTTCCAATGTAGAAATGTTATTATGTCAAGTATAACCATACCAGGAAATTGTTGTTCGAGCATACTATCTGTACCATAAACATAATGTTCAAAGGGTGAACTCGTACTTCCAAAGCAAATTAATTTGCTTCAGATGACTACAAGTCTGAAACAGGAACCCAACACATCTCAAACTGGTCTGTTTAGAGCTTGATCATTTAAGTATTTTGATTAGATAAGATAAGATATTTATTTATTAGTCACATATACATCGAGGCACACAGTGAAATGCATCCTCTTGCGTTACTGAGAATGTGCTGGGGGCAGCCCACAAGTGTTGCCACTCTTCTGGCACCAACATAGCATGTCCACAGCTCCTGACCTGTAGGTCTTTGGAATGTGGGAGGAAACCGGAGCACCCGGAAGAAACCCACACAGTCACACAAGGAAAACATACAGACTCTTTACGGACAGCGGCGGGGATTGAACCTGGGTCGCTGGCGCTGTAATAATGTCATGTTAACCTTACACAACCGTGCCACCCCATTAGGCTCTGTGCCTTCATTTTAACAGTGATTATCACCAAACAAAGCTTCAGGTGCAGGACATTATTGAGTAAGTGCCATTTGATAGCACTGTCAATGACACTTCCATCACTTTGCTGGTGATTAAGAGTAGCCTGAATGGGTGGTAATTGCTGGATTGGATTTGTCTTGCTCCATGAATAGGACATACATGGGCAAGTTTCCACATTGTTTGGTGAATGCCAAAGCTGTAACTGTACCAGAACAATTTGGCTAAGGATGCAGCTGGTTCTGGAGCATGGTTCTGCAAATGAAAGCAGTGTGGTTTTGGCATATCTAGTGCTCTCTTCTGTCTCTTGATATGTTCTGGAGTGAATAAAATTGGCTTAAGATTGACTTCTGTGATGGTGGAGATCTTAGGAGATGCATCATATATTCAGCACTCCTGGATGAACATGACTGGAAATGCATCAGCATTGTTTCTAACATTCATGTGCTGCATCCATCAGTGAGGGTGGGGATATTCTTGGAGCCTCTTCATCCAGTTAGTTGTTTAATTGTCCACTACCATTCATGATTAGACATGATAGGACTACAAAGTTTAGATCTGATCCATTGGTTGTGAGATTGTTTGTCTTTGCCTTATTGCATGGTGCTTTTGCTAGTTAGCATGCACGTAAATCTTGTGACGCAGCTTTGTTTGGTTGGCACCTTATTTTTATGTATGACTGCTGCTGCTTCCAGCGAGCCCTTCATCATTAATATAAGTACGTAAAAACATAAGAAATAGGAGCAGGAGGAGGCCAACTGGCCTGTTGAGCCTGCTCCGCCATTCCGTCTCAGCCTGAGAAGTCGATAATTCCTTTCCCTCTAAGATGCTGCTCAATCCACTGAGTCCCCCCAGCAGTTTGCTTTTTTTGCTCCAGGTTCCGGCATCAGCAATCTCTAGTGTCTCCAGTACTGCTGGCTTTCCTGACTCTAACAACTGCTATCAGCCCTGGTCACCATGTCTCTCCTTCTAAATCGCACAGAGTGTCCTAGACAAAAGAATGAGGGCTACAATTCCTGTGGTACTCACACTACATTAACTTATTCTACACTGCAAGGAAGATGTCATTTCTCATAGCACTGCTTTGGGTAAATGACATTCTGGTGTTCATCACAGCCATTCATCTGAAATGCCTATGTGATCTTGAATTCCAGGTTGTGTCAAACACACTGCACCCGGCAACTAGGTAATTTAAATTCAAGTAATCTAATACATCTGGAATTTAATTAAAAGTTAGTCCCGGTAACCTAATCATGAGCTATGGATTGTCACAAATGCCATCTTGTTCACTGATGTACTTTAGAGAAGGAAATCTGACATCCCAGTCTCACCAATAAATGGCTGCAGATTCATCAGTGTTGTTTACAATTTATTTCAATGGAGTTTAGGGAACATGACGGATGGGGACAGTAAATGTCAGCATTTCAAGTGATGTCCATATGCCATGAAACAGTTTTAAAAAGAAACTAACTGAGCATTTTGTGATGAAGCACTCAAATTCTGGATGAAGTTTGTTAATATTCCAGTTTAGTGATTTTAATTGGAAATGAAGTACTGATACAACCTGCCCAAGACCTTATCCAATGTCTGATAAAAGCAGCAATAATTTCAACAAAAACTATGCACTCTCCAGCCATCCACAAGATAAAATCTATTCACCATCTAATGCCATTTGGCAAAATCCTCTGGCTAAGTCATAATCACTGGGTCCTGGGCCTCAATGGCCACCTTTTAGGACATGTATCATCTTCAATAGATTATTTAATTTCCTGTAATCTACACAAAACAATATCCTCTTATCCTTCTTTAGAAAGGGTAGAATTGTAGATGTTGAGAATCTTCTCATGGGGAATAGTCCTAACAGGGGCATTTTATTTATTTCTTTTTAATAAGCATCTATGCGCTACAAAGAATATTGGGACACTGAACTCATGGTGTCTTTTTCTGCCGTGCAAGGAAAATGCTGTGGAAAACTGAGTTTGTCTAAAACAATAACTGAAACCTATGCCATAACTCTGCAGCATGCTATCTCAGTTCAGGCAATATGTGTCAAGTCAAATCAGTTCTCTTCACCAAGGATTTTTTCTTTCCCTTTGGCAAGTAAATTGTGTTCTCGTCAGCTTCCTCCCAGCAAATAGGGTACAGAAAGCCACATAGCTGAAGTTGAGATTAGGATTTAACCGATTAAGCAAATAATTATGCTGTCAGAAAGGCACTTTGTGTAATTAATTTGATTATATTTGTATACCAAGGGCACATATATCACTGTAATTTGTGTTATATCTTCAACTGTAGAATTGATACTCACCTACCAATCTGGAAATCTCGATTCCATACATTTATTTGCACAAGCATATTATTTCAGTCAGTATTAGTCTATGTGTTGCTATTGTGAAAGAAGTCCTTTATTATTCAACTCTATAGCAAACGATAAAAAAAACCATCTTGAGTAATACCAGGGAGATTCCCATTCCCTAACATAGAATACAAATGCAATGTCTACATCTGCTATAGCCTCTAGACTCTTGAGAAATGTACTAAATAGAGTGTCAAGAAACAAAATTAATCCATTTAAAATATGCATTTTGCATCTTTAATGCTAATATCTTACGTTTTCCTTTTGGCTTTTGTTGCTCCAGCTGCTCTTTTTCTCTAAAATGAGTAAACGAATGTTTTAATAGAACTAGAGTAAAGTGGTGGTATAGAAGTTAGCTTATTAGACTATTATGACAGATTTCCATGATGTGGAATTTAAGTTTGGATAATTTAAAAAGAAACAGCAAGTATTAACTGTGCTAATCCTAATGAAAGGTCATCAACTGAAAAGCAAACTTTGTTTCTCTCTCCACATCTGCTTCCTGATCTGTTGAGTATCTCCTGAATTTTCTGTTTATATTTCAGATTTCTAGCAGAAATTTGCAGTTTCATCTTTGAGGCAACTAGCCTTAACGATTAAACTGTGGAATTGTAGCAAAACCTATCCAGTTCAAGGCAGGAAATCTGCCATCCTCAGCCGGCTAACCTAAGTGTGACTCCAGGACCACCACAGCCTTGTTTGTCTACTAAATAGGCCAGCAAGCCACTCTGTTCTGGGGTAATTACAGATGGATAATAAATGCTGGCCTTGCCAGTGATGCTTATTGGGGAAGAATGAATTAAATAAAGTAACTGATTACAACTTGTGTTTTAAGATATTGGTTTTTAGGGTCAGGCATTTTTATTAGTAAAACTTAGACCATGGGTTGTGTGCCAGTAGAATTTTCCCATTCTTCTTTTGGAGAGAGAGGAGAAAAGTTGGGCCTTTCTTTTTTATTAAAAGAAGCAGAAGGTTGTTTACAGATAGGAAAGGAGAAAATGAGAGAGACAACCATGAAAAGTGAGGTGCTGTTCTGCTTCTATCATTTATAAATATTAGAAATTCAAGTGTGCCTTAAAAGGCTAATGCAATGGTTTTTAATAAGGCAGTGACTGCTTTGGGCAGTGAATGGTTTGGTTTGTGACTTACCATCGAATTCACCCAAGGCCTCAGGGGCAATCAGCTGGATTTCCTCTCCTCTCCTGAGGTCAACCTCAGAAGGTTGGTTATAGACCTGACTGGATTCATCGGTCACCAGGAGGGATGCAAGGACCGCAGAATTTACCTGGAGTCATTGATAGTGAGGTTTCTGGGCAGCTTGGCACTGAAGGTTGAGAGGGGGAAGGATGGGGAGATTGGGAAACCACAGGATCAGGAGGGAAGAATGAGACATCAGGAGACATTGTTAGGCAGGGTAGATTGGGAAGCCATGAGGTGAGGTGGGATAGAATGGGAAATCACTTTGGGTTTGGAGGGCGTGGATCAGGAAACAATTCATGTGGACAGGGGAGGGGATTGGAGCATTCGTTGAGGTGGAGTCAGGACACAGAGGTGGAGGTGGCAGTAGAGTGGCAGGGTTGGTTGGTCATTTCAGTGAGTGGATAGAGGGGCATGAGGATTTATGTATTTGACTTAACTGCTGGTCACCTACTTGTTTACAGATAGGGAAAGAGAAGAAGAGAGAGGCAGCTGCGGGTTTAAAATGTTGGTGTTCTGGGTGTGCCCGGTGATGGGCCCAGAACAACGTGGTCAAAGTTCCCCTGCAATGTTTCGAGAGGACTGATGTCACTCTGTGCACTCCTGGCATAAGAGTGTGTCAGAGTCACAAGGCAGACTCAGAACAGGAAGTGCTCATTGAAGTATTCGTACTGGCAGGATTTGTTCGAGAAATGTTTACAAATGCAACTTAATCTATTTAAGCAGATTTGCATTTCTGTAGCACTGAATAATAAAGCATTATGTGCTCCAAATTTCAAGGTAATTCTGTTCTATTTGCAAAATCGTGTTTTGGAATTTGCCTGGAAGATATCTGTTTTCTGCTGTTACCGTGAATTGGTGACAGTGCCCAAAAAGCAGAAGACACATGTGGAACTTTCTTACATTATGAGTTGCCAGCTTCTATCAAGAAGGAACAGAAAAAAAATACAAGTTACACACTTTACACTGTATGTTTGAGTTATAATCAGGTCTGTAAATGCACTCTAACAAATTTGGCTGAACAGTATTAATGAGACCATAAGTGTTTTGAAGGTTAGCATCTCTGACTTATAATTTTCTATTGAGATTCCCACTGACGAAATTAGGCATGATTTTTTCATATCATTTACATTCATTTTATTCTGTTGTTTAAGGAGAGTGATATGATACATTAGTAGCATGCAGCCTCTTGAAATAATCTCTCCTCCTAGTGAGTCTCTATTTTGACATAGAGTGGAATAAATTAAGGATTCTATCACCAAGGAAGACCCCTTATGTGAAATAAAGCAAGAAAACAATAAATTTGTGTGTGACATCATGTATTTATTATCACCTGGTGCCCACCCCGCCTCCCCTCTTTTGTCCACCTATCACTGCTTTCTTTTTCCCTCCTATATCTTGGGCTTCCCCTTTTCCTATCTTCAGTCCTGAAGAAGGATCCTGACCCGAAACGTTGACTGCCTGCTTTTCTCCATGGATGCTGCCTGGCCTGCTGAGTTCCTCCAGCATCAGAGTGTTTTTCATCTGGATTGCAGCATCTGCAGTCCCTTGTTTTTCTATTTCTTATTACAGTTGCACTTTCCCTTGATTGCTATCATTCACCTCCATAATCCAATTCAGCAGAGACATTGGGGGTTGATTTGGGGAGTCCTCAAAAACAGGAGCAGGGATCACCACGTGTAAATAACTCAAGCCCATGCAATGCACTGCAGATTGCATGATAACATGTGCAGCAGGCATTGCATACAGCGCTCAGTATTATTCCAGGTACCCAAGAACCGGAGCCTTCCTGGTCAGAGGAGGGTGATAGTGAAGATTAAAATACATTCCCACTTGATGTTGCAGTTCAGATAACCACATGATATTATATTAGAGAGAGCTCAAATACAGGTTTGCCAACAATTCCTTGCTGAATCATCTTTCCGTTTTCGAGAGAAATTTGGCTCTCCCTCATGAGATTGACAAAAGGTGCTTTCTTCCCTTATATTTTTTCTGATGTGGACACCCATCCTACAAAAGTCAGGAAGAAACAACAACTTGATTTCGTAGTCAGCAGAGAGTAAAACCAATTGAAATCGCCAGAGAGTGATTCTGTCAGTCTGGGCGATGGAGCAGTTGAGGAAACCTCCTCAGCCAGCCTCAAGTGATTCACAACTGGCTGAGTCAAAGCACGACGTAATGAATTACAGGAGCCGTGGATCCTTTGTAGGTAGCAGTATATTACAAGCTATGAGAAGTGGCATGTATGTCCAGCATGAGCCTGGAAGAAATGAGATATATAAAAGCCAAAAACAACAGTTACCTTAATGTCTACCAGCAATGTGGTCTATGCCTTGCTCTGAAGTTGCAGTTGTATTTGCAGCTGTTAGCAGTTTTCAGTCATGAACTCTTCCATGTTTCATCCATTGACCATAAGATAAGGCAATTCCTAAATTTGTTTGTCTGGTACAGCCTCGGTAAGAACCTTCCCTTTCTTCCCCTTTTCCTGCAACTTGACTGCCTTTTGAAATCTTTGTTCATTCTTCTGGCTATAGTGTTCTGTGTTCTATGTTCATAGGAAACAGATTCTGGGTATCTACCCTATCTATGCCTCTCATAATTTAATATATTTCTATAATGTCACCACTCAGTGTCCTTCGCTCCAGGGAAAACAGACCCAGCCTATCCAATCTCTTCTTATAACTCAAGCCCTCCAATCAGGGTAACATTCTTGTGAATCTCTTCTGCACCCTCTCTAGCTTAATCACAACTTTCTTATCGTATGGCAATCAGAACCTCACTCAACACTCCAAGTGCAACTTAACCAACATTTTGTACAACTGTAACATGATCTCCCAACTTTTGCACTCAGTGCCTCAGCTGATGAAGGCAAGCATGCCATGTGCCTTCTTCATCACCCTGTCTACCTGCATTGCCACTTTGAGGTCTCTTTGTTCAATAACATTTCCCAAGGCCCTGCCATTCACTGTGTATGCCCTTAACCTCCCAAAATACATCAGTTCGTACTTGTCTGAGTTAAATTCCATCTGCCATTCCTTTGCCTACTTTCCTAGTTGATCAATATTCTGTTATAACCTTAGACAGCCTTCTTCACTGCCCATTACACCACCAATTTTGGTGTCATCTGCAAATTTACAAATCATGCTATTTACATTCTCATCCAAATCACTAATATATTTGCCAAGCCACAGAGAACACAGCACCGATCCTTGCGGCACACCACTGGTCACAGGCCTCTAATCTGAAAAGCAATCCTCCACTACCACCCTCTGTCTCCTTCCACCAAGCCAATTTCGTATCCAATTGGATAGCTCACCCTGGATCCCATATTTTCTAACATTCCACACCAGCATGCCATGTAGCTCCCAGCTAAATATTATCAGGTTCTCACTGCATTTTCTCTTCTATTGCCATCAGCACCATCACTCTGCCTGAAGATAAAGTCAAATTTTTGCCAGCTTGCTGTCATGTTGATTTCTGAGGCAAGTTTTCAAGGGTATATCCATATTGACATTAAGAGAACTGTGTTGACAATCTTTTAAGATATCTTTATTAGTCATATGTACATTGAAACACACAGTGAAATGTATCTTTTGTGTAGAGTGTTCTGGGGGCAGCCCACAAGTGTCGCCACGCTTCTGGCGCCAATATAGCATGCCCACAACTTCCTAACCTGTACATCTTTGGAATGTGGGAGGCAACCAGAGCACCCAGAGGAAACCCATGCAGACGTGGGGAGAACATATAACTCCTTACAGACGTTGGTTGGAATTGAACCCAGGTCGCTGGAGCTGTAAAGTGTTACGCTAACTGCTACACTTCCTTGCCTGCATTAAGATCACACTTTGCCACTTGTTTGATGTTGCCCAACTGTATATGCTGCTGGAAGCTGAAACCTTAAACCTTCATCCCCACCTTTGTTATTGCTAAGACATAACTATTTCTACACACTCATGGCTAGCCTCTCATACTCCAGAGACATCTATCCCATTTTTTTTAACTAAACATTTGAACACTGACCAGGGATTAAACTGCCTGTCAATAGAAGAGAACCTATAGAGCAAAGTTGACAAATGGGAGCCGGTAGATGTAGTGTATTTGGATTTTTAGAATGCATTTGGCAAGGTGCCATATAAAAGGTTGGTGCACAGGATTGGAGCTGTATGTAGCATCAATTAAAGATTGGTCATTGCAAAGAAGACAGTTTCAAGATAAATGGACCTTTTTCAGGCTGTAAGGATGTAACTAGTGGAGTGCCCCAAGGTTTGATTCTTGGCCCTCAATTATTTACGATTTATTTTAGTGATCTGGAGGAGAGGGCAGAAAGTAAGGTATCTAAGTTTGCTGAAGACACAAAAATAGAGGGAAGGTATATTGTGATGATGATTTTTGGACCCAGCAACAGGATAAAGGTAGGTTGAGCGAATGGGCGAAAACTTGACCAATGAAATTTTACTTTGAAAAAGGGTGAGGTCTAACATCACTAAGAAGAATTTAAAGACAGACGAGTATCTAAATGGAGAAAGAATGCTGATGAGCGATGTACAGAGGGATCTAAATGTCCTTGTATACAAATCAGAAGAAGTTAGCAGGCCGGTTCAGCAAGAGGTTAGGAAGGCAAATGGCATATTAGCCTTTTTTGCAAGAGGGTTGGAGTTTAGAAATAGCGAGTCGTTGTTATAATTGTACAGGATATTAGCGAGGCCACACCTGGAATACTGTGAACATTTTGGTCCTCTTATTGAGGAAAGGATATACCGGCATTAGAGGCAGTCCAAAGAGTTTCACTTGGCTAATTTCTGGGACGAGAGGGTTATCCTATCACGAGCTACATTCTTTGGAGTTTATAAGAATGAGGAGTGATTTCATTGAAGAACATAAGACCTTAAGGGGATATGGCAGGGTAATATCAATATGCTTCAACTAATGAGAGAATATTGAGCAAATGGACAGAGTGACAAGATTAGGGAGTGGTCATTTCAGACTGAGATGCACAGGAACTTCTCACAGTGAGTGTTGAATCTTTAGAATTCTCTGTTCTGGAGGTTTCTGGAGGCTGAATCATTTGGGGTATTTAAGGAGGAAGTAGATAAATTTTTGAAAAAGCAGGGAATTGAGGGTAATGCAGAACTGGCACAGACAGATGAAGCCTGGGGCATAACAACTATGATCATATTGAAAAGTTAGGCAGGCTTGTAGTCTATTCCATGTATAAATTATTGTGTTGGGATAACTTGGATAAATATACAGGAGAGAAAAAAATCATAGGGATATGTGGAAAGAGAAAGGGTGTGTGACTAACTAAAAGTTCTTTGAAAAAACACCGCAGACTCAATGACCTTTATCATCCTGTAGTTTTATATGGTTAAAGATTCAATGAGGTATGTAGACTCCTTCAATTCTGGCCTCGAGCAAGTACAAGTAGTACCTACCTGTAAACACTTGAGTCTAACTCAGGAGTTCTCGATCCTTAAGGATTGCTTCCAACCTTAAAAAATTCAGCTATGACATGGTACGGTAGTGTAGCAGTTAGCGTAATGCTATTACTGCGCCAGTGACCCAGGTTCAATTCTGGCCGTTGTCTGTAAGGAGCTTGTACGTTCTCCCCGTGTCTATGTGGGTTTCCTCTGGGTGCTCCAGTTTCCTCCCACATTCCAAAAGATGTATGGGTTAGGAAGTTGTGGGCATGCTATGTTGGTGCTGGAAGCATGGCGACACTTGGGGGCTGCCCCCAGAACACTCTACACTAAAGCTTCATTTCAGTGTGTGTTTCGATGTACATGTGATTAATAAAGATATCTTCTTAAAAACAAATTTTGAAATCGAACAATAATGCAAATTCATGCCATAGCAAGTAAGAAAAATACAGAGATTTGGCCAGTTTATTAAGTGAAATGAGTAATAAATTTACAATGACAATAAAATTGGAAAAGAGTCAACCTTGATTACTTACACGACTGAAAACAATAAATTACTTGCAGTTCTAATGGCATTATTAAACAAAATATTTTTGGATAGTCCAAAGGTGAACATAGTGCCTTTATATCCTCTGGTAATATAATTCTCATTGTGTATTGATCTCTTTGTGATGTTGCTCCCAACTCTGTAATCTCCTCCTGTCCTACAATCTCAGTTTTCCTCCAGTGCTGTCTTTTTGTGCATTCCTGGTTTCCTTTGCCCCACAATTAGCAGTTGACCATGTGATCTATTGTCAGGGAGAGACAGAGCTTGAGCAGGAGATATGGAAAGAAGAGAGAGTGAGGCGGAGAGAGAGAGAGAGAGAGAGAGAGAGAGAGAGAGAGAGAGAGAGAGAGAGAAGGGGTGGTTGAGAGAGAGAGAGAGAGAGAGAGAGAGAAGGGGTGGTTGAGAGAGAGAGAGAGAGACAAATAAGCTTGAGAGAAAAGAGTAAAAGAAGTGATGGGAGAATCGAGAGAGAAAAGGAAGGAGAGTGGAAGAAAGTGGGATGTCCATGTCCCATTGGTAGGATTTACTTGCTCTCAACATTGCCTGACCTCTCTTTCCCCTGTCTATTTTACCCCTTTAGTCCATCTTTTATCCCCCTTCTCCACTCTTTTCTCTAACCTCACTCCCCCCCCTTTCATCTTTCTCTCTTCCCCAGTCTCTCCTTTTTCTGCCTTCGGTTTTGGACTCACACCAAATCTCTTTCCCCTCTATCTCCCTCTGCCTTTCTCTGCTCCCTAATTTATGTCCCCTCACCTTCTATGTCTGCTGCTTCCACCTCTATTTCCCTCCTCTACTGTACCTCTCCCTCTCCTCTGTCTGTCTAACCTTCACTGCACCCCTGCCCCTGCCCCATCTCTTCCCCTGAGCTGAATGCAGAGCTGAGATCCTGGACTTTGGACAGGTGGGTACTGATCCTGTTATTGAGGGACTGGGAAAGAGAAAGGCTGGTTCTACTGGTCCAGCCTACAGGTCCAACAGTGGGGCAAATGCTGGGGGTTCCAAAGGTTCGAACTGGACAGCGATGATAGAGTTTCTGAGAGCTGGAAATTGTTTAGCTGACTGATCAGTCCCTGAGATTGAGATAACTGGTCAATAATGCTATCTGAAGACACAAGTGACTGCAGATGCTGGAACCTGAAGCAACAAGCAATCTGCTGGAGGAACTCAGCAGGTCGAGCAGCATCATTGAGAGGAAAAAAACTGACAATGTTTTGGGTTGAAACCCGGCATCAGGACTGAGAGTGGAGAGGCTTGCCTCTTTGGAATGATTGTATAAATTATACACAATTTTTACAAGAAAGAACACAATTAGAATTTAAAAAGTCCATTGTAGTGCAAAGTGGTCATAGTGTTGCTATGCTGAGGTAGTGATTAGGGTTGTTCGGGTTGGTTCAAGAACCAAATGGTCGAAGGGGAATAGCTGTTCTTACACCTGGTGGTGTGGGACTTGAGGCTTCTGTACTTCCTGCCCGATGGTAGCTGCGAGGAGATGACATGGCCCAGATGGGCATTCCTGAGGTTGCCAGAGGTCATAGAATCATTCTCAGCAGCAGCATTGGTTCCTTGGAACTGAGGATAACATCTGCCAATCTTAATGGGTCTTCAGATGATTGAAGCCCCTGATTCTAGATGCACACATTTCTCATCTGTAGGGGCATGTTGTTACTCAAAGGCGTGGGATTTTCAGCCTCAGATTGCTCTCCATCTTCTTCTTCTGCTGCCATTGTTCTGACACAATATCAAATTACTGGGCCTTAAAGTTGTGTGTACCTTAATGGATCAGGTGGGGCCATGCTGAGCAGTTAGCAGCTTTCTGCTCCTAATCATTGACGTTGGTGTCTCCATGCTTAATGACGAACTTGGGAGTTTCTTCTTGCTGCCTTTGGACTGTTGGCCGACAGAGAGCTTGGAGAAGAGAACCTGTCAGGGAGATGGTTCTCAGGCATTCAGATGCAGTGGCTGATCAATCGGAGCACATTCCTCAAGGACGTGGCTTTGTTGCTGGTTCATGGATGATGGTGGCCCACCTATTCAATCTCCAGGATTCCATGAAAGTACCACTGACAGAAGCCCTCAAGGGTCTAATGTGACATTGGTAGATGGTTCAGGTTTAGCAGCAGGAGAGCAAGATAGTCAGTATGACAGCCCTTTAAACCAGGATTTTGGTCAACTTCTGAAGACCTCTGTTTTTGAAGATTCATTGCAACAGATTGATGAAAAAAACAGTGGCACAGTTGACTCAGTACTGTACTTCTTCATTGATGGTAGCCCTCTGGGAGAGGTGACTGCCAAATTATGAAAATGCTCCACATGCTCTAAAGATGAGAGAGCACAAAGATATAAGGATGTTAGCACGTAAGAATGGAATGGTAGTTGTCATGGGGGACTTTAACTTCCACATAGATTGGATGAATCAAGTTGGTCAAGGCAGTCTTGAGGAGAACTTCATAGAATAGCTTCCTTGAACAGCATATTAGTGAACCTGCAAGGGAAAATGTTATCTTAGATCTGGTCCCATGTAATGAGACAGGTAAAATTAACGATCTTGTGGTTCGGGATCCTCTTGGAAATAGTGACCATAGAATGATTGAATTTCTTGTACAAATGGAGGGTGCAATAGTTCAATCTAAAACCAGTGCATTATGCCTAAACAAGGGAGACTACAATGGTATGAGGGAGGAGTTGGCTAGCATAGACTGGAAACACAGGTTATATGGTGGGACAGTTGAGGAACAGTGGAAGACTTGCAGAGGTTTTTTACAGTGCTCAACAGAAGTATATTCCAGTTAAAAGGAAGGACAGTAAGGGTGGGGAGAGCCAGCCTTGGATAACTAAGGAAATAAAAGAAGGCATCAAGCTAAAAGCTCATGCATACAAACTCGCCAAGAATAGTGGGAAACTGGAAGATTGTGAAAACTTTAAAAAGCAACAAAGAACCAATAAACAAGCAATAAGGAAAGGGAAGATAGATTATGAAAGTAAACTTGCACAAAATATAAAGGCAGATAGTAAAAGTTTTTATAATTATATAAAGTGGAAATGGGTGGCTAAAGTGAACATAGGTCCCTTGGAAAGATGAGAAGGGGAATTAATATTGGGTAATGTGGAAATAGACGAGGCTTTGAATGACTATTTTGTGTCAGTCTTCACTGTGGAGGACATGTCCAACATGCCAAAGAGAGTTGTTATTGTGCGATGGGAGGTAAGAACTTCAATACATTTGCTGTCACTAAACAGGTAGTGATGAGCAAACTAGTGGGCCTAAAGGTAGACAAGTCCCCGGTCCTGATGGGATGCATCACAGGGTACTGAAAGAAAGAGCGGAAGTTATAGTAGAGGCGCTTGTGATAATTTACCAAAATTCTCTGAACTCTGGGCAGGTCCCGGAAGATTGGAAGACAGCAAATGTCAGGCCACTGTTTAAAAAAGAATGTAGGCAAGAGACAGGTAACCATAGGCTAGTTAGCTTAACATCTGTAGTTGGGAAAATGCTTGAAGCTATCATTGAGGAAGAAATAGCAAGGCATCTGGATAGAACTGGTTACATCAGGCAGATTCAACATGGATTCAGGAAGGGCAGGTCCTGTTTGACAAACCTACTGGAGTCCTTTGAGGATATAATAAGCACAGTGGATAAAAGGGAACAGGTGGTTGTTGCATACTTGGATTTTCAGAAGGCGTTCGATAAGGTGCAGCATAAAAGACTTATCCATAAGATAAGGATGCACGGAGTTGGGGGTAATGTATTAGAATGGATAGAGGACTGGTTAACCAATAGAAGACATAGAGTTTGGATAAATGGGTGTTTTTCTGGTTGGCAATCTGTGGTGAGCAGGGTGCCGCAGGGATCGGTGCTGGGCCTGCAACTATTCATGATATACATTTACGATTTGGAAGAGGGGACTGAGTGTAGCATATTTAAGTTTGCTGATGACACTAAATTGAGTAAAAAAGTAAATTGTGCAGAGAATGCAGAGAGTCTGCAGAGAGATATAGATAGGTTAAGTGAGTGGGCAAGGGTCCGGCAGATAGAGTACAAAGTTGGTAAACGCGAGGTCAACCACTTTGGAAGAGAAAATAGAAGATCAGATTATTATTTAAATGGTGAAAGATTGCAGCATGCTGTTGTGCAGAGGGACTTGGGAGTACTCGTGCATGAATCACAAAAGGTTGGCTTGCAGGTACAACAGGTTGTCAAGAAGGCAAATGGAATGTTGGCCTTCATTGCTAGAGGGATTGAATTTAAGAGCAGTGAGGATATGCTGCCACTGTACAGGGTACTGGTGAGGCTGCACCTGGAGTACTGCGTGTAGTTCTGGTCTCCTTACTTGAGGAAGGATATACTGGCTTTGGAGGCGGTGCAGAGGAGGTTCACCAGGTTGATTCTGGAGATGAGGGGGTTCGCCTATGAGAAGAAATTGAGTCGCCTGGGACTATATTCACTGGACTTCAGAAGATGAGAGGAGATCTTATAGAAACATATAAAATTATGAAAGGGACAGATAAGATAGAGGCAGGAAGGTTGTTTCCACTGGTAGGTGAGACTAGAACTAGGGGTCATAGCCTCAAGATTTGGGGGAATAGATTTAGGACGGAGATGAGGAGAAACTGCTTTTCCCAGAGAGTAGTGAATCTGTGAAATTCTCTGCCCATGCAAGCAGTAGAGGCTGCCTCATTAAATATATTTAAGACACAGCTAGATAGATTTTTGCATAGTAGGCGAATTAACGTTTACAGGGAAAAGTCCACAGCCTGATCGACCATGACCTTATTGAATGGTAGAGAAGGCTCAACAGGCCGGATGGCCTACTCCTGCTCCTATTTCTTATGTTCTTACGCTCGAGGGTGAGGCTAAGAATGGCATTTGGCCTCCAAACAGTGGCAAGATTTCTGCATTTAAGCAGTGAAGCCATCATCAGAAACATGAGCTGAAAAAAATGATCATCTCTATTGTGGAGCAATCAGTTCTGCCAAACTTTTACCATTCAAATCTGTAGGGGAGAAATGTGTTCCTAAACCCAATGCAATTCAGAAAATAAATCTGGTGAAAATTGTATTTTTTACCTTGGAACACAGAATGATATCAGAACTGCAAGGGGTTTTACTGTCTGTCCAACTAGTCTGTAACCACAATCAGAAAATCCTAAAAGGCAACGCCTGACAAGTATGTGTTAAACACAGGAAATTCTCAACTTGCAACACATTTCCCAGCATTCTTCGAGTAAGTCCACTGTCTGAGTTATTTGTAAAGGATGGACAAGTGGCAGAGTTGAAAGTTCAATGCTGTTTACTGCAATATTTTAAAACAAATTACATACACAATGTGCAAGAGAACTTCATTAAGCCTGAAATTTCATATCATTAGTGTCTGATTAATTCTTTTCAAGGACAAAATATTTCCTGTTCAAATGAAGCTCTCTGCATTTATCTGTTAAATTTAATCAAGGTTGCATGAGTTCATTTGAAACTAATTTCCAGCCTTTTCTCTCCAATCGCAGAATCATTCAAAACTAATCATATGTATTTATGAAAGATTTCCTCCATTTCTCAGGAAATTATTGTTTTTTGCACTTTGAAATGCAGATTCAACTTTTCATTTTTACTCTTCCTATCAAATGTTCAATCAATGACAAAAATATGTAATATCAAATGATGGAGTGAATTAATAAGCTTTGTGTAACATACAAAACTTCAAAGAGTTTTGCATCATTTTTTATTTGTGATTATATTCACAAGTCATGAGATCACAGAATTGAGATTAAAGGAATTTGTGATAAAGGCCTTGCTTGCTAAGCGCATTCGCTTTCTTTAATCATAGCAAAATGAGGCTTGTTGGTCGTGTTACAAAGAAAACCTTCTCTATATATAGTATTCACGTGTCAGGTTTCAGTGCAGGTCACTTGAACCATATCTCCTCATCTCCTGATATCTTTAACACCTTTTAATATTTCTCCACTTCAGCTTTATGGTCTAAGAATGACACTCGATAATCACAATAAAACTGTCACATTGATTAGGAAGCAAAAGTCAGCTTTACTTGGATCTTATTACAATGAAAAACAGAGTAGAAATACTCTGAAGAACGGTCGTCTGATCTGGAGTATTGGTATTGGTATTGGTTTATTATTACTGAGGTACAGTGAAAAACTTGTCTTGCATACTGATTATACAGGTCAATTCATTACACAGTGCAGTTACATTAGGTTAGTACAGAGTGCATTGAGGTAGTACAGGTAAAAACAATACAGAGTAAAGTGTCACAACTACAGAGAAAGTGCAGTGCAATAAGGTGCAAGGTCACAACAAGATAGATCGTGAGGTCAGAGTCCATCTCATCATATGAGGGAACCGTTCAATAGTCTTATCACAGTGGGATAAAAGCTGTCCTTAAGCCTGGTAGTACATGCCCTCAGGTATCTCCTGTAAGGCCCAGTTCTTGAGTTTATCTGCTAAAATAATATTCCCAACCAATGTCACACCTTCAAATTGTTCCCCATGATTCTGTGACTCTTGAATTTTGATCCCAGATTTTAATTTGAGTATTTTCTTTATCATAAGATGGAGGGAATGTATTATAGATTATGCCAATTAGCTGCAGTGCTGGTGTCAGGGTGCTCAGCACTTCCATGCCTGTCCACTGGAGCATGGAAGTTTGGAGCCTGCTGAAGGTCAGATGTAGGCACATCTGACCTCTTGCTCTGTACTTTGACTCACCACTGCAGGCAGGAAGTTCTATACTTTGCTGAGTCAAGGGGAGGAAATGCATTTTGTTTCTGGCCCCTCAGTATTATGCTTATCTCTTGCAGCCCTATTCATTTGAATGGGGTCACCATCCTTATTTATAAAAGTAAGATTAGGTATGTCCTTGTTTATTTTTACTTAATGGACAGTATATTTATGTTTTTAATTGATTCAAAGCAGTTTAATATTTTTTAAAATACATTTATTATTTTTAGATTTGTAATGTTTTAAATGCTCGAATATTTTTCAACTGTTCACCTTGAGCTCTGAGCAGGCCATCGAGGCTGACTGTGGGTCGGGCCTCAGTTTGCATTGCCTGATGTTTACTTGCCAGTCTCAGCGCTCTCCATTAGGTGAAACAGTGGTGGAGGTCCCGATGGAGTTGGCAGCCACCCAGCTGCAAAATATTAGTGCAGCTGTGGGGCTGACACAGGCAGGGGTGAGGGGGCTGGGTCTGGCACAATCCGGCAATGTATCAATCCCAGGGCAACACCAGGCCTGTCAAATTGGGCTGCAATCATCCAGCTAAGGCAATGGGCAGAGCTGATCTGACTGACAGCCAGGGGTTCGTCAGGGAATCCACAAATGATCCACAGTGTTATGTGTGGACCTATATTTATTTTGCCTCATTTTTACTTCATGCTGGTGATGTCAGCAACATATTCCAGTAAACTACCCACTGCTAAACTTGGCAAAAGTTATAGGCTTTTGAGAGAGAGAAATTCATCTCCTTCTCCTTGGGGTAGAGAGTAATAGACAGCAGGTCTGCATTGTTTCACCAACAGACTTCCTGATAGTGTAGAAAGTGATCAACCATACCCACAAGGTCTATGGGATTCTCCCTCAGAACACAAAACTTTATCAGATTTGCAAGGATTTCACTCTCTAAATGTTCAAATGCTCAGTTAATACACCCAGACAACCCTAATAATCATTGCTGGACACGTGGGGAGTTCGCACAATGTCCTTATCTTGTGCCTCTCCCCTGGGCCTTCTATTTCAGCCACTACATCAAGCCAACAGGAGGCTGCTTAGAGACGAGAGCAATCCTCTAAACAACAAGCTCTTGATTCCAGTGAGGACTGGGCACAAAACCAGAACGCTCTTATCATTACAGACACACGGCCCTTTTGAATATAATCAAATACGCCACTCACAACTTCATAAGCAGCAATTCCACTGCCTGAACTGCTCTGAAAGTGCACTCCAGTGTATTACGGAGAAGCACTGTCAATTTGTGGGTGTCTTGCTAAAAATGGCCCTTATGAAGACTCCGGTCTTACCAGCAACTGACCTGAAAATACCTCTCTGCTCCTTTATTATTGTTGGCTCAAAATCCTGGTCCTTCCTAACAGCACTGCAAAAACATCTTCAACAGCTTGAGGTGATTAGGAATGATCATTAAATACTGGCCTTGCCATTTCCCCTCTTTGCTGGTCATCTCACCATCTCCCTGACAATAATTGAGAATGAATATATGGTCAACCCAGGAATGAAAGGGCTTAAGTATGAGGAGCATTTGTCGGCTCTTGGACTGTACTCGCTGGAGTACAGAAGAATGAGAGGGGACCTCATAGCGACATTTAAAATATTGATAGGAAAGGACAGAGTAAATGTGGCTAGGCTGTTTCCCTTGGTGGGTGAGTCCAGGACCAGAGGGCACAATCTTAAAATTAGAGGGTACATTTTCAAAACAGAGATGAGGAAAAATTTCTTTAGCCAGAGGGTGGTGAATTTGTGGAACTCCTTGCCACGTACAGCAGTGGAAGCCAGATCAGTGGGGGCGTTCAAGGAGGAGATAGATAGATATCTAAATAGTCAGGATATCAAGGGATATGGGGATAAGGCCGGTAATTGGGATTAGAATAGGTTTTTTTTCTTCTTCTTCCCCCATTCCCCATTTCTCATTTCTATTTCCCTTTCCTTGGAGCAGACTCGATGGGCCGAATGGCCTGCTTCTGCTCCCTTGTCTTGTGATCTTGTGATCTTGTGAAATCCTTTCAAGGTATATGTATACATGCAGAGCTTATAACAATCTGTTAACTTCTGCACACCCCTTAATGCCCTAGATTCCAGTTGCCTTTGCCTAACCTGCTCCTCTTCAAAGACGATCCCCGGTGGCTGTAGCAATCCTGGCTCACCCTTGGTGGAGGAGGCTGCAGGGAATTTGAAGGATGGCTATGAATCTCTCTGGGCTCAGGAGACCTGGCTACAGACTGCATCACCTTCCAATGGACGGCAGCGCCTAACTTGTTGACAGGCAACATAAGGACACACAATGAGGCAGTGGTGAGCACATGGAAGCTGTTGTCTGAGGACAATTGCTTCACGCTCCAAGGCGTCTCTGTCCTCTCTGCCCCATTTTGTGCTGGTGTCCTTGTAATCCGATTGGTACCCAGCATCAGTTTGACCTGGCAGCCTAGCAGCCGGGACATCTGATATTGGGTGGCTTCTATTTGTGTTGTTGTGGAAACTGAGATGTTGACCATCTGACACTCTCTGGTAGTTAGGTCTGCTGAAATGGGGATTGCCATCACTTCCATGAGGGAAAGAATGGGTTCCAAGCTCTTTCTGATCCCTTAGGGTAGATTGGACTGGCTTCTTTCACGCTCAGTCAATTTTCATGCATGCTTTCAACCAAGTCTGCTATGCAGTTCACAGTGCAAATCTTTCAGCGATCCTTTAAGCCTTCTGCAGCAAAACTCGAGTGTGACATTACTCTCCAAAGGAGCTGACATCGAGGCTACTATCTCCCACTTCTCAGACTGCAGCGCACCTGTGCAGAGTGCCCTGTGACTTTACAAGTATAGATCCCACCTCTGATCTACTCTCTGCAGGAGACATAGTGGTTCTGTCTGAGCTGGTGGCAGTCAAATTGAAAAGCGGTGCCCAATTTATAGCTATCTTCTTGCTCAGCACTTGCCAGCTAGCCAGATCATAGTTTCTGACTACCTCAGAGAAAAAAGGCATTACGATTCGGTAATGGTGAGGGAAGGGCGAGTAGGAAGAGCATTTTGTAAATTCATTGCTTGGGATATTGGTTTTTCTGCTGTGCAGTATTTATTGCCCTTCCCTCAGTATCTTTGCTTGATTACAACAGATCATAAATCCGAGAAGATTACAGGATGAGGAAGAGACACAAGGGACACCAGGTGCCGGAATCTGGAGCAAAAATCAAACTGCTGGAGGAACTCAGCGGGTCAGGCAGCATCTGTGGAGGTGAAGGGATGGTCAACATTTCCAATCAAGACCCTGCACCGGGACAGAGAGTGTAGAGGGAAAATACCCAGTATATATAAATGAGAGGGGGGGTGATCTAAACCTGTACTGATTAATTGCACGTTGCAATCCAAATCCACATCTTCTAGCGCTGTCTAATTTTGTCCACAATAGTTAAGGTATGATATCTTTATTAGTCACATGTACATCGAAACACACAGTGAAATACATCTTTCACGTAGAGTGTTCTGGGGGCAGCCCGCGAGTGTCGCCATGTTTCTGGCATAAACATAGCATGCCCACAACTTCTATGTTATTATAATAGTTTACGTTTACAGGTTTTATTAAATGTTATTCCAGCAAAGTGATATAGTTGTATGTAATTTTTATTTATAATGACATTAATGTAACATGCTTTCTTTGAAAAACCACGTATGCATTGTTTGAAGAGATGGATTTTATTTGCTGGTAAGTACTGAATATTTTATGTACAGATAGTCGGTGAGCTTCCTGAGGGAGTCTTTGCTCAGCATCAGTAAATCACAGCAGATACTCCAGTGCCAGGGCACATTAGTTACATGTTATAAATATGCAGCAGATACATTTGACAAGTTATTGTGTGGAATCAAGCGTAGTGTGTGATTTTTAACATAACATTCTCTTTGCAACAAATTACAGCTCACCCAGAGGCAGAAATGTCTGTGTGCACTATTTTATCAGTGATTGGGGTAAAAATCTGAGCTCTGATTGCGAGTTTTATGCACGAGCTGCTGTACCTCCACAGACAGCTCATGTATTACAGCAAAATGAATGTCTGCCACTTGCCTCGCTGACAGCTGATTCTCCAGATGTCCTGGCTGACATTTATCCCTTGACCAAAAGTTTAATTATGTATTTATGGCTTGTAGGATCATGCTGATTGTCACATTTGGTAACCCATTGCCAGCTTTTTTCCTGAAAAGGTTGGAAGTGGAAGCCCTATTCCAGAGGCCAGTTAAAACTCAACCTCACCAGTGCTGGAATAGAATCATTTATAAACATTTATAGATACACCATTTACTTCAGATTTCCAGCATTTATTCCATGTTCCTTTGTTAATTTCAGGTTTGGCTTGCATCCTTCTCTAGACTGTTGTTACCTTGCACTACCACACCATTTGTCATTGAATTTCCTGCCTACCACGTACTTACAAGCCCCTTTTGTTCAACTCTTCTCAAATCTTCCTCTGTACCTTCAACCAGTTTAACTGTTAAAGATTCTCAGTTCTGAAACAATAATTCTCTTTTTCTCCACAAATACTGTCTGGGTAGTTGCTGAATTTTCAGCTTTTTTACTTTAAATTTCAAGCTTCTAGAATATTTTGCTTTTGTGTTAACGAACCAGTTGGTTTCTAATGGCAAAACAACAGCTCAGTGGCCACTGATAACAGCTTTTATTTCCAGATGTTTTAAGTTGAATTCATATTCTCAAGAAACCATGTTGTCAACTGTAGTGTATATAAGGACAAGTGCACCTTTAAGAACTGAATGGACACAAGTGTAAATGTACCTTTAAGAACTGAATGTACCATGTTGTATGACTTTGGATACATAGTTGTACCAGACACAAACACCAAAGGAGAGTTTACCGTCTTCAATATGGGATATGTCAGTGATAGGGCAGGCACAGTAGTGCAGCGGTTAGCATAACGCTTTACAGGAACAGTGACCCAGGTTCAATTCTGGCCACTGTCTGTAAGGAGTTTGTACATTCTCCCTGTGTGTCTGCGTGGGTTTCCTTAGGGGGCTCTGGTTTTCTCCCACATTCTAAAGACGTACAGGTTAGGATGTTGTGGGCATGCTATGTTGGCACTGGAAGCATGGTGACACTTGCGGGCTGCCCCCAGAACATTCTACACAAAAGGTGCATTTCACTGTGTGTTTCGATGTACATGTGACTAATAAAGATATCTTATCCCTTTTATTAGGGCTTTCAAGAAGCAACGCTGAAGAACTAAAAGGCAGGACCACCAAAACTCATTTTAATTTAGGATTTTCTGCCTAGTTGCATGGTTTAGTGACCTCATATAAGTACTACACCATTGTACTGACACTTTACCTCTACATTGCAAAACACTTTGAGAATATCCTCTAAATTTGAGAATCTTTCTACAAATATGAGTTGTTGGAAGAGAAGTTTCAGGCACCCTCAGTACTTTGGTGGTGCCAGATGGGCAGTTTTTCCTATTGAATGTCATTACAATTAGTATTCCAACATGCTTTTAATTCACTTTTTGTAGGAATAATATATGACATTTTCCAGTGAACCTGGTTAGTTTAAAGAGAGCACAGGAAACAGAACAGAGCCTCAAGGGAGGGAGGAAACCGGGCCCTGGTGTGTTGGAAGGAGCCTGGGAATCAGCACCCAGTGAGCCAGATGCCGAACCATTAAGATTTCCAAACAATCCGATAGCAGATTATCGGAGTTCTGCAAACTAATTAGGAAATGCAAAATAACCACTTTGAAAAAAAAGACAAATATTCCCACTTAGTTTAGCTGATTTACAAATATACCACATTTATATGTTTATATGAAAGAGGAAATCCCACCTTTTTGTTTTACAAATATTTCAACCTTCTGTACATCCGCTCTTCCAGGATTAAATAATGAAATTTTGTTTGCAAACTAACTGAGTGCCATAATTGACCAAAATCACGCTAGTTCTTTTTTCTCAGTTTGCTGACCGTGTTTACATATGGAGCTTGTGTAATAAGTGCACTGGCATTTACTGCATTTTGCTCTTCACTTCCAGTAACCATGGTGATGAAAGGCTGTATTGCTGAAATATGAAAATTCTTGTGCTGAGAAAACAAACAAATTAGTATCTTGAGTAAAGGAGTTGCCAAATCAATTTTATAAGCAACTCCATAAATTATAAAATATAATAAACTCCTGATCTCTAGTCTTGGTTCTGCATTTATGGCAAAAAGTCATGTTGACTCAACAGAAGGGAACCGTCAGGGATGTGATTGCAATATTAATGACAATAGATATGCAGCTCAGTGTACTTTTTGCACAAGAACCACTGAATACATTTTTAGCGACACTATTTTCTTGTGTTGCAATGATATGGTTGAATAAAGGAAACCCTGTGGAAGCTAACTTAATTTTGCTATTGCTCACTGCATTTGCTCTTTGCTTCCTAATTCCTGCATAAATTTTTATGCACAAAAATTGTTGAGGCAAGCACATGGGAAATAGGAATAACGGGAACTGAGATTTGTGAGGTTGGGACATAGACAGCAGATAGTATCTGTCTGCATCATTAATTTGTTAGCATCAAAAGTCCCACTTACACTGCAGTCGTTCACACTTCTGCAATATAAGATCAGTAATGCAACATTGTCAGTCTCACAATGAAATTTTCTTTTGCAAATCTACAGAAATTTCACTGGGATATGGAGCAGAGTTTTTTATTTGCAAATGTTTGTCCAGATAAATAAAGGGTTGCCATTAATAGTGAAATGCTTCTCTTTCTGTTAAATTTCCACCCAATACTTTATAATTTTGCATACCCCCATCAAAAATATTCCTGTGCTGCACTGTTCTATATTCTAAAGTCCATTTACTTAGCAAATAGTCTTTTGAAAGAGCAGAGGAAAACAATACAGCAACTCAGTGAGTGGAGGATTGTTACTTGTAACAACAAACAATGTGCTGGAGGAACTCAGTAGGTCAGGCAGCATCTGTGGGAGGAAAGAAACTGTCAACATTTCAGGTTGAAACCCTGTGTCAGGACTGAGAGTGGAGCAGCGACCTTTTCCTCCCACAGATGTTGCACTACCCGCTGAGTTCCTCCAGCACATTGTTGCTCCAGATTCCAGCATCTGCAGTCTCTTGTGTCTACGTTGTCATTTGTAAGTTCTGTGCATAAATCTCAGTCACATGCAGCAGTGGGGTCACCGAGTTTGATTAATGGGGATCTACACAGTCATCTCTAGCTGGCTTCTGGATCAGCACCAAATAGAGCTTAAATCTTCAGAGGTTCAGACTAAATACCAGGTGAGCTTTGTTGTATGTTAATGATGGGAAGAAACGCCTACTCTTCACACCTACCTTTTTGTCAGGATGGAGTTGCAGAAAGACGAGGCTTCAAAGACCTTCTCCTGGCACCTTTCCACTAACATAGTGTTATCAGAGGCCACCACCTGAGTCTGTCGAACCTGATATTGTATCTGGGCCCCATCTTAACCCTCAGCTTTTTGGCATAGAAATGGATTATACAGTACATTTTCATCCCACTGTATGTCATGAAAGTGATAGATATCATTTATGGACAAAGGCAGGGCAAAATACAACTCTGTAATAAACCACACTGTGTAGGTGTTGGGTAATGCTTCTTGGCTACTTGAAAACATTTTTAAAACAGTGGCACATGAACCACAGATTTTATGAAACTTCATTGTTTTTTCTGAAGGTTTGGACATTTTCTATTTTATTTCATGCAGCACTTATTCGGGAAATGATGGCCAATAAAAGTATTGTAGTAATAGATCTTTTTCCTAGTTAAAGAACAAATCAACAACAGATTATACTTGCCTAAAATGGCCTGTTTAGGATTTTCTTTTGGTCTGCCCATTCTTTGCAACTTATCACAAGGATTCCAATGATTTTCCTAACAAGAAGATTTTTCCATATGAAACATAAACCTTTCTTTCTTGATGGAAGCCAATCAGTTATTTGACAGTTGTGCTGTTTCAGATGTTGGTTGATAATGTTATATGTTGAAGGCTGAAAGTCATTACTATTTCAGGAAAAGATGACAACTATTGATCTCCATTCAGGGATCTTGAGTGATCAGGCACAAAATTGTCTTTTCCTTGGTGTTAAACGTGACAATTGAAATTTGAAGTGTTGATAGATGTTAGTGCTGGTGAACTGCAATTTCTTCTGTACAACTTCTTCACAATGCACAACTCTGGCTGATAATAGGGTCGCCAACCTTTCCAGAATGTACAAGCAATTCTGGGAATGAAAGATCAATCTCTCAGGCACACAGCCTGCCAAGTGGTAGGAATTAAAGCTCTGTCTGCAGCTGCTTGCTTGCTTCAACTTTACTCCAACCTGCACTCCCACCAAGACTCAAACCCCTGCACAGTAACATACTGACAGAATGGCAGCCCTGGCTTTACTCAGTCTGAGTAAGGAGGGAAATGTGAACTCAAACCCAAATATCTCTCCACTGGATCAGTGATACAATTATGGAAGTGTGTAATAGTTCAACTTCAATATCAGTCACAGAAACCCTGCTATTCTCAGAGTTCAGAGATCCAGAACAAAAGATCGGGCCCCACTAGTATCAGGTGCTCAATTGTGTTTCTGCAATGAGCGAGCTTCAACACTTTAGAACAAAGCCAAGTACTGTACCTGAGGTTCAGGAACCTCAGAATTAGGTGCATATGATGGGCTGCAATTGAGCTGCAGTAATTTACTTATCCAGACTTTAAACAGCAAAGTTATTCAGGTAAGTTGTAGTATGTTTTTAGTGAGTGATTTCTGGTGAAGTGATTTCAGTTGTGTGACTGTTAGGTGCTAGATTCCTGGTGCTTCTATCTGAATATCAGCTAAAGGAATTAGGAGAAGCTAAGAGGTAGTTTTAAAGAAGTACCAGAAGCAAAGGACCTTGTGCACAAATCATGAAGTTTGGCAGGATAGGTTAACAAAATAATGGATAAAACCTGAGGTATCTAGAATTTAAAGCCAGTAATTTACAGAGGCTTAAACCTCTATACAGCATCACTCAGGCCCCAAGAGTCTTGCATCCAATTCTGGACATGGTACTTTCGCAAAGACATAATGGCTTGAAGATTGCATGGAAAAGATTACAATGGTTCCAGAGATGAGAGACTGCATTATGCGGACAGACTGGAGAAGCTGGCTTTGATCTCTGGAGCAAAGATTGCTGAGGAGAGATTTGCTCAAAGTATTTAAAACTATGATGGATTTTGATAGAGTAAGTAAAACAAAATTGCTTCCAGCGGCTGAAAGGTCACAACCAGAGGGCACATATTTGAAGCAATTGACAAAATAACAGAGGCTACTTGAGGAAAGAAAACTATCTTATACCATGAGTGGTTGAGATCTGTAATGGAATGCCTGACTGTGTGGTGGGTAGAGATTCAATTGTGGTTTTCAAAATGGAATTGGATAAATGCTTGAAGGAGAAAACAAATTTCAGGGGTATGCGGAATGAGTAAATGAATGGGATTCAGCGGATTGCTCTTCTAAAGAATTGGCAGAGATTTGATGGAACAATAGGAATCATTTTGTGTTGTATTATTTTTATAATCAAGTCCCAAACCAGTCGTCAGTTGTGGCAGGGCTTACATGCTATGAAGGGCTATAAAACAAAGTGGAGCAGCATCACCGACAACAGTGCACGCCTTCCTGGTGAGCTTAATGCATTCTATGCACATTTTGAACAGAAGGGGAGCGGATTGTCAACACCCACCCTGACAGCCTCCAATGCAACGGAACCCGTGGTCACCATTGAAGACGTAAGATCAATCTTCCAGAGAGTGAATCCACGGAAAGCATCTGGCCTTTATGGTGTCCCTGGCCGTGTCCTTAGATCCTGTGCAGATCAGCTGACAGGGGTATTTGCAGACATTTTAACCTCTTCCTGCTTCAATCTGAGGTGTTCATCTGCAGTAAGGAGGCCACTATCATCCCAGTACCTAAGAAAAACAAGGTAATGTGCCTTAATGACTACTGACTGGTGGCTCTGACATCCACCATTATGAAGTGCTTCAAGAGGCTGGTCATGGCACGCAGTAACTTCGGCCTCCCAGACAACCTCAACCCACTGCAATTTGACTACCGCCAAAACAGGTCTACAGCAGACACCATCTCCCTGGCCATACAGTCAGCTCTGGAGCACCTGGACAGTAAAAACACCTACATTAGACTATTGTTTATTGACAACAGCTCTGCCTTCAATACTATAATTCCAGGTAAACTCATCTCCAAACTCCATGACCTGGGACTCAACACCTCCCTTTGCAACTGGATCCTTGACTTCCTGACCAACAGACCGCAATCAGTAAGGATAAGCAGCAACACCTCCACCATGATTATCCTCAACACTGGTGCCCCACAAGGATGCGTCCTCAGTCCCCTACCCTACTCCCTATACACTCATGACTGCATGGCCAGAATTTGCTCTAACTTCATCTAGAAGTTTGCAGATGATACCACCATAGAGGGCCACATCTCAAATAACGATGAGTCAGAGTACAGGAAGGAGATAGAGAGCCTAGTGACATGGTGTCATGACAACAACCTTTCCCTCAATGTCAGCAAAACAAAAGGGCTGGTCACTGACTTCAGAAAGGGGGGCGGTGCACATGCTCCCATCTACATAAACAGTACTGAGGTTGAGAGGGTTGAGAGCTTCAAGTTCCTGGGAGTGAACATCCTGGTCCAACCACGTAGATGCCACAGCCAAGAAAGCTCATCAGTGCCTCGACTTCCTCCAGAGGCTAAAGAAATATGGCATGTCCCCTTTGACACTCACCAACTTTTATCGATGCACCATAGAAAGCATCCTATCTGGATGCTTCACGGCTTGGTACGGCAACTGCTCTGCCCGGGACAGCAAGAAACTGCAGAGGGTTGTGGACACAGCCCAGCACATCACAGAAACCAGCCTCCCCTCCATGGACTATAGATATACTTCTCACTGCCTCTGTAAAGCAGCCAGCATGCACCTGTCTACATCAACGGTGCTGAAGTCAAGAGGGTTGAGAGTTTCAAGTTCCCGGTAGTGAACATCATCAACAGCCTGTCCTGGTCAAATCACATAGATGCCACAACCAAGAAAGCTCACCAGTGCCTCTACTTCCTCAGGAGGCTAAAGAAATTCAGTTTGTCCCCTTTGATTCTCACCAACTTTTATTGATGCACCATAGAAAGCATCCTATCTGGATGCATCACGGCTTGGTACGGCAACTGCTCTACCCAGGACCACAAGAAACTGCAGAGAGTTGTGGACACAGCCCAGCACATCATGAACACCAGCCTCCCTTCCTGGACTCTGTCTTTAGCTTTCGCTGTCTTGGTGAAGCAGCCAGCATGATCAAAGACCCCACTCACCCGGGTCATTCTCTCTTCTCTCCTCTTCCATCAGGTAGAAGATTCAGGACCCTGAAAGCACGTACCACCAGACTTAAGGACAGCTTTTACCCCACTATGATAAGACTATTGAATGGTTCCCTTATAGGATGAGATGGACTATGACCTCACGATCTACCTTGTTGTGACCTTGCACCTTAGTGCACTGCACTTTCTCTGTAGCTGTGACACTTTACTCTGTACTGTTATTGTTTTTATCTGTACTACATCAATGTACTCTGTACTAACTCAATGTAACTGCACTATGTAATGAATTGACCTGTACAATCGGCATGCAAGACAAGTTTTTCACTGTACCTCGGTACAAGTGACAGTAATAAACCAATGCCAATGCCAATAATCAAAGACCCCACCCAGCCCGGACATTCTCTTTTCTCCCCTCTCCCATCAGGCAGAAGATACAAAAGCCTGAAAGCACGTACCACCAGGCTCAAGGACACTTTCTGCCCTGCTGTTATAAGCCGATTGAACGGTTGGTTGCCTGGTATGATAAGATGGACTTTTGACCTCACAATCTACCATGTTAGGACCTTGCACCTTATTGTCTACCTGTACACACTTTCTCTGTAGCTGCGACTCTTCATTCTGCATTCTGTATTGCCTTACTTTGTACTACCTCCATGTACTGTGTAATGAATTGATCTGTTTGACTGGTATGCAAGACAAGTTTTTCACTGTACCTCAGTACAAGTGACAATAATAGACCAATTCCAATTAATACATCTTTTCCATCACTATCTCAGAATAATAAGTCCCTTATTGGCCCCATGCCTCAAAACATATTCTTCCTATGCCTGTTCTAACTTCTCCTGAGTGCTTAAGTTGGAGGCTTAGAAATTCTACAGTGTTGAGAAAGGCATGAAAAAGGAGGGCAATATAAGTATCTTGTGGATGTCTCATGCAAGCCCCTTCAATGACAATGTCTAAGGCATTGCGGAGCCAGTGAAGGAAGTCAGGTAACATGAATTTCATAGGTGAGAGCAGGAACAGAAGATTGGGCCTGGATTTGGGAAGGTGGGGAACATCATCGAAAGGGGCAATAGTGGAAGTGGGTAACAAATATCAAACATTGGGCATGAGGGGGATGGAGCTTTAGAAGTCTGGGGCCAGATGTATGATCAGGTGCTTATGCAGTCAGGCAGATTGGGAATCAGGCACAGAGGCAGACGATGGACATGCCATCGAGCTGGAGACTGGAGAGGCGGGGTCAGATATTCCAGCAGGGGCCAAATAATCTCAGCAGAAAGTTGGGTTGTAGGAGCAACCACCAAGAAAAATACTTAAAGGAGTGGACTATGACCTCACAATCTACAGTGGATGCCTTGAACCCCAGTTATTGTCTTGCAGGTAAGCTTTTTTCCCCAAGTTAAATCCTGTGAGTGGTCCACGCTGTTTGTGGCCCTCAAGTGCAGAAGACAACTTAGTTTAAGCTGCATTAAAGATATCAATTGCGTGTTTTTTAAACTAGTTGCACAAAGCTGGCAATCTTCTTTCATATTATGTTATAAGGCTGCAGGGTCCCCGTTGAAGGTGTAGAAATGCACAATGCCTGCACAATGGACCCAATCACATTTTAACAGTCAGATTTTAGATATATTCAGCAGCACATCCGCTAAAGCATTACAGTATTCATAGGCATTTCTAACCCAGGAACCAATGGATTCTGCAGGTGTTTCTATGGACCTTTTCTTACTTGTTGCCAGACTCAACTAAAGTTTAATGCAGGAACTTTTCACTATCCTCAAAACTTAACCCTGCTTCCTTATTTCATAAAAGTTAATTTAGTAACTAGGGAATGGCGATCATTACAGAATGAATGGCTGAGAGGGTCTTAATTTTGGTTTGAAGCCTTGGAGAGGGTCACCTTCGTCTTCGATCACAATGACTTGAATCCAGCTGGCTGGGGCTTGAACAACCAACTGCTGTTCTCACTCATTGTATCAGCCTGCCAGGCTGCAGGGAGGAGGATTGACTTGATTAACAATACACTGCCATGGTCTTGTGAATAATTCATTATGAATCTGAATTTAATTCAAACTAGCATACATTTCACCAATTGCTCCTGCTCCACAGATACAATATTTGATGTATCAGCATACATTATCCAGCACAATTAGCTCTGGGTAGAGTTTGCCAAGGCTTGGAAGAAATGACTTTGAATTTGCCCATGCTGCCGACCTCTTGCATGGCTTACAGGGGCATTCTGTAAGTTGCTGAGCTCTCACATCCAGCTTCTTAGCTTTCATGCCGCCCATAATTGGTGTATCTAACATGGTCCCATTCATTTAAGTAGGATCATCAACCTTCATTTAAACAAAAAGTGTAAGTAGGCATTTTTGTTTCAATGTATATTTATGTTTTTAATTAATTAACAGTACTTTAATGTGTTTTAATAAATTTATCATTTTTTAATCTTTTTAATGATTTATATATTTATTCTAAATGATTTTCATTATTCTTTTTAAACATTTTTTCAATGGTTTCTAAAAGTCTTTGAGAATCAGAGAAATTTGGAAACAGTGAAAAGGACTTCTGACAGCACGAGCTGACATAAGATGATCAGGGCAATCCAGGACAGTGTTGCCCCTCACACCATGCCACCAATGAACCAAGGCTGCAGTGATACCAGGGGATCTTAGGAGCCAGAGAACCACAAAAGACTAGTGGACCACAAGGATAGAGCAGAGTGGTAATTGCATTGTGTAGGTCAGGTCAGGCACAACCTGAACCAGGATTACCATTGGTTGAGATGTTCACCATTGATAGAGGATATTTGGTAAGAATTTCTGTACTGTTTGATTATCTTATTAAACAGCATTCCAGAGAAGAACCTCGATAATATAGAAAATAATGATATAAACATAACCATGGATTCGGCATGACAACTGGCATGAGATGTTGCTACTTAAGGAAGTTGCAAGAAGTAACCATGAAAAAGGGAATGAGTTCTTCAGATTGACCAGTGATGAGGGCAGGTGGTGTGTGAGTGGCAGATATACTTGTGTGCCAAAAAATTTGAGAAGTTGCAGTAGTTTGCTCTGTAGGTGCCTCTGAGCTGAAATGGTATCAACAGACCTCCAGAATAGATGGGAAACAGGGCAATGCCCCTGTGAGTCAAAAGAAGAAGGTGATACTATTACAATGACATGTGAAGGCCACAGAAGGGGTCATTCATTGGGTTTATCATTGTTGGGCCATAGACTGTAGAAAAGTCAAATTTGGTTTTCATTATAACGTAATTGAAAGGATGAATAATTGAATAGATTGATGTTTAGTTATATTTATAATTGTTGATTGTTTACATGTTTGTAGATATTCAGTTAATTGTATAACTTTACATTGTGTATAAAGTTTTAATTGAAAACATTAATATGTATAGATAATTATTATGTGTGTTACCATTTTTAAAGTAAAAGCAGAGTAATATATTGGATTTACATAAACTTTAAAAACTATGCATGCAATTTGGTATGACTTCACCATCACCACCATCACCATCAAGATCCTTGAGTCATTGGCCTTAGTAAATAGTGATATTGTAGCCATACGCAACACGCTACTGAAGGCCTGTTCCGACCTGTTTGTGCAAACTGTGCCAGACGAATCTGTCTGCTACCAGCTCGATGGACGCCCGGATGGACGGGTGGGCCAGGTCGTGCAGCGTGTCGAACACCTGGCACCTCCGTGCTGTTGGTACCACGGGTCGGGGTTTGCCAGTAGACACAGGAGTCAATCCGCTGCCAGGCCGATGGGGACGTCCTCCAAATGGAGCCCCGAAACGGCGGTGCGGTAAGCCGGGGTCTCGATGTCCAACCGTTGCGCTTCTGCCAGTGCTGCGTAGTCTATTCCTGAGGATGATATGCCTGCTGAGTGGAGGCAGGGGCGAGACAGTGTGTCAGCGACGACGTTGTTCTTCCCTGTGATGTGGCGGACGTCCGTGGTGAATTCTGAAATAAAGGACAGGTGCCTCTGCTGCTGAGCCAATCATGGGTCCAATACCTTGGCCAGTGCGAAGGTGAGGGGTTTGTGGTCCATATACACAGTGAACTCCCTTCATTCAAGGAAGTACTGGAAAGGCTGGACAGCCAGGTAGAGCGCTAGCAACTCTCTGTCGAAAGCGCTGTACTTCACCTCTGGTGGCCGTAGGTGCCAGCTGAAGAAAGTGAGTGGTCGCCACTGGCCCTCGACGAGCTGCTCCAGGACTCCGCCGACTGCCATGTCGGAAGCGTCGACTGTCAGTGCTATGGGTACATCGACTCTTGGGTGCACGAGGAGGGCCGCCTTTGCCAGCGCCTCCTTGGCCTGCTCGAACGCTTCTGTGGACTCTGCGTCCCATGCCACCTCTTTGGCCCTGCTGGCCATCAGGCTGAACAAGGGTCTCATGACGCGTGCTGCCGCCGGCACGAACCGATGATAAAAGTTGACCATCCCTATGAACTCCTGCAGGCCCTTGACCGTGCTGGGCTTGGGAAACTGGCGGATGGCTGGACCTTGTCCAGTAGGGGAACTGCACCATGTCGGTTGACTCTGTGGCCCGAGAAGTCGATCTCTGCCAGCCCGAACTGGCACTTTGCCAGATTGATTGCTAGTCCATGGTCGCTCAGGCATTGGCAGAGCTGGCGCAAAGGTGCCACATGCTCTTGGTGCAAACTGCTGGCTACCAGGATATCATCCAAGTAAATGAAAACGAAATCCAGGCCACGTCCCACCATGAGCCTTTGGAAAGTTTGGGCTGCATTCTTGAGACCAAAAGGCATCCTCAGGAATTCAAACAAGCCAAACGGGGTGATGAGGGCTGTCTTGGGCATGGCGTCGGGGTGCACTGGGATCTGATGGTATCCCCTGATCAGGTCAATTTTTGAGAAGATGGTCGCTGTGTGCAGGTTCGCCGTGAAGTCCTGGATTTGGGGTACCGGGTATCTGTCAGTGGTTGTGGCGTCATTGAGCCTTCTGTAGTCTCCGCAGCGCCTCCATCCTCCTGTGGACTTGGGCACCATGTGCAGCAGGGATGCCCATGGGCTGTCTGAGCGGCGTACGATTCCCATCTCTTCCATCTTATGGAACTCCTCCTTAGCGAGGTGGAGCTTGTTGGGTGGGAGGCTGCGAGCTTGGGCATGCAGTGGCAGCCCTTGTGTGGGGATGTGGTGCTGCATGCCATGCTTGGGGTCAGCTGTGGAGAACTGGGGGGTGACTATGGAGGGGAATTCCGCCAACACCCTGGCAAATTTGTTATCCAAGAGGGTCACGGAATCCAGCTGGAGGGCCGGTAGCTTGGCTTCTCCAAGCTGGAAAGTCTGAAACGTCTCGGCGTGGACCAAACACTGGCCTTTTAGGTCAACCAGGAGGCAGTTGGCTCGTAGGAAATCTGCCCCTAGTAGTGGCTGTGACACCACTGCCAACGTGAAAGTCCAAGTGAAACGGCTGGACCCAAAACGCAGTGAGATAGTTCGCGGGCCGTATGTCCGAATACTGGTGGCATTTGCAGCGGTGAATTCTGGGCCTGGGACCGCGTTACGAGTGTCCATGTTCGAGGGAGGAAGTATGTTGACTTCGGCCCCGGTGTCTACCAGGAAGCGCTGCCCGGAGTGTTGGTCCCAGAGGTACAGGCGGCTCTCTCGGTGGCCAGCCATCGTAGCCATTAGCGACAGCTGGCCCCGGCGTTTCCCGGAAAAGCACATGGTGGACGGCAGTGGCGTGCGCCTGAACCCCATCTCTGGTGATAGAAACACCATTGTTCCGAACTTTCGTTTTTTTCCCCCGTGGGTCTTGATGGCTTCGGTTGCGGGGCCTGGGCTTTGGGGCGCGCGCTTGTGGCTAGGCCAATGGAGGCTGCTCCACTTTGCTTACTCTGCCAAAGGACATCTGCTTTAGCCGCGACCCTGTGTAGGTCGCTGAAATTCTCACTCACGAGAAGGAGGCGAATGTCCTCTGGCATTTGCTCGAGGAACAACTGTTCAAATAAAAGGCACGGCTTATGGCCGTCCATGAGCGCCAGCATATCATTCATGAGCCCGGATGGCATGCGGTCGCCCAGACCATCCATGTGTAGGAGCCGTGTGGCCCGCTTGCGGCGGGAAGAGTCCGAAGGTATGGATCAGGAGCGTCTTAAGCTTAGTGTACCTGTCGTCTGTTGGTGGCTGGTGTAGGAAGTCGATGATCCGGCCTGCCATGTCCTGGTCGAGCGTGCTGACCATGTAGTAGTACCGCGTGGTGTCGGCTGTAATGTCTCTGATATTGAACTGGGCCTCAGCCTGCTCGAACCAAACGTGGGGCTGAGTGGCCCAGAAAGTCGGGAGCTTCAGAGAGACCGTGCTGTGCAAGTTGCTCGAACTCATGGCTGGTCGCTGAGTCGCCGGATCCAGATGCCGTCTCGTCACGTTGAGGTCACCAATGTAGCCGTACGCAACACGCTACTTCAGGAACACACGGAGGCAGAGAGTGCTGAACTCAAAAACCCTTTACTGATTCAAAATCACGCGCTTCAATCTCCCATCCCATGGGCCCCCTGCGACCCGCGGGGTGGACCTGACGTCCGACTGTCCCCGGAGGGTCCGCCCCGAGCGGGTAGTTCCAAACGCACTACCGCATGTCTGCCCACGGCTCCCGATGGCGGTTCGAGTCCCGCGTGTGTGGGCTGCCACAATATAAAACAATTTAAGGGTACTACAATAAGGTTGGGGTAAGAAAAAAATCTGTTAAAATTATTCAGGCTAGAGAGCTTACAACATTGTTTACCATCGCAGATTGTAAACAACTATGAGGAGAGAACGGGTAGCCCGCTGCTAATGCTAGCAGCTACTGAGATTTCACAATTTACACCTGTAGTTTACACCTGTGCCCTTGAAGAAATCAGCAGGCAACAGTTTGATTGCCAAAGGTCACACATGAAAGGCATCAGAGAACTGCAACATCAAATACCATGATTCCAGTCTTCCCTTGCCTTAAGTATGGTTGACTCCGAATGTCAGGATATGCAATTCAGAGCCTGTGCATGTAATTATATTGCTACTGGACCTGCCAAAACCTCAGTGGCCCGCAGATAGCTTCTCAGTTCTTGGAACTCACCTCAGCTATTTGGAAGTTTGCATGTTGCTCCACAGCTGGTACAGGAGAGAATGATACACAGTCCTGCAGCAAGTTTTACAGCTGGGTAGAGCGACACTTGGAGACTATTTCATCTGAACTAAAACAGTGTTGAAGCCCTTACAGAGAGAGTAATCAGAGCACTGGGCAAATGCTTGCACCAATCTGATAAGGGTTGGTTGTTATCCTTACTCCTAGTTTATTCATTTACTCTTTTACTATCCCTTGTCCATCAAACATTTTGTTCTTGGTCTCAAACTATCATTTATTACATTCTGTTATTCTCTTAAAGAAGTACTCATTTCAGGTAAATTGTGGACTTCTATTCCAGCAGGTTTAATTGTATTTTCTTTTTCCACTCCCAAACCTAATATCTTATTACCTCTCTCCAAAACGGTATAAGTGCTTGCCCGATGTTCTGGTTATTCTTTCCGCATGGGATTCATTATCACTTTCTTAATTGTAGCCAAATTCTATAAACTCATTCCAAGAATATATGTCGTGCCTTCCTGTACCAGTTTTGGAGCAATGCAGATTGCAATAACTGCTGTGTCCCCATCCTATCTGGTGTCTGGTAATGAAAGCAATTGGGGAAAAAAAACACAATAGCAACTTGCAATTATAAATGTCATTATCCTTAAAAATATGTTTTTCAAGATATTTCATTGAGAGCTAATGCAAAGAACAGAGGAAAGCAAAAGAGAGAGAAATTAGGAAGGTCAACTTTGAAGATTCCTTTGAAGAGGATGGAGGAGGGGAGGCAGAAACATTTAGCAATGAAGTTATTGAGTGTAGGATTTAGTTATTAAAGATACAGCCTACAACATTGGTAGAAAGTTGGGGAAGTTGGGAGTGTGGCTTACAAGAGGCAGTTCAACGTTTGGGTAGGCTCTGTAATGACACTGGGGCTGCAGCCATATAAAGACCATGGCTATGTAAGCACTCAACTACAAGGATAGGAATTTTAATTCTGAAACTCTTGGGGGACTGGGAATCAAATCAGGGCAAGTATAAAAGAGGTAAAGCTTGAAGGAATGCAGAGTTTTGGCCAGGAGGGCACTGGAAGGTCAAAGGATCATGAATGAACGTTTCAGCAGCAGCTGAGCTGAAAATGGGTGCAGCCGTGGAATGTTATAGGGTCATAGGGAATCACAGAGCAATAAAGCATGGAGAAAGGCCCTGCAGCTACCAAGTCTGCACCAATCATCAAGTTATGAAGGTAGAATAAGGTAATCTTTGTGATGGAAAGGATTTGGGATCAGAACGTCCACTCCAGATTATATAGGACAGAGGTTGAAAATAATGTGGTTCAGCCTGAGATTAATGGAGCTGCTTCCTCACAGCTCCAGCCAGCCGGCTTCAGTCATGACCTCGGTGATGTCCGAGTGGAGTTTGCATGTTCTCCCTGTGACCACATAAGTTTCCTCTGGATGCACCAGTTTCCTCCCACATCCCAAAGACATGTATGCTGGTAGGTTAATTGGTCACTATGTATTGCCCCAAGTGTGTAGGTGAGTGGCAGAATCTAGAGGGGTTGATGGACTGTGGGGAGAATAAAATGAGATTAGTGTAGGATTAGTGCAAATTTGTGCCTGATGGTCAGTGTGGTCATGTTGGGCTGGAGGGCTAGTTTCTATGCTATGTCTCTCTATGATTCTTTGACTGTGGTCGGAGACAGAGACTGAGCGGTTAGGAATATGCAGAATTTGTGGAATGGCTGAAAATGATGGCTGCTCTGCTCCCAACCTTCCTCATGCTTGGCTTGAAGACATACTGGTTGTCAGACTAAAAGCCAGTGAAGAGCTCAAGGGAGCTATCTTTCACTATAGGCTGCATTTGAACCCAGCTTCCAGAGTTGCAAGGTGAACGTCTGAATCTTCACCATAAGCAAAACCCAAAATCAGAAGTTTGAATGTAAAGGAATCCCCACTGCTGAAAATGTAAAAGTTTTAGGAACCCTCCAGATAAGAAGCATCCATCAATGTATAGAATCCATGCTGCTACCGGCAGTGTCAGCATTCCCTTCTGGCAGGGAAATCATGATCAGCCTTTGATGGTTTTACTCCACTCTGCCCCCTGCTGTTACAACAAGCTGTGATAATTCATCACAAGAAATACAGAATTGTTGAGTATTAACAGTCAAGATAGAAATGTTCAAGATGTGTAATCAATAAGAATGCATTAACAGTGTTTGGATTGAAAAGAAAGCCACCAGGCTACTTCAGCTCACAACATGAGTTACAGAGGAAATGTGCACAAATAACATTTAAAGTAAAACACAATTTCTAAGACGGAATATCCTTCGTTCTTTTTAAAGTATCAAAAAAAAACAAGGATTAATGTTCTCTAAACAGGAACTGTTCTCCACCAGGGTAGTAAGTTATATATTTTTAAAATGTACGGTTTACTTGCATTTTCTCACCACAATTTATAACTCATCTATTGTTGCCAATGAAAGATATTAAATAATAAAATGTGATCATTTTGGTTCATTTTGTAAATTAATTATCCTCAAAGGAAATTTTTTTTAGCTTCCCTTTGAAACAACTTCTATATTGCATGTTATATGTCATACTATACTATTTCAATTTTGCTGTTTATGTTATATTTCAAGAATATACATCATATTTTGTAACAAGTAATGGAAATCATAATTTCATATATGGTCTTTATAAACTTTGGACATAATTACATGCAACCATCCAAAATACAATTGTCAACATTATTAAGAGTTAATAATTCATTGTTTTCCTCTAGATTCATTTGTTATTGTCCTCAAACAATGGATCAGCATCCATACAAGAAAATAAATCATTATTTAGGTTGGCTTACGGGAAGATATGATTTACAATGCAATGTCTTGAAGACAGCATTTGCCAGATCTGTTAATTGCACTTTGTATATGATTTACCGAAATGCAATAGGACCAGTGCATAAATACTGCAATGACTAAAGGTCAGAGCAGGGGCTCTGTGGTAAGTGACTCACCTCTTGACTGCTTATTGGCATTCCTCCAACAATAAGAACCAAGTCTCATTGTGTTGGAAAACTCCCTACTTGCCTGTTCCTACATAACCTAAGTCACCTGACAACCTCCAAGACAAAACATCAGTTCTTACATATTAAACTCCACTTCATTCATGAATGAGCCAGCATGGCTGCAACATGCACCACTAATATGATGCAAAGCAGCAACTCAATTAAGTTTTCATGACAGTATTTCCCGAACCTTAAGCATGTATTGTCGAGGAGCACCAGCCACATAAAACTCCACATTTCCCCTCCAAGTCATGCACCCTCCAAGTCTGACTCAGATCTGTACCTTTGTTCTATCATTGTCACTGGAGCTAAGTCCCAGATCTTCCCAACTGACTGCACTGTGCAAATACCTTCACCTTTAGGACTGCCCTGGTTCAAGAAGGCTGCAATTAGGAATGAACAATAAATGACAGCCTTGATTGCCGTGCCCCAGACTCCATGAATTATAAAAATATCTACTTTGTTTGTCCTTTTAGTTTCTTAAACTGCCTATGAGATGAGCAGGTCAACAAAGAGCCACTGACAGCCACTGCAGTACAATTATTACTAAAATACTCAGCCTCTTTGCCTGTGTGTGTGCACCCCCATCTAAACAGAAATAAATTGTCTGTGCCAGCCCTTTGTTGCTTTTGCTGCCCTAATCTGCCTGTTTAACTGCAATGCAAATCACATGAAAAGCACATAACCACAGTAGATTACTGTATTGATTCCTCTATAATCAGTGAGCATACATGTGACTTGATATCAAGAAAAATCAACAAGTATTTAAAGTAAAATAATCACCAAATATTCACGATAGTGGCATATCTGGACTTATTTGTTGTTGCCTTGCAAAGGCACAACTAAGAATTCCCCACAAAAATATAAATAGCTAACCCAGATCATGTGACCTCACCCATCACTGCTCAGGAAGCCGCATATCTTATTCTTCCCATTGATTGTTCTTTGCAACATCATTTACATTTATTTCTCTCAGCAATTTGGAAGAATGATAAGCCAACAATTTCACTAAATCACTGATTTGAAATGTTAATGATGTTGTGTGGGATTCTTTAAAATTCAGAATTAAACCAGAGTGATTTTAACTGGTAGAAACACAGAGAGAGTTAAAATTAAAAAACACCAATTTCCCGTTCTTGCATTGCTCTCAATCATTATTACAGCAAGGATTTTTATGGTTGATTAACAAATCTGCCTGAATCATGTGGGAGTTTTACAGATCCATGTAAATTGGGGTCATGTGATGTACAAAAGCCCTTAATGAAATTCAAGTGGCCTACACGATAGAGTCTGCATAATGGACATTGCTCTCAGTAAAACATGGCAGGCTGGAGAAAATGGAATGGAATCTAGCTGTTAAAATTGTTATTTTTTGTGAGACCGTGAGATACAGAAATGGCCCTCTGAGCTCCATTAGAATCACTACTTGAAGGCGAGCCTTCTCTCTCAGTCTTAATGATTGCTCTCTGCCAAGATTTGGCTTTCTTCCAGCCAGGATGCTCCCTTGGAACACTTCTGCTGGATATATATTAGTCAGATCTGACCTTTAATATGGATCGTGTCTCCCACCACAGGTACATGGTGACTAGACTGTGTGCTCCTCTGTTAGCCAGTGCAAAGCTAAAATGTCCTCTGTTCTCTTCTACCTTTTAGGAAACTTTTATTATTCTGATATTACAAACCAGGAGATCAACCTGCATGAGCCAGTTTAAGTTGGGTGTCAATTTTTCTTCCATCTCTCCCTCTGGTGACCCTCCAAACTTGGTTCTTCCAACTAAAGACTGATCAACCTGGAAACTCCCAACAACTATGTCAGGATTTTACTACTGATGTTTCCGAAAGATGTGAGACAAAAGTGGAGAAAAACAGTTTTTCAAGAAGTTGTTTTTACAGTCCACCAATTCACCTTATGCAGATTGAGTTAAGTTACTGCAGTAAATCCCAATGACTCATTTTTTGCCCTGGGCTCTAACTATATTATTGCAACTATGTGATTAGTTGTAGGAATTGCAAGAAATTATCCTGAAGTTGATTCCATGTTGAGGAGACCGGTTGTGTGCTTTCATTGTAGTTTGGCATCACTTGTTGACATAGCAACCTCTTTGCTAGCTGAAATTCAGCTGAGACTGATTCATGATTCTAGCTTCATGAAGCCTGCACTGTTTTATACTGGAGATATTGAATTCTGAGTGGGGAGTGTTCGCAAACCTTGCAGAGAAGAACAAGTACATGGAACAGCATAGATTATTGACATTTAGAGTGAGGCACTACAGAAGGTATCTCTACCCTCTATCCAAATGTCCACTTGCTAGGGCCTACGGACCAAGAAAAGTTCAGTTAGATTTTTCTGACCATTGCTATCTCTTAAAGTTCTGCTTCCTTCTAAAGTTTATGTAGGAAAATGTCAAATACTGATTCAAGACATACCTACTAAAGGCTTTAGGCAAAGAAACCAGCACTCTCTTGAAGGAAAGGGACATTAAGCCAGATTGAGGGTATTTAAGATACTCGGTAACATGATACTTGTGGAAGGGGATCGGACCCAGTCAGATGTCCAAGCCAAATCAACAAACATCTGGCAAGGGTGTCCCAAAGACCAACCCAGCTGGAGGGAAGTTCAGGGCAGAATTCAGTCATAGGAGAATGAGAGAGGAGCAGCCTTGTCCTGGTGATTTTCATAGTACCCAGAGGTACGGTCCTCTCCTGATGTTCTCACGAAAGCAGTTTTAGTACGTACAACTGGATCCTACTAGACAGCTTCAGGCCACCATAGTCATACACAATCTCATCATCGCATCAAAAGAATAACCATTCACAAAGACTACATTATACTGATCTATAACACAATCTCTTCCCTGTGGAACCAGAGAAACAGAACGAGAGAGTGAAATCCATCTTCACAAACCGCCAGCATTCACACAAGTTGAAGACGAGCAGCAATCTTTCATATGGTTGAATTTTATAAACAGGGAAGATTTATTCAACTAATGTGCAGGTAGCGAATGATGTCAAATGGAACATGCTGCCGGGGAGGTTGTGGAAGCAGATACAACAGTAAAATTTATGAGGCATTTATTCAGGCACAGTAACAGGCAGGGGATGGAGGGATATAGTCCATGTGCAGGCAGATGGGATTAGTTTAAATTGGCATCATGGTTGGCACAAACACTGTGGGCTGAAGGGCCTGTTCCTGCACTATACTGTTCTATGTTCTATGGTTTATGTTTAATCAATGATATTTGCATATATTCAGCAAACTACCACAATATCACACACAATCCCTCATTCTACCCCTCAGGACTCAGAGTCACATACTAGCATGGTTAATTAATGATTGAAACTGTTCCTGCCAACCATGGCTTATGGAGTCATAAGGTCATACAACACAGGTGCTTCAGCCCACTGAGTCCACACTGCTCATCAAGCATCCATTAACATGAATCCTTTCTTTATTCTTGCCACATTTCTATCAGCTCCTCTCAGATTCTACCGCTCACCAACATACTTGGAGCAACTTACAGCAGCCAATTAACCTACCAACCTGGACATGTTTTGGATGTATGCAGGAGCACCCATGACAAACCCACATGGTTACAGGAAGAAGATGCAAGCTCTCTACAGAGGCACTGGAGGTCAGGGTTGAGTGTAGGCTGGCGAAGCTGTGAAGCAACAGCTCTACTAGCTGCTCCACTGTGCTCCTCTTGTTTTCAGTAAGGTATTTTCAGGTCTGGGTAAATCTAAGAGAGCCATTCCATAGGACCATAGAACAATACAGCACACTACAGGCCCTTCCGCCCACCATGTTGTGCTGACCTTTAAACCACACCTAAGACTATCTAACCCCTTCCTCCCACATATCCCCCTATTTTGAATTCTTCAATATGCTTTATCTAACAATCTCTTGAACTTGACCAATGTACCTGCCTCCACCACTACCACTACCCCAGGCAGTGCATTCCATGCACCAACCACTCTCTGGGTGAAAAACCTTCCTCTGATATCTCCCTTGAACTTCCTACCCATTACTTTAAAGCCATGCACTCTTGTATTGAGCATTGGCGCCCTGGGAAAGAGGTGCTGGCTGTCTACTCTATCTATTCCTCTTAATATTTTGTATACCTCTATCACGTCTCCCCTCATCCTCCTTCTCTCCAAAGAGTAAAGCCCTAGCTCCCTTAGTCTCTCCTCATAATCCATACTCTCCAAACCAGGCAGCATCCTGGTAAATCTCCTCTGCACCCTTTCCAACGCTTCCACATCCTTCCTATAATGAGGCAACCAGAACTGGACACAGTACTCCAAGTGTGGTCTAACCAGAGTTTTGTATAGCTGCATCATTACTTCGCGGCTCTTAAACTCAATCCTACGACTTATGAAAGCTAACATTCCATAAGCTTTCTTAACTACCCTATCCACCTGTGTGGCAACTTTCAGTGATCTGTGGATATGAACACCCAGATCCCTCTGCTCCTCCACACTGCCCAGAATCCTGCCATTAACCTTGTTCTCCGCCTTGGAGTTTGTCCTTCCAAAGTGTACCACCTCACACTTCTCCGGATTGAACTCCATCTGCCACTTATCAGCCCAGCTCTGCATCCTATCAATATCCCTCTGCAATCTTCGACAGTCCTCCACACTATCCACAAAACCACCGACCTTTGTGTCAGCTGTAAACTTGCTAACCCACCCTTCTACCCCCTCATCCAAGTCATTAATAAATATCACGAAAAGTAGAGGTCCCAGAACCAATCCTTGTGGGACACCACTAGTCACAGCCCTCCAATCTGAATGCATTCCCTCCACCACAACCCTCTTGCTTTCTATAGGCAAGCCAATTCTGAATCCACATGGCCAAGCCTCCCTGGATCTCATGCCCTCTGACTTTCTGAAGAAGCCTACCATTTGGAACCTTGTCAAACACCTTACTAAAATCCATGTAGACCACATCTACTGCACTACCCTCATCAATCTGCCTGGTCACCTCCTCAAAGAATCCTATCAGTCTTGTGAGACATGATCTTCCCTTCACAAAGCCATGCTGGCTATCCCTGATCAGTCCATGATTCTCTAAATGCTCATAGATCCTATCTCTAAGAATCTTTTCCAACAGCTTGCCCACCACAGACATAAGGCTCACTGGTCTGTAATTCCCTGGACTATCCCTACTATCTTTTTTGAATAAGGGGACAACATTTGCCACCCTCCAATCCTCTGGTACCATTCCCGTGGACAACGAGGACTCAAAGATCCTAGCCAATCGTTCAGCAATCTCATCCCTCACCTCGCAGAGCAGCCTGGGGAATCTTCCGTCAGGCTCCGGGGACTTACCTGTCCTAATATTTTCTAACAGCTCCAACACGTCCTCTCTCTTGATATATACATACTCTAGAACATTACCCTTACCAACGCTGTCCTCAGTGTCATCAAGATGCCTCTCCTTGGTGAATACTGAAGAGAAGTATTCATTGAGAACCTCACCCACTTCCACAGCTTCCAGGCACATCTTCCCACCTTTGTCTCTAATCGGTCCTACCTTTACTCTCGTCATCCTTCTGCTCTTCACATACATGAAAAAAGCCTTGGAATTTTCCTTAACCCTACTCACCAAAGCCTTTTCATGTACCCTTCTTGCTCTCCTCAGCCTCTTCTTAAGTTCTTTCCTTGCTACCCTATATTCTTCATGAGCCCTATCTGATCCTTGCTGCCTACACCTTATGTATGCTGCCTTCTTCCTCCTAACTAGATGTTCCACCTCTCTCGTCACCCATGGTTCCTTCACCCTGCCATTCTTTCTCTGCCTCACTGGGACAAATTTATCCCTAACATCCTGCAAGAGATCCCTGAACAACGACCACATCCCCATAGTACATTCCCCTTCAAAAATGTCATCCCAATTTATTCTCGCAAGTTCTAGCCTTATAGCTTCATAATTTGCCCTTCCCCAATTAAATATCTTCCTGTCCTCTCTGCTCCTATCCTTGTCCATGACAATGCAAAAGGTTAGGGAGCGGTGGTCACTGTCCCGCAAATGCTCACCCCCCGAGAGATCTGTCACCTGACCTGGTTCATTACCTAATACTAGATCTAATATGGCATTCCCTCTAGTCGGCCCTGACCAGTCCCTGACCAGTATCGCCACCCCTCCTCCCCCCCCTCCCTATCCCTTTTAAAACACTGAAAACCAGGAATAGTCAATATCCATTCCTGTCCTGGTGACAGCCAAGTCTCTGCAAGAGCCATAATATCATAGTCCCATGTACTTATCCAAGCTCTCAGTTCATCACCTTTATTCCTGATACTTCTTGCATTTAAGTAAATGCACTTTAGCCTATCGTCCTTTCTACTTTTATACCCTGTGCTCTGCTTCTCCTTCCTCAAAGCCTCTCTACATGTTAGATCTGACTTTTCCACATCCTCTTCTTCCTCTGACATACCCCTCTGGTTCCCATCTCCCTCGCAAACTAGTTTAAACCCTCCCGAACCACGTTAGCAAACCTGCCTGCAAGGATATTGGTCCCCCTCGGGTTCAGGTGTAACCCGTCCTCTCTGTACAGGTCCCACCTTCCCCAGAAGAGATCCCAATGATCCAAAAATCTAAACCCTTCCCTCCTGCACCAACTTCTCAGCCACGCATTCATTTGCCATCTGCTCCTATTCCTACCTTCACTATCGTGTGGCACTGGCAGCAATCCTGAGATTCCTACCCTTGAGGTCCTGTTCTTCAGCCTTCTGCCTAGCTCCCTAAACTCACTTTTCAGGACCTCATCCCTCTTCCTACCTATGGCGTTGGTACCAACATGTACCACAACTTCTGGCTGTTCTCCCTCCCGCTCAGGAGTGCTGTGGACCGATCAGAGACATCCTGGACCCTGGCACCTGGGAGGCAACATACCATCCGGGATTCATGCTCACTACCACAGAACCTTCTATCTGTTTCCCTGACTATTGAGTCCCCTATCACTACTGCCCTCCTCTTCTCCTCCCTTCCCTTCTGAGCATCAGGACCAGTCCCAGTGCCAGGGACCTGGCTACTGCTGCTTGATCCCTGCAGGTCATCTCCCTCAACAGCTTCCAAAGTGGAAAACCTGTTACTGAGGGAACAGCCTCCAGGGTCCTCTGCACTGTCTGCCTGTTCCCTTTCTTTTTCTTTTTCTCTCCCCTGACAGTCACCCTTCTATCTGCCTCCTGGACCCTAGAAGTACCTGCTCTAAGGGGGGGGGGGGGGGGGGGGTGACTGTCTCCCGATGCACAGTACCTACATAACTCTCTCCCTCCCTGATGCTTCGCAGTGTTTGAAGCTGTGACTCCAGCTCATCAATTCTGAGCCCAAGTTCCTCCAGCCTGCAGCACTTACTGCAGAAGTGGTCACCGTGCACCCCAGCAGGGTCCACTAGCTCCCACATCAAGCAGCTGCAGCACATCACCATGTCCTCCATCTGAACTATTCTTTCCCTACCTGGTTTTATTCTACTTAAAATTTATAATAACAGGTAAACCTTACCTTTACTTACCAGCTACTCACCTGCCTCGCCCCTTTACCGCCTAAGCCCGTTGAGCCAAAGCCCAATCACTCAGCTCCCTCTCACTCCGCTGCCCACTCTGAACACTGCCCACTGGTTATGGTGGTCTTTTTAAACCGTTTGCACTCTCCCGACTGACGTCACGCGCCTGCGCAGTTTCTCTCCGCTATCCCCGAACCGTTAGAAGAAAACAAACTTACCTCTTTGTAAGTCCTCGGCTGACTCCGCTCACTCGCCTCTCGCTCCCGATCGAAAATGCTGAAGATTCTCCTTTTTTTAAACCATTCAATAGATGTTAGTTAGTGACCGGAGAATCATTAAGTATACTGCCCATTATACAATATTATAACAAAAAGGTTTGTTGTCTCCAGAAGTGAAGAGTGATGGTGAAAATGAGAGGGTGAAAAGATTATCCCCTTCACAGCATGAGGAGACTTCACATGAAGGATACAGGCAGCGCAGCTTGTTGTCAGCAGAACAAACTGACAACTGAATGAATTCAATAGATTTATGGAGATTCACCAAGTCATCATAACAAACTCTTCTATCCTCATTAGGTTGCCTCTTTCAGCTCTCTCCTTATAGTGTAACCTTTTCCCCTACCTCAATCTCAAACACCATCCTCCCTCACAGCCCCCCCCCCCCCCCCCCCTGAATAATTCCAATCTTAAGTTTGGAATGATTTTATTGGTTTGATGATTACCAAGGATGGGAATCAGAAGAAAACAATTCTTCTTCTGATGCAAAAAACCTTCACAGAACCTAACCCAAATGCATCTAAATAGTAAATATCAATTTGGAAATTATTTTGGTGTGCTTGCTAAAATTATGTAATAGTTAATATTTTTCTTATTATTAGATTTATAAATAAAATTCATGTCTAACATCACTCTATTGCTACAATATTATCTTCAGAAAGAAAGGAGACTGGCATGGAGTCTGAGATTTACATTATCTGTAATTGACCTCAGAGTTTACAAGCAGAATGGATTCATTTAATTAGATCTCATTCCTTTCAGGGAATACTCGATGACTGGCTTTAACTGACAGAGGCTGGTTAGTTACTGAACATTACCAAGCTTCATTATCAGACCACTCATTTATATGTTTAACTAAAAGAATAGATTCAACAATTCAGGAATCAAATTGTTCCCCATTCAGATTCTAGGCAGAGGAGATAATGGAGCCCAGAATTAAATCTTATTCTATTGTACTCTCTGGTTAAATAATGCAAGTTTTGATTAGTCCAGTATCATCATCCATCTTCAAGTCATAATCACTTAATTCCTCCACATCGGGAAAAGAAAATTAAGACCTAGAAATGTAGTCATGGAGCTTATATTTCTTGTGTTTTAGCAAACCACCAGACTTGAGTTGCACCTACTTCCACTCCAGGTTTGTGAGTTCTTATGTGACTGATGAGGCCAATGAGGGAACTGCAGACTTTTACAGGAGGTGACTGGGGGCATGGTTTGTGAACTGGTGTGCTCCTTCCACCACATATGCAAAGCTTCTGTGTGCTCCCCTTGCATGACCTCAAGGGGCTCAATATCTCCTGAATGTTCCTTCTTCACTTTAAGCAGCCATGGGTCCGAGGTTCCCAGGAATCAATGGGGAGGTTCCACTGCCTCAAGAAAACGCTGCGCACATCCTTGAATCTGCTTTTTCTGTCCACCTGGCAACATCCTCCCTTGACAGAACTTGAAAAATGCGTCTGTTTTGGGAGTCTAGCATTGGACAGCTGAGCAATGTGGCCAACCCAACAGAACCGAATGAGATCAAGGCTTCAGTGTTGGGGTGTCAACCTGGGAGAGGACAGTAACATTGGCTCCTATTTCTATTTTCTTGTGTAGAGGCCACCTAACAGAAGCCACACGGGTTGAAGAGAGAATTAATCAAGAACCAAGAGCATGCAGCAATGATAAGACAATAATGGTAGGGATTTTAATTTTCCCACTGACTAGAATGTGTAAAGCATGTGTATAAAATACGGTTAAACAGCTAACATTATATTTTAGGGGGAGATGAACAGTATATGTGAATATTGCAACAGTGGTAAGTAAGTGAGAAGAATACACATATTTTGACTGATGAGATTTCTTGCTGTTTCCACTAACCTTGACCACAGGTGAGGCCATTACACCGGGACCAGGTGGTCAGCTGTCCAGTTACCTCCTTTGTTTCAGCCCTTGGTGGCTCCTTCGGCACCCATACATTCAGGACCTCTCTCTGGATGTCCATCTGTTGAAGCAGTGACACGGGGGTCTGCTGGCATGCCTATGCTGCCCTGTTGTTATAAGTACTCCAGCAGTGGGTGGATTCAGTGCTCACCTCCCCTTTAAGTTATGACGTCAACCAGCACTCACTAATTACAGTCATTGCATGGGACTCCGGAAATTACTCACCATTTATATGCTTGAATGAGCAAGGCATTGTGATTACTGCTTTCTCGGCACAAAGTATGTGTATGAAAACCATGGATTCTGATGGCATGCAGACTAAGAGGTACAGGCCCCCATGTCACAACCATTTTATCTGTAGCTCAATTTCTAGCCTTCCTTGTTTAAGTGTATAAAACATGTAAGTAGTACATTGTGGAGAATATTGTTTCAATGCCAGAGAACAGAGCACCCAGAAGAATTGCACTGTCCAGCTAGGAATCATAATGGTATCAGAAATGTAAAAACCTAAATCTTTGACAAAAACAACATGGGAAGTGCAATGTGTCATTTACCTGTGACAATGCAGGCTCCTCAACCAGTTGATGAAGACTGTTCATTGTCACATTGTCAGTTGTTGGGCAGCTTATTATGTCAGCAGAGGCCACAATAACATGAGTAGGGAGGACGAGAGGATAAGTTTGTGCTGCTTGATGCCAGCCCTCGCCTCTTAAAGGGAAGGTGCACTGAGATGGAAGGAGGCGGTGGGAAGCCTTGTTGAGCTGATTACAACTTGTTGACTCCCAGTACAAGATGGGAGAGTACAGGCTGTACTGGCCTTCCCATCGGTGGAGGCCGTGATGCAGCAGGTAGAGGGAAAATCTACTGTTTCCACTGGGATTCAGTAGGCCCTCTCAGCACACACTCAGAAGACACTGGGAGGAGATACTTTCAGCGGTCAAAGCCAGGACCAGAGGTGGGCAGCCAGCAATCTGAGGGCAACAGAAGAGCAGCGCTATTATTAAATCTAGGATATTTCTGTCCAGATTTTCCAATGCAAAGGTTTAATAGAAAGTTATTCTCCTAACATGTTCATCTGTTAGAGAACTATCACCACTACTCTACATGGAAGAGCAAGAGTTACAATTAGATTTTATTTTAAAGATAAATTCCTGTTTATTATTAAATTCATTTAACAATAATGATGTGCATTTACATCAGGCCTTTAATGTAAAAAAGTATCCCAAGCCGAATCAAAGCATAAAAACTCATCAAAACTGAGGGAAAGGCAGAGGTGTTCAGCGGCTTAGGAAGAAAAGTGTGGGCATAATGGAACAAAAGAAAAGCGATGCACATTGATGGCAGAGGAATCAGTTGTTTATACAATGTCATGTCATTGGAGAAGTTTTCAGAGATTGCCAAGGGGGAGAGGATGGACAAATTTAAGTGTAAAGATTAAAAATGTAAAGTTTAATTGCTGGGAACTGGGAACCAATGTAAGTCAGAGAAATGTGATCAGCAGAATGCAGCACCCTTCCTCATTTCCACAAAAGAGTCTTTACACTTTATTACCTCATTGAGGAAGTCCCAGAGAGCTTCTTAGTCAATGGATCACTTTTGAAGTGTAGTGATATAATGTAAGCAAATGTGGCAGCAAATTTTCAGATAATATGCTTCAAGTAGTATCATGGAATTGTTAATATTCACCTCAAAGATGATACTTTTTCCAATGCAGTATTGCTCTTAACTGAATTATATGTTCTAGTCCTGGAATGGGGTTTGACAAATCCATCCCACCCTGTGAGACTCAGGCATAAGAACATTATAATTTAACCAAAACAATACTTAAATAGCTGAGCCACACAATGACTTGAGAAATCAAAAATTCTTCTTTTGGCAGTTAAATGATGAATGGGTAGTTTGGAGATGGTTAAGGCTGATTAGACACCCAATAGGAGATCTACACATGGAAGCAGAGGAGTTAGCAGAGATGTAAAATACTGTATTAAAGAAGCTGTTGCTAAAATCCTAGCAAACGATGAAACAGTTGAGATACTGAATATAGTTTTAGACATGAGGTGGTGCTAGAGGTTATAAATGTTATACCTTTGTTCATAAGAGGATTTAAAGTTTAACCTTGGTGAGGAAGAGGAAGCTAGTAGAAACAGTAGTTAGGAACAAAATTTCTAGACATTTGGACAAGTATGGGTTAACAAAGGAAAGTCAGCACAGATTTGTTAGAAGTAATTGTACTTAACTAATTGACTTGGGTTTTTGATGTGTTATGAGAGAGGGTTTTTGACAGTAATGCATTTGGTATTATGTACATAGACTATCAAAAGGTGTTTGCTAAAATATCACATAATAAGCTTGTCAGCAAAACTGAAATCTATGGGGGGAAAGGAAGCAGCAGCTTGGATACAAAATAGCCAAAGGGACAGGAAACACAGCCATGGTGAACAGTTGCACTCTAGGCTGGATGATGGTATGGTGTTCCACAGGGGTTCCAGGACCACTGCTTCCTTCATGTATGTTAATGAACTAGAGTGGGGTATACAGGGCAGCATTTCAAAATGTACAACTGTTACTTAACTTGAAGGTGCAGTAAGTATTGAGGACAAGAACGAGAGACTTCAAGAGGATATATACAGGAGGTAGAATGGGAGGATACATGCAAGTAATTTCATACAGAGAACTGCGAAGTGGTAAAAGAACAATAAAGAACTTTAGTTTCGTGGATGGATTGGAGAATTTCAGAATGTTCTTCTTAAAGAAGTGAAAGCAGAGAGGTGATTTGAGCAAAGTGTTCAAAAAGAAAGTGAATAAGGAGGAAACGTTTTGCTGCTAAACTACAAGGCTCCATAAGATCTGGGGTTTACACTGACTGGATTGTGCTTCCAGAGCATCATCTTGGTCTCAACTGCTCTCCTTTGATGAAGCTATGATTCAATGCAGATTCTCACAGGTCTGACCCATGGCGTGTGCTGAATTAACTAATCTCAGTCAAGGGAATGGTAAAGATGTTGTAGTTATTTAGAGATGGGATTAGAAAAAAAATCTCACAGATCCCAAGCACTCTCTTCAGCATTGGGAATCAGCTTGGATCCGTTAATGTACTGAATAATTAGCAATTTTAGAAAACTAAATACAATGAAGCTAAATTTCAGAAGCGCAGAACACAGCTGCTGCTATATAATGCATTTAGCATAAGCAAGAGAAGATGAATTTTTACTCTGTAAAGTGATTGCAAAACATGTGACTGTGTTATGTAAAAGGACTGCCTTCTTTTCTGCTGATGATGAAAATGATGCTGGAGGGTGAAATTCAGTTTTAGCAGGGCAGAGACAGACTATACCAGATCAGCCCCTTGTTAAACATCCTGCACAATTTTCTCCTCCATTGAAATAGCCAATTATATCCCAATTAGCCTGAATAAAGTTGAATTTTAATCTCTTGTTTCTTTGGTTCCCAGTCGATGCAGTGAAGCCTATTTTTAATAACACAAACTTTCCTTTCATTTCTTATTCTCGTGAAGCAGTCTGGGGATGTTTTTCTACGTTACACATCCAATATATTGTATGTGGAAACAGTTATTACTGAACTGCATTAACATTTTATTTCCAAATCCCACCTTCTTCCAGACTCCAGTTAAAAATGTTGTAACTGGTAATATTGCAACTTAGTATGAAAACTGTGACAGAACTGTAGTTACAATGAAATCTTGATCAGTAAGCCTTGAAAGTCTAAGCCTTGAAGCAAGATGAGCAGTTGCCATTGCTTCTGAAGGAATTGAGTGTTGGGTTGACCACATCAGATTCAGCGGACCGAGCAAGATCATTCTCACTGGCAATGATGTGTTTCACCAAACATCGAGCTGCTTCCTCAATGTTGACATTTTCCTGCAGATGACAAAAGAAGTTAAAAGTCCATCTGATCACATCATAAAATAGACATAAATTTACCTTGACTGTGAAATAAATGGCACATATATAGAGGATTATATCCATGAATAACATTGCAATTTCTTAATATTTTGGCTAGGATTAATTTCAATGTCTTTTGCATCTCACTGAGTTTCATTGTACCATCAGTATCAGCCATGTCTTTACCGGTCTGGACTCCAAACTTTGAAAATCCCTTCTGAACTCCCTTCGCCTATTTACCGCTCTCCTTCTTTAAGATGCTCTATGAAACCTTTTTGATTATCTGTATGTATTATGCTTAGTGTCCAATTTTATTTCAAAATGCTTCCATGAAGATCATTGGTGCATTTTACTGCATTGGGAATGTTCTATAAATACATGTTATTTTTGTTGTTTAACAAAATTGCCAGCACTGACCATTTGCTGAAATCCACATGGCAGGATGGGAAGACAGAAGCAGGGATCATGTGGTTGGTCAGCACTACAGGAGTGTGTAGGTGGTGCTTCCCCTGTGCTGGCTTTTAATAAGGGCAAGGTGGGTGGGGGGTTATTGTTGGGAAGTGATCAATGCAACATAATGGCCAACTGCAGAAATACTTAGAGAAAACATAGGTGGATCTAAACAGATTGATACCGTGGTGGTACAGTGAAAAAATATAAAGCATTGGGCATGCCTCTTCTGACATGGCCACTTAGTCCTCCACACCCAAGTAAATATTCACTCAGTACCCCATTGAACTTGCTAGCTTATAATGACATTCACAGAATATGTCACTGCCTGCAAGCACTCTGCCCCAGCATTTTGTGGCCCTGAAATCATTGGTAGTTTGGAAATCCTATGATTCAGCCTCTGGATCACAAGGTGCTGATTCCCATGCTCCCAAAAACACCTCAGGATCCCAGTTCCCATGCTCCCTCTAATACACTGGGGCCCTGGTTCTCGCACTTCCTCTAACACATTGGTGACTTAATTCCCACATTCCCGCTAACACAAGGGGGCACCGGTTCCTATGCTCCCCCTAACACATGGGTACCCTGGTTTCCATGCTGCCTTGAAACTTACTGGGGCCCTGTTTCCAATGCTTCCTTAAAAGTCACCAGGTTCTATTTCACACACTCCCTTGAAACTTTCTGGGTTCAATAGAATGACATCTAAAAAAAAGTGAATTAAAAAAGCATTGGAGTATTACTTGGATAATTATTTGATGAATAACATCCAATACTCCAGAATATCTGCCACACCAAAATCCTGAGTATGCCAGGTTAACAGAGGTTTATTGCAGTTTTGATGTTTGGCAATGTTAAATGTGATATATAATTTTAAATACTGTACATGCTCCTGGGAAACTCACTTCTGCTGCCACATTTCAATAGACTTGGCTACAAATCAGAGTGCCCATTTATAGCTGTGCATACTGCCTGTCACTTTCTTTTGCTGCTCTGCCTGTTTATGCAACTTTCATTAAAAAAGCAACATGTTCATTTTAAGCTGCTGCAGGGAGTGGAAAAAACTCTGCTATTACTGAATGAGTATCAAATCTGAAATGATTTTCTTATATAGTTATTGTCTATGTCATTTCACCTGGATGGAAATACTGCTAAACTTTGTGTGTGTGTGTGTGTGTGTGTGTGTGTGTGTGTGTGTGTGTGTGTGTTTGTATATGCTTGCGTATCTGAGTGCATTCGTGTGTGTATCTGTCTGTAGATGTCTGTGTCCATGTGTGTGTGTGTATGTGTGAGTCTGTATGTCTGTGTGTGTGTGTGTGTGTGTGTGTTTGTATATGCTTGCGTATCTGAGTGCATTCGTGTGTGTATCTGTCTATAGATGTTTGTGTCCATGTGTCTGTGTGTGTGTGTGTTTGTATATGCTTGCGTATCTGAGTGCATTCGTGTGTGTATCTGTCTATAGATGTCTGTGTCCATGTGTGTGTGTGTATGTGTGAGTCTGTATGTCTGTTTGTGTGTGTGTGTGTGTATGTGTGTGAGTCTGTATGTCTGTGTGTGTGTGTGTGTGTGTGTGTGTGAGTCTGTATGTGTGTGTGTGTGTGTGTGTGTGTGTGTGTGTGTGTGTTTGTGTGTGGGGTGGGGAGGGGGGTCCACACCTGTGTGTGTTTTCGATAGACAATGACTATCCAACTAATCCTGATGAGAATGAAGATGGAGATGGGATGTGGATGGAACCAACTAATGAAGCAACAAATCATCTATATCTGATGTGAGAATAACAGACAATGGGGCCAAGCGAAAAATAAGTAAGATATTTAAAAACTTATTTTTAAAATAAAAGTGAACAAACTAGGTTAAATAGGAAATTAATTATTGGTATATGGGAAATTAAAACCATAAAGTTGTTAAGCAAGAGTGATGGAGAACATATAGTACAAGAACCATAACAGGTATTTAAAATTATAAATCAAAATTATTAAACAAATATAATAAACAGTTAATATGATATTGCAACATTATATATAGTAGGTTGCTGATGGTGAAAGGCCAAGTGCATGGAACTGTGCCCCACAGAGTCAGCATCTTCAAGAGAAGATGGAGGGTTACAAGAAAGGCATGATACTTAAAGGCATTTTGCATTACTTTTCTGTAATGCCAGTGACAAAGCTCCTCCAGAAAGTGAAAGAATAAAGTAAGAACAAAGTAGATTTTTATATCACTAACCTGACATAAGGAATCATTAACACCAACCACTAACTATGCAAGCAGAACAGGATCAAAGTGAATGTCTCCCATCTGTTCAGTTTCATTTCCAAGATAGCTTAGATACTGCTCCAAAAAGGCAAGAAGTGTTAAAGATGTATGTTGATGACACCCAGCTTCCCTCACCACCACCTCTTGACATTGTTTTAACAACATCTTATAGAGCAGAAATTTCCCCCAACTAGATACTGGGAAGAGCAAAATCATTGTCTTCATTTCCTACCACTGGGGACCATTTGAAACTGAATTAGACTGTTCTCAATTTTTGCCATACTTACTATAATACAGGAGGCTATTCAGCCAATCAAATCTATGCTAGCTCCTAGCAGAGCAATCCCATCAACCTGATCCCTCTCTCCTTATTTCGCTGTACCTCTGCAACTTATTCTCTTTCATATGCCCATCAACTCCCCTTTGAATCTTTTGCCACTTACCTACACTAAGGAGTAATTTACAGTAGAAAATTATCCTACTTTCAAATCTTTAGGACATGGAAGGGGTACAGTGCACCCCAACAGAAACTCTCACGGCCATGGGGAAAACGTGCAAACTCCACCCAAGGTCAGGTTTGAACCGAAGCCCCTGGCACTATGAAGCTGCAGTGCTAACTGCTGCACCACTAAGCCACTCATATTTGAACCCAACTTGAGTATCAGACTTCACATTAGTAACATCACAACAACCATTCCCATCTCCAGAACATCCCTCAAATGTCCTGCCTCTGATTGTCGTTGCTGAAAGCCTCAATCATGCCTTTAATCTCTAGACTAACTGTGCCAATGTACTCCTGGCTAGCCTTCTTCATTCCATCTCTCATAAAAGTGAAACTATCCTAAACTCTTCCACCAACCTCCAAATTCACAGCAAGATTAATTAAAATCTCAATCTTAAATTATCACTCTTGTGGTTATATTATTAAATCATTCCATGGTCCTGCCCCTCCTAATATTCTCCAGCCATATCAGCCACTGAGATATCTGCACTCTTCTAATTCTGGTCTTTCACTTGGCCCTGAATATAATTAATCTGCTATTAGCAGACATGACATTAGCTGCCAAGGCCTTCGAGCTCTGAAATTCCTCAGCTGAACCTATCCCCTTTTATTTAGTCTTTAAGATACTGCTTAAAACCTCTCACTTTAAAATTTTGTTTTTTGCCCTAGTATCTCCCTATGTGGCCACATGTAAACATTTTGATTTATAATACCCTGCTGAAGTGCCATGGATATACTGTACCTGCTTTACTAAAAGTGCTACACTAATGCAAGTTATTTTTGCTGTTGAAAGACAAGGTACTGTTTGGGCTTGCTTGCCTCAGTGTACAATGTTCCTGTTCAGTAAAGGAGACTACATCCAAGTGTTCCCTATTGACTTCAACATTGTGATGATTTCTTGGAATCCATTTTCCTCATCTTGGACATGGGTGATGTTTACAAGTAACAGATGCCTTCACTGTCCCATTCAATCTGACTTCAAACTATCAGAACCCCAATGCAATCTAAGCGTAGCACATCCTCTCAAACAGCAGGAACCCAGCAGAATAAATGGCACTAGAATTCTTTGCTAAAATTATAGGATGAATGATGTGCTATTTCTTCTTAGCACATCTGTCTTCTCACAGCAGTATTGTGGGATTTTATTGCTAGCTTCTTGAGGCTTCATGCTATCAGGTGAAGGTTGTAGTCTGAAAATTAAAGATAGAATCATGACTCGTTATCAACAATACCATGAGTTTGCACATGCAATTTTTTTTCCATCCTGTTGATGGCCTGAAATCCACCAGTTCTCTATAATATCCATCACACAACGTAAACAGAATGGATTCCTAATTACACAGCTAGAGGAGGAGGTTCCAATTTAACCAAAGTAATAAAGCACATATAGCAAAAGTAACCATTCCCAAAAACGTGGGGACATGAGATAAAAGAGTTGCACTGCCTCAGCCTGTTTACAAGGGATTAATGGGTTACTTGGATCTTAACAGAGATAGCCTGGTTATCCATCAGCAAATAAAGAATGGAACAAAGTGCACAAATCTGCAAGAAGTGGGCAGATTTGAACCACTCCTCAACGCAAACTGATCGTGACCTCGGCCATCTTAATCTCATGATACTTTTGCCACATGACTGACAGATTCTGCATGGGTCTGTCATCTTGATGTAGCTTTAAACTGTAATTAAAATAGCAGAAGCAGGACAGCGTTGGAATGCCACACTTACATTAGAATTCCAGACCTGGCAGCAGCCCTGCAGATGTGATACACACTTTCTCTTGATGTGCACCCTGAGGTACATCACTGCCGACAGTAATTATAAAGTGAGTCATTTCCAAAACTGGCCATCAACAGGGTGGTCCATTTGTTCTTGTGTTACTACTAATGCTGACAGCCTTCTCCACAAAGACAGCTAAAATAACATCCTTTTTGATATGAGTGAATGGTTCACTATTTCTGTCATCTGACATTATGTATCTTCGAGGTATGTTAAATGCACCATTTAAAAATTGCAGCTTATAGATTTTTAAAACAAGCTCTTATCTAACAACAGAAAATGTAAATTAAGTAGAATGTTTACAAAATTTCATAAGCCATTCCTTGCAATAAATGACAAAAACATAAAGAATTATTTTAAGTATATTTTTTTCACAATCATCATGTCCCTAGAATTGAACGCAGCACAAGGAATGAACCATGGATTTTTAATACGAACATTATCAGACTTATGAGCATCTTTCCTACAGTGGTATCCCCCTCTACAGCACAAGCCATCTTCAAAATTATGCTGAAGTATTTGATGGTAAAAGGTGGATTATTATCTCTAATTAACCGGAAAAGCAACTGATGAGTTTGAAATGCAAATTAAATTATTTAGTGTAGCAATCACTTACAAAGTTCTGCTGAATTTTAAGGGAACATTAAAGAAGTGAGTCACATCAGAAGAATAAAGGAATGCAAATTTAGCTGTTATATGGATTATCTTATCCCATTCATAAAATTATCCTGGTATGCACACAGGATAGGTGCCCTGCCAGAACATTATTAAAAATACAAGCAAGTAGATTTTCAAGCATTTCATAAAGAAACACAAACCAACTTAAAGCTCAATACAACATCTAATCCTTCATTAATTTCAGATGTGAGATGATTAATCTCTGTATCCTAACTGTGTGTCTTAATCCTGTTCTCAAACTCATACTATGAATGTGGTTTTGAACACATTACATCACAAAAGTCTACAGAAAATGGACAAAGGCAAAAGTTATAATGGTTCTCAAACCTCATTTGAATAAATTTAGTTGGCTTCCCTCACTTATGTTGTTGATTAGCAATATGTTTAATTGGACAGAGCAGGAAACTGCCCATGTACTGTATCACTTTGAAACATCACAAAGGCATGAGACTTCATCCTTCATTATATACCTTTAATATCAAAGGGATAATTCTCATCCTCCTTTCCCACAAATCTATTACAACTCCTGAATGGACACAGGAAGAGAAAGATGATTATATTGTGAAGGAACCGTAGAAGTAGGTGCTGGGTACTTTTTCTGTCTCAAAGCAAACACTATTATATTGATTTGCATCCTGCTCAGCTCAGCCCTGGCCCGTTTACCTGTTACACTGTTCCCATGGCTGTACTAACCTCTCGTGACCCCATGTGTCCAATTAAACTGGAGGCCCCAGTGCTGCAGCTCTCCTAAGAGGTGAGCAGTCCACAAGCAGCAACTGGGCCTCAGGTGGCGGATCACAAGGCTGCGTCCCTGCTCTCTTCTGATGGTCTTTTCACAGCTCATTACTGTCAAAAGTTTTTACAACAGTTTCCAAATGATAGTCAGGTACATTTTAAAACAGCTGAAATAGATTAAAATAATTAAAAATAAACATAGTATGTGTAGCTGAAACACATTTCACTGAAATAAGTTAGTTAAAATAAGTTAATTAAAAGCATTATTATTAATTAAACAAAAAAAATCGAAACTCCTACATTCATCAAGGAAGAAAGCTCATTGAAATGAATGGGGTTGCATTAAATACACCTGCTCTGTCTGGCATTAAGGTGATGGACCAAACGTTAAGTGTATCTGGCCTTCAGAATAGGTCAACTGAGTTCCACCTCTGGTCTCAGTGCTGAGTCCTGCTGCAGGGTAGGAGGTCAGATATGTTCTGAATTGCTGGCAAATCTTTCAGCCCAATGAAGAAGAGATCCCACTCATTTAATAGTTACAGCCACTTTGTCCAATTCTGTCTTAATCTACACTACTTCCTCTAACCTGCATTTTTCTTTCTCAAGTACCAGCCCAAAGACTTTCACTTGGGGGATAAGGAGCAGCACGACATATCTGGAGAAGTCGGAAATCTGTGAAGAAATTCCACTCTCAAGCAGAGGGTGAGGAGAGGGCTTTGAGTGTCCTTGGAATTATCAGTCAGGATGAGTAGATATTGACATTGATCTCTCTGGCTGGATTCACCTAGTTACAGAGTGCAATCAGCTGCACATATGGAAATGTGAGCATACTAGAACATCCTCAAATTTTTATAAACTAGAAGCAGTATTATTCCATCAATGGCCCAGTGGCTACATGACCGGAAATGTTTCTTATACTTGTAATGACACAGAGGGAGGCCATTTGGCCCACTGGGTCATGTTGGCTTCCAACAGAGCAATCCTATCAGTCACATTCCCTTTCTTCCTGTATCCCTATCGGTTATTTATGCAGGTGTGTCCCAGATTCCCTGGGAGTTTTCATGCTGTATTAGCTCAACATTTCCGGCCTGTTCATTCCATGAGCTAGACTTAAGGATGATCTCGTGGGAGATGAGGGATACCCACTTCAAACCTAGTCATCTCACCAATGAGACACAGATTTGCTGTGGGAGCCGCATGCCCAGCAGCACAGAAAGAGGGCAAATGCTGAAGTGTTGAAGGTACACTTCTATGCTTGGAGAGGCCTGGAGGCATGCTGCAGTCCTCACTTGTAAGACTGGTGTTCAGTGACCTGTACCCCATTTCATAGCAGAAAGAATTGCAGGTAAAGCAGGATAAAGGCGCACATGATGAAAGCATCAAAGAAAAGGAGAAATTTGGAGTGGACCCACATTGCCATATCAGCCTCAGAGTTAATGTCCACATGAAATGTCACTTCGTGTCAATTTTGTAATATTGCTCCTATTAAGTGTCTTGGATTGTCCTGTTATGCATGAGACATTGTATACATGCAAGTTATTGATGCTAATGAATTACAAACAAAACAAGTGGTGCAGTCACAGAATTTCTAGCTTAATTTGAGGTTTCTAGTATTTGCGGTTTTCCACTTTTAACTGGCTAATCTTGCAACTAAGGAGAGTTGAAATACAAAGTACACATGCTCGTTGACGAAATTCAAACCTGTAATTTCATGGTGGTATAAAAAGACCTAATAATATCATTGCATGTCCTTGGTGGAATGCAGATTGGGTTCCATTTATGGCGACAATGACCTTGGTTTGCTCCCAAAGACGTGTATTTGTCCTGCAGTCTCATCTATCTACGTAAATCCTCTTTGATTTTGATGCTTTTTGCTATAATTAGTTCCACAGCAGTAAGATGGCATCATTACTGTGGAATCTCACACAAGTGCAACCAGTCAAGAAAATGCAGTTTTTGGTTTAAATGCCATGCTTCACTTAATTTTAAATGTTATCCTCAATTTTCAACTCAACTACTTGTGACTACCTTGCCTTTGTGTTTTATGATTGTTTACTTATTACTTTTAAGAAAATGGGCCGCTAACTTCTAAGTTATCATAAAATGTTGTGGCGTGAATATATTTGCACATTTATCAGAGCTTCTTCATTATTTCCTGCCACTGTGCTTTATGCTTCCAATGTGAGTAAGAAACAACTTGGATCAGTCATCTTGTGCTAAAATGCCCCTTGCTGTTACATGATAAGACTCTGCTCCAGTGAAATCATAAATAGAAAGTATTTACCAGAACCCATCAGTCCCATTGCTCAGTCACATCAGTCAGCTAGCTTATGGTCTCTCAACAGAATTGGACTGGTGCCACTCTAACATTGCTCCCTCAATTCTGCCAATCCTGTCTCTTCATCCTCACTCCCTCATTTTAATACTCCTCTAGGTAGCCCCATCATTCAAGTCTGGTATTCCATAAGGCCTCTTCACAATAGAAGCACATGATGGGAAGCAATTGTCAGTTTCAACATAGCCTCATTCATCAGCGATCTTAGATTAAGAGGCAATATGGGTTAATACATTTTTCCTTAAGTACTGCTAACCTTAATGTATGATGTTACCATCCTGATAGTCTGTTTGCATTTCTATGCAATTTGTTATAATTAGCATTTTCCTAATCTGTTGTGATTACCAACTGGTAGATTAAGAATTAATTTTTACCTTGGCTGAAGTTTCAAAGCAGCTGACAAATCCATGATCCTTGCAGAACTGTTCCATTTTTCCAGGATTGGCAGATAAGAACTCGCTTCCTTTATCACATTTGTTTGCCAGTAAAACAACAGAGACAGGTTTGCCATTAGGGAGAGTCAGTTTTGAGTCTAAATCATCTTTCCATTTCGACACCGCTTCAAATGTTGAGGCTCGTGTCACATCAAAGACTATGAATGCTCCGATGGCCTCTCTGTAATATACTCTTGTCATGTTCCCAAATCGTTCTTGACCTATAAAAATAAGAGTCACAAGGTTTTTATCTGATAGTTTTTGTCATGTGATATTCTCACTCAGTCTAGAACAGATTTTAGATGTCAGGTGAGGCTTGGTGAGAGCATTCATGCCTGAAACAAAAAGTTATAGGTTTAAATCCCATTTCCCAAATTTGATCCTCAGGTTTAGGCTGATGTTTCAATGTTCTGAGAGAATGCTGTATTGTCAGAGGTGCCATTAATCAGAAAAGTTATTCAGTCAACTCTGTTCTCTGTAGATGTAGAAGATCTCATGAAACTTTACAAAGAAGAGCAAGGCAGTTCTTCATGGTTGATCTGTCCATTATTTACTCCTCAATACTAATATTAGGACAGGTTATTAAAACAAGATCACTTTGCACGCCTTTCCGTGCTCACTAGCTCTTAGAACACAACATCAACTCTGCTTCAGAAATACTTCTGTGACTGTGTTTTTGAACATACTAAAAACATAAAGGTGAAATAAATGCATTTTCTGACATGAGAGTTTTACCTCATCCTTTATCCTTTATAATCTGACATACTCTTGTTTCATATCTTAAAAAGGATTAAGCATCACATACAACAAGAAGTAAGTTTCAGACATACTCTGCAGAATTGCAATATATCCTGGAAGTGTACATTAACTGTCTACCACAGTGGTGTACTGACCAAATTAAACAGATTTTTGTATAATGCCATATGTAAAAATCCTCATATAACCAGTAAGAAGCTCAGTAACAGAGGATTTGTTATTGGATTCAATTGTGCAGAATGGTCCAGACTAGATAAAAGAAAAAAATGTCAAGTGACTCCCAACCAATAGTGACAATAATACAATACATTTTAAAATAATAATTGAATATAACATAAGTATGACTGTAACCAAGGTAGCATATTGGAGAACAGAACTTGAAAACAATAAAATAGACAGTGATATTGGCAAACAATGATTTAGGACAGCAGTGGAAAACAAATGAAATGGTGTACAACGGGGTCCAGCAAAATCATGTTCTACAAAGGAAATAACAAGCTATTAATGAGGCACTATAGATAAATAAATATTCAGTAAACAGGCAAGTACCAAGCTTATTGATAGTAAAAGAGAGCATATCAAGAGAGATAATGAAGAAAGTAGGAGAGAAAGAACAGGAGGCCAAGTGCTATGAAAGTAAGTTATCAAGGAACACAAGGTAATAAAATATTCTACTGTATTCTAAATATTCTACTCTATATAAATAATAAAAAGGAAAATCAGAATAGAAAAATGGACAACAAGGGATGGACATGATAAAAACCCTGCCAGTGATTCCAAAATAGCAGATGCAATAATTAAATATTCAGCCTTTGTATTTTTTGGGGATATGGCAGCATACAAAATGACATTGCCACATGGTAAATACCAATGTCATTAATATGACTATTAATTATTGAAGGGGCCAATGCCTCTGCTACCTAACACCACAACCTCGCTGCATGCAGAGCTCCTGAATTGCAAAGGCTTCAAACAATGGAGAAGACCTTAACTAGAGAGTTGAAGCCTGCTCCTTTGTTAAAAGGGACGTGTCAATCTGATACACTGGCAGGGTCTCTTAAGTGTCATTTCTCCATAAGGTAAATTCCTGGTTTTATTTTTCATCTGGAGTGAAGTGATCAGCCCCTCCCCTCATCCCCTCTTCGCCAACTCCCTCCCCCCACCAATGATCCATCTCCATTCCTTACTTATGCCTTCCTTATATTATTGTATCTCTTCCTGCCCCTTCACCCCAAACCATCATCTCCATTGTACACTTAATCTTTGACCTGAAATGCTGATTTTCTCCCTGAATTCCTCCCAGAATTTCTCCTCGGTCCCCCTCCGATCCCTTCCACCTACCACCACCTCCTTTCCCAGGAGTTATCTTCCCAGCATCAATCCTCTCTCTCACTTTCTCTGATCATTTCCTCATCACCAAATTCTCCACAAACTTCCACCAGCCCAATCACACAAATCCTTAGCCTCCTCCTCAATCTCCCTCCCACCCCCAATCATCTTCCCCCCTCAGCGATTCTGTCCTAATCTCAATTAATAGCATCCAATAAAGTCTCTTTAGCCTCCTTTCCCCAAACCCTCCCAATCTCATCCCACCACCCCTATCTCCATCTACTCACCCACCTCTCATCCTTTCTCCCAATCTTCTTCCCAATTCTTTTCCTTACAATTTCCACCTCTCTCATGGTAGGAGATCACAGTGGAAAGGTCATTGTGCACAATGACTCAGTTCTGAATGGTAGAACACTTAGGAGTAGATACATGGTAGAATTAGGCAACCTTGGGGTCTCACAACAAAATCTCTTCAATGCTTGAGACAATGAGTTGAAGAATTTCAGCCCAAGATCTTTTCTGTCATCACAAAGGCACAACAGATTCTCTTTCATAAAACTAACTTTATCTTTTGCTGAAACTGAAAGTTATGGGCAACCACATCTTTCACAATTACATTAAATCAACTGTCATTCACAAATAGCTGTACTTTTATCAATGCTAGATGGTTCATCAAGCCTTATTTGAGTTGTGATAACTGAAACAAAACGCTTAAGCTATGGATACTTCTTATCACCTAATACATTGAATCTGATATGTCAAGCCATGAATATTGACTAAAGCAAAATAACTTTCAAGGAGATTGATAGTACTTTTAGAAGTTATTTCACTTCATAGTTGCTTTGGCTAGTAATGCATGAATCAAAGACAAGTGATTGGCACCATCTCCTGTAAAAACAGGGTGGTGATGAAGGGTTTGGGGAAAGGGAGGGGAGATTTTCAGATTTGTGTTGCTGGTTTCAAGGGTAGATGAGATATATTTAGTGAAACACTCCACTTTTCTGTCATTTACATGATAATGTTGCCTGGCATAGGGCAGATTCCAAACAAACTTTTTCCTGTGACTAAAATATGGCTATAGAGCTTTTAAATTGGTTTAATAATGTTCAATGATACAGATGTATTAGCCATAATTGGGTTCCCATTCACTTTTTCCAAAAATAAGTGGAATATTTGGCTTTCCTTCCCAATTGCCAATTACAGTGAAAAATAAGTATCAAGCATAAAAAACATGTTTTGATTTTGGCTTTGCTTCACGTAAAGCACATCTTTCTACTTTGAGAACATTTACAAAAATACAAAGTGGGATATTCATGTGAGAATTGGGGGTAACCATTCGTTTAGGGAGTTGAAAAAGTTACAAGACCTGAAGAAGGTCCTTTATGTGAAGTATCTAAACAGTAATGCTTATGATGGAAAATGACTGTTGTTTTGATAAATGAGGACATCATAAAAAGAAATGTCAGAATGAATGTTTCTAGCAGTTTGGAAGAACTGAAAATTGTAATCATGAAATTAGTTATAATTGGCTAGAAAAAAGATTGCTCCTGGGCAGAAGATACAAAAGCATGAAAGCACATACCACCGGACTCAAGAACAGTTTCTATCCCACTGTTATCAGACTCTTGAACAGACCTCCCATATGCTAAAGATGAATTCTTAATCTCCAAATCTACCTCATCCTGGCCCTTGCACTTTATTTGTTTACCTGCACTGCACTTTCTTTGTAGCTGCTACACTATATTCTACATTCTGTTTTCCTTTTACTACTTTGATGTTCTTTCCTTGATGTTCTTATGTAAGGCACAATCTGCCTGGATGGCACGCAAACAAAAGTTTTTTTAATGTATCTCGGTACACATGACAATAAGAAACCAATACCAATGCCAATATCCATGGGTCAAATATTTCAATTGTGATTGCAATTAATGATTGAAGGGGCACTGTAAAATTATTGGTGCACCCGAGACTCCCATCCCCATACCATAATCAATTAATAACAAATGAGCAATCCATATCAGCTCTGATCAATACCTTTAAAGAAGTGGACACTGAAGCAGAACTCAGAACTGGAAGCTTGTGCAACAGTCAGACCTAGTAAAAATTGAATTAAAAAAATCCGCACACAAGTATGGTCATGTATTTAAAGAACAATTAGGAAACAAATATCAACTGGGATAAGTCTGCTATTCATCACTCAAGCTTTCAAAATGTCATTATCTTGTTGCCAATTCACCCTGCTTTTACCCTGGTCCATCTCTGACTCTTCCCTTCTCTTTCTGGATTTCTTTGTCTCCACCTCAAGTGATAGGTTAGTGACAAATATTCAGTACGAACCCACAGATTCCCACAGTTATCTGACCACATTTCCTCTCACCCTACCTCCTGTAAGGATGCTGTTCCATTCTCCCAGTTCCTGTGTCTCCATTGTATCTGCTCCGAAGATAAAATTTTCCTCACAGGTGCCTCTGAGATGTCTTCCCTTTTCCTGAACAAAGACTGCCCCTCTACCACAGCTGACAGAACTCTTGACCACATCTCATCTATTTCCCACAAGACAAATGCAAGGATAGAGTACCCCTGGACCAGACTCCCCAACCTCACCCACCCACCGCCCCCCCCCCCCCAAGTGTCCACAGACAATGGATCATCTCTTACAATTTCCACCACCTTCAACAAGATTCCACCACCAGGCAATCCTTATGCTCCTCCCCTTTTAACACTCCAGAGTGATTGTTCCATTCATCACTCATGGTTTGCTCTTGCATCTCCACCAACCACTCCCCTTCTCATGGTGCTTTCCCAAGCAACCACAGGAGATGCAACACCTGTCTGTTTACCTCTTCACTATCCAGGGATCTAAATAGTCCTTCCACATGAAACAGTGATTCACTTACATTCTTCAAGTCTAGTGTACTACATTTGGCCCTCAAGGTGTGGTCTCCTCTGCAGTGGAGAAACTAAGTGCAGACTGAGCAACTAGCTTATGGAGCACCTGCGCTCAGTCCACAGGGGTGACCCTGAGCTTTCTATTTCTTGTCACTTTAATTCTCCATCCACTCCCACGCTGACCAATCTGTCTGTGACCTCTTGCAGTCTTATAATGAGGCCTAATGTAAACTTGAGGAATAGCACCTTCTCCTCTGTCTGGGCATGTTGCTGTCTTCCAGACTTAACAGTGAATTCTACAACTTGCTTTTTCTGTTTAAAATGAGAACTGGCCAGTTCGCTGTAGCTCATCCATCTTCATTCTTGGCTCTGTTTCTTTTCTCTTCATTAGGACTGCATGACCTGGGCATTTCTGATAGCTCTGTACTTTGCAGCTTTCACATTCCTTTGCTGGCGTTCTCTCTCTTTAACTACACTCATTTCATAGCTTTTATATTCCATTGTTCATGTTCTCTCTCTCTCTCTCTCTCTCTCTCTCTCTCTCTTTCTAACTTCCTTCATTAGCATTATCAACCAGATGACTCTATCTAAGGCTAAACCCCAAGGCAACTCTGACCTCACCAGATCATCTATATTGCCTTTGTCCTATCCAACCCTCCCTCATTCTCTCTCAAACTTAAAGCTAACTTGTTTTCTCTCTTCCCCAGTTCTGATCAAGAGTCTTCAACCTGAAATGTTAACTCTGTTAATTTTTCCACAGATGCCACCTGACCTGCTGAGTGTTTCCAGCACTTTCTGTTTTTTTCTTGCCACTCAAATATATTTTTGAAGCCACTGTATGCCTCACATTCCAGTGTTAATGGATACAGAGGACTGACTGGTACACAACTAAGGCATATTCAAGCCCCTTCTGAGTTGGATTCAGAATCTGGGCTGGTCTAGTTTCACATGGAAACTGAAAGTTCCCCAGCCACATTTTAAGCAGTCATTTACTTCTTTGCAGATGACAATGGAAATAAGATGGTATCCTGGAGGTCAACTAGTATTCATACAATCACTTTTCATATCCTTTTAGAGACTGGAGGCTATCAGGGACTCAGCCAAATGGCTGCAGCATGGATGGTAGCACATAAGAGCATAAGAAATGGAAGCAGGAGTAGACCATTCTGCTTGTTGCTTCTGCTCCACCATTCAATGAGATGGAAGGCGGAGCAGGTACCTCACTGATCTTTTACCTCACCATCCCTTTCCTGTATGAACTGCATATCCCTTGATTTCTTTAACAAACAAAAATCTATTGATTTCTGACATTAAGATACAGAAAGGAATAGGGAAGGTTAATGATACGTTGGCCTTTATTGCAAGGAGATTCAAGTAGAAGATCAAAGACATGTTGCTAAATGTATAGAAGCCCTGGTGAGACTGCACTTGGAATATTGTGTACAGGTTGGGCCTCCCCACCTGAGGAAGGATAAGCCTGAGATAGAGGAAATGCAACCTCTATCCCAAGTATATCCTCACACAGATGTGAGGATTATCTTAAGAAGAGAAATCCTTCCGCATTAATATTCTCTGGAGTGCATTGATATTCTGTAGACTATAGAAGAATAAAAGGTGATATTGAAAGATCCAAAATGCTTATGGGAGTTGATAGGGTAGATGCAGGGATTATCTTCCTTTTGGCTGGGATATCTGAAGCCAGGGGTAACAGTCACAAAATAAGGGGTCAGCTAGTTAGGACTGGAATGGGAAGAAGTTTTCTTACCCAAAGGATGGTGATCTATACCCAAGTTGGCAGTAGAGGCTCAGTTGCTATGTATATTAAAGACAGTAAACAAGGACAACCAGGTCTCTCTGAGCACTAATACTTTTCAGTCTTTTACATTTAAAAAGAACTCAGTTTTTATTTTTTCTCTATCAAAGTGGATAACTTTATAATTTGATGTATTATATTCCATCTGCCATATAATTATCATTCACTGAATCCCTTTAAGATTCTCTGCGTGTGTATACATTTAAAAAGAACTCAGTTTTTATTTTTTCTCTATCAAAGTGGATAACTTTATAATTTGACGTATTATATTCCATCTGCCATATAATTATCATTCACTGAATCCCTTTAAGATTCTCTGTATCCTCACAACTCACACTAATGCCCAACTCTGTATCATCTGCAGATTTGGATACATTGTAGCATCTTTTTGTTTCTTCTTCAGCTACTCTTGCATTTTAATTTCCCTTTCCTTATCAATGTCTTGGTACATTGTTGATGCTTCTCAATGGAAGGGACAGTAGATTGCTTTGGAAGTACCTCTGGACCCTCCGACTACGCATTCTCAGCATGGACAACAGCAGCTGGGTAACTAAGAGGTATGCAAATGCATTAATGGAGTTGTCCATCATTTATGTGCTGTAAACTCCATATGCTCCACATAACTCACTGTAAGGCTACTGCTGAATGCTCCAATGCTGCCTGACATTCTGCACAGGCTCTCTGGCAGGCCTACCAATGCACCAGTCATTTTATTTGTTGTGTCCACCAAATTTCTTCTGTAGATTTCCCTTCCTAGTCTCTCACAGAAAAAAAAACGATGTGTTCTCACCTTCCAGTGAGCTTAACCTGCTCTACCCATTCCCCCAGCCCTGGCTGGACAGCTTCCAGACCCAATGATACCACACTTACAGATACCGCCTGAACTAATCTTGAATTTAAGTGTGCTGCCTGCCAATATGCGGGTTGGTGGTTGAGAGTGTGACGTCAAGTGACACGGTTTTCTACCCCCTTCTGTCCAGGTTGTAATTCTAAGATACAAGGGTGTGGTGTGATGTGAAGCGGGGGGGGGGGGCGCAGGGGAGGTGCAGCACGTTAATCAGAGAATATTTACTGAAGGAATAGATCTTTAATGAAAGACAGTGTTTGAATAACGATGCAATTTTTCAAGAAGTAACAAGGAGATGCAATGAAATGTAGTCTTCATGGGTCTTAGCATGGGCTTTGATCAGGGTGTCATGGCATAAGTCCCAGGGGTTCAAGAGAAAGCAGAGATCTAGATCCAAGAAGAAATTGTAGACTGCAGGATGACATCAAAGAGCCTTGGACTGCATAGACTCAGATGTCTGGAAATATTGAGTCAAGGAGATAAGGAGGAGTGCCCATAGATTTCTCCATATCTTGATTTTTGGTAGGGCAAGTAGCAAAGGTAAAGCTTCTAGTGAAACATTGCTTGCTGAATAACATCTCACAGTTATAATCAAAAAGTGAAAAACTACAGATGAATCATGGAGACACAGAGTTGTACAGTGCAGAAACAGGCCCTTCAGCCCACCAGGTCCATGCTGAACATTTTGCCCTTCCACATTAATCCTACTTTCCTGCATTAGGTCCATATTTTTCTACACCTTGCCTATTCTTGTCTAAATAGCCTCTTAAAGGTAGTGATTGGATCTGATTCCACCACCTCCTCTGGTGGCACATTCCAGGTATCAACATTTACTGTGTAAAAAAGCTTTCCCCTTAGAAACCTTTTAAATGTCCTGCCTCTCACTTTAAACCTATGCCCTCTTGTTTTTGATACCCCTAACATGAGAAAAAGATTCTGACAGTCTACCATACCCATGCATCTTTTAATTTTATATCCCTCTATTAGGTCACCACTCAGTCTCCTTCAGTCCAGGGAAGACAAACCCAGCCTATCCAATCTCTCCCCATAACTAATGCCCTCCAATCAAGGCAACATCCTGGTCAATCTCCTCTGCACTCTCTCCAAGGCAATGACATCCTTCCGATAGTGTGGTGACCAGAACTGTGCATAATACTCCAAGAGTTGGTTAACCAGTGTTGTAAAGTTTGCAACATAATGTCTCAACTCTTATGCTCTATGCCCTGACATGTGAAGGCAAGGATGCTACAAGCCTTCTTTACCACCTGATCATCCCACGTTGTCACTTTCAGGGAACTAGGGATCTTGAACCCCAAGGTCCCTCTGTTCCTCGCACTTGTCGGGATTAAATTCCATCTGCCAATGCTTCACCCAACTTTTCATCTGATTTCTATCCTGCTAGAGCCTTAGACAACCTTCCTTGATATGCACAGATGCTGGAAATCGGAAATCTAAACAGAAATGCTGGAAATATTCAGCAGGTTAGCTGGGATCAGATGAAAAAAGGTAATCAATCTGAAATGTTAACAATGGCTAGTGAGTTTAATGTGACGTGAACAATCAACCTACAGTTCCATAAACGTGCACTGAAGTGTCCACAGTTCCTCCTGCCTGTCTTACACTACAGTTGTCGTAGTCTCTTCTGGCTTTTTGGCCCCAATGACCCAAGAATGTCCTGCTGATTTCTGTGACCACATGACACAATGGTGTGGGCAAAGAAGGTGGTGGCACTATTACTGCTCTTTTTCATGTGTCCTTCACCCACACACTGGAACCATACCTCTTATCAAACTGCCTCACATTTTTGAGTGCCAGTTCCCTGTTGGAGGCCATCCTCCATATCCCATCACACATTAACCTTTCGTCAAGCAATCCTGCACTCCCTGGTAAAAAAGGGTCTTGAGGTTGTGCCTCTTTGCTTCACCGCAATTACAACACGTAACATGCAATATCTCTGAAAGTGCAGGGTTAAAAAGTCCCTTCAAGATTCTTACAAGGTTCGACTATTTGTATCACTTTAAACTCACTCCTATGTCTCTGGACCCACTACTAACAGCAGTATTGCCTTCTGATCTTCATATATAGTCTATTGCTGTTCTTTGCACACCTGCTGTCACCCCCTCCCTTTCCGACTTCAGTAATATGAGGAACAACCCACTTGTTCTACATGTTGAGCAAGTCGCTGTGACTTTCATACATTTCTAGCTCACCAACATAACCACTACATCCACCACCTGTTATTATCACCAGTCCATCCAGAGAACCCCACTCTCTTTCTCCTTGCTCTCGGTTGCTTCCTTGGTACTTCCTCAGACAGCAATATTCCAAACATCACCAAATTGGTGTTTGTAGATTCTTCCCTATATGGCTGTCAGCAAGCCAAACAGCAAAGGCACAGTTTTCAGCTGCATAAATATTACTGATGCTGAGCAACATTCATCTAACAGCAGTGGTTGATTTAATGCCAGAATTATAGAAATTACTAGACTGCAGCCACATCAAAGCAGGTCAGCCTTTGACTTTCTAGATGGTTGGAGTCACAGGTTTGGTAGGTGCTGCCAAAGATATTGCAAAATTAGCTGGAACTGAAGTCCACTATTATGCAAGTGAAGACAGAGCATAAGGGAATGCAGAACATGTGCAGACAAATTTATTTTATGTAAAAGTAATTATGTTTAGCAAATTTACTCATGAGTGTGTGAGCAGCAGGATAGATTAAGGGGGATAAGTGGATGTAACATATATAGATTTTTTTTTCAAAAGGTGTTAAATATGCCACTCAGCAAAAGGCTGACACAGGAGAGCTCATAAGGTTGGGGTAACATATTAGTGTGCACAGTTGATTAATTAATGGACAGGAAATAGGGTAGAAATAAATAGGTCTGCAGGTTGGCATGGTATATCCAGCAAGACAGCACAAGGATTGGTGCTTGGGCCTCAACCACCCACAATTAATGACTTTCGTGAAATTTCAATAGATCCAAGTTTACAGATGAAAGTTAAGCCAGAAGGAAATTGAGAAGATTGCAAAGTGATTAAAAAAGGGATATGGCCAAGAAAGTAACAGGTAAAGTATAATGCAGACAAATGTGAGGTTATTCATTTTTCAATAGAAAAACAGAAAGGCCTAGAAATTTAACATCACAGTGCAAATTTTTTTTGCACTATTTATGACCTTAATGCCCATTGCACTTACCCTAATGCATGGATTGCAGAGATCACTACATTAATTCTTCGCCCACCATTTTATGATACACATATGCACAGACATGTTGCAGTTGCATCAAAAATGTGTGCCACTTTGACACTATTTCAACCAAATTGACTTGCATAATTCACAAATACATTCACACAAGAGCAAGCCTTCAGAAGACTAGTGAGCCCTGGTTCTGCACAACTTTAACTGGAGCTGACATACCTTGTATACCCTGTCCATGAACATAGACCTTGATGCAGAGATTCTCTTAAGTATTAAATATTGTTACGAGCCAGGTTGCTACTTGGTGAGTGTCCCTTTAAGGCACCTGGACAGTAGTGTAGTAGTACGAGTGTGGTGTTATCTGACTTTGGCAAGTGAAAAAAAGACTATAACTGGAGCGTACTGGATGTTGCACAGAGAGACGGGGAGAGAGAGAGAGAGAGAGAGAGAGAGAGAGTGAGAGAGAGAGAGACTGACTGTCGGTCTCTGTGTTACGTACCAGCAACAACAGAAACACACCGAGTCATGTATAAGTGTTAGAAGCTATTTTATTAATTACTACTTGTGATCATAAAAGATATTAAACATTAACCCCAAAACTAAACTCAAAGTGTGTGTGTGGCAAATTTCCAAACTCCAAGTCTAGGAATAGTTCCCAAAGTTCAGCTCAGCAAGTCATCAGGTGAAGCGTGAGCAAAGACTTTTGCAAAACCACCGTTGACTGAAGAGAAAATGTAGCGAGAATGTAAAAAGAGAATTTACGAAATCCACATGTTCCACGTCGGAACCCATACTACACCTCAATCTCCAATGATCTCCATTGCTTTGTTCCGAAGTATCTGCCACCTCGAAGGCACTCGATACGTGGCCGTCCACAGAAATACCTGTTTCCCACTACAGGTTAACGACAAGGTGGACTCCACTTGTTTGCTCCAAAAATCCATACATGGATTGTAGTGACAGAGACAGGTATTGTTCTTCATCCATTGTTACGGAGACCAGCAGTCAGTGTCTCTCTCTCTGTCTGTCTCTCTCTCTCTCTCCCCCCAACTCACTTCGACTCACTGAGCAAAACAGTCAGTACGTTGTTATAATCTTGCTGTCTTGATGACACCACACACACACACTACTACTCTATTGTCCAGATGCCTTAAAGGGACATTCACCAAATAGCAACCTGACTCGTAACATCTGTATCTATGGATGAAGAACAAAAGCTGTGACTGTCACTATACAATCCATGTATGGATTTTTGGAGCAATCTGTGGAGTCCACTTTGTCATTAACCTGTACTGGAAAGCAGGCATATCTGTGGGCAGCCACGAATCGAGCGCCCTCGGTGTGGTAGATACTTCAGAACAAAGCAATGGAGATCATCGGTTACTGAGGTGTTGTATGGGTTCCATTGTGGAACTGGTGGATTTCATAAATTTTCTCTCTACATTCTCTCTACAATCTACTGTGGTTTTCAGAAGCCTTTGCTCATCATTGTACCTTGTGATTTGCTGAACTGAACTTTGAGAATTATTCCTAGACTTTGGGTTTGGGAATTTGCCACACACACACTTCGAGTTTATTTTTAGGGTCAATGTTTAATATCTAATGTTTTTATTTCTCTTATTCTTACAAGTAGTTATTAATAAATAGATTCTAACACAGATACATGGCCCGTTTGTTTCTATTGTTGCTGGTATGTAACAATATGACCTTCTTTACTAACTCTATCCCCATCCAGAAAGTTCGAATGAGTGGTAAAAGCGGGTTTTCTTGTAAACTTCAAAAGTGGTGGATGTTTATTTTAAAGCAAAAATAGCAAGCTCATGAGGAAAAAGCAGAAAAACTAACTAGACAGCCGTTTCAAATTGCCAGCATTAGCAAAATAGGTAGAGTAGCACGTTCCTGAGCTATTGATCCTATATTGTTCAGATTTTCCATACAGATGCATAAATTCAAGCTAAATATCTTAATGACCAAAGGCAAAAATTGACTTCAATATTTTGCTAACATTCACGTACTGATTTTTGTTCATTGTCAATGATCCATTTGAATGAATGCACATTCATGATCATTTATTATTTATTTAATTTCTAACTGATAAGCTGATAACCTTTGTGTCTTGGTTGTTCCTCAGACTCTCTTTGGGCTACATGATTAGACAGTGGTTTTATCAGCTGAGCTGCTCAATCACATGCTAATCAATAATCCCTTTGTTTCCAACCTTGAATGGTATCAAAAATCATTAAAAGCCAGGCAACATTGAAAGAAAACTAGTCATCAAACCACACAAAAACTTTTAACATTATTGCATCTCAAGGACAGAAAATTAGATAACAATGTTTTCACTGTTAGAAATTCTAAACCCGTGGATGTACCAGCTGACTGAAAATTAAATAAGAAAAAGAATTCTTTGTATGCTCAGTATGACTGAACAAAGAATGCACCATGTACTTTGTAAAGCTACAGTATGCAGCTTATACTATATATTCTTAGGGCTCTGCACACCACACCATGCATCTCTTCAAGGCTCTGCACACAGAGTTCTGCTTTCAGGGATGGCTTCGGGACTGGCAATTTCAGGGGATTCCAAGCAAATGGATGGACAATGCAGTAGTATTAACTGGTCATTGTTAACACTGTCAGCTATTTTTATATTATTTATTATAAATGTGTGGATTTAGCATCATGCTAAGTAAGTATACTGACCACACCCTTCCCCTAACCCCTGCCCAAGACAAACACACTCTTGATTGAAAGGCTGCCTCCATCAATCCAAGTATTCCAAGCTGTAAGCCATGTGTGCACACATACAGACATACATATACATGAGTACAGACACACATAATCATGCACACACACACAAGGTTATACATGCGCACAGGGTCATATGCACTGACAATGCCCTGCTCTAACCCACCGCCATCTCTCTTGAGCATACTATCTCTAAGTTATCAGAATACTCATCCAACACCCAATATTGGATGAGCAGAAATTTCCTTGAACTAAGTGTTGGCAAGTCTGAAGCCATTATCCATGGTCCTTCTCAAAAACTCTGAACACTAGGTACCACTGCAATTGCCCTCCCTAGCAACTGTCAACAACTGATTCAGACTGTTTGGAACCTTGACATTATATGTGACCTCAAAATGATCCAGAAACCACAGATGGGCTCATCACCAAGGCCAGTTATTTCCATTTCCATAACACTGTTTGATCATGAGCTGCTTCAGCTCACCTTCGGCTAAAATAATCATCCCCAGACTTGCACGTTCCTTTAAATTCCTTATTGGCTTTCTTCAGTCTACCTTCTGTAAGTGCAAGGCCATCCATCCTCATGTCCATACTTGAACAATGTTGCACATCACCCGGTTTTTGTTGAACGGTTGCCTTAATACATCCCTATAAAAACAGAACATGCTGGTAATACTCAGCATCTGTGGAAAGAGCAGCAGAGATAACATCCCAGGTCCAAGACCCTTCATCAGAACCATCTCTGATGAGGAGTCTCAGACCTGGGATACTCATTCCACTTCTCTCTTTTCATAAATATTGCTTGACCTGCTGAGTGTTCTAACACCTTCAGTTTTTATTTCAGATTTCCAACATCCACTGTTTCAGTCACCTCCCTACAAAGCTCGTTATTATGTTTGATAAAGCTCCTGTAACATTCTTTGGAAATGTCACGATGTTATAGGCACTATATGAATACAAGTTTTGGCACTTATTTACATTGAAGTGAAAGGTTCAATTGATCTAATCAATTACATTTAGACCATCGCTGACTCAAAGTTTTTCTTTCTTTCTTTTTCAATCTTTTTATTAGTTTCCAAATTAATACAGATTAATATATAACATCGATGTTTGTACATGTAATACGTGGAGATCAAGAGAACAATCATGACATAGATAATCATAAAGAATAATAAAATATAAAAAAATCTGTAGACCTCACGATCTCTTAGTATATGAATATAATATAAAAGAAAGGAAAGAAAAAGATTTATTGTGTATATAAAAGAAAAAAAAACAAATCAATAAAAAAAATTACAAACAATATATCAAACCAAACTAAAAAGAAAAATTTCAAAAAAAAAAAGACAAAAAAAAAGACTGGACTGAAATTTCTCAGTAGAAACAGAGCAATATTATGTCGTCAACTTCGTTCCTCTAAATTGGAAAGTTATTGAAAAGGGATCTATATCATATGAAAATATTGAATAAATGGACTCCAAATGTCTTCAAATTTAAGCGAAGGATCAACAGTACCACTCCCAATTTTTTCCAAGCTTAAACATGGTATAGTTTGAGAGAACCATTGAAAAGTAGTAGGGGGTATTGGATCCTTCCATTTAAGCAAAATGGATCGTTTGGCCATTAATGTATCAAAGGCAATCATATGGTAAGCAGAAGCAGATAAATGGCCAGACTCTATCCTTGGTAATCCAAAAATTTGCAGTGATAGGGTGAGGTTGTAAATCAATCTTCAGTACAGTTGAGATAATGTTAAAAATATCTTTCCAATATTTTTCCAAAAGAGGATCTATGATTTAATTATGAAAATACATCCAGAATCACTGGACAAAATTAAGAATGAACAGGAAAGTAAACTCCAGACATCTATACCTACAGAGACAGGGAAGAAAATTCTTCATTTAGTTAATACGTCTTCAATGTGTGCCAGACACTCTTTGAAACAGTTTAAGGTAGTTCACAGGACCCATATGTCAAAAGATAAGCTAGCCCGTTTTTATCACCATATAAATCCTATGCGACAGATGTAAATCGAATGTGGCTTCTCTGACACATATGTTTTGGTCCTGTCCTCTTTTGGAAAAATATTGGAAGGTTTTTCTTTACTCATTTACATGATGTCCATACATGCTGACTGTATACTTGAATACTACTGCATCTAACAACAATGGACTATTTGGTGCTGACATCTAGTCAGTGGCTCCACATTGAACTGCTGGCTGGCTGCAATGCAAGTGCATCACAACCTAAGCTGAGGGTCTGGGTATGCTTTACATCTGGCCCCCTGGTTTACACCAGTCATTGCTGGCAGATCTAGCAAGGAGCCACCCACTTTGATAAAGATCTTCATTAAAAAGGTAGTGAAGACAAGTGTTTTTTGTTGGTCTGCCTTTAATTAAAATCAGATGCATTTGCAAACAGTGAAAAGGCCTTCAAACAATGTAAACTGTCAGATTCTGTAGGACTTCGGAAGATGACAATTAGTACATCCTTCAGTTCTACAACTACCTCCTTCAAAGCCAAGGATGTGGGTAATCAGGTCCTGGAGATTTACCGCCTTTCACTCTTATAAACTTCACTATTATTAGTTTATATTTTTGCTTTGCTAATTTCTTTGAGCTTCTCATTTACTCTCGACCTGTATCCTTCCACAATATTCTGTATTTCCTAAAGGTTTTCTCTGTTTTCTTCTGTGAAAACAGAGTCCCAATCCTCTGTCACGTCATTGTTCCCCAGTATATTTTCTCCTTTTTCAGTCTGTAAGGGACAATTTTTTATTTTCTCTCCAGCCTACTTTCTTATTCTGCCACCTCTTTTCTTAGCAATGCCTTGGACTTCTTTTACTGAATTCTGAAATGTTCCCAATCCCCAGGCAGACTACTGTTTCAGTATAAGATTTGATGTAATGGTACTGTGAAGTTCTGTAGGAAGCCCTAATTGGTCATTTGTTCAGCGTGTTTGCCATAAAGGGATATATATTACCATGTATTATTTATTTAAAAGTTATCCACAGCTTGTAAAGTTAAATATTTTAATGTAGTTTCTCAGTTGACCATAGGCAACTCATGCCTTCATAGTTTGCTTTCCTCAGATTTAAAACCCTGGTCTCAGATTGAACTAAATCACTTTTAATCAGCAGATGAGGTAGCACCTGTGAAAAGAGGAACAGCTTTCACAGATACTGCCTCACCTGTTGAGTGTTTCTACCACTGTCTGCTTTATAACCTTAACGGCCTCTGCTGTCTCCAAATTGTTCCAAGCAATCTGTACTTCTTGATCTGCTAGCTAAGATCTGTTCTCTCTACTGCCATTCCATTCTTTAATATCAGGATTACCCCACTTCCATTTCCATTTTGTCAAACTCTCCTAGAAGTATCTTGGAATGTTTTACATTCCTGTCTCTGGAAAGAATATGAGCTCAGGCTGATTTATTTCTACTTGTCCCATTAATTCACTGACCTGTTATGAATGATACAAGCAGCCTTCAATGTTATATCATTTATCCCTCCTCTGACTCTAATTATCTCCTACTATTTTGTTTAAAGCTTTACCCATAACACTAATAATTCAATTCATGAGGACTCTGGTCTAAGCCTGATTCACATGAAGCCAACTCAAAGGAATAGCTCCCCCTTTTCTTAGTACTGATTCCAGTGGCACATGAATTGTAACCAGTTTCTCCCACACCAAGCTTTGAACCACACATTAAGTTCCCTGATCTTACTTGTCCTGTACCAACTTTCAGGTATTCATATTCATATCAATGCTCTGACATGATTGGACTCCGGTACCATTGTGCTTTGGCTAATTTGCTCATCCAGCTGCAAACGTTTGTTCTTATCAATGTTTATTCTTATTAACAACCTTATACCCATTGAACAAGCCCTGAAGCTCCTGCAGCGTTATCTTCTGGATCCCCGTGTGCGCTCACTTGTAGTCACACTCTCCTGTCCCTCTTGACTGACCAGATCTGTAATACTTAACCTAAGGGAGGTGACTTCCTCCGAGAGTGTCCTGGAATCTTTCCCCCTCTCTGATGCAATGCAATGTCCGAAGCTCATACTCCATCTCATCATCTCTGAGCCATCGATACTTACTGCAGATGTGGTAGCAATGGATTCCATTGATGCCAATATCCGACATCTGCAACAAACCACCTGCACTTCCAAGCCTGTCTTAAGTATATTATCAATTTATTTAACGGTGTCACTGTCATCCTAACTCTCACTTAAGTCCCTCATTCACCAAAGTCCACACTCTGTGGGCACAGCACTCAGAGGACACTGTCCTATAAACGTGCTGCACTTTTAATTGGGCCCAATGATTTACATTCCCAAGTAACAGCACAAATCATCTGATTATAATTAACCAGTTCTTGCTGTTTACCCAAATACCTGTGAGACTAAAGGCTATGTACTTGTGTCACTGTAATTTAATACTACAAGGTTAAGAGAATTCAGCTGTAAAACTAAATTAAACCAGTAAACTTAAAATGAAAATGAAATGACTTCTGACTCACCAAAGTCTACACTCAATGCATTAAAAGGACTTTGTGCTAAGGATAATGGAGTTCAAAGAGAGAGAAGTACTGGAAGACAACATGGAGCTGGGATGTAAAAAGTTACCTGTTATGTACCCTACTACAGATACGTATATTCTATGTCAAAGCCTAACTACCTGGCCTGAACCCATGTTAGATTTGGGTCAGGGAAAACATTCAGGATTAGGTTGGGTCTAGCTGTGCTCTGCTGGCCTGGCTCAGTACTTTATTCACGTCAGGATGATTCATCTAGTATTCCTTCACGTGGATAGTATGTTTCAGGCTATTGTGTTTTCAGCATTAATTGGGTCAGGTATAGAAAAAGTGATGAGAACTCAGGTTCAGTTTGGCCGTGGTCAAGTTGGGTTTGTGCCAGATTTTATACTTACACCCAAGTAGCCCTCCATTCTATGCCATAAGCTTTTTACGATGTCTCTGTAAACTTTGATTCATGTGTTTTACAGATTGTGTATAAAATACCAGAAGGCAAATTGATAAATATCTATAACAATCAAAAATGTTACACCTATTCTTTCCAAAACAGACAAGTCAATGAAATATTCTTTGGAACAATACCATTTCACCAAGTGACATCATCTAGACTGGCACCAAGAGCAATTCATATACAGACACTCCCCATTCATTGTTTTCAGATGTCTAAAAAGGATCAGAGTCACAGATGTTGGTACCAGAAGAGGTGGATAAAGAGGACAAAGCGATCTAGGGGAGTGGTCCAGTCTACTCGATCTCCTGCATGAACGGGGTGCTTGCCCTGGTTGTCTGCTTACAGAGTATGTTATGTGCTGAGATTGCAGACAACTCCATGATCACAGCAATACAAGAGATGGAGTTGTGTTTTGCTATTGCCACTGCAATGATAGGAACCACTTTGGTTGCACATCCCATTGATTTAGGTAGAATATACTCTATGAAAAGAATTACAATGCAATAGTGTAAGGCATGTTAGATCATAGAGTCAAACACCACAAAAACAGGCACTTTGGCCCACTGAGTCTGTGCCAGTCATCAAGCTCCCATTTACACAAATCCCACACTAATCTCATTTCATTCTCCCCACATTCCCATCAATTCCCACACTGCCCCCCTCCCCAGATTCTACTATTCACATGCACACCAGTGGCGATTTACCATGGTCAAATAACTGACCAAGATTTTGACCTCAGTGGCTTCCTGATGTGCAGCATGATTCTATTTCTCTTGAGGGCATTCACTACAAAGAACATTGGGTACAGAGTCTCAAAGCTTTGAATCCGGAATTAAATGAATTTGGATAAAGAAACAATTCAATGGCTTTTAAGAAGTACATTATTCAAAACTTCAACATATTCTTTAACATATTGATTAATATTAGTGATAAATTAATTAATATTTTGTAATTTTAACATCATATATGTACAATAAAATACCTCTGACAAATGACAAAAGTTTTAATAATAGTGAAATAGCCTAAACTGATATTTAGAAGTTGTTTCTTTTGTATTACTTAATTGGTTGTTTGGAAAGGATACTTGAATTCTTGGAGAAAGGACATCCATTGCCTAAGGACAATCTAAGAGATGGATAGATTGTACCTATGGGATCAATATTCTAGTCTTCACTTGTGGACAAAGTTTAAACTAACTTGACCATGGAGTTGGAACTGGAAAGCAGCAGAAAAAAAAGGAGCAATGAAAACAGAGTAAAGAGGGGTATTAACAGCAGTAAAATTAGAAATACCCCAAAATATTGAAGCTTGTGGAAATGGTGAGAAGGGAGATATTCAATTGCACATACATGGATGTCTATAACACAATTAATAAGGGAGGTGAGGTGCAAGTACATACTGCCAGGTAAGATTATAACAAGATTGCATGATGTGGCTTAGGGTTCAAAATATTCTTGGCTACCAAGCAAGAGGAGTGATGAGAAAAAAGTGGAGGGATTTTGGCAGTTTTGATTATATAGTCATACATAAGGGTAATAAATGGAAAGGAATTGCATTTGATTCAAGAATTTAAACTATGCCAAATGTTAGCAACAAGCATATGGAAAGTACAGGAGGGAACTGGAAAAAGCAAATGAGTAAAACTAAAGCTTTTAACAAAGTCCCTCATAGTAGGCTGATCCAGAGGTTTAAAGCAAATAGCATCCATGGTCACTTGACAGATTGGATTCAAAATTGGTTTGGCCATAGAAGACAGAGGGTAGAGGTGGAGGGGTGTTATTACGACTGGAGGTCTGTGACCAGTGGGGTTCTGCATGGATCAGTGCTGGGAACTCTGATGTTTGTGATAAATATAAATGATTTGGACAAAATGCAGATGGGCTGTTTAGTAAGTCTGCAGACAACACAAAAATTGTCAGTGTCGTTGGTAGTGAGGAAAATTGTCAAAGGATTCAGTAGGGTGAAGGAACCATGGGTGACAAGGGAGGTGGAACAACTAGTTAGAAAGAAGAAGGCAGCATACGTAAGGTGTAAACAGCAAGGATCAAACAGGGCCCATGAGGAATATAGAGTAGCAAGGAGGGAACTTAAGAAGGGGCTGAAGAGAGCAAGAAGGGGACATGAAAAGGCTTTGGCGAGTAGGGTTAAGGAGAATCCCAAGGCTTTTTACTCGTACATGAAGAGCAGAAGGATGGCTAGAGTAAAGGTAGGTCCGATTAAAGACAAAGGTGGGAAGCTGTGCCTGGAAGTTGTGGATGTAAGTGAGGTTCTCAATGAATACTTCTCTTCAGTATTCACTAAGGAGAGGCGTCTTGATGATGCTGAGGACAGTGTTGGTAAGGGTAATGTTCTCGAGTATGTAGATATCAAGAGAGAGGATGTGTTGGAGCTGTTAGAAAATATTAGGACAGGTAAGTCCCCGGGGCCTGACGGAATATTCCCCAGGTTGCTTCGTGAGGCGAGGGAGGAGATTGCTGAACCGTTGGCTAGGATCTTTGAGTCCTCGTTGTCCACGGGGATGGTACCGGAGGATTGGAGGGTGGCGAATGTTGTCCCCTTGTTTAAAAAAGGTAGTAGGGCTAGTCCAGGGAATTACAGACCAGCGAGCCTTACGTCTGTGGTGGGCAAGCTGTTGGAAAGGATTCTTAGAGATGGGATCTATGAGCATTTAGAGAATCATGGACTGATTAGGGACAGCCAGCATGGATTTGTGAAGGGAAGATCTTGCCTCACTAGCCTGATAGGGTTCTTTGAGAAGGTGACCAGGCAGATTGATGAGGGTAGTGCAGTAGATGTGGTCTACATGGATTTTAGTAAGGCGTTTGACAAGGTTCCGCATGGTAGGCTTCTTCAGAAGGTCAGAGGCCAAGGGATCCAGGGAGGCTTGGCCGTGTGGATTCAGAACTGGCTTGCCTGTAGAAAGCAGAGGGTTGTGGTGGAGGGAATGCATTCGGATTGCAGGGCTGTGACTAGTGGTGCCCCACAGGGATCAGTTCTGGGACCTCTACTTTTTGTGATATTTATTAATGACTTAGATGAGGGGGTGGAAGGGTGGGTTAGCAAGTTTGCAGATGACACAAAGATCAGTGGTGCTGTGGATAGTGTGGAGGGCTGTTGAAGCTTACAGACGGATATTGATAGGATGCAGAGCTGGGCTGATAAGTGGCAGATGGAGTTCAATCCGGAGAAGTGTGAGGTGGTACACTTTGGAAGGACAAACTCCAAGGCGGAATACAAGGTAAATGGCAGGATTCTGGGCAGTGTAGGGGAGCAGAGGGATCTGGGGGTTCATATCCACAGATCACTGAAAGTTGCCACACAGGTGGATAGGGTAGTTAAGAAAGCTTACGGGATGTTAGCTTTCATAAGTCGTGGTATCGAGTTTAAGAGCCGCAAAGTAATGATGCAGCTTTACAAAACTCTGGTTAGACCACACTTAGAGTACTGTGTCCAGTTCTGGTTGCCTCATTATAGGAAGGATATGGAGGTGTTGGAGAGGGTGCAGAGGAGATTTACCAGGATGCTGCCTGGATTAGAGAGTATAGATTATGAGGAGAGACTAAAGGAGCTAGGGCTTTACTCATTGGAGAGAAGGAGGATGAGGGGAGACATGATCGAGGTATACAGAGTATTAAGAGGAATAGATAGAGTGGACAGCCAGCGCCTCTTTCCCAGGGCACCAATGCTCAATACAAGAGGGCATGGCTTTAAGGTAATGGGTGGGAAGTTCAAGGGAGACGTCAGAGGGAGGTTTTTCATGCAGAGAGTGGTTGGTGCATGGAATGCACTGCTGGGGGTAGTGGTGGAGGCTGATACGTTAGGCAAGTTCAAGAGATTGTTAGATTAGCATATGGAGGAATTTAAGATAGAGGGATATGTGGGAGGAAGGGGTTAGATAGTCTTAGGCATGGTTTGAAGGTCGGCACAACATGATGGGCCGAAGGGCCTGTATTGTGTTGTATTGTTCTATGGTTCCATGGTTCTATATAGACCAATTGGAAATGTGGGCAGAGAAATGGCAGATGGAGTTTAATCTGGACAAGAGTGAGGTGTTGCATTTTGGGAGGTCAAATATAAGAGAAAAATATACAGTAAATAGCAGGACCCTTAGGAGTACTGATGTACAGTGGGATCTTGGGGTGCTAGTCCAAGTTAAAAAACAAATAAATAGGGTGGTAAGGAAGGCATATGGCATACCTGCCTTCATTGGCCCCGGTGTTGAGTATAAAAGTCGGGAGGTCATGTTGTAACTGTATAAAACTCTGGTTCAGCCACTTTTGGAGTCCTATGCGCAGTTCTGGTCACCACGTTGCAGGAAGGATGTGGAGGCTTTGGAGAGAGTGCAGAAGAGGGTCACCAGGATGCTACCTGGATTAGAGAGTATTGGATATAAGAAGAGGCTGGACAAGCTTGGATTGTGTTCTTTGGAGCAGTGAAGGCTGAGAGGCGACCTGATTGAAGTATATAAAATTATGAGAGGCATAGATGGGGTAGATAGAGTCTTTTATCCAGGGTGGAAATATTAAATACTTGAGGTCATAGCTTGAAGGTAAGAGGGGGAAAGGTTAAAGGAGACTTACAAAGCAAGTGTTTGCGCAGAGGGTGGTAGGTGCCTGGAACACATTGCCGGGGAGGTTGTGGAAGCAGATACAGTAGCAACGTTTTGGAGTCATTTATTCAGGCACAGTAACGGGCAGGGGATGGAGGGATATAGTCCATGTACAGGCAGATGGGATTACTTTAAATTGGCATCATGGTCAACACAGGAGTCATGGGCTAAAAGGCCTGTCCTTGTGCTGTACCATTCTATGTATGTAAATGCAGCTTGAACAGCATGGTGACAAGACAAGATTTGCAGTGCAGCTGAGAGCTGCTGCTACACTCTTGGAAAGGGCATCTTTTAGATAAGACATTTAGCATAAAAGATGCCATGCCAGTATGTCAAAGTAATCAGATCATCAGTGTTGTGCATGGATAAAGGTATTCGACAATGTGCCAAACAGGAAACTTGTTAAAAAGATGGAAACCCATAGAACTAAGGAAAAAGAAGTAAATTTCTTTTATTCATTTACGAGATGTGAGCGTGACTAAAATGGCCAGTGTTTATTGCCCGTCTGTAATCTCTACCTGCTTAAATTATTGCCATCTTTCTGGTAAAGATATTCCCATGGTGCTGCTGGGTAGGACTCCAGGGTTTAGATCCAGTAACAATGAAGGTATGGCTGTAGAGTACAAGTCAGCATGGTGTGTGGATTGAAAAGGAACCTGCCGATGGTGGTGTTCCCATGCAGTTCCTTTCTTTGTCCTTCTTGATGGCAGAGGTCATTGGTTTGGGAGATGCTGTTGAAGAAATATGGTGAAAATCTGCAGTGTATTTTGTCGATGGTACACGTCCACCCATGTTGCACTGTTGGTGGAAGGCGTGAATATTTAGGGTGGTGAAGAGGTTGGAAATCAAGCGTACTGCTTGGTCCTAGATGACATTGAACTTCATGAGTGGCGTATTGGCAGGAAGGTGAAGATGGAGGTGAATGAATATCATTCAGATTAGGTCATGGCTTGCAGTGGCGTTTCCTGGGGTTTTTAACTGATCAACTTGACATATTAAGTTATACATATTAATGATTTAGATTTTATAAAGTTTGCAGATGATTTGTTAAATGTGGCAAAGTGGAAATTTATAATTGATAATTGGTTTATTATTGCCACATGTAGTGAGGCACAATGAAAAACTTTGTTTTGCATGCCATCCATACAGATCATTTCATCACATTACTACATTGAGGTAGTACAAGGGAAAAGCAATAACAGAATACAGAATGAAGTGTTACAGTTACAGAGAAAGTGCAATACAGGCAGAAAATATAAGGGGCAAGGGCATGACAAGATAGATTGTGAGGTCAAGAGTCCATCTTATCGTACATGGGGACTGTTCAGTAGTCTTATAACAGTGGGATAGAAGCTGTCCTTGAGCATGGTGGTATGTGCTTTCAGGTTCTTGTATCTTACTGAGGCACCGAGAAATGTAGACAGAGTCCATAGAGGGGAGGCTGGTTTCCATGACGTGCTGAGCTGTGTCCACAACTCTCTGCAGTTTCTTGCTGTGCCGGGCAGAGCAGTTGCCATGCCAAGCCGTGATGCATCTGGATAGGATTCTTTCTATGGTGCATTGATAAAACTGGTGAGGTTCAATGGGGATGTGCCGAATTTTTTAGCCTCCTGAGGAAGTAGAGGCTCTGGTGCACTTTCTTCGTTGTGGCATCTATGTGGTTGTATCAGGACAGGCTATTAGTGATGTTTACTTCTTGGAACTTGATGGATAGTCAGCAGGACAGTTATGGGCTTCACGATGACAGACAGGTTGGTGAAAAGGAATGAAGCTTGGCAGATGGAATTGAACATTGATATCCATTCAGAGGACTAACATTGAAAGATGGTGTAAAGTAAATAGGAAGAATTTGAAAAATGTAAAGGACCAGAAAGACCTTAATGACCAGACACATAAATCCTTAAAACTGGTGAGGGAGTTAAAATTGAATATGACTGATGTTTGTTTACAAATAACAACACCCAAAATAAACCAATGCAATCATGCGAGAATTTACAGATTATAGGGTAAGCCTCGGCTTGGAGTACTGGGTTCAATATTGGGCGTTAACTTTAGGAAAGGCGTAAAGATCTTACAAAGGGGATGGAAGAGGTTTATCAAGAATGTAGGACTTTAGTCACAAGGTTGGAAAAGACAGTGGTGAAACAAAGGTGGTATAAGGGCCTCCTGAGGCAGTTCACTGGCTTCCTTTCAAACGACGAATATTGGCAGCATCTCTCTGGAGATCGTCGACAAAGTGGAGATAAATGTAGGTCATGTCGCAGACAGAGAACAGGTGCAGCAATGGCAGTGGTGCACTATGACTGTGGGGTGGGGTGGCGGGAGGGTGGGGGAGGGGTGCTGCGGGGGAACCTTCATGCTCCACCTGATTCCATATCAAGGTGAATAATTTGCCTTTATATTTAGTCACTTCCTATTTTACCTTTAAAGAAAATGGGTCTGCTTGGTTACTGCTCTGCCTTGTATCTTACCAATATCAGAAGGAGGGTTTAATCAGGTCTTAGCCCTCATTAACATAAGGTGGACCACAATAACTGATGTACCTGATTACCACATCAACCAATATGATATTGCACATATTTTAAGCACCTTTTGGACATGCAACAGAGCCTCCAAAATCTCTTTCTTATCCCCAAGGATCAAACCCAGGAGACAGACAAAACTAAGTCCAAGTTCAGTTCTGCAGTGTATAATAAGCTAATATGTTCCTTGTTTTACAACACAGTGTTAAAATTACCACATTACATTCTGGAACTCAAAAAAAAATATATAGTTTTCCCGAATGTTTACTGCAGAAAAAAGTTCCATTTGGACATGTCCATTTGCAATTAGATCTGTAAATGGTACTACTGGAGTAATTATGAAAGCCAGATTCCAGAACTGGATCATATGATGCAGGGACACATGATTTGTACATAACATTCCTGTACAGCAGGGTAACTACATCCTTTCAACTAGATAACCAACAGAGATAATAAAGTTATCAACTTGACAGTTAGTTACTATACTGTCTACTTTACTTAATAGAACATGCCACAAAGATAATTCGAGAAGTCCGTGTCACATGCTTAGAGGAACTTTCGAGTCTTTCATACATTAGACCAAACATGTATCCCAATGACTATTTGACATGCTTGCGTAAATTCGCATCAGCAGAAAGATTGCGTGCTTGTAATTACTGCAGTGGGGTGTTCAGATGCTTTCGCCGTGGCTGAGTCAGAATTCCAGGGTGAAAGTATCATTCCTGGCCATCTTTTATTATCTGCGACATAAACTGTCCTGTGGGGAAGTTTTATCTACTGTGCTTTTTTTTAAAAGTCGAAGGTTGCAGCAAGTTAATTTCCAAGCAATGATGGCATAAAATGACTTGTAACTAAATATTTAATGACCGAATTGTAATGACTGTTAGCTTATAAAGCGACAGTGTGAAGAGCAAGCATAAATTAGTCTGTAAATGTAAATAAAACAATTACACGAAATATAAAATTACCTGGTTCTACTTTATCTGGAGGTGATGAAATTCAGAACAGATCTCTGTCCCGCAATTCTTGCACAGTACAATATATTGCTTGTTATCAAACTTTTTTTCCTACTTTTTCACTTTAAAAATTGCAGTATTTAGGAAAATCTTACCGGCGATATCCCATAACTGCAGCCGGACCACAGTCTCCGAGTCCCAGTGGATAACTTTGAGAGCGAAATCTACGCCTATTGTAGCTCGATAATGTTGGGAAAAGTTTTGATGCACGTAACGTTTTATGATACTGGTCTTTCCTACCCCCAAGTCGCCGATGACTAAAATTTTATAGAGATGCTCAGTCTGACTTTTCTGCATTTTCGAAGCTGCAGGGTCATAACCCGTCATACACTGTCCTGCAAGCGGAACGAGCAGCCGTGACTCTGATCTACAGAGACCCTCGCCCAGATTTACAGCGAGGGCTGCTCTGCTAACGTGTGAACACGCACAATCCCACAACCCACTCTCACGCTATGGACAGTCCCGGCATCATCACTCAGACATGCAGCTATGCCGAGAATGTGGTAGAAGCGCAGCTCTCTGGTGGTTGATGATGATTTTATTGTAGTTGAGCAGTTTTCCCTCAGATACTTCCAAGTTTTATTTCACTTGACGGCCTAATTTATGAGACTTTAATTTCGACAGCAGGACCAACGGGTAGGGTAATAAAGTGAGGACATGATATTGTAAGAGCTTAAGAAAGAACAGTGCAGGTTTGAAGAAATGCCTCCAATTTGTTGCTTAGCCAAATGCTACTAGCTGTAGCTTTCTGACTCATAGAGTCATAGAGTAATACAGCAATGGAAACAGGCCCTTCGGCCCAACTTGTCCATGCTGACCAAGTTGCCTACCTGAGCAAGTCCCATTTGCCTGTGTCTGGCCCATATCCCTCTAAATCTTTCCTATCCATCGACCTGTCTGAATTTTAAGCATTGTAATTGTTCTCGCCTCTACCATTTCCTCTGGCAGCTCATTCCACATACCCACCACCATCTTTGTGAAAAAGTTGACCCTCAGATCCTCTTTTAGTTTTTCCCCTCTCACCTTAAAACTATGCCCTCTAGTGTTCGACTCCTCTACCCTGGGAAAAAGACTGTGACTATTCACCTTATCCATGCCCCTCATGATTATATAGACCTCTATATAAGGTCACCCTTCAGCCTCCTATGCTCCAGGGGAGAAAAAGCTCCCGCCCATTCAGTCTCTCCTTAAAATTCAAGTCCTCTGGTCCTGGTAACATCCTTGTGAATCTTTTCTGCACCCTTTCCAGCTTAATGACATCTTTCCTTCAGCTGGGTGACCAGAAGTGCACACAATACTCTAAGTGTGGTCTTACCAATGCCTTGTACAGTTGTAACATTATGTCCCAACTCATGTACTCAGTGTCCTGACCGATGAAGGCAAGCACGCAAACACCTTCTTTGCTGCCCTGTCTACGTGTGTCACCACTTTCAGAGGTATATTCTTGTACTCCTAGGTCTCTCAATCTTAGTCCCATACCACTGCATATAGATCGGCAAATTAAATCCTTGAATTGGTTGTATTTCTAATTATGCCTAAAAGATGCTGACGACAATATGATCAATTCCTTCAGGCAATTCTTCAAGTACTGGTACAAAAAGTCCCAATGAACCTGGTTGGTGCACTGACTTAAGAAATTCTAACCCTTAGTAACAAAGGATCTTTCAACCTGCTACATTATCTTCAGCAGAAAGACGTTGCAATCCACAGAAATTATAACCAGGATCATTCATCTTCCATGACTTTTCAGTTCAATGGTTTAGCCCACCCAGGTAGCTCCCATCATCACTTTTCTCTAAAATTCTTACAAAATGTAAAAGTTTCAAATCAACTCGTACTCCTTCTATGACTAATCCAACTTTATCTCATATTGTAATGACTGTAGGGTTTTCTCAGACCTGTTGGCCTGTTCATTTTCTACTTGTTTGTTGGCATCACTCTTTATCTGGAGATGCACTTGATACATGCATAAGGTTGTTTTGGTTTACATAGTTGGGGGCTGTCAAATAATGTCACCATTTGATGTAAGTTTGATTAAAGAGCATTAGATAACAAGTTACAACAGCTGTGTGATCCCCCAAAGATCAGACAACAACAGCGACCAATGCTAATTAAAAGAATCACATTCATAAACTAAGACAAAGGCAAAGCCAAATTTCAACAGCAAGGAAGACAATTTCAGCTAGAGCATAAAAAGTAAGCTTATGCACCAGGTATGAGCTGGAGCTGAAACATCTCTGTAGTGCAAAGCTGAAATAAAGGAATATTGTACAGATGAAGGTGAAAGGAAAAAGAACATGGCACTGACAGAGAGAGGTGATCAGAATTTAGTGTATAAACCTTCAGTTGGACGAGCAAAATAATTTGATTCAGTTTTAAAGCAAAAATTAGCATTGATCAATTCATAAGCACCTTTGGACCATTATGAGACTATACTAATGAAATAAAAGAATCTGTCCAGAGGCAAATGCTATTATTTAGTGACAAAGAACTGGTTACTATTTTTGAATAGATATTGTGCAGAAGTCATACTGTAAAAGGACAGGTTTATATTGCTTTTGACATTAAGTGTGTATACAGTATTCCAGCTGGCTGTCTGATAATACTGGTAGTATAGAAAAAATTGCAATAACGCATATCCTGGAGACTGCTATGTCCAGCATTAAAGGTCTGGTTCGGGATATGGGGGTGGAAAGTTGTGTGATGTTTTGGGAGCCCAGAGGAGCGGCTGGCCACTTTATTCTTGAAGAACCCTTTGATCCCTCTAGGCACTTATCTTTAGCACTTATCTTTTCAGGTCTCTTTGCTCTATTGTCAGGTTTTACAAAATGAATTGGCAATCTCTATTAAATACCATGCACATCAGAGAATCCCACATTCTGTAGATTAAAGGGGTCCCTACCTGATTTAGTCTTCAAGGTCTTTGCTTCTTTTGTGTGTGTATGACCCTTAGTTTTAACCCATCCAGAATAGAGGGGGCCCATAAGTATTTTATTTGCAGGCACTATCTAGATTGTTCACTAAAAAATTGTGTTTACTGAAGAGAAAAGTGCAGTGGTTTATGTATTTGATAATTGCTGGGAGTGTGTGAAATGACTCAAGGTATTCATAATCCATATCTAGGTGGTGGCCAGGTAAGTAAGTGCTAGGTAAAATTCAGACTTTAGGTATGCTGCAGCTAACTCCTTACACATATAAGGTCTAGTTGGGTAATTGGAAGGAAGCGCTTGCTTGCCTCTGTAAATTATCTCTTGTGGAAACCACCCTTATAGTCTGTACAGGAGAGCCTATTCACAACACGTGTATTGGACGTTTCCTGCAATTTAATAATGAGATGCAAATGTAGAGCCATCCGTTTATTCTGCTGGACCTTCATAAATTATTAAATATTTATTATCGTTTACTTATTTATCCTCCGAATTCATTGTCATTTAAGGTTAAATACGTTTATAAAATAATTGTTTCCCACAGTTTGTTACATACAGTATATGCATGGGAATTTCAGGTATACATTTTCTCTCTCCTTTAAGTGAAGTCATTTATAAAAATATAAAAGAACTGTGGATTTTTCTTAATATAATTTTGCACACAATCATCTAATCATTGGAACAAGTATGGCAGAGATAGAGGAACTGGGAGAATGGAATTGATTCCCCACGGGAGGTAGGTTGGGAGAAAGTATAGTCAAGATAGCCATGGGAGTCAGTGGGTTTTTTATGGAATTTTGTGGCTAGCCTGTCTCCTGAGATGGAGACAGAGAGATCCAGAAAGGAAAGGGAAAAGTTGGAGATGCGCACTGTGAAGGTGAGCACAGGATAGAAATTGGCTGCAAAGGTGATGATATTTTTGAGTTTCTATGAGTGCAGGAAACAGCAACAATGCAGTCATTAATATCCCAGAAAAAGTTGAGAGAGTGGGCCCGAATAGGACTGAAACAAAGACTGTTCCATGTATCCCACAAAAGCCTGACATACCTTGGGTCCAGGTGAGTACCCATAACTATGCTATTGATCTGGAGAAAGTGAGTGAAATTGTTCAGTATGAGGACAGTTCAACCAGGTGAAGGGGAACTGGTCAGATCTCAGACCCTCCTGATGTGGGACAGAGGTGTAGAGACTTTATACATTTGTGGTTTCTGAAGTTATTCAGTTTACGTGAATATATTTACATAGATCTATATAGAATGCAGAGTAGAGAAACAGGCCATTAGGTTCATCTGGTCTATGCCTTTGTTTATATTCAATGCAAAACTGCTCCTATCACCCTATAGGCAAAACCTATGCTTTTTTTCTCAGCTACTTCTTTAGCTTTCCAATGATCTTCTGCAATAGTATTTTTCTCCTACTGAATTTATTAGTGACTATTTTATACATATGTCCCTTAACTTGATTATCCTGTAAACTCTTGAATGTCCATCCTGTCAGAAGGGTCCAGAAACTTAAGGACCTTGATTGGGTTGCCCCACTTGTTCAATATTTCCTGATCATTTTTAATCATCCTTGTAAATCCTTTTTTTGAATGCTCCCCTGGATCCATATCTTTTTTGTAAAATATAGACCAAAACTGTGCACTGTATTTAAATTTTGCTAAATGTCTTAAATAATTTTGGCTCAATAAACTTTATAGATTGTACACTAAAGCTTACTAGTAGGTGACAACAATCCTAAATGATGAAAAGTAAGACACTCCTTCATGTTATTTTAACCCCATGCTCTTTTGTTCTCAATTGGTTGTTAAGCAATGTGGACCCCCGATTTATGAAATGTTGCTATTTAATGCAGTTTACTGACTGTGGTCTCCTCATAAAAGAAAATGAATTGCAAGCTGCTGCAGGATATTGTAGATGATTAGCAGGCCACAATACAAAAGAAGCTGGTGATCAGCTATAGAGACTTGGAAGATGGAATTACCATGACTCATTATAATATACATCCAGTAAGACTAGGCTTCTTTTAAACTCATCCTCAAATTTATAAATAACTTGCATACTTAAAACAAAGCATTAATTTTAATTGAAGAGTTATTGAGAGATCTAATTTGTGGAAACCCTTGGGGTCCAGTATATTAATTTTACACTTTCAATTGAGAGTAAATTTCAGCATTGCGTAAAACCAGTATTACACTTGATCCCTTCAGTTTCCCGACAGACAGGTCTGATTAAACATGCCCCTCTCGCTCCATTGACCCATTTCTTCTCCATTCCAATTGGTATTGATCCTGCAAGTAATTCTATGATATACTGAGAGAAAGGAAACCTGATAATTTTAAAAACTGTGGCTAGTTCCATGTCAGTTGATTATTTATTGCAATTTGATCTTTTTTCCTATTAAAAGGTCAATCTTCAGAAAATTACTGTTAGTGTTACAATTTATTAATGTAGCCTAAGTTAGCTAAGTTAATTAGTAATAGCATAATTAAGCAGCAAAAATCAAAAACTCAAAAGATGTATCAAAATCATTTATTCATAACCTTTTCTACCTTGTTCCAGTTTTATACTAGCATTTCTCTGAAAGGATTTGATGATCATGACAACGTACATCTCTCTGAATTGCTTTTAGGATAAATAATGGTGCTAACAATAAAACTAGAGCTCCGTCAGAGGACCATTAGCTGAGGTCATTTGATTTGCCTTCATTAGGAATGGTAACAAAGTACTAATTGAATATAATTAAAAATTTATCCAAAGGAATCAGATTCATTGCCTTATTATTTCTATACTTTTAAGTTGTGTAAATCATTAGAAAGAGAAGTATGTTCATCATTACTGAGAAGTTTTATTTTCTTCAAGAAATTTTTTTATTTTTAATTCCTTTTGACCATGCTTTTTAAAATCATTTTAGTCCTCTTAGAACAGTCCAAATACCATTGTAAAATGTTTCCATCATTTCTAAATACTCGGTGATTAAAGTTTAGTTTTAATTTGCATAACTTATATTTAATTCTCCAGAAACTACTGCCTCTAACATTAGTTGAAGGATTCTAGTGAAGGTGTAATTGAGTTCATTATATTAAATCAAGATGACCACTTCAACATTTTCCTCCATGCAGCTTAAAATCGGAACAGCCTTTTTCATTGACTACCTCAGAATTACAGTCACCAGATTGCGTTGGCTATATTCTTGATGGTCTTTCACTTGACCTATTGTTTATAATCATTCCTTTTCCACACACACAGAGTTTGTTTCTGGCTGTGTACATCACTTTCCAATGCCATGTGGAAAACAAACAGACAGATGAATACTCATTTACTTGATCCCTGGTTGTCAGCCAAACACTAATGCTTTCTATCTCCAATATGTTAAAATTAATAAACACAAGTATTCAAGTAAATGGAAGAATGCAATCTTTTAATGCTCCGATGATTTTCTTTTCCTCTCCTGTCCTGGTTAGAGTAGCACCCTGGGGATTCTTATTTTATAGCCAAAGGTTAGCAACCCTTTTGTGTGAAGAAGGTTCTTTTGGGATCTTAAAGATGGAGGACTCTGGACACAGGCTTTGGATCTTAAAAATAGTTTAATCACAAAGGCAGACTCAGGAACAGAATGAATGGGAACGAATGCACACTCACACACACAGGGGACCGCGAACGTGAGGGGGGAAATCGCAACGAGGATGAGGTACACACACACACACACACACACACAATAAACAAGATACAGCTTATCAAGGGATAAATGCATGAACACCTTGACCCAAATAAGCATTGGCCCTAACACTCCCTGGAATCTGACTAAGATGCTCCCAAACCACGTGGTGGTGCACACTCTTACCAGTGGTCTCTGCAGCATGGTCTCACTATTCCTGGAGCAGTTGAAAGAGAAAAAGCCAGGAACGTGCAGCACTCTTTATAGTGCTGGACGGCTGGGTGGAGCCTGGCCGGGTAATTTAGACAGGCCAATGGCTTGGGGGTCAAGGACAAAGGTGTTTACCAAGGCCAATGGTCAGACAGGTTCAGGAACAAAGGTGCTCTCCAAGGCCAATCCCTATGCCCACACCTGATGGGTGGGGTGGAGCCAAACCTTGATTGACAGTGGTGTCACTCCCGATCCAATAAGCAATGCTGTCTTCCGACCAGAGGGGTCAGCGTTGTTACTGTCACGTGACAGCCATGTGCTCTCATACTACAACCCTACACAGATCCCACTTCCCATAGACCCCTGAGATCAGCTGACTGTGTATATACTTACAGTGGAATGAGCTAGTAAATCCTTCTGATGCTCAAATTGGTTTCATTGGCTCCATGATGGTTCCATCTGTATGCAAGGTTTCCTTCTTGACTTTGGTTGGGGAGGTACCAAAGAATTTTGTATCCTAGAATCACTAATGATTCATACATATAGAGAATAAAATAAGGTCACAGAGAACTAAGTAGAGAGTTACAATTCTCATATTTTCTTAACCACTGATGAGATGCAGAGGAAATATTTCAAAATAAGCTATATTTTTTGCAAAAGAGCTACAATTCTTTTGGGATAAAATTATACAAAATAAAGATTTGCATTATGTCTTCAACAATATATTTATGATAAAAGGTATACTTCAGAGAGCTGATATTCCACACATAACACATGTATGAAGGTGTTATGCAATGTCAGTTTTGGCTCCAGTAGTTTGCTGGATCCCAAGTCTTCTTTAATAAAAACTCAGCAGCGGATTAAGTCTTGGGCATATCTAAATGGAGGTGGGCTTCTAAATGGCACACTGACTTTCAAGATGAATCCTTTAATCCTTTTAAGGACCATTCCTGTACTTTTATTGTTCCAGCTGCCATCCCAGCTTTCATGATCCTAAGAGCATAAAATTAGCAGTGGCTTATCCTGCCTTTCATTGGGATCATGGCTAATATGTGACCATACACCCATCATTTGCAAAGCAGACATCATTCAGCATAGAATATTTGGCTTGGCTGTGGGAAGCAGATGGGTCTAAAATCTATGCAATTGACTTGAGCACAGAGTTTATTATGGTAATTCAATTCCATCCTGAGGCATTGATAAACTATCAGTGGTATCATCATTTGGATGCATCAGAAATCATGCTCCTGTCTGATTTTATGGATGCACTCAGTAGAAGATAGAATGTCATTGTATGGAGAAGATTTCTCCTGGTGTTCTGGTCCTTATATTTCTAGTTTTGATTAAAGGAAATTTATGATCACTACAGAGTAAAACTCCAGTGATCAGTTCAGAAATAACACTTCAGAAATCCCAATGATCTAGCATCTGACATATTAGGTGATGCTTGCCGTATTCCTTTCCCACTCACCAGGGTCCCAGTTCCCGAGTTCCCTTCCAACTCAAATGGGCCCCAGTTCCCTCACTCTGTTTCATCTTACCAAGTTCACAGGAAAAGGTATCATAATGCTGAGTAATGTTCAAAAACAAAAGTCAATCGAATGTGTGCGAAGGTATTAAAAGAAATAAAATTGAATAGTCTGGGAAAATACGCCAGCCCAGCACCACCACCGGAGTCCCGAGCCCCGAGCATGCCAGATTATCAAAGTTTTACTGTACAGCAGTAGTTAGAGCTCCTGGTCTTAAAGCACTTTGAGGCTTCATAAGGTTGTAACATTGATGGAAGTCTTTTCTTCCTCTAGATCAGAACATGTGAAAATTTATTCCTAGGTACCAAATTGACTTTTTTTTAGAAACCACAGGCAGGAGCACTCTTTCACAGATTATTTCAAAATAATCTTTGCTTAACTTTTAAATATAGCTTGGCATTGCATATTTACTCCACGTTGAACAATGCTAGATAGCATGCCGTGGGGATCCTGCAAATCAAGGTTCTGCAGCAACATCAGATCTCACATTACAGAATTTAATTTTACTGCAAAATGAAAACTACCTTACACTATAACACAAGTCACACAATTGAAGCGGTCTATTGTGCTGTTCCAGAACATCTGCTATGGAGTGATTGAAATTCCTTATCTTTTCCAAATCCCATTTGTTATACTTTCAGATAGAATTTGAACAGTCATTACATGTGCATAATTCCTCACCCAAAAGAACCTGCTGACTGAACTTAAATCAGTTGGACAAAATAAAGTGCTGCTTCAATGTAAAGCATTCATACTTTCCTTCTGAATGTTTATGGATTTAATGTGTATACTTCTGAATGTATTTGTAAGAAAAAAGGGGAAATAATAGGCCAGTTTTAAAAAAAAAATCACTCAAATCAGGACTTAGGGTAATTACAAATGGTACAGTGATGGAATTAAGTCTTTTGAGAGCTGCAAGAATTGACTTTTATATCATGGATTCAAAGTAATATCAATATCTACTCTAAAATTCAGCAATGAGGGCTTGCAGAAATGAATGTTTATGGAGCTGATTCTCTTCAAATGAATTTTTAAATATTTTTACTTATTTAAAGCAAACTAGTTAGTTTTAACAAGATAATTAATATTAAGGGAATTTTATGTTAGTAAGGATCACAGACTGCTTTGTTTAATAACACCTAGAATCTATCAATATGAAAAATCTCATGTCACTTTTCAAAGAAAGAGAGAGTTCTCCTGGGATCTTGGCAAATTTATTTCACAACATGGATCCATGAATCAGATTTTCTGATCTACCTTAGTGACACATGTAGGACCTTACAACACATAAATAGACTGCAGGATTCCATGCATTGTGGCAACTGTAGCTTAAATGGTGGTATTCTGGAAAATCTAAAGATAATGGTCCTGATCCAGAGACTTGGACAGAAAATAAAGCCCTGTACCCCACTGCATTACTAAAGGAGTGTGGTACCATCAAAAGTGAAGAACTTTTGATGAAGCATTAAACTGAAGTCCTGCATGTTTTATCTGGTGGATATTAAAAAAAGTCCATAAATACTATTCAGAGGAAAGGAAGTTTTCCTGGTATTCTGAATAATACTTATCTATTGAACAATTTCATAAAACAGATTCATTGGTGATCGTTTGAGGGAGCTGGCTGTGTGTAAATTGGCTGCTACATTTCCTACTTTAACGGTGATTATATTTTAATTCCACTTTATTGACTGAAGTGATAGATGTGAAGGGTGCCATAACAATTAACAGAAAAATCCCTATTAAAATAATGACTTTGAAACTGCTTTAACACAATTTCAAAATTTATAAAATTTGTACTGTGGTATGCAATTTCAAGTTTTTTAAGTGAAGTCAAAATAGGTCACTTCCCCTTTGTATGATTTAGTATTCAGTAACCAGACTCAGTAGCAACCAATGACCGAGTAGGGTAACTCATGCTTTTCCTTTAAGATTCTAGGAAACTTAAATCTGCATGATTGGCAAAGACATCGCTTATAATAAAGACCCAAAAAGATTAGTGCACTGTGGCTGGAGCACATGATGAAGTCCTTGCAACTTGCTGGGAAAGACAAACATGACTGTAGTAGGCACACAGAATTTCCAAAGCAGGACTTGATGCCTTGGTTGACAAATTAGAGTCAAAGAGAGAGGTCCTTTACCCACAGGAGGTCAGTAAGCTTTCAGCATATGGTAAACCAGTGATAGCTTTGGAAGTTAACGGCTGCAGCATAGGCCATAGACCAGAATGCAGTGTTGCTAAAAGAAAGTTTGAGCATGTGTGTGACATGACTTAATGTCAATGAACACATCTTTAGGTGCTATAGCCTGCTAACTCCACTATTGGTCTCAGACACTGCCTAATGCACCATATACCAATCACCTACCAACCATCTCTAATCATGAATCAAAAGATAACTACTATACATGATCCAGCACATCCTCACTAACTTACCACCATCTTAAGCCTCCAGCCCACATCTTCCTGCACATAATGGCAGCAATTTAACCATAACTGGCACATTACTCAACCTCATTGCACAACACTCACCAATATACTTCCTATAATCTGGTACAATGAAGTGGTGCTGATGTGACAGGGGACATGTACGATTGTAATGCCCTTCTCCACTCCTCTTACAGAGTGTGCTGGTCATAACTGGGTCATCCATTATAATGCCGGTGACCAGCAGTGAGGCCAAGAGCAAAGAAAATGAATTTGTTCATGCCTAATCCTTCTATCCCACGTTCTCTTTTGAAATGAAGTTACAGATTTCAGAAAGTATCAGCTCTCACTTTCCCTACCCCTTTCCTATTTGCAGCAAAGGACTAACAAAGGCACCCATCACCATCAAATACTTACAGCCGCCAGCTCAGATTCAAACACTGCACACCATAAGGAACATAGAACAGTACAGCACAGGAATGGCCCACAGTGTCTGCACCGACCATGATGCCAATCCAAACTAATCCCATCTGCCTGCACATGTTCTATATCCCTCCATTCCTTTTGCCTGTTCATGTGCCTGTCCAAATGCCTCAAATATTGTTATTATATTTGCTTCTAACACCTCCCTGAGCAGCATGATCCGGGCATCTACTAGTCTGTTAAAAAAAAAATTGCCCAGTAAATTTCCTTAAAACTTTCCCCCTCTCACCTTAAAGCTATGCCCACCAGTATTTAGCATTTCCACCCTCAAAAAAAAGACTGACCATCTACCCTATCTATGCTTCTCATAATTTTATAAACTTTTATCAGGTCACATTTCAGCCTCCAATGCTCCAGAGAAAACAATCCAAGTTTGTCCAATCTCTCCCAACTAATACTCTAATCCAGGAAACATCCTGATGAACCCCCTCTGCAAATCCTCTGCATCCTTCCTGTAGATTAAAAGCATACGGTGCATCATTAAACATGAGGCAAGCTGGCAGGACAGCCAAACCTCCAGATAGAATTTGGGGGCAGTTGATGGGAATGTGGGGAGAATAAAATGGGATTAGAGCAAATGGATGCTTAATGGATGGCACAGACTCAATGGGCTGAAGGGCTTGTTTCTCGGTTGTGTGACTATGACTGAAAACAGGCCCCAAATTACGCAAGGAAAACCAAAGAGAATAAAGGCTCATGGAAGACATGGGGCAAGGAAATGTGTATAGTTTGTTTCTATGGCTTTTGTTATAGTTGAATGAATTAGCATAGTTTGGAACATTGAGTTGACCGTGACATTTAGATTGTCATTGTGGTCAAATGGATGTTGTGGCAACAGATAAAAATGGATGTGGCAGCAACAGATAAAAGGCAAAATGGCATCTGCTGAGGAAAGGAGAACTGGAGCAGTGTTCCATGAAAGCTCACTGTGACAAAAATCTTGCAAATAGACCCTAATACCACCTTGGTTAAAAAAAAAACAGTGTATAAAAGTTGATAAGTATTGTAACTTAATAGCCCTTAGAAACACTGGAGCACAAGGTCACTGTTTGAAAATAAACCAGTAACAATCTCTTCAGAGGATGGCAAGTCTTTGGAACTCTTGCTCAAAAGTTGGTGAAAGCAAAGCCTTTGAATAGTTTGAAGGCTAAGCTAGATTGGTTTTGGATAAACAAGGGGATGAAAGGTTACTGTGGAAAGATGGGAATGCAGGCAAAGGTTACAATCTGATCTATTGTGATTTTTTAAAATATATAACATCGATGTTTGTACATGTAATACAAAGAGATCATGGGAACAATCATGGCATAATCATATAGAATAATAAAATATTAAAAAAATCTGTAGATCCCACGACCTCTTAGTAAATGAATATAATATAAAAGAAAGGCAAGAAGATTTAGTGTATATAAAAGAAAAAAATCCCCAAATCAATAAGAAAAATTATAAACAATATATCAAACCAAACTAAAAAGAAAAATTTCAAAAGAAAGAGACAAAAAAAGACTGGACTGAAATTTCTCAATAGAAACAGAGCAATATTATGTCGTCAACTCAGTTCCTCTAAATTGGAAAGTTATTGAAGCGGGATCTATATCATGTGAAAATATTGAATAAATGGACTCCAAATATCTTCAAATTTAAGTGAAGGATCAACAGTACCACTCCCAATTTTTTCCAAGTTTGAACATGATATAGTTTGAGAGAACCATTGAAAAGTAGTAGGGGGTATTGGATCCTTCCAGTTAAGCAAAATGGATCGTTTGGCCATTAATGTAACAAAGGCAATCATACGGTAAGCAGAAGCAGATAACTGGCAAGGCTATCCTTGGTAATCCAAAAATTGCAGTAATAGGGTGAGGTTGTAAATCAATATTCATATTGTGATCTAATTAAATAATGGAGAAGGTTTGAGGAGATGCATGGCCTACACCCACACCAAATCTGCATGCTTTCTTTGAACTTGCTTGCCAAAACAGTCTCTTAAAGAATGCAGACACAAGAGACTGCAGATGCTGGTATCTGCAGCTACACACAGAAGTGCTGGAGGGACTCAGGGGGTCAGGCAGCATCTATGGAGGGAAATGGACATTTGATGTTTTTTTGGGTTGAGACCCTTCATCTGGACTGAAAGAAGGGAGGTATTTGTCGAGGGGTAAAGTTAGCCAGAGCCTCACTGGATAAATCCTCTTGCTGACAGACCTTCTCTCCCTTCCTCTAACAGAATTACTCCAATTCCATGTCCTCTCATCACCATGAAGAACTCCTGGGAACGAGGAATCTGCCTGGGTTCAATAGAATTTGCTAGACCCTTAAAATGAAGATTGGCACTACTTTCTTCTGCCACACCATGCTTTGTGGAATTCAAAAAATAGCACCAGATCTAAAATATTCTATCTTAAGCCAACAAACTAATTGGTTAAGTAGCTTAGGATGGGACATATTCCATTTTGCTTCTAAATGCTGCTTTCTTTATTCTGTTATCATTTGGCATTAAATGCATCTTTGAGGTCCAGTTTGAGATTGACAACAATTGCCTCCCCAACATTGAGCACAAGTTAGTCAACACCTTGTTGCCCTTTCTCAATAAAACCTGCAATGGCTATAAAAAGGTAGGAAGGGGAACATTTAAGAATTTCCAAATGCTAATTTTATATCAAATGATCTACCTGCATGTATAAGATGACATGAGATTAATTAATCTTTCCCCCTTCTGAATAAAGATATATCAAGTTCAATGCCACTATACAATGTTTGCTTTTAAGCATTCCATGCACCACTTATGTCTTAATTAGAAAATAAATGTAAAGTGACAATGTTTATGACTTTGTGATATTTAACACAAAAGCTTAAGGGCAACATTTCATATCAACATGAAAGGGTCTTGAACGTCAAATGCTGTGTGCTCTACAGCATCCCAGAAACTACTGAAGTTTAGAAATAGTAACATATAGTCATGCTCAGTATTTAATCACTTGTTTTCATTTGATAAATTTGGGCACAAAACTACATAAAAACACACCTTGAAAACAAACTTTGCCTCAAATAGTTAGCTTTGACTTCAGAAGGTGAAAATTTTAATGCAACCAATCGAGTCACGAATGGCAAAAAATTCATTATTCCACAGTAGCAAACAATTTACAAATGCAAGGATTTTTTCAGGGCCCAAGAGAGTAATTGAACACAGAAAATCAGTAAAACAGCTGGAGAGGGAAAATAAGGGTGAAAGGTGCTGTGGTGGTAGGAGAGTGAAAGGGGAGGGAGCTGAGAGGAAGTCGTCATTGGCAAGAGCATGTATATTTGTGTCCGTCTGTGCGTAGACAGTGATGCAGCTGTGTGGTTACTGCGTGTTTAAGTCTGTGTTAGAGCTTGGTTCCAATGGTCTTAAATCTCCTTACCCTCGGCCCAAGATCTTCCCCTATCAATAGAGTGTGGTAGTTCACGTCAATAGCACCCCACTTTGCAAAAAAAAACACGTACATCATCCACTCAAAATAAAGTTCAGGACTGGGATATCTGGACCGTAGACAGCTCAAATGGCAGCAGTCCCAAGCTCAAGAATGCAGATACCGATATGGTTCCAAGAAATGGCTGTCCTTTGCCTGTTGTATCTCAGTCAGGGCAGCAAAGTAGCAAGTACAGATTCTGGAAAGGCAACCTGGAAGAAAAAAAAATCACTGGCTTCACGATCAAGAATAGACTAGGCTGGTGTCTTGAAGACTCACTTTCTGAACACTTCATGACTATACAGCTTACTTCATCAAGGATCCAGCATGCTGCTGTCATCAGCACATACATCCTGGTCCCAGAAGCAATAGATGAGACCAAAGGGGAATTCTATTCCACCCTTGAATAATCCCCGACCTGCTTTCCAACAGGAGAGATGAAGATTCTCAGTGACAATTTTAATGACAGTGTTAATGAGGACACCCATGCCACACCCACCCATCTCCAGTCCTGGAAATGAATGATTGGTAGGGAAAGCAACCTTGAACTGAACCCTTCTCCCAAAAAAAATTAAGCAGGTTACTTATAGCACATTGTTTCATCAAAGAGACAAGGACAAAGCCTCATGGCAACACCCTCAATCCACGTACTGCCACCCAATTTGAGCAATGGGACAGGAAAGATGTCTACATCATCATAACAGGAGCTGCAACTGTCAGGCCAGCTGCTGCCTAATCTATTGTGTCATTTCTATCAACCAGGCCCCAAATAGTGAAGCCAAGAGAAACCGTGTACCCAGGCCAACAAGGCAGCTAGACAGAGCAACTAAAGGACTTCGTAGCTGAGACACTGAAATCGGAGTTTCCTTGACGCCCAAGTATAGCCATCTTTATCTATCCAATACAATCTCTGCATTACCAGAATCGAGCACAAGGTTGAAAAAGCCATCCATCAGCTGAAAAAAAAACAGGCAGAAATCCTCAATGTACTAAGATATGCCAGAAGCAGCCTTTTGGCATTAACTTGCAACCTCATTTGGGGAAGAGGATACCTGAGCACATCAGATTCTACACTCATGCCATCTTCAAGAAAGAGACCAATTCAATTGTCATAATTGAGGTGTCTACCTGCAGCCTGTCAGAAGGAAAGTCATTGCAAGGATCCTGTTTAACCATCACAGCTCCCAATGGCCAAAGAACTCCAAGAACTTGGAATGCAGATCCTGTCAATCAAAAGGTGTGATGGATATGATCTTCATCGTGTGGCAACTCTAAGTGCAGAGAGCAACATCATCCACTGATGTCACAGAAGCCTTTGATACCAACCAAGAGGGATTATGGAGAATCTTTCTCAAAAATGGATGTCCCCAAAATGTTACCATCCTCTATTTGCTTTGGCATTATACACAAACCGTAATTCTTGTCAATGGATCCATCACCAGTTCAATCCAAGTAAAAACTGGGGTACAAAATAATCCAAATTCACTGCAAGGATACGCAAACCAATGTTAGTGTCCTCTCCAAGCTATCATCCCCAGCACGGAGACCCTAGTTAAGTCAGTCAGGTACGTCTTGAAAGCCACATTATTTGCATGCCCAACATCAGACTCCCAAAACCAATAATCTATTCTGAGTTATGTCACAAGATTACCAGATGCTCAAATCCTCCTTGGGGGAAAAAAAAACATCTCCACTGATTCTTGGTGCATCAACGAAAGTGGAGGAATATTTGAGATGGTATTGAGAACTGAGTCCATACATGGGGAGGACATAGAAGCACTGCACAAGCACAGAACCACCTCACAAACTACTCACCTGCCTGTCCCGCCAGGCACCTCCTGCTCCATCTGTAGAAGAGTCTGTAGTTCCAACATTTTTATCCAGAATGAAAGCAAGCAATTCTTCATCTGGAGGGATTGTTGAAGCAGTCATTGTCACCATGTAAATCTTCAAGATCCATTGTTGCACTACTGCACTTCACCCCCAAGGAGCTACCTGTTGCAGTGGAGCCGACTTATTGGGTGAGCAGGAAGCTGTTGGACCTTTGGTGTGCATTCCCTATCCAAGCTTACAGAGACTTCAGTTGAGTTGTACTACACAGATGTGCACATACATGTGATACTCTAAAGACCAAGGTCCAAAACTATCACCAATTCCATTACATAGGCACATGAGAAGGTGGTATTCACACACTTTAGTTTCCAGATGTTTAGTAAATGCAGTGGGGGTTGAATCAGGAGTTGTGCGTGGAGTGGGGGGAGAGAAGTGGAAGGAGAAGGCAAGAACGAGATGGGCTCAGAGGAAAGTATTGGAATCAAGATCTATTGAAGATTAAGTGTAATCATTTCCATGTGCTTACCAACATATGTGCAGCCTGATTCACCACATTTCTTTAGTGTCCATCTATTGACCTCAATACAACATTTCTGTACTCTTTGCTGCTATATGTCACCACACCAATCATACCAGTAAATGAACGAGAATGCTTCCAAAAGGTTGAAAGAATTATGAATGGTTCAAACTGAAATTTTATTGCACCCTTTAATCTGTGGCAAATAAGCACACTGACATCTGCTGGCTCTCCACAGTATCTTACAAGCCCCTCCTGAAATTTGGTTGAATTTACAAATGAATAAATGATATCTAACAAAACATTTAGCATTTTCACCTAAAAAAACAAGCAGTTGTGAAAATTCAAAAGAAGCTGACAATTGTGTTAAATGTAAAGCCTTTTGATAAATTAAAACAATTAGATAATACATGAAAGGAAATTCACTTGCATGGATCTGGCTTGCAAATGTGAAAAGTAATTGTTTTTTGCCTCAACCATTACCTAAAGTACATATGCACTTTTTGACAGGCTTTTTCAGAAACCACACAAAACCACACCACCACCTCATTCCCACTTTGCAACAGACATGAACAGAGATGATAGTGGGTTTTATTAGCTGTGCAATGAAATAAACAAACTTAAGCTATTTGTAAGGAGCATAAGAAAGTGGTAAAAAAAAGATGGTCTTAGTCCAAATCCATTAGTCTTAATACTTTATCTTAGTAGGATGTGGTTGATCCATTAGTCATATGCAATCCTCTGTTACTGGTGGCAGTAATGAGAACGTTACTCAGGTGTTGCTTCTTTCCTGGAAGATTTAAGAAAATTCCCTGCTCAAATGCCACTAGTTGGCAGGACAGAAACAAGTGGCAATCAGTTCAATTATCACAGCAAAGGTCAGAAGACTTGTTGATGAACAATGTTTTATCAATTTTTATTGGAATAGATACAAGTTAAGAAATTTTTGGCAAAAGAGTTACATCATGGATGATAACCAAATGCAAAACACATTTATACATACGGGGAATATCAAGTCTTTACGTGTATACATTCAGACTCTTGCCCAGCAAGTTTTATGATTATAAGCAACTTAATAGAAAACACCCTATTGCCATGACCCATGCTCTATTTTAAAGGGTTACTTATCTGAAACAGATTTCAAATTTGATGGAAAACTGTACGATTGAAAATTGGAATTGCCAAATTTAAATCAATGCAGATACATTCATAATAAATCCCACCTGTTACACACAGATGAGGAAATTACCATTTTGATTAGTGATTTAAGGCAATGATTTTGTAGTTTTGAAGATCACAATTTGTTCTATAATAGCCATTTTCAGACAACTTAAATTTTAAAAAGGCATGTCAAGTGATTATTTCAAACTTTTAAAAATATATACTGCATAGATTAAATCATTTACACTTATGTATACTAAAACAGACATCTTAATAATTGTCTCAATTTAGATCAAGGAAAAAACTTTATGGAATAAAAAAAAATCTAATTTGAAAGCCAAAATCCAGTCTTTACAATATTAAGTTTAAAAATCATTTGGAAATCACACCATTCATTATGGAATTCAAAAACATTCTATAAAGTCAAATCATTGCACACTCAGATTGAAGATAAAGATGTTTTTACACAGCATCTTTATAAGCAATAGCATCCAACACCAACTTAAGGTGGGGCTAGCAAAACCTTTTCAAAACCATTTAAGATTCAGATAATCTTCAAAGAGTTAGAAGGGAAAAATCAAAATCCATAGCTGGTTCTCCAGCTTGGCTTTCAGAAAATATATTGGGTTATTCCTCTAAAGTTTAGGCATTGCGGTAGCTGCTATAGCAATACTTTCAATTGCACATTCATCACTGCCACGAAGGATTCGGAAGTAACCATCTTCTCCCCAACTTGCACTCCAGCTGTTCTTAACAATCCAATATTTTTCCTTTGTTTGTGGGTCACTGCCATAGCCTACTAGCAGCACTGCATGATTAGTAAGCTCAAAAGGATTGAATGGATCACTTAACCCAGTATAGTGATAGATTCCTCCACGATAATGAATAAAGTCACTGTGAACTTCAAAAGCAATAGATACAGGGCCATTTTTAACCAGTTCCAATTTCATGGCTGCTTCATTGCAAGCACCATAAAATCCACCCACATAATAATACTCAGATGTGTAATAACGGTAGCAAGAGTTCTTAATGGTGCAAGGACTATCTCTTCCAAGGTAAGGAAAGCAATCTTCTTCAACCATACCAAAATCTTGGGCATACTTCCCAGCAATCAAGTATGGAAATCCTCCCATACATCCTGGATGAGATTAAAAAGCACAAGTAAAAAGTCACATGGAGTAAATATGGGTGAAATAAAAAAAATGCAGCTGAGACACCCACTCTCCCATCTCAGATCCAAGTGATGTTGCAAAATAAACATTTCATTGGTAATCTGCTACAGAAATAAAACTTCAGAACTAAACTCAGCTAAATTACCTACCAATTATATGGCAAATTATGAAATTTGTCCAATATGCTCAAGAGCTCATTTAACCAATGCCACTGTGGATATATTTTCCCATTGTTTCACAAAGAGATGTTCAATTTGCTGACAAGTGGAATGTTCTAAACCGAAATACATTACCTGGAAAGTCAACTTTTAAAATCCAAAAACTCACAATATTGAATAAGTTTCCCTCTCTACACCAGACCTGATAAGTATTTCCAGCACTTTCCATTTGTAATTCAATTCTTAAAATGCTGGATTACTAATGAATATTGTAACCTTTCACACTATCCCACATTAACTCTGGAGAGTTATTATCTGCAGGCACAATGATGTGTACTAACAAGCAACTATACCAAACATAATTATCATGCATTCACATTTTGATTAAAATAATCAATTTGGCTGTGAAGTGCAAGTTAGGAATGCAACAAAATAATCTTACACAATAGGCCTAAATTTCCACATTTGAAGATAACATTCTGAATAACAAAAAATATTAATTCACGCTTTGGAGCACGAACAACTACATGAAAATGTTTTGCAAGGTCACAATCCAAAAGCGTGATCATAAGAACCAATAAATTACACATTACTGATGTTAGTCAAATACCTTGTGAATAATTACTGCAGGATACTATCTGCTGAGTGCTTAGGATCGGCGTCTGTGTGTTGTTTGTCAAAATACGAATGCGAGCTTCTAGCATCCCCATAGAAGAAAAGGAATAGCAACTCCCACATGTGCCTTGAGTAAAGGAAAGAGGCAAGGTCACACAGAGCAGTGAACAGAAATAAAAACACATTTAATCTTTATTCAAACATTAAAGAGTGCAACATTAAAACTGATCCAAAGAAAGCAGTATTTCCCATTTTTCGTGCATGGGATCTTTATTTTAAACCAATATACTGCAGCAGGAAACAGTGACAGAAAAATATCCTCATTGCTTCATAGCACTACAAATCCATTACCTTGGCAGCTGCCATTTAGATAATGCCTTTCAAAGAAAGGAAAGTCCCTTGTATCACACATGACAGCAGCTGGAAGAACTACAGACAACCTAATTAAATGTGGATTTGTGAAAAGCTGTTGGCGTGAATATGGCATGCAGCAATAGCAAGAGTATGGCCAGTTTAGATAATTTAACAAAGACAGAACCCAGCTACCAAACATTGAAATGTTTCATACAAAAAAAAAGTCAAGTGCATATTATGTAAATAACTACTGAGTAGAACTTAGGTTGTAATGAAAAAAAATTGATTATATCCTAAACCTTGTTTTTGAAGTCCAAGAAAATACACAATCTAGCGCAAAGATGTTTAGCAACCAAATGATTTTGTTGTGAATAGAAAAGGTCCCCTACCCAAAGCCAAGAACTCTCCCCAATTTGCTTTTTTGATGCTGGCAAGCTGAACACAAATTAGATTTTCAGGGAGGTGTGCAATAGCCTTCCGGTCTGACATGTTTATTGCCTCATGACATCCACAATTCTGAGCACCAATCAACAGAAAATAACGTTACTGAAAAGCACTATCAGCCTGGAATTGTATAACTCTCAACGTCAAAAATAACAATTGATCATGAATGAACTTGTTGACCTTGGTAGCAAGCAAATTCAGAGACAACTGTACATACAATCCAAATTCACTCCTTCCTCTGCCCAACTACCAGTGGTTAGACTGCACTCTCTAGTTGCCATATTATAGGAAGGATATGATTGTGCTGGAGTGGGTGCAGAGGAGATTCACCAGGATGTTGCCTGGGTTGGAGGATTTTTGTTATAATGAGAGATTGGACAGGCTGGGCTTGTTTCCCCTGGAGGAAGCTGAAAGGCAATCTCAAAGGTAAATAAAATTATGTGAGACATGTATACAGGGCGAATAAAATCTTTTTCAGAATCAGATTTTCACTGACATACGTTGTGAAATTTGTTGTTTTGCACCAGTACAGTGCAAGACATGAAAATTACAAGTCACAAAAAAAGGGGTGTTAAAAGCAAGAGGGCATTAGTTTAAAGGGAGAGGATGGAGTTTTTAAAAAAGGGCATCCAAGGGTAAAGTGTTTCTACACAGAGTGGTTGATGTCTAGAATGTGCTACCAGAAGTAGTGGTGGGGGCAGATACAACATTTACGAGGCATTTAGACAGGCACTTGAATTGGCAAGGCATAGAGGGATACGGGCCTAACACAGGCAAATGGGATTCGTATAGATGGGTTCAACAGTCAGCATGTACATTTGAGCCAAAGGGTCCATTTCCGTGCTGTATGACTTTCTAAAATGCCCCTAGCCACCAGTAGAAAGAAGCAAGCTGTAAACCAGCAGGGGACAGGTGTAGGTTAAACCAGCAACATGAAGCCAGACAAATAATTCAATGCCAATCAGGCAAGCATTGTTCTGCATAGATTCACCTGTATAGGGCCAGAATTTGCAGATGGTGGCAAAGTGACATACTATATACTAATGTTGGAAAACTCCCAATAGATCTCGCACTCTGCTCTCAGCAACTCCCTTTCTCCCCCAAGGTCTGCTGTCAATTTAGCAAGATGCCTTATGTCCAGCAGATGTAATAGCATCAAATTGCTGGGCAGCCAATCACAAAGAATTCATATAGGGAAGCCAGATAAAAAGTTAAACTTCCAAACATTGAACAAAGTACTAAATGATTAGAGCAGAAATGAAACTAAAGACATATCTTCATTGCAGGGAAAACAAAGTTTCTTTTAGGGCTAAGAGTTTATTAACTGTGGTCCAGGATGCTATTTTAACACCTCACTTGGACCTCATGCAACTTAATTGCAATATTTCCCAAGGTGCAACTGCTTTTTAAATACTTTAAAATGCACACTGTTCAAGTGATTTCAGCTTACTTCTTGAGAAAGGTTGCAAGCAGCACATTTGTGATGGCCTGCTGGATTACTACAACAGAGTTAACACTTTGTATTAATTTTTGGATTATTGGGATCTCTTCTGGGGAAGGTGGGACCTGTACAGAGATGACAGGTTACACCTGAACCCGAGGGAGGTCAATATCCTTGCAAGCAGGTTTGCTAGGGTGGTTCTGGAGGGTTTAAGCTAGTTTGCAAGGGGGATGGGAACCAGAGGGGTAGGTCAGATGAAGGAGTGGATGCGGAAGTCAGATCTAACATGCAGAGAAGCTTTGAGGAAGGAGAAGCAGAGTACAGGGTATAAAAGTAGAAAGGTGGATGGGCTAAAGTGCATTTACTTAAATGCAAGAAGTATCAAGAATAAGGGTAATGAACTGAAATCTTGGATAAGTACATGGGATTATGATATTGTGGCTCTTGCAGAGACTTGGCTGTCACCAGGGCAGGAATGGTGACTGAATATTCCTGGATTTCAGTGTTTTAAATGGGATGGGGGGGGGGGGGGGGTGGAAGAAAAGAGGAGGAGGGGTGGCATTACTGGTCAGGAATACTATCACAGCTGTAGAAAGGGTGGATGATGTAGAAGGATCCTCTCTAGAGTCAGTATGGGTGGAAGTTAGGAACAAGAAAGGAGCAGTTACTCTACTGGGAGTATTCTATAGGCCCCCTGGTAGCAGCAGGGATACTGAGGAGCAGATTGGGAGGCAGATTTTGGAAAGGTGCAAGAATAACAGGGTTGTTATCATGGGAGACTTCAACTTCCCAAATATTGATTGACATCTCCTTAGTACCAAAGGTTTAGACGGGGCAGAGTTTGTTAAGTGTGTCCAGCACGGATTCCTGTCACAGTATGTTGACAGGCTGACTAGAGGGAATGCCATATTAGATCTAGTATTGGGTAATGAACCAGGTCAGATGACAGATCTCTCAGTGGGTGAGCATTTGGGGGACAGTGACCACTGCTCCCTAACCTTTAGCATTGTTACGGACAAGGGTAGGAGCAAAGAGGACAGGAAGATATTTAATTGGGGAAGGGCAAATTATGAAATAAAAAGGCTAGAACTTGAGAGTGTAAATTGGGATGACAATTTTGAAGGGAAATGTACTATGGAGATGTGGTCGTTGTTCAGGGATCTCTTGCAGGACATTAGGGATAAATTTGTCCCAGTGAGGCAGAGAAAGAATGGAAAGGTGAAGGAACCATGGGTGACAAGAGAGGTGGAACATCTAGTTAGGAGGAGGAAGGCAGCATACACAAGGTGTAGGCAGCAAGGATCAGATAGGGCTCATGAGGAATATAGGGTAGCAAGGAAGGAACTTAAGGGGCCGAGGAGAGCAAGAAGGGGACATGAAAAGGCCTTGGCGAGTAGGGTTAGGGAGAATCCAAGCCTTTTTTTCAAGGATGGCTAGAGTAAAGGTAGGTCCGATTAGAGACAAAGGTGGGAAGATGTGCCTGGAAACTGTGGAAGTGGGCGAGGTTCTCAATGAATACTTCTCTTCAGTATTCACCAAGGAGAGGGGTCTTGATGACGCTGAGGAGTGTTGGTAGGGATAATGTACCAGAGCATGTAGAGAGGATGTGTTGGAGCTGTTAGAAAATACTAGGACAGATAAGTCCTCGGGGCCTGACGGAATATTCCCCAAGCTCCTCCGCAAGGCGAATGAGGAGATTGTTGAACCATTGGCTAGGATCTTTGAGTCCTCGTTGTCCACGGGAATGGTACCAGAGGATTGGACAGTGGCAAATGTTGTCCCCTTATTCAAAAAAGGTAGTAGGGATAGTCCAGGGAATTACAGACCAGTGAGCCTTACGTCTGTGGTGGGCAAGCTGTTCTAAAGAATTCTTAGAGATAGGATCTATGAGCATTTAGAGAATCATGGACTGATTAGGACAGCCAGCATGTGAAGGGAAGATCTTGCCTCACAAGCCTGATAGGGTTCTTTGAGGTGGTGACCAGGAAGATTGATGAGGGTAGCGCAGTAGATGTGGTCTACATGGATTTTAGTAAGGCGTTTGACAAGGTTGACATGGTAGGCTTCTTCAGAAGGTCAGTGGGCATGGGATCCAGGGAGGCTTGGCCATGTGGATTCAGAATTGGCTTGCCTGTAGAAAGCAGAGGGTTGTGGTGGAAGGAGTGCATTCAGATTGGTGGGCTATGACTAGTGGTGTCCAAGGATCGGTTCTGGGACGTCTACTTTTCGTGATATTTATTAATGACTTGGATGAAGGGGTAGAAGGGTGGGTTAGCAAGCTTGCAGATGACACAAAGATCGGCGGTGTTGTGGATAGTGTGGCGGACTGTTGAAGATTGCAGAGGGATATTGATAGGATGCAGAGCTGGGCTGAGAAGTGGCAGATGGAGTTCAATCTGGAGAAGTGTGAGGTGGTACACTTTGAAAGGACAAACTCCAAGGTGGAGTACAAGGTTAGTGGCAGGATTCTGGGCAGTGTGGAGGAGCAGAGGGATCTGGGGGCTCATATCCACAGATCACTGAAATCTGCCTCACAGGTGGATAGGATAGTTAAGAAAGCTTATGGAATGTTAGCTTTCATAAGTCACAGGATCGAGTTTAAGAGCTGTGAGGTAATGATGCAGCTCTACAAAACTCTGGTTAGACCACACTTGGAGTACTGTGTCCAGTTCTGGTCACCTCATTATAGGATGTAGAGGCATTGGAAAGGGTGCAGAGGAGATTTACCAGAATGCTGCCTGGTCTGGAGAGTATGCATTATGAGGAGAGACTAAGGGAGCTAGGGCTTTACTCTTTGGAGAGGAGGAGGATGAGGGGAGACATGATAGAGGTGTACAAAATATTAAGAGGAATAGATAAACAGCCAGTGCCTCTTTCCCAGGGCACCAATGCTCATGCAAGAGGGCATGGCTTTAAAGTAATGGGTGGGAAGTTCAAGCGAGATATCAGAGGAAGGTTTTTCACCCAGAGAGTGGTTGGCACATGGAATGCGCTGCCTGAGGTAGTGGCGGAGGCAGGTACATTGGTCGAGTTCAAGAGATTGTTAGATAAGCATATGGAGGAATTTAAAATAGGGGGATTATGTGGGAGGAAGGGGTTAGATAGTATTAGGCTTCTATTAAACATGCAAGTCCCAATTTATAGGCAATTACCATTTAGATTAGTGACTGATTATTTTTCGTGCCTGGGTGTTAAAATTACCAAGAAACACAAGGACTTATTTAAAGTGAACTTTTTACCTTTAATTAATTATGTTAAACAATTATTTACTAAATGGTCCCCATTCTCTTTATCATTGATTGGCCGAATTAATGCAGTTAAGATGAATATTTTACCAAAATTTTTGTATCTATTTCAGGCGATTCCAACTTTTATTTTGATTCCAAAATTCTTTCAGATATATGGCAGAATAAAAACCCAAGGTTAAGAAAGAAATATTCACAAAGATTAAAAAAGGATGGTGGTATGGCTTTACCTAATCTTAGATTTTACTATTGGGCAATTAATATTAGATACTTAATTTTTCAGGCACAAGATTTAGATGCAACTCATTGTCCCTGTTGGGTACACCTTGAGTGTGAATCAGTGCAAGGATTTTCATTAGTTTCTATTTTAGGAGCTTCATTCCCTTTTGCACTTACTAAATGGAGTAAACAAGTGACTAATCCAATAGTTAAACATATAATACAGATATGGTTTCAATTTTGTAAATTTTTTGGATTGAATAAATTTAATTTATCAAGTCCTATTCAATCTAATTTTTTCTTTCAACCATCTAGAATTGACTCAGCCTTTTCCTTATGGAAAATGAAGGGTATAACATGTTTGAGATTTATTCATTGATAACTTTATCTTTTGAACAGTTGTCTTATAAACACAATCTGCCTAGATCACATTTTTTTTTTGATATTTAGAGATCAGAAATTTTTTTAAAGTTACTTTATCTTCTTTTCCAACACCATATAAAATTGAAATTACGGAAAAAAAATTTAGGTTTTAATCCTTATCAGAAGGGCCTGATAGCAATAATTTATGATTGGATTATGAAAGTACGTTCAGAGGAACTTGATAAAATTAAGAATGAATGGGAAAGAGAACTCCAGATACTTTTACCTACTGAGACATGGAAGAAAATTCTTCAATTAGTTAATACATCTTCTATGTGTGCTAGACACTCTTTAATACAGTTTAAGGTGGTTCACAGGACCCATATGTCCAAGGACAAGTTAGCCCGTTTTTATCATCATATAAATCCTATATGTGACAGATGTAATTCGAAGGTAGCTTCCCTGACATGTGTTTTGGTCCTGTCCCCTTTTGGGGAAATATTGGAAAGATATTTTTAACATTTCATCTGTATTGAATATTGATTTACAACTTCATCCTATTACTGCAATTTTTGGGTTACCAATGATGGAAGCTCACCATCTATCTGCTTCTGCTTGTCGTATGATCGCCTTTGTCGCGTTAATGGCCAAGTGATCCATTTTGTTCAAATGGAAGGATCCAATACCTCCCACCACTTTTCAGTGGTTTTCTCAAACTATATCATGTTTAAACTTAGAAAAAAATTAGGAGTGGTACTGTTGATGCTTCATTTAAATTTGACGAAGTTTGGAGTCCATTTATTCAATATTTCCATATGATATAAGCTGACCTTTTTCAGATTCCTTTCAATAACCCTTGAATGCAGAGGAGTGGAGTTGACGACATAATATTTTTTTTCCTTTTTAATTGAAGAAATATCAGTCCAGTTTAAGTTTTTGGTTTTTTTTTTGGTTTATTATCAATTTTTTTTTTTGATTTGGGGGTTCTTCTTTCGTGTAATTAAATTTCATTTCCTTTCAATCCTTCCTTTTGTATTTGTTCACTTAATAAGTGAACAGGAGGTCTAGATTACTTTTTTTTTTACTCCTTGTGATTATATATATTAACTTATGATTGCTATCCTGATCTCTTTGTACCATATATATAATTACTAATGTTTTATATATTATTTTGTACTAATTTGAAAATTAATAAAAAGATTGAAAAAAAATAGTATTTAAAGGTTGGCACAATATGGTGGGCCGAAGGGCCTGTATTGTGCCGTATTGTTCCATGTTGAAACGTACATAGTTCCCAAATGTGTTTTCGGTTTCACAGGGTAGTGATAGTAAACATGTTTGTTGTTATTACAACTACAAAATCCAAAAAACATTGATTCCTTACGTTCATTACTGAATGAAAAATCCTGATCCTTTACATCTGTTGTGATTTCAAGAATGCACAATAATGGATATTCTACAAATACTATTAAACCACTCCACAAATTATGCTTAGTAAACACGAATATAAAAATACGAAAAACAGCCCAAAACAGGTAGAATTACAAAAGTTAACTGTTTTTTGCATTGCAATTTCAGATTGTAAAGTTGAATGTGGGTCATTACTTTTAAATACTTAAAAATGGCTTGTACCAATCACACCCACGATCCCTATACAATTTTCCATGAATTATATTTAAAATAATTGGCAAGAAATTCCTGATTTATATGTATTAATTACACTGTTGGTTCAAATGATCTTATGTCTATTCATAAATTTAAAACCATAACAAGAAAAACCTTTTTAAAATGTGAAAAATGTTAGGTTGATCTAGGCCCCAACACATTGCCACAGCAAAAATTTCAGTAAAGATCTTGCATTTAATGCCACAGCTAATGATTGCAGAGATTAATTCTGTTTTCAGCTCCTCAGATAATGAAGCAGTCTTTGCCAACATGGAGGCGAACTTGGACAAAATTCTGCCTTGGGCTGATTAAACGGCAAGTAACATTCATGCCACACAAATGCCAGCCAGTAGCCTGTCCAACATGAGAGAATCCAACTATCTCCCTTCAGTGAGCTTTGTGATAAAAGTAGTAAAGCAAAGGATGCTGCCATCAAGAATCATGACTTGGTTAATAATTCATTATTCACTCCCTATAATAAATTCCTATTATAGGAATGAGAATATTGCATTTCTTGCATTAATCATCTCTGCAGACTGCAAATAGGCTGGCTTGCACCAATTGTACTGCACTGCAGGCAATTTTGTGATGTAGACCCATTCGCACTAGAACCTGGATCATTGCCATTTTCCTGTATCCCTTGATTTTCTTAATACCCAAAAATCTTTCAATCTCATGCTCAGCAACTGAGCTTCCACATCTCTTTTGGGTAGAAAATGCCAAAGGTTGACTAAGCTTGACCAACAAAATCAACTAGGTGAAGAGACTTATTCTCAGTCACTCCTAAATGATCGATTTCTTATTCTGAGACTCTGACTCCTAGTTCCAGCCATCCCAGCATCACACTCTGCCTCTATCCCATAAGAAATTTGTATGTTTCAACAAGATAATCTTTAATTCTTCTGAATGAGTTTTGGTAGAGTTTGCTTAATAATCATAGGATAATCTTCCTTATCAAGAATCACTGCTCTCTTTGATGCACTCCCTCTATCACAACTATATCCTTCCTTGGGTTGGAAGATGAGATCTATTCATAGTACTCTAGGTGTGGTCTCATCAGAGTCCTAAATAATCTCAGTAAACCATTTTAGAATGTTTACCAAGGGTGCTGAAAACACTGTCCCCCTTTCCCTTCTGCTACATATAGAATTTTCCTGTGATTTTTATACTTGCTACATAATGTAACAACAGCACATGCAAGTCCTACTTTTAATTCTTCGCTTCAAAGCACAAATCAGACTTACCTTGATTTCTAACTGGACTAACATAATTGACTCCATCTACATCCCTCCAGTCCCACGATTCTGGCAAAGAATTTGAAAGCTTCTGTACTTCCTCCAACATAGGCGCAGGTTTTGGACGTCTATGAAAGAACAACTAATCACTATGGAAAAATCTGTTTGAATAAATCATGCATCACTACTCTATTTTTAAAGTGGAATTATTTTTGAACACAAGATAAAAGTAGTTTAATTTCCTTAATCCGAAAGAAATCTTCATTGAATTTATGTTGCAAAATATCAGCAATTCAAGTAACTGTTGCAGAATGAAGTGGTTGAAGCAGTGACCAAATTAGTAATTTTACATTATTAAAGTAACAAATTTTGCACAAATCAACCATCTTACTTTCCAATATTCAGAGTTTTAAAGTGAAACTTTTCTTCTCCCCCATCTTTTCCCAATGATGAAATTGAAGCTTTGTGGGACCTCAGATTTTCTTCCCCATGGAGGGATACACAGAGATTTCCACTCAGTACATATTAATACAATTTAGATTTTAGCTAATGAACTGGCAGTGCCATGCATTTGCAGAAGTGTTGGAACATTATGGAGTAAAATGGGGGAACCAAACCAATGGAGGCACTGCTATGAAGTACAGGTGACAAACATGGAAATGGAAAAAGAAGGTGAAAGTATGACAAAACATAGGAAAAAGCATTGAGGGTAAACCTGAGTGTTAACCATTACAGTTAAAACAGGCATCAATAGGATTAAAAAGGTATAATGGAGGTCTTGAGCTTGAAAATAAAAAAGATGGCAAGAGCACAACTGGCAGACAACTTCTAACACAGCAAGACAGAATCAATGTCAGAGTTGTACAGCCCAGAAACAGGCCCTTCAGCCCACAACATCTATACCAGCCATCATGACTATCTATATTAATCCCACTTGCCTGCATTAATTCCATATCCCTCTATGCCTTGCTCATTCAAGTACCTGTCCGGATGCCGCTTGAAGTGTTGTTACTGTTCCTGACTCCACCTCCTCTGGCAGGTATTTACAGACACCAACTACTCCATGTGAAAAATTTACCCCTCAGATCGCCTTTAAACATACTCCCTCTCACCTTAAACCTACAGCCTCTGGTTTTAGACACCCCCAAACAGGGAAAACAAAGTCTGATTATCTACCTTATCTATGGCTCTCAAAGTTTTATGCACCTTTATCATGTAACCTCCAAGCCTCCTTTGCTCCAATCTGCAGAGGAACAGCACCTTGTATTCTGCCTAGGTAGTCTACAACCTGATGGCATGAACACTGAACTCTCCAACTTCTGGTAACTGTTCTTCCTCTGTTGCTTTTCTCTCAACTCCTGATCTACCTGGTCTCCACTCACCCTCTTTCCTCTCCTCCAACCTCTTCATCTGCCCATCACCATGCACTCCTCCCACCAGTTGCCCTCCCCCACTTTTCCTATCTTCCCTCCCCACCTTCCTCTCTCAGATTCCATCATCATCAGTCCTTTGTCACCTCTACCTATCACCTCTCAGCTTCTGGCACTATTCCTATTCTCCCCTATCTGCCCATCACTTCTCTTCTCCTGGAACCAGTTCTTGTTCCACCACTTCCCTCCACCTTTTTATACTGCCTTTCTCCCATCTAGCTTTCAGTCCAGGTGAAGGGTCTCAATCCTCCATAGATACTGCCTAACCTGCTGAGTTCCTCCAAAATCTTGTGCGAGAGCTGGAACAAACTCAGTTTTGCGGATCTGGCGCCGCCAGGCACAAGAGAGATGAGGCCCATCCATTGAAGCTGAATGAGTCTAGTTAGAGGATGTAGGCTTGAGAGAGGATGTGGACATTGGTTCATTTATCCTGTTAGTGGATTTGAAAGGTTTTGTGGAGCCAGTGCTTGTGGCATTGCTTTAATCTCCTGGTGTAGGTAGACCATGACTGAGGTGCACAGGATGAAGGTATGACTGCTGCTCAATAGTCTGTAAGCTTTGTGCCATGTCTGAGGTCTTCAAACACAGAGAGGCAAAGGCTATGCTGGCATACTGAAGGCAATATTAAATTTCAACATCTGTGAAGGGGCAAGTAGCTCCCACTACATCAGAAATGTGCCAGGTTTTCCAGGGTCTTGCTTCAGATCTTTATTATAGGAAGGTGATGTTGTACAGTAGGGACAGATTGGCAAAGGACCATGGTTTTGCAGATGTTAAATGCAAAGTGGACTGGGTAAATACATTAAGTGAGATGGTGAAGCAGTGGCAGTCACATATTGAAATCTGAAGAATTTCCTTAAATGTTGCATTGGGAAGTAAAAGACTGAGAAAGATGATCCATTCATGGCTAACTAAAGTTAATTGAAAGAAAAGACAGTGATATGAAGATTACTGTACATAAGCTCAGAGATGGGGATAATAAAATAGCATGGAGAGAGGATTAGTTAACTAACAAAAATAGTTTGAATAAGTTCATCATTTTCAGCTTGGCAAGCCGTAATCAGTTGTGTCTAAAATGGATTAGTGCCGAATTTTACAATCTATGGTAATTACTTGGATGAAAGGACTGTACGCTAGCCACATTTGCTGAACACAAGTAGATGGCGAAAGAAGACACAAGAGTCCACACGGGGATAGATTGCATGCAGCCAGAAATTTGGCAGAGAGAGTATAATGATGTCAGGAAATGCCATGTTAGATAGGAACAGAAAACATTGTTTAAATGAGGAGAAACTACAGAATGCTGCTGAAAGTGTGTCCTTGGCCAAGAAACACACAAATATGCAGGTACAGCAAGCAATTAAGAAGGCAAACAGAACATTGGTCTTGTTGCAAAGAGGATGAAGTAGAGAAGCCTTGTTACTACTGACTGCTGATTAGTGATGAAGAGGATATACTTCCATTGGAAACAGTTCTGAGAAAGTGGATTTAAGTAGATTCCCAAGAAAGACAATACTTTATGGAGGAACAATTAAGCAGATTATGGATACACAAGTGTTTGAGATTTTATAGATATACAAGATCCAAAAGGGGCTTGCAAGGACAGAGTTTTTGCATAAATTGGTGGTTAACTAATTTTGCCAAGTGAAAATCTGGACAGATGCAGAGAGAAATTTTACCCTTGTGGGAGAATCCAGAAATAGGCAGCAAAGTTTTAGAATAAATGGTCATCTATTTAAGATGGAAATGGAGACATTTTCTTTGCTCAAAGGGTCACAAATCTTTGTAATTCAGAGACAGTGGAAACTAATATTCAAAGTTGAGATAGGATTTTGCTCTGTTGAGGAATCATGGAAAAGTTGCAAGAAACATGAGTGGAGGCCAAGATCAGATCAAGCAAAATCTAATTGAAAAACAGAGATAGCTTAAAGGGCCACATGGCCAGCTTCTATTGCTAATTCTTAAGTTCTTATAAACCCCCTCAGTGAATGGAAAATAGGAGAGACTAGAGATGTGAGTAAATGCAAAAGAATTAAGGGGATTGCAACAACCCACTGTCTGATCGGAATACAGAAGGAATTTCATTTCTGTGTATTTACTCCTTAAGTTTTTCCTCAATCAGTATGTTCACGTTCCTACAAGAGATGTTGTGAAATCCAGTTGTAGTATTGAAATATATTAGAGAAAATTAGGCCCACTATTCATGTGGCTGGAAAATTCTAGACTATTTGGTCCACGTGGCCTGCTTCTCTTTTCTCATATAGATCAAAAGTTTCCTGAACAAGACTGAAACCATCATCTTAATCCACGTCACAGACCCTATTCCTCAGCCACTAAATCAATCCCCTTCTATAAAACTGAATAAGATTGTTTGATAATCTTTGGATCACATTGTAGTTCGATTACTTAGGCTGCCTTGTCACATCTCCGTAATATCTTATCTCCAGCTCAGCTGATGAAAACACCTTCAAGCCCAGACAAATCTCAATCACTTCACTCCCCTCACTCTAAAATCCTGTTCATCCGTCATCCCTCTGTTCAATGAACTATACTGGCTTCCACTGATATGGCAATATTGAAATTCCCAGTATTATTGTTTTTTAAATCATTTCACAGCTTCAATTTTCTAACTTCTTGGAGCCCTTCAAACAGCCATAGTTTGTCTCCCCCAGTGTGTAATATCATCCTGATATGCATTTGCTCCATTACTGGTCAGCATGCCTGCAGCTGCCCAGATTTTAAGCACTAGAATTAATTCACTACGTGAGCCAGGAACAGGTATAGGCCATTTGGCCCCTTGAGTGTGCTCCAGTATTTAATATTATGGGTGACCAGATTTTAATCTTAATTTCACATTTTCATCACTTGCTTATCAAGTATCTATCTCTGCCTTAAAACATCCACAGATTCTACTTCTACTACCCTTTAAGGAAGAGAGTTCCAGAGAATCACAACCATCTTTGCAACATTTTGCTATCAAGGTGCAAAACTTGTTATACAAGGCTAGTAAATCAAATAAAATGGGTAAAAAATGTCAAGGAAATAGTAAGTGAAGCAGGAGCAAAAAAACTAAGATAAGATGGCAAGTAGTGCTTTCACTGTATTTAGCAGTCAGATGACAGAAATGGTGAGCATTTGAGAACTCCCAAAAGTTAACATACCACATGACCAAGGAATAGCAAATACAGTAAAATTATTCCTCCTTTTAGGGATTCAACCATGGAACACTATCACCTGGACAAAGGCTGAACTTCCTGGAAGGGGAAAGAGTGACAAAAGATATACAAATTTCAGTAAGGAAATTGCAGGTAGGCAAAGGAAATTCAAAGGATGACAAGACATCTGTGGAAGGAAAAACAGAGTTAACAGTTGACGTCAAAGACCCTTTGTCAGAACTAGGAAAGGCAAAATCAAGTTAGTTTTAAATATGAAGTGCATCAGGGAAAGGGGTGGATAGGACAAAGAGAACATCAATAACAGGGCGAGGCCAGGGGTGCTGTGGGGATAATCTGTGGGAATCCTTTGATCAGTAGGGCAGTTAGCAGGTGACAATACAAAGAAAGTGACATAAAATGTTGCAGAATGCAAGGATATGCCCAGTAGGTCAGGTTGTGCTAATTGAGAGAGAAAAACTGAACCATCATAGATGGATGACTTACAGCAGAAGTGGATAGTTCTGATAAAGAAAGAAAGCCAGTTAGCGGAGGATGTGGAAGTCAATATTGAGTCTGTAGAGCTATGTGCCAAACAGAGGTACTGTTCCTCAAGCTTGCATTGAGGCCCATCCTTGAATGGAGGTTATAAGAACACAAGACACAGAAACAGAAGCAGGCTATTTAGACACTCATATCTGTTCTACCATTCAATAGAATCATAGTCAATCTTTTACCACATGTCCCTAATTTCCCCTAACATCAAAATATCTTTTGATCTCCAATCCTGAATATGTTCAGTAACTGAAATGCCACAGCCCACTTAGGCAAAGATTAAATACCCATTGCATGGAAAAAAAATTCTTTTCATTTCTGTTCTGAATAGCCAACCTTTATTTTGAGACTTATTCTTTGTTCTAGACATCTCAGCCAGTGAAAATATCGTCACTGCACCTTTACCATGTGTTTTTATATTTTAATGAAATCATCTCTTATCCTTCTAAATGGCAGAGAATAACTTAAATCTCTCTTCACAGGACAATCTGCCCATTCCAGGAATCAACCTGATAAACCTGTAAAGCTTTGAATTCCAGAGACGAGGAGATGTAGCCGTAACCATCAAGACCATAGTTCATCCAGTACAAGTGACTCCCGCATTAAGGGGGCAGAGGGGGGTCGCGTTCCTATAAAATGGTCCATATCGCGATTTTCCATAACGTGAAGCCTCATCACCCAAGTTGTGTGTCAAGTAGTGAGTGTTTAAAAAAAGTTGCATGTACTTTCCTCCCCCCACAAATTTCAGAGTGAATTTTTATTCCATATCTCAGATATTTTGGTAGTGATTTGCAAATTCTGCAAGTGCGAATTTCCATTACCCAAACTGCTGTAACACAGGGGTCACCTATATGGGATCAAAGTGATGCAAAATTGAAGGCGGTGAGCATTGGAGATGCAACCAACTGACTGCAGAAGTACATCAGCACAAGTGGAAGAATGGTTTTGTTCGAAGTTTTCCCAGCTACAGTGGTGGTGTGACCCAGCTACAACACATGGGCAGGGAACAAGGATTTAGAACTTTGCAAATTCAGTTAGCATTACTGCAAATTCAGGACAATCTTATAAGTAGTATTTCCACCATTTTTCCAGACATCTACATTGTTCTCTCTCGGAAATGAGTGCTATATTACAGATCTTTGATAAATCAATACCAAAACCTACCTGGGGACGCGTGAGCCATGACCACCAGCACGTTTAATTAAGTCTTCAATGGTGAATTTTTCATATTCTTCATAAACCGTTGCAGTCCAAGATTTCTGAACTGTATTTATTGCTTTCACAAAATCCACATTAGGCTTGTATTGTCTCTGTGAGAGGCTATTGAGGATAGAGGTGGGGGAATGAAACAGAGGGAACAATTAAAACCATTCCAAATGATAATTAATATTTTATTTGCTCAAGCATTTCAAAGCAAAATAGTTTACCTAGACTGGGGAAAGTAAAGAAAACAAAATCAGTCAAAACGCTGGCAATATATTGTTTGGAAACATGTACAATTATATTTGAAAAGCAGCACCAGATCATTCAAAATTACCTGCTCCAGTTTCTCATACTCCTCCCATTTCCCACTAATGGCTCTAATACCAAGGTTTTCTGCGTGTATTAAAAGAAACCCATTATAACTTTAGCTGGGCTTTGGGAAGGTCCCCCTCCTTCCTTTCCATACAGTGGAAGTATTTTCCACATGGAATTCTGCATGTGGAAATGTATGGAACCATCTTTTAAAAAAAGCCTATAAAATGCAGTTTTGGAAATCCTCAAATAATGAGATCGTGTTAAATATTTTAAAATACTGCAATATTTTAGAACTGTTTTTCCAACATGTGCTTTGTACAGTCAACTGCAAAAATATTAAAATGCACATCAATAAATCTTACTGAGCAAATCATTTTGATCATTTGGCTTGGCAGTAATGTTACATTAAGAAAAATAATACAAAAAATCAGTTTTCTTTTTGTAAATGTTACTGGAGTAGATACATTATTCAGTGCTGATGAAGAATGGAAATTTTTTCTTCCCCCTCAAACTGTGAGAAATAGTCTACTTATACTAATATATATCAAATCCTAATTATAGGATTCTCAATGTAGCCAGGCCATGACACACAGCTTCATGTAATCATCTATCATTCTACGTAGTATACCACCTTCACACTCTCTAAAACACACTTGCTCTTGACCACTGCTACAAATGGATTTCCCATCACCCTCAAAGATTCTTTTAAAAAAAACCAATTACAACATTCAGACTAGGTGAAATCTAAAATAGAAGAAATTTAAATGACACTCCAATATTTAGACGTCAAACTACCTGCTGCTGCCTGGCCAAGTATGCAATTGACTTGCTTCCCTAAAATGAAATTCAGTATTCTGCTAAGAAAGTATTAAATCACAGTAATGGTTATGCTACATTTCGATAATAGTTTGCACATGGCACAAGATCAAGGCTGTCTTTACTTGCAATACCAACACATTGCATCATTCCATATAACATAATAGGAACTTGAAGCTTTCTGTGCGTTTCCATAACAGATCAAATATTAAATGGAAATTGAGCATAGCATTTGGCATTCATTAATGGATTCCAGTTTCACCCTGACAAGAATATCATTCTCTCCACCGCCCCACCCCCCAAAATCAAGTAAAAACCAATTTCAAGTACCTATTACATTTTGTAGCAATGCAGAGATCTTAAATCCATTCTCTTTCTAGAAACTGCAGCAGGGAATCCAATAGCATCTGCCGTTAAACTTAACCTTGCAGGCTGATGCAAATAGAGCAACAGATAGCTAGGGCCTGAGTGGCCAGGGCTAGCCACAAATCTTAAACAATGAGACTCAAATACTGGCAATTAACACAAATTGACCAGCAAGAAGAGTGAATCAGAAGAAGTGGGAGAAATGTCAAATTAGGAACAAATCCTGAAAGAGGAATTGAAGATTGATTGAAAGTAAAATTAGACATTTTAAAATTGTCCTAAAATTTCAAAACCATGGAGTTATCTCTGCAGGTTATAATTTTTGGTTTCAGAGAGAATTAGTGGCAATCACCATGAACTGCACCAAATAGGGATCTGCATGAAGAATTTGTTTTAAATGTACATTTTCAGGACTGGTGCAGGAATGGAATATGTACATGCCAAAGGAACTGTACACATTTAATAAAGCCACAATGTTAATTTCAGGATCAATAATTTGCTTACCGTAACAGGTGTCTCTTTGAATGAACTACATTAGTTTGTATATTCCTGGAGTACTTCTTGCCAAAAAAGCAGGCCCAGTTTCGACCCAACACATCATGTACCGATCCTGGTAGTGTTTCATGACAGTAGCTAGTTACATTTGAGCCTTCTTGCTTGTACTATTAATGGTTACGGGGGGGTGGGAAGAATAGAAAATGTAGTAAACATTCACATTTTGCGCTTTCTATAATTTAAAATGACTGGATCAGCAACTTTTTTTGATATTTTAATGGAATAAAGATAATTGTATATAACCTTCAAAAATATGACTTTTACATTTTTCTTGACTGCACCACAAGTCGTGCAAGGCCATCCATTGGGTGGAATTGAATTTTCCAGAAAACAATCACACATAGCAGACATCTGTCTCTTAAATGAATCCATAACTGTGCACAGACAAAGCATCAATAACTCAACACTTCTCTTCCATCTTCAAAGTTTACTATAACTCCTTTCTGGTCAAAGTTATTCATCCCCCATGATACTGGATTTTTATGATGTGTAGCAGGGAGACGTTTCTTTTAGGACGTTTAGGCAGTCAACTCAACCTATGAGAACAGCATGCAAACTTTGTTGGTTAAGTGGGTGGAAATGGATATTATCTTGTTACATCCGCAAAAGATTTTCCGAGACAGCAGAACCAAGTGGGGAGGTCAGACGGACACATTTAGGTGGATGATGGGGTACAAACAAGCAAAGAAGACATAAATGGTAGCCTTAACAGGTGGCCACAAATAACATGTATAAAAGGGAGACAACGACATTAGAAATTATCTGAAGGACAAAAGACGATAGAATTGGGCTGCAATTATCTGTTGAAAACTAAGATTGGGATAGACAAAAGCTTAATTAAATATAAGGAGGATGTGAATTAGGACTTGACTTGAATTTGCAAAATACAATCTAAGGTTGATAACGATGGGCAAAATACTGTACATGAGCAGAGCCTGCAAGCAAGATTGAATGAAGAACTAAAAAGCTTATATAAACTCTGGTCTGCTTCAGTAGTGTGAACCAAGGACTAACATGAGCGAGAGAGAGAGCACGAGGACCCCAAGTTGATCAACTGATGCCAGTAACAGGTAATATTGAGACAGGTTGCAAATGCTTGTTTGTTTGTTTGTCATTCTTGAATACATATTCTCCACATTACTCCTCCATTTTCTGGAATCATTATTTATGTACTAAAGTTTCTTGCAGCACTGGAACACCAGCTTTAATTTGTTGCTTTGAGTTATGGGCAAATGCTCATGTTTTCCATGGTGAATCACCATTTATTAATTTCCTGAGTTTACTGTAGTATCTATTTTCAATGACATAAAATTCTTCACTGCCTATGCTCTGACAAGCTATTTCCTACTCCTCCAAAAGTTTCTTTTAATTGCACACTAGGACACCTCGGATTTATTCCTAGTAATTCCTTCCCCACTTTCAAATACTGTTACCTGCTTGCTTCATTCTGCACAACTCCATTACCTTTCACTAAACTTGTTTCATCTAGTTATTCACTATCCTGGTATCAGCTCACTCTCTCCATCAGAGAGGATTTGTAATCACTACCCATTTTGTTAGGATTTACTGTTTGTCCTTGGGTTTTACTCACATTATTTCTCTTGACCATTGCTCAAGCCTTGATCAGCTTTATTTGCACTCTCCTCAGATGAATGAACTCAAGCATTAATTTATGAACACAGCAAACAGGCACCAGATTCAAATCAAATGCGTCCCACTAGAGATACACCAAATGAAACTTCGGAAATTTTCATTATTTCTACCTTTCTCTTATTATAATCATGACATGACTTGCTGTGTCACAGCTACAGAATCCAAGATGTCTCGTACTTATTCGAATCCAAGTTGACTGTTAAATTAAAGTCAATTTGCATACCATTATGCACAAGTAGTACAAAAAAAAATTACATATTTTTAGTAACATTGATTCAGGAAGGAGTATTGACCAGGACTCCAGAAAATTCCTTGCTCTTTTACAAATCAAATCACTTTAACTTTATGGGCCTTTCTTCCAACTGTTTGCTAGTGACAGGAAACCTCACCTGTCAGTATGGATCAAAAGTATATCAATATCCACTGCCACTTGGTGAAAATCTCATCCAACAATATTTTATTTAATCACACAACATCAAACCATAATAAAATATATGATCAGATAACTGTAGAAATTTTAATTGAGAAATAAATATTGGACAGGGCACAAGGAACACTCTCCTGCTCTTTAAGTACAGTTCTTGGGTCCTTTGAATCCATTTAAAGGAGACATCAGGACACTGTTTAGTCTCACCTAAAACTTACCAATTCTAGTCTAGATGAACTCATGACCAGAGGCAAGTGAATCAAATGAATGATACCCAATACTGTATGCAAATTCAGTTATTCATTAAAAACTGAGACCTACCTTAAAAAAAGCAAACCATTTGTAATTATCAAGTACCACTTCAAAACCTTGGTTGTAAATCAAGGTGAAAAAACCAAAAGATCCACGTTCACTTTCAGCAATATCAAACTTCTGGAGATGTACAGTCACAGTTTTTATTGGAGGACCTATGGAAGAAAAATTGCAATACAACTTTATTAATATGCTGCAAATACTGTGTTTGAGTATAAGTGCTGAGGGTTTGGCTTGAAGGGCTTTGGTGAGGAGGTTGAGCAGAGGAACAGGTAAGAGCAGGCAAGGTTTTTCTTAAAATTACTTTTCTGATTAGTGTAGCTGGGATGGCAGTTAGGGCAATGGTATGCTCATCCTGCATACCATTGCCCTAACTGCCATCCCAGCTACACAAATCCTCTTGCAGGATGTGGGTGATCAAGGAAACTTCCAGCATCCCTGATGATAAATTGGTTTATTACTGTGACATGTACCAAGATACAATGAAAAACTTGTCTAGCATACCATTCATCCAGATCAGTTCATTATAACAGTGCATTGAGGTAATACAAGGTAAAACAATGACAGAATGCAGAATAAATGTGTTAACAGTTACAGAGAAAGTGCAATGCAAGTAGACAATAAGATGCAAGGCCAATAACAAGGAAGATTGAGAGGTCAAGAGTCCATCTTAATGTACTGGGGAGCCATTCAATAGGGACAGAAGCTGTCCTTGAGCTTGGTGGTACATGGTTTCAGGCTTTTTGTATCTTCTGCCTCTCCTTCCAGAAAGTGGAGAGACTGAAAGAAAGGTAGATGTCACAACCAGTAAGTCAGCAAGAAAGGACAGGCAGGAGCAAGGTAATATACATGATGGAATGGAAGGGTTGAAGTGTATTTTGATGCAAGGAGTATTAAGGGTAAGGGAGATGAACCTAGAGCATGGATCCCATACATGAAACTATGATGTTGGGCCATTACAGAGACTTGGTTCAGAGAGAGACAGGATTGACTGCTTGATGTTCCAGGGTTTTGATGGTTTAGAAGAGATCGAGAGGGAGAAATTGTGCTATTAATCGGGAACAATATCACAGCTGCACTCTGAGAGGACATAATGGAGGGCTCATCCACTGAGTCTATATAGGTAGAACTCAAAAATAAGGAAGGTGCAATCACTCTTATGGGATTATACTACAGAACCCCTTCCCCTCCACCCCCCCCCCCCCCCAATAGCCACTGGGACATTAAGGATATACAAGCAGATTAGGAAAGATGCAAAAACAACAGGGTGTTGTCCTGGTTGACTTCAACGTCCCCAATATAGCCTGGGACCTCCTTTGTGCAGGAAGGTTGGATGGGGTTGAATTTGTTAGGTGCATCCAGAAGAGTTTCTTAAAAACAGTATGTGGATAGTCCAATTAGAGGAGGGGCTGTACTAGACTTTGGATTGGGAAATGAGACTGGACAGATCAGGTGACTGACCTTTCAGTGGGGAAAACATTGAGGAAACAGTGATCATAACTCCCTAAATTTTAAGATCTCTATGAATAAAAATAAACCTTGTGGGAAAGGATTAAATGGGGGTGGGTGGAGGGTAAATTATGAGAGTATTAGGCAGGAGCGAGGGAGAATTAATTGGGAATGGCTGCTTTTGGGCAAGTCCACATCTGACACATGGAGGTTGTTTATAGACCAACTGCAAAGAGTACAGGACCAGTATGTTCCAGGAAGAAGGACAAGGATGGCAAGGTAGGAGAACACTGGATCTTGTAGAGAGGTTGTAAATTTAGTCAAGAAGTGAAAGAAAGCATATACAAGGTTTAGGAAGCTAAAATTGAACAGGGCTCTTGAGGAATACAAAGAAGCCAGAAAAGAGCTCACGAAAGGAATTAAAAGAGCCAGGAGGGGCCATGAAAAGTCCTTGGCAAGTAGGATTAAAGAAAATCTCAAGGCATTCTTTACATAAATCAAGAGCAAGAGGATAACTAGGGAGAGGGCAAGACCACTCAAGGAACATACGCTTGGAGGCAGAGGATGTGGGGAGGTTCTGAAAAAGTAGTTTGTGTGAGTATTGACAAAGGAGAAGGACATTGAGGATAGTGAGATCAGTGTGGAGCGTGCTAATATGCTAGGGCATTTTGAGATAAAGGAGGAGGTAGTGCTGGGTCTCTTGAAAAACATTAAGGTGGACAGGTCCCCATGGGCTGTTGGGATATACCCCAGGTTAGAGAGAAGCAAGAGATGAGATTGCCGAGGCCTCGATCAAGATCTTTGTGTCCTCGCTAGCCACAGGCAAGGTCCCGGAGGGGCTGGTGAGTAGCTAATGTTGTTCCATTGTTCAAGAAGGGAAATAGGGATAATCCTAGTAACCATAGACTGGCGAGTCTCACGTCAGTGGTAGGGAAGCTATTGGAGATGATTCTTAGGGATAGGATTTATGAGCATTTGGAAAAGCATGGCCTAATTAAGGACAGTCAGCATGGCTTTGTGCAGGTCAAGTCATCTCTAACAATTTTTTGAGGAGGTGATCGATGAAGGTAGAGCAGTAGACGTTGTCTTTATGGATTTTAGTAAAGTAAGGCGTTCAACAAGGTCCCTCATGGTAGGGTCTTCCAGAAGATTAAGATGCATGGGATCCACAGTGACTTGGCTGTATGGATTCTTCGCTGGAGGTCCATGCTAGTGGTGTTCTGCAGGGCTCTGTATTGGGACCTCTGCTGTTTGTGATATATATAAATGACTTGAATGAAAAAGTGGATGGTGGATTAGTACATTTGCAGATGACACAAAGATTCGTTGCATTGTGGATAGTGTAGAAAGGATATAGATCAGTTGCAGATATGGGCAAAGAAATGGCAGATGGAGTTTGATCCAGGTAATTGCAAGATGCTGCACTTTGGGAAATCAAATGTAAAGGGAAAGTATACAGTTAATGGCAAGACCCTCAACAGCACTGATGTACAGAGGGATCTTGGGGTCCAAGTCCAGAGCTCCCTGAAGGTGGCCACATAATTTGATTGGATCATAAAGAAAATTTAAGGTATGTTTGCCTTTATTAGTCAAGGTATTGACTCAAGAGTCAGGAAGTAATGTTGCAGCTTTATAAATCCCTGGTTAGGCCACATTTGGAGTATTACATTCAATCCTGGTCACCACATTATGGGAAGAATGTGGAGGCTTTGGAGAGGGCACAAAAGAGGTTTACTAAAATACTGCCTGGATTAGAGGGTATGTGCTACAAGGAGAGGTTGGACAAACTAGGGTTGTTTTTTCTGGAGTGGCAGAAGCTGAGAGGAAACCTGAAAGAAGTTTACAAGATTATGAGGCATAGATACATCTTTTAGAGGTCTCTTTTACCCAGGGCCAAAATGTCTAATACTGGAGGGCAATTTAAGGTGAGGGGGACACGTTCAAAGGAGAAATGCGGGGCAAGTTTTTGGTTTAAAAAAAAAGAGCGGTGGGTGGTGGTGGAGGTAGATATAATAGAGGTGTTTGAGGCTGGTAGATAGGCACATGAACATGGAGAGAATGGAGGTATAATCGACTATGTGCAGGCAGAAGGGATTGGATGCCATTAGCTTAATTAGTTCAGCACAACATCGTGGACGAAAGGGCTTGTTCCTGTGCTGTATTTTTCCAGTCCTATACAATATTTAAGTGTTTCACTTCCTTTTTTACAAAGATCTATGCATTTGGAAAACGATTAATTCCTTTTTTTGTACAAGTGACTTCTTTTACATCTGAGATTCAGCACTTTTTCCAGAATTGCAAAGACTTCAGGAAGCAGAGTGGTTTAAAATTCACAAGTTCAACGTGACTTTATAACAATTCACTAAACATCCCCATACAAGATGCTTATTTCCATAGGGCAAAAAAAAAGTGCTGGAGGAAATCAGTGAGAAACAAAGGACTGCAGATGATGGAATCTAGATGAAAAACACGGTGATGCTGGAGGAACTCAGCAGACCAGGCAGCATCCGTGGAGAAAAGCAATCAACGTTTCAGATCAGGACCCTTCTTCAGGACTTGCCCACGGATGCTGCCTGGCCGGCTGAGTTCCTCCAGCATCGTCGCGTTTTTCATCGAGAAAATCAGTGAGTCAAGCAGCTGATGGAGGGAAAGGAATTGTCGACGTTTCGGGTCGAGACCCTGCATCAAGACTGTCCCTCCAGCAGTTCGTTTTTTGCTCCACACTCCAACATCTGCAGTCTCTCGTGCCTCCATATTCATTTGCACGTTAGCTTCTTGCCTATAGTTTCAGTTTCATAGTTCCCCCTAATAGTCCCAGAGGGTAAAACAAAATCGACAAGCCTGAACAAGCAGGGACAAATCTTGCCTCATTATCAGGCAAGATTTTCTCTTATCTATCCCTATCTGACAAAATGTATTTTTTTTCTTTTTCTCATTAAAAAGTACAGCGATTTAAAGCAAGTTATTTGGTCGTGTTACTAATTCAGAACAGACAATTTTCCCAGAAAACAAGTTCAGTAACTTTAAGCTACCAATCGTTTGGTGGATTTAGACTTCGAAACGTGTAAGTCTCCAAGAAGCTTAAACGGTTGATGCAAATATCAATCACGGACTGGCTACTTGCTCGTAATGTGAACTATTAAAATTGCTCGGCTCATTCAATGCGAAACGCCGGCATAATTGGACGGAAGAAAGCAGCCGATTCGGCAAGTTTTGCAGAGAGCTTGTCTTAAACTCACCCACGTTGGAGCAATCGACATCTCTGCCTTGCCCTTCGTGCCCAACGTGGAACACCCAGGTACCCAGCAAGTCCTCGTAAGAACAGTTGGCCGGTGTGTCAGCGACAGCGGAGCGCACGGAGAACAGCCCGAGCAAGGACAGAATATACAAATACATCGCCATGGTTAACCCGACAGCCGCAACACCGGCAATAGGAGCTGCCCGGGAGCAGGTCATGTGACTGCTCGGGTCAGGTGACCGGCCACATGGCGTGAGGCGGGGCGGAGCTGCCTAAGCGTAAGGTTAGTGACTCAAGTTCTCGCTTCTCCCAGTGGTTCTGTTTTCTTCTTGGGGAAGTTGCCACATTTTTTCCCGTGATTTCCTCCAACCGACTCGGGGATTTCATTATTTTTTTCTTTTGAAAATCCTTTCCTTCCATGAAGTTCGGCAGGCGGCCGGAAAGTGAGGCCGCTTTTCACACTGTCCAAAGCTGCCGAGGGCAAGTTACGGAAACGTTAAAACAAGATCGAAAGGGGAAATAATTGCAGGTGTTGTTTCATATCCAGTTCTGCATGAAGTTCAGATGGAGGCACAAGAGACTGCAGTTACTGGAATCCGAAGCAAAAAAACAGCTGCGTCCCTCCAGCGGGTTTTTTGCTCAGTATAAAGTTCCACGGATTCCCCTTTAATGTTGCAAATAGTGTTGTAAGGTGACAGTGTATTTTGGCCTTCGGTGATGTATATAGTCACCACAAAATAAAACTCTGCATTCGGCTTAATCATGAGTAGAAGGGGGTGGAGTTTATTTGTGCTGAACTGGAAAATTTAACTCCCTACTTGTCACCCCAGCCAAAATTTAATTCTGTTGCCCGATGGTGTGCATAAATTGTTCGTGTATGATTTAGATAACACATGAAAATCTTACGTACCCATGCACAAAAGGATTTAAGATAAGCCTCCGGACTATGTCAAAACTGATCCCGTGCCTCAAGCCTACTTTCCCGCCCACTCGCCCTGTTACCCCTTGATTCTGTAATTGTTCAAAAAATATAAATCTCAGTCATGGATGCATTCAACAACTGAGCATCTACAGTCATCTGGGTAGAAAGTTACAGATTCACTGTTTCTTCTCAATCTTAAATGACCTAACAACTGATCCTGATGTCATGATCTCAAGTTGAAGAATCCCAAGCGAGAGAAACAGCTTTTCAGCATCGACCCTACAAATTTTAGAATTTTGCTTCAATGAAATCGCCTCTCATTCTTTAACACTCTACTCACAGAACAACATTCGCATGCCCGAAATCATTCTGGTGGGCCTTTCTTGCATAGTCTTAAATAGCAAGTATATTTTTCTTCTGGTAAATTCAGAAGTGTGCAGAGACCTGGTGTGGTCTTGCCAATACATTCAAAAGAATTTAATGGTTGGCATAAAGTTGAGTAGTTGGATCTGAAGGGCATCCGACTCTTTAGGTCAGTTGAGCTCTCTGCACCCTGGTCTCCAACTAGCTGAGACCCGGGGCATCGATCCTTGTGGCATCCAAATAATTACAAACTGTAACTCAAAAGTAGCCCATTTAATTCAACTTCTCTTTTATGTCCATTAAGCACATTTAAATCTATATAAAATATGAAACCCAACATTTTGTAACAACTTCTTTGGGAGTTTAGCGAATAGTTACTAAACATCCAGATACACTACATTTTTTTGGTTTTTTTCCTACATAGCTTGTCAGTTACACACTCAAAAAGCACAAAATGCAAAACAATTTGATGTACAATTTGACTGTACCAAATAAGATAATTTTCTAAGTGTCCATACCGCACCCCTAATAATAGATCTAATCACTTTCTATACTTTTGTTAGGCTAAGTGGTTTACAGTTTATCTTCCTCTCTCCCTTCTTGAAAAGTGGGGTTAAATTACAGCCCTGCAATCCATGGGATTCTTTCTAGAATCAAGGGAGCTCTGCATGTTCAAAACCAATGTGCCTGTTACCTCTATCTATTTTAGTACCCTACAATGAAGATCATTAGGTACAGGGGATTCATTAGGTGTAACCCCTATCAATTTCTCCATCGCATTTTGCTTATAGTTCATTACTTTTGAGTTTCATATCTCATTTATTCTTTGTTTTCCCAGTGTTCTGGTATTCTTTTAAGACATTATTTATTTCCTCTAGCGTTTTCTATCTGAAAGGAAATGTATTCATCGATAGAGTCATACAGTAGGGAAACAGTTCCTACGGCCTAACTGGCCATGTTGACCAGGATGCTCATCCAAGCTAGTCCCATTTGCCCGTGTTTGGACCATATCCTTCTAAACCTTTCCAATCCATGTACCTATCCAACTGTCTTTTAAAAGTTGTTATTGTATCTGCCTCAACCACTTCCTCTGGCAGAATATTACGATGTCCTTTCTTTAAATATTTAACATTGCTTACCCATTGCTATGTTTTGTTGCTATGGCTTTTATTTGTATTTCTTAATCTCTTTTATCCAACTTGCTCCCTCATGCCCCTCGAAATGTGGAACCCTAGTTTTAAACTGAACTTGATCACTTACAAACTCAGTACTGTATAATAACATTTTGCCAGAGGATAGGATATGTTGTCTCATAATTTAACTATGTCTTAGTTTGCATTTTTATACATGTAAAATCACTTGTTTTCTGCTTTTTAAAATACATTTTTGAAAAATATAGTGGCAAGTGCACTCCATAAACACATTCTATAAACTACATTTCACAATTTGGTTTACTCAGAATATATGAAGAAGAAAGTCCCCAGTTATTGTCCTTTGTACAAGCTCTTCCATTCTCTTGATTAACACCAGGGTACCTCTGTCTTAAAAGGGTGATTTCTTATTCTTAAATTGCCAGCCCCCAGTTCTACATTCTTTCTGAAGAGAAATCATCCTCACCACATCCATCTTGCAAACACCTTGAAGGATCTTATATGTTTCAATCAAGTCCCCTCTCACTCTCTTAAACTCCAGTGGATACAAACCTGTCTAACCTTTCCTCAATAAGAGAATCTGCCCATTCCAGGTATTAGTCTGTAAAGCTTCTCTGAACTGCTTCCAATACATTAATGTGCTTTCTTAAATAAGGAGACCAGTATTGTACCCTACTCCAGATGGGGTCTCACCAGTGCCCTATGTAACAATCACTTCCCTCATCCTGTGACAACAGTCTGTAATGCCAGTAACTGTTGAACTCACAAATGAAAGTATGAACAGAGAGATTGTATTCTTTAGACTTTCATTGAATAAGCGATCACATCGAAACCCACAAAATTCTAACAGGCCTGACAGGCAGGATGCAGGGGAAATCTTCCAGCTCAGTAAATCGTAGGCGATTTAGGACTGAGATGAGAAATTTCATTGCTAGGAAATTGATGAATCTCTGGAATTTTTTTAGCCTAGAATGAGGTCTGTAGGTTTCTAGATATTAAATGAATCAAGGGATATGGGGATAGTGCAGGAAAATGGCATTCAAGTTGAAAATCAGTGCTGATCTTGACAACTGGTAGAATAGACTTGAGGGGATAAATGTCCTACTCCTGCTTGGATTTGTTATCATCTTATATTCTTATGTTTGCATTGAATAGCTGTTTATTTACCCTCCCAGTATCATTTAATCTGTCAAAGAAAGCAGCCATCTCATGCCTGTGGTATAAGATCAGAGGCTGAATGAACACCCTCCCCCATCTTATGAGCGTCCCTTTAACTGTCTGAGTCATGGTCACTTCCTTTTATCCTTGAACACAAACCAAATCTAAACCACTTTTTCACGAGGTATTTGCTGCCTGTTTGGAATGCCTCCTGGATTAAAATATCCCCACTCGAAGTATTGCAATCTTTACACCTAGGGCTACAGATTAGGCCAAATCCTTTGAGTTCCAGATACCCATTACAATCATTGTTGCCTGATTTCATGCTCTCTCTATGTATTCACACTAACTGTAAATATAGCACAGCACCTGCACAAAAGGAAATTAAACTTCCCTCCTTATGATTCTTGAAGTAGTGCATTTTGTTGTCTCCATGTAAAGATATTTTTTATTAATGCCCCCAAGGCTGACAAATGAAACTGTGCATTGTTTGTTTGTAATCTGCCATCCTTAACTATGACTAGTGAAATACCCAATTTTGCAGTACATCTGCCCCTGTGCTCCTTCCTGCGTCGACCCAGGTACAACATTCCATAGGGATGCTAGCTCCTAGCTGGCCAGCGATGCTTCGCACAGCGCAGCGCTAGCGGCTGGCTGAATAGCTTTGACAGCCTGCAAGACCTCACCCCTAGGCTGTCAATACTATTTGTGAGTTCAACAGCTAGTGGCTTTACAGATGTCTGAGATGTAGGTTTCAGTTGCAGAAATGCAGTAAGAGAACAACCCAACTTTAAAATAATTTCCTTAAGAACTCACCAAGTTTGATGCCTGTATGATAAAATAACCTTCGCAGACTTCAAAAGCTAGGCTTCAGTCCTTTGATCATTTTCAGCTAGTTGTCATCAGGGACTATACTTGTTTCCATTGTCTACTTTTTTTAAATATTTTGAAACAAATCTTAATCAAGCAGCAATTTGTTTTAGCCTGTAGGCGGATTGTTTTACCAAGGAATCATTCTGTAAATAGGTAAACCTCTTTAGGAACAGCAACAACCTACAGAGACAGAACAAACAACGAAACAGACGTGTGATGATAGAGAAGGTTGAAGAAGACTAAAAAGGATGAATAAGAACTGTAAGAGACAAATCAAGCATTTTGCATGATGATAGCACCTGCGGAATACATGAAGCAGAAGAAACGTGTTGTGGGAACAAATTCCTGTCTTCACAATTTAAAAGTTAAAAAGAATGTTTTTGTGATTGATGTGTATGTTGTGGATATCTGATTTTTGAACAGTGATCACTGAGAATGTTTGGTTTTTGATCGAGTGGATAATAAGACAGTGATTAATTAGCTTATATAGATGCCTGAAAGCAGGTCACCACTTGGGATTTTGCATATATTATTGGTTTTCTGTGCTAGACCAAGGCACTTACTTGACTTTCTGCTCTTCATACCCTCCAAGTATGCCTACACAACTGTTTCTTATAGGACTGTTGCTTCATCCTAGAAATTAACCTATTGAACCTTTTTCTGAACTGTTTCCAATGCAAGTATATTCCTACTTAAATAAGGAGCTCAAAACAATATGCAGTACTCTAGGTGTAGTTACACCTGGTTGTATGATAATTGTAGCAAGATTTCTTTCTCAGATACTATTTCCTCTGTACAATGAGGCCAACATCTCATTTGCCTTCCTTATTACCTGCTGTACACACTTGTTAACTTGCTGCATTTTATATGTTAGGCTGCCAGGATCCCTTTGTCCAGTTGCCTTCTGTAGTCACTTTCCTTTTAAACAATACAGGTTGAAAATCTTTAGTCCTGCACCCTTGGGACCTGACTGCTGCCGAAGCACAGAAATTCTGGACTACAGAAGTTGCCCCTGTTCATCTTCCTCTGCAGGAGAACTGTTTATAGAACATAGAACATTACAGCACAGTACAGGCCCTTCAGCCCACAATGTTGTGCCGACATTTTATCCTGCTCTAAGGTCTATCTAACCCTTCCCTCCCATGTAACCCCCCACTTCTCTATCATTCATGTGTCTATCTAAGAGTCTCTTAAATGTCCCTAATGTATCTGCCCCCACAACCTCTGTCGGCAGTGCATTCCGCGCACCCACCACTCTCTGTGTAAAAAAAAACTTACCCCTGACATCCCCCTTATAACTTCCTCCAATCACTTTAAAATTATGTCCCCTCGTACCTTAAAATTATGTCCCCTCGTTTGTAACCCAAAATTTCCATAAGTCGGAAATGTTGTCAGCTGAGGTTGCAAAAGTTGCACTGGTAAGTTAGTTTGCTGGAGAGTAATAGAGATCTTAGTTAATTTTAGATCTTAGTTGGATCTCAGTTAGAATTAGTTAATTAATACAGATCTGTAATAGAGATTCAAAACATGGACCACTGGAGGTGCTGGACCACAGAATTCTGGACCAGAGAGTTTCAACCTATATTGTGATTTTCTGTTCATCTTACCAAAGTGGATGATCTCTTTTCCCACATTATACTCCATCTCACTATTTTATGCCCGCTCATTAAATTATACATGGCCCTTGAACCACCTCTATCTTCATGAGTTTGTAAGAACATTAAATTTAAAACGGTAATTTCATATCTAGGTTTCTCACTCTCAGATTGACTGTTAAATTCTGTCATGTATGATGAAATTATTGATTAATCTTATTACACAAAATGTAAAATAATCTGCTCGTCGATTGAAGTAGCTTTTGCCAATTTGATTAGTCTAAACTGTAAGAAGATTAAGGTCACCTGTGATTATTGCAGTATCTTTCTTACATTTATATGATTTATATTATAGCTACCATTGAGTGTATATACTATATTACTCCCACCAGTGACTTTTTACCTTGCTATTTCTCATCTTCACCCAAACTGATTCTACGTCATGATCTTCTGAGCTGAGGTCATTTTTCAGTTTTGTCTGATCTCAGCTTTTATGAGCAGAGCTGTTCCATCTATATCTTCTGCCTACCCTTCTGAAATGTCTCGGACCTTTGCAATCACACCTCATAGGTTATATCCATTTTTCATTCATGCCATCAGTTCAACTCCTTGTTGTAGGAGCTGTGTAGTTCAGAAAAATATCCTTTATTTCTGTCTTTTTACCATTTTCCCCTAATTTGTCCTTTCTATTGCATTCTTGTATTATTATGTTACTTCCTGTTATATTCTGGTTATCAGCACAAATATCTTTACACTCGCTATTATCTTGTCCTTGAATATCCTATATTTCTCCATCAGTGAACTTTGCTCCCAACTATTCAGTTTAAAGCAATCAAGACAGGGATTGATGAATTTTAAGAAATTAAGTGTATCATGTAAAGTCAGTCAAAGAAAGTAGCTCTGAAGTAAGAGATCAGCCATGAACCTACTGAAAGGTGGAGGATGCATGAAGGGCTGAATAGTTAAGCCTGCTTCTATTTCTCAGATTAGATGATGAACAACAATGGACCCAGCACCGATCCCTGTGGCACACCACCAGACACAGGCCTCCAGTCAGAGAGGCAACCATCTTCTACCACTCTCTGGCTTCTCCTGCTAAGCCAATGTTGAATCCGATTGACTACTTCATCCTGAATGCCAAGCGACTTAACCTTCTGGACTAGCCTCCCATGCGGGACTTTGTCAAAGGCCTTGCTAAAGTCCATGTCGACAACGTCCACTACCTTTCCCTCATCAACTTTCTTGGTAACCTCCTCGAAGAACTCTATAAGATTGGTTAGACATGGCCTACCACGCACAAAGCCATGGTGACTGTCCCTAATCAGGCCCTGTCTATTCAAATACTTATATATCCTGCCCCTTAGAATACCTTCCAATAACTTAGCCACAACTGACATCAGGCTCACCAGCCTATAATTTCCCAACTTATTCTTAGAGCCTTTCTTGAAACAACAGAACAAAATTAGGTATCCTCCAGTCCTCCGGCACCTCACCCATGGCTAAGGACATTTTAAATATCTCTGCTAGGGCCCCTGCAATTTCTGCACTTGCCTCCTTGTCAGGGGACACTTTGTCAGGCCCTGGGGATTTATCCACCTTAATTTGCCTCAAAACAGCCAGCACCTCCTCCTCCGTAATCTGGATCTGGTCCATGATCTCACTACTCTTTTGCCTTAGTTCTATTGTTTCTGTGTCTGTCTCCAGAGTAAATACGTATGCAAAAAATTCATTTAAGATCTCCCCTATCTCTTTCAGCTGCACGCATAGATGACCATGCTGATTTTCAGGAGGACCAATTTTGTCCCTTGCTACTCTTGCTCTTAATATAGCTATAGAAACCCTTGGGATTCTCTTTCACCTTGTCTGCCAGAGCAATCTCATGTCCTCTTTTGCCCTCCTGATTCTCTCTTAAGTGTTCTCTTGCATTTCTTATACTCCTCAAGCACCTCATTTGATCCTAACTTCTATACCTGATATGCACCTCCTTTTTCTTTACCAGGGCCTCAATATCCCTCAATAACCACGGTTCCCTGAACCTGTTAGCCTTGTCTTTTATCCTAACAGGAATGTACAGATTCTGTACTCACAGTATTTCAACTTTTTGAAAGCCCTTCCACTTACCAAGCACCTCTTTGCTGGAAAACAGCCTATCCTAATCCACGCCAGCTGGATCCCTTCTGATGCCATCAAAATTGGCCTTTCTCCAATTTAGAATCTCAACCCAAGGATCAGTCCTATCCTTCTCCATAATTATCTTGAAGCTAATGGAATTATGATCACTAGATCCAAAGTGTTCTCCTATACACACTTCTGTCACCAGCCCCGTCTCATTCCCCAACAGGAGATCCAGTATCACACACTCTCTTGTTGGGGACCTCTACATATCGAATTATTTTGTCATCCTACTTCTACCTCGTCAGTTAGTTTGTCAAGACTGCTGCCACTTGATCTGCAGAGCTGAATACTTTAAGCCCAAAACTGCAGGAAGTCATTCCCTATCTCTATGTATTAATAGTTCCCACTGACCATCTTAATGCTTCTGGAACAGAAACAGCAGGACAGGCAAGGGGGTACCTAATGGTGAGACCAGATATGGAATATTGTGTACAAGTCTGGTCTCCCTGATTAAGATCTACTTGCAACAGAGGGAACTCACCAGATTGATTTCTAGGATGATGGGTTTAGTATACGAGCAGAAATTAAGCAGACTGGGTTTATGCTTTCTGGAGTTCAGATCAATGAGAGGTAATCTTATTGAAACACACCAACTACATATGGTGCTTGACAGAATAGATGTGGAGCTGATGTTTCCCCTGGCTGTAATCATAGAGATGGAGCATGGAAACAGGTCCATTTGTCCACTGAGTCTGCACTGACCATAAGGCACATGTTTTTACATTAATCCTACCCTAACCCATTTTATTCTCCCCACATTCCTATCAACTTCCCCCAAATTCAACCACTTATCTACACAATTTAAAGTGGCCAATAACTCTACCATTTTTGGAATGTGGGCGGAAACCCAAGCACCCGGAGGAAATCGACATAGTCACAGGGAGAACTTGCAAACTCCACACAGACAGCATGGAAGGTCAGGATTGGACCTAGGTCACTAGAACTGTGAGGCTGTAGCTCTACTGGCTGTGCCACTGCCATCCTGTGGTGTCTAGAACCACGGGTCAGTCTCAAAATAAGAGATGGCCATTCACTTGAGAAATGAGAAGAAATTTCTTCACCTACAGGGCAGTAAATCTTCAGAATTCTGTATCCAAGAGAACTGTGGAGTCCCAGTTATTTAATATATTCAAGACAGAGACTGACACATTTTCAGTTATTAAATCAATCAAAACATATGGAGTTGATGTACGAGTGTGGTGCTGAATTAAAAAAATCAGCTGACCTACAGTCATAATGCATATTGGCCTACTCATGTTTCTATTTCTTGTGTTCTTATATAGAAGATTTAGAGAATGTACAAAGGAGATTAGAGCAGATTAGAGACCAATGCCTACAGTGCGTGGCAGCAATTGTATGACACTTGGAGACCAGAAAACAGAATAGGACCCAGTCAATAAAAGGACATGATTCAGCGTGTGTACCAGTAATATTCTAGTAAATATCAGGTCGGGATTTGTCAAGTTTCCTCATAATTCATACTTCCAGTTCTGATAATTTGCATTGTCAGGTAACAAAATCTCTCAAAGACTGGAAAGAAGTCTCAAGTAGAGAGCATCTGTGGCCTCGGTATAAAACCTGCCTGCTTGCCTGTTGCTTGTTTCCATTGTCAGTGATCACAGATGTTCCTGGAAATCTTGGAACAGGCTATCATTTGTCTTTTTGTATCACAAGAGAAACAGCTACTTGAATGTTTAAACATAATTGCTTCCATATGGATGTTCTACTTTGTGTTGTAACAGTTAATTTAGTAGTTTTCTTTTTAAAATGCTGCCTCTTTCAGAAGGGTATGATTAAAACAACTTATTCATTCAGAAGTGATTTTTGTTAAGGCCAAACCAACAATGCAGATAACAAGATTAAGAAAATAAGATGGGGAGACAAGAGATTCTACAGATGTTGGAATCTGGAGAAACACACACAAAATGCTGGAGGAACTCAGAAGGTCAAGCAGCATTAGATCCATAGATGCTGCCTGACCTGCTGAGTTCCTCCAGCATCTTGTGTGTGTTGCTAAGAAAATAAGATATATTCTTAGCAAATCATAAATAAGAAACATTAAATAATCCATTTTACATTTTCTATCCTTTCTGTATTGAAAGTGGAATAATGTTCTGAACAAAATCAAGTTTTTCAAACATTATAAAATCAGTATCAACAAGTTTTAGTTGTAGCTGTCAAATAAGCAATCAGTTCCATCAGGCTAAATGGGTGATATTTATAATGGTCAAAAGCAAACAAAATTTAAAAATAACTGGTGTTTTTCCATTGTCATCAAATAACAAAACAAGAAAATTTAATTGAGTCAAAGGGGCCATGTTTCTTAACTAGTTTCACCCAAAGCTCCCAAATTCATGTAAATAATAAATAATCCTTCCACAATTTCCACCCTTTTATCCAATGCTTTCGCCAACTTTTTATTTAAGCTATTCTTTTTTTTGTTATACAAAAAAAATTCCTAACTTTCAAAATTGCAAAATTTCAGACTGACAAGAGAAAAAAGACTTAATAGAGTTTAATAATAAAGCAGAATTAATTAACAATCCGGTAGTAAACATTTTACAGTGTGTTACCATACAATGACTGCAGCTGACATTCAAACCAAAGTTTCAAATTTAGTAATGCAAGTTTGAGATTAATCGGACATAAATTGACCATTGTAAACTGAGCCAGACTATTAATGGGTAAACCTGCAGACAAGATGAAGGTGAAGATGAATAATTATTTGGTACGATACAAATCTTGATAATGCTATTAAAAGGCAAAACTTAATTTGGGTGGTTAAAAAATCACCAGCAAAAAGTGAAATACTAAAAAAAGCTGAAAGTTGACATTTAACAGATTGAGAAAGCAGGCTAGGGATAAAATAGAAATAGTAAGAGATACAAAAGAAAATATGGAAACAAAAACAAGGGAAGCTAGGGATGCTGCAAGTAAAAAAAAACATTTTAAAATAAAACGGAAATGTTGGCTAATTAGAGACAACACAGATGATACAATAATGAACAGTAAAGAAACAGCAGACAAGCTAAATGAGTACTATGTCTGTGAACATAGTAGAGAAATAGGTGAACTAACGTGGCAAACTGGATCAGCAAATTTGCGGATGACACCAAGATTGGGGGCATAGTGGACAGCGAGGAAGGCTATCAAAGCTTGCAGCGTGATCCTGACCAGCTAAGTAAATGGGCTGAAAAATGGCTGATGGAGTTTAATGCAGACAAATGTGAGGTGTTGCACTTTGGGAGGACAAACCAGGGTAAGACTTGAACAGTGAATGGCAGGGCTCTGAGGTGTGTGGTAGAACAAGGGGGACCTGGGAATGCAGATCCATAGTTCCTTGAAAGTGGTGTCACAGGTAGATAGGGTCATAAAGAGAGCTTTTGGCACTATGGCCTAGATAAATCAGGGCATTGAGTACAGGAGTTGGATGTTATGTTGAAGTTGTACGAGTCATTGGTGAGACTGAATTTTAAGAGTATTGTGTGCAATTCTAGTCACCTATCTTGAGGAAAGATATCAATAAGCTTGAAAGAGTGCAGAGAAAATTTACAAGGATGTTGCTAGGACTTGTGGACCTGAGTTCTTGAGAAAGGTTGAATAGTTTAGGACTTTATTCCCTGGAGCACAGGAGAATGAGGGGAGATCTTTCATAAGTATACAAAATTATGAGGGGTATAGATAGGGTGAATGCATGCAGGCTTTTTCCCCTAAGGTTGGTTGAGACTAGAACTAGAGGACACAGGTTTAGGGTGAAAGGTGAAGTTCTTAAGGGGAATCTGAAGGGAAACTTCACTCAGAGGGTGGTGCGAGTGTGGAAACAAGCTGCCAGCAGAAGTGGTAGATGCGGGTTCAATTGTAACATTTAAGAGAAGTTTAGGTAGGTACATGGATGGGAGGGGTTTGGAGGGATATGGTCTGGGTGCAGGTAGGTGGGACTGGGCAGAAGATCAGGCAGCATAGACTAGATGGGCTAAAAGGCCTGTTTCTGTGCTGTAATCCTCTATGACTCTAAATGTCAGAGAATACAGTTTCATGATCCAGAGAGTCTGTGTCATTCCCCCAGAGTGACTCCTTAGCAGTTCTAGTAATCTGCTGGAGGGAAGATTTCTCGGCTTCTCTCACATTGCTAAGCTCTTCAAGCACAGATACCTATGGCCATGATGATAATAAGCTGAGCTTCAGATGTAACACTGATGGGATAGGTGGCTTCTGTTTGTGCTTAAGTAGAACTGACATTAGTCAGTAGCCAACAGATACTTGATTATGGCTTATCCCCATGTGTGCTAATGGAATTGCTCTAGTTTTCCATAAACTCTTCAGGCAAGGTTCGTGAAATTTTATGCAGGGTTTCTGGGAGGCCTGCTAATGCATAGTACATTTCATTGTGTACACACATCAGTCACCTTTTGTTGATTGCCCTGTTAAGGTTGTCATTTGAGTCCTCTTAGGCAAATTTGTGCTACCTCACTTTATATGAGCCTGGTGCTCTTTCTCACCACTAAGACTGCAGACCATATCTGCTTGGTGACTCATCACATTCTGATCCTGCCTTTAACCTAAACTTCAAATTACGCGGTTTGTGAAGCTTGTATAGATTGCGAAATTCCTGAAGTCACCCTGTTGAGCAGCTGTTCATTACCTGCTCTCGACTTTGTGAAGCACCAAACAGTATGAAGATACAATCAAGTTTAGGGCAGTAGCTTTCGTAGACATAAAACTAACAATTTCTATAACTGAAGATTAACTATAGTTGTCAATAATTACAAAGAAATGATAACAAGTATGTTGATCTTTAAAAGCAACATTAACATTGAACAATTGGCTGTGGGTAACTGACATTTATATTGGTTCTGGTAGGTTTTGCATTGTGGTTTTACACATGCGAAACATTTATTTTGTATTCAACCAAACAATCTGGTTTTGAGAACAATACTTCTGTTACTATTTTTTTTCATGATTCCTTTTATAAGCGACATCCATAATATATTCCATAAATGACTGTGGGGTGCCAATTTTATTAGCTTACGGCACAAGATTTGACATGGATGTGATCATGAGTTCATGAAGGTTGTGCAAATTCTCCGGTCTATGTACAATATCACAAGAGGATGTGGTATCTACATAGCATTTCCATTTTTGATACTGAAATACTGTCATACATGATGATAAAGCAAAAAAATAGCTTCATTGTGGCTTTGATGTAGCTCAGTGTCATTGCTTTTCCACAGCATTCATACCCATGTAGTCAATCTATGGTTTTGTGACTTTTTCTTCATTACTAGCAGCATTAATTTAGATTGTTCACTTCTTTCTGTGCCTGGGGCTCTAATGTATGTGTTAAAATACCAAATGTATGCATCAGAGTTATTGTAAATCTTTGCATCAGCTTCAGCATTGACTGCATATTTTATGAGTTGTTATATATTGGGTTTACTGAATGACAAGTTTTCACAAAATGGTTGTTTATCACATATTTTACACTGATTCCCCTGAGTAGGACATTCTGCTTTGTGTGGGTAGCTGTCACCACAATAAAAGCACTGTTCTGAGTTCAGCATTACTTTCTGATGTTAATGATCTCTTCAGCCAGAATTCTGTCTGGGTGTTTATTTTTTCCTCTGATTCTATTTATGGCTGCATCTTCTGGTCTTTCCACATCAATTGTTCTATCCCAAGAAAGTCACAATGATCTCGGGCTCTCAAGTAGATGAGACAGTATGACATCCTAGTCCATGGCTTTCCGTTGAAATTGCTTTGAAATACATCATCCTGTGATGATCTGCGTTTTTAGCTCTCACTCAAGATCAGAAAATTTGTACTTTGCAGCGAGTTATTAGATGCATGCAATAGTGATCAATTGTTCTCTTCATTTTCACCTTGAATGAAGGGACACAATTGGCTTATATACTACAGTCCACTTTGGCATAAAATACACAATCAATGCAGTTTTTTTTCTTCCATGTATTCATCAGTTGTATTAAACAATGTTTCATAAAGATTTTGTAATTCTTCACTACCACAGTGTAATAAAGCTTTTTTGTTCTACCATTACTTGCTACGTTAAATGCTGCATCATACTCACAAAGATTCCAGTAGACAATCTGCCAATAATCCAATGGGAACCAACTTCCCATGAATCTCCAGTTCACTTTCCTGCTGTTGCCTCAATGGTCCCCCTGCTGAACACTTTTGGAGAGTGATTTGTTCCTCCGTCTTGACAGCAGTAACTGCCTCAGTTGTTATTACAATGTTAATGTTATAACATCATAATTTTAAGTTATATTGCAGGTGATCAAATGCAATTTCAGTAGTTATAATGGGGTAAATTTGAGGTGAAGAAATCAAAACTTTTAAACCTTTTATTTGCTGTCCACTGATGAACCAAGCCAAACCCACGCGATGTATATACAAACAGCTCCTTCATGTCAGTATTTCTAAAAGGCTTCTTAAGACAAAACTCAGACATAAGGAACTTCTGTTTCACAACAGTGTTATGAAAGGTAGCACTTTGGACAAAATAGTCACCCCAAGTGGCTAGACTTGTTGACTTACCACCATAACCCAGTTATTCTGCTTCTCACAGTTAACAGGCTGCATTCAGAGTCTGCAAAAGCTTTGTTTTTCTCAAAGCATGATGCGATGGGAAACTGCATAGTGCCAACTAGGCCTCCAGCCCTGTTAAGATAGGTATTGTCAGCTACTGAAGATATTACTACATGACTGTAATATTGTTCCTTGAGAAGATGGACACAACAGAATTGGTCCTTGAATGCCCTCACTGAATAGATACTCTCACAGAGTTTTCCTTTCCCTGTTCTTCCTTCCTCAAATGGCCTGTTTCCATTTTTTTTATGCCTTCATCTCAAGTCTTCCTATCATGCTGCTCTTCTGAGGGATGGTAACTAAAGCCACCAGTCCCAGAACTCAAACTTCACAGTGAAGATATTGACAGTGCAGGCTGCTTGATGTCACAATATGTCCATTCTGTACTTCCGCATCACAAGCCTTAATGCCGTTCTCAATATGATGATACAAATGTGATGTGTGCATCATATACAACGTTGGGATTAGAACAGAATTTGTACCCATTGTGGCCAAACAATAGGTGTTCTGTACTGAATTTTGCAGCTATTTTTGATTTTGATGAAGTTAATCTCTTGTGTAAGTCAAGTATTGTTCTGCCAGTTTATTTCTTATCATTTTGCTTGCACATATGTAAAGTAAAGCATCGGCCTGGCATTGTACTGGTATTGGTTTATTATTGTCACTTGTACCGAGGTACAGTGAAAAACTTGTCTTGCAATCCGTTCATACAGATCAATTCATTACACAGTGCATTGAGGTAGTACAGAGTAAAAACAATAACAGAATACAGAGTAAAGTGTCACAGCCTGTCATACTGCCTTGCGGTGCAGATAGAAGGATAAGGTTGGAATCCTAAATCATCTCTGCTGAGATGTAGCATAGTTAATAGGTTATTGCTCGTCATCTGACAATCAATCCTCCATATTTTTGTTTAAGTTCATAGTAATTTGGTCGACTGCAGGACACTGCTTTTAAAAATGTATCATGGAAGCACTATTCCCAAAAGAAGTATCAACAACCAACTTTATAGTATTGCATTTATTGAATTTCTAAAGCTCCATAATATTGTCATGCATGTTTCAAACTGGAAAGACACAATAAGTTCATCAGAGTAATATGAATTTGAATTTCTAATTATGATACCAAGAAATTGCTGCTCATGTTAAACATTTCATATTTACTTCACCTTTTCTATTTTGATTGACATGCTTAGTAGCAAATATTCTATTATAATTAATCATTTATCCTAAAAGAATTACAAGTGCCATTTAAGAATGAGAACTTTTTTTATGTGTCCTTAAAATGTCTAGGATTCAAGCAGAAGACTGGAGGCAGTTTTTATGAAGCTGTTACTAACATCTATGTTATAAAGGTCAAATCTTTTGATAGGTCTCCTCTGTGTGAATGACTGAATTGTAATAACTTTAGAAAACAAAAAGACCTGCACAATTTGGTGTATTTTGGGAGAAAAGTTAATACTTAAATTTTGCCTCTGTGTTTCAAATTTGTAAACGATTAATTCTTAAGTACACTTTAAAGCATTTCCTCATGGTACTAAAGTATCTGGATATAGCACGGCTTGGTACGGCAACTGCTCTGCCCAGGACCGCAAGGAACTGCAGAGAGTTGTGGACACAGCCCAGCACATCACAGACACCAGCCTCCCCTCCTTGGACTCTGTCTTTACCTCTCGCTGTCTTGGTGAAGCAGTCAGCATAATCAAAGACCCCACCCACCTGGGTCATTCTCTCTTCTCTCCTCTTCCATTGGGTTGAAGATACAGGATCCTGAAGTACATACCTCCAGACTTAAGGACAGCTTCTACCCTACTGTTGAACGGTTCCCTTATATGATAAGATGGATTCTGAGCTCACGATCCGCCTTGTTGTGACCTTGCACCTTATTGCACTGCACTTTCTCTGTAGCTGTGACACTTTACTCTGTACTGTTATTGTTTTTACTTGTACTACATCAGTGCACTCTGTACCACCTCAATGCACTCTGTACTAACCCAATGTAACTGCATTGTGTAATGAATTGATCTGTACGATCGGTATGCAAGACTCGGTACAAGTGACAATAATAAACCAATACCAATAATCTGCTCCTATTTCTAGACAATTGTGTTACATAACCGAAACACTCAGATGTTTTCTGTTTGTCCTGTTGATGTCTCATTTCAAAGTCATTGATGACAAATCGCAGTTGCTTATTGGGGGCAGGAAATGAATCCAGCACTGAAACAGATAGAGACATCTCAAGCACTGTTACTTAAAAATATGGTTTGCATATATGCCAGTTCTGCAGTTGTGCTCAATCAGGCATTACTACCTATTATTTACAAGCAAAAACAGAAATACTGGAAGATTTCAGCCAATCAAGCAATATCTGTGGAAAGAACAACCAGTTAATATTTTGGGTCAATGACCTTTCCTCAAAACAGGCAAGAGTAGAGGGTTTACAGTTTTCAACGCAGAACTGTGGGGAGGAGTGGAGGTAGATTAAGATAGATCAGATAATAAGGAGCATGAGTACTGACCGTTAGCGACGCATTTTAAAGAAAAGGGGTGAGAAAGCAACATATGCATGATAATGGGAAACGATGAGAGAATAATTTACCTGCAGTTGGAGAATTCAATGTTCATTCCAGAAGGTTGCAAAGTGCCTTGATGAAAGATAAGGTGTTGTTCTTGTTGTTTATGTTGGACCTCGGTATGGCAATGGAGGAGGCTACAGACAGACGGGTTGGAATAGGAGAGAAATAAAGGACTGCAGATGCTGGAATCTAGATGAAAAACACTATGATGCTTACCTTACATATACATATGTGATCTTGACCGCCTCCTATATATTGGGCTTCCCCTTTTCCTGTTTTCAGTCTTGAAGAAGGGTCCTGACCTGAAATGTTGACCGCCTACTTTTCTCCATGAGAATTAAACAGGTATGTAACAGGAAGCTCAGGGGGAGAGGTAGTTCTCACCCCCTCTCCCCCAGCACCTCTCCCCCAGGACAGAACAAAGATAGTTCCCCTGGTACTCACCTCCCCACCCCCCTGCACCCCCACCAGCCTTTGCATTCAATGTATCATCCTTCACAGTTTCCTTCAGCTCCAACATGATGCCACCACCAGTCACATCTTCCTCTCGCCCCTCTTCTGCATTTCACAGGGACCATTCAGTTTGTAGCAACACACACAAAATGCTGGAGGAACTCAGCAGGTCAGGAAGCCTCTATGGAGGGAAATAAACAGTCGATGCTTCGGGTCGAGACCCTTCATCAGGACTGGAAAAAAAGAGGGCAGAAGCCAGAAAAAGGTTGGGTGAGGGGAGGAGCACATGCAGGCAGGTGATAGGGGAGTCCAGATGAGAGGGGGAAGGTAGGTGGGTGGGGAGGAGTGATGAAAGGGAGTGACAAGATAAGACATCTTTATTAGTCACGTACATCGAAACACACAGTGAAATGCATCTTTTGCGTAGAGTGTTCTGGGGGCAGCCCGCAAGTGTCGCCACGCTTCTGGCGCCAACATAGCATGCTCACAACTTCCTAACCCATACGTCTTTGGAATGTGGGAGGAAACCAGAGCACCCAGAGGAAACCCACGCAGACACGGGGAGAACGTACAAACTCCTTACAGACAGCGGCCGAAATTGAACCCAGGTTGCTGGCGCTGTAATAACGTTACGCTAACCGCTACACTACCGTGCCTGCTGAGAGGTGGTAGGTGGAGGAGGCAAATTCAGTTTGTAACTTCCTGGTCCACTCTTCTGTCTTCACCGACCACTCCCTGGGCCACAGCACCTACCCATGCAATTGGAGGAAATGTGACACCTGTCCCTTTCCTATATCCAGGGACCCAAACAATCATTCCAGGTGAAGCATCTTGTACTTGCACTTGTACTTCTTCCAATCTAGTCTAATGCATTCAGTGTTCACAATGTGGCTTCCTCTTCATTGGAGAATCTTAATGCAGATTGGGTGGTCACTTTGCGGAGCACTTGCGCTCAGTCTGTAGGTGTGATCCTGAGGTTCCTGTTGCATGCCTCTTTAATTCTGAATCCCATGGTCATTCTGACCTGTCTGTCTGTGGCCTACACTATGCCATTGTGAGGGCCAACATAAACTAGAAGAACATCTAGTTTACGTTGGGGCGGTGTACACGCACCTGTGTACATCAATGGTGCTGAGGTCGAGAGGGTTGACAGCTTCAAGTTCCAAGGAGTGAACACCACCAATAGCCTGTCCTGGTCCAACCACGTAGATGCCACGGCCAAGAAATCTCACCAGTGCCTCTACTTCCTCTGGAGGCAAAAGAAATTTGGCATGTCTCCTTTGACACTCACCAACTTTTATCGATGCACCATAGAAAGCATCCTATCTGGGTGCATCACGGCTTGGTATGGCAACTGCTCTGCCTAGGACCACAAGAAACTGCAGAGAATTGTGGACACAGGCAGCGCATCACAGAAACCAGCCTCCCCTCCATGGACTCTGTCTATACCTCTCGCTGCCTTGGTGAAGCAGCCAGCATAATGAAAGATCCCACCCACCCGGGTCATTCTCTCTTCTCCCCTCTCCCATCAGGCAGAAGATACAAGAGCCTGAGGGCACATTCCACCAGGCTCAAGGACAGCTTTAGTCCACAGTGATAAGACTATTGAACGGTTCCCTTATACAATGAGATAGACTCTTGACCTCATAATCTACCTTGTTTGACCTTGCAGCTTATTGTCTACCTGCAATGCACCTCCCTGTAGCTGTGACACTTCACTCTGTATTCTGTTCTTGTTTTTACCCTGTACTACCTTAATGCACTGTGTAATGAATTGATCTGTATGAACAGTTTGCAAGATAAGTTTTTTACTGTACCTCGATACAAGTGACAATAATAAACCAATACCAATCTTCTGTTTTGGCACTTTGCAACCTCGTGGAATAAAGACACGAGAGACTGCAGATGCTGTAACCTGAAGCAAAAAACAAACCACTGGAGGAACTCAGTGGGTCGATCAGAATCAGTGGAGGCAAAAGGATAGTCGATGATTTGAGTCGAAACCCTGCCTCAGTCACGACCCTGCATCTTAACTCAAAATATCGACTATCCCTTTGCCTCCGCAGGTGATGCTTGACCCACTGAGCTCCTCCAGCAGGTTTTTTTTTCACTTCTGGAATGAACATTGAATTCTCCAACTTCAGGTAAATTGCTGTATCATCATTGCCCATTATCATGCTTGTGCCTCTTTCTCACCCTGTTTCTTTAACACACCTTGCTAATGGTCAGTACCTATGCTCCTTATCACCTGATCTGTCTTAATTTACCTTCATATAGTATTTTATCCCACACTTCACTCCTCCCCCCAGCTCTGCTTTGAAAACTGTAACCCTTCTATTCTTCCCCCATTTCTGAGAAGGATCATTGACCTGAAACATTAACTGGCTTCTCTTTCCCCCAGTGCTGCTTGACTGGCACAGTTCTTCCAGTATTTCTGTTTTTGTTTCGGATTCCAGCATCTGCAGGATTTTCTTTTTGTTTTTCTACCTTTTAATTATCCTGTAGTGCAGCATTACTCAAAGCATCACGAAAGGTGTTGAATCTGAAAGCCTATTTCTGCTAGTCAGATATTCACACAATTTGAATATCTATGAATTTGGCATGAACATCAATTTCTCTAACTTCCAGTAACCACTCCCCTCTGTCCCTTTTTTCCCTTATCCCACTGGCCCCCATCACCCCATCTCTTTCCCCTCCCCTCCCCATCTGCCCATCACCCATGCATTCCTCCTACTGGTTCCCCTCCTCACCTCCTTCCCTTTATTCCATGTTCCATTGTCCTCTCCTATCAGATTCCATCTTCTTCAGCCTTTGGTTACTTCCACCTGTCACCTCCCATTCCCACTCTCCACCATCCCTCACCTGCTTATCACCCCCCTCACCTGGATCTAGTTATTACCCGCCCCTTCCCTCCACCTTTCTATACAGTCTATCTCCCCTCTTTCTTTCCAGTCCTGATGAAGGGTCTCAGCCCAAAACATTGACTGTTTATTTCCCTCCATGGATGCTGCCCGACCTGCTGAGTTCCTCCAGCACTTCTTGTATATTGTTCCATATACATCCAGCATCTGCAGAATTTCTTGTGTCTCTGTCCATTTCCCTCCATAGATACCACCTGACCCGCTGATTTCCTCCAGCTCCTTTTGGCATCTGCAGTCTCTTGTGTCATTATTTAGAATATCAAGTGCATTGTTAAAGTAGAATACAGAACCACCATGGCCAGAGTGCTTTCAGCATGTGTGAATAGTGCAGCTTTGTTTGTTAGGTATCCCCACGCTAGACCTTCTAATTCCTTCCTCTGGGACCACAGGAACGGGACAATTTCAAAAATAAAAGCCTCGAAATTCTAATGAATCCAAGTAGATTTGCTAGACAGACATAGCAGCAACACACCAATGGCTGATTTCATCACTGGTCTGCTTCTCAAACTTCAATAGCACCAGAGGTCCAAGATCATGGGTACAATTTAAGGCGCATTGCATTTTTCAGGTGGAGCTCAATGGGAGGAAAGTCCTGGGGCAAATGGGGAATCATGAGAGCAAAATGGTGAGTGTAGGTGGGGTCAGACTCAGCCTGATTGGAGGGCCAGGGGAGATTTTTGAGCAGAGTTTTGTTTCCTGGTTTGATTGAAGGATTTGGGGAACATTGATTGATTGGAAGGTGGTTGAGGCCTTATAGCATCAGTTAGTTGGAGGAAAGGGCCTGGGCTAACTGGAGGGGGGATGGGTGAGCTTCAGGAGTAGTTTCAGGATAGTGTTGATATCAGGGTGGGTGGAGGCCTGAAGATAAACGATAAGTATGTGGCCTACCTTTCTGTGTTCCCAGTCTGGGACTACTCTATGAAGACCAAGTTGTTCTTGTAGTGCCCAATAACAGCTAATTCCAGGACAGCATATACTAATTTCATGCTTAGTGCACCCAAAAGAGCATTGCACATGGAATGATGTAATTTGGTGCCTAACTCATACAGGGAAGCGCACAATCCTATTTCCAGACTGATGCCAATTTGTCATTGTCATGTTTTACTCAATAGTAGGTAAGTTTTTGTTCATGTAATGCTAAAATAAACAGCACTATACAATCTAATTTCTGGGCTAACACGATTAATGGTTACATTCAAGTGAAAGAAAAAAATACTGTTGAGCAAGCACCAAACATTTCTCAAAACCTAAGTGTCAGCAGAAAAAAAATACAGAAGTAGTTTTAAAATATTCAGTCAGAAATGATTGTGCCCTGCAATGGATACTTGTGGGCATTAGCATGGTTGAATGTTCAGCATGTATTAAGAAATTCTGAGTCAGTTTTTTTTAGTCTAATTTCTAATGTGATGAAATGACCACACCAATTTTTTTTTTCTTGGGCTGATCTATTGTGTACTTCTTGGTTTTTTTTACTGGCATTATTTCATATCAAAAGTTTTGACTGTACAAAAGAGTTATGGAAAACTCCATTTAGGTTGTTGATATATGAAAAGATAAATACTGTAATGTCTATTGAGCAGAAAGATTCACTTGGACATAGGGAACAAAAGAAGTTGTAAGCAGAAAAATAATGAGCTTGTCATCTGTTTTATCTCTGGCAATTTATCGTCACTATCTACTGTGAAAACTGATATAAGATTGTTATTTGCTAAGTCTGCTTTTTCCTGATTTCCTTTTACAACTTTACTTGTGACTGTCATTTAAGGAGACACTCTCTTTACATTTGAAAAAAAACAGAAAGCTGTCTTGTTGAGTAGGTTATGTGAAGATACAATGCAAAGATTTTTAAGGGTGAGATTGGAGGGTAGACCAGAAAAGTAGGGTAATAGTGCCAATTCTGATAGTTTGGCCATGGCAAGTTATCCTCTAGCTCCCAGCCAGCTATATTTGTCATCATAAGAGAGAATTGCACCCAAAAGAGCATAAACAATGATGAAAAATATAACCGATAGGGAGCTGGAGGATCACCTTTTTGAGTGAATTTTTTTAAAAAGACCATGAGTGTCAAGATTAATGGTGTCCAAAGAAGAGGAGGAACCTATTAACCAGAGAACCCATCAGTATTTCATACACTTTGCCTGATGAATTTGGATATCTCCAGTTTACATTTTTAAGGGAAGTATGCTTGTAAAGGTATTGGTGTCATTGTTAAACAACATGCCACAAAACTAGCACAGGGATTAGAAATATATAATGAATTCATACAGAGCAACAATGTGCCCAGGAGATTTATTCTTTGAAAGTGTTTGTTAATCTAACTGATCTGTTCCGATCTGAATCAATATATCCATATTCATTGGCCTAGAAATTGTAATATGGAGGTATAGACATGCAGTCTAGTTATTGCATGGTGCACCAATAATTGCTGCAATTGTAAGCTACCCACTGCAAACTTCTACAGCACTAATAGCACAAAGTGTTGTGCTTTATTCTTTGAATGTTCTGCCATCCAGGACGAAGGTTGGGTCCAGTCTGGAGTTACTGGGTCAGGGGCAGGCTGTAGTTCAGCCATCAGAGGATTGGGACCAGGGGTTGGGTCAGTCAGGCATATGGAGGATTAGGGTTGGTGAATGACAGGATCAAGGCTGAAAAGTGAAAGTGGAGCAACAAACAATCTGCTGGAGGCACTCAGTGGGTTGAGCAGCATCTGTGGAGGAAAGGAATTGTCGATGTTTCGAGTCGAAACCCTGCATCAGGACTGAGAGTGGAGAGGGATGATCCAGTATAAAGAGTGGAGTGGTGAGGCAGGAGCATGAGGTGATTGGTAGGCTGAGGAGAGGTGAAAGATGACAGGCAGGTAGCGCCAGGTAGGGGAGGGGAGTGGAAGTGGAGTTGGGAGACAGTGCCAGGTGGATGATAGATGAATGCAGACAAAAAAAATGTGAGGCAGATAGAGTGAGGTGGGGGGAGGGGAGGGTGAGGACAGTAGACAGCTGCTGGAGGGGGATAAGCAGGAACACAAAGTCCTACCAGTGCTGGAATCTAATAAATAAAGGAGATGATAATGGGAACCATTAGGGGAGAGGCAAATGGCTGATGGAACCAGAACCTGACTGGAGGGGGAGAAGCCTGTGGGTGAAGTATGTGTGTAGTGGGTGGATGGTTCAGAGAAGGGGAGGAGGACAAAGATGGGAGGACTGGAGGAGGATCAAGAGAAGAGAGAGGAGAGAGAATGCGGTGGGGGGGGGGAGGGTTACCTAAAATTGGAAAATCAATATTCATGCCACTGGGGTGCAGACTACCTGGGCGGAATAGGAGGTGTGGTTCCTCTAGTTTGCGTCGGGTCTCACCTTGGCAGTGGAGGAGGCCAAGGATGGACAGGTCAGTGTGGGAATGGGAAAAGGAATTGAAATGGCACGCAAATGGGCGCTGGGGAAGGCCATTGCAGACAGAACATATGTACTCGGCAAAGCAGTTGCCCAGTGCGCGCTTGGTCTCACTGATGTAGAGGAAGCCACATCGGGAGCACTGAATGCAGTTGATGAGGTTGGAGGAGATGCACATGAATCTTTGCCTCACCTAGAAGGGCTGTTTAGGTCCCTGGATGGTGGTGAGGGAGAAGGTGTAACCACAAGTGTTACACTTCCTGCAATTGTAGGGGAGAGTGCCAGTGGTCAGAGAGGGGTGGGTGGGGAGGGATGAGCAGACGAGGGAGTCAAAGAGGGAATGGAGAGTGGATCAGTTTGGCTATTTGTAGTTGGGTGATCAAGGCAACAGGAGAATTAGTGGCTTGATCCATCAAGAAATTGAGGCATTGGCCTCAGACTACATGGCTTGGCCTATCCAAGAGTCAGGCATGGGAATAATAGCTGGTGGGGATCTCATTGCCATAGGAAATGATCATGTTGCATTTCATTCTGTTCAAACCATACTTCCAATCAGGTACTATTGAAATGAACCATAACACATTGTCTAGTTTCTAGGTCATACATTTTATCTAAATTAGTTTCAACTGCATTACTTGGGACTTTAAATTTATTTTAGGTCACATCCTTGCCCCATGTCTCAGGTGGCATTGTTTATACAAATAATTTGTTTAAAGAAGCTTCCAATCTTCTAAAAACGTCCACTGGCTTATGTTGCTCTAGCAGCGAACCAGTTGTTTATCATCTTCAACAGTTAATCTTTTTTATGTCGGGGCATAAAATAAAGGCCAATGTGATTTTCTTTAAAAATATTGCCTTCTAGTAAGGGTAAAGAAAAAAACATATTCGTCATCCTGTTTCCTGACTGTGCAATAGTTTGAAACAAGACATGAATAAGGATTAGAAAAACAAAGGACTGCAGATGCTGGAATCTAGATGAAAAACACAATGATGCTGGAGGAATTCAGCAGGGCCAGGCAGCATCCGTGGAGAAAAGCAGGCGGTCAACGTTTTGGATCAGGGCCCTTCTTCAGGACTGAAGATAGGAAAAGGGGAAGCCCAATATATAGGAGGGAAAAGCAGAGCAGTGATAGGTGGACAAAAGAGGGAAGGCAGGGTGGGCACAAGGCAGTGATAGGTAGATGCAACACCTGTCCCTACAACACCTCCATCATCTCCATCCAGGGACAAAGATTCACTGCACCTCCCTTAATATCATCTACTGCATTTGGTGCTCCAAGTGTAGCCTCCTCTACATTGGTGAGACCAAATGCAGAGGAGGTGACCATTCACAGAACATCTACGCTCTGTCCATAACTGCGATCTGCATCTCCCCGTTGATAGTCACTTCAACTCCCCCTCCCACACTATCACTGATATGTCAGTCCTCAGCCTCCTCCACTGCCAGGTGAATTCCAAGTGCAAACTGCAGAAACAGCACCTCATTTTCCGTCTTGGAACCTTGCAGCCTAATGGCATGAACACCGAATTCTCCCACTTTAAGTAACCTCCACCCCCTTCCCCACAATCCCCCCCACCATTCTTCTTCTTTTCTTCCCTTTCCTAGACTCCTTTCTTCTACCTTTTTTCCTCCTTACCTTTGACCCATCCCCTGGTGGATCTGCTTTCCCCACCTCCCCCGCACCTGCCTTTTACTATCTCTTACCTGTATCTACCTATCACCACCTTGTGCCCACCCCACCTTCCCTCTTTTGTCCACCTATCACTGCCCTGCTTTTCCCTCCTATATATTGGGCTTCCCCTTTTCCTACCATCAGTCCCGAAGAAGGGTCCTGACCCGAAAAGTTGACTGCCTGCTTTTCTCCACGGATGCTGCCTGGCCTGCTGAATTCCTCCAGCATCATCATCTTTTTCATGAATAAGGATTAGCTAGAATTGCCACATGGATAACCATGGCTTCTCAGTTGAAGAAAAACATAAAAAAGAACATGAGTACTTTTAAAACTATTGATTCGTCATGAGGGTAAGTAATTGGACAGAAGTACGAGGGTGTTCACCTTTACCTTAGTTTGGAGGGATATAATAAGTAGGAAACAAATGTGAAAAACAATTAAACAAAAATGCCAGAATCAGCTTTGATGTCAGTGGGATTGCTATGTTCAGCTTTGAATCACATTGTACTTTGCTGGAACATTAGTATAAGTGGGTACTTTGTGGTTTGCGGGTGTGGACTCAGTAGGCCACAGGATCAGGTCGTGCTGTATGACTATGATTCTATAAATGTGACCCTGTACAGCTTGAAAATTATTCCTTCTATCACCCATTGGAATGTGTATGGCAAGTGTGGCACAAATATGCATCTGAGACAGATTCAAAGTTTAAAAGAAAATCCATCTCTATTCATTTAATTGTTCCCTTCCAGAGCCTCTGAAGGTGAATTTCATGTCTGAACTATAAGTTAATTCATTAATGGTGTCCTTAACAACATTAATCACTGGCATTTAAATGACTGTTGCTGGAAAATTCAGAATAATGTCATTAATCTACCAATGTTACAATCACTATTAAGTTCAATTAGGAGCCTCATGTTGTGAAGAATATTTTTTATCAGCTTTAACTAAAGTATAATGGTGGAGTGCCACAATTTGTAATCTTCTCAGATTCCTATATTTTATATGATTTTTAATGGTAAGGGCCATTAATTCACCATTATACTGATGTAGCTGCCAAGCAATTTCTAATATTTTAACAATATTAAATATACTTGTTTTCTGATCTATATGGCTGCCAGAAAAAATCGAGCATCTTTAATAGGTTGCACTTTGCAGCTCCCTTTGCATTTGATTTGTATATTAGTTTTTTCAGTTATGTTATTATATAAAACAAGATGAAAGTACTAACCAAATGGAAGCTCCTTCCAAGTCAAAACGCACAATAATGAATAGATACTAGAATGTGTAATCTTAATCAGGCTCTGTCTGTTTCTATGGTAACTCATCCCTAGGCATTCATTGTTTGGTTCAGTCAATTAAGAGTATTCCTTTTTTTTGATCATTTGTATATTCTTTCAGCAGTTTACAATTTTTTATTGAACTATTGACTATCATTTGAATTCAGCCCCTCTAAGACAAATGGAAGAATGTCACAAATAAAGAAATGACAGAATTGTTGAATATTAATTTAGTGTCAGTTTTCATAATAGCAGAAGACAATAATAAACATGGCATCCCAAGGAAATTAATAATAAGCCAAGGACTTTAACTCAATAATATTAACACAAGCAGGGAATGGTTTTTGAACTGGTGCAAATATTGACAATCCCCAGGACCTGAATTCCACCACAGAGTAGGAGTAGAATGTGAGGAAATGGCAGATTAATTTGTGTACTTTTCCAAAGCCCTCTTCATACAGGAATTGTGCCAATGGATTACAAGCACCTGATATGGGGAAGTTGTAGGTTTATGTATTTGTGAAAAGTTGAGGTGAGGAGAAATTTCTTCATTCAGAAGGTGGGGATCTTCTGGAATTGTCTACCACAGAAAGCTGCAGAGGCCAAGGTATTAAGTATATTTAAGATGGATTTCTATACATAAAAGGCATCAAACAGTGTGGCAGGGGAATGGGAGTAAGGTTTTGAGGTAGAGAATCAGGCATGATTGTATTGAATAATGGAGTAGGCTCAAAGAGCTGGATAGGCTATTCCTGCTCTCATTTTTCTGTGTTTTTTTTCTAAATATTAGCAAATAATTCATGACATAAGGTAAAAGAAAAGGGTTTAGTATTATTAATGGGCAGAACTGCCAGGTTTTTTCATGGGAGAAAGTATGAAAATGTCATTTTTCAAGCCACATAAAAATGTATATCATTGTACAATTGTTTTTTTCCAATAAATCCAAACTGTAGTGATTGTAAAAAGCCTTATAGAAAATAGGTCAAAAGTAGCTCACTCAGTCCAATATACCTGTACCCCTTTCCCTCCACTTAGTCTCATGTCCTGCAACTTTCCTCAAAAAATATAGATGTTAATTTTCTTATTTCTATCCACAGCACTTTTATAAGCTGTTATAGATCCAGGTTACATTTTTGTTTCTTGGGCACTCTGTATTTCATCAATGTTCATTGTTAAAAAAAAGTCCTAATCTATCCCCTTACTTTATGGTTATCTTAAGTTTATGATCGTAAGTGACCAGTTTTTTTTCTACTTTCCTTATCTGAACCCAAAATATTTGTTGAAACTTCAACCAGTTCTACACTTAATATACATTTACTCTGGTCTTTCCTGGAATTGTAAAGACACAGAATGATATGGTGAAAATGGATGTCATTTGGCTCATTGTTTCTGTTCTGACCCCTGGAAAGAGCTCTCCAATTAATTTGCTTCTTGCCCTTGGCCCTGTAACATTTTATTTCCCTTCAAGCAGAGGTACTTGAACAATTCCTTTCTGAGTATTTCTTCTGAATCTGCTTTCATGTTGTGGATACCAGATTAAAACAATTTGTTGTCTAAAAGTAGTTTCCAAAATATCAGGTCCAGGCAATTTATTAACCAACTCCCCCTGGGTAAATCATCAATTAACTCTGCCTGGGCATCCCTTGTTCGATCATCATAAATCTGTGTCCTGTAGTTATTGACCTTTCTATCAATAGAATTAGTTCCTTTTATTTAGTTTATCAAAACTATTCATGATTTGGAACATCTCCAGCAAATGACTGCAGCCCTCAGGATAACAACCCCGTAACTGAAGTTTCTTATCCAATGTGCCTTTGTAGTTAATATAGAATAACATCCTTCCTTAAGTTTGGTGTCAGAATTAAACACAGTATTGCAGATGAGACCAACCCAGTGTTTTCTAATCATTAGCATGACATCCTTGTTTTTGTATCCAATACTCCAGGAGGGCCATTCCTTCAACTGGGGGGAAAAAAATCTGTTCCCCTCCACTCTCTGCCTTTTATCCATTGGGCATTGCACATCCTTCTCTTAATTTTGATCTGGACCTTAGCAACATGTGCAAAATAGAAAAGACCATTTATCCTTAAAGCCAATTCATTCAACAGACACTGCCCAGAATAGATTCTACTCAATTCATTTATTTTTAGTAAAGATTATGATAATAGGTTAAATCACCAACAAATATACTTTAACATATTTGGCATTGGTGTGAGCCTCAAGACCACATCTCACAGATTGCACATGCTGCCAACTAGACAACCATTCACATGGTTTAACACTTATTTCCCTCTCACCTGCAAAATAAAGTGGTACAGAAATGAAAGCTGCATCCATTCTTCAAGAAGAGCAGATGCTTTAACAGGCACAGGAAATCATTGTCTCTGCTCTGTGACAGTTTGTACAGTAACAACGGTTTCATTTTATTTATGTTGTCCACTTATGCTTGGTCCATACCATTTTGTCAGCATCTACCCTTTATTCCTTTCTTGATCAAATGACTCAAAGGACTACCAAAGAACAGAAGCTTCACCACTTGTTAAAATCAAAAGTGTGGATGCTGGATAGACAAAATGGCACATAGCTTTGATACAGACCTAAACACAGAATAAAATCAAAGCATTGTTACTACATGAAATATGAAAGGGCACTTTACTGAATTATTGAGACAATGCTTCCTGTGCCTTTTAAAGAGCCTTGCTGTAAGTGGCAGTGTGGATCTCAAGGTTCATGCTGTTTGCTGCATGACCTTCACAGTATGCTGGGCATTGACCTGAATGATGTACTGCCTGTGATGCTGAGGGAGTGGAATCCCTATCAGTTGTGATACACCTGAGTTAACAAGCAGTCCCTGTAAAACAATATGTGTGCAGTTAATGGCAGTCTGCACAGCAAGAAAGCCAATAATTCTCGTGAGCCCCCTGCTTACTTTGCCCGTTGTTCAGCAAACTGAGAAATGTTTCATGTTACTTCAACTCTTGTTGGAAAGAATCAGATGCATAAGCATTCACGGCCACTGTTACCTTGATGTTACTCACAATGCAGTCCAAGCCCTGTCCGGTGTAGCTGGAGCAGGAAACAGATTTCTGTGAAGATGTACACAGACTGTTCCTCCCTAAGATTCAGACAGAACTCTTTGAACAGATATAGTCTTCCGCTTGCTCTGCTCTGCAGGCGCCCCCGCTTATTCTCCCAGTCATGCGGTATTCTGAAGAGACTTCTGCACACATACCTAGAAGCCGCTGGTTTGTGCAGAAGCCTTGAAATCAAGAAGATTCCTTTGGTGCCTGCCATGACTCCCAGTAGACTTTAGCAATTTCAAAAAAACAAAAACAACAAACAGTTTTAGAACTGTGACAAAAACTGATAGGTGTCAATCCGCAATTAACCTGAAAACAATTAATATTCAATTTGAAGAGTACTGATGAGGCAGTGTTTTGAAGATATGTTCAGCTGTGCAAGGGTAAGAAAAGGCATTGAGCTCCAAACTAGTGTTAAATTAGTATTGTGTTGTGACTGCTATCACAGTCTGTCTACCTTGCACACTGGGCGTTGTTGGGCCTGGTCAGAAGCAATGGTACAATTGCACAGAAAAGGCAAGGAAATTAACATTACTCAATTATCTACCACTAGCAAAGCACCTACTAGTAGATAACCCCAATAGATCTGGCAGCCCTGCAGTATAGGTGGGAAGGAGGAGCACTCAACTTTTCCTGCAGATCCATGAAGCCTCATCCTGTCAAAAATGCAAAAGGAAACCTCCCCCTGATTGCCACCCTCCATCCTCTCTAAGCTGAACAATTCCTGGAAGAAACACCGAAAGTAGCAAGGGTGCAGAATGTACTCTAAGTGGGGAACTTAAAGGTCCATCAACAAGATTAGCTTGGTAGCACCACCACTGATTGAGCTGGCTAAACCTGAAGAACATACCTGTCAAACTGGGACCACTGGGTTTGCTGAAGGAAAAAAACATACTTGACCACATCCTCACCTGTGGCAGTTACATCTATCTATAGTAGCATTGGTAGATGTGGCTGCTGCAAAATCCATTTGTAGACAAAGTCCTGTCTTCACACCAAGGTCACCCAGCTTTGTGTTGTGTAAATGGGATAGTCTCAGAGGATATCCCGCAATTCAAAAATGGGGATTCAGGAGGCACTGTTTACCATCAGCAACAGAAGAAATGTACATCGCCAGAATCTGTAAGCTCATGGGTCAGCATAACCCCTCACACAACCGTTACTATCAAGCCATCGGATCAAGAAGATGAAGATTACAGAAGGGGAAGCTGGGGGCAGCATCATGTGTGCCTCAAGATGATGAGGTGCCAGCCCGGTGAAGCTGCAATGCAGAACTCCTTGCGTGCCAAACAATAAAAATGGCATGCAATGGACAGAACTAGGGGATTTCACAATCACCAATCAGACTGAAGCTTTGCAATCGTTCCGCATCTAGTGATGAATAATGGTGGACAATTAAACAGCTGAGGGAAGGAGACTCCAAGAGCACCCCCATCTTCAATGATGACAGGCTCAGTATGTGAGTACCAAACAAAAAGCTGAAGCATTCAACATGATCAGCCAGAAGTGCTGAATACTTCTCAACTTCCTACTGAAATCCCTGCCGTCATAGAGGCCAATCTCCAGTCAATCCTATTCACTCCATGTGATATCAAGGACGAGTTAAGAGCACTGGATACAGCAAAGCCCATGGGATCAGACAATATACCAGCTGTAGTACTCAAGACCTGTGCTCTAGAACAAGCTGTACCTTCAGCCAAGATGTTCCAAAACAGTTACAACACTGGCATCTACTTGACACTGTGGAAAATTGCCTTACTATATCCTGTAGGGCAGAACAAATCCAAACTAGTTTTACTAAGGCACTGAGGCATCAAGGTGCCTTAGTAGAACTGGTCAGTGATCAGAGGAAAAACACTCCAGTACTGGATGTCAAACTGCAAAATGTATTACAGCCACTCAGGCTACTCCAACAGTATCTCCCAAAGTGGTGACATCTTCCACCTGGAAGGACAAGGGCATTAGATGTATCAGGAACATCACTAACTGCAGGGTTCTCCTCCAAGTCCTCACACCAACAACAATTAAATCACACACCATCCTTAATTGTTGTTGGATCTGAATCCTGAAGCTTCCTATCCAGCTTCACGGTGGGATGTCTTCCCCACAATGATTAAAGCAGTTCAAGAAGGTGGCTCATTATCACTTTTTCAAGGGCAATTAGGGATGAATAATACTGAGCCAGCAATGCCCACTTACTAGAACTGAATAAAAAAAACACCAAAAGGTTAAATTCAGAACAAGAAAGATTGCCTCTGTAAACACTAATATATCACACAAATTCGTATTCTTGACCAACACACAAAATGCTGGAGGATTTCCAGCATCTGCAGTCTCTCTCGTGTCTTCATATTCTTGAGTGTGATTTCCAAATCTTAAAATCATATGAGACATATGGACTTACCAGCATGGAATCTGTGAGACCAGCAGATGAGGCAAGAGGGCTGTCTGTCACTTCTTGCCATGTTTCCCAGAATGAATATGTTTCTAGAAAAACTGTTTCTGTAACCTGATCCTAAATCTTTAGCAAATGAAGTTCTCAAGGATTCCCAGGCCCAAGCCAAAAATTATTGGTAAATTGGTTTATATTGTCACATGTACCAAGGTACAGGGAAAAACTTGTTGCGTATTCCGTTCATATAGATCAATTCATTACAACAGTGCAGTGAGGTAAGACAAGGGAAAACAATAACAGAATGTAGAATGAAGTGAACCCATTATATCATACCAGGGGACCATTCAATAGTCTTATAACAGTGGGATAGAAAGTAAGATAAGATATCTCTATTAGTCACATGTACATCGAAACACACAGTGACATGCGTCTTTTTGTGTAGTGTTCTGGGGGTAGCCCGCAAGTGTCGCCACGCTTCTGGGGCCAACATAGCATGCCCACAACTTCCTAACCCGTACGTCTTCGGAATGTGGGAGGAAACCGGAGCACCTGGAGGAAACCCACGTAGACACGGGGAGAACGTACAAACTCCTTACAGACAGTGGCGGGAATTGAACCCGGGTCACTGGCGCTGTAAAGCATTATGCTAACCGCTACACTTTCCTCGAGCCTAGTGGTACATGCTTTCAGGCTTTTGTATCTTCTGCTTGAAGGGAGAGGGGAGAAGAGAGAATGTCCAGGGTGGGTAGGGCCTTTGATTATGTTGGCTGCTTTACCGAGGCAGCAAGAAATGTAGATGAAGTCCATGCAGGAGAGACTGGTTTCTGCAATGTGCTGAGTTGTGTCCACAGCTCTCTGCAGTTTCTTGTGGTCATGGGCAGAGCAGTTGCATCCAGATTGGATGCTTTCTATGGTGCATCAATAAAAATTGGTGAGGGTCAAAGGGGACGTGCCAAATTTCTTTATCTTCCTGAGGAAGTAGAGGTGCTGGTGAGCTTTCTTGGCCACGGCATCTACGTGGTTGGACCAGCTCAGGCTATTGGTGATGTTCACTCCTAGGAACTTGAAGCTTTCAACCCTCTCGACCTCGACACTGTTGATGTAAACAGGAGCATGTACACTGCCCACCTTCCTGAAGTCAATAACCAGGTCTTTGTTTCGCTGACATTGAGGGAAAGGTTGTTGTCATGACACCATGTCACTAAGCTCTCTATCTCCTTCCTGTACTCTAACTCATCGTTACTTGAGATAGGGCCCACTACAGTGGTATCATCTGCAAACTTGTAGATGGAGTTAGAGCAGAATCCGGCCACACAGTTGTGAGTGTATCGGGACTAGAGTAGGGGGCTGAGGACGCAGCCTTGTGGGCAACGGTGTTGAGAATAATTGTGCTGGAGGTGTTGCTGCCTATCCTTACTGATTGCGGTCTGTTGGTCAGGAAGTCAAGGATCCAGTTGCAAAGGCAGGTGTTGAAATTATGAGATAGGAAGAAGGCTCTTTTTGAAAGCCCCGCCAAAATAACTATGGGTGAATAATTAAATCGTGCCCAATACAAACCAATTGAGACTTAATAATGCAATTAATAAGAAATATGAAAGCAGTAATTGCTTCCATTGAAAATCATGCTGGTTTACCTTTCCCAATAATAGTGGTTGAAGCTGGGTTACTGACAGCATTTAAGAAGTACTTAGATGAGCACTTGGATCGCTTAGGCACAGGGGGCTATGGTCCAAGTGCTGGGCAACAGGATTAATGTGGATGGGCGCGCACTGATCAGTGTGGATGAGTTAGGCCCAATGGCCTGCTTCTAAGCTCTATTATTCTATGAGTAGGTATATGACCAATGTCCAAAAGATGTTTTAATTTCTCTTTTATCTGTTCCTTCATCCCCTGAGGATGTTGAGTCTTTCCCAGGGTCTAATCTATGAACAAGAAAGTTGTATAAAAAAAACAAACTGCTGGGTCAAGCAGCATCTGTGGAGGCGAAAAGGATGTGTTGACATTTCAGGACTGGGATGAGGGAAGGGGAAAGATGGCTAGTATATAGAAGTGTGGGGGAGGGGCGGGACAGGAGCTGGTAGGTGACAGGTGGAGCCTAATGAGGAGGGGAATGATGGGCAGTTGGAGCCAGGTGCAGGAAGGAGGGAGGGATGGAATAAGAGAACAAAAGGAGAGAGAACCTGGGTGGACTGGTGGAGTGGGAAGGGAACAAAGAGGGTGCAGGTTAGCTGAAATTAGAAAATTCTGTTTTAAACCATTGGGGTGTTAGCTACCCAAGTGGAACATGAAATGTTGTCCTTCTTGTTTGTGTTTGGCCTCACCATGGCAATGGAGAAGGCTGAGGATGGACAGATCAGTGCAAGACTGGGAAGGGGAGTTGAAGTGACATGCAACTGGACAGAGCGCAGGTGCTCTGCAAAACCGTCACCTGATCTATGCTTGTTCTCACCAATGTACAGGAGGCCACATCGTGAGCACCAAATCCAATAGACCAGGTTGAAGGAAGTGCATGTGAACCTTTGCCTCACCTGGAAGGGCTGCTTAGGTCCCTGGACGGTGGTGAGGGAGGAGGTGAAGGGATGTGTTGCACCTTCTACAGTTGCAGGAGAAAGTGTCATGGGATGGGGAGGGGTGAGTGGGAAGGGATGAGCGGACCAAGGAGTCATGGAGAGAGTGATCCTGCGGAATGTAGAAAGTGGGGGGGAGGGGAATGGAAGGATGTGACTGGTGGTGGGATCCAGTAGGAGCTGGCAGAAATGAAGAACAATGGATGTGGAGGCTATTTGGGTGAAAGGTGAGGACCAAGTAAACTCTATCTCTCTTCTGTCTGGGGAGTTGGGGGGGGTGGTGGTGGAGCTGAGAGTAGATGTGTGGGAAATGGAGGAAGTGCGAGTGAGGGCTCCACTAACTACAGTGGAGGGGAAGGCATACTTGTGCAAGGAGGACAGTTCAGAGGTCCTAGAGCACAAAGCCTCATCTTGAACACAGATGTGGCAAAGGTGGAGAAACATAAAAAAAAGGGGATGGCATTCTTACAGGGGACAAAGTGGGAGGGGGTGTAATCTTGGTAGCTGTGTGATGAGGTTGGTTTATAGTAGATATCAGTGGACAGTTTGTCTCCTGAGAGGGAGACTGAGAGATCCAGAAAAGGAAGTGAAGTGTCAGAAATAGTCCAGGTGAACTTGTTAGGGTGGAAGCTGGTGGCAAAACTGATAAAATTGAAGGGTTCTGCAGGAGTGCAGGAAGCAGCACCAACACAGTTATTATTGTAGTGGAGGAAGAGTTGGGGAGGGGTGACAAAGTAGGTTTGGAATAAGGACTATTCCATGGAGCCAACAAAAAACATTTGTTTATGGGATGACATGGTCAGTGATGGGATAAAAATTTTAAAAATGGAATAATAAAAGCGTGAAAGTAAATGGTTTGAGAAACCAAAGGTGTGTATGATTAGTTGAAAAAGAATGAAAACTTAGCCTGAGAAGTAACTTGGAGAAAGCTAAGTTCATCAGTAAATAAAACAAAGTTCTTATTTGATATTAGATATTTATTTATTAGTCACATGTACGTTGAAACACACAGTGAAATGCATCTTTTTGCATTACTGAGAATGTGCTGGGAGCAGCCCACAAGTGTTGCCACACTTCCAGTGCCAACATAGCATGCCCACAGCTCCTAACCTGTACGTCTTTGGAATGTGGGAGGAAACCCGAGCACCTGGAGGAAACCCACACAGACACGGGGAGAACGTACAAACTCCTTACGGACAGCAGCGGGAATTGAACCCAGGTCGCTGGCACTGTAATAGCATTACGCTAACGGCAAAGCCACCTGTTGGATTTCACAGCGCCCATGTAGTGCATGGCATATCAAATCAAAAAATGTATGAGGATGTCACACACAAATTGGGCAATGGTACCAATTAGGGCCTTTGCTGAATCCAGCAGATCGATGCCCTAGTGAACTGTTTCACAAAAGAGTTCCTGCAGCAAGAACTCTTTTGCATGATCTCAAGCTTTACGGCAATTTTTTTGAGAGATTTTTGAAAATGATTTACGACACATTACAAACACGGGGAGAAATGAAAACAAAGCCATTAGCCTTGATAGAAACCCTGGGATACATGGCAACCCAGCTGTAAGTATCCTGAATGTGCAAAAATTAGTATTTTGAATTAGTTACATTTGTAAGACTGAAGGTTGGGACATCTCATTGATTGAAGAACTTTAATAACCAAAATTAACCGATTTTGCTGAATACTGAAAAAAAAGCAAAAAAGAGTGTGCTGGACCAAAAATTAAAAATTGAAAAATTCAGAAAAAGTCAATAAATAATGCACTTGTCAGTATTATTAAGGTATAATGCTAACTCTGTAATTTTGGTAGTGGATTTATGATACAGCTTTCAAGATGATGAAAAATGTATTTATGCTGTTGTAGTGCCATTTTCTGTAATATTGCCACTGTTACTCAGCAGTTTGTTTTAATCATCCAGCACTTAAACAGTTACTCATACAATCATAAAATGATACAACAAAGAAGGCAATCAGCCCATCAAACATGTGCCAGGTCTTTGATCAAGCTCTAGAATTAGTCTCACTTAATTGAAAATAGTTGGACCTAGAAGCCTACATTGATGGACACATGAGATTAATCCTGGGCTGAAATGGTTAACCCCCCACCCACTAACAACCAAAACCATTTTCATTTGTGCTCAACATGACTCCAATGAGTGGAATTTTTTTCCCAGATCTTCACTGACATCAGCCTTGTGAAGGCTTTCCCATGGTGCTGCAAATTTTCATCACTTTGTAAATTATTATTAAATCTGATTATGCAAGAACAATCTGGATTATAAAAGCTCACAGTGGAAAAAATAATTTCATCTCACCTCTGGTTACTTTGATAGAGTCATAGAGCAATACAGCATGATACAGGCCCTTCGGCCCAATGAGTCCATGCTGACCACAGTGCCCACCCACCTAGTCCCAATTTCCTGCTTTCGGCCCATATCCCTTTAAGTCCCACCCCTACATTTACCTATCCAAGTGCTTCTTAAATGATACTATTGTACTGCCTCAACCTCTATAAACCTCTGTAAGGTCACCCCTCATCCTCCTATGCTCCAAGGAATAAAGACCTAGCCTGGCCAACTTCTTCCCGTAATTCAGGCCCTCTAGTCCTGACAGCGTACGCGTAAATCTTTTCTGCACTCTTTCCAGTTTAACCATATCGTTCCTATAAGAGGGTGACCAAAACTGTACACAGTACTCCAAGTGCGGCCTCACCAACAACTTATACAACTGCAACATAATGTCTCAACTCCTATACTCAATGCCCTGACTGACGAAGGCCAGCATGTTGAATGCCTTTTTCATCACCCTGTCTAATTGTGATGCCGCTTTCAACAAACTATGCACTTGTATTCCTAGGTCCGTCTGTTCCATTACACCCCCTAGTCCCCTACCATTCATAGTATAAGTTCTACACTGGTTTGACTTTCCAAAATGCATCAGCTCACACTTATCTGCATTGAAATCCATTTGCCACTCATTGGCCCACTTCCCTAACTGCTCAAGATCTCCCTGTAATTTACAATACCTTCTTCACTCTCAACAACACCTCCTAATTTTGTGTCATCCGCAAACTTACTGATGAAGCCTTGTGCATTCGCATTCAAATCATTTATATCAATAACGAATAACAAGGGTCCCAACACCAATCCTTGCAGCACACCACTAGTCACCAGCCTCCATTCTGAGAAACAACCTTCAACCATCACCCTCTGTTTCCTACCTCCGAGCCAATTTTGAATCCACCTAACAAGTTCTTCCTGGATTCCATGGGACCTAACCTTCCATGCGGGACCTTGTCAAAGTCTTTGCTAAAGTCCAAATAGACAACATCCACTGGCCTACTGTCATCTACCTTCTTGGTTACCTCTTCAAAAAACTCTAAACGGTTCATCAGGCATGCTTTCCATGCACAAAGCCATGCTGACCTTTATTAATCAGACTCTGTCTATCCAAATGCTGGTAGATACTGTCCCTGAGAATTTCCTCCAGTAACTTCCCCACTACTGACATCAGTCTGACCAACCTGTAGTTCCCTGGCTTGTCCTTCTTAAACAACAGAACAACATTAGCCACCTTCCAATCTTTGGGAACTTCACCAGTGGCTAACGACGAAGCAAAAATCTCCGCAGGGGTCTCCACAATTTCTCCTCTAGCCTCCCACAAAGTCCTAGGATGGGTTCGGTCAGGCCCTGGGGATTTATCTACCTTAATGCGCTGTAAGGCTGCGAATACCTCCTCCCTGGTAATATGAATGTTCTCCAAAACATCTCCACTAGTTTCCCTTATCTCTTGAGCAATCATGATTTTCTCCGCAGTAAACACAGAAGAGAAATATTTGTTAAGAATCCCACCCATCTCCTGCAGCTCAAGACACAGGTGGCCTAGCTCTCTCCCTGGCAACCCTTCTATTCTTAATATTGGGATTTTACTCTTGGGATTTTCCTTAACCTTACCTGCCAGATCCATTTCATACCCCTTCTTTGCTCTCTTGATTTTCCTCTTAAGAATATTCTTAATCTTTTTATAGTCATCAAGGGATTCATTCACCCCCGACCTCCTAAACCCAATGTATGCTTCCTTCTTTTTCTTGACCAGAGCCTCAATATCTCTCATCAGCCAAGGTTCCCTAAACCCTTAACCCTTACCCTTCACCCTTAACAGGAACATGCTGCTCCTGGACTCTTGATATCATATAATGATTATTATAACTCTGTGCTCCCTAGCTCCTGACCCCACTGCCTCTAGAAATATTTTCTTCTCATTTACTGCGTCAATTTTCCACATAATTTTGAACACCTGAAACCTTGCTGTAATATTCTCTCCTCTAACAATTACCTGTTGCTTGGATTTGGTTCTATTCAATGCTGAGAGGAAAATAATCTAGTCAATTGTTTAGTATTTGAATGAGTCAGTACTATTTTAACATTGAATGATTATTTTACTGTGGCATGTGCACATTTTTCTTATATTATTGCCTGCATTGATACAGTGCAGGGAGTCATTTTGTGCCAATGTGCTTGATTACCAGGAATAGACTTACTGCACATATCAGATTATTGTTGGTAGTGTTTCTGTAATTTTCCTATATTATTGCATTGGCTGAGCTGGATTCAAAGATCTATCCCCAGGTTGGATTAAAGCATAAATTCATTCAGCAGCTATGTTGAAATCAAAACCAGAAGCCATATTGATAAATAAGAATATAAGAAATAGAAACAGGAATAGGGCTTTCACCCCTTTGCTACAGTTAGACAATTCAACACGATTGTGGCTGATCTTTTACCTCACCACCACTTTCTTGCGCTAGTCCCATATCTCCTATTTTCCCTAATGTCTAAATATTTTTTGATCTTTATCTTGAATATACTCAGCAGATGAACCTTCCACAGCTCTTTGGTTGCAGAATTCCAAAGATTCACGACCATCTAGCAGAAGGAAGTTTTTTCTCATCTCAGTTTTGAATGGCTAACTCCTTAACTTGAGATTGGAACCCATGTCAGCCAGAGGAAACTTCATCCTTCCAGTTTCTCTGTCTAGCCCCGTAAGTAATTTTTGTGTTTCAACGAGATTGCTTCTCATTCTTATAAACCCTCGAGAGTATTGGGTCAGTCTACTGACCTCTCTTCATAGGACAAGACTTCTATCCCAGTAATCAATCTGTGACCTTTTGCTGCACTCCCTCAATTGCATGTATACCCTTTCTAAGTTAGGGAGACCAGACCCACCACATTATTTAAATTGGTAAATTGGTTTATTATTGTCACATGTATCGAGGTACAGTGAAAAACTTTGTTTTGCATGCCATCTACACAGATCACTTCATCACATCAGTGCATTGAGGTAGTACAAGGGAAAACAATAACAATGCAGAATAATGTGTTACAGCTACAGAGAAAGTGCAGTGCAGGCAGACAATAAGGTGCAAGGCCATAACAAAGCAGATTGCGAGGTCAAGAACCCATCTTATTGTACTAGTGGACTGTTCAATGGTCTTATAACAGCAGGATAGAAACTGTCCTTGAACCTGGTGGTAAATGCTTTCAGGCTTTTGTATCTTCTGCCTGATGGGAGGGGGGAGAAGAGAGAATGTCCAGGGTGGGTGGGATCCTGATTATGTCGGCTGCTTTACAGAGACAGCGAGAAGTGTAGACAGAGTCCATGGAGGGGAGGCTGGTTTCTGTGATGTGCTGAGCTGTGTCCACAGCTCTCTGCAGATTCTTGTGTTCTCGGGAAGAACAGTTGCCATAGCAAGCTGTGACTCATCTGGATAGGATGCTTTCTATAGTGCATTGATTAAAAATTGGTGATTGTCAAAGGGGATATGCCAAATTTCTTTAGCCTTCTGTGGAAGTAGAGGTGCTTGTGAGCTTTCTTGGCCATGGCATCTACGTGGTTGGACCAGGACAGGCTATTGGTGATCTTCACTCCTAGGAACTTGAAGCACTCAACTCTCTTGACCTCAGCACAGTTGATGCAAACAGGAGCATGTACAATGCCCCCCTTCCTGAAGTCAATGAACAACTCTTTTGTTTGCTGACATTGAGGGAAATTTTGTTGTTGTGACACCATGTCACTAAGCTCTCTCTCTTTTGCTTGTACTCCATCTCAATATTATCTGAGATTCGGCCCACTATGGTGGTATCATCTGTAAACTTGTAGATGGAGTTAGAGCAGAATCTGGCCGCACAGTCGTGAGTGTATAGGGAGTAGAGTAGAGGGCTGAGGACGCAGCCTTGTGGGGCACCAGTGTTGAGAATATTCGGTGGCAGAGGTGTTGCTGCCTTTCCTTACTGATTGCGGTCTGTTGGTCAGGAAGTCAAGGATCCAGTTGCAAAGGGAGGGGCTGAGTCCCAGGTCTAGGAGTTTGGAAATGACTTTGCTTGGAATTATAGGATTGAGGGTGGAGTTGTAGTAAATAAACAACAGTATAACATAAGTGTCTTTACTGTCCAGATGCTCCAGAGATGAGTGTAAGGCTAGGGAGATGGCATCCGCCATGGACTTATTTTGGCAGTAGGTGAATTGCAGTGGGATGAGGTTGTCTGGGAGGCTGGAGTTGATGTGTGTCATGACCAGCCTTTCAAAGCACTTCATGATGGTGAATGTCAGAGTCACCGGCTGGTAGTCATTAAGGCATTTTACCTTATTTTTCTCAGGTATCCCGATGATACTGGTCTTAAAGCAGGTGGGAACCTCAGATTGAAATAGGGAGAAATGTCTGCAAATACCCCCACCAGATGATCAGCACAGGATCTAAGGAAACGGCCGAGGACTCCATCTGGGCCAGCTGCTTTCCGCAGATTCACTCTCCGGAAAATTGATCTGACGTCTGCGATGGTGACTGTTGATCATTCCATCTGATTCCACACTATTTTATCCTCTAACTGCCAATAAAAATGGGATGTAACAAAGAAGAAAAGTGATTGCAAATCAGTTCTGACTTTAGCAAAGGTACTGCAACTCTATATGCTTTTGTTTCTATCAAGAATATTAGTCAATTTAGGTTCCATACAAAAATTAAGCAGGTTTCTGAAGTCCATTCACAAAAGCAGGTGCCCTCATTACTTTTTCTATGGATATCAATGAAAAGCAGAACAGAATATTGAAGTGAGTGTACATCACAGGATTTCTCAGATTCCAGTGCACGATTCTGTGCAATGGTGCAATGGCCAAGGAAAACACATCAGTTCTTTCATGTGATTTACACCTATCTAAACAAATCACAGAGATTATTAATGTTTGTTCACCAGCTCCAGTAATTCCTTTACCTTACATTGGTGATTCTGTTCTCCTCTGACCCTCACTGGCAAGTAAAGTCTGGTTCCTTGCAGTCACCAATTGCAGATCTATGTAGATGCAACCAATAAACGCATCATGGTAATTCTAAAATCATACCTGGACATATGTGGAAAGCAGTTTGGAAGTAAATCATGCCCATCAGAAAATGCGATATCAATCTGTGAACTCTTGTATAGTACCAGTTGCATGCTGAGCAATAGAAGGAACTTGCTGTAGTCCAAAGCCAAATAACCCCATTATCAACTGATTAAGTCATGCACCTACTCATTCTCGATGATACCAGAACACAATATGTTAGTGCAGAAGACAAAGCTGATATGATTTTCAAGGGCCAAGTGGATGATCTTTCTTGGGTTCTTCCGAAGTCCTCACCATCACAGCTGCTTGTGTTCAGCCAATTTGACTTAGTTCTTGCGTGGATTATACACAGCAAGATCAGGACCTTAGTGATATTTCAGCATAACAGTCAAAGGCACATTTGAATAACACGAACTGGAACACAGTATTAGACTTATAATGCCATGTTTTGCATGAAGTATTGCTTCTGACATTGTAAAATAACACACGCTCCAACTTGATGAGTAACACACAGGGAGATTCACTGATTTTTATAAAATTATAGAAAGCTTATTTAACCTTCAGTCTTCAGATAAACAAATTTAGATGAGGGTTAAATGTTGTCTAAAAGTACTGAGAGTCACAACAAATAAATATATATTGACTTTCACCAATTGCCTTTGGACTGACACTGAAGCATTGAACCTTTTTACAAGGATAGTGCATATTGTTATTCAAGATATTTATTATAGTTGTGATGATGTAGAACAGATCAAGATAAATAATTTTCTGAAATACCTTTCTCATTGGTACTGTCAAGTGTTCACAATTTTCTATCAAATGACAGAAAAACATAATCAGTCTATTGGTATTATGTAGTATTATTTCTACGCCCGTTTGTACTACTTGAATCCATATTAAATGCCATGAGAGAAATGCTAATCAATCATAGGAAAGTTAATAAGTTAAATCAGAGAATTTTATTACTACATAGTCTATTAGTCATGACATAAAAATATATGATGTTGTATTTAAAAAAACAGGAGTGTTCTAATACATGACTAAAGAGGCATGGGTGGGGAGGAATGGGGGTCAAAGCAATTATTTTGGTAAATGTTACAGATCTGCAACATTTAATTTGAAATTAATGAAATGACACTGGTCCTATTACTTGATTACTATTTTGGTTTGCACTTGAAAAATACTTCAACAGTGAATGGCTTGATAAGTATTAGTACTCTGTAACAAAAACCAGGACAGTAATGATACCTTTGTTCTTTAGGACTGTTGATCTGCTTTGATTTGTGTACAATAGTTTGGGACCAAACAAATGTCAGCTGCAACTGGCCATTGTGTCTACAAATGGATATTGGAAGATAAAGGTTGAGAGTTTGTAAGTGCTGTAAGTAGTGTTTGAACAAGTAATGTTAGTAAAAATGTTCTCACAACTAATGTTGAACTAACATTACCTGGTTAAACTCTTATCGTTATTAAATAGTGGAAAGGTATTAACAATTTTCCAATCCAAGTGTTCACTTGTAGATTAAGAAAATTTTGAAAAATCCCATCAGTAATTTCATCACCTACCTTTTCTTCATGGTGTGAGGTGGAAAGAGAATCTGAGGATTTGTCAGTCTTCAATCTTACTAGTTTCTCCATCTCCATTTATTTTGCTTACATTTAATCTCTGTTGTTCCACCCTTTGCTTTACTTTGTTTTCATTGTATTTGTTTAATAGATCTGTTATTTCCTTGTTTCAATTACTTAACCACTCTCTTTCTCGTAAAATCTTAAAAAAAAGTTGTTGCCCTATAAATTGGACCACATGCCATCATCTTCCTCAATGCTATGAGTTCTGATTTGCTCACAATTTGATTTATGAGATTTACCTTGTGTTATTCATTGAACTTGATTCAAGGAGCATTAAATGCTCATGCCAGAAACATGCAAGAGTTGGCAGTTAGTGTAAGGAATCTTACAACACTCATTTGACACTTGTCCTACTCGGGTTCATAGTTGAGGCTTCAGGGTCATGTTATGCTGACTATTAGCTGGCTGTCCCCTTACCAGTAGATTGCTGACTGGTCAAACTCATTAGTTCTAACCACATCTGAAATGACCAGCTCCAACAAGATTCTGCCACCGGACACATATTCCCCTCCCCTGCCCTTTCAGCATTTTAGAGGGATGCTCCCTTTGCACTTCCTGGTCTGATCTTCCATCCCTACTAACCAATCTCCCTCTTACAACACTTTGCCATGCAACCTTAGGATTTGCAAAACCTGTTCTTTCACCTCTTCCCTTCCTGTCATTCAGGGAACTAAACAGTCTTTTCAGGTAACGCAGTCATTCATTTGTACTTCTTCCTATAATGCTTCAGAAGCGATCTTTTCCAGACATCAGGAAGTCAACGTTCCTCTAAAAATATTTCCTTCTACAAATATTGGGCTTATCTGATTCTGACCTCTATAAAGGGCACATTTTTAATTATTTTCCCACTGGCTGAACATGTTCTTGCATTTTGTGTAGAAGAATTGAATTTCAATGGTAAATTTGTTGTATCTTAGGCAGAAATGAGCACTCGTAGGTGGACCTAATTCTTGTCAGAAGTACATTGTATGCTTGACTTGGCTACGTATAATGAATAATAAAAATCTGAAGTGAGTTCTCAGAGGTATAAATGTTTTGTTACATTATATATTCTTATTATGGGAATAGCTATGTAAATGAATGTTCTCTGATTAAGATTCTTGCAGGAGGATGAAAAAAGATACATGAAATATCTTTCCTCGTGCTTAATCTAAAATGTCTGGAATGGTCCCTATCCATGCTGCTGTGTGTGCAGACCCCATCAACCTGGCTGAGAAGGCCTTTGGACAGTTGTTTTAGCCTGTTTAGTTTCACTGGAGACAGTCTCAGAAATAAGAGCTGCAGGGAGTCCCAATGACAATAAAGGTCATTTCATTGAACCTCCAAGATGCAGGCTTTTCCAATTTTCTTCAGGGGCTTATACCACATCAGTCAATCTGTACACCCCTTTGCATTAACCATTTTCACCTTCACCAGTTTCTTCATGGAAAATTTACAACATTATGAGAGGGTTTTACAGGATTCCTAATAATCATGGGGTATGGATAACATCTATATTGGCATTGGTTCAGAAAACTGCAATTACTAAAAAAGATAGGTCAATCAGCACCTGGCAGAGTTTATTATTTTGGGTTCAACTCTTTCATAGAATCTGATGAAGGGTTGTTGCTGAAAGCTGTCTTTTATTTTTACTGACCTCAATGGACTTATGGCTTTTGTTTCAGTTGTCAAGTTTTAAAGAAATCTTAAAGACTGACATCATACCCAGCACAAGGAAAGAAGATTGTGATCGATGAAGGTCACTTCTCTCAGCCTGAGGATATTGCAACAGGAATTCCTCAGGTTGGTATCCTATGTCCTTCTATTTTCAACTGCTCCATTGGAAGATCAGGAATTAAAAAGTCACTTGCTTCATCATTGGTGCATGATGCCTGCAATGTTTACCATCTACCAGATGGGCTGCAGCAAATTGACAAAGTTTCTTCAAAGCACCTCCCAAAGCAATGACTATTGAGAAAGCAAGAAGGAAAAAAGGAATACAAACACTACAACCTACTATTTTCCCTGTGAGACACACGTTGCACTATATCAAAGTCCAGGAACTCCCTACCCAGCAGCAGTCAGAGAGTACCTTTATCTTCCTGACTGCACCAATTCCAGAAGGCAATTATCTTTCGCAAGCGTAGTTGGGAATGGACATTAACTGCTGGCCTTACCTGTAACCTTATGTTCAGGCTTTCTCATAGACTCAGGAAGACATGGTTTGTGTCAGTGTATCCTGTGGATGAAATCTAAGCTCTGCCAATTTTGGAGAGGGTGGATGCTTTGGCAAGTGGAGAGGGTGACATAACCAAGCAGACTGTTTTATCCTGAATGAAGTTTCTTCACCATTTTGGCTGCTACTCTATCCAGGGAAATGGAGGATATTGTAACATAATCCTAACTGGTACAGCAGAAGGAAGATAGATGGTACTTTATGACTTGTATTTTCTCCAGTGATGGAATGTGTGTAGTGTGACATGGTGCAAGTTGAGGGAACTTATTCAAATCCATCACTAGAGACAGTGTGATTGAGCTCAGGATAAATATCACCTGATCAAAGACAGTCAGCAGGAATTTCTGAAAGGTAGGTCATACCTCATATATAAAGGAAAAGGACAGATATGAAAAGAACAGTTGGTCAAGTATGACCATGAACTTTTTTAGTATCCATATTACTTATGTGGCTCATCCAATATAATTTCTAATCAAGTTTTAGCCTTGTGGTGTTTTTGAAGGACTCTGTGGTGACATTAATGGCATTGAATAAGAGGAATCAATTACACTTTTTTTTGGAGATGGTCATTGTTTAGAATTTAATTGATGCAAATATGGCACAGAGACACCATGTTCATTTTCTCCTGCATAAAAGTTGAATAAATAGATGAAAGCTAGCAGCTGAGGAGTGCATATCAAATGGGTTGAGACAGCAGAAGAAAACATATGATGGAATCAGGTTGTTAATGCGGAGGAAGGGGATTTTGGGAAGAATCTGTGGTATGGAGTTTCATTAAATCCCTTTTGGAATTTCATATAGACTGCAACCATCAATACTTTTCTAATCGTTTCTTAAAAATATTCAACTTAAATTAACTTGATTTGATTACTTAGCAGTTAAGTCAATTAACATTGAATGTAAGCATGACTAATCTTCTGAACTCCTTGTGACTGTCTGAGAGGAATTTTCCCAATTTTTTTTTGTCTCTGACTGTCCCTATATTTTTTTCTGCATATTTGTGATGATAGTGGGGTTGGGGTAGCTGGGGTAGGAGTTGGTGATGCGGCGTGGTGCTGCTAAAGTCTTAGAGGTTTGAGGTAGTAACCATTTATTAATTATACTTGACCAACTGTTCTTTTCATATCTGTTCTTTTCCTTTAAATATGAGGTATGACCTACCTTTCAGAAATTCCTGCTGACTGTCTTTGATCAGGTGATATTTATCCTGAACTCAATCACACTGTCTCTAGTGATGGATTTGAATAAGTTCCCTCAACTTGCACCATGTCACACTACACACATTCCATCACTGGAGAAAATACAAGTCATAAAGTACCATCTATCTTCCTTCTGCTTTTTCCACATTATACTGCTGCCCGGAATTGCCTTCCTCTTTATTCTATCTTTATTCTCAAGGGGATCATAGAGGGCAGGAGATTCTGAAATGTTTTCCAGTTGGAGCTCTGGGAGAATGGGGATAGCATTTCTTTATCCTTGCGTTGTGAGCTGTCTTCTATTTTAAGGAGGAAGTAGAATGTGAAAGCAAAACATAAATGTCAGGAAGCATCCTTTAACTGGAAGATAGCTGTAAAATAAAAGATGTTTGTGACTTTCACTGCTTCCCTACATGTCAGTGAAAGAATATTTGTCAGGAAAGAAAAAGAGTGCCAATTTAGGGTGAGAGGGGAAAGGTTTAAAAGGGACCTGAGGTACAACTTCTTCACGCAGAAAGTGGTTCATACACGGAACGAGCTGCCAGAGAAAGTAATTGGGGTGGGCACAATAATGACAGTTAAGTGTCATTTGGATAAGTATATGGATAGTAAAGCTTTAGGAGGATATGGGCCAAATGCCGGCAAATGAGACCAGCTTAGGTGGGCACTTTGGTTGGCATGGATGACTTGGGCTGAAGGACCTGTTTCCCTGCTGTATTACTCTATGACGCCATGACTCTAATGTGGAACCTCCTGTAAGTTAGAAATGGTGTTCAAGGTAACAAAGGCAAGGTGGTTGTCAAAGAGAAAAAGCTAACTATAGTGTTTTATTACAAATTGTGACTGGTTCTCTATTGAGATCAGTTAAAGCCTTCCAGTATTAAGTAACTGGAAAGTGTTTGTTGTGCTTTGCACTTGTTATCTCTTTTTACGGAAACTGGCTCTCATGGAATTCCTTGCCATGTATCCAAACCCTGATTCTTTTGCCAAATTTGTGATTTCAGAGTTTTTAATATTCTAATAAACAGTAGTTTTTGATATTCTAAGTGATCACAGTGCCTCTTAAAGCAGCCCAATTTCCCAGTGAAATAGTTTTGTGGAAGTTTCTTTGAAGTTGTCCATTTCTGATTTACCCTCAAGCCGCCATTGGCCAATCCTTAATATTTCAAAGTGCAAGCTTTTGCACTCAGGATGAGATGAGCACAGCATTAGAATTAGGTGGAAATGAAGAATTCCTGAAAAGGAGGCTGAAAATCTTTAAATTCATATTCTGCAGGTAGTAAACAACTTTTAAAGTGATTCGCTTTTGCCATTCTCACTATGGAGATCTGCATTGTTTTCGACTTCTTCTCAGATGAAAGGTCATCCGCCTAAAGTGATAACTCTGTTTCTTTCTCCACATGCACTGTCTGACCTCCTGAGTATTTCCAGCATTTTTGTTTTTATTATAGAATTGTATGTATTTTGTTCTACTTATAAGTATGGAATATGTGTAGTGTGACATGGCCCATGGTGAGGAAACATTTAAATCCATCACTAGAGACAGGGTGATTGAGTTCAGGATAACTATCACCTGATCAAAGACAGCCAGCAGGAATTTCTGAAAGGTGGGCCATACCTCATAAGGTGGGTTGGAGTTGTATTGTGGAAGTGTGCTGCATGGACAGCTGAATATGTCATTCTTTGTGTAACACTGATTTGACATTTGCCCTGTCGAACTGGGCTGTGTCCATCCAGCTATTACACTATGCTAGCTGCTCATCAGATAACTGGTGTGAATAGTAGGAAAGGTCATGCCCACCAACCCGACACTTGCACTTTCTAAGGGAATTCTCATTTGATTTCAGATTCGTTGGAAATTGAGTGAAATGCCAATGCACAAGCTTGCCAATCATTATAATAATGTGTATGCACGAATTATAGGTGCGGGCTTGCACAAATTCAGCACAGTACCATTTCTTCCCCTTGGTATTTGTTCATGAATAAAAGGTCACCTAAGAGTCTTCAAGGAAGAAATGCTAATAACTATGAATAATCCAGGCTAGCACTGAGAGTCTTCTAAAATTAACAGATACAGCACAAGGCAGAACAAGATGAATATAGTCATATCACAAAGGAGAAAGAATTTAAGAACATAAAACTTAAAAGGTGGAGCTTAAGAAATTGAAGAAAGAATAATTTTCATTTATATGATGCCATTTCACAATCTCAGGTTCTCATTATGACCAATGAAATTCTTCTTTTGAATGCATAATGCAGGAGACACTGCATCTAATTTAAGCATAGCCAGCTCCCATAAATACTAATAGAATACTGATTTGATAATCCATTTTCAATTATGTTAATTGATCTAAAATAACATGCAAAATACCATACTGTTTACTTTTTGATGTCCACTAACTCAAGACATTGCTTTTCATGGTTCAAATTATCTTGCTGTTGATTTATATCAAAATAATTCACTTCAAGGATAGAATGATTAAATCATTTGTTATTTAATAATGGGATGTATTCAGCTTGCTAAATATAATTTGATTATAATGCCAAATCATCTGGAGGCCTACATTCAGAATATAAATGCAAAAATGTGTAATGGTCTATGAGTATTCCATAGAGATTTGGGTAAATCTAGTTGAAGTGTATTTCTTATGATAACAAGACGCCATTGAGGTACAAAAATACATTCACGGGAGTAACCTGTATATAAAATGATGACAGGCATAGATAGTGTAGATAGCAAGAATCATTTTCCCATGGCGGGGAATCTAAAACAAGACGGCAGAAGTTTAAGGTGAGAGGGAGGAGATTTAGAGTGAATCAGAGAGGAAAGTTTTTCACACAGAGAGTGGTTGAAATCTGGAACAAGCTGCCAGAAGAGGTAGTAGATGTAGAAACAATCACAATATTTAAGAAACACCTAAAAAGGCACTTGAATAGCCAAGGAATAGAAGGCAATGGACTGAATACGGCAAATGGGATTAATATAGGTGGGTACAACAGTCAGCAATGAGCGTTTGTGAGCCAAGGGGCCCATTCCTGTGCTGTACAACTCCATGTCTGAATGACTCTATATTCAAGCAATGCCATGAAAAGGAAAGAATGAATCATGAAATATACCCATTGAATCTTTATTTGACCAGTCAATTGGAGGGCCTGTTGTTTTTAAGTAGAACTTTATATTGATTGTAGAAAAAGGCTAAGCCTACTGAAGTTAAATCAATTCTAGGTCGGTCCAGTGATTAAGAAGTGAAATAGCAATTAATTGTGTGACTGAAGAAATCAATCTCAATAATCTTAGTATTAATAGCAAGATTCTTCTCAGGCACTCCCTCAGGAAAGAGGATGCCGTAATACATTTCCCATTACGTGGGTTCTGAGTTGGCTGTTGAGGCTAATGTGGGCCCTCAGGGAGTAGGAGATCCCTGATGGAGCAGATGGGTATGTAGTTTGGAGGTGGTGTGCTTCCTCTGCTGGGCTTCTGCTGCCAGTGAAGGGACTCAATTCACAGTGCCAACCCTACTGCTCATCTCCATATGGAGTGGTCACAGTCCAGGAGTCAATGCGGATGTTATACTTTTACAAAAAGGCTTTAAGCACATACTTGAACTGTTACCCCCATATGGCTGGTAACTTTTGCCTGTTCCAGGAGTCTGGTGTCAGGTGTGTGATCCATGTGGCCTACCCAAAAGAGCTGTCTGAGTGTTATTCGGGTCTTGGAGCTGGAGTTGGTGGCCTGCGAAAGGATATTTATTCTTCCAGCATATTTGAATGATTTTATGGAGTGTATTCAGTGTTGGTGAAACTTTGAGCAGCTTGCTGTAGGTAATCCATGTCTTTGAAGCAGGAGGGCAGATCTCACTGCAGATACATAGACCAAGCATTTTGTTCTGGCTTTGAAGACTTGATCTTCAAATACTCTTCCTCATGTGGCCAAAGTGCTGGCACACTGAAAGTGTTGATGAAATTTATCATTGATAGCTGCTTTCACTCTGAAATGGCTCCTGAGATATGGGAAGTGGTCCATATTTTCCAGAGTCTTTTTTGTTGGAGGTGGGATACTGTGTGGTGGGGGCAGGTTGGTTGAGGGCCTCGGGTTTGTAGATGATAAGTGTGAGCCCTATTCCCTCATTCGCTTCAGTAAATGAGTCGACAATGACTCAGAGCTGTGCTTCCGAATTGTGTGTGTGAAAGCACCATCCATATGACCTTGATTCTGGATTGGAAGCAACATAGGTTGAACAGTTTTCCATTTGTCCTGTAGATTTGTCCTTAGATGGAGGTGAGTTGAAATGAAAAAGATTTAGTATTGATGTGATGATGCAGCCTTGCTTGACTCTGGTCTGCACTGAGATTAGATCTGTTGTGGACCCTTTGGTTAAGATTATGCTTGCGTGCATCATGCAGCAACATAGGATGGAGATGAATTTCTGAGGGCAACCAAACTTGAGAAGGATATTCTATTGTTCTTCCTGATTGATGGAATAAAAGGCTTTTGTGATGTTAAAAAAGGGGCCAATATAATGAATGATGTTGCCACCTACACTTCTCTTGGAATTGGCATGTAGTGAAGGTCTTGCCCTTTGTGCCATGGGATGAATAAAATCCACACTGTGATTCAGGAAATAGATCTTCAGCTATTGGGAGAAGATGAATGAAAAGTACCCTTGTGATGCCTTCCCTCTAGCAGACTAGCAGGGAGACCCTGTAGTTATCACAATCAGATCTGTCTCTTTTCTTGAAGATGGTCACAATCATTGTGTCTCTGATGTCTCCTGGCATAACCTCTTCTCAGAATGGGAGATGAAACTGTGAATTTGTGACTGAATTTTCTCTCCATCAAGTTTTGAAAGTTCAACATTAATACCATCTATTCCTGAGGCCTAATTGTTTTTCAGTTAATATCTGGTGTTTTAACTTTTAACTGCTGTGGAATGGACTGCCAGTGTCAAAGACAGAGTCATGTTGAAGAGTTCTTCCAGCAAGCACTGACTGCCCGTAGCCTTGATAACCTCTCCTCCTTTCATGGTTCTGAGTGAGGTGGTTGCTTGGGTGTTTGGGTCCACACTAGTTTAGACAGCACTGAAGAATTCGCGCATGCCATGGTTATACGTTGCTGGACTTCCTTTGCTCTTTCTGCCCACTATATGTCTTTAAGGTCATGGGTTTTCTATTGGAAGTTGGCCTTCATATGCCTGCAGGTCTGTTTCTTTTCCCTTGAAGATGCAGTGCAGTTTCTATTCCAAATATGACTTGCACGTGCAGTTAACAAGCTTCTGATCATTGTCATCCTGTACCTGGTTCTTGCCGTAAAACTTGTAACTTTCAGCTATATCTAATGACCTTGGATTAATGGGAAAGGACTAGCCATTTCAGAGTTGTATCTTGACAGTTACGACCAATATTTTCAAAGACAACTGCAATGGCACAGCAGAGTACAATATTCACGTTAGCATGGTTAAGTGCAAAGCCATACTATTGCAAATCCAGGCCCATCCCCTATGGTCTAAAAAGTCAATTGGAAAGGAATTAGATAGGCTCTAATGAAATGGTTCACAGGTGTAACCAAACCAGAATGGGCCGTGCCATCAGTAATTGTCCCTAAGGCAGATGCATTGTTACAACTGTGTGGAGTCTACAAGTTGCAGATGCTGAACAATATCCATTACACATTTGTGTGAAGAGTTAGCAGGATCAAAGGAATTCATAAAACCTCTCCCATGCCTATGCACAATTTAGTGTTAACAAGGATAGTCAACGGAAAGTGACTATTAAACACATAAAGGTCTCCACTCTTACATAAAGTTAAATCAATAGGGTTAAATCTTCACTCAAAATTTTACAGGCCATAGTTTCCTTCATGATGTTGCCAAGGTGTTCACACCATTGCACTACTTATTGGAAAAGGATGGGAGCATGGAGCAGCAACTGATGTAAGATGAACGTTAGAGAAACTGAGGAAGTGATGCCATCTTTTTTATTAAGGTATTATGCATGAGTTGAAATTGGCATGATGTAGGTGTAGTATAAGCTAATGATGATGGGCAAAGTAAACTAAAATTGTTGCTTTTTGTACTTTCACAAGGAGTGAGTGCAATTATGCACAAATCAAGAAGGAAGCAGAGAGGGGACCTTCATCTCAGGAACAAATCAGAAGACCCTGCTAGCAATATTAGCTCATAAGTCAGTGATATCTACCATGACAGCATCAAGGATGGGAAGACAGGCAATCTGACTACATGGATTATAAGAATTCCTAGCAGCACACCATTGTGTATGCTCTATTGTGGCTACCATGTATAAACTTGTATGTTGGAACTGAAAGTGTGATCTACATGTTAATTATGGCTGATGAAGCCCTTGCTACCATCTGCATCTGAAATTGCAAACAAAACCTATAAAGACTCGGTGTCGAAAAGAATCTTTGTATACGTATTGAAAAATAGAGAAATGCTGACTGGTTTATAGACTTGGAACTGAAACTGTTCCATTATTATTATTATAATGAGTTATACGTTAGCAGGAGTACATCAAGTAGGGTCATATCATAATAATATTTTGAGAGATAAGACGATATCCAAACTTCATACTAAACACACAGGAATGGTTAATAGGAAAGCAATTGCAAGAAGTTTTGTTTACTGGCTTCGTTAGGCAGTGATTTCAAGTCATTAAAAAAGAAACCCAGCATCTCCCAAAATTATAGGACCAAAAAATTCCTTTGCATTCATGGCTGTGGTCTACTAGAGTGCCTGTAGACTTGTAAAAAACAAATAGCAGTTTCCTCCTACTGGCCATAGTCACTCAAAATGGATTGAAGTAAGCATATAACTAGTGAGTTGAGGTCTATATGTGGATGTTGTAGTTTACCTGAGAGGATCATTAGTGGCAGTGCTCCTCACTTTCGATCTAATCTGTTCACAAGCTTTACGAAACAATCTTTTTCCTCTCACCTGAAGCCTATGCTCTCTTATTTTGGATTAGGGTAATCCAAAATAAGAGAGGATAATCCAAAATAAGAGAGCATAGGCTTCAGGTGAGAGGAAGGAGTTTTAAAGGGGATTTGAGGGGAAAGCCTTTTACACAGAGGGAGGTTGATAGATGGAACGTGCTGTCAAAGGAGGTGGTGGAATCAGATACAATCAATACATTGAAGAGACATTTAGACAGTGACTTGTATAGGCAAGGCACAGAAGGATACAGGCCTAATGCAGGAAATTTGGTATTAGTGTAGATGAGCAAAAAGGTTGGCATTGACATGTTGGGCCGAAGGGCCAGTCTCTGTGTTGTACAACTCTATGACTTTGTATTACAGTATCAAACAGTTTCTCATTCCTTCATATTATCCAACTTCAGTTGGAGCAGCTGAGACATCAGTCAGAATAGTTAGAAAGTTTCTCAAAGGACAAATATTGCAAGGGTAGTCAAGATTCACATGATTCACACTTACCAAATTCATGTTGAAATATGGAATGACCAAGAGGCGTACATCTGTCAGTCTTTTGATAAGAAGAATATTGAGAACATGGTTGACCATTGTCCAACTCAATATGTCATCTGCTGATATGACATATTTGTTGAACTGAAGCAGCTGAGTCAAAAATATCACTCTGACATTAAACAGAAAAACACAGTTGCAGGCAAAACAAGTCTGTCTTTGCATTTAGCTCATCGACCAGGAGGTAGGAACAACATTAGATGTCTAGGTTGAAATTAAAAGTCATGTAGGCCAAATGATCTGTGCTAGAGATGGACCAAAGTCTGGCTAGTAAATCATGTGATCATGAAGCTATGTCCATGTTTTTTTCCAGTGCAGACTTCAGGAAGTGAAGCATCAAATCCAAGCAAGTCAGATAATGAAACAAACCTTCTTTGATTTCAAATCCAGAATAAAACATTCCAAGAGTGGATTTAACACCAAAACCCATGAGGACATCAGGAAAATGTCAAAAACCAGTTCTAGATTGGATTTGTAGTTGTTAATTGAAATTGATAAGTTAATTGCACATCACTGTTTGGATGTAAAAAGACTACAGACAAAAATAACAACCTTACAAAAATAGGGATGAGCAGTACAATACAATGCGCATGGACATATTCTATTCTGTACAGCTGCATTTGTGACTACATTTTGATCCTTTTGTACAGGAGAGTCATGTTTTTCTAACAAAGCAACAATGACACTAAGTGGAACAAGCAGTCAGTGGCAGGAATTTCAAGACTGGATACATGGATTATGAGTTCTGCCTTGTAGCCGAAGTACTGCCCTCTTTTGATGTACAGCATCTGTACTGTGCCTTAATGCAGCTGTGAAAGCATTACACCCTCCTCTTGCAGCCTCCTTCCCCTTCATTCTCATTCTTTACATCTTTTTCTCCTTCCATTTCTCATTCACCTTTCTCCCTTTCCCTTTTTTCTCCCTCTTCCTTTCATCTCTCTTCCTCTACCTTCTCTAGCCCTCTCCCTTTTTCCCTCCATCTTTCTCTTCCTTCACTTTCCTTTTCTCTTTTCCCCTCCATCCTCCCCCATCTCTTCCTGGTCTCCCACTTCTTACTATCCTGCTCCTCTACATGCCCCCCAATCCTCTCGCCCCCCCACTGTGGTGCTCCTACTACCCAACAGCTTCTGTCTTCACTCCTCTGCCTTGAGATCAACACAGGCCATTGAAGCAGTGGGAGGCAAGAGGGATCCAGCAACGGGGGTCAGGACTGTGAAAGTTATGTGGGAGACATTATATGTTGTATTGAAAACTCTGGTGCAATTTTTTCCACAAGGCACATATGGAAAAAATTGCACCAGAGTTTTTTCCACAAGGCACATTCTGGATTAAAGCATTAAGAAAAATCAATACGCTAATTTGTGATATTGTTAATTATGAGAGTTAATGTCAATTAATTGGAAGCTCTGATTGATACCATGAAAGTTTAAGGAATTTTGATTGAATTAATCGTATATTGACTTTCATGGATGCCAAGTTGCACTTAGGCTGATCTCATTCACTTTGAATAATTTGCTCCAATGCCCTAAGGGATGAATTTATTTTTACAAGAACTCAAGATGAAGAAGTAAGAACAATAGTGCAGATTACTATCTGTTCAAAGAACAAAATAGATAAATCAAGAAGATGCAGGGGAATATATGTACATGAATAATTAGGAAATATCAGGGCTATGATATTGATTTTATATTTCTCATAAAAATTAGAATAGATTCAAGTCATAAACTTTATCATTTTCTAGAGTTACCTTTCGGTTGACTTTGTGGAATTTTTCACATTAATGACACTTTTGCAGCCACAACCTTTGGTGAAGCGAAGATTTACTGTAACGATGGTAGTGGTAAAACTAACACTGGTAATCCAATAGATTGAGTGCCTATTTATTTTTAACGAGACAAATTGCCATCTAAAGAACCATTAACATTTTATTTTTAACTGTTGGGATATTATGCAAGCTTCGTTTACAGCATAGGCCCTTCTTTATGAATAAGAATTCTTGTTAAAGCTCATAGAAGCCGTGAAGGATTGAATGGAAAGTACAATTTGAAGTAAGATTGCCCAAGCCATTATTTTTCAAAAGTATACAAGTATCATTGCACTATTGATGACATCCCATTAATGAAAATATGCTTACTACAATATATTGGTCTGGGTGACTCACTGTTTGCATCTCCAGTTAAGAATTATGTCCCACACTATAGACTTGCATCAATGAAAAACATATTTCTATAATATAGTTTTAATATTCAAAAAACTCATTGTATCATACATAAACACTTCACATGTTTTAACAGGAGAAAACAATTTACTGACAAACAGCAAATGTGCCACTAGAAATGGTTGAAATAATTTACCTTCTTTTTGCATTTACAAAGCTAAACGGGTTTGCTGAAAAAGAACGGCAGCACATAGTACCAAAAATGTATCAAGTTCCACATTTTTTACATTCTACATAACAAAATTAATACTGTACTGGCATTAAGACAGACTAAATACATTTCTAGTTTCTTAGCATATACCCAACCATCCATTTCAAACAATTATTGATATGCTTGATGATGTTCATTACCACAAAGAATAAAATGAATTGTGAATCATTCCCACAGTGATAAAATAGTCAGGCAGTGTTTTGTAGCATTCCAAAGTATCAAAATCATGCCAGCTTGCTCTTCAAATAATGACACATCCAATGAGTCCAGATTTCATGAGGCTATAAATAAGCAGAAAGGATTTTGGACCAATGATATAGAGGTAGCACAATAAGATTATGTAGGTAAAATATCTACCAAAAAGAAACTCCCTTTTTTTCCTATCACCTCACCTTTTATATTTGAGCTGCTCAGGAAACTAGAAAATAATGCAGTCTGCCATTTCACAAAAGAGATTAAAATTTCACAACGTATCAAAGATAAGTAACAAAAGTAGAAGCACTTGAAGCTCACAATAAAATCTAAAAGTTGGCACTGTTATGCTTGTCTTCTTAAAAACAACAATCAAAAATATTACCAGCGTTAGAGAAACATGGCGAGCGCCATTTGCAAAAATCAACTGCTGCCTTCATTTAAAGTGGTTACATAACACATTCCACATCTATTTGATCAATTGCAGCAAAATGTTGCATGTGCCCATGGATATAATGTCTGCACAGCATTACTAAGGCTGTTGCTAAGGTGAAAATAGCAGGGAGAGTGTTCATTAAAGGAAGAAGCAAAGTAACTGTGCCAATAATAGTTCTTCATTTACTGAACCATCTCTGGAATTCACCTTAGTAACTACATGTGGCCATGATCTCTAGTCACTGTTAACAATACAAGAATATATGTTAATCCTTGCATTTTATACAATATAGTATGTAAACTAGACAATATATTAATATAGATGTATTACACAATAATGAACTCAAAGATGTTTGGATTTTAGGTTTTTAAATTTAAAGTTATCACAAAACATACAGGGTTTATTGTGACAGAGCCTGTACTGATACTAGTTTTGCGTTCATTATTGCTTTAATCTAATATACCTTGTCACAGTTTTGCACTTTCAAAACATCAATAATCAATTTAAACACAAATAAAATGGGGCTACATTCTTTTCAGATATGTCCCCAGTTTGTCATCAACGGTATAGTATATTTTCAGTAGTACAAGTTGTCCAACATCTTCACCTGTGAAATTCTGGAAGTGTAAACTTTCTGTTCTACTAATACCTTTGTAGTCAAACCATATAATGAATGAGAAGGTGTGCAAAGTACAGGTTGTACATAACCCTTGTTTGAATCTAGCTAATCTTTACAGAAGTTCAACTATTGTAAACTTCCAAGAGCAAAAAACATTGCCATTTTTATTTAGAGGATATTACTGGAGTCTTGTAACCATTGAATTATAATGAAGTTAGTTCCAGAAAAGGAACAAATTTTGCACTGTTTAAGATGTGAACCATTTACCTTATTAACTGAAATTTGGAGAGCATGTAAGAATTTTTTTGGTTTTATATTCAAGAAGAATCTCACTTTATGTAAAGTTGTAATGAGCCTTTGGTGTCAAAAAGCTGCACAAAATCCTAATTCTGCAGCAAAGATTAGAGCTGTCTCTTATGACTGGACAACCTTGTACAGTGTATCAAAGTTTACAATAAACACTTTAGAAACTCACTTGGAACATAATATGCTAAACTAAACTCATTCAAGAATGCACACCTTCACAATTCATTATTGTTCATGAGTATTTACCAGTTTCTTTGTTATTACACAAAAGCTCCTGCAGCACAGAGTTCATAAATATAACGTGGTTACTTCTGTATGTTTGTGTGCACAGGGCCATCATTATGATATCATCTTGTCCAGCAACAGAACAAGCAACTGGCAAGAAACATCATTATGTAAGTAGCACAGAAACAAAAGAGAAAGAGGAGTTGAAAAGATGCAGTTTTTACTCCTCTCCCCCAAGCTAAAGCAGACTGTTTGGAAGTACAATAATGTTTGTATGAAGCACCAGATTAATGCTGTGGACTCGGATGGAACTGGAGGAAAATCCAGAAAGCCATTTGAGTGTTAGAATAAAGACTGTTATTCCCAACAGACTGAACAAAATAAATTTATGAAAAGTGTAAAATTATCCATATGGTTACGTGCATTATTAACTGAAATTATGTATTGATCTGTTACAGTACTAATATAGACTTTACAGAAGTTTAACAACAATCTCCTTAATGTAAAATAGCATGTGTGAAATAGAAGGTGCTAATCTATATTCCTCCAACAGAAAGTGTTAAGATAATGTAATTCTTCAATAGATTGCAACTAAAATCCAATGCATTTATGCTAGAATGACTACAAAGAGATTTATGATAAAGATAAACTCTAATCTATAATGAATAGCAAAAAAAAACTTTGTCACCAAGAAAAAATGGAAAACACTGGAAATAATTAACAGAGCAGATAGAATTTCTGGAGTGAGAGATGAGTTATCATTTTGGGTATAAACATCTCTTTAAAACTGAATATTTTGAAAAAGGGTTGACATCTTAGACACTGAACTGTCTCTTCTCTCCACTGCCTGACTTGCTTTTACTGTTTATGTTTCTTACCTATCAACAGGATTGATAAAATCCTGTAAACCAACTGAACAATTTTTATTTAAAGATATGCACAGGACTAGTAATGGCGAGTCAAAATTTAAACTATTTGAAGTAACAAATTGTTTAAATCTTATTAATTTGTTTTGCCTTCACCAGACTGATCCCTTATTTTAAAAAAATCAAATTGAGTAAGCATAAATTTTATGAAGGCAAAAACTTTAAGATGTTTGAAGAAAGTTACTCAGGGACTTTAAAACTGTGATGGTCAAGATGTCATCATCCCAGAACTGGGCAAATAATGGGAAAACCATAACTGCAAATTTGCAGCAAACCATATTCATTTCTTTTTTTTAATGTACCTTGTTTCAATCAAACAACCATCTCCAATAAAATTAAATACTAAACAAACTGCCAAAGTTTTTTTTTGCATTGTTTGGACTTTGTTGATGTAATTCTCTATCCCATACCTTGTTCATTTCACTATGTACCAACACGTGCATACTAATTCATGCACACCCACATAAACCTCTGAACATTTATCTCAATATACTGTATACTGTTCTTCAGCAAATGAATATTCATGTTTAGCTTTGAATCTCAAGGCTTTTTTTGCATTATTTAAAACATTAACATGTGTCATGGGAGTAATTTAAAGCTGCAGTATCCCTTTGGTTGGCATTGTCTACATACTGATTGCTAAGCCGTTTGAAAAATTAATCAAATTTTAATCTGACATTATTAATAACGTTTTCCTTTTAACTCAAGAATTTTTTTTTGCCCTAAAGTTGAGTCTCACAACATAATACTTGGGTTTTCCCTTAGCTTGGAAAAGTCAGATAAACAAATTTCTGTGATGATGGTAAGTAACCTTATTCACCAAGAACAAGGTGTTCCAAGTGATTAGCAGACAAATTTCCTCATCTATTCTCTATATGGAAGGTACCCACATTCTAAATGAGATAAGTGATTTTGTTCAGCTTTTTCTACTACAATCTGATAAAGCCAACATTACAATGGCAAAATAAAATGGCCAAATATTGGAAATTATTGGTACAGTTTCAATTACAATTGCGTGAACACCTAGAAGTCTGACTTCAATTTACTCATGTACTAAGACTTAAATGCAAATGAGCAATTAAAAAAATGATGCAGTGCTTGAATAATGCCATGCACATTATTTATAATGCATTTGAATTGTTTGGTTGAACTCCTCATGCATATAGCTATGCAAGTCTACCAGCTTTGGCAGGATTACTAGTATAAACATGGGTAAAAAGGCCTGGATTTTTAATTAATACTGTAAAATTAATAGAATAATAACTCAAGCAATGAAAAAAATTGTCATGTATTCTATAGTGCTAATTAATATAATATCCTCTGAGTATCCATGTGAAAGTTTTTTCAGTGTTTTTAATTAAAGGATTGTTCGTGTTAAATTTAATTAAACTTACTAAACAATATAAAATGATCTGATAGTGCAATCAAATTCAACCACATAATTGTCATAAGATTTAAGAAACCAACATGTCACAAAGAATAATTAAATTTCAGTGATTCATAAAATTGTTTGAACATTCAAGGTACAATAAATGTAGTAAAACATACTCCATTACTGAGCAATGTAAAGCACTGTCAACCACACCAACATCTTTAATGTTGCTTGTATAAAGATTATTTTGAAAATTAAAAAACATCCATGAGCCAAGGTTAAGGGATACTGCAACTTAAACAATCTGCTCCTAATGCAAGATGATATGTTTCATATAATGTACATACATGTCCTTTCCAGCTGTTTACAAGTTGGTCATAGATATATTCCCTTCCCATGGATCACCCCACTTCTTTCATACAAAAATGGAAGTCCTTTTGGTCCTGGATACTATGATCCTCATCTTACAAATTTACATTCATTTTTGGTCTCAATCTTTTGAGAAGATTTGCAGTTTCACATCAGGGAGATAGGAAGTAACAATCTTTGTAGCAGATTGCTAAAGTCTATAAGTCATCTTTAACTGCAATCACGTCTTTTCTTAAATAGCTGTCATTGTGAGCAATGCACATGGCAATTAACACCATCTAACCAAGTCATCCTCTTCCCAGCCCTCTTTCTAAATACAAGTAAAAATCCATGTGATAGGAACCCACAAGGTTTAAGGCCACTAGCAGACAGTTTTCTACCAAAATGCTGTTCTCAAACTGCTTGTGGAATTCAATTGATTCCAACATTCAGAGTAATCCCACCTTCAACCAATGGAGAATCTTTGCCAATATTTGTTGACATGAGTAAAACAAATCATGTTTAGGTTAAAGTCAATGAAGGTTTGCAGATTTCTTTTTAGTTTCAGCTCATCTTTAGATCATCAGACATTATACATTCACAGAGAAGAGGAGCTTTGAGTATAATCACGCAGAATGAGAGTGTTGTACCTGGGGGATGATGGAATGCAAAGTGCAGATTCTGACACAGGAGAGGTGGGTGAACCACTCCCTGAATCAACAGAGTCTCTGAAGGGTGAGGGAGGAGTAAGCGCTACAAGCTCTTCAAAGTCTGTCTTAACCACTGAAGTCTCAGAAGTGCCATCTTTGACGCTTGTGTTTGAAGCACCACCTGCAGGCTGTGAGCGACCATTCACCTCTATAGCTGGGAGAGGCTGAATATCTGCAAAGGTTGTGATGGGTGCAGGCAGCTGTATCTCCTTCGGAAGCAGGTATGATGGACAGATGGGAGATGCTCCTATGACACCTGCAGGAGCTGATGAAAGCATCATGGAATTCAGCTCACTGATGTTGGCTGTGAAACGGTTTACCACACTGCTGATCTGCTCCATCAGAGAACCTTGGGATGAGCTGCTCCTCTGCACGTGCTCAGACTGGAAAGCAGGCATGTCGTTTTCTGCCCGGCTGACAGATCCGGCCCTGTGGCTTACAATACTGATGGGCGAAGGTGTCTGCGGTACATACTGGACAGGATAATGCTCCTCTGCCTCAGAAACATCATACAAACCTTTAATATTTGAGTCTGGATAGCTGTGGCTGCTTTGCCGACTCTCAGAGCTCTTGGGGAAAGGTTTGATGAGTGCTGATTGTTTTGAGGTATTATCCTTTTTCTTTATATGAACAGATAGCCTCTTCCACAAGTGATGACCTCGAGAAGTACGCTCATTCTGAGCCCAGGTTACAGATTTTCCATTAGAGCTGGAAATAGATTCAAAAGATAAAAAAGCAGTTTTAGTGATGTAACAAAGAAACTTTGGTATATTTTTAAAGCTTTCTCCCTTTAACCTCAGCGTAAACTGTTGTTGCATCTTCAATTCATCCAAAATAATCAGAAACAGGCAAAAGCAAGTGTTCATTCTCGACATCAGACTCTTATATCCTTCTTCATCTAACTTCATCCCATCAACATACTTCTATTCCTTTTAACCTCACTTCTTCTTAAGTGCTTCCCTGCTGTTCACCTCAACTACCCTCAGTAGTAACGTGATCCACACTCTTTTGATAAAGAAGTCTCTCCTAAATTTCCTTTTGTGTTTATTAAGTGACTACTGTGCACATATATTTCTTAGTACTGGTCTCTATTTATTGAAAACTGCATGCTTCAAGGTATGTCTTAGTTTGTTTCTGTGGAATTATTTGGTCTCTTAATCCATTTGCAATTTGCTTTATCCAGTGCATCACTGAACAAGAGGTTTTCAGTTTATTTGCTGAATTTACTAATTTAAGACGAGGCAGTGGTAGAGGTATTGTGATTACCCTCAATAATCCCAGGGAGCTTTATGGAAGTGATTCTTGCCTGGAATTTCATCAGGTATTTGTCTAAAGTCCTGCAAGCACTTCCAAAGTTTAGTTGAAATCTCAGAGAAGTGACAAAGCCTTGGAAATTCTACCCCTCTCTACCTGTAGATTTTCTTGTTGAATTAATTCAGGGTTTACAGAAGCATTTCAAAAAAATAGTAACTTATTGCAAATATATTTCAACATGTCTGGAAAGAGGAAAATATCTTTAAAATTTAACATTTGTCTGCGATATCAATGTAATCTTAAATTCACTTTGAAAACTATAGCCTTGAAATTGAGACACAGGAGACTGCAGATGCTGGAAATCTGGAAGAGCACACTAAGGAGCTGGAGGAGCTCAACAGGTCAGGCAGCATCTACGGAGGAAAATAGACAGTTGATCCTTCATCTGGACCTGACCTGCTGTGTTCCTCAAGCTCCTTTGTGTGTTAGCCTAGGAATTGAGTTATGCTCTGTCCAACTTTTGTGTGCTATACAAAATGGAAGGCAGAAAGCATATTACATACCTATGTTTGACTGCACAAAGAGGTATTGTTTACACATTAGGCCATTTACAGATACAATTATCACCAGTTTGAGGTTGGACCAACAAAACAATCTGCTGAAGAAACTCAGCAGTCATGCAGCATCTGTGGACAGATAGGAATTGTCAAAGTTTTGGGTTGAAACCCTGCATCAGGATTAAGGATGGAGAGGGAAGATAGTCAGTACAAAGAGAGAGGAGGAGTGGTGAGAGAGGGGCCAGGAGGTAATTGGTGGATCAAGGATGAGTGAAGAATGACAGGTGGTTGGAGCCAGGCAGGGGAGGGAGAGGGGTGGAGATGGGAGACAGAGGCAGGTGGGTGATAGCTGGAGGCAGGCAAAAAAAAAGTCAGATGAAACCTGCCTCCATCAATCACCTACTAGCCCCTGTCTCACCACTCCCCCTTTCCTCTTTATACTGGCTACCTTCCCTCTCCACTCTCAGTCCTGATGCAGGGTTTTAACCCAAAACATCAACATTTCCTTTCCCAAATCACTCCCCTCACAGATGCTGCTCAACCCACCAAGTTCCTCTGGCAGATTGTTGCTGCAGATTCCAGTATCTGCAGTCTTCTGTGTCACAAGTTTGAGGTCAGTGCTGCAAGATTGGTTTGCCCAGAGACAAAGTCATTTCCTCTGTTAACATTTCAATATCCTTTGATATCATATCTGGATGCACTCACATGCCTGTAAATTTAAGAGGCTATTGAGAGGTTCCCATGGGTGCAACAAAACCCCCCTCAGCTGATGAAGGATTACTGTTCCATGTTAAGTACCATTTACAGAAAACACTCAGGTTGGGATTCAGCTCTAATGGACATCATCTAGGTCAACTCAGTATTGCCACCACTGATTAAGCTGATCCAGTCCAGGAATCCATAACCTAATTGGCATCCCAATCTCCAATTTATCTGTTGTAGATGCATCTGTCCACTGTCATATCAGTAGGAGTGAAACCATGGAGATATTCTAAAAATCAAGTCCCAATCTCACACCTTACAATTTAGCACTTTTTCATGTTAAATGGGATAAATCTATCAGCTGAAAGCTGGACTTCCATGGTAGGCTGTGTGTCATCAACAAGGGCAGACCTGGATACCATCACAATCTGTAACCTCATGATGAAGCATACTTTTCAGTCTTATATCACCATCAAGACAGGTGACTAACCTTGATTTAAGTATGCCAGGAGCAGCAACAGACATGCTAAGAAATGAGTGTCAGCCTGGCGAAGTGATAAGGTAAGACTATACACTTTCTAAATAGTGGAAGCTGTATGTGCTAGACAAAGCTCCCCATTCTTGGAATATCCAGTTAGGGATGATTGTGGATAAGGAAACTCTAAAGGGAGTAGGCGGCTCCATGTTGATCCTGCAAAAGGCAGTTCTGAAGCCTTCAATCAGAAGTGACGAGTGAATGATTCAATCAGCCTTCATCTAAGTCAATTCACTTCACATGATATCAAGAAGTGCACAAGATGCATCAGAGTATAGATTCTACTAATATCCCAACAGCTTCAAATCCACCATCTGTCCAACCACTGAATAATTACCGAGCTATGACCTGTCCATAAAAAGCAGGACAAATCAACCCAACCGATTTCTACTGTACAGACTGATTCTCAGTCTTCAGTAATCCTGACATCAGCAGTGCTATCAAATGTATTAATAGTCTGCTCACCAATGCTTACCTTGGGTTTCATCAGGACTACTTGACTGCCAGCCAGATTTCAACTATATTCTAACTATACTCCAAGCACTGACACAAGAGCTAAAATCCAGAGGCAACTTCACAATATCAAAGTAGCATTAGACTAAGTTTGGTATCATGAAGCTCTGGTAAAAGACCTAGTGAAACCAACAGGGATCACAAAAGAACTATACCAGACACAGAGGAGGATGGTTGTAGTTGTTGGAGACCAATTATCTCAGGTACAATATTTTGCTATGTGAATTCCTTGAAGAAGTGCTTAAGCCCAACTTACACCTTTTAAAGGTAATATGCTGGAACTCACTGACTATGCTCCACAGCCCCACCACAAGGAATTGTTGGTTTTGTTCCGACCACGTATGTATCTGCAGAGATGTGTTCCTAGCAGTGACAGTCTGTGATAGTGCAGTGAGAAAGCTCTTCCCCAAAACATCCAATTTAATTAAAGTAAATTAATTTAAAAATAAAAATTATTTAAATTGCTTAAACAACAAACTATAACATAAAAAGCACCAAACAATTACAAATATTATAAAGGAGAGCAAAACAACTTTTATAACTTCTCCTTTGCCTCCTGAAACTTTGCCATACAACTCCCGGGACAGGATCCAAGAGGCAAATCCTTAGCTTAATGCTGGGAAATCCCAGCAAGAATGGGCTCCATCACTGGATTAGTTGACAGACTGGCTTTCTGAACCTGTCAGGAAGTGCTGGACCTGCACGTTTGGCAGTACATGTGCAGAAGTCCCAGAATGGCCAGAGCCTCTGAGATTTGGCCCGTTGTTCAACGTAACAATGGCTCCAACATTTTTAAATTTTGGTCTTGCCTGTAGATAACATTTCCCTATAAATGGATAATAAATATTCTGATTGTATGCATGAATTTCTGTTGCATTTCCTGACAGGCAGGAAATGTATGAAGTTATAGAATCATATCCAGAATGAATACTATCAGAATTGATTGAATAACTATTCAAGCTGAAGGATGGACTTTATTCAAGTGATCCTGTAGAACATTGGAAACAAAATTCTAAACCTACAAAGTACGTTGTTAATGAGCTGAAGGATTGAGAGATTAGAGTATTGGATATATTAGGTTTAAGCACCACATTGCTGTGAATTGATATAGCAAATACCAAGATGGGTGAGACTGACTTCTGTCGTTAATGTAGTGTTGTCAAGTAAACTCAGGTCAATTTGGTGGTTCTTCCACTTAACCATCCTGTCCTCTGGGATCATCTATTTATATGTTTGAATTACTTGCAATATTATTGTAATTTTCAAATTCTCCTTAATATATGGTATGTAAAATACAGTACATTATAAATAGAAGTACCTCTGCTTGAAAATGGTAGGCACAAAAGAAGAACATGGTGCATTCCCCTTTAATCTCTGGGACTATTGACTTCTCTCCACAAATAATGGAGTCCAAAGTGATTTGCCTTTGTCTGGTCCCAATTGAGTGGACATGAGCCCGCACCAACAGATAAATGCACTGACAATTACATGTAACGTCACTGAAGTGCTGCACTGATACAGTAGGGGGTACTGTTACATTATAATGTTGGATGTTAAGAACAAAAAAGGCCAATAGGCCCAATTTAAGGAAGACCAATCTGGTCAGCATCTCTCACTGAATCTGATCATGGCAATGGTCTAGTAAGGATGATTACCAATGGCCCTCTTATCAAGGAGAGAGTGTAAAACAGATATGTAGAACAAAAGAGAATGTAAAAATACTGCAGGAAGTGTTGAAGAATTAAGAGAGCCTAATAAGCAACTACATTTGTTTCGCTGCTACCAAATTAACTAATGTAACATAATTCAATGTTATTGGAGATCATGACATCAGCTGATCAATTGACGGCATTTTGATTGATGAATTATATATTATTTTGCAAGAAAATAAATGGATTGTCATGGCTACATAGACTATTCTCCCACAATATTTGAGAGAAATGTATTTTGTGCTTAAAAATCCACATTTGCAGAAAGTTGCAAGAACTAAAATTAGTTCAGCAAATGTGCCCTCATTCATGTCTTTATATGGATTTTTTCCTCTTCAAAATATTTCTCAGCGTATACAATTTAAATTATTGCTGCATTCTGCAGTCAAAGCACAAACCAAGTGTTTGAATTCAGATAACTATTTTTTTTCCTTAAGGCTTCCACCTTCTTTTCTCTTCTGTGGTTCAGATCTGAAGTCTGCAGATGTTATAGGGAATAGCCTCGTTGTTCTGGACAGCTGCGGCATTGTGTGCCCTGGTGTCAGACACATTGAATTAGTTATCCTTGCTGTGCTTTTACCCTGATTATTGTGAGTGTGCAGTAATACATATTGGAGTTCCTATAGTCATATATTTACTTGTGGAGAATCTGAAATAATAACAATATTCAGTTTGACTGCTGCTGTCACTACTCTTAAAAGTAACACACAGTTATGTCTGGAGTGCTCCAGGCTTTACCTTGAGAGCGAATAAAGGCGGGCACAATGCCAGAGCAGTCAGATTCAGTCTGGTCTCTGATGTGAAAAACTCAGTTTCAGTATTTAACTACTGACTGTGCATTCAGCAAATTTTTTTCCTCACGGCATTTTTATTCATAAATGTAATTTAAATTATTGAGCTGCAACATCACAGCAGCGTTTATCAGAATTCACATTCATATCTGCATTCTAGCCATTTCTCTATGGAATGCTGAACTACATTTGAATACAGAGAGGCTAATTTTGACTTTGAACAACAATGTGATGCAGGCAATAGAAAATTGGCAGCCCATTTTACATTTCTATTGTAATACACGATCAAAATCACAGCCCCATTAATTTATCGATGAAGTTGCTTATTTGAAGCAGGAGCTAACTTTGACATCAGGACAGCACTAATCACGTTCACGTGGATGTTCGTGTGGAAATGTAAGATATTGCGCATTGAACCAGGAAAAAAAATTTGGCAAAATTTATTGATAATTTTTTCATTGCTAAAATGGAAAGCAATGAAAAACGCTATCAATAACCTCATGGACTAATAATGCTCCATTCTTGGAGGTGGTGGGGGGGAGAAAGATCATGTTCTCCAACAGAGGCTTTAGTCCAAAGTTAAATAATTAAGCCGCGCTAATCGCTGATTTGCTTCTAATTCAATTGTGTTTCAAAGAACAGCGGTTATACTACAAATTGCCATGCAAAATATCAAGGCCCAGGTTGTATTCTAATGAAGAAGAAATTGTAGGTGGTGCAGCAGAAATTCTGCAAATTCCAAAGAGGATTCTACTGGTTTATTTTCACAATGACGTTGAGTAGATGAGTCATATCAATTAGGAATATCTCTGTCCTGAATTAATTGGTCTTAGCTGAGGCAAAGGAACTCTGATCATCCTGAGTTAGAGAGGGCAACTGAAATTCTTATTGTCATTCTTCCTGAGATGATTGGGCTTGGGGTTATAATTTCTGACCAAACTACCAAATATCAGTGAAATCTAGCTTTTAAACTATAACAATGGCAATGATTCTTTGGATCTGCCCATATTTTATATCCAGTTGTGCTTGATTTGCAGTTTCAATGTAATTCCTAATAGACTGCCAGTGGGCGAAAGGAAATCGGAGGAAGGGCATGGTGGAATTGGAGGGGATGGAGATCTGAGGGCATTAGTTCATTTCTGAGAGGCCCGGAGATTAAAAATTATTACTATTTTTAAATATTGGTCCTTTTGAGGACTACATGTTTGAGCCTCCACACCTTTGCCACTGAGTACAATCTTCATGTTTTGAATATTCCATGAATTAATCCCTAAAATTAAAAATAAGAGTCCTCCAGCTGGAATGGGATACCAACCAATGTAAGTAATTATAGTACTGCTTGTTTTGATGGCATTGTTCACTTTATACTTTGAGGTCCACTTGAAGATCAAGTCATCCAGCATAATGGGGTCAGGTAGCAGTCAGAAGTTGTTCCACATATTTCATATGTAAAGTTATCCATCCTGATCTGCTGTGATCTCCAGTTTTTACATACAGACATTGTAATGGGAGGTCAGAGAATGTGTGTGTTTTGGGATATGAGGTCTCATATAACTGATTTAAATACACCCCCATGGAACTTAGTCATCTGGCTGTTGTAAATCTCAGAGCTGCGACTTGACTTGGCACTGAAAGCATTTCCAAACACGGCTAATATTTTCAAGGATCTCCTCCCTTCAGTAGTGGAGAGAGATAATCAGAGACAAAACGAACAGACCTAATGCTTGCTTTGCGTGATTTGCAGCAATCAGTAGCTTTTATTTTCAGCATAGTTTTGTTTGGCCCCAGTACAGGAAAATATAGATGGAACATAGCTGTGACCAGAGGCAACAACACATGACAAAACTACCAACAGCTATCGCATTATAGAATTTGACAGTTTCTGAGACAGAGTTCAGATTGGGGTCAGGAGTATATTTGAAATAATTTCTTAAAGGCTAATTTATGTTCTATAGTTTCCCTTATTTTAAAGAAGTACAGAAAATTTGGATACTTCAAAACAATGAATTAGATTGCACTTGATCTTGTCTACTACACTTGACTGGTGCTGCCTTTACCTGCTCAATACCCACAGATCTATTACACTGAAGGCCTCCACCTCACGGCCTTGGTATAGGACAGAGCAGGCTGTGAGTGGCAACCAGGTCTCAGCTGCTGGTACCTGAGGCCACATCTCCAGTACTGATCCAAGACTTTTGACTACTCACCATTGTCAAAGGCATTTTCAGTATTCTAAAAAGTCTCTGCTATTCAGAGCCACGATTTTAATGGATTTAAATTATTAAAAAGAAAAAAATACAATAGATGTAGTTAATATTACATGAAGTTAATGTAAGTTAATTAAAATTATAAATTTAAAGGGAACAAAAATAAACAAAACACCAAAGTGGAACACATTTTGAATAAAGGTCACAAACCCACTTAATTGTATAGGGTCATTACTTGTATGCAAGATCATCAGAACTCGACTCAGCCCATTAAATTTTAGGTACAAAAGCAACACAATACCATTAAATAAAAATGCTAAAATATTAATGGTCTTCAATTTGCCACTATTTAATCAGTATTGCTGATCAAAACCTGATGTTTTGTGGAAATTCCAATGTTTAAGAATTCCATGGAATCACACAGAATCTCATCGTCTTTGATCAATGCTAACTAACTCACCCCACACTGCCCCAAATCCCCGAGTTTCTGTCTCTCTCATGAGTGCTTCAATCTTTCCATTATTGACCTTTCCAACCTATCTATGAGTAGGGAGCTCCACATTTTCATCACCCTTCTGAAATCGATATTTGATATTTTGGAGGTAATGTACTATTTATCTGCTCAGAAAATGTAGGTAATTTTGATTTCGTGTCATAGTGAAAAACATATGATATTGTTTGAGAACACAGAAGAGACTTCTCATTTTTCATCTCCACAGATAGTCCCTGATTGGACCACACCTGAAGAACTGTGAGCAGGTCTGGACTCTACATTTTATAGAGGCTGCATTGGCCTTGGAGAGTGCGCAGCACATTGATACCTGGATTCCCAAGACTGACATCAAAAAACAGAATATCAAAAAAATTGTATTGTCTGGAAATGAGAAGGTTAGCAAATGATTTCATCAAACTTATCAAGCAGATAAGAGACAATATAGGGTATATAAAGCACGGTAGTGTAGCGGTTAGTGTAACGCTACTACAGCGGCAGCGACCCGGGTTCAATTCTGGCTGCTGTCTGCAAGGAGTTTGTACGTTCTCCCCGTGACTGTATGGATTTCCTCCAAGTGCTCCGGTTTCCTCCCACATTCCAAAGACATACAGGTTAGGAGCTGTGGGCATGCTATGTTAGCACCAGAAGAGCGGTGACACTTGCGGGCTGCCCCCAGCACATTCTCAGTAACACAAAGGATGCACTTCACTGTGTGTTTCGATGTACATGTGACCAATAAATAAATATCTTTATCTTTATCAGATTCAGGATCAGAATTATCATCACTGATATTTGTTGTTTTGTGGCAGCAGTACAGTGCAAAGACATAAAAATCCATAAACTACAAAAATAAATAAATAATGCAAAATGAAAAGAACAATGAGGTAGTGTTCATGGGTCTATGGACCGTTCAGAAATCTGATGGCGGAGGGGAAGAAGCTGCTCCTGAATCGTTGAGTTTGTGTCTTCAGGCTCCTGTACCTCCTCCCTGAAGATAGTAACGAGAAGTAGGTATGTCCTGGATGGTGAGGTTCCTTAATGATGGATGCCGCCTTCTTGGGGCACTGCCTCTTGAAGATGTCCTTGATGGTAGGGAGGGTTGTGCCTGTGATGGAGGTGGCTGAGTCTACAACCCTCTGCAGCCTCTTGCAATCCTGTGCATTGGAGGCTCCATACCAGGTGGTGATGCAACCAGTCAGAAAGCTCCCCACTGTACATCAATGGAAATTTGTAAGAATCTTTGGTGTCATACCAAATCTCCTCAAACTCCTAATGAAGTGGAGCCACTGGTGTGCCTTCTTTGTGATTGTATCAATGCGTTGTGTCCAAGATAGATCCTCTGAGATGTTGACGCCCAGGAACTTGAAGCTGCTCACCCTTTCCACCGCTGACCCCTCGATGAGGACTGGTGTGTTCTCTCTCGACTTCCCCTTCCTGAAGTCCACAATCAGTTCCTTGGTCTTGCTGACGCTGAGTGTGAGGTTGTTTTTGCGACGCCACTCAACCAGCTGATCTATCTCACTCCTGTACGCCTCCGCGTTGCCATCTGAGATTCTACCAACAACAGTGATGTCATTAGAGAATTTATAGATGGTGTTTGAGATGTGCCTAGCCACACAGTCATGAGTGTAGTGTAAGTAGAGCAGTGGGCTAAGCACACATCCTTGAGGTGCGCCTGTGTTGATAGCGAGGAGGAGATGTTATTGTCGATCTGCACTGACTGCGGTCTCCCGATAAGGAAGTTGAGAATCCAGTGGCAGAGGGAAGCACAGAGGCCCAGGTTATAAAGCCTGGTTATTAGTACTGAGGGAACGATGGAGTTGAACGGCAAGAGGATGATCAAGAAATTCCTCTGCACATTAAAAGACATATCAAAGTGATGCTACATAGAGGCTTCATATTTTTTATTAACCTGTTGGTTGTCAAAAGTCCAGCGCACATGAACTCCTCCATGCAATATACTGTAACTGGCATCACACTTGTAAAATTTGACAAAGTCTTTCAAATACTAGCTTCATCATTAATGGCATTTAGTGGAGGAAGTGAGTCTGGCCCCGGATCACTAGAATGGGTGTGGGAGAGGACTGGTTGGAGGGAGGGTAGGAATAAACAGGGATGGGAGTTGGAGGCATTGGAGGATGGAGAGCCATCAAGGAGCATTGAGGAATGGAGCAGCATCAAGAGAAGAAACATAAGAGGCTTGGACATGACTGAGTAGATGTGGTTACCAATAGACATTGGCAGGAAAATGAAGTGATGAAGAGGAGTGGTAATGAGGTGGGGGCAAAGGCCAAGTGAAATACTTAAAATAAGGCCCATCTATAAGAAGGTCAATGACTCCACAGTAATGGACAGTAAGCTTGGAGCTTTTCCCCCTTTAATGCTTACTCGGGCCTGCTTCTGTGTAAAAGGCTCAGACCATTTGCAGGTTGTGAACATGCAAAACAATTTTGTGCAAGTGGCACCAAGAAATGTATTGCATATGTTTGTTCGCACAGCAGCCTCCATGCATGTGCCACCATGTGTACAGATTTCCAGAAGTGTGCTTTGTGAATGTACAAGGCTCACTCATTTTAAGCAATTGGGTTTCACATAAAATTCATTCATGTATCACTCAAAAATATTGCATTGCATTGAAGAAATTCTTGCTTAAATTATTTCTGCTGCTTGGACATTCAAGGATTGGTGTAAAATTTGGACCAGACCATTGAAGAGTAATCAAAAAATACTCCAGATACTGGAAATCTCAAACTAAACCAGAAAATGCTGCAAATACTTGGTGGGTCAGGCGCCACCAATGTAAAGTGAAATGGAAGCAATGTTTCAGGTCAAAGACCCCTTCATCAGGAGGGTTAGCAGTGTCGTTAGGAAGCATTTGTAGATGTAGAGGATGCTAGAACACTGGAACCCTCTTCTTCCAATGATAATACTTCTAGATAAATATTTAGTTTTAAATTGGTTATTCATAGATTTTTATAATTAGCTCACAGGTCAGGGATGATTTTATTGAACGACAGAACAGACTTGGGGTTAAATATTCTGCTCCTGTTCCAATTTTCCTATGTCCATGTATTGACTTCAGTGATACAGAATGTGCAGGGTGGAATATAGTTGACAACTGAATCTCATGCACATGCTGAGCACTAGTGGCCAGATTTGACTTCTTCCTCACTTGGTCATGAAGAATATATTCTTGTTCATGAAAGTGCACTGCACGCATAAATATATGAATAGAAGTTGAACCTCTTATTTTTTGTGGTCTAAATAGTCATTTGCATACAGATCAAATGCCAATGGGGCACCACCACTCATCGGGAAATATTGTGATTTTGTGGCAAGCCATTTAAAGTATAGGGTCAGAGAATCCTTTATTAATGTGCTATATTCAGTGCAGAGGAGACTGCACAGCATGATGTGAGGGGATATTATCTGTTAGCTGCCCTTCCCATCCCCCTCCATCTCTTATTGTTGTACTGTGTCAGTATTGGAATCGGACATCTGCACACAGAGAAGAACCATGTAGGGTTAGTTTGGATGTCACAGTGTAAAGACATATAGTAAGGGAAAAAGTATATTCTTCCCCAACACAATTATACCTGGTTTGTATAAATGAGCTAGCAGGCTTGGTAGTACAAATAGCAAACAAACAAACAGCCCACAGGAATGTTTGCTTGAAGAAAATCTCTCTTTATTGGAGGTCACAGGATTGCAGAAGGCTTTATATTAATTGCATGGAGATTAGACACCAAGATCAGTAAAAGGGCATGCTAAATAGGACAATACAGATGGAGATATGGAGGAAAGATTTAATTAACCTATTGTCTTTGGAAAGGATGTCTATGGAATAGCCAGAGGGTTGAGAAGTGATAAAAGAAGCCACAAGCTTGTTATCAAAATGATTGATCACTGCAGGAATGCAGAGAGAGGTGATAGGTCTGTTGAAGCCAGGTGGTCACCAGAGGAAATCTGGCCATTGAAAGCATGGCTATTGAGTACAAATTACCTTTGGAGGGATGTGGTTAATAATTAAGCATTGATTGATCAGCTAAATCTAAGGGATGTTTTATTATGATACCAACCAGAGGCAGGGTCCTCATGGCACACAAGGATAAGAGGTGGCTGATCATTTATGTTCTTGCTTTGGATTGGTTGAAAGATGATCACTGAAATCCTGCACAAAGACTTGCCAATCTCTGAAATTACTACTCCCAGAGTGTTCAGGCAGAAATGGACATTGCATGAATAATTTCATTATCTTTCATGTTACTTCCTTACAACATTCAGCCCATTGAGTCAATGCCAGTTGTCAGAGTGCATACAACATCCCTCACTTATCTGCCAGCAACATATTCTCTTTTATGCTGTCAACTTCCCCCTGATTCTTCTGCCACCCACTAGAAGTAATTTACATTAGCCAATTAATCTATTAGCAAGCCTTTGGGAGGGGGAGGGGGAGGGGGAGGGGGAGGGGGAGGGGGAGGGGGAGGGGGAGGGGGGAGGGGGAGGGGGAGGGTGGCGGTGGGACCAGAGCATCAGGAGGACCACGTGGTCATAGGGAGAATATGCAAAAGCACCAGAGGTCAGGATCAAACTGGACCTGTGAGGTAGCAGTACTACCTGCTGCACCCTGGAGCCTCTCATGTTGCATTCCAGACTCCAGGGAATCATCTGAGAAAGTAACATGGATCTTGGTCAGAAGTACCCAGATCAATTTAGTGATTGGTGCAATTTCTCTAATCACAATCTAATCCAGGTAAAATCAGAATTGGATTGTAAAGCTTGAAAAAAAAAGATCCCAATTCTAAGTTTCTGAGAATAGAGAAGAAGTGTACACTCTCTCCAAATATTGAGACATCAAATGATTGTACTATGAATGTGACACCATCAACAAAGCTGTCTTCTGGCTTCAGATCAGAACCTTACTTAAGTTATTTCATCACTTCACCATTGTTAATTGATGCCTTAATTTTAGGATCCTCTTGTTATTTCAGATTTGATCTAAATCTTTATCCCCTTAGCTCTGAACTTTCTTGCTGGAAAAATTATTGATTGAGTTTGAAAATGACAATAATATGAGTGATGTACTGAGCCTTTATTTAGAACAGTCAGGATGAAGTGTTGACAACTCAATAGTTTGAGCGCTAAAGGGAAATAAAGGGCTGGAAGGCTACTTAGACGGTGGGTTGCTTTTGAAGTAAATATCTTAAGATTGACATTAATTGAATTTAAACAGTTTGGAAATAAACTTGTGTTAAAACCATGAGTCATATGTTTTTTTTTGTACAGGATATGTAACAGCCTGGAAAGGTGAGAAAGAAGCAGGTACTCACTGCTGAGAAATTCCCTGGATACATTTAAATTAATTAAAAGTAGATGAAATTTATGATTTCAGTCAATTCCTTGAAAGTTGTATTTAATTTTAAATGAAGGACACATTCAGTTATTAATGGCAGGTGCTTGGGGTCTCATCCTAAGGGCCTGTGATACTTGAATTTATTAGCAGCTGATTAAATCTGTTGAATTAAGGAACTACAATTATACATTGAAGCATATTGCAGAGAGCTAGGCTTGAAAGTGCAGTTCCAATTGCCTCATCTCAGAACATGCCCTCTTTTCACAAGAGCTTCAAATGGATATGTACATAGTTGCTTAAAAAGTCATATTGGATAATTTGTGTTGCATTGTGTTTATCAGCTGTAAAGCATGCAAACACATTTTTCGAGTTTGCACACATTTTTCTGTCAGTGTCAAAGGAGTGAGTGCGTAGCTTAGTGACTGCATTTTTCCATTGACTCAGAAGGTGAAAGTTCAAGATCATGCCAGACTATAACATAATATTCATTACAGGAGAGGTTGCGTTCCTAGAAAACGGTCCATCTCACAGTTTTCTCTAACATGAAGCTGTGCCATCTGCATCTATGTCAAGAAGTGCGAATTGAAAAAATGTTATGTTTACTTATTTACTTTTTTCACATATATTCTGGAAGAGCAAATTCTATTTCATATTCCAAATTTCTAGGTTGTGATTTTTGAATTCTGTAAGGGGAAATTTCTGTAACCCGAACAGCCATAACATAGGAGTCACCTGTATCTGAGTTGGGGCAGAGTGACCAGTGGATCAGCATTAGTGTGTCCTGTGGTCACCTATGAAACAGATAGATTGGTGTCAGACCATCAATACTGCCTCAATAAGCAGATATCAGAACGACAGAGAATCAGAAGTGAACTCTGTAGTTACAGTATTTTGATTTGTATTAGCTCTTAATACTGTTTTGAAATTCAGTGGTGGTGGGATGTTCACACCCTGCCACCCAATTCCCCCAGGTATAGATACATGGACTCTTTAGTCTTGGTTTAGATCACCAAGTAGAAACTAATCATAGAGGAAAACCACAGAAAACCACCTGTTACCTTTTTTATTAAGTAGACTAAGAACCTCATGTGTGAGACTTGAATTATATCTGTCCTGGGGCAGAACAGAATGCATGGTTTAATGTTGAAGGTATTTTCAGATTATGAGTGTGAGCCTGTATTTTGAGATCATATTTATAACTATTTTATGTGATTAAGTTTAAGACCATTTTATAAATGACTGCAAAGTTCTGGTAATAGTGTATGAAATGAGATATCCTTTCACCTTTGTATGCTGACTTGGCAGCATGAAGACAAAGGTAAATAGCCAAAAAAAACTCCTAATTTAGTTTTAAATTCAACCTTGCTCTCAGGAAATGCCAGTATGCATTGCATAAGTTAGCAAAATTAACACCAATTTAATAAACCCATTTAGATTAGTCTTGGAGACAGATACACAACCATTGATCCTCTCAGGGGTAAGAACTTAAATTTTTTGCATTTAATTTCCCCTGATGCATTTAGCAATGGAATGTACTCAGTCCATCTAAGTCTCATCATTATTGTAAGTCATTTACTGTGCATTTTATATGAAGCATGACCTTGACTCTTATTCTGCTGGCAGGCAAATTATTAACAATAATTATAGATTGTTCTCTATCATTTACAGCAAAGAATATGGGACAGTTGTAAGTACAGTGACATAAGAAAACTATCAACACTAGAACAGTAATGGTGAAGAGCAGTCACCAGGTCACTGCATGGGTTAACTCACAATGGCAAGAAAAAACTGAGACAATCTGCTCCTCAGAGCAGGTGGCAGGGATAGCTCCCTGAAAATGGATACCTTCCTCTAAACGTGCAGATTAAGATTCAGCTTTTGCAATGGGATCTCAACAGTAATGTTAACTAGCTTCCAAAGTGGGAAATCATTGTGGTGAAGAAAGTGGGAATGAGGATCCAAAACAAAAATGACTAGAAGGAGTAGAGTTGCTCTTCTGGATACCAGAGAGAAAAAAAACACTCCTTTCCAAACCAAAGCCCACCTAAACTTTCTCCTTATGACCCAGCTGAGATTCAGTGACCTTTCCTTTGGTACAAACTACCTACATCTGAATCAAACTAGAAACTTTTCAAATGTACTTACACTGAGACCTTACAAGCTGTAGACTGTGCCTAGCCTGAGCTTCATAAATTACCGGAGACTCTGAGTCAAGCTTGAAGTGTTCCCAGGTATTGAACATTATAACTGCTGCTCTGTGGTCAGCTCCAGCTTCCGATTGGCTATTTGAATGAACCACTCACAGCCTGTGTTGCGGATGAGGTTGGGAGTTAACGTTATCTAGCTCTCATGTTTCCAATATCAGGGTGGTTTGGCACTCAACTCAGCCCTTTTCGACAGTAAAAATCCAGCTCCTGCTGTTTTATTTTGACGTATTGCAATTTTTGTGCAACTACTTTAATGATTTTTTTTCCAAGTGGAAGTTAAAGTGGCATCAAGTGGGTGGTGTCACCAGAAAGCTATAGTTGTAGGATGTGGGTTTCTGCTTTCTCGACAGAGTTTCTGATTAAGTTCCTGTGAAGCTGACTGGAAATTGACAGCCAGAGGGAAGAATTGCTATGGTTAGCAGCAGGCATTGCAGGGTTCAGGGAGCAAGTCATTTTGCAAGAAGGTTTATATAAAACAATAACTAATCAAAACTTTAACTAAATTGATCACCTTTATGTGATTATGATACCCTAATAGCAGCTTCAAAGTTCTGAATTCAGATCCTTTCATAACAACTTGTGTTTGAAGTGAATAGGTTGAGTAATGACAAGATATCCACCATAAATGTTCTGGATTATTGTTTAAAAACTCCTTTCAGGGGTATCCATTGTATGCTCTATTCCACATCTGACTTTGTTTTACAATGTGCCAGATCTTGTTGGGTGTGGCCACTTGGTTGAAGGTAACAGCCGGCTTTCAGATGCTCCCATTTATCTAAGTCTTGGATTTATGCAGCTCATTTTTTAGGCCAAAATGAGCCGAGTGACATGGATAGGCCAATGATGGAGTCCAGTTGTCCTGGAGATCCCCAGCATTAAGCTGGGAAATGTACAACTCTAATCCTACTCTAGGAAGGCCAGGACTAGGACCAGGACCGGTCCCAATTCCTTCAATGGGATTCCGGGCCTTGAGATTAGAAGTGCAAAGGTAAATTGAACTCCAAACATTGCCTCCTGTCAAAGGCTATAGGAATAGAACATAGAAGAGTACAGCACAGGAACAGGCCCTTCGGCTCACGATGTTGTGCTGAACTAATTAAACTAGTATAATTACACATCTAACTAGACTAATCCCTTCTGCCTACACAATGTCCATATCCCTCCATTTTTTGCATATTCATGTGCATATCTATGAGCCTCTTAAACACCTCCATCGTATTTGCCTCCTTCACCACCCCTGGCAGCACATTCCAGGTACCTACCTCTCTAAATTAAAAACTTGCCCTGCACTTTTTACCCCCTCTCACCTTAAATGCATGCCCTCTAGTATTAGAAATTTTGACCCTGTGAAAAAGATACCAGCTGCCTACTCTGTCCATGCCTCTCATAATCTTATAAACTTCTATCAGGTCTTCCCTCAGCCTCTGCCGCTCCAGAGAAAACAACCCAAGTTTGTTCAACCTCTCCCCAAAGCACATGCCCTCTAATCCGGGCAGCATCCTGGTAAACCTCTTCTGCACCCTCTCCAAAACCTCCACATCCTTCCTATAATGTGGTGACCTGAATTGAATGCAATACTTCAGATGCAGCCTAATCAGAGTTTTATAAGGCTGCAACATAACTTCTCGACTCTTGAACTCAGTGCCTCAACTAATAAAGACAAGCATGCCATATGCCTTCTTTACTGCCCTACCAACCCGTGCAGCCACTTTCAGGGAGCTATGGACTTGGCCCCTAAATCCCTCTGTACGTCAACACTGTTAAGTGTCCTGCCACTAACAGCGTACTGTCCATTTACATTTGATCTCCCAAAGTGCAACACCTCAGACTTGGCCGGATTAAGCTCCATATTCTATTTCTCCACCCATATTTGTGACTAATCTATATCCGGCTGTATCCTTTGGCAATCTTCTACACTATCCACAACACCACTAATCTTTGTATCATCTGCAAACTTACTAACCCACCATCCATGTTTTCATCCGAGTCATTTATATATATCACAAAAACAGCAGAGATCCCAGTACATGTCCCTGCAAAACACCGCTGGTCACAGACCTCCAGCCAGAATAAGTCCCATTGAAAATTACCCTCTTGTCTTCTATGGGCAATCCAATTCTGAATCCAAATTGCCAAGTTACCATGGATCCCATGCATCTTAATCTTCTGGATGAGCATACCACACGGGACGTTGTCAAACACCTTGTTAAAATCCATGTAGACAATATCCATAGCTCTACCTTCATCAATCACCTTTGTCACCGCCTCGAAAAACTCAATCAAGTTAGTAAGACATGACTTGCCCCACACAAAGCCATGCTGACTGTCCCTAATTAGGCCATGGTTCAGAGCAGTGCCTAAGTGGTATATTGCCTGCGGCCCTACTCACTGTCCTGCGTGTGAAGAATCAACTCACTCAGCCATTTGCCCCTGGCCAAGGGAAGTGCAGGCAGAGAGTGTGGACAACAGTTTGAATCCAGCTCAGCTAGCCCAACACGTAACTAACACTTATTTGCAGATCCCAGTAACAAGGAAGAAAAGCAGTCTGCTCCTTCAGCTTGTCATTGTGGTCAAATTGGGAAATATTTGAATGCCTTTTGTTTTCTAGCAAAGCTCTAGCTTTCTCTGATGCAATCACTGCTTCTGAAATGATTCATATAGAACATAGAACATTACTGCACAGTACAGGCCCTTCGGCCCACGACGTAGTGCTGACATTTTATCCTGCTCGATCTAACCCTTCCCTCCCACATAGATCTCCATTTTTCTATCATTCGTGTGGCTAAGAGTCTCTTAAATGTCCCTAATGTATCTGCTCCCACAACCTCTGCCGGCAGTGCGTTTCACGCACCCACCACTCTCTGTGTAAAAAAAAACTTACCCCTGACATCCCCCTTATACCTTCCTCCAATCACCTTAAAATTAAACCCCCTCATGTTAGCCATTTTTGCCCTGGGATAAAGTCTCTGACTGTCCACTCGATCCGTGCCTCTTATCATCTTGTACACCTCTTATCAAGTCACCTATCATCCCCCCCCTCTCCAAAGAGAAAAGCCCTAGCTCACTCAACCTATCCTCATAAGACATGCTCTCCAATCCAGGCACTGTGCAGTGTCTTGGTCCTCTTATTTAAGCATTGGAATTAATCCAAAAGAGATTCACAAGCTAAGTCCTGGAATGAGAGAGTTGTCCTTTCACAAACAGCTAAAGAAATTAGATCTACATTGTTTGGAATTTAGAAGAACGAATAGCTTTGCAGAATGTCAGGGAAGCTGTGAAGGAGAAAGGCTGCAAAGCAGAATTATGTCACTACCCATCCTGAATAATTGGTATCATATAATTTACACTGATGTGTGAGGTTTCATGACACCAGGTGAAAAGGACAACAAATTCCCATTATTTTTCTGTTCTTCCAGTTTCTGTTAATCAGCCAGCCAGTCACTGGATAATCAGCACACAAAACCCCAAACACACCTGGGTTATGATTATGTTGGAAAGTAGACAGTTCCATCAAGGTAAAGCAGTTTTAAAGTATTTTTATCGATTTGATAAACATAACATCACATACTGTATTATTGTATTCTACATAATCTGTGTGATTATTTTGAAATTAATACCAATCAAATAATTTCTGTAGATTCTTTGTCAAATATTTATCGCAATTTTCCACTCCTCTTACAATATAGTGAAGACGTTAATTGAGCCAAAATAAATAGATTACTGCCCCTACTGCTATGGTGGAGATGAGAATTTCAGAGAAATACAGTAAACATTTATGTGTAGGCATCGCAACACCTTCTGGTCAATGTCATCAAATTATCAAAACTTATCTCCAAAGTCTAATTTCCAACCAAGTTTGAAGATGGATCATGCAGTAAAGTCAATTGAAACATATCCTAAGGAAAGTTAATGATTTGGTTAATACCATTACTCTTACCTTAGAGTTTCCCCTGATGAACCTCTCCTTTTCCATAGGTTAACCAAACTGCTGGAACGGCTAGCAGCAGAGGACGACTTCCCATCACCAACATGCATCCGGACAACAGTGGATGTGGTAAATGCACTGCGCACGTTCCGTTCAGGTTTGGCCAGTATGATGTACACTTTCGGAACAAACATACAACCGAGCGCCACTGTGGCACTTAGACTAACAGAGAAACACATGGTAATGATCTTGTAATTGCTTCCAAAGTAGATGGGCACAAAGGCGAGCCAGATGATGCAGGTTGTGTACATGGTAAATGCAATGTACTTTGCTTCATTGAAATTGGCAGGGACATTCCGGGTTTTAAAAGCATAGAAGGTGCAGCTTAAGATCAGCAGACCATTGTATCCAAGGGGAGCAACAACAGCTATGTTGGTGGTGTTACATATCAGCTTAACATCACGGATAGTTGGGTAATCATGAATGACTTCTGGTGGCTCCATTATGAAAAGAGAAACAATTATCCCTAGCTGAATACATATCAGCATTGAAGCAATAACCAGCTGGGCGCAAGCACTCATAAACCTGGGCTTCTTGGTGCAGATCTTCTTTTTGCTTCCAGCAAGGATTCTTGCAATTCGATTGGTTTTCGTCACCAAAGCAGAATAGCTCATTGCAGGGGACAGACCAATGCCGATTCTCTGAAGATAGCAGTAAATCTTTTGGGGTTTGGCAATGAGAGAGAAGGTACACAGGTATCCAAGGAAGATCCCCACTAGAATAATGTAGCAAAGCTCCCGGCTGGATGACTTGACCACAGGAGTGTCGCGGTATACCATAAATATAAACATTACAAACATGGTGGCCAGCAGACCCAGACAGGCGAAGACTACAGCAGCGATGGGCTCAGGATCTCCCCATCTGAGGTATTTCACAGGAATGCTTTCACAGTCTGCAAATTAAAAAAAAATTGTGAACATAATATTGCATATAAACTAATTAACTATCAAATCTGTGGTGAGTCAACTGTTGAACCCACATGTTATTACTTCTCACTGACAGGTTGTCAGAAAACCTTCAATTGATTCCAGTCATTATCAATAGAAATAAAGAAATGATTTACGGCATTCAGTTCAGTCCTTTACAATTACTCTTTTGTAGCAGAAGCAAGCCCACATTTATATAGCCACACCAAACAGGATCTTTTCTTATTTCTTTGACAAATCTTTGTGCTCATACATTTTGAGACTAGTTTCATTGTTCTGGATTTTGCTTTGAGCAACAAGCTGATTGTGCCCCTAGCCTTGAAGAAAGCTGCCGACAAAGATTAAGTGAAATCTGTTGTGTGGATGTCACCTTCTCCTATGTTAATTGTTGTTAGGCATCAGTTCTAGGGGATAATTGGTATCTAGCAAGAGTAGCCAGACACAGTCCACACAGACAGCAAACAAAGAGGTAAAAATGCATAATTTTTAATGAACATTTTAAATATTTTACAGAATGCAAAATAAATTTTGGAATATGTGCATAAAATTCCTGCAACAGCTAAAGTATCATGAAGATATTCTTAGAAATAATATATTTTATTTTAATATTTATTTTACTTTTGAAGTATTTTCCTGAGGAAATCACAATCCACATATTTATTTTTTTCAGAAAATTGTGAAGTAATAATTCTGGCTCAGTTGATTTCAAGCAAAAGAGGATAACAGGTTTATATATAATTACATTAAGTTTTTGTCAGATTCTTGAGATTATGCAAACAGTGCACGCCGTGCAGGAGGATTAAGTCACTGATAGCAGCTTCAAAGCTGCGGTCAGTTCCATGGTAGAAACCATTGTTCCATGATTTGTCCTCCTCCCGTACAATGTTACGCCAATATTACCATCCAGGCATCTTTCATGTTTAATAATGCCTTGTACTAAGATTCATTAATTACTAACCTACTCTGCAGGTCTATTATGATTTTATTCCATTTCCTAAATTACCCTGGTTCTTTACAGTTAGATTCACTGCATTATTAAACATTCAAGGAACGACATCCCTAGGAAGGTAAGTATAAATATAAATAGCTACAAATAAACAATTTGGGTTTTATGACTGAAACAGGAGGTTTTTGTAGAACTAGAAGAAATAAGAATGATGCAAAGAGTTGCCAGATAAGTAAAAAAAAATTATTATCTGCACGTTGATGCCACTTTGCCATCCGATTCAGCAGTCCAGCTGAGGTGGGGTTTATATAAGCATCACCTGAGTTGGACTGCTGAATCAGATAGCAAAAGTGGACAGAAATACCTGGGAAGCTTTACTTTGGTGCAGACTCCAAAATTCAAGAAAGAATCATAACCCAAGTATCATATGTTCCACTGGGTTTTCTTCTTCACCCAGAGCAAGGGAGGAATGCAATAGAATGGTACCACTAAGGAAACATTAAAACAATGTAATTGTGGATTCTTTCACTCCAAACTGACATAGTTCCATTTTAGTACTCCAACCTCCTATAGGATTAACATAAGGTGAATATTTGTGCAGCTCACCACCAAAAAAGGTCCTACTGAGTCATGCTGCATCCTCTGGTACCTTGCTCAGTGACCAGGAATGAGAGTGCTAATGAAATCAGCCCTAAAAGGGGTTTTTATATCATTAAATAGAGATGGGGCCCATTACAGGCACCATTAGTGCAAATTCATGCCCTCCCTGATATTTCTTGCTGCTGCACCAGTAAACCTGATGGGAATCCGTCAATGAACCACTCCATGGCTTGGTGCGGAGAGGCTGCCTGTGAAGGCTAGTGTTGGGAAGGTGGTGTAGCTGCCCAGTGCTGGGATGCTGGGCTGAGGTCTGCACCCTGGCTGGTATGGTGATTGTGGACTGGCAGCACCTGCTCCATGTGTTGACAGGCCAGCTGCATCCCATGGTCTTTGTCATCACCTCCTGTTCGATGTCATGGAAACTGCCGTCTTTTCCCCTCTGTTTGGCTGCACAGCTGTTACTAGCCAGAGATTTCTCTATAGTAACAAGCTCAATGGCCACTGAGCACGTGGGGTAGGAATGCAGGGATTCATGTCAGGTTCCCAGCACCTAAGTCCCTGGTGCAGCAGTCCCTGGGCAGCATGGCTAGGGCAGGGGTTGGCACCAGGTATTCAGCACAGTGGCATGCAGTCCGAGCAGATGTCTTTGTTAAAGCTACAAGATACTAGATACCTGAGAATCTTTGGTCCGGAGGACCAAGAGTGCTACAATGAATCAGTGCTCTGAGAGGTATGGTAATTAGGGGACCTGTGTATAAGGTAAAATGTACACTGAATATCTAGCTGCCAGTAAACAAATCAAGTACACTATAGCTGTAATTTAGATGAATCTAAGCTGCAAATGACTTGTCCTGCTTCCTTTAAGGGTATTTGGCTATATCTTCCCTCTGTTCCCCTACACCACTTGATGTCCTCAGGTAGGTTGATTTATTACACATTGAAGAAAATGTTGGTCCTCAGAATCTGAGTGTGGTGGAAAAGAACCCCTTGCTATCCATGGAAGTAGGCGTCAACCCTATCTTAAATTGCAAGGGTAGGTTTACATGTAGAATAGCATCTGCTTGTAACAGAACCACAGTCCATTCTTCCAAAAGCCAGAATGAGACTTTAAAACCTGAAAAGGAATAGTTACCTTCTGCAGAGGGAGGAGAACATTCCTTTTCTGAAGGCAGTCAATCCCCTTTGGGATCAGTTTTCCTTCCCTGAGGCAGTGCTGGGACCTCAGCAGGATCAGAAATGGAATGTGACTGGCACTTAGTCAGTAAGAGTTCCTCTGGGTGTTACAAGGATCTGCTGGAGACAAATCCAGTGGAACCCTGGAAACTCAGTCAGTTAAAAGAAATGAGGAAGAAGGTTGAAAAGGTTCTGGCTGCAATTTTTCAATACTCCCTGGCTAGAGGAGTGGGCAGCACAGTGGAGTAGCTGGTAGAGTTGCTACCTCGCAGCAACAGAGACCCAGGTTCAATTCTGACCTCAGATCCTGTCTATATGGAGTTTGCACATTCTCCCTGTAACTGGGTTTCCCCAAGATTCCCTGGTTTCCTCCTACGTCCCAAAGATGTGCAGTCAATTGGCCAGTTAATTGACTGCCGTAAATTGCCCCTAGTGTTAAGGTGAATGGCATAATCAGGGGAGAATTGAAGGGAATGTGGGGAGAATATAAAAAGGGATTAATGTAGGATTAATGTAAATTTTCTTTCACCCAGATAGTGCTGGAGTTTGAGGTCCTTTTCACAGAGGGTGGTAAACCTCTGGAATTCTCTACCACAGAGGGTCATGGAGACTGAATCATTAGAGGTATTTGAAGATCATTAGGTTTCCTGAAAGAGCAGGGAATTGAGAACCATGAGAATTGGTATAGAAGAGGAGATGAGGCCTGGGCCAGTTCAGCCCAGAACATATTGAAAGGCGGAACAGACATGAAAGGCTGAGTGGCCTATTCCTAATCCTTTTATTTTAATGTTTTTAATTCATTACATGAAAAGATGGTAACCCCTGAAACTGTCATCACACTTCAAGAGTATTTGGATATATACACACAGTGCTGTGACCTGCAGGTCTCCAGGCTTGGTGCTGGAGGAGTTAGGCTGGGTCGTTCTACTTTGACTGGCATGGACACAAGTGGAGGAATGGTTTCTTTATGTATCATAAGTTTTCTATCATTTTGTTTGGTGTCTCAGGAAGAGAGTCAACCAATCTTCCCAAAACAGAATTGTGACCGTTAATTACACAGGGAAAGCAGAATTGGGTTCCATTCCAATAACCAAGCCCCAGCAGGTACCGTGCAACTCCTCCAGAGCTTAGAGTTCTTCAAGTTATTCTGTATAAAAATTACCAAAGGTGCCTTAATCAGTAGCTCTGAACAGTGGTTACTGAATAGCCCTGAGATTTATGGGGACTGGAAAGGGTGACATTTTTCAAATGAAACATTTAACTGAAATAATTAATCATAGAATCTTTTCAGCACAGAAGGAGGCCTTTCAACTTATTGAGTCCATCCTTCCTCTTTGTAGAATAATCTCATCAGTCCTATTCCACCTTCTCCTTCCCTGTAGTCCTGTGAAATTATTTTCCTTTAGTGCTTATCCAATTCCCTTTTGAAAGCAGTGATTGACCATGCTTCCCTCATTTTTACAGATGGTAATTTCCGGACTGCAAGCACAATTTTTGTAAATAAAAGAGTTTCCCCACACTTCCTGTCTACTTTACGTCCATTCCCTTGCAGGATCTTTGTTTCCTGATCCTTGAAACATTTGCTGATGGGAATTTTCTTTCTAGTTACCTGACCTAAATCTATCATGATCTTGATTTTCTCTATCAAATTTTCTCTCATCTCAGAATCTGCTCTGATCTAGTGGCTAAAATCCCTCATTCCTGAAACCAATCCAGCAATTTTTTTCTGCATATCCTCTGGGCCCTTTACATCCTCCCAAAATTGTGATGAACAGAAGTAGATGTGATACTCAAGTTGTGGCCTAACCAGTGGATTATAGAAGTTCAACATAACCTCCCTGCTTTTGCAGGCTATTCCTCTATCCAGGATTCTAAATACTTTATTCACTGCTCTCTCAAAATGCACTGTCATCTTTAAATATTTAGGCAAATGTGCACCGAGGTAGCTGTGTTTTTAGGCACCTTTGAGAATTGTGCCATTGACTTGTCTTATTTTTTCACCAATTTGTATCACTTCACACTTGACTGTACTAAATTTCATCTGACACTTGTCTGGGCATTCTGCCAGCCTATCTATATCTTCTTGGAGTCTATTTACTATCATCCTAATGTTTACCACACCTCCAAGTGTGGTGGTGTCTGCAGATTTTGAAATTTTACCTCATATATCCACATCCAAGTCATTAATATTTATTCCAAAAGCACTGCTACAAGAACTGACCCCTATTTCCTATCATCCTGTCTGGAAAATGACCATTTAACATGACTTTCTTTTTCTGTATCATTTCTTAGTTATGATGCCAATCCAGGTCATGGGCCTCATGTTTGTTAAACAGTCTTTTATATGAGACCTTGTCAAATACCTTTTGAAAATCAATCAAGATGATATCCATTGCATGTCCAACAACTTATCTGTGATCTGATCAAAAAAGTTAGTCAAACATAACTTGTCTTTAATAAATCCATAGTTTTCCTTTAACTTAAACATTACTAAGAATCTATTAAGATTTTTCCATGATTATTGCTTCTGAATGTCTTCCCACCTCTGTGACCTGACACGTCCTGATGTCGCTTTTCGAATAAAGGTGTTACATTTTTAAAATTCATTCAAGGGTTGTCGACTTCACAGGCTGAGCCAAGATTCGATTGCCCATCCCTAATTGCCCTTGAGCCACCTTCTTGAATCACTGCAGTCCTTGAGGTGTGGCTATACCCACATTGCTATTAAGGAGGGAATTCCAGGATTTTGACCCAGTGACAGTGAAGGAACAGTGATATTTTTCCAAGTCAGGATGGTGCGTGGCTTGGAGGGCAACTTCTAGATGGTGGTGTCCCCATGCTTTTTCTGCCCTTGTCCTTCTAGCTGGTCAAGGTCGTGGGTTTGGAAGGTGATGTCTAAGCGGTCTTGGTGAGTTGTTGCAGTGAATCCTGTAGATGGTACAAACTGCTGCTACGGTGTGTCAGTTGTGGTGTGAGTGAATGGTTGTGGATGGGTTGCCTATCAAGCAGGCTGCTATATCCTGTCGAACTTCTTGAGTGTTGCTGAAACTGCACTCATCCAGGCAAGTATTCCATCACACTCCTGACTTGAGTCTTGTAGATGGTGGACAGGCTCTGGAGAATTAGGAGGTGAGTTACTCGACACAGGATTCCTAGCCTTTGACTTGTTCTTATAGCCACATTGCGTGTCTGGCTACTCCAGTTCAGTTTCTGGTCAATGACAACCCCCAGGATATTGACAGAGGGGGATTCAGTGAGGGTAATGCCATTGAATGTAGGGGGGTAATAGCTGGATTTTCTCTTGTTAGATATTGTTGGATATTGTCATTGCCTGGCACTTGTGTGGTGGGAATGTTATTTGCCACCTCTCAGCCCATGCAGTGGCTGAGAGGTGGCAAATAACATCGTCCAGAGCTTGCTGCATTTGAATATGGACTGCTTACTATTTACCATTTTCCAGTCCTCTGACAAATTCCCTGTATCTAGGAACCACAGGATATTAGAGTAAACCCTTCTGTAACATCCAACCCTGCTTTCTTTATTATCCCAGGACGCCCCCATCCTGACCTAATGACATTCACTTTTTCTTAGAATTAAGGGTTACAATCTCAAAAATCTAAATAGATGAGGAAGGCCATTTAGAACTGAAAAGAGGAGAAATTTCTGCACTCAGCAGGGAGGTGAATCTCTGGAATTTTCGACCCAGGGCTGTGGATGCTCAGACAATAATTGCATTATATACAGAGATTGGTAGATTTCTCAATATTAGAGGAATCATTGGATATTGGAATAACGTAGGAAAGTGGTGTTAAGGTGAAGGATCAACCATGATCTTGTTGAAAGGTAAAGCAAGTCTGGAGAAGAAAACGGCCTACCCCAGTCTTGTTTCTTGTGTTCGTATTGCATCGCAGTGTGGTCAGCTGGCAGATAGACTGAGAATGAACAGAAGATGATCCTAACCTTATTTTCATAAGGCAATTAACAAGATCATTTCCTCCAACAGAATGAATTGAGAAATTACTCAAATGGATTTAAGTCCAAAGTTTTAATTTTCATTTAAAAAATTGATTCCAATGGATTCCAACAGAATCCACTGAGTCTTGAAGTAGACATTGACCTTCTTCAATCCATTTTACAAACATTTAGACCAGACACTTGTTTTTCAGGTGTCTTCATCAACTGCCTGGGAACAGCAATTAGTTTCCTTGCATATGGAAATAAAGGGCTTAACTCCTGTTTTTACCATCCCTTGGCCAAATTGGGCACCAGAAATCCAAGCAAGTATTCAGCTGTGCTGTGGCTTTCCATTAACCACTGTGGTCTATGAACTGGTCACCGAAAGAAAAGTTCATTCTTGTTTAAATATCTTGAGGAATCAGGAGCAGGAACAATTCCCTGTATTACCACATCATTCACAATTCTTTGTCAGAAGACGTGCTCCGTGGAATCTTATTTCAGTTAAGATGTACAAAACCAAGGAATCGCGATCTAAAAATACTCCATGGATTATTTTGGTCATCTTAGAAAGTGTAATGAGACAATGATATTTTTAATTTATATGTTATGATTACAATCACCTTAATCAAAGATTATGCAAAGCTGGCTATCAAGTCAACACTTTTGTCATGTTTTCAAGCTGAGTGTATTCATGTAAATAAAAATGGGGTCCTGGTAAAAGAGACATAAAACTGATAACTAACTAGTTTATGCTTTTTTTTCTTTAAATAAGCAGCAGTTTGACAGCTCATCTCAGTAATCGATAAGCCCTTCACAGCCATAGGAATGCCCTAGTCCCAACATATTGCAAGAAGTCGTAAGGCCTTCCTTTTCTGGCTATAAAAGGCAAAAGGTAATAAACACAGAGGGACACACAGGGAGAAAGGTATCTTGAAACAGATAACTGTGAATCAGTGAGATCCAAAAAAAAGTGTAAAGATACAGTGCAGGAAGATATCAAAATTATTTTGTTTAAAATCACCTACTTCCTTGGGAAAGCATATTATTAAGCATATTGTTTTCATTTTTTTTCCACTAATTCAAATACAGAGTGAAATTTGAACTGAGTGAACTTTTAATGACTGTTGCCTGTATGTTCATTATATTGTGAAATAATATTGGCAATTCACATCAAATATTGTTACTAGAGAAACAAAGGACTGCAGATACTGGAATCTAGATGAAAAACTCAATGATGCTGGAGGAACTCAGCAGGCCAGGCAGCATCCGTGGAGAAAAGCAGGTGGTCAACGTTTTGGGTCAGGACCCTTCTTTTACAGTGTGGTAACAGGGCCTTTCGGTCCAATGAGTCCACACCGCCCATTTTAAACCCAAATTAACCTACCCGTATGTCTTTGCAATGTGGGAGGAAACCGGAGGACCCAGAGGAAACCCACGCAGACACAGGAGAACGTGCAAACTCCTTACAGACAGTGATGAGAATCGAATCCCGATCGCTGGTGCTGTAATAGCGTTGTGCTAACCACTACGCTACTGTACACTACTATCCTGAAGAAGGGTCCTGACCCTAAACGTTGACCGCCTGCTTTTCTCCACGGATACTGCCTGGCCTGCTGAGTTCCTCCAGCATCATAGTGTTTTTAAATCTTGTCACTAGTTTGCTCAATATGCCTTCATGGAATCTGAAGACACAAGTATCTACTTCAAGAACGATATGGATAATATGGTTCCTCTCTTAATTTATTCAAAATTCAATCTATTTTTTCCTGCATAACATCAAGAATCTATTTGGTTTTTTGTTGCATTTATTTATCTATAACTAGGAAAATCCACTCTACTGACCTACTTTTATTGAATGGGATGTTGGGTAATATGGTTACTCTATTAATTTATGTCATCTTGCAGCTAATATGGGGAAACAGATGCAATTGTCATTAAAATAAGATGTCCAAACTATTTAAGGTACTCATTAGAGTTCTAATGAGTATTTACAACACAAAGAAATTTGCATCTTCATAGAATCATCACCTTTTAATTCATTCCTGTTCCAGGAAAGATTTGGGTTGAATTTCAAGTATCCTCTAAATTACTTGTAGGCGCACACACACGCACAGCAAAACATACACATTGACTTCCTTCCGTTCCAGTTTACTGGGCTCTAAGGTGACCGATGATGCCAATGTGGGATCTGCTGTCTCTGCTACAGACGGGACAGGAGGTGCCTAACAGATAGGTTGGTGAGGAGTGGGCACACCTTCTGCCATTTTTACTAGGCTTCCATATGCTTCTAATGAAGAGTATCAAGGTTCTTAGTGTCATCCAGGATGTTCCTTCTCTGTTTTGTTTGGTCAGGGAGCAAGAGTAGTGAGTTTGTTATGTTTTTTTCAATGTGCCTTTGAGAGCATCCTTGAAGTATTTCCTCTGTTTTCCTGGTAATTTCTTGCCATGATGGAGCTTGTAGAAGCATGAGTCTTTTAGGAGTCTGGTATCAGGCATGAAAATTATGAAAATTAAATTGCTTGAAAACTGGAGCTGACTGAGTGTAGTTAGAGTCCCCGCACTGGGAATGTTAACCAGGGAGATAATGCTGATGTTGGTTCTTTTATCCTCCAGTAGATTTGGAGGACTTTGCAGAGAGATTGTTAGTGGTATCTCCCCAGTGCTTTGAGGTCCTTGCTGTGGGCAGTCCATGTCTATAAAGTGTACAGGAGCGCTAGTAGACCATAAGTTTTGTGCCAGATGGAAGTTGTTCCTCAGATGGCCAAAGACTTTGTTGGTGCATTTGGAAGCAACGGTGAATTTCATCATCGATGACTGCCTTTGGTGAGAGATGGTTCCAGAGATATGGAAAGTGGTCTACTTTTACAGGGGGTTGTTGTGGATCTTTACTGGGGGAAGGATGGGTGTTGTGCAGCAGGGGTAAGTTGTCAGAGGACCTTTGGTTTGGTGCAAGGCTCATTTTCACTCCGCTGAATGAATTGACAATAACAAAGAGCTCAGCCTTTGAGTGTGCAGATGTGTAAGCATCACCTCTGTATGGTAGTTCATATTGGAGTCAGAAGAGTTTTTCCCACAGTCCCTCTCAGTTGACAGGCTTTGTAAGAATAAAGAAGACCATATTTAGTGGCTGTTGCTGCTTGCATTTCAGCTGAAGCTGTCGCACGCTGAAGAACATGTCCTTTGTGCCTTCAGATAGACAGAATTCATAGAACATTACAGCACAGGACTGGCCCTTCAGCCCACAATGTTGTGCTGACATTTTATCCTGCTCTAAGATCTATCTGACCCTTCCCTCCCACATAGCCCTCCATTTCTCTATCATTCATGTGTCTATCTAAGAGTCTCTTAAATATCCCTAATGTATCTGCCCCCACAACCTCTGCCGGCAGTGCGTTCCACGCACCAACCACTCTGTGTAAAGAAGAAAACTTGCCCCTGACATCCCCCTTATATCTTCCTCCAATCACCTTAAAATTATGCCCCCTCGTGTTAGCCATTGTCACCCTGGGAAAAAGTCCTTGACTGTCCACTTGATTTATGCCTCCTATCATTTTGTACACCTCTATCAAGTTACCTCTCATCCTCCTTCTCTCCAAAGAGAAAAGCCCTAGCTCACTCAACCTATCTTCATTAGATATGCTCTCCAATCCAGGCAGCATCCTGGTAAATCTCCTCTGCACCCTCTCTAAAGTTTCCACATCCTTCAAATAATATGGCGACTAGAACTGAACACAATACTCCAAGTGTGGTCTAACCAGAGTTCAGACAGTGATTCGGGGATGTGTCATTTGGCCATTGGGAGCAGATAGTTAAGGGGCAATTTTGTGATGAATTTTCCTGTGACAGACAGCAGGAAGATCCCTCCATAGTTACCACAATTGGATGCATCTCCTTTTGAAGATAATCATAATTATGGCACCTCTCAGGTCCCTCTTTATGTCCTCCACTTCCTACATGCATGAGATAAGGTGTAAGGTTGTAACTTACTTCCTACGTGCATGAGATAAGGTGTAAGGTTGTAACTTACTTCTTCTCTGTCAAGTTTTAGAACTACAGAAGGGATTCTGTCTGCTCCCGAAGTTTTTTGGTTAATGAATGGCCTTTTTCAGCTTCTTATTGATCAAGGGTAGTGGCAAAAATGGATCAGATAGTGCATTGGGATAAAATCAAGCACATTTGTAAAGGGATGAAACTTGGCCGAGGAGCTCTCAGAGATGCTCTTTTCAGTGGGCACTGACTACATCTCATTTGTTAAAAGGCTCTCTTCCATTCTTGATTCTTGGAAGGGTGGGACCTTGGGTATTTGGTTCACAGATGGTCTTGACATCATTGAAGAATCCAAACATGTCATGACTGGCATTGAGTTGCTGGACGCCCTGTGTATTCTTTCCAACCACCATCTACTCCTTTGGTCAGAGGTTTTCTTTTGGACCTCAGCCATCAGGTGAATGTAGAGTAGTTTTTTTTCCCCCTTTGAGGCATGGTGGAGCTTTGATTCAAGAATATCTTGTTTATTGTCAGTTATCTCCTGGATCTCGTGAAACCAGAACTAATGTTTTCTGGTAGAGAAGCCAAGAATCTCTTCACAGATACTAATTATGATAGACTTCAGAGTAGCGTGTTCACTGTGAACTCCTCGATACCTTTGATAGTGATTTTCTTTTGGCAGCATTTCTGTTGCCGCTGTTGTTTTAGGGCTAGGCTGATGGAAATAGCAGAGTGGATTAAGCTGTGGTCAATCTAAAGGTCATTGATACCTGGTAAGACACAGTTGATACCAACGTCCTTGAGGTCTCTCACTCAAACAATGACATAATCCAATAGGTGCCTGTGCCTGGATTGGGGGTGTCTTCATAAACTTTTGTACCTGTCTTTGTGATCACACACACACACACACACACACACACACACACACACACACACACCTTCCTCCATATTTTGGAATGGTTTTAGCAGAAGAGCATTAAGGCCTTTGCTTGCATTTATTTTGCAGAAGTATCATAAGCCTGATCAAAAAAAAAGGGAGCATTTAGACCTATAATCTCCATTTTAAAGCAAATCATCACTGAACCAGCTTAAATGTTTTGTTTGCACATGCAAGCAAAAAGCAAGCACTCAGGCAAATTAAACACAATATGAGAGACTTGCCAAAGCATTTCTTTTAAGGCTTTACAAAATATTCTAATAATAACGTGCATGTAAAAAGGTGCTTTGATTCTGTAGGATTTGTTTGCATTTTTAAAAGAATCCCGTACTTGTCCCTCAGACTGCAACTAATGTATGGTTTAGATTTAAAATTCCATCTACAGCAACTTTAAAATCTGACATCCATTATTGTCCTTTTTCCATTGACCCAGAAATCACCTCCTATTGCTTTTCTCCTTGTCATTAATGTCAAATTTTAACAACTAAAAATGATCCTGTTAGATCAATCTTTGCTTCGTAACTGTGTCCCCATGGAATTTAATTTGTTGAATTTTTTGCAGAATTTAAGGTAATAAAAATATGAAATTTGACATCTCTAAACTTGTGCTCTCATTTTTTGCATGGATCACAATCTAATTATGTTAATAATCTCACAATTCTAAAATGCAGAAGTCAATTGTGAAAATATTTCCAATCTTCTGTTAATCGCAGAATGCCTGGTTTTGTGACAACATGGTCATGTGTTATTAGTGCACAGTAGTTTGAAGAGGTGGATGGTTTATATCTTGTGATAAAATGTGAAATATGGCCCCCAAAGTTAAGTTTGTTAGAATTTTAAGCACTGGCAATATATTGCTACACATGAAAGGAATGACTTAAAACACTGGTCTAGCTCATATTATCTTCTATTAGACTGAATTGAGTTGCAAAACAAATGGCTGTTACTTTGTATTATGCTAGGAGCATAATGTGGCTTTGAATTATGCAGGGTGAACTTGCGCATGAATGACACTTGGCAGGGAGCAAGTGATGGTTGCAAGCTTGAGACTCCTGCTACTCCATTGGACCTCAGATAAGTGAGTGGAAATAACCCAGAACATCAATGGAAAACAAAGAAGGAAGTAGTCTCACTTAAGCGTATTGGTTAGGGAGTCCGCTGCAGAAGGCAACGATGGATTCTACTCCTTCACACTGACGGAAGGAACTTTTCAGCATTTTGTAGGTGAGACCTTTTATAGGTGGGGGGTAGGTTGTGGGTAGAAGTGAATGGGGTGGAGGTGATGTGGTCCTGATTACACTGATCTTCTCCTGAGATGTCCATTTCTGTAACCACGATATCTAGTCCAGCATCAGAAATATGGTGCCTTCTCCAAGACAGTCCTGGCCTTTTGCACATCATTTTACTCAAAGCTAACCACAACCTCCAGTAGGAGTTTCAGTTGAGCACTCTGCCTAATGAGTTCCAGCCATAGTGGGACACCATGAAAGATTCACACCACACACGTTTAGCAAGATCAGATGTGATTAATATATTCACCAGCACAGGAACCATGTGAAAGCTGCCACTTTGTCCACCCTATTCACTGTGCTTTTATACACTGAACAATGTGGGCAAGCACAGTAGTGTAGCAGTTAACGTAACGCTATTAGAGCACCAGTGATGCAGGTTCAATTCCCGCCGCTGTCTGTAAGGAGTTTGTACATTCTCCCCGTGTCTGCGTGGGTTTCCTCCAGGTGCTCCGGTTTCCTCCCACATTCCAAAGATGAATGGGTTAGGAAGTTGTGGGCATGCTATGTTGGCACTGGAAACATGGCAACACTTGCGGGCTTCCCCCCAGAACATTCCACGCAAAAGATGCATTTCACTGTGTGTTTCGATGTACATGTGACCAATAAAGATATCTTATCAACTATGAACAATATGTGAAATGTATGTTTGGCTACTTGACAAAAGTATAGTCGTCTTTGACATAGTGAAAATACTTGTTCTGACTTCCCCTTGTGATCCAGTGACCAAAAACAGTAAGATCCAGTAAGTTCCAGATTTGCTCACTGATCTATATTGGGTGCATAGGTTTTGCTTCAGAGGATTCAGGTCAAGATTTCTATACATTGAAATCCTTGGTGCATTGGCAAGCTTGCCAAGAAGCATGGAAGTGTTTGGCAGAGAGCTTACAATGGTAGTGTAGTGGTTAGCATAACGCTATTACAGCACCAGCGACCCAGGTTCAATTTTGGCCGTTGTCTGTAAGGAGTTTGTATGTTCTCCCCATGTCTGCGTGGGTTTCCTCCAGGTGCTCCAGTTTCCTCCCACATTCGAAAAGACATACGGGTTAGGAAGTTGTGGGCGTGCTATGTTGGCGCTGGAAGCATGGCGACACTTGCGGGCTTCCCCCAGAACATTCCATGCAAAAGATGCATTTCACTGTGTTTCAATGTACGTGTGACTAATAAAGATATCTTGTACCTTATAATCCATAGCAGTTTCGAACTTGTGGGAAATTCCATTTGCAAGCTTGTGAACTCATCCACGATACAGCATCTTATGGACATTTTCTAAGCTTCTGTTGCAACAAAAGCTAAGGCCGTGCAAAAATCTTCCAGTTTCAGTCAGAGTTCAGACTACTGAACACAAGTTTAGACTCTAGCCGACATGGATCTAAGTGCCAATATTCAGAAGGGGTTAGAACTATGTCACAGCAACTTGCTCTAGACTATTAGAATTAGTGAGATAATGCTCTGGAAAGTGGCTGTGTTTCCATTTGATGAGAATCTGCTATTGTCACTCAGGATCATGTCACTTCTATAACACTTCCCAGCACTGACACTCAACACAACACTACACTACCAATTAATTCCATTTAGGTAACAACATCAAGGTAGTATAAACATCTCAAGATCTGTTTCAGCCACCTTATCAAACACAAACTGACCTATATAATAGAGCATTGTGTAGGTTTCATGGAATATTGTAAAGGAGGAAAGAGAAGCAGAATGGCATAAAGATTGACAGTGGGAAATTCAGAGCTTAGGGCCTTGGCTACTCTTTTCTCAATTCCAAACGGTAGAGTGATTTACTTCAGGGATGCACCTGTCAGCATTTTATTACTCCAGGAGCACAATATCTAGCCAGATTTCATGGCCAGTAATTTGTTATTGTACATATTCTTTTATATTAAATCAATGTTGGCCTATCACTTCCCACTCTGCTTGTTGAAGAGAAAGGAGGTGAGCATGCTGAGAACTGGCAGTTCAAAGCAGACAAGAACTGACTATTGCTCCTTGATTCTGGGCTCAGAAGTAAACTCCTTTGGGAACACTCTACCAATATGAATAAATGCCTGACTGAACATGAAATCGTAGAGTCTTATAGCTTAGGAGGTCATTTTATCCATTGTGCATCTGCTAGTTCTTTGAAAGATTTCCAATTAGTGCTATTGCTGTACTCTTCCTTTTGTAAGTATTTATCCAAATTCTCTCATTACTAAGTTTGCTTCCCTCCATTTTTTCCAGTTAGTGCATTTCAGAATAAAACAATTTGCTGCGTTAAGAAGCATCTCTTAACCCCCACAGCTTCTTTTGCCAATTGCTTTAAGTTTGGGTCCTCTGATTATCCAATGTCCTAGCAGTGGAAACAGCTTTTTATTCATATCTTAGCAACCCACTCCCCCGCCTCACAACCCCATTCGATCCCACCATGACTACAACACCAGATCTATCATTTTGTTTTCTTACAAGGCTTTTCATTACCTCAGAGGTTCCAAAATGCTACAGACAAAGAAATACTTTTGAAATGTACTCACTGTTGCAACCCAGCAGGCAAATTCCACACTGCAAAACCTAAGAGCAAAGTAATAATAACCAGATAATCTATTTTAGTGATGTTGCCTCAGGGAAAACTATTGGGCAGGAAACCATGGGAAACTGCCCTCTATTAATTCTGCTCTACAGAGAACAATCCCATCTTTGCTAGTCTATTCACATAACAAATTTTTCATCCTTGGTATCATTCCAGTAAATATCTTCTGGACCCTTTCCAATGAATTACATAGGCTCAGCATAACTTGCTTGATTTTGTATTGTCACTAATTAGAAAGCTAAAGACTCTATCAACTTTATACAATGTTAGACTTTGGACTTCTAAGACTTCATACAACTTGATCAACTTGTCATCCCAGTGGAATGAAGGTGAATATAAATCTAATGAAAACATTGTGCTCTTCATCACACTGTGATGGATGGTCAGGTACTCGATGAGTCGTTTACTGAGGAGGAGGCACAAAGCCATGGTGCAACATTGAAAACTCTTCTGAAAAACATTGAAGAAAAATCTCATCAACTGGAAAAACAAATGAATAAGTCTTTGCAAAATGCACTCATGCTGTGACAGAGACAATCCATTTCTGAGTTAACTGCATTATATTCACAGATGGTAGGTAATCACAGAGTCATAGAGTTGTACAGCACAGCAACAGGCCCTTTGGCCCACTGCATCTATGCCGACCATCAAGCCAATCAATACTAATTCAACTGCCTCCATTAACTCCACACTCTCTATGTCCTGCCCATTCAAGTGCCTGTCCAGATGCCTCTTAAATCTTGTTACCGTTCCTGCCTCCACTACCTCCTCTGGCAGCTCATTCCAGATACTGACTACTCTGCATGTGAAAAATTTACCCCTCAGATCCCCTTTGAACCTCCTCCCTCTCACCTTATATCAATGCCCTCTAGATTTAGACATCACTACCATGGGAAACAGGCACTAGCTATCTACCCTGTCTATGCCTCTCATAATTTTATATACTTTTATCATGTCACCTCTCAGCCTCCTTTGCTCCAGGGAAAACAGTTCCAGTCTTTCCAATCTCTCCTTATAGCTCAAGCTCACCAATCCAGGCAACATGCCTTGTGAATCTTTTCTGCATCCTCTCTAGCTTAATCACATTTGTGGTTGTGTGGTGGTCAGAACTGTACACAATACTCCATGTGTAGCCTAACCAAGTTTTTGTACAACTGTAACATGCCGTCCCAACTCTTGTACTCAATGCCTCGGCTGATGAGAGCAAGCATACCATGTGCCTTCTTCACCACCCTGTCTACCTGTGTTGCCACCTTCAGGGAACTATGTACTTGTACCCCAAGGTCCTCTGTTCAACAACAACACTCACCAGGGCCCTGCCATTCACTGTGTTTATCTTGCCTTGGCTTAACTTCCCCAAATGCATCACTTTGCACTTGTCCGAGTTAAATTCCATCTGCCATTCCTTTGCTCACTTTCCCAATTGATCAATATCCTGTTGTAACCTTAGACAACTTTATTTACTATGCACTATAGCACCAATTTTGGTCACGTCTGCAAACTACTAATCATACCACCTACATTCTCATCCAAATCATTAATAAATACGACAAACAACACAGGACCCAGCACTGATCCCTGCAGCACACCTTGGTCACAGGCCTCTAATCTGAAAAACAGCCCTTCATGATCATCCTCTGATTCCTGCCTCCAAGCCAAGCTTGTATCCATTTGGCTAGCTCACCCTGGTTCCCATGTGTTCTAACCTTCGGGCCCAGCTAACATAGTTCTTTCTTGCTAGTGTAAGTTTGAACTTCCAGCCACCAACTAATAGCAACCACAGTACATCCCCTCATATCTGCAATATTTAAATATTTGAATGCACAGAAGGTACGGTTGCTAAATTTGCTAATGATACAGAGACAGGTCAGAAAGTAAGTTGTGAAGAGGATATAAATAGGCTAAGTAAAAGGACAAACATCTGGAAAGTGGAGTATAATGTAGGAATATGTTAAATTGTCCACTTTGGCAGAAGAAAATAAAGTAGAAGCTCATTACTTAAAATGTGAGAGAAGGTTACAGAGGTCCAAGATCAAGAGAGACCTGGGTATCATAGTACATGATATACATAAAACCAGAAAGCAGAACTGCAAATAATTAGCAAAGCTAACGGAATAGTATCATTAATTGTGAAAAGATATGAATTGCACTGAATATAAGAGTAGGAGGGTTATATCAAGCATTGGTGAGACCACATCTGGAGTATTGTCTACAGTATTGCTCTCTCTACTGAAAAAAGGATTTTAATGCATTGGAAGCAGTTCAGAGAAGATTTACTAGACAAATACCTTTCTGAGTTAAGATTTTCCCTTTCTGGAGCTTCAGAAAGCTGGCAGTCTGGATATACCTGCATGTGCATGACATCTATTCACTGAGTAGAGAGAAGCAGGAGATGAACTCCCCTCTCCTTAAATATAGAGTAGTCATGATATTCCCATTAAACTGCAAACTGCAAAGTGTCTCATACATGAGTCAGCACCTCCCAAAATGAGCTTCAGAGTAGGAAGTTCAAGGTAATGGCAACCTTCATGTCTAAAGACAGGGCAGTCCAGCTGGGTGTTGTGCAAGTTAATTTCTAAGTGACCAGTGGAAGAATTGACGCAAAAACCAGAATAGAATCTTCATGTATTTGTTAGCTGGATGACTAGCTTTAGTGATGGGCAGAAGTTTTGCATGGACTCTTGAGTTTAATTAAGCTGGTTGATCTATCTGGCCCCAACCTAATGCTTCAGGGATATACTCCTTGTTATTCTTTTCTAATGGTAAAATAGGAACTAGGCAGTGAGCCAATTTTCTTGGCTGCAAGCCAGATTTTCACTTTGCTTTTGAGCTGGATAATGGAAGAGTAATTTTTTTACATTTGGATTTGGCTCTTGTTCATGTTCAGTCACAGATTGCTTCCTTATCCCTATTTATCGTAGCAAATGGATTGTACATGAGGATGCAGATTTCATAACTCCATTTAATTTTTAGTCAACTGTAATACTTCCAATTTATTTTTGAGGAGAAACAATTGTTCTGGGGAACTCCTAAATCATTAAATTTAGGGCATAAGCTGTCTGCACAATAACATGCTAAATCAGGTGAAGTGCAAATGTGTGGTGCTTTTTATTCCCTTTTAAATTAAGAACCATGAGCAGGGATGGGAAATGACTTGGTTTAGATACTGGCTTTACAGTTATGGTACCTGGTTTCTCGTCCTCCATAGCCCTGGTTAGTAGAAACCTCCCACGGTGATGGGTACAGTCACAACCCATTCTCTGCCTCTAACCATATCATCCTATCCTCCAAAGTTCTGCAGAATTGAGCTGCCTTTGTTTTATCCTGCTTCTACCAATATCATCTTCAAAAATAGCTCCAGCATCAACTTCTCTTTTCACTCCTGCACCTCCACCTCTCAGTAACCTTAAGGAGTCACCCTCGGCAATATGCAGTTCTTTATCTACAAGTTACCTTTGGTAACATCATCCAAAGCCATGAGCTCACCTTCATAAATAAGCCAAATACATCAACTCCTACCTTTCCCACCTCCCTTGACCCCTTCACAACTGCCATGCCATTTAACTAAGTTTCTTGCATTAACTTTTGATCAGGTATAACTCTGTCTGGTTAAATCTTGGGAAAATTACACTTGCTTTAGGTATTTATCGTGAATTCCACAGCTTCACTTTTAGCTCCAAGCTCATTCCTGGTCACTATCTACAGCTGAATCAGACTACATACAAGTACATCCTTTTTATCCCTAAATCAAGATTCCACATCATAATAAATCACCTAGTTTCATCTCTATGACATTGTTCACCTCCATTCCTACATTTACACTGAAAATGCATACTTACATCATTTCCATCATCACTCTAACATTTTTCTGGCTGGTCTCCGATATTTCATCTTCCATAAAATTCTTATGTCCTTTCCAAGATCCATCTGTCTATCACCCTGTCCTCAATGACTACATTGTTGCTGAACACACGCAATGGCTCAACTTTAAAATTCTCATTGTTGTGTTTAACTTTCCATAATGCTTTCTTCCAGCCCTACTTTTTCTCTAACCCTATCCATTTTAATATCCCCATCCACTTTCTACCACATCCTCCATCTCCCTTGTTCCCTCCTCTGGAATTTTCTCACAAAACTACTGTTTCTCCCTTCAGATATTCCTGTAAAGCCACTTTGGTGACTCTTCCTAATATATCATCTCTTGGGTCAACTGTTTTCCTAAAATCTCTGCAAAATGCCTTGAGATGTTTGTTTGTATGAAAGGCACTTTATAAAATGCAAGTCATTGGTCATCGACTTAAAAGGTTAAATTTATTCATCTCTCCAAAGTGATGCCTAATCTTCAGAGCATTCAAACATCTACTGTCTTTATTGCAATATTAAGCAACTCCAAGTTTTGCTTTTGTATATAAAAGTTGCATCCATTGCAAAATGTGCACAGTAGTCACTAACCAATTCCAAGTAAGATATGTGATACAAAACTGTTCTTAATTTGGCACCACTAAGTTATACTTGCCAGTAATAGCAGATAATTGCCTACCCAATTTGAATGACTTTACTTTGACTTCTCTTTAAACAGGGGGCATTACCCTTTTAAGAGGTTAGTAACTTCTGCTTTAATATAACAGGGAGATGAATATCTTATGAGTGTTATGCACTCACCCTCTGTTATCAGAAAGAAGGGTTAGTGGCCTCTTGCCAGAAGAAATGTCTCACGTGCACAACCAGTTGATCTACTTTTAAAAAAAGTAGTCAACAGGTTAATGATTGTTTGTGACCCTAACATTTTGTTTTAATGACTTAAATTCATCTCCAGTCCCCTCTGAGGCTACTGAAAAATAAAAGTTGTGCATTTAAAATGGTTAAATCAGTTGTCATTAATTTGTGTAATCCTGTGCCTGCCTCAGGGCTGTCATGGGGTCTTAACCATTAATGGATGTGATAATAAGCCAGCTTTGTTTTTGTGCATGCAAATGTACTACTGCTGGGATAATTATAGGTGTGTGCTGTAGAGGATTTCTGTTCAAATTAGCATTGACTGTTTAGGTTAGATTTGATGAACTTTATAAAGTTGGAATAAGTTCTTAAAACCATTTATAAGACCTATGTTAGACTGCTATTTATTGACTATAGCTCTGCCTTCAATACTATAAATCCAAGCAAACTCATCTCCAAACTCCTAGACTGGGACTCAACACCTCCCTTTGCAACTTGATCCTTGACTTCCTGACCAACAGACCGCAATCAGTGAGGATAGGCAGCAACACCTCCAGCACGATTATTCTCAACACTGGTGCCCCACAAGCCTGCGTCCTCAGACTCCTACTTTACTCCCTATACATTCACGACTGCATGGCCAGATTCTGCTCTAACTCCATGTACAAGTTTGCAGATGGCACCACCGTAGTGGGATGAATCTCAAATGGGAGTACAGAAGGAGATAAAGAGTCTAGTGACATGGTGTCATGACAACAACCTTTCTCTCAATGTCAGCAAAACAAAAGAGCTGGTCATTGCCTTCAGGATTGGAGTCAGTGCACATGATCCTGTTTAAATTCAACGGTGCTGAGGTTGGGAGGATTGAGAACTTCAAGCTCCTAGGAGTGAACATCACCAATAGTCTATCTTGGTCCAACCACATAGACGCCATGGCCAAGAAAGCTCACCAGTGCCTCTATTTCCTCAGGAGGCTAAAGAAATTTGGCATGTCCCCTTTCACCCTCACCAATTTTTAGATATGCATCACAGAGAGCGTCCTATCTGGATGTATCATGGCTTGGTATGGCAACTGTTCTGCTCGAGACCACAGAAACTTCAGAGAGTTGGGGACACAACTCAGCACATCAGGAGAACCAGTCTCCCTTCCACTTCTCGCTGCCTTGGTAAAGCAGCCAACATAATCAAAGACCCCTCCCACCCTGTACATCCTCTTTTCTCCCCTCTCCCATGGGTCAGATGATACAAAAGCCTGAAAGCACATACCACCAGGCTCAAGGACAGCTTGTCTCACTGTTATAAGGCCACTGAATGGTTCCTTTGTATGATGAGATGGACACTTGACCTCACAATCTACCTTGTCATGCCTTGCACCTTATTGTCTGCCAGCACTGCACTTTGTCTGTAACTGTAACACTTTATTCTGTTATTGTTTTCCCTTGTACTACCTCAATGCACAGATGTGATGAAATGATCTGTATGGATAGCATGCAAAACAAAGTTTTTCGCTGTACCTTGGTACACGCGACAATAACAAACCAATTTACCAATCAACTCTTCTATAAAATGGGACAGACTTCTATTGATCCAAAGGAACTGGCTGCGGGCCCCTGTGCCTTCCTGTTTGACTTAGGAGGATGCAACATGCAAAATGCTGGAGGAACGCAGCAGGTCAGGCAACATCTATGGAGGGAAATGAACAGTCCATGTTCCAGGCCGAGACCCTTCATCGGGAATCTTTAACACACTCAAGGACAGCTTGAGGATGTATGACTTAAGATGTTGCCAGGACTTGAGGGTCTAACTTATAGGGAGAGGTTGGGCAGGCTAGGACTTCATTCCTTGGAACGAAGGAGATTGAGGGTTGTCCTTAACAAGGTGTATAAAATCATGAGGGGTATAGATAGGGTGAACACACAGTCTTTTTCCCAGGGAAAGTGAACTAAAAACTAGAGGGCATAGGTTTAAGGTGAGAGGTGAACAATTTAAAAGGGACCTGAGGGGCAACTTCTTCATGCAGAGCATGGTGGTATATGGAATGAACTGCCAGAGGCAGTGGTTGAGGCAGGTGCATTAACAACATTTGAAGGACGTTTGGATATGTACATGGATAGGAGGGGTTTGGAGGGATATAGGCCAAATGGGACTAGCTTGATGGGCACCATCGATGAGTTGGACCAAAGGGCCTTTTTCCCTATGCTGTATTACTCTATAACTTATAAATATAATCAGCTCCTCTAAAATATGAGGCAGACTTCCATTGTTCTGATGGTACTGAGCATAAGCCCTTGAGTCTTGCTGTTTGTTTCAGCTTGGCCAACAGTGCAGTCTTCCACTGGGATCCCAACACCCAGCATAATGGTGTATCACCCCAGGGGGCCACATGGGTGGCAATGGTGCTATGTGCAAAAACATGTGCTAACACTATTATATATAGAATCAGCAACACTGAATATATAGACTGAAAGACACTAAGAATATAAAGAGCTTTACACTGATTACATCTTTTGTAAGTTTTTTAAAATTATGAAAAAGGTTTGTTTTTGAATTAAAAAAAGCACCCAGCCCTTTGGGCATGGTTGAGTGGAGTGCAGGGATCGTCTCATTGCAGACAGACTTACATAATGGCTTCAACAGCAGGTGAGGCTCAGCCCCAGGAATGAGAATATGGAAGTCTTTGGAAGTTCACACAGTCTAGTGTGATTTGACAAGGAGTCTTCCAGTGCAACACAGGACAACCACAGCTGTGTGCAAGAGGGCAGAAGGTGCTGCCCTCAATTTAGGCCCCAACTAGCAATTGGAACCTGGACATCAACAGGGATATATGGGTAAGGCTTGGTAGAAGCATTGGCATCCATGTAAAAGCCCCAAGCCAGAAGTATTTAAAACCTATTAAAATTGAAGTAACTAATTAAAAAAAAAATGAAAATTATTTATTCTACCAAAATAAAAAAAGTTAATTAAAAACACAAATAATTAAAAACATTAAACTAAAGTAAGATATTTTACAAAACAACCACTCACCTTTTATCCCTGCATCTGTTCCCCAGATACCCATGATCTGAGTGGCAACTTCCTACTGCACTGCTGTTGAATCACAGGGAGACTAGGCTCCACTGCCAGATTCCACACAAAATTCACTGGTGCAGCAAAATGACCAATTAATTCCCCTAAATTGGTCAGTAATTACCAGCCTTCTGGGTAGCACAGTATATGTGCGCTTGTCTAGGACTTACTTCATTCTGAATAGTTGAACAGCAATGATTATGTTCGTAATCACTGGCCATGCAAAGTAGATTTGGCCTAATGATGCTTCACCCTTTGTTGAAATCAAGTCAATATAACTTAACAATGGCATATTGATCACTAATATTTAATTGTATTGTCAGGTGGGTGGAAAACCTCTATCTTCTTATCTCCAATAGTCCGGGATATTGGAAGGCCACTGATTTCCAGTTCCTCCATAGTTATTATCTAGGGCCATTTCCTGTTCTCTCCCTGTTTTTAGTATTTTTTTGTTCTCTCCTCCTGCAACAGGAGTGTTCACTCAACTGGTGCACTGTTGACAGTGAGGGTGGCTATCAGGGAGCCACATTAACTTCATAAGTATGAGGATTTGTAGCGGTGGTGAAGTGAAGAAGTGCGTAGAAAGAGGATGAGTGTGCTAGCAAGATGTAAGGATATTAGTAGTGATGTAATAGGATAGGCCTGACAAGGCAGAGTGAAAAGGTGATGTGATGGTCCAGGCAAATGTACAACTATACTCCTTTCCTGCTTAAGTCACTAAATTATTTCATGAGTTGAATCTGGTGCATGGGATAATGGTACAGTACATTTCTCCAACCCACTGCTGGGAAGAATGCCTCTTACTGGCTATTCACTACCCGTAACAGTACAGAGGTAGCTTTATGGTGGTCTGCTGACCATAAGCACTGAAGATTCAATATCACACCGTTTTTCCTCCTGTTTCAAATGCCAAGCCTCTTCATGTTTCATCTTTTGATTAGCCCTTTACATACTGGTGCTGAATCATTTTATTGAGGTCCTCATCATACACACTGCCATGCAAAAGAGACTAAATCCAAAAGTAAAGATACTGATTTGGCTTCAGTAAAATCTCCCTATTTTTATGGAGATACAAATAAGGAGATTACATGGAAAAGAGTTAATATCATAGGCCATGTTTTCCTCGGTGTGGCACCGAGATGTCCAGGTAATGGTGCAGGTTAAATCTTTTGAAAGAAACTCACAATATAAAGAATTTGGGTTCTATAGTTCTTTGTGGGTTCAATTTTTAGTTAAACTTCAAAACCTGGATATTTTCCCAGTAAAGAGATGGATTAATTTGCTTAAAATCAGGAATTATATTAGGTTAAATTACATAAATTGAAACACTATGTTCTCTTGTGATAATCAGCTTCTGAGCTTTCTTCTGTGGAATCTCTCAATTAATAGGAACATTTGGAAATGTTTTTATTCATAAAGTTCCCTCTAGAAAATACACAATATATGTAATAGATTCAGAAACGTTCTATGGAATGCAGAATTCCAACATTAAGGGAACACTCTGGTTTTTGGGGAAGTTATGAATGTTTATCTTGTAGAAATTGTCAGTTCAAATCTCAACTGATTGATTTACCTAAGCATTTGGATAATTAGAATGAACTGTCAGGGCATAGGAAGCATCTAGAGCATTTCTATGTCATTTTTGTAAATGGAGGAATGGACTGAAAATCGCAAAGAGTGAATCTCGTTAGCCCTGGGGAAGAAATTGGCTCCATCCATCATAATGAGGCCCTGTGGGGAAACAGGGCCTTCAACCATGTAAATATCATCATTCTGAGAGAGGGGTGGTGGACCAGAACAAACTCAATAGTGGAAAAAAGGTGAGGACTGGGAAACTGAAATACCTTCAAGAAGTGATGCACCCTGAGGGAAAATGGGAACTCTTGTTATTGAAATATTAGTGTATAGCTAGATTAATTTACAAAGCAGGATCTGGAGGTTGCCTGCCAAGTTTGGCCTGCAGGGACCCACTATGGTTTCTCAGTTTAGGTAGGGGCTGTGGGTAGTGGGATCAATGTAAAGGCAGCATTTGGGTAGGCAGCCCTATTGAAGTAATGAAGTGCACCAGCATAGAACCCTTAAAAAATGCCAAACCAATTGCACAGTTGGTGGGCTGTTTGCAGACGTTTTCTGATGGCGAGGAAAGATGTAATGAGGCTTTTAGAGGGAGCTGCATTGAACCAAGGACAGGACAGGGAAATAGCCAAAGCGGGGCCCTGAGCAGCACTGTCACTACCCAGGTAAAAGAGAGATTATTCTGACTTACAGAGAAAGATCAATCTTATTCCCCATTCCCCCTTAAGGCCAAATGGTCTTACCACTTTCAGCCAAGGTTGATGTATAAGTGTGTGTCGTAGCTCATTGTTGAAATGTTTTAATGGGACTGCTGATACTGAAAGATTGTCCATTAGTGAGAGTGACCTCACCACACCAGAATGGCCGAAACAACTGCCTGCAGGAAGACTAAAAGTATATAGTTTGACCACAGTGGTTTACCACCATTACCTGTTCAATTACTGGTGAAGTTACACACAGACAGGAGATGAGAAACTAATCACCAACTTGCAGCTGAATCACCTCATTTACTGTGCAGGAGAACTGGTGAAGTCAGTGCCTGTTACTATTAGCAGTGCTGTAAGGCAACAGGTTGGTGACAGGATGCTGCCAATAGTAATAATGCAGATACTTGACATGAGGTCCAAACTTTCTTTTTGCATTACATTTTTCAAGTCAGTTGAGGGTAGTTGGAAAAACCGAATGGCACATTGGTTAATCTACTGTCACAGTCTGTGTGCCAGCTGCCATCTTCCTTCATGTTCCTCATGGATGCAGCCTGGCAGCCTTTCGCCAAAGTGTCAGATGGCCAAACTACAGGAATCATTATGCCAACCTCAGGACAGCTTCTGTCACACATACCTCTCAGCTCTGAGGTTGGGTCTGTGCAGGTTTTTCCAAACAAACATTTCCCCGACCGCTTGACTCCAAACAGCACAGAGCTATTAACAACACCCAGGTACAAGATGGTACAGAGAAATTAATGTAAAAAATAAGAACATCTTTTCAGCTTTTCACTATTAATTGAATGCCAGCGTGATGACATTCAAAATTAAACTTGTAGAGTCAGATGGTGAAATGAAACATTTGTGAGTTGTCATTGTTTCTCTACATATAGAGTATAGATTGCTTGTAATAATAAATGTGGAAAGGAATGATGAAGACTCTCATCTAAATCATTAACCAATCTTTCTCCATCAGTTGGTGAATGACTTAGATGTTTATTATTTTCATTTTTAAAATTTGAATTAATGAAGATTCATGTTTTGTAGTTAATGAATGTTTCAATGGTTTAAAATCAAAAATGTAATGTTCTTTTCATCTCATTATTATGCTCTTACATTATTCTGACAATTTTATATTTATAAATTATATTAAAATCTTAACAAGGGGATGAGATTATCAGATCAGACTGCAGCTTGATTAATGAATAAATCTATGATTCCTGCCCTAGTTTGTTTAGCCTGTGTTCTCTGTGAGGACCTGGGTCAACAATGAGCCATGACCTGGGTCCTCACAGTGTCTATGTGGGCTGTTTGAGCTGCTACTTTATTACTATCCAAGCCTGTGGCAGTTCCACTTTGTGAAATCTCAGGCAGGAATAAGCAATGTGGAAAGTAATAATTGTCAAAGGAAGATAAGATTAAGAATTCCATTGTTACTTGTCAAAATGAAATAATGTCACTGAATTCAGTAATTATGACAAAAGGTGGCATAAATCTTGAAAAGTATAAGCACAATCTCAAGAAAAGTATTTATATCCTCAAAGCTAACAGCAGAAGATGACATCGGAAGAGATGATGACAGTGGGTAGCAACCGCTGAGGATTTTTGTTTCTGCTTTTATTATTGAAGTGCTCAGCTGGTGTGCTACTGAGACTATTAGCATACTTGAAATATTAATGTTCAGTGCATAAGTTATTCTTATGGGAAAGGAATCTTTGAATAGACACTATTATTAATAATACTAATACCAGAGTTTCCTACAGTATATCCAAGATCCATTTACACAGGACAAATTATATAGGTTAATACAAAAATATGCCATTTTCTCACTATAATAGTTCAAAGATTTGGGATGCATTAAAATAATATAAATAACACTATATTTACATTGTGTACAGTTAAGTAGATTGTTGCCCACTTCACAAATTTTAAATGGTAAGTGTAACATGATTGGGATAAATTATACATTTTCTATCAAAAACACATCACCATATACCAAGCCGCAAATTTTCTTCTTCCTTATTGACTAATATGGAAATTTTAACAATAAATAATAACCAACAGAATTCAAGGATAGGGAGTCAACAGCTAATTTTGTACCACTCCTGATGTTCTTCTCTATTAAAGTGAATGGAAGAGCAAAGTGGGTGAGTTATAAAACAGGCTGCTGATTTGTTAACACTGATACTTTCAGTAAAGAGTTAAAATAATCCTTTTCAGTTTCTATGTTCTTGTCTTTTCTAATTAGCTATTATCTGCTTATTATTTGTTATATTAATAAAAACATTGTATTTTAATAAATCACCTAACTGTCTGATTTTAATGTTCATGAAAGAAAAAAATACAAATACTATAACATAAAGCAGAAATGGAGGGAGTATGAGCATCTGTAACATAAAAAAAGGTTGCATTTCTTTATCAGAATTAAGATTTGGAATATATGCTGAATATATGCTTATTTTTTATCTACAAAATGCAAATTGTATTCCTCCAACTTGCAGCAATTAGGTCAAAATCTGTCCACAAACACAAATAAATTGATTGAACTGTTGGCACAACTGAGAATCACAAATGAAAAAAAAAACATGGTTAACACTGAATAAAAAAACCCGTGCAATTGGTTTCTTTGTCTCATACATAATAATTACATTTATTTGAATAATTTTAGATTTTATTCTGATTGTATAGCTGGAAGCATTAAGTAACTGAGATATGTGAACAGACTAGGATAAGGAGAAATGAATTTCAACATGTAGGATCTTTGGATCTGAGAAATATTTTCTCAATGGTTAGTGATTAGAAGCTGTGAGTGAGCAATTAGACTTGGATGTTCATATTTACAGATAGCTAAAATTAGTGGGTAAATATTAAATGTGATCTTAAATAGTAATCTAATATTTGACCTTATCTTAAGGTGGTTGGAAAATAAACAAGAAGAAGTAATGCTATTTGTCCACAGAGCCACGGTTCTATTTATGGAGATCTTATCATTCCACTTAGGACACAGCACCTTAGGAATTATATTGGGCATGGGGGAAATAGAATGCAGATTGACTGCAACATAGACTCAACAAAATGTAATCTTAGTTCAAGAGACTAAATTTTATGGCCATGTTGCATGAACTTAGGTTACATTTTCTTGAGTTTAGATTACTGAGGGGCAATTTAATCAAAGAACTATGCAGGAAGACTAGTTCCCATGCACAAGATGGCACAATCTTTAAATCAGAGCCAGCTCATTTAGGAGAAAAATCAGGTTGCATCTTTTCACACAAACAGTAGTAGCAATCTAGTACTCTCTCTTTCTCTTAAAAGGCTGTAGACACTAAGTGAATTGAAAGTTTCAGTACTGATATCAATAGATTTTTGTTGTACAGAATTGAAGAAGGCAAGTAAAGATTTTCAATTAGTGAAATAAAATCAGGTTCATGCGACTGGATGGAAAAATTCTATTCCTGTCTTTCCTACCTGTTTTAGTACTTTGCTATGTAAGAAAAATATGGGAAACAGTTGCCGTTATTCTCCCCTAAATAATTCCATCAACAATTGAAAATAAACACATACTGATGTATTTTAAGGCAGATAACATTGTTACATACAATGCTTGTGTTTAGTTTACTTAAACAAATTAGATCACATGCAAAATTATTCACCTGACAAGATTTGGGGCATGTATTTAATGCTTTAACAGAAGCAGATATTAGTAGTAAATCAAATCAATCAATTTTTAATATTCAATTAATATCCTCCTTGAATTTATAAGGTCCCAATTTTATGGAACAGAAATAGCATCTCTGACGACATGAAGAATAACTAATAATGAAACATGCTAATTTAATCTAATTTCCAGAAATAAATTAGATTAATTTGAAGACATATATTTAACAACTAAAGAAACTAAAAGGAACAAAATGTAAGGATATAAATGTTATTCTCAAATAATTAAAACATTAACAGATTGTGCACATCAGTTATTTTTCCTTAATACTAGTTAATATGCGGCTTGGAGTGACCACGAGGCAAGGTATCTCAAATGTAGGAAATTAAATTCACAATTAAAGAGCAAAAGATATTAACGAGTTTAATCAGGTCATTAACAACTGACTAATTTGTAGCTGAGCTAACAAGCAGCAATCTAGTTATTTATCTGTGTGGAAAGAGTTAACATCATAATTAGTTTAAGCCAGAAACATATTGATAAAAATATATTTTGGATATTCCTTTTAGTGTGTGCATGATTATTCCCATATTTTATTCAAATTATAATAAAAAGAAATTATTTACTGTCAAACAAAGTCCTAATTTCTATTTGAGATACGTTAATGAAAGTGATGATATAATGGATAATGAGGCAAGATCAAATGATTCTAATTGGACCAGTCTGTGGCAGAACTGGTAGATATAGTTCTACTTATCTTTGATAAGGAGAATAACCCCATCCTCTGCACTCATAAGGACTGCCTACGCACCATATCCTTTTTGTCACATGAAATGACATACGTGCCTAAGACGGTTCTTTTTTTTGAACAGAGACAGTGAGACAGCAGAGCAGTCATGTTCAAGATACCCAGTTCAAGATTTAATTTCTGTACTGCATTGCTACCATTGCCAAAGTGACAGGGGAAGACTACACATTATTCAAGAGTGAATGTCAAACAAAAATCTGGAGTGTTTAGATATTCTGACACTATGCATGACGAGAGCCCTGTTTTTTCACTCCCAAACAGTATTAAGTAGATTTACTGTGTTGTGCATCATTAGCACTTCCCAAGATATTTATGTACACACTGATTTACACAACTTTTCAAGCAATGATAGATAAGAAAAGCCCCTTTGGTTCATTTAACTTGTTCCACACAACTGTGATACCTTATGCATTATAAGATGCACACTCTTCTATGACATAACTAATCCTTTGATGGTCCTGCTCATCCTTCATGATCAACTGCCAGTGTGCAAAAATAAAACCTCATGAAGTATACAGCAACTCACGTTGACAGAACAATCCATTTCACAGACTGCAGAAATGGTGAGATTAATAATCTTAACACAGCTTTACATGTGTTATCATGCTTAGTACTCCAGTCCCATAATGCAGTGTTATACTGGAAATTAAAGTCAGCATTAAATTAGTGCCTGTGATATGAAAGAATGATTTACCAGTAATATTGTATTTTCTCTTTGTTCTACTGAAAGAAGCACATTACAATGGAACACGGTTCAACCGGTGTTCATTTTATTGGTATATTAAATTTACCTCACTGTCTTATCCATCTCACCTATGCTTGCGCTTTTCTGTTTTGTGATACATCTGTCATTGACTTATTCACTTATAATATTTGGTATTGGTATATTATTGTCACTTGTACCAAGGTACAGTGAAAAGCTTGTCTTACAAACCGATCGTACGGGTCAATTCATTACACAGTGCAGTTACATTGAGTTAGTACAAAGTGCATTGATGTAGTACAGGTAAAAACAGTAACAGTACAGTGTAAAGTGTCACAGCTACAGAGAAAGTGCAGTGCAATAAGGTGCAAGGTCACAACAAGGTAGATCGTGAGGTCATAGTCCATTCTCATTGTATAAGGAAACCGTTCAATAGTCTTATCACAGTGGGGTAGAATCTGTGGCCATGTCCATGTCCACGTCCATTTGTGTTTCCTAACTGTCCTGATGATAGCCTTCTTTTACATGTCCCTTTTCTTAGCTTACACTGTTCAACTGCTAAAAGTGACAATGAGCCAGTTGTTGAATGCACAGTGACCATTTGGTTAAGCAGTTGAACAATGAGCCACAAAGGAAAGGGTAAGATTTGTTCCTCTTGATAAGCCAATAAAGAATGTCACCTTGGAGGAGCATCTTGGAAGTAGTGAATCATCATATAAGGTTCAAATTAGGTATGGAGAAGGGAAAGGAACAATCCAGAATAAAAAGTTTTCAGCTGCTGAAGGATTAATTTCAGAAGATTGAAGAAGATTCTGACATGGACAAATTACAGTCAAAGACTGGGGGTAGAATGCATTAGACCAATGGTTAATCTTTAAAGCAGAAAAGGGAAAGGGAATAAAAGCCTATTCCAAAGCTCTCTGAATGATGAAAGAGTTAGAGAGTAGAATCTCAGGAAAACAGGGGCATTTGACCAAAATCAGCTTGATTGTATTAAGAGAGAACAAGACTGAATGTAAAATGTGAAGAGAAAAAGAGTAAAGAGAACAAGTCACAATCGGAGAACAGGACAAATTAATATAAAAAAGTGAATCCAAAGGCTATCAATATACATATTAACAGTAAAAAGTTTGCCAGAGGACTGGTGGGAAAAATATGATTATCTATTCTAAAAGGCAGAAGACACATCTGAAGTTCTAAATAAGTATTTTGCATTGGTGTTTAGATGGAAGGGGATTTGCCTGAACTACTTTGACCAAGGAAGTTGACGGGATACTGAATGATATAGAGGTAGGTAAAGAGGCTGGCACTTCTTAAAGTGCATTCTGTTAGGAGCAGATGTGCCTTCAATTGATGAAGAAAGTAAGCATAGAAATTGAAGAGCGACTGACCAATCCAGAGCTGAGACAATTGGACGTATGATTGCAAATGGTACATTTTTGTTCAAGAAAGTGGCGAAGGATAAACCAGTTAATGATAGGCCAGTCAGATTAACTTCAGTAATGAGGAAGCTTTCAGCAAGAGTATTCTGGGAATAAATAAACTGCCACTTTGACAAACATGGACTAATAAAAGCCAAAACAGATTCCATCAGGGAAAAATTGTGTATGACTAACTTGATTAAGTTTTTAGATGGAGTAAAATGGAAGGTGGGTGAATGCAGCACAATTGATATAAGGTATCTTTTTCTCATCAATGTGCAAGCATTTAATGCCAATTTCTAACAGCCCTTGAAAGGATAATTGTGAGCTCGTTTCTTGATCCACTGTAATCTGTGTGGTAAAGATGGTCCTACAGAGGTCTTGCAAGATCTCTGAATATTAGCTGTAACTTGATTCATCAGAGAAGTTAACCAAATTTTATATACCAGCATATATCATGAAGTCAAAGGATTTAGTTCCAAAGAATTAGAAAAATTCTGTAGCTATGGGCAACTTCTCACAGGAGCTCTCTAAGACAATGAAGTATTTAACAAACAGCTTTATTAACTGTTCCTAGTTGACACAGAGAAGAGGGAAGAAAAGACTTAACTCCAGCCATTATTTTCATAGCATGGAAAAACTAGTAAAATGGGAAATTGACAGCCTTGTGGTATAGAACAGAACATATAAAATGACATGGGTGTTGCATTTGAGGAAGACAATGTGGTCAATTATTGGTTAGGGTGCCACATCTAATCACAGCTGATCTGACCATCACTAGACTGCAGTTCTATTAGATCTTACTTGTAGCTGGAAATTACTGTCTGGGTAAATATGTTGTGCATGTTTATTAGTAGCCTTTGATTGTTGTGTGCTTATAAGTAATTGTTAGCTATTATAATGTAATTGTACTCTTTTTGCTTTTAGACAGTCCCTGCTAACATTCCTGATAATATCGCCATGTAATCTTTTCAGTAAATGAAGCATTCCAGAAATCCTTGTCTTGAATCATCTAAGGATGGGGTCTGAATTCTGAACTGTTAGACAAGGTAGATTGACCCCTGCCTGTCTTACATTGTTATATAAAGGGGTTAAAGATTTTGACTCATTGATGCTGAAGGAATAAAAAAAATTTGTAAATCAAGTTTGTGGATGGTAATGCTACTGTGTGCTTTTTGCCCTTATCCTTCTAGATTTCAGTGGTCAAAAGTTTGTGAGATGCTGTCAAAGAAGCCTTGGTGAGTTGTTATTGCGCATTGCAGTCATACACCATTGATGGAGGAGAAAGAACATTTGGGATCCAGTCTGGATCCCAGTCAAGCAGAATGCAGTGCTAGGATGCTGTTGAGATTCTTGAGTTATTGGAGCTGCATTCATCCAGGCAGTGCAGATTAATCCATTTCGCCCATGACTTGTGATTTATATTTTTTGGAAAGACTTTAGGCAGTCAAGGCTTCAGGGGCCCACAGCAGAATACTCAGCCTCTGACCAGACTCAGCCTCTTGCAAGTCACATTTTTATGTAGCCTGTTCAGTTAAGTTTCTGGTTAATGTTAACCCTTTTCGATTAGTGATGAGACTGCTATTTTACATTCAGGGAAGTGGTTAGAGTCTCTTTTGCTGGTCAGCACAATGTGCCTTAAAATTGACTTGCCCATATATACAGAATTTCAAAAGGCATTTGATAGAGTACAATATAATAGGTTGCTGGAAAAACTAACACCTCTGAGATAAAAAAAGATAGTAGCAACATGGATAGAGAATTAGCTAAGGAAAAGAAAATGAAGCATTAGGATGAATGGTCCCTTTTCAGACAAGAGAGAAACACACAGTGGTTTCCTAAATTTCAGTACTTGCAGCACTCCCTTTCTGGTATAGTTTAATTACTCGGACCTAGAACAGGGCAGAGTATTAAATTTGCAAAATTTTGCATAAACTTACAAGTCTAATGGTGGGGAGAGGGGTGAAGTTTGAGAATAGACAGGCTGTTCAAATGAATGGACAAGTGGCAGGTGAGATTTAATTCAGATAAAATATGGCCATCCTTTTTGTATGAGTAGAGAAAATATAATTGATACAAAGGTACAATTACAAAGGAGTGCAAGAACAGAGACACTTGGGTGTGTTTGTGCACTGACTAACAAAGCAGTTAATAAAGCAAAGAACATCTTGTGAATTACATCAGTAGAGGGACAGAGAACAACAATCAGGAAGTCAGGTTAATTACATTAGTCTAAATGAATACGAATTCAGCCCAGTGTCCAGTCCTAGATACCACATTATTAAAAGATAAGAAGAGATTTTCTACAGGAGTTATAGAGTGGTTTCTTGTATTAAGTATTATAGTTATGGGAGAGAATGGAAAATCTGCGATTGTTTTCTTTTGATTGGAGAAGGCTAAGATGAGAGTTAATCAAGGAGTTCAAGATCACAAAGTGGTTAGAAAATAGGGGAAAATGGTTCCCATTGGCTGAAGTGTTGATAAGCAGAGGGCATTGATTCAAGATGACTGACAGAAGAACCATTGGTTTCACAGAGAAGCACTAATGGGTTAGGATTGAAACCACATTCAATGGGAACCTTCAAAAGGGAATTAGCTATCTGAACCAGGAAAGTAATGATATAGTGAAAGAGCAGGGAAATGAGATGACTGGATTGTTCTCCAACAGAGTTAACCACCTCTATAGGGCTCCTTCTATGCTGTACTAGATTCTGTTATTCTTTATGTGAGGGTGGTCCAAACATTCATAGATCCACTTCCTCCCCAAACAATGTAAATTCTACGAGGAATGAAGGAGCAGAGAGAAAATTACAATCACATCAAAATAATGAAATAAATTCAATGGAAGAAAAAGAATAAGTTGATTGGGGTAAAGAGAGTGAGTTTTTGATTCCCCGATCAATTTGTACTTATACACATTCCTCTCCTGGGATGCAGTTTGATGCATTGAATATTATTATTTATCTGAATGAATTTATTATTTAAGAAATGTGACTGATTTCCCCATTTTTTAAAAATGAATTGTTTCAGCTCAATTCAGATACTCTCTCAGTCTCACTGCTGTTCATCAATTTTCTGCAGTAAACAATTCATTTGCATATTTCTTGTTGCATCATTGCTTGTTGAAGACATTTATCAATTGCAGATTAATATTTTAGCAAAATCATGAATTTGAATAAAATAATCTCCATGGAGTTTAGTTAGGTCAAATCAGGCCTAGTGCACACGGTCTGTGGAAATAATGTAAATAAACACAGTCATTTATTTCACTTTATCATTGTAGAAAAGCTACTCAGTTTCAGATTTGGCTAGAGATTATTATTGTGGTATTAGTTCCATTTCCTACCTGTGAGATCATCATTTGGCCAAGAACCTTGGGGACAAGCTTGGCAGGTGTATTCATCAAACACAAACTCATTTTCTTTACACAGGGTACAAGTCCAGCAGCAGCTCACTTCTCCTTTCCGGATCACCTATACAGAATAATTGGTAGCACAGAGAACGGTATGAGATAATTGTAAAGTGTTCATTTTTTTTTGTGTTAACTAAAGACTTCTGCAGACTTCCAGTGAAACTACATGGTGATTAGATGTCACTGACATCTTTTCAGAAGCACTTATATGCAGTGTCACAAAGACTTTTAAAAATCTATAATTGCATGGTTTACATGCAGTTGTATTGCATGTACAAAGATATTTATGGGATTTTCTGTTGAGTTTTGCACATCGCCAAATTGGTTGCTCTGTCACAGACCTCAAGTCCAAGCATGGGTTCACAAACTAAACATTCAGCTAATAAGACAGGAAAAAAAATTATTGTAATTCCATACTTGCTGATTCAAAGTCTGCCAAAGCTGGCAGTGAAAGTAAATGATTTGAATGTATTTGATTCAAAAACACCCAGGAAATGAAACATTAAAAAATGTTAATGTGTATTACATTCTTCAAAAAAAAATCACTATATAAAACAGTCCCACAAAAAAGTGAAAAATTAGACTGGATATGTTAATTGTTTCTCTTTCCACAGTTGCTGCTTGGCCTGCTGAATTTTTCCAGCACTTCCTGTTTTTATTTGCGAACAATGTACTTACGATTCTTCCAGTAGTCATTTTCCTATTGTACAAGCAAGGTTTAACCTGTTGCATGATACAGGTGGCACAATGGCACGGCTGGTAGAGCAACAAACAGTCTGCTGGAAAAACTCAGCGGGTCGAGCAGCATCTATGGGAGGAAGGGAATTGACGACGTTTTGGGTTGAAAACCTAACGTAGGGTTTTGACCCGCAACGCTGACAATTTCTTTCCTCCCGCAGATGCTGCTCGACCCACTGAGTTCTTCCAGCAGATTGTTTGTTACCCCAGATTCCAGCATCTGCAGTCTCTTGTGTCTCCTGAGCTGGTAAAGTCAATGCCTCACAGTCCCAGAGACCCAGGTTTAATCCTGACCCTCTGTGCAATCTGTGTGGAGTTTGCACATTCTCCCTGTGACCCTGTGGGTTCCTTCCAGATGCTCTAGTTTCCTCTCACATCCCAAAGACATGCAGGTTGGTAGGCGAATTGGCCACTGTAAATTGCCCCTACTGTAGATGAGTGGTAGAATCTTGGGGGTATTGAGAATATGGGGAGAATTAAAAAATAGAATTAATGTAGGATTAGTGTAAATTGGTCATTGATGATTGACATGGGCTCAGTGGACTGAAGAGCCCGTTTTCACACTATATCTCTATACAACTCTATGATCCGTAGGCACATTTTCCAGCCTGACAACTAAGAAGCCTACAGGATTCCAAGGGAAATCCACCAGTGCAGCATTGGGACATCAGCCAATGACAGCGGCTTTCAGAATTCAGGAGTTTGTCACGGAAATGTGAGTAATCTGACAAAAGTGCTGGATCTGGCTAGAAGACCTGAATCATTTTTTACCTGTGACAAGATAACTGAGGTTATATGTAAACATGAACATCTTTGCTCGTAAACAAGTTATGTCAGAGAAATATTATGTCATTGTATTAATTTTACATGAATTTTAAAAAATTCCATGTTTTATAATGGATCTTGTTACTGCCAGAGGGAAAGGTAATGATAAAGAATCTGCTTTGTCTGCAGCAGAACCCTGAACATTAAATATTCTTGTGTTGTGAAGAATTAACAATTCCACCCCAGTGGGAGAATTCTGGCTGAAAAGCAGTTTTTAATTTTCTATTATAAATGAAAGTTCAGATCGAAATGATGAAAAAGAAGCATTCCAATTTTATGTTCTCTGAAGTCCCAAAGCGATACATAAAAGTGAATTACTTTTGTAGTGAAGTTACATTGTTTTTATGCCAGAAAACTCAGCAGCCAATTTTCTTGCAGTTAAATCTCCTGAGCAGCAAATCTGTTTTTGATGCTGTTAGTGAGGTAGAAATGTTGACTAGTACATGGATGGACCATTTCTACTTTGTATACAGCTTTGGGATCTTTTGCACTCTCTGAATAGGCAAAATGGACCTCAGTTTCAGATCTGCTCCTTCGATAGTGGCTATGGCTTCACACCTTCAATTCTCAGCTTGCATAACAAGCACGACAATACCATACTGAGCCACATTTTTGATTGTACTGCAACATCACAATAAGAATTTAATTTCTAGTCATCTGACTTTGAGATGACCATTTTATGAATTGAATCACGCTGGTACAGTTTGCTGTATGCATGTAAATTCATTAGCATAGTTCCATCTGGAGATCTGAACTTATATAGGGCACATGAGTATAAAACTGGGACCATAAAGGAGTGTAAATAGAAGTTGAATGAATAGAATACTTAAAAGGCAATGTCAGACAGTACAGCAAAATTCTGCAAGCCTTAGGAAATGCTTGAAAGGTAGCAGAACATATTTGTGGCCTTTGGCAAAGCTAAAGAGGGAAAGGACAATGAAGTGACAGGCAAGAATTCAGGGCCACTGGAGTTGTGCATTAAATGTAATAATGGCTGGCATGGCTCATTTTTAAAGCAACTTTGTGAATACAGTGCAAAGAAATCCAAGATCCAGGTTACTAGTCTGCAAGTGACCTTGTAGTACATCAACTAACTTTCAGTTTGATGACAGTGGAAAGTAAAAAGCTGTTGTGCAGAGAATGCTAATGAGTAAATAAAAACAGGAAATGATGGCAGTACTTAAGCAGATTAGACAGCAATTGTGGAAAGAGAAACAGATTTTACATTTCAGGTTGATGACCTTTCATCAAAGTTGGGAATGTGACAGAATAAATATGTTGTAAGTTGCAGAGAGTGTGATGGATGGGGAGATGAGAAAGAGAGTGTCTGTGATAAGGTACAGACCAAGGTTATCCAGGTGACACAAATGCAATTGATGCCATTTAAGAAAAGGTGATGAATGCCTGTAAAACACAGCCATCTATCTGGAGGGAGATGAATGAGAGCAGCAGAGAGAAAAACAATACTGGAATTGTGAAGTGCAGATCACAGCAGTTGCTGTAATAAAAGAAAATGTTGGAAATTGTTTACAGAGGGTGAGAAAAACTTGGTTGGTGTTTGACTTTGCACTAGAAGTGGCTAGTTCTGACACAAACAGGAAAAGCTGACATCATTGAATCCACTATCAAGGCCAGAGGACTGCAGCATGCATAGATGAGCTGCTGATTCTCGAGATTACACTGAGATTCACTGGCACAGTGTGGGAAGATGGAGGGGTCAGAGTGAGAGCAGGATGGAGAATTGAAGTGACACCAAGATCTCCCTTGCCAAATAAATGGAGGTTTCTGCAAAGTGGCCACCCAATCTGCATTTGGTTTCTATGATGTAGAGGGGAACATATTGTGGGCACTATTTGCTATAACAAATCAGTGCACTGTGGGGCAATGCTAAGTCAGATATCAGTGTATTTACACTTCTCCAGAGAGATCAAGTGTGATTTACAAGCATTCACCACCATCTCTTAGGTGGCACCAACAGCATTTGCATCAGCTGGACAATTTTGGTCTCCATCCAATCATGAACATTGCTTTTGTTCTTTCTACCCCTCCCCCTCTATGCGATTAAAAACAAACTTGTCCTCTTATTTTACAAGTTCTGATGAATGATCCTTGACCTGAAATGTTAACTGTTTCTCCCTCCACAGGTGATGCCCGACTTGTTGAGTATTCACGTCACTTTCTGTCGTTTCAGATTTCCAGCATCTGCTGTTTTATTTTGATTATCAATGGATGCTCTTAAGTACTCAGTTTTGCCTGACCAATGCACCCACCTCCAAAGCTCAACATTACAGAATACATGAATTTGAATTAAGAGATGTAGTGGAGAGAAAAAAAGTGGCAGATGACTCTCTAAGACAACTGATAGGAGACAGGGAAGTCAATGAAATAGGACTTTGAGCAGCAGGAGATTTTTGCCAGGAATTGAAAGGAATTTTTCCTGCCAGTCAGTTATGTCAGCTGGGACATAAGTGGGGGTGGGGGGGGGGGGGTTGTAAGGGCTTCTCCCCTTAGTCAGAGATTGTGAGAGCTTCTCTGTTAGGGGAGACAAAGAAGGATAGGTTCCTGCCCCCCCTGCTTGTAAAAAATTCAGAAAATATTTGTAATCAGCACAAGTGATGTACCCAGGAGAGCCGCTGCCTTATAACTCCAGCAATTGGCTTCAATCTTGACCTCCAGCACTGCTTGTGTGGAGTTTGTACCTTCTCCCTGTGACCATGTGTGCTTCCTCTAGGTGCTCCAGTTTCATCCCATATCCCAAGGATGTGCAGGTTGACAGGTTAATGGACCACTCGAAATTGCCTCCAGCGTGTCGGTGATGGTAGAGTCCGGGGTAGTTGATGGGAACGTGGGAAGAATAAAATGGCTCAGGGTAAAATCAGTGTGAAAATTTGTGCTTGATGGTCAGCACAGACTCAGTGGGCCGAAGGGTCTGTTTCTGTGCTGTATGGTTCTAAGGCTCTTAACCCAGGCTCTTCAGGCCCTGATTCTGCCCATCAGTGAGTTTAGATAGTGGTTTTGGCTTCACACCTACATCTCACAGCTTGCATAACAGGCACATCATTCACGTACTGTGAGAAATTCACTCGCATAGTGGCCTCTCTCTCTCTCTTTCACAGGATATATTGAAAGATTTGGCTTAAAAAGTTGTGAAGAACATTAGTCTACCTGAGGATTCTGTGAGGAAAGGAAAGCAATTCATAAAGGAGGAAATAAAAATTGACAATAAACTAGCAAATGATATTGAGAAACTTATTGTAGGAGCTTCTACAAGTAGGTAAAATAGAATAGCCAGAGTAAATAATGGTTCCTCAGAAGATGAGACAGCAGAATTAATAATGGGGAATAAGGAAATGGCAGAAGGTTAAACAAATACAGCAAAACTCTGATAATCTGGTACGCTCAGGACTTTAGTGGTGCCAGACCAGCAGATTTTCCAGATTATCAGATATTATTCAAATGAATTCTTCAACGTAATTTTTATTCACGTTTTTTTTGATGTTACACAGTAGAATGATAAACGTTCCAGTGAACCTGGGAAGTTTAAAAGGAGCATGGGAAACAGAACCAGGTGAATTTAAAGAGAGAGCAGGAAATGGGTTGCAATGAGTTTAAAGGGAAAGCAAGAACCAATGCCCTGGTGAGTTGTAGGGGAGCATGGGAAACTGGGTGCCGGTGATTCAGAGGTTTGATAATGATTCAAAATTATTGTGAGGACACAAGAAGAATGTAAAAGGATGTAGAAAGGTTAAATGAGTGGACAAAAAGATGGTAGATGGAGTATGGAATGGATAAATGTGAGGCTTTGCACTTCTGTTGGAAGACTAGAAGAACAGAACATTATTTAAATGGCGTGAATGTTTTGCGACTGTTCAGTCATCAGGGCATCCTCATACAAAAAAAACATAGAATGTCAGCAAGCAGGTGCAACAAGTGATCAAGAAGGGAAATGGAACATTGACCTTTATTGCCAGGGGGATGGAATACAAAAGTATGGAAGTCTTGCTACATCTATACAGGCCATTGGTGAGACCACATCTGGAGAACAGTATATGGATCTGATCCACTCATCCAAAGAAAGATATATTTGCCTCAAAGGCAGTGTGGGAAAGGTTTACTTGATTTATTCTTCAGATTAGGGAGTTGTCTTATGAGGAAAGACTGTAGTTATGCTTCTACTCTAAGTTCCACCAAGAACTCCACCTGATGTAATGGTTGGTTAATACTGATCTTCTCTTGAGGCTGTTCTGGGCCCAGCCATTTGTTGGTAGAATGGGTGAAATAGATTCCCCTGTAATTTTACCTTTCCTCTCTCTGAGTGAATACTTTCTGCCTAGGATTTAAATGAAATCTCACTGTGTGCTTTATCATAGCTACGAATCAGCTGGAGACCACCATCTGGCACAACATAAAGATACAACTTCATGATGTATCCCTTCAAGCCTAACACTGTTTATTCTTAAGTTTGACATGTTCACGGCTGTTGGACACATCCATGACTGGAAGGCAATCTGTAGCAAAAGCAGATTAGTCGGGAATAAAGCTCAAAACTGAATTATCAGCTTCTAAACAGCAGAGAACGCATAAAGCTGCAAAGGCTCCAGGGCTTCATTACTTCACTAATGACAGCTTACTGACAGTACCAACACACAGACAGGGTGGAGTGAGCTACTGAGGCAAGACAACTTGCAAAAGTTATTTATAGCTTTCTAGTTGATCAGTCTGTGACAGTCTTCCTCAAGGCTTCTTGATACTCTACTATTACATCACCAGATTTTACACATAATCCTTGAACAACGTCTACGTGGAACCATAAGCAGCAAATAGTATACACAGGTTATGGCGCTGAAATTAGTAAAAAGTTACTGGTAGTTAGAATTACCAAAGCAGTGTACTACCCCTTCCCTACTGATAGTTCAATGACCACAACCTTTACTGGGCAGTTGACTCAGTTTGCAAACAAACTCATTGAAAGGAGACAGGTCTTTCATGAATTGAAGTACAAATTTGATAAATTCAATCTAAACCCAACATTATTTTAATTGGGCTGGATTAAAAATTCCAGCCGACAATAAGACTACCTGAATTGGTTTCACAAAATGGCACTGGCCACTGAACATAGCACAGCTGGAGTCATACAGCACAGAAGCAGGCTCTTCGACCCACCACATCTACACTGACCGTTGTACCCATCTAAACAAATCTCACTAATCTAATTTAGTTTAATGGCTAGTACTTGGGTCACTGAATTTGCATAACATTGTGACTAACATCATTTCCAAGGCAGGCCTGAGCTTTGGGTTTTGTTGTTTCTGATTGTCTGCTCTCCTCCCCGATTCAGTTCTGACTCTTTGTCATGGATGTTGTTTATGCTTCTCTCCCAAGGATGGGTGAACAATTGGAGGAAGAAGATCAGCATCGGGTTAAAAAACCGGCAGAAAAACATGATCCTTCAAGAAGACAGGCTAATTCCAGATTGCTATTGGAGACTTTAGCTGCATTTCCTACCCAGCAGTGAACAACTATATTAAGCAGTTAACAATGTCCTTTTTGCTAGAGTAAACAGAGGTCCTCCCAACTCAATTCACTCACTTATAAATTGTACAATTGGTTAAATCAAGCAAAGAGCATTAATCAATTGACATTGCTGCTGTGGTCAGCTGCAAAGTTGCCACATGCACATAGTAGGTACCAGAGCTGTTCCAGGCTTAAACAGTAAGAGGAAGAGAATAAGCAGTAGACCAATGAACAAGGACAAAAGCTGGAGCTTTTAACAGATAGGCTCATTCCAACTACATTAATATGTAGTTCAGAGATATTTAAGGTGTACTGCTAGATAAATTCCATGGCAATAATTAAGGCTCATATTTAATCACTGAAGTCATGGGTGTTATGGATTTTTGATGATGTCATTTCTTTCAAAAAATACGTGTCTTTAGTTTGAACCAGACTGTCCACCTTCCTCTGCAGGAACGATTGCAGCCCTTGATACTGACACACAAGTACAGGTTAGGATGAAGAACACACACCGCTGTCCTGATTCTCCAACTTCCGTTGAGAAAGGATTCCTAATGGGGGTGCAGGATCAATAAATTAAATCAAAGGTACAGAATTGTAGTTGTTCTCTTTATTCAGCTGTGTTTAAGAGCTAACTGACAATTGACTGACCTCATATTGGCAAGCTTATCCTTCTTCCTTCTTTGAACAAGGATTTAATACTTACAATGCTCTGGTCCTCTGGTATCACCCTTATAAATAAGGTGACTCAGGCCAGCATCTCTGCATTGTCTTCCTTTATTCAGCAATCCCTACCATGTGACTTATTCACTCATGTATTCCTGGCCTTTCTCTGCTGGCTCTCTGCCATTAGATGCTCCCTTCCCCGTGTTTATCTATTTTTCCTCATGCAGAATTACAACAGACTTATGACCGCTCTGGCAGAGTCCTCTTCCTTGGTAAACACTGATGCAAGGTAGTCAATTACTGCCTTCTCCATGCTTTCTGTGCCCATCAATGGACCTCCATTTTACTCCCACTCTCACTGATAACTCCTTAATTACTAAGATTTCCTTTTACATTATTTACCAATCTATTCTTTTACCGTCTCTTTCTCAACCTATGTCCCTTTTCACTTCTTTATGTGTTTTACATTTAGCCAAATTCTCCCTTGTACAAACAAGCAGGCATTTTCTACGTCATCCTAATCTAAGTCATTTGTCATCTAGGGAGCTCTCTATCACCCTTGTGTGAATACATCAGACTGTACCCAAACCAGCCCTTTTAAGAGGCCAAGCATTGCTGCCCAATAATTGCCTAACAGTTTTGGATTCCAATTTAACCTGTTCTGCTCTTCCCTTATTTTGCTGAAATTAGGCTTCTCCCAGTTCAGTATAATGCAAACCTTATAGTATGAACACTACGTCCAAGATGGTCACTCAGTCTGGACTCTCCATGCACTTCATTCCTCAGGGCCAGCAGTGGTGTCTTCCATTTTGGACAACAACTTAAGAAGTTTCTCCAACCTCTGTTCAATCCCTTCCCAATTCAGTGTGGGAGTAATACAGATAAGGTAACATACTGAATTCGCACTAGTAACATAATAGTTAATTGTTAATATATGCCAATAAATGCCAATCAAAGACCTAGACTGATAATTTGGAGCTATGTGTTTAAATCTCACCATAGCAGCTGGGAAATTGAATTTAATTACATTCACTGTGGAATTTAAAACTAAACTTTTCAGTCGTGGTGACCATGAAACACCCAGATTGTTCTAAAAATCTACTTAGGCAACTAATGTTCTTTCCTTTAGTGAAGTAAATCTATCATCCTTACCCAAACTGGCCAACATTTGACTCCAGACTACAACAATATGGTTAAATCTTAACCTTCTTGCTAACCACCTTAGTTGAAGGGCAATTAGGGATGGGTAATAAATGCTGACAATATTCCCATGAATGAATTAAACATTACTTCCAGTATCATAATATTGCAGTTCATGCATCCCTCATAATTTTTTTCTTTAAAACTTCTCCTCTGACTTTCTCACCATTGGTAGCTTGAAAAATACACCAAGTAATATAATAATGAGACCCAAGAGACTGTAGATGCTGGAATCTGGAGCAAAAGACAAGCTGCTGGAGGAACTCAGCAGGTCAGACAGCATTTGTAGAGGCAAAGGGATAGTCAACATTTCGCGTCAAGACCCTGCATCAGGACTGAGAATGTAAAGGGAAGATAGCCGGTATAAAAACGTAAGGGGGTGGGGGGTGGTGAGCCAGGAGCTGGCAAGCAATAGGTGTATCCAGGTGAGGAGGTGTTGATAGGCAGATGGAGACAGGTGGGGGAAGGACATGTGGAGATAGCGATGGAAATGGGGAAGTGATAAGAGGAAGCAACAAAGGGCTGCAGATAAAGGAAACTGAAGGGAAAGGAAGGTCATGAGTGGAAGCAGATAAGGGAGGGATGATGGGCAAATAGGAACAGCAGGGGGAGGGGATGGGGGACCCAGTGGGTTGAGTGTGTGGATGATAGGCACATGGAACCAGGTGGGGGAGGGGAAAGAGACCAGGTAATTGGGGGTTTGGGGGGAAGCTTGGAAAGAAGATTGAAAAGAGAACCCGGGTAGATCACAAGTAGAGAGAGCGAGAAAGGGTCAGAGAGGGTGTGGGTTACCTGAAATTAAAGAAATCAATGTTCATGCTGTTGAGTTGCAGACTGCCCAGACAGAATATAAGGTGCTTTTCTTCTAGTTTGAGTTTGGCCTCATTCCTAGCAGTGGAGGAGGCCGAGGACAGGCAGGTCAGTGTGGGAAATGAGGAGGTGAGTTACAATGGCTTGCAATCGGCAGTTCAAGGAGACCGCACAGGGCGCAGGTGCTCGGCAAAGCAGTCACCTAGTCTGCGCTTAGTCTGAGGTAGAGGAGGCCTCCTCGACAGCACCGAATGCAATAAACATGGTTGAATCTCCACCTCACCAGGAAGGATTGCTTTGGTTCTTCAGTGATGATGAAAGAGGAGGTGTAGGGACAGGTATTGCATCTCCTGTGGTTGCAGGGAAAAGTGCCTGGGGACAGGGAGGGGTGGGTGGGGAGGGATGAGCAAACCAGGGAATCACGGAGGCAGTTGTGCCTGAAGAAAGCAAAAAAATGAGGTGGGGGGGTGGGTGGGGGGAGGGGAAGATGTGACTGGTGCTGGGATCACGTTGCAGCTGACACAAATGTTGGAGAATGACGTGCTGGATGTGGAGGTTGGTACGGTGAAGTAATGTAATAACTCTTTCACTGTTTCTTTACTGTAACCAAATAGATTCTATCAGTGATATTTTCCTTGAACAAAATCTTTCCACCTTTCTTTTCTTTCCTGAATTCTCCATAGTCAAATCAGGCTTTGTTTTGGATGGTAGCGTGCTGTTTATCATTGAATCCAACAGTAGCTTCAGAGTATGCTGAGCTGAGGGGGTGGATGCATGTCAAGAGGCAGCCTCTCAGTTTACTGCCAGCCATAGTTAGTGTACAAACAACAATCCCATTCATTTGTGTGGAGTCACTGATTTTTAATGAAAAGGAAAGTTCAGCTAACTTTTGTTTAGTTTTCATATTTCTCTGTAATATTTATGTTTTTATTTATTTAATAGTAGTGTCCGGTAATTAAACTTATTTCTTTAATTTAAATATTTTCCACTTTTATTATTTTAATTCATTTTGACACTTTTTAATAGTCTCTGAAAATCTATGAGTTGCCAAAGGCTGACAAGGTGAAGGTAGGGGCAGGGTCTCAGATCCTGGTTGTTACTCACAGCTCACTCTATTGCAGAAGGGCCACATGGCAACGTCCTCCAGTATGGTACATCCCAAGTTACCATAGCAGGTTGATGCAGCCTTGGGATTCACAGGAATCCAGCCAATTCAGCATTCAACTATTCCCATTTACAAACCAAGGCTCCATTACTGCCATGTGGCTATTTCTACCTGCAGTTCACCAATCTCAATAAACACATTGTCTATTTATACATATACTCCAAACCTAAAGAGCCTTTCATATTTTCTATGATGCCTGATTCTGTTTTATTTTTAACCATCGCTCCCAGTTATTAATATACCACCTTGATGTATTTTTACCTCTATATCTTGATGCACAAACCACTTTGAGTCATCCTCCATGTCACAGGTTAACCAGAGGACACTGTTCTCGGCTCTGCTCAGGTGCAGCCTGTTCTTCCTGAATTGGACCTTCCATATACAGAAATGTTGCACTCCCAACCTCTCATCCCAAATCTCCAGGCATTAGTGCCCTTCATTTGTGCAAAATGTCCTTTAGCCATGTATTAGTTTGCTGTACCCTCCTTTTTGTACTCCCACAAACCTGTGATGCTGGGACTAATCCAGAGTGCATGCCTGATATCCTGCTTTTTAGCTTCCTCACAGCTCCTTGAATTCCTTTTCTGCACTATGTCACTCATAATGATAAAATCATAAATTCTGGCTCTTTCCTTTCTCCTCAAACACACTTCTGCAGTGGGGTGGGCAACATATCACATGGAGTAAAACTAGAGTGTCCTGTCAATCAAATCCCTAATATAGCTGCATTTTCTTGCATGGAGGCACAAGAGACCACAAGTGTTTACAGAGGGGGAGCAATGAGAGAACTCATAGAACTCCCATTGAAGAGAGGACGAAAACTTCTTCAAAGTAGGCATAGTTTGAAGAGACATTCTGTTGCACTCTGCTCAATCCTCACCAATCCCAACATCGGCATCAAACTAGAGGATAAGGGAAGTGCTGTTGTGGTCTGTCAGACTGACCTCAACCTTGCAGAGGCAGGATTGCAGCTCTTGGATACCTCCTCATACCTACCCTTGAACACATCTGGGAACCTCTGATTCAACTAACTGCATCCTAGTGCCCTATAAGCTCTGAAAAATTAATGCATGACTTCAAACATCTTTAGGCACTTCCTGTACACATGGCCCTCTGGGACGCAGGAAAACGCCTGTAATTCCCACTTGTTGCTGGAATTAGAGACAATGCTGTACCTCCAATCTAATTAGAAAGTGGGAAAAATAAACTCAATGGATAGAAGTTGATTAAGTATATAATTACTTTTAATTGAATCTAAACTACTTAATGTACTGAATGATTCTGCTATATTTCAAGCTGCTCTTAAAAGTGAATTAGCCACAACTAATTACTTACTCAGGCTGATGAAGAACTATTGTGATAACTAAACTTAAATATAGTTAAACTGAACTGTTCCTGAAAATAGATGCTGGGACTGTGATGGGTTAGTAACTCATGGTCATTGATTGGAATATAGCTACCACATCAGTTGTAAGCTGTCTGATCATTATCAATATCCATTTAATGTTAAGAATGCTGTTGGCTGGATGCATCAGCAGTACGCTGGGGCTGCAGGTGGTGCTGCTGTCCCAGAGCTCCAGCAGCCCGAGTTTGATTCTGACCTTGGGTACTGTCTGTGTGGAGCTTTCATATCTTCCCTGTGACTGTGTGGGTTCCCTCAGGTGCTTGTGTTTCCTTCCATATCCCAGAGGTGGTGGGGAATGGGATTGATTAGATTGCTCTAAGAAATGGTTTAGGCTTAATGGGCTAATTGACCTCTTTCTACAATGTATGGAAACGTGATGTCAGCTGAGGCCAATACGATGGCCATATATTCCACTTCGTTATGTGACACACCTCCCACCATCTTGCAGATCAAGGTAGCACACAATCAGGGCTGTTAATTGAAGGAATGCAGACACACTTGTCTTAATAAACCTGGCAGAGTTGATGATGGGAGGCCGTTATTGGGATGACCACTGCAGAAGCCTTGACTTACGAGCTGCAAATGTTGTGAATGTAGTTTGCTTATTTTTTATCTGGGATTTCCAGGCCCAGAGCTGCTTCATGGTCAGCTTCCAAGACCATCTGGAGATTTTTCCACAAAGTCATCAACCTTCTACCTGCACATTTCAACACACTGTTTGCTCTGATTACTCACAACCATTCTATGTACCATGTTCCTTCTACGTTTTTAACTACGAGTTAGTTATTAATGTTTTCACACTTTTTCAGCTGCATCCACTTAACTGCATCCACATTCTTTATTAAGTGAATATTCTTGAACAGTTAAAATTCTTTGAATTTAGATGAATTAAGAAGCACAAGTACCCTTTGCTGGAATATTTTGAACTATAAAAGCCAATAAAGTTGGTACTCAACTGTAACAGATTAATTTCCATATCAATGTGGCTTTCCTGGGTGAGTGGGAGCTGGCAATACTTTCAGTTTGATTGATGTTGCCCATTTTAGAATTTAGCATATTATTGACCTAAGGCATCAGAAACTAAAGAAATACAATTCATAATTTTGCTTGTTTCAGAAAATATTGGAACAAACCATATTAAATTTTGCTTGAAGTGAGATAATATATTAAACCTTAGCTTTTGCTAGCCCTAGAGCATCACTGCTTAGATGGCTGACCAATTTTTGTTAAGTAGATTTTAGGCCACTAACTATGAAGGAAAAAACTACCAGACATCACAGCAGTAATCCTAAATGTGTTACGGAATAGCTGATAGGCTACAAAATTATGGTACTACCTTTGTGGAGTGAATACAAAATGGAATAAATGTAGGATTAGTGTAAATGGGTGGTTGACGTTCAGTGTGGACTCACTGGGTCAAGGGTCCTGTTTTCATGGTGTGTAATTCTCATCCTAGAGCTGTAGATTATCTACTAGGGTAGAAGAGACAAACTGTGCTTCGAATACATTGATGTCAATTTTGACCAGGTGACGATCTAGCCAGGCTTTTACACAAACTGATTTGCACAAAAGTGAAGATAAGATTTCCAGTGACTCACTATAATTACACAGCATAACTAATTGTGATCAATTTGTGATCAGAACAAGGCATCACTCAACAGCACAAGCAAGCATGGCATTGCCAAAATATCAGCCACTTCACTAATTCAGCTCTTACCTTATTTTTAATTGCCTTCAATTAGTTGCCTTTTATACAGAAAACCTGTAATCAGCTGTCAAATGCCGCCACATGGGCATGTTTCAGCCATATGTAACTGATTAAATTTAGACTCATTTAGACTGAATTTAAAAATCTTTAAAGGAATTTCAGCAGTAGATGAAACTAATCTGGGTGTGGCTTGAATTAATTGCTGGTCATTGCAGACACAGATTATTCATGTGGCCATGAGGTGCTTGTATACGAAGGTAGTCATAAAGTATCTTGGTGCAATGCAGTGAACAACACTGAACATCTGCAATTGGCTGAAACTTGCTACTTTTATCTTGGCCCGTGACATGTTTTATATGTGGATGCTGCTTTGGGCAATTGAACCAGTGTAAATTGATCACAAACACGGGGGCATAAAACCTTTGGGGGGCGGGGTCTGACTCTTTCATATTTAAAATATTGTAAGTGTTTACACCGCTTCCTTCATGCTGCCCAAATTACATTGATATCTGGGCAGAAATCATGCAGTAGCTCCGTGCCAAAAAGATTCTTAAACTATCCTACCACCTATTTCCTCATGGTCCCTCCTTCTTTTACATTTAATACCTCGGGTTTTAATTTACATTTATTTACATCTATTTTCTTCTGTCACCTGACTGTCTTTCATTCTGAAACACACACGTCATTAAGCAGTTGAATTCAAGATGAGAGCTTGCACAAAAAGTCAAATTTCCAACCAATTTAGATGTAGATACTTCTAATATGTGAAGTTCTAATTCACATATGTGAAATGCTAAAAGGCAAAGCAGCAGTAGGCCAGTGATTGTTTGAGCTGTTGGTCCTTTGCAGAAAACTTCATTGGATACAAATGAATATTATTATGGCTGAGCGTATGCCTCCTGCTCATCCTCTCCAAAGGCTGTGGCTTGAAATTGTGAACAGTGTGTTTGGAAGGAGAATCTGGGATGAGGGACAGGCAGTGAACTTCAGTAGGGGCAACAGGAGTGAGAGCCCAGTGCAGGGCTTAGGGGTGGAAATCTGACACTATTTGTTGGGGAGCAGGAGAGGGACACCACAAGGTAAGGGGGATCAAAAATAAGGGTGCCTCAGACCAGGTGTTCACAGGGTAGGCTCAAGTTTGAGGAATGTTGGGGGTGTGGATAGGGAGGTCAGTACAGGAAGGATGAGCGGGAGTACAGGGAAAGAATCTATTACAGGTATCCAGTTTGGCACTGTACAAGTAAGACCACATTTTCCTGAGAGTGCCAAGCAACACATGTGAGCTCACCTGTATGCAGGTGGATATGAGACAGGTAGGTAGTCATGTGCATGTCAACCTATGTGCATGTGTTAATGTCCATGAAGCAGAATCTGTTCTCCAGACATATTGGATCCACAGATCGAGGCCTTGCTCTGTCAAGTCTGCATAATAACAGATATGCAATGGCTACACCATATCAAATGAAGTCACGCATAAGGACCTCTCACTTCTCAGTATGAAGGTCAGGAATATCAGGATCCTTGTGAACAGACCTTGCATCGACAGACCTGAATGTTGCTCTGCTACTGAAGCCCAGGGATTCTGAAGCTTTGACATTGACGTCACCAAGTGATACAAAACTTGCAGGAGATGTCCAGCTCAAAGAACAAGACAATGGGAACACCATCCTCTTGTAGGGCAAACCAGAAAAGGAGTGTCCTCTTCATAGGGTGAGCTTTGTCATAAAGAACAAACTATGCAGACTTCTCAATGACATCCCCCTTTGGGATAACTGAATGTCTCATGACCCACTGGCTCACTTTAACATGGAACCAGGACAATACAGTCATCTGAGCATATCACCAAGATTGGTAGCTATGGGTGTGGTCAAGGAGAACACAAGAGACTGCAGATACTGGAATCTGGAGCAGAACACAATCTGCTGGACGAACTCAACAGGTCGAGCAGCATATGTGGGAGGAAAGGAATTGTCGACGTTTCGGGTCGAAACCCTGCATTTGGACTGATGCAGGGTTCTGACTTGAAACGGCGACGATTTCTTTCCTCCCACAAATGCTGCTTGACGTGCTGAGTTTATCCAGCAGATAGTTTGTTGGCCAAGGAGGACCTCTATTCTGATCCTGAAAAAGTCTTTGCCCACGTTCCAAAGGGAGACAAGCTGATCTCCTGGTTAACTCAATGCCAGGGTTTGTAAAAGATGAAATCCTCTGGAAAGGCATGAATGGCAGGGAAGGAGTAGGCGAGTATAACCAGTGAGGACCTCCTGGCAAATTGCTTGGAATGTGGATGTGTCATAGCTGACACCCTTCTTAGAAACAGAGAAACATAGAAAAACCTACAGCACAATTCAGGTCCTTCGGCCCACAAAGCTGTGCCGAACATGTCCCTACCCTAGAAATTACTAGGCTTACCCATAGCCCTCTATTTTACTCAGCCCTATGTACCTATCCAACAGTCTCTTAAAAGACTCTATTATATCCGCCTCCACCACCATTGCCGGCAGCCCATTCCACACACTCACCACTCTGTGAGTAAAAAAACTTACCCCTGACATCTCCTCTATATCTATTCCCCAGCACCTTAAACCTATGTCCTCTTGCGGCCACCATTTCAGCCCTGGGGAAAAGCCTCTGACTATCCACTCGATCAATGCCTCTCATCATCTTATATACCTCTATCAGGTCCCCCCTCATCCTCCGTCGCTTCAAGGAGAAAAGGCCGAGTTCCCTCAACCTGCTTTCATAAGGCATGCTCCGCATTCCAGGCAGCATCCTTGTAAATCTCCTCTGCACCCTTTCTATGGCTTCCACATCCTTCCTGTAGTGAGGTGACCAGAACTGAGCACAGTACTCCAAGTGGGGTCTGGGCAGGGTCCTATATAGCTGCAACAATACCTCCTGGCTCCTAAATTCAATTCCACAATTGATGAAGGACAATACACCATACACCTTCTTAACCACAGAGTCAACCTGCGCAGCTGCTTTGAGCGTCCTATGGACTCGGACCCCAAGATCCCTCTGATCCTCCACACTGCCAAGAGTCCTACCATTAATACTATATTCTGCCATCATATTTGACCTACCAAAATGAACCACTTCACACTTATCTGGGTTGAACTGCATCTGCCACTTCTCAGCCCAACTTTGCATCCTATCTATGTCCCACTGTAACGTCTGACAGCCCTCTATACTATCCACAACACATTCAACCTTCGTGTCATCTGCAAACTTACTAACCCATCCCTCCACTTCCTCATCCAGGTCGTTTATAAAAATCACAAAGAGTAAGGGTCCCAGAACAGATCCCTGAGGTACACCACTGGTCACCGACCTCCATGCAGAATATGACCCTTCAACAACCACTCTTTGCCTTCTGTGGGCCAGCCAATTCTGGATCCACATTGCAATGACCCCTTGGATCCCATGCCTCCTGACTTTCTCAATAAGCCTTGCATGGGGTACCTTATCAAATGCCTTGCTGAAATCCATATACACTACATCTACTGCTCTCCCTTCATCGATGTGTTTAGTCACATCCTCAAAAAATTCAATCAGGCTCGTAAGGCAGGACCTGCCCTTGACAAAGCCATGCTGCCTATTCCTAATCATATTATTACCTCTCTGAATGCTCATAAATCTTGTCTCTCAGGATCTTCTCTGTCAGCTTACCAACCACTGAGGTAAGACTCACTGGTCTATAGTTTCCTGGGCTATCTCTACTCCCTTTCTTGAATAAGGGAACAACATCCACAACCCTCCAATCTTCTGGAACCTCTCCTGTCTCCATCGACGATGCAAAGATCATTGTCAGAGGCGCTGCAATCTCCTCCCTCACCTCCCACAGCATCCTGGGGTACATACCATCCGGTCCCGGTGACTTATCCAACTTGATGTTTTCCAAAAGTTCCAACACCTCCTCTTTCTTAATATCTACACGCTCAAGCTTTTCAGCCTGCTGCAAGCCCTCACTACAATCCCCCAGATCTTTTTCCGTAGTGAATACTGATGTAAAGTATTCATTAAGTACCTCCGCTATTTCTTCTGGATCCATAGACACTTTCCTACTGCTGCACTTGATAGGCCCTATTCTTTTGCATCTTATCCTCTTGCTCTTTACATACTTGTAGAACGCCTTGGGGTTTTCCTTAATCCTGCCCGCCAAGGCCTTCTCATGTCCCCTTCTGGCTCTCCTAATTTCCTTCTTAAGGTCCTTCCTGTTAGCCTTATACTGTTCCAGATCTCTAACATTACCTAGCTCTCTGTACCTTTTGTAAGCTTTTCTTTTCCTTTTGACTAGATTTATTATAGTCTTTGTACACCACGGTTCCTGGATCCTCTCGTGACTTCCCTGTCTCATTGGAACATGCCTATGCAGAACTCCACACAAATATCACCTGACTATTTGCCACATTTCTTCTGTACTTTTCCCTAAGAACATCTGTTCCCAATTTAATCTTCCAGTTTCCTTCCTGAGAGCCTCATAATTCCCTTTACTCCAAGTAAATGCCTTTCTACTCTGTCTGTTCCTATCCCTCTCCAGCGCTATTGTAAAGGAGATAGAATTATGATCACTATCTCCAAAATGCTCACCCATGGAGAGGTCTGACACCTGACCAGGTTCATTTCCCAATACCAAATCAAGCACAGCCTCTCCTCTTGTAGGCCTATCTATATATTGTGTCAAGAATCCTTACTGAACACCTAACAAACTCCACCCCATCGAGAACCCCTCACTGTCTGGAGATGCCAATCGATGTTTGGGAAATTAAAATCTCCCATCACAACAACTCTGTTATACTCACACCTTTCTAGGATCTGCTTCCCTATCTGCTCCTCAATATCCCTGTTACTATTGGGCAGCCTATAAAAAAACACCCAGTAAATTTATTGACCCTTTCCTCTTCCTAACCTCCACCCACAGAGACTCTGTAGACAGTCCCTCCATAACGTCCACCTTTTCTGCGGCTGTGACACCATCTCTGATCAATAGTGCCACTCCCCCACCTCTTTTGCCTCCCTCCCTGTCTTTTCTGAAACATCTAAAACCCTGCACTTGAAGCAACCATTCCAGTCCCTGAGCCATCCAAGTCTCTGTAATGGCTACCACATCGTAGCTCCAAGTATTTATCTAAGCTCTAAGCTTATCCGCCTTGTTCACAATACTCCTTGCGTTAAAATAGACACATCTCAAACCGGTCTGAGCACTTCCCTTCTCTATCACCTGCCTATCCTCCCTCTCGTACCTGTTATTAGCTTTCTCTATTTGAGAGCCAAACACCTCTTCCTCAGTCTCTCCAGTTCGGATCCCACCCCCCAACAATTCTAGTTTAAACTCCCCCCAGTAGCCTTAGCAAACCTCCCTGCCAGGGTATTGGTCCCCCTGGGATTCAAGTGCAACCTGTCCTCTTTGAACAGGTCATACCTGCCCCAAAAGAGGCCCCAATGATCCAGAAATCTGAATCTCTGCCCCTTACTCCAATCCCTCAGCCACGCATTTAACTTCCTCATTCTGTTCCTATACCCACTGTCACTTCATCAGACAAGCAAAGGATATCATGGCAACATCTCCAGTCTGGGCACTGACACCTATTAGATGGTCGGCTTCCAAATAAGAGACCACATGGATGTCCATATCACCCACATCAGGACACTACCAATGCCTGTTGGACTGACTACCCTGAGATCTTCTCGGTCATTTCCATCAGTCTGGCCCCAAAAAATGGCAGCAATAGAAATATTGGCACAAGGAAATCAATGATAAGGTCTCAAGGATCCTACAAAGAGAGCCCTTCTTACACAGCACCTCATAAACAGGCTGATAATCTCCAACTGATGAGAGCCTCAGAATGTCCACAGTATCTGGGTTACCCAGAAGTCCACCATAATTGTTACCTGTGAAGAGGCTCCTGGCTTCTTTACCAGAAAACACAAAGGCTGGCTTGGTGAGAATGATGAGAAGATCCAGGAGTTGATTAACCACTAAAACAATGGTGGTGCTGGATTGAAAGCTCTAGCACTCCTCAAGGGAAAGAAAGTAGCTCCACATGTACCAAAAGGCCCAGGTACAACATAAAGCAATAGATGAAGTCTGCGGATCCATGGATTCTTCAGCACTGTTGTTGATGCTTCTGATCCAAACACCCAATGGCTCACCCCGGTGAGGGGTAAAAATGGGGGTGAGCAAATCTCAGGCTGAGAGGCAGTGAATGCCCACTGGAAGGAGCACTTCAAACAACTTCGTGACCATGATTCTGTCCTTGACCTCATCCCACAGCAAACCTTTTGCTCCAGTCTTAGTGCTACTCCAGATTGACAAGAAATTCAAGGGCAAATGAAATACAACAAGGACAAGAGTAGACAATATCCTTGCTGAAGCTGTAAACTTCAGTGGAGAGAAACAAATTTGCAATCTCATCCTTGGGAAGTGGAGGATAATGTAGTGGCCTTCAAATCTGAAGAATTGTGACCAAGAAAGGAGATAAATCCAATCACAATAAATTAAGCGGGGTCTCACTGCTGTCTGCCATAGGGAAAGTCATCAAAAGGAATCTCCCCAGCCTCCTCCATCTGATGGCTGATAGGAAGCCCCAGATTAGTATGGATTCTGTCCATCAGGAAGCTCAATGAATATGCACTTCACCACATGTCAGCTTCAAGAGAAATCTAGTGAACAACATCAATAACTACACAAGGCCTTAGTTGAGCTCACAAAAGCCAATCTATCAAGGACTTGAGAGCTTGGTGGCAGGAGAACTTCATCTCCATCCTACATCTGCTACATGATGCCATTGAAGCTGGGAGCTTAATCAGAGGGTTCAATAGGGTTCCATTTTTACAGATGTCCATAAATCGATTTTGTTCATAATTTGGAAAATACAAAAAAAAGTCACCCTATGGTAACCACACCTCCACAGTATTGTAATGAATGGCATCAAAAGCACGTAAGACAGATAAGAAAGAATCATTATTAAAAGGGAAGAGAGAGCGAGAGAAAACTAGTTCTGTCATTCATAGGAATAAACGTATGTACATATGTTGAGCTTTTGGATTTAATAACATTATGGGATCTCGATCATATGTACAGGTGTACATAAGTCTAGTGTTCTTAACCCGGGAACGGCCTGTATCAGTTAAGTATGGTGTCAAGCAAACTTGCATTATCACTCTTAACACTTCAAATCCTTCTCACCACTGTGCTACTCTTCACCTCCAACAAACTTCCTGCTGGAGTGGAGCTAATTTACAGGACAAATGGGAAACTGTTGAACCTACATCACATCCATTCCACTTCCCACCAGGGCCAAACTCACCCAATCTCAGTAGACGATCTTCAGCACACAGATGATGCTTGTGTATGATCACATCATTCTCAACTTGTTCAATCAACTATGCAAGAGAATGGGTTTATACTAAAAGTTGGCAACACATCATTCACATGCCCGACACCAGATTCCTCTCCCAACCTGCTCCTGATGCACAACATTGCCCCCAATAGTAAAGGTCCACAATGAGTCCTGGAAAATGTGGACGACTTTCCATTTCTCAAGAGCCTCCACTAAGGCAAACACTGATGTTGAAATTCATCATTAGCTTCAATGTACCAGTACAGCTTATGGTCTTCTGAGGAAAAGAGTGCTGGAAAATCAAGACCTTAAACCTACACAAAGCTCATGGTTTACCAGGTAACAGAGATCCCCACTCTCCTGTACATTTCTGAAACCTGGACTACCTGCAGGAGACTTTTCAAAGTACAGGAAAGATAACACTAGTGCTGTCTCTGCAAAATCCTCCAAATGCACCAACAGATATTCAAACCAATATCTGTGTCTTCACCCAGATCAACATCCCCATCACTAAGACTCGTTTCTGATGAACAGGACACATCAGTCACATGTCTGACACCAGATTCCTGACACAATACGCTTTTCCAAGCTCAGGCAAAGAAAAAGATTATTAGGAGGAATGAGGAAATAAACCAAGAATATTCTCAAGGCCTGCTTGTTAAAATGCAAAATCCTGACTTATTCCTCAGATCCTCCGATCCTAGACGAACTAAAATGGAGAATGTGCATTTGGGATGGTGCAGAGACCCTTGAGAGCATTTGTCAGAAGCATGTGGAAACCTGGTGCAGATGGTGGCTATGAGTCCCACACTGGTCTCGGTAATTACCTCTGAACTCACAGAACTGGAGTGGAAGCATCCTCAACCCCAAAGGGTTGTGTATGAAGTTTGTGGAAATATTTCTGTTGGTCAGTGAGCAGGAGAGCAAGATGAGCAGCCAGGATTGTCAGCTCGGCCCAAGCAAACTACATTAAAGAATGGGAGCACTTATGTCCAGATTATGCCTAAATTTGACTGGTAATCCTCTCTGCCTAATGACCATGTGTTGGTCTGATCAGCCTATTAGAAAACTATCTTAGCTTCTGTAAGTAAATTAAAAACTGCAGATGCTGAAAATCTGAAATAAAAGCAGAAAACGCTGGAAACACTTAGCACATCAAGCAGCATCTGTGGAAAGAGAAAAAGAGTTAATATTTCAGGTCAAAGAGTCTTCAACCTGAAATGTTAACTCTATTTCTCTTTCCTCCAATGATGCCCAACCTGCTGAGTGTTTCAAGTCAATTTCTGTCTTTATATCATAATTTCCCTAGTCTGGCCCTGATAAATACAATTGGGATCCTTTTGAGATCATAGGACTCTGATATCCATACATCTACAAGACATCCATCAGCTTTCAGCCATCTACATATGGGAGGGAGTTTAAAAAGATGTGTAATGTAGGCATATAACAGAAACAGGATGGCAAATCATGACAAGGTGACTGGGTGAAAATTGATGCTCTGAGTTATAAAATTATATTGTGCAATCCACTTCAGGAAAACAAGCTACTCACCTTTATTTCAGCTTTTGCACACGGATCACTGCAGACAGATCGGACAACAAGATCTTTATTGACCCAAATTTTAGCATCGTCCATTTTCAGCTCCCCATTGTCCCAGCTTCCAACGTTAATATAGTCAAAAGTGCCTTTTCTCAGCTTTTTAAAATTCATGATTTCATACCTAAATGCAGGAAAATTTTGTTAGACAAGCATTCAGAATCCTAGAAGTAGGAAAGAGAAATAAGGTGCTGAAAGCAATGAAAGTTTTGGATGGTACTTGAGCTGGAGGTACTGCAGGATGAACTTCAAAAAGTACAGTAATGTTGAGGACAAAATTGCAGAAAAGTAATATTGACTTTTTATTAGTAGTGACAATTTATAAAAGTTAGCAGGTACATTCATTTCTGGGGAGAAAATAGCTAAACAACATGAACACTTTTTGTACTTCTACAATCATTTTATACCTGCTAATTTTGGTGTGGTTCCTGTTGAGAACCTGTTGCTGGTTCTTTCTCAGCCATCAGCTATCCCTCTTCAATGAGGAGCAGAGCATAAGTGTGTGTCATTGAGTACTGAGGACAGATGGGATTACTTCACTCCCTCTCATACCTGGGCTGGGGAAGATGCAGCTCCCAAACTTAAGCTAATTCAGCCACACGATCAGGTCCAAACAGCCCCAAGACCTGCCTCTCCTCCACAGGCTGAGTTGACTTCCCAAAACTGTACCTCCCCCCTTTACCCCCATTTTTCGCACTCTCTAATGGTCACTGACCCAGGCCATTGTGTGTCAATTTCCCTCGTGTCACCGCCCCGACTTTCTGTCACCTCTCTGTTCCAAGGTCTAGGACAGTGGGAGTCAGTCTGTGTGTGAGAGAAAGAATCAGTGTGTGAAGGATTCAGCCAAGTACACTCAGCACTGTGGCTCAGCCAAGAACTTGCAGCAGGAGCCTAATATTTTGGAACCCACAATTACCATAATGTCTCAGTTTGGATAGGGGCTTAAGTAGTCCCATATTAGAAAGGAGCAGGCTGAAAAGGACTATGAGCAATACAAAGACACGTTTAGGGAGTTTGTATGTTAATACATAAAGTATGGTGTAGAAGACTGCTGAGCAGCGAGCACAAATCACATGTGAGAACAGGAAAGTGGAGCAATAACAGAAACCTGGCTTAAATGTGGTGAGGGCCTGGGGCATTTAATATTCACAGGTACAAAACATTGAAAAAAGAGAGGAAACAAAAAAAAAGGGAGGTGGGCTGGCTGTACTGATTAGGTAAGACATTATAGTTTGAGGACGTCCTTGAAGGATTATGGACAGAACCCATTTTGTTAGAGAAGCAAAAAAAGTACAATAGCACCAATGGTGTATTCAACAGGCCTCCAAAGAAGGAATTAGGGAAACAAATCTCGAGAGAGAAATTCTAGAGATGTTTCTGAAATATAGAGCGGTGATTTTGTGGGCCTTTAATTACCCAGATCTTGATTGGGATAATGTAAGAGTAAAGAGAAAGGTGGGGGCTGGGGGGGGGGTGGGTGGGGAGAAGGAACTTCTACAGTGAGTTCAGGAAAATTTCTTGATCAGTACATTCACAGCTTAACTACGAAGGAAATATTGTTGGATCTGATGCTGCAGAATGATGTTGGTTAAATGGATCAAATGCCTATTGGAGAACACTTAGGTAACAGAGACTATTGTATGATAAGGTGCTGAGGTTAGCAATGGAGAAAGGCAGGGAACAATCTAATATAGAACTTCTAGACTGGAACAGGGCCAATCTGAATAGGATGTAAAGGGACTTGGCTAGAGTAAAATGGAACCAAAGATTGATAGGAAGAATGTCAACAGAGCTTTTAGGAGGACATACCTCAGATACAGACTAAGCACACTCCACAAGATGGAACAATCAAGCAATCAAAGCCAGGGGTTTTGAGAGAGGTAAAGAATTTGATAAATGATGCATGTCATGTGAAATCTTCCAGTGAGAACCAGACTAAATACATTATTGAGAGGGGAAGTGAAGAGGAAGCAGGACTGGCAAAGAGAGCCTGTGAGAATAGAATGCCGATTGACATGAAAGGAAACTCAACAATCTTCCACCAACATAGATGTACACTTCAGCCTTTGAGACTTTGGAGACTTTAGAGATAAAGCAAATACTCAGCGATTCAATAGTGATGGTTTCTACAAAACTGAAAGCACCTGTATCAAACAGTAATATGGCAGACTGCAAGAGAATAAAGTATCAATTACAGAAATCAGTGGAATTAAGGAGAAGTACATGATGACTGATGTGATGGATTATGACATACTTCATGCAGTTTGCCAATTTTTTCTCTTATTCAGACTGGCAAATTTCTACCTTTATGAAATTTGAAGATTGGTAGTAAGATCCTTAAGCAACAAACACTGTCCAATAATCATAACTGATCCATTTGAATGGAAAACTTTTACAGTTGGATAATAATGTACCTTCCTGGTGAATCTCCATTCTCATCAAAGGAGATGATATCTCCAGATACCCCAGTAAAGTTGGTTTTCATGAGAAATTCCAGTAGTATTCTCCCATCAACAGGCTTCATTGCCTCACACAGCCCATTAACTCCTGGACACAGGCTTTGCTGCATGTTGTGTAGAGCATGGGCCATAGAATAAATCGCATTTATCACAAATCCCATTTTGGTGTCTTGGACATATTGTTCCTGTAATGATTCTGTTCCTGATGTCAAAGAGAAGACAAAAAGATCCATATTACATATTGGACCTACAACTGGTTCATCATTAAACTGGGGATCACCATAAAGTTATTAAAATAACACTTTGAGCATAAAACCAACAGAAAGTGAAGTGAGATTCCTTTGGATATTATCTATTGTCATATTTCCATTGGGTCAGAGTATTTCTCCAACTGCTATTGTATTCCCAAGTGATTCCAGATCATAACGTCTTATGTATTACTTTGGGGGACTGACTATGATCTCCACTCCTCCTGTATTGGTTTAATACAGACTTCCCATATATTTTGCATCATTATAAATGACTATTTGAGTTTATAATGTTGTGGTTGTATCGAATACACTTTTTGGATTCTTCTACACCTTTCTCTGTATCGGAACCACTTAAAATGTTTGTCTTCTGTTTTTAAAAATTTTCATTCTCCTTACCATTTCTTATCCACCATTTTACCTGCACCTTGTGAACTACTCTGAGATAACTGTCTGTACATAAAGACAAGTTAAAAAATATTCTATGTTTACATTACTGATGATGCAATCTAACAATACATCAAGCTGCAAATGCTTTGAAAGTCAAAATATATATAAAAAGACATTCAATACAACTGGTATCTACTTTTATCTACAGAATTCATTAAGTTTTAAAAATATTTTATGCCAGATCAAAACTCACTTGATTTGTAAATATGACTAATGAATACATTTGTAAAGTGAACTGAGAATTTTGCAGGGAGATGGTCTCAGGCACAGCGAACCCTAACTTTGGAAAATGACCTTCATATGCCATTGTCCTCCACCTAGTCTTGCCATTGAAAGCTGTTTAGAGCAGCAAGGTCTGCTGTGTTAAACAGAGAGCATTATTTATGTATAAGCAGTTTCCCAACACTCAGCTTGTGACAAAATTATTTGATCCGATGGTAGATTATTTTTAGTACACTGTCAATAGTTCAAAGGGAGAAAAACTGTCTCTTGTTTAAGTTAATTGCAAGATGTGGGTGTCATTGGCAACTCAAGCATTTATCACACATCCCTACTACCCTTGAACCAAATCACTTGCCAGGCCTTTGCAGAGAGCAGTTCAGAATCAACCATAAGCCAAATCAGATAAGGACAGATTTCCTTCCCCGAGGTCATGGGGAGCCAGATGTTTTTTTTATAACATTCTAGTTGTTTCATGCTGATTACAGATTTTTATTCCAGATTTATTTATATAATAGAATTCAAACTCATGTATTCAAACCAGTAGTTCTGAGATTAGTGGGGCATTGAAGTGAGGGGGAAGAAAGGTAGAAGAACTGAGTCTGAAGGTCTTTAAGGAGGTGGGCACAGTGCCAAGCTTATGGAAATCCCCTTTAAATAACAGTAGAGTGGGCACAAGAATTCTGCAGGCCTGCTTCTGCATGGACAGCCATGCACGTGTGGCCCAAACTCACAGGAGAGTGAGTGATCCAGAAAAATTTGTAAAATATGAGTAATACAATTATTTGGAAGTTTTCTTTCTTTTGATGCAATGTTAAATGTTCCATACTTTATCATCCCTTCTGCGAGATTTGGTTGCTTCCTGCTTCTCAAGACCATGATCTGATTCCATATTCATCAATGCGCTTTCCAGTCTTGAGGTTATTGTGCTTGAATGTCAGATCCAATGTGTGAAATGGATACACACTTGGACATAAGCCACACACACACACACACACACACACACACACACACACACACACACACACACACACACACTCTCTCTCTCTCTCTCTCTCTCTCTCTCTCTCTCTCTCTCCAATGAAACCAGGAGTGAAGCTACATCCCCTGTGCAAAGTTTTGAGTCCAAAGTGATTCCTTCTGTATCACTAGAGCAAGATATGTTACTGACTGCTGGTTCAAGATTCAGATTCAGGTTCAGATTAGTTTATTGTCATACACACTAGGGCGCAATGAAATTCCTTCCTTGCATGAAGCTCACAGAGTAAACTGTATACTTGGTAATAATAAATACAACAATAAATACAATGATGAGCACAAAAACAGCAGAATGGTGCAAAGATTGTAGTCCAACCTGAAGTAGTGCAAAAAGAAATGCTAAAGTGACAATAATGGAATAGCTGAGAGAGGCAGAATTAAGAGTCTGAGAATGTGGCAGCATCACCGGGAAGGGGGTGTGAGAGAGGTGATTGGTCCAGAAACCTGATAGCAGTGGGGAAGAATCTGAGCTTTCAAGTTCCTGTATCTTGTCCCAGAAGGTAGAAGAGAGGAAAGGGAACGGCCAGGGTGGCAGACATCCTTAACAATATTGTTATCCTCCCTGAAGCAACGCAGCATGAAGATGGAGTGGATGGAAGGAAGTCAGGATACTTTCTGGAGTGCATCTGTAGAAGTTTGAGAGAATCCTCATGGACAAGTCAAATCTTCTCAGATGCCTAAAAAAGTAAATACACTTTCTTATTCACTGCATCAGTGTAAAGGGACCAGGTGAGGTTGCTGGTGATATGGATGCCAAAGAACTTGAGCTGTCGACCATCTCTACAGCAGCTCCACTGATGAGGACAGGGTTGTGTTCACTCACTCCCCCTGCCCTCCACCACCCCCCCCCCCCCCCTGCCATTTCCTTAGGTCAACAATGAACTCTTTTGCCTTGCTGATGTTAAGGGCTAGATTGTTGTTCCGGCAACCATAACACAAGGTTCACGATCTCTTTCCTGTACTTAGTCTCATCATTGTGGTTGATCTGGCCAATAACAGTGGCATCATCAGCAAGCTTAAAGATCGAATTGTGTCTGGCCACATGGTCACGGCTGTACAGGGAGTGGAGCAGGGGACTGAGCACCAGTGTTGAGAGTCATGCAGATGAAATATTATGACCAACTCTGTTTGTGGTTCAGAGGTACGAAGGTCAAGGGGTGGGGTAGTTTTGGAGCTTTCTATTTGCATCATGGGTTTGATGGTTCTTATAGAAGAGAAGTGACAACAGGTCTAGCAGTATTGGGCCCACCATTATGACATGAGTGGTCAAGAGCAGAAAGTCAAGCAGGGATTCATTCCACTATGAAGCTTGTACCATTCCTGTGATTTTCTGTTCAAAGAAATGGATGGAATGGAATATACTTACCTTGAAACTTATGTATACATGAAGGAGTATGTCATAACAGTATATATTGTATTAGCAGAACCATAGCAACAAAGGGCAATAGGTAGGTTTGTTACATTCTTGATACCCTTTATTGTTCTGGGTGAGAACGAAGGTTTGAACATCAACTTGTGTGTTCCCTCTTCCAATCAATACAAATGCATGGAACCACAGTTGTGGCTGGCATTGTTATAGTTGATAAAGGTGGTGAAGCTGGTGATCATTTTTATAAAGTGGAAACTTCAGACCTTAATCTACCAAATGTAAAAGCTAATAAATTAAAATCTGAAATAATTTGTTGTAACCTGGTAGAAGAGAAACTCCAATGACAATGCAAACAAAAAAAGGCTTGAAATTATTAAATATGATGAGAAAGTACATTAGTGAAGAAATCTCATCAGGCACCCAGGGACTTTACATTATAGAATTAAAATTATAGGTTTCCATGTGGGAAAAAAAGCCTTGCTTAGTTACACTGAAAATAAGAATTCAAAAATAATAGAACATATCTTAGAAATAAATGTTTAAATGCTCAATCCACATTACAGGCACTGTGATGTGGTAAATTTTGGGGGTAATAGTCAATATTTTAGGAGTAAACATTGTACACTTAACCTGTACCTCAGGGTGCCTGAGAAAAAGCCAACACAAAATTGAACCAGGCCATGTTCAAGAGTCCCTACCAGCTGCTGGGACCTTAAAAAATGTAAATGAGGGGAAACACCTATTTGTCCCCTCATTAAAATTAGATTGTATTGGGCAATGCAAGAGTCAGGCCTCTACATCCCTGTGGTCTCAGTGATACCCACAAGCAAATGGTAAACTGTCCTTTGCTGAACATCAAAGCCACCAGATTAACTATCAACGCCCACTGCTCTCATTATTGCAGATACTTGACATCCCATAATAAATCCAATAAGGATTTATACTCTTAAACCATTCTCCGACTAAAAATGATTGTCCTGAATTTCTGATTGAATTTATTAAATAGTCAGTAGAAACCAAGCTGAATTCTGTGAGGGTGCTGTCATCAGCAAGAATTCAACAAAGAATCTGCCATCCAAAAATATATTTGGCAACCATTAAATGCTAATCAGGTGCAGTGCTATTTTACCTCGGCAACTTTTAGTTTGCCATTTAACTCCCCCTAAGCCGAAATAGAAGAGCAATCCTTCAGAAAGCGCACTGTTGCCCACTCAGAAGTGTCCAAGCACCAGCATAGAAATGCTTGCACTGGGTTGCATAACTGGTAAGTTCAAAGGTTCTACAGTATATATCTCACAAAGCACAAATGAGCAGAGACAGGTTCAGCTGCAAAAAAACAGCCAGGAAACAGCCTACAATAGGTAAGCTTTGTCAAAGTCTGCTGAAAAGGACAGAGATGCAGAATTGATGAACAAGGTCAGCTGCAATCTAGTACAGGGTTGTTGTACAATGGAAATGGAACCTGATTTTATTTCTTGCGATGAGAGCATATCTGGACGAAGACAACTCAAGGAACCAGCCCAGCCTAAGAGACTGAGGCAAAAATTAGGTAGACAGAAAGTCACTGAAGTCTTCACCTGTCCCACTCTGTCGTTGTCCAAACACAAGCTTCTCAAGAACTACACGGTCTTCCACCCCGAATGCTGCAGCTGTTGGTGGGCACTTCATATGAAGGTCCTCACTCAGAGAAAACTTAAAGTAGGCCTTAAGCTTTCAAACGAGGGTGATTATTGATGCTTGTGTGTACAGAGAGCCTTTCTGTACTAGTTGTGATCTTGCAGTACATGTTGATGTGAATATCATGAAGAGTCTTTGTGCAGATGAGCTTAATTTGCAAATGAGAGAGTTGTGGGACAGGTTGGGCATGAACATCACCGAATTAAAAAAGACACTAATGAAGAGCTCACGAAACCACAGACTGCTTTGGATTCATTGCTATACAATCATGCAGCATTAGGACAGGTGCTTTGGTCCACCTTGCCCATGCTGACCAAAAAGTACCTATCTACACTAATCCCATTTACCAACACTTAGTCCATAGCTTTCTATGCCTTGGTGAATCAACTGCTTGTCTAGATATTTCTTAAGTGTTGTGAGAGTATGTGCCTCCACCAATTACTCCAGCAGTGTGTTCCAGATTCCAACCACCCTCTGGATGAAAAGTTCCACTGTTAAGTTCCCTTCAGGTCCCTTCTAAACATTTTACCCCTTACCCTAAACCTATGCTCTCTGGTTTTAGATTGCTGAAGGAAAAAGGTGTCCTATTATCTACCTATCTATGCCCCACATAATTTTGCATCTTTCTATCAGCATTCCCCCTCTTCCCCAACCTTCTCTGCTGCAAGGAAAACAAATCCAGCCTTTCTAGTGTCTCCACGTTACTGAAACACTTTATCCCAGGTAACATCCTGGTGAATCTCTTCTCTACTCTCTCCATTGCAATCACACCTTTCCTATAGTGTAGCAACTAGAACTGTACACTCCTTGAATTCTCCAACCTCTATGTCCTTCTCCTTACTAAATACAGATGAGAAGTATTCATTTAAGACCTCACCTATGTTCTCTCACTCCATGCATGGTTTGCCATTTTGGCCCCTACTTGGCCCTACTCTTTCCTTAGTTACCTTCTTGCCTTTAATATACTTATAAAATGCACTGGGATAAGTATAAAACCCCAAAACGTACCGATATTTCATGCCTCCTCTTTGCCCTCCTATTCCTTTTTTAAGTACTTCCCTTGAACTTTCTATACTCCTAAGGACCTCACCTTTCTTCAGTTCTCTTTACCTGCTACATGCTTCCTGCTTTTTTCTTTATCAGCCCTCAACATGCCTTGACGTCATGTTCCTTATGCTAATATTTCACTTTGTAACGACTCCCATTTGCCAGTTGTGGACATACCTGCAAGTAGCTCCTCCCAAACTATTTCTGCCAGGTCTTGTCTCATGAAATTGAAATTGACCTTCTCCCAATTCAGGAACCTAATTCTGCACCATTCTTATCCCTCTCCATAACTACATTAAAATGTACAGAATTATGGTCACTATCTCCAAAATGCTCTCCCACTTACACTTTAACCATTCCTTAAGATGAGGAAAATCACTCCCTGTTCTCTGGTAGGACAATCTATGTACTGGCTCAAAAAGATCTGGATGCACTTTAAAAAGTTCACCCCCTCAATATCCATCACACTAAGGTGATCCCAGTTAATATTGAGGATGCTGGAATCCCCTACTTTCATAATCTCTCTATCCTGCTACGTCCAGTGACCTCTCTTTCAGCATGCTAAACCTTTTCATCTGTGTTCAGTTCTGGAGTGGCATTCAGAACACTGTCACTGTACTGGAAAATCTTTGCTGGGTGCACTGCAGATGATACCAGACCTGTTTGGGCTTTGGAACCATTCCTTAATGACTGCTATCTATTCAAGAATGCTCAGCAAGCCATGCTTCTGATTGTGGCATTGTTTGGCTGTTGAGTATAGGTTTCTCAGAGGGGTTATTTCTCAGGAGTTTGTCCTCACCCCTAATCTACCAACCTTTCAATTACCATGCAGCAGCAGAGAGTGGAGGTGGGGGTGTGCAGGTTCCAGGGGAAGCCATGAAGGACTGGTGCAATATGAACATGTTTCAGCAACTGTCAGGAAAACAGGAACAAATCTATGTGATGCACAGCTGGTTATCACACACCTACTGCATGCTATTCAAAGTGCCTTGCAATTCATGAAAGCAGTGTAGTCATTTGAAGGGGACTGCAAGGTGATGTGGATAAATGATTCCCAGGTATCAGTCACCTGCTGGTATGTTCTGTGATAGCTGGCAAGGAGCCGAAAGCTAAGGAGCCACGTTGACCTTGACTGATCCATGCACTGTATCAGTATGGTGTCACTGAAGGTCTTGCTGCACAATGCTACCCTTCTTGGTCACAGCCTACTGGAAACATGCATCCTCCACCTAATTAAATCCATCGGAAGAGTAAGGTTTCCCGGAAGAAACCCTCTTCTACATAGATTCTTCTCAGATGCAATTCATTTTACTCATTTCTCCTGATATTCATGGCCCGATGGCAACTTGCCTCCTCTTCATCATGTGGAAATATCAAAAATTTACTATTGAAGAAATCAGAGACATCTGAAACATGGAAACAACCTAAAATGTTCCGAAGAAACTGCAAGGATTTTCAAATCATAGAAAAATACAACATGAACTAATACTCTTTAATTTAAGTTAGAAGCCATTTATTCTAAGACAGTAAAAGAGTAATGTTAAAATTTGCTTTTTGGATTTAAATTTCCCAAACAAAGCAGTAAGTGGGGAGGCAGTCTGGTTCCCAGATTATCAAGTGCAGAGGCTTGAAGTCTCCAAAGAGATCAGCCAATTGGCCTGATGCAGTTAGTTTGAACAGGGAGGGTCAGGAACTCATCAGACCAACAGTGCCTTTAAAGTGGACCTTAATCTGCAGGTGGAGCATGAGCAGCAACACAGAAACAGGGGGAGAACATTGTGCAGTGGGAGGAGGAGGGGACCAGGTACAGAGAAGGAGAAGGGGGAGATTGTTTGGGGGTGGGAGGAAAGGGGATACTGGAAGTGGGAGGAGGGAAAGATTGGGTGTGGAGTGGGAGAAGCAGGATACCAGGTTGTAGTGGGAGGAGGAGGGATAGTGGGGGTGGGGTGGGAGGAAGGAGAGACTGGTGTGGAGTGGATGGGGAGGAAGGGGAGACTGGGTGCAGGGTGGTAGAAGGGGGAGACAGGTTGGAAAGTGGAGGGAAGCAGAGCAACAGAGAGCAGAGGGGGAAATCACTGAGTACCTCAGGGTGGTAGGGATAGATCACAGTTAAATATTTAACTTAGTTTAGAGCATGTGAATTATCTGCACATTTTGGATGCTTTCCCATTGTTTGCTGGTATTTTTGATTCCAAAATTATTTCCTGCCTGCCTTCTCCCTTTCCTGAGATGCTGCCTACACCCTGAGGTACCTTAGAGGTTAATTGCTTTAGTTCAGGGAAATTTAATCTCCAGTTCAGAGTCAGCATGAGAACAATCTTTCCTTTGCCTTGGGATATAATCCGGTTATGAAAGTCAGTGGAAGGCAGTGGGAAACTCCTGGTTTCTTTCCCCTTTATTTTATACCAGCTTTGTACCACCCCTCCCTGTAACAGAAGAGCACAAAACATCAACACAAAATTGGCAGGAATTATTGTTAGTCAGTTATCTTAAGGTGAGAAACAAGCTTTGTGTTTGCAAGGATTCAACCAAGTAATGTTTGTGAATCAGATCATAGAACCATATAGCATGGAAACAGGCCCTTCGGTCCACTAAGTCTGTGCTGACTATCAAGCATCCATTTACACTTATCCTACAGTAATTCCATTTTATTCTCCCCACATTCCCCTCAATTCCCCCCAGATTCTATCACTTACCTACACATTACAGGCAACTTATAGTGAGTAATTAAACTATCAACCCAGGCATCGTTGGGACACAAGAAGAAACTCAAACACCAGAGGAAAGCCATATAGTCTCAGGGAACGCATGCAAACTCTACACAGATAGGACCAGAGTTCAGGATTGAACCCAGGTCACCGAAGCTGTGAGACATTAAGTCTGTCAGCCGTGCCACTGTCATGGGCACTGGGTGTGAAAAAGAGTCCTGTTCTTTGTTTTCCTTCAATCATATTTTTGCTGGATGCTGCCTCTGGTTTGGATGATCACTACACCACCACAGGCAGGCAGGAACTGAGGGTGAGGGTGATGTGACTTGTCCTTACCCCTTATCAGCTCTGGTACACACCTCGAACCCACTCCTGCCTCTCCCCTGGGTGAACATTAGATTTTGCCAAAGGTTTTACTATCAGAAACAATGAAATAATACATTAAATTCTGTTCTCCGCACATCACTCTCCTACTATCCGTCCTCTTTGCCTTGTTACCAACAACCCTCACACCCACATCAGGGCCCTTGTCTGAGCCTGGGACCCCATTCCTGCCTGGGGCCCTCAGTTGGAGACCTCTGGCCCCTTGGCAACACAGGAGCACTGAGAAACCTCGGCAGAGCCTGGGTTGTCTGCTGACCCAAAGGCTGGGTGGCTTGCTGCTGTTGGAGACACTGTGCGAGAGCAGTTCACGGATAAGGGATGGGCAAGCAAGTGGTGGCACCGACTCAGCTACAGCGAGCAACTCTACCAGTCTGGTTACCATCCAGCATAAAAACAAGGGAAATACCAACAGTTACAGCAGTAGATGCTGTTTTTGGTGGGTTGGACAATCCAGCAGGTTGTGTTGGTTTTTTATTTAATAAAGAGAAATTTGTCAGATTTGTGCTAACTTCCTGAATGTTGCTTTTCACTTTGAGTCTGACAGTTTGTCCCTGCAACTGGTAGCTCTCCAGAGCCATGTGACAATGAGTACATAGAACATAGAACATTACAGCACAGTACAGGCCCTTTGGCCCATGATGTTCTACTGACGTTTTATCCTGCTCTAAGATCTATCTAACCCTTCCCTCCCACGTAGCCCCCCATTTTTCTATCATTCATGTATCTATCTAGGAGTCTCTTAAATGTCCCTTATGTATCTGCCCCCACAACCTCTGCAGGCAGTGCATTTCATGCACCCACTACTCTCTGTGTAAAAAACTTATCCCTGACATCCCCCTTATACCTTCCTCCAATTACCTTAAACTTATGTCCCCTCATGTTAGCCATTGTCGCCCTGGGAAAAAGTCTCTGACTGTCCACTTGATCTACATCTCTTATCATACTGCCCATGTAATGCCCATGAAGCAATAATGTGGGATCAGAGGACGACTGCTCAATGAACAACAGAAGACTCAGGAATAGCAGTGTGGGGGAGAGAGAGGATTGATTGAGAGGTGCAGCTCATAGAAGGTTAAGCTCCCCACAAGGGAGCAATGCACATACGGTGATTTTACTGGACTTTTCTGTGTGTGTGCCTGGGTATTTACTGCCTCCTGTGGCCTAGTAGACATGGTTTCCCAGAAGTTGTGAAAGCAACCGCTCCTCTCAACTTCTACCCCTCAGATCCTTACAAAGCCCTGCAGAGACCAGATTGGATCTTGCAATGGGCTGCTCTTAATTGAACAGGAAGGTGAGACACAGCTGCATTGTTGGCCCAGTATCATGCTGCAGTTATAACAAGGCGTGATAACAGAAAAAAAATTGGAGGAGTGTATAATGAGTGCAAAACTTAACATAATCCATTATATGTTATCACCTAAAGTTAAAATGATCCTCAAAACCTTTTAGTGTTGAACTACCAGTTTAAAACGATAATAACAGCATCAGAAATTTCTAAAATCCTTTTTCCTCTGTTACGTTTATAGCCATGATGCCCATTACAATAATATAATTTATATAATGATGTATTTTGTCATTTTTACTTCTCACCTCCTTCTCTTTCCATTTACAGATACAAAGGAAAGCTTGCATTGGCTTTTGCAAAATCCCAAACTGTGCACAAGCCTGTCCTCAAGACAGCTTTAGCTCAAAACATATTGCACTTTTGTGGGTTTCAGGTGTTGTAACATAGCCCCATTTCACTACCTTGGCTCTTGACCAGCTGACTTGGACACAGAGGCAGATTAGAGCCTTCCAGGTGGTTCATTTCTCTGCTGCTGCTCAGTCACACTCATGCCCATGCTGACTCAAGTCTCAAGGTCTGCAAGTCTCAAATGCCATACCTCATTGCAGATGGTTGCAGTGGTAATGCTGGCAACCTGTGAGGTCATGAGGAATCTCCTGCATAGCTTCAGGAGTTTCCCTGCAGCAGAGTGACCATGTACAGGACTCCCATGTTCTCTGTTTGTCTTTCCCTTTCCTATTAACTGCTCACAGCTGTTCTGTGGTGCTATTCCAGTGAGGATGTATCAACGGTCGACATTCATTCGATGTATCACCTACCTATTGTATTATGAGCAGCCCATTCAGCCTCCACACAAGGCAGATGGATTAACGGCACAAATTGAAGTAAATGGGCATGATTTAATATCACAACATGAATGAGGTTGCAGGGTGGCCAAAGCTGGAAGCTGAATGTTCAAGGATATTTCACATTTAGGAAGGAGAGGCAAAAACAGAAAAGGAGATGTACGTGCTATTAATAAGGGATGAGGTCAGTACAGTTTTGAGATGTAATCTTGACTAGGCAGATCACAATGTAGAATTTGAACCAGTTTGGGTGGAGCTAAGAAATGCCTTTTGAGTTCTGATGAAGGGTTCCAGACCTGAAACATTAACTGTTTCTCTTTCCATAGACCCTGCCTGACCTGTTGAGTTTTTCCAACATTTTCTGTTTTTACACAACGATGCTGGAGGAACTCAGCAGGCTAGGCAGCAACCCTGTCCTGAAGGAGGGCCCTGACCCAAAACGTTGACCACCTGCTTTTCTCCACGGATGCTGCCTGGCCTGCTGAGTTCCTCCAGCATCATCGTGTCTTTCATCTAGATTCCAGCATCTTCAGTTCTTTGTTTCTCTAGTATTTTCTGTTTTTATTTGAGCAGTCAATGTGGATTACTGAAAAGGAAATCATGTTGACTAACCAATTGGTGTTCTGAGGATGTGGCTTGTAGAATAGATAAGGGGAAACCAGAGGACATGGTGTACTTAGATATTCATACAGCAGGAGGTTGATCTACAAGTTTAGAGCACATGGAATTGCACGCAGTATATATTGACACGGACTGAGAACTGGTTATCTGGTATAAAGCAAAGAGTGGGAATAAAGAAACCATTCACTACTTGGCAGTTTGTGAATAGTACAGTACTTGCAGGGATCGGTGCTTGGGCCCCAGCAATTCACAATCAACAGCAATGATTAAGCTGTCATATTTACAAGGTTGCAAATGATGCAAAACTACGTGGGATTGTCGGAAGGAGAATGTAAAGAGGTGTCAAGGGGATATAGACAAGCCATGTGAGTGGGTGCGAACATGGCAGATGGAATATAATGTGGAAAAATGTGAGGTCATTCACCTTGGGTGCACAAAACAGAAAAGCAAAGTATTTTGTAAATGGTGACAAACTGGGAAATGTTAGTGTTCAAAAGGGACCTACACAAGTCACTGAAAGCTAACGTGCAGGTGCGGCAAGCAATTGGGAAGGCAAATAGTATGTGGTTCTTTATTACAAAAGGATGTGAGTGCAGGAACACAGATGTCTTACTCAAATTATATGGTGTCTTGATGAGACCACACTTGAAATATTGTGTACAGTTTTGGTCTTATCATAAAAAGATAGACTTGCTGTAGAGGGAACACAACCAGGATTCACCTGGGATGGAGGGTTTGTCACCTGAGGAGAGATTGAGTAAAGTAGGACTGTATTCTCTAGAGTTCAGAAAGATGAGAGGAGATACCACTGAAGCTGATAAAATTCTTACAGGACCTGAGAGGTTGGATGCAGGGAGAATATTTTCCCTGGCTGAGCATTCTAGAACTGGAGATCACAGTCTCAGAATAAGGGGTAAGCCTTTTGGGACTGAAATGAAAAGAAATTTCTTTATTCATATGATGGTGCACATTTGGCATTCTTCACCCGGATGTCACTGAGTTCAGTAAAAACAAAAATCAATAGTTCTTCGGATATTAAGGGACTCAATAGATGTCTGGATGGTGCAGGAAAACGGTGGAAGATCAAAGATCAGCCTGTGGCGACTCACCAATTAGTCGGTCGAACCGGCTCGGCAGTCGGGTCGAGCGGCGTCGGAGCGACGAGGCCCAAGATGGCGGCGGGCCTCGTCTTTCCCGAGCGACGGGGAGAACCCGCACGCGGGAAAGTCTTGATAACGTAGTACTTACGTTATTGCCGGTTGGATTGGGCGGGAACAGTCTCCCTTAAAGGGCCCGCGCAAGGCCGGAAAATAAACCAGTTCTTGTTCGACAATCCTCCGACTCGCGTCTTGTTTTATTTTGCGGTAGCAACCGCTACAAGCCAAAGATTGGTTGAAGATCAGCCATGATATTGAATGACAAAGCAGATGGCCAGATGGCCTACTCCTGCTCCTCATTCTTAAATTTTATGTTCTTAAGGCAGCCAAGAATAAGTCTGGAGCTGACATTCTGCACTGGGTTGAACTTTAAAATGGGCAGAACATTTCCTTACTGGGTAAAAATACCCGGCACTGGAGTAAAATATGGCAAACACAGAGGTTCTAATTTTAGATGTGCGTGCCTCACATTTTAAATGTGCTAGCTTCTGGATGATGTTGCTTTGTACATTGTTTTAGTCTCACCTTCTCAATTTGGTTCTTATACATGGGCATGTGATCTAGGGTTACTCCAGGTTTGTGCAGTGAACAAGATACGTGCTATTCCAGTTGAGGTTTAGCGTTTTATTCCCATATGGCTGAAGACATAGAAGAACCTGACTTGGGACTTTGGGTTTGGTTTATAGACAATAGACAATAGGAGCAGAAGTAGACTATTCGGCCTTTCGAGTCTGCACCGCCATTTTGAGATCATGGCTGATCCTCAACAATCAATATCCTGTTCCTGCCTTGTCCCCATATCCCTTGATTCCCCTATCTATAAGAAACCTATCTAGCTCCTTCTTGAAAGTGCCCAGAGAATTGGCCTCCACTGCCCTCTGAGGCAGTGCATTCCACAAATTCACAACCCTCTGGGAGAAGAAGTTTTTCCTCACCTCTGTCCTAAATGGCCTAGCCCTTATTCTTAAATCATGCCCCCTGGTCCTGGACTTCCCCAACATCTGGAACATATTTCCTGTCTCTATCTTGTCCAATCCCTTAATAATCCTGTATGTTTCAATCAGATCCCCTCTCAATCTTCTCAATTCCAGCGTGTACAATCCCAGTCTCTCCAACCTCTCAGCATAAGACAGTCCCGACATCCCCGGAATTAACCTTGTAAACCTACGCTGCACGCCCTCTATAGCCAGGATATCCTTCTTTAACCCTGGAGACCAAAACTGTACACAATACTCCAGGAGTGGTCTCACCAGGGCCCTGTACAAATGCAAAAGAATCTCTTTGCTTTTGTACTCAATTCCCCTTGTAATACAGGCCAACATTCCATTAGCCTTCATCACTGCCTGCTGCACTTGCTCATTCACTTTCAGTGACTGATGAACAAGGACTCCTAGATCCCTTTGTATTTCCCCCTTACCTAACTTCACACCATTCAGATAATAATCTGCCTTCCCGTTCCTGCTCCCAAAGTGGATAACCTCACACTCATCCACATTAAACTTCATCTGCCAAGCATCTGCCCACTTACCCAACCTATCCAAATCACCTTGAATTCTCCTAACTTCCTCTACACATGTCGCACTGCCACCCAACTTTGTATCATCAGCAAACTTGCTAATGTTATTCACAATGCCTCCATCTAAATCATCAACATAGATCGTAAACAGCTGCAGTCCCAGCACTGAGCCCTGTGGCACCCCACTAGTCACGGCCTGCCATTCTGAGAAACATCCATTCACCCCTACCCTTTGTTTCCTATCCGCCAACCAGTTTTCTATCCATGTTAATACCCGCCCCCCAATTCCATGAGCCCTAATTTTACCCACCAATCTCCTGTGCGGCACTTTATCAAATGCCTTCTGAAAGTCGAGGTATACAACATCCACTGAATCTCCCTCTTCTATTTTCCTGGTTACATCCTCAAAAAACTCCAGTAGATTAGTCAAGCATGATTTGCCCTTAGTAAATCCATGCTGACTAGACCCAATCCTATCATTGCTATCCAAATATGTCGCTATTTCATCCTTCATAATGGACTCTAGCATCTTCCCCACCACAGATGTTAGGCTAACTGGACGATAGTTCCCCGTTTTCTCTCTCCCTCCTTTCTTAAAAAGTGGGATAACATTAGCCATTCTCCAATCCTCAGGAAGTGTCCCCGAATCTAAGGAACATCGGAAAATGATCACCAATGCATCCACAATTTCTAGAGCCACCTCCTTTAGTACCCTGGGATGCAGACCATCTGGACCTGGGGATTTGTCAGCATAACTGATCAGCAGCATAAAATTCAGTCAGCCTGGTTAGTACAGTTGTTATTGTGTGCTTTCTCCAGGTGAAGGCTCTTGCTTGCCTTGCTGTTGCTAGTTCACAGGCATTGTTAAAAATATGTGTGTTTAGATGGATTGGATTTTCATTTCTCATGAAGGCTTCATTGTTTTAATTGAAGCTGTTCCTAGTCCAGCAATGTCAAGAGGTCATTCCCCAATCAGTGGGAAATCTAGTTCCATGAATATCCAAGAATTATAACTGTTTGAATTCTATTTTCTGATTCCAAGGAATTGCTCCCTGCTGACTGAGCTTTTAGTACTGAGAGCAATTGAAGGGAATTCTAATTTGAGATTTGTCTATAGACCAATGCATTAATTAACATTTTGCATGGATATATTTAACTCAATCATAGGCAAAGAAATCCTTTAGCAGTAAATGATTAAGTAGATCTCCTTATAATCTTAATCTTAATGTAACTTCATGCCACATTTTTCTTGAGCAGGTAAAGGAATTTGATAACTTGGCATAGATGGAAATTTGTAAGTCAATGGACATAAGGGACTGCAGATGATCTCATGTTTAGGATGTGAAGGAGGAAGATATTGGAGGTGACCAGATGAAAGGGGAAGCCTCCATTACCACATTGACACCATGTATTTTGCTTCCATCATCGCCTGTCATAAAACTAATTAAAATGAGATTCAGTATTGGTAGGATTACAACATAAAGCAGGTTGGAAATAGCAGTAAAGTGAAAGGTTTTAGTAACGTTAGACCAAGGTGACATGTAAAACCAGGTAAGTCCTTTAAAAGGTAGTTTGGTGAAATGGTATTATACAAATGGATAATGATTCCCATTGGGTATGACTGAGAGATTAATGCGAGCCAAACCAATGGGGTTTGAGAATGAAAAGTCCCTGCACCATGTGTTGAAGAGATACAGTACATACTGCATCCTGTCTAACATGTCTCCTCAGACACTTATCTACCACCACCTGTATGTCCCTGTCTCCCCCAACACCTTACAGTACAACCCAACATAAGGATGGCTAAACTGACAGCTAGTAAACAGACCCAGAGACAGCAACCCACACCGGGTGCACACCGGGTGCACAGTTTGCTCTCACAGCCTACTAGCCGAACATAAGTTAGGTTTAGTACTATCTGTAACTAGATGAAATTTACAGCCATTTTTATTGGGGAGCCATTGAAAATTGTAAAAAAACTGCAGATGCTGGAAGTCCAAAATAAAAACAGATGTTGGGAAATTCTCAGCAGGTCAGGCAGCATCTATGAGGAGCAGAGTTAACATTTTAGGTCATTCTGACACAAGGTCTTTGACCTGAAGCATTAAGCCTGTTTCTCTTTCTACAGATGCTGCCTCACCTCCCAAGTGTGTTACCAGCATTTTCTGTTTTTATTATTGTGGATTCAGCTGGCTAGAGAAAGGGTACCTCAAAACTTGTGAACAATTCACCCTCTTTAAAATGCTAAGTTAAAGTAGAAAACCTCACCTAGTAGATAAAGGTAAAAAAAACGCAAACGCTGAAAATTTAAAATAAAACCAGAAAATGCTGGAAATATGTTTGGTTTCTCTAATTACATTTTGAACATTACATTTTGAACACCGAATGCAGGATAGGGTGACTGATTTGTGGAGCACCTGCATTTAGTCCACAAGGGTGACCCTCAGCTTCCTATTGCCTGCAGCTATAATTCTCCAGCCCACTCGCACTCTGACCCTTTGGTCTCTTGCCTCCTGCACTGTTACAATGAGGCCCAACACAAACCTGAGGAACAGTACCTCCTCGACTGTCTGGGACATTGCAGCCTTCATGCTTCAATATTGAATTCTACAACATCAGCTAACTTGATTTCTCAATCTATATTGGTTGCTTTTTTTTTCCTTTTTTCTTAATTTTCTCTGGAAATGCAGGACATGCCCAGTCTTACCTGCCAGGCTCTAACATTCTTTAGTCTATGTTCTTACTAACTGCTCCCATTTTCTCACTGATTACCTTGTTTATAGCTTATCCTCATGGTCACCCCAGTTTTACCTTATCAGAGACATCGTCCCACCACCCCACCCTTCACTCTCTATGCAGCTTAACGAGCTTCTTTTGTCTCCTTCGCAGTTCCGATGAAGGGTTTTCAACTTCAAATGTTACCTCTATGTGTTTTCTCACAGATGCAGCCTGACTTGCTGAGCATCTCCAGTTTTTTCTATTTTTTATTTGATATAAAATCTCACATGAGATAAAAATATTTCTGCAGGATACGCAAGAGATATATTTAATTAATTTTCATTAACCAATACTTTACGAAATATTCTATGATAGGTGACAAGCTATTATACAGGATATATATGGTATTTTTAATTAATTTTTATTTTAAGACATAATCTGTTGTAAAACCCAACCAGCTGGGACATTTTTACAATACAAACTGGTGAAGAGAGAGTTACAACAGCTGAGCTGTTCCTTACCATCACAGGTCCTGTTATATTCTGAATTTTCCTGCTGTTGATTTTTCAGCCTGCACTGAAATCTGTGTTGCCAAAACTCAATGAACCAGGGATTTTTAAAGTGGGTCTCTGGCCGCAGCTCAAGATAGTAATCATCGAACCAGGCCACATGAGGTGATTGGAGTTTGATTGTTATACCTCCAACAGCTTCTCTCTGGTAGCCGTCTGTCACATCATACCTATCTGCCCAGCCATCACTGTAATGCACAAGAAATAAGTGAGTGTTAAAAGGATATCACAATGTTCATTCAAAAAGATGCAACAATAAATATGTGGCCTTTAGTTACAAAGATGTTTGAAACAGGAAGCTTTTGATATTTGTAATTACATGTATAGAACAATCTAGGATGTATAGTACAGAAGCAGTCCCTTCAGCATTAACTGGTCCACTCTGGTGCTTATGCTCCACATCAGCCTCCTCCCATATTTATTTACCTCCCCCTTAAATGTGTCTATGCTATTCATTAGAGCTGAAGAGCCTGTTTCGGTGCTGTATGAATCTATGACTGCATGACAACTACTGGCCCAGCTTGTTTATCTTTATTTCCTTTTTTTCTTGTTTTTCTCTGGCGGCACGGTAGCGTAGAGGTTAGCGTGACGCTATTACAGCGCCAGCGTCGCTGTCTGTAAGGAGTTTGTACATTCTCCCCATGTCTGTGTGGGTTTCCTCCGGGTGCTCCGGTTTTCTCCCACATTCCAAAGATGTATGGATAGGTTAACATGGCTTTAAATGGGCGGCGTGGACTCGTTGGGCCAGAATGGCCTGTTACCGTGCTGTAAATAAAGTTTTTTTTAAAAGTTTTTTTTTACTCCTTAGCAACTATTTCTCGCAACAGCAAGTTCCACATTCTAAACAATCAATGGGTAAAGAGTTTTTTTTTCTGAATTTCCGAGTATATTTATTCTCACATTCTTATAGTTGTGGCTCCCAGTTTTGGTCTTCTGACAACCGGAAATATCTTCTCTATGCTTACCCTATAAACCTACTCATAACCTTAAAATCCTCCACCGGGTCAGTTCTCAGCTGATGTCTGTTCAACTTACAACCCAGTTTTTGTTGGGGGGAAAAAAGCAGAAAACATTATTTGAATCTTAATGGCAAAAACAAGTGTGAGTGTGAGAAATATGGATTCAAAGCAGCAAATGCTGATGATGCAAATGTTGATGAAAGCCAATCATCTGGTATCAGTTTTGATGAAGGATCGCTGTGAATCTTTATCCATAAGGTGCTGAATGCCTCATCATAAAATTCCTATAGGTTTGAATATTTTTAAATTTTAAATTTAAATTTTTTATTAAAATTTACATTTTATTTACAGCGTGGTAACAGGCCCTTCCGGCCCAATGAGTCCGCACCGCCCATTTTAGACCCAAATTAACCTACCCGTACGTCTTTGCAATGTGGGAGGAAACCGGAGCACCCGGAGGAAACCCACGCAGACACAGGAGAACGTACAAACTCCTTACAGATAGCGACGGGAATCGAACCCCGACCACTGGTGCTGTAATAGCGTTGCGCTAACCGTTATATTATTTCAGTTTGAATATTTTTGTCTGATATTATAGAGTCATAGAGTCATACAGTAAAGAAACAGGACCTTTGGCGCTCCAATTCCATGCTGACCTCTAAGTACCCATTTATCCTAATCCCATTTATCAGCACTTGGTCTGTACGTTCTATGCCTTGGTCCCTAATAATGAACTGACAGCACATCTATGGGCCAGGGTATAAGTGCTCATCCAGGTACTTCTTAAATGTTGTGAGAGTACCACCAACCACCCTCTGGGTGGAATTTTTTTTCTCTCAGATCCCCTACTTCCTTCAAATAAAAGCTTGGCATTTAACACAAAAAACTGAATAAAGGATATCATATATGCAGAAATATCAAAATCTTGAAAGGCTAGAAATGGAAAGTTAACCCTTTGTTACAATGTGCACCAATGAATGTTTTGTGGGTGGGTCTGTCACTTGAGATTCAAGATGTCAGACACTGCATGTTCCTCGCATAGCTTTCTTCATGCACTGTGTCTTTAACCTATTTTATAATATTGTTTGTGAATGCACAGAGAAAAATAGCAAATGAGTCTGGAAGAGACTCGGTTACCAGGGGTCCAGTGTCAGATTGGGAACTGGGTGGGGTGAATGGTCAACACTGTGAATCAGTGCCAGGGGTGGTGATCAGGGCCGTGCATCAGGAACTTGGAGCCAAGAGGAGTTGGGGGTTAGAGTCTGTGGAGATCACTACTGGGGATTGGAGCCTGGGATTGGGTTTGGGGTCAGATTACTAATGCTTAGAACTGGGATGAGAGCTTGGGGTCAGAAGACTGTGGCCTGGGGTCAAAGGACTGAAGCCTGCAGAGCATTGGAGCTTGGGGTGAGGATTGCATTGAAGGTTTGGGGCTCTGAAAGGGTCCTGAGCTTGTTGGAAGGGACAGGTATAGGGAAAGGGGCCATTGAAGATGGTAGGTAAGCAATTAATTAAAGTGAGCCTACCTCAGTTGGATTCCCAGTGCTAGACTGGGACCTGCTCATTGAGGTCCCTTTAATTCAGGGTGTTGCAGAGATAGCAGCACTATTAAAAGCTGGCTATCCTGAGGGTGCCCACTGATGGGCTACCTCAGAACAGAACATGATATCCCCAACAATGCTGTAAAGGAACGTTGCATGAGCAATTATATTATATGCACGTCCAATACGAACACCATCTACACAAGCCAGAATCAGTTTTCCTAAACATAGTGCTGAAGAAATAGTACTGTACATCCTCACTTTTGAACACATGATGACAGATTTTTGAACAATATTTCTTGATAACTCTAAAATTTAAAACTCCATGTACAATTTTTTTCCTAATAATGAACTGACAGCACATCTATGGGCCAGGGTGTAAGTGATTCTGTAATATGGTTCTCATTCAAACTGATCAGGATCAGTGTAGCAGCAGATCATGTCTGGGTCACATGTGAATATGGCATATCAGGAAACACAGTTCTTGTGGAGTTGCACTGTTTTCCTCAATACAATTTGCCTGAAGTTGGTTTCATCTTTATTTCCATGATCTTTTGCATGAGTTTAGAAAATGTCACACGAAAAGCCAACCTTGCCCAAAAAACAGGTTGCCCTTAAGGTGACTTCATCACCATTGGGAGTGCTTGTAATGTGGATCCATTTGTGGACTTCTTAAGAGGTTCTAAACATTAAGTTTTTAAAAAAATACAAGTAATAGGCACATTTTAAGAACTTTTGAATGTTAAACAGTTTTAAAGTACAAACATGCTGAATAATGCATCTCAAAATAAATAGGAAATGGTCTTATAAAATTAATTTTCAGTCATCTAAATTCAATTTAATGGATTGACACTGTGATTTAAAATGTTTGTTTCTTCAATAAACTCCATCTTCAGTTGTGGTGATCAAAGTGAACCAAATTACCTCCTGGATATATCAATTTTTTTTTTACTATTGACCTAGAAATTATAATGTGCATGCTAAATAATGCCAAGCAGAGTGTGCACATCAGTTTAGGGCAAGGATCCTTGGCAGCCTTAGTCTATTGTGCATAAGAGCCAAGGTGTCATGCACAATAGAAGGAACCATACAGATTAAACTTCCCCCATCAGCCTTTCACCTGCCAACACCATCTATTGTAAAAAGTGGAGGTCATGGCAAGGTTGTTCAGAATGGGAGTTGAGGATAGCAGAAAACCACAGTAAGGGGGAGGATTGCAGGAGCCAGAGGATTAGGGAATAAAGGTCAGTGACAGGAGATGAGCAGATGGGAGTTGGTTCATAGGACGATTGATGGAGTGGGTTCAGTCGGGCAGTAAGAGTGCCATGCTGAGACGTTAGTGGGAATTGGGTAGAGGAAGGTTCAGGGAGATAGGATGGGAGTATGGGGGGAGGACCAGAGGGTCAGGCAGAGAGAATGGGGGGAGAGAAACTTGGGGGTGGGGAGAAGGATGACGAGGGGAAGTGAACACTTCAGAAACAATGGGAAAGGGTTGAGTATAATCTATAGGAAAGAAAACATTACAGAGACTCAACCTATGAGAAAATGGATGCCTTGAATTCCTCTGCAGCAGCCATTTAAGGTTGAGCCCTTTAAATAGCTCCAAACCCACAGCTCTCCAGTTAGGCCCTGCTTCAGTGGTAATACATTTGCTCAGATTAACACTAATTTAAGGAAGTGTGCTACCAGAGTATGAAGACCTGATTCAGTTTAGCAGTCAGATTTTTGATAAAATTCTACCACATAATGCACAAAAACAGTAGAATTTTTAGCCTGTTTTGTTTTAATATGTTGATTCAGAGAATTGCATTCAATGGTTGCCACTGAACTTGTGCAGAAACAGGCATAACGTTGGGTGCAAATAGTGTCCAGACACCAAAGGAAAAATTCTAACCATTGGTGTCAGCACATTTACACTGGGGACAGGGAGAAGTCATGAGAATTTCTACACTTAATCATTAGGGAGCATAGGATAAAGCTCAGGCTCGGTTACAATTGGCCCATCACCCAAAATTAAACAGGTTGCCAACACCTGCACTCTGGCCTGGAGAGAAAAAGACAATGAAATCTCACATTATTTAAACAATTGTGCCTCTGTGACATGTCAGGAATGCTTTCTTACATTCTATGTTTTCTTACATCAATGTTGAAAATCTGAAATAAAAACAGAAGATGTTGGAAAATGTCAGCAGGTCAGACAACATTGGGAGCAGTTTCTCCTTCCACAGATGCTGCTTCAGCTATTGGGTTTTTCCTGCATAAGTGCACCATGTTCTTGCTTGACCAGAAAACCATATGTTTATTGGCACAATAAGAACAGATAATGTTTGCAATACTGTACAGGTCAGTTCTGTGGAGAGGTAAACAGTTAACATTTCAGTTTGGCGGTCTGTCTTCAGAACTAGGCAAAGTTAGAAAATAAGCGTGGTTGTAAATGCATAAGATCTTAAAAACTGCAGATGCTGTAAGCCTAAAACAAAAGCAGAAATAGCTGGAAACACTCAGCAGATCAGGCAGCATCTATGGAAAGAGAAACAATTATCATTTCAGGTCTGAGACTCTTCATCAGATGCGGTAGAGTTTATGTTTGCAGCAGCACAGGTTGGAGACTCAGAGCCACTGTGTTGTACCCCTAGCTGCAACCTGCATCTAATTCAAACCCACCGTTCCTGCTGCGAGTATAGAGTTACAAAGTTAGTACCCTGACATCTGATCATTTAACTAAACACTGCTGGCCTGCATGAACGTAGGCTGCAAAATGATTTAGTGTTTCATAGAGAGATAAATATTAATAAATGGAAATTGGATTAAGCTATTTTATGCCATTGATGGTGAGGTACCCTTTCCTAATTTTATTATACAATTTTACAAACAGAATATGAAATGCCAGAGACTCAATGAATATTTGATTCAATGTTAAAATGCAAATCAAATTGAAAAATCAGACAATAAATGTTTGATAATAAATGACTCTAGAATAATAAGAGAATAAGCTATTAGATAATGTCCCTGCTTATTACACAACTTCAGCTTGGCATAATAAGACAAGGCCTTGGTTTCAGACAAGGTCATCATTGCTGACAACTTATAATAGCCACTATCATTTTGCTATATCACCTTCATTCAAAATGAGATATTTACAAAGGCAGGTACTTTAGCCAACAGCAATTTTCCTATTTCCCTGACACACACATAGGCGTACACACACCACACACACACGCACACACACACACACACACACACACACACACACACACATATTGTGAATCATCAGTGCTAGTATGGGCACTTTCAGGAAAATAAATCTGCTGGTAGGCAACAGAAAACCAGGCAACATTACTTTGCAGTTAAAAGTAAAATATATTATCCTGTGGAAAGTCTAACTCACTAATAGCTGGATGCATATACTTTATCACGTTGTAGAGTGATCCATATCTGTCCTTCCCTCTCATTTGTAACCTGAGAAAATAGTTTATCTACTCTAACATGGGAGGAATTTTAATTTCCAGATAATCTTGGCAGATGGGGAACTAAACACTGATAATTTGGAAACCTGACTGGATCATAGTTATCAGGTTTAACCCTTTTCAGCTTCTCGAATAATGGTAACACACCAATGCTTTGGCCTGACTTTTGAGTCGCAGGATGCTGATAGATTGTAAGAAGGTCCTCTGCCAGTTTCTACTTAGCTTTCAGGATACTGGGACACAACCTATTAAGGTGAAGCATTTTCCATCCTTGTTATCTACCAGTTCATTCAGCGATAGTTTCTTAGCCATAACTGAAATACTCTAGTTCCTCTTCATAGTCCCTTTATTACAAGGTGGAGACTCTTCAAGCAAAATATTCATTTAATCGTCCATCACTTCCTCAGTTTCAGCAAGATCTTTTTTCCATCTCCGACTGATACTTTTTTCTCCACGTATACTTATTGTATATAAAATGTTTTATTTCTTTTCTACCCATGGTACCTGCCAATCATCCTTTCTAACCTTAAATCCTTCCAACACTTTAAAATTTGCATTTTCCCTTATAATTTCTGTTCCATCATTAGGCTGAGTGCTCTGGGTCTGGTCCATTGCCCAACCTTGCTGCTTGAGGTTACCGCCTGTCTGCACTTTTCCAGGGACAGAGGGAACAAAAGCTGACCCTCTGCACCCAAGAGGCTTCCTACAAAATGGAGCAGGTTCCCAGAGGTGGGGTGCTGTATGACTGAGACTCTCCCAACTCCGGGATGCCCTGATGGTCTTTTACACTTCATCGTGTCAACAGTTGAATTTTTTTAAAATGTCTCTATTAGTCAGAGATATTTCAAAATAGTTCAAATAAGTTCAAATATATATTTAACATATTAAATAATTTAATTGAAACATAAATAAAATTAATAACTTTAAATTAAACTAGCATGGAATAATTCGATACTGAATCTAGGTTTCTTTTTTCTTACAAGGTTGGCGACCAATCTGAGCACCATCTGTGCATTAGCAGGCTATGACATAGAGCTCAGGGGCTGGATGTGAAGTGCTGCGCTGCTTGGATCACTGGTAAGTCCACCAGTGGAGCAGACAGTCAGACGTAGCAGCACCTGGCCTCTGATCATTTTGGACTCCAATATTTACTCAAGTAGGCATCAGTTAGTACAATTCAACTAAATATGTTGTATGTTTTTTTTAAGATCACATTTATTTTAACGTCGCTATTTGTACAAGGAACCCCAGATTTTCATGCATTAACTCTCACCTATTACTTGGGGGCTTATGTAAATCTATCCTTTGCCAGGTAGTAGGGAGAGGTTTGCTCAGATCCTCAGATCATAGCCACATGCCCTTTGACTCTCTATTTAATGGGGCCAACCAGGTTAGTTTTTGAAAAATGCATGAATCCTCGTAAAACAAGGTTGTGTGTCTGGTCCGGAATCCACTGGATTTACCTCTTTTTGGGAATAGTTACATCTCCCCTTGCTGGTCTTCCATTCTCTAGTACGAAACCAGATCCCGAATGCACTCACACTTAGGAATCAAGAATACCCAATGTGGTAGATTATATTCCCTGTTACAATGACTGCACATTTTTGCTGCTGTCCAGGGCAACTTTGGGTGGCATTGTGGTGGACAATCCAACTGTTATCGTCTTAATTCAAAACTGCATACGACAACCAATGAACCACAGACTAATGTGTCTACCATTAATAAATGCCTTCTCTTTCTTCCCTCAGTAGTTTTGTTTTACAATGGGGATTTTAAGTTATTGTGGACTAAATTTGCATTACAGGTAGACTTTGAAATAAATCATACTAAGATTCTTCTGCAACCATGTAGATAAAAATCCGGAAATGTTACACAGGTCTTCTTATGACATGCTAAAGCATGAAAGAGCTGTCAGAGCAATTAACCAGAATCACTTAGACTATAAGAGATTAGAATATTAAAATTACTTCCAAATAGCCTTACATTGCAGAAGACTTACCCTAGAATTTGGCACCTAAATCCACTTTGAACTAGATTTTGAACTAGTGGGCATGCACTATAGGTTTGATATCTAGTACATCTTGTGGTGATGCACAGTAATATTCACATCAAATGAGGCAATCAGTGTAAGATGTATCTGGAGCAATGTTATGAAGCAGTATCATTAATTCATATTATTATGTGCAGCTGTACATATCATTACATGCACATTTTGTAAGCTGGGCAGAAGGTGTATAATGATTTTATGAGAGATTTTTATTCTGTGATATTCACTACTTATTCATTCAATTTACGGCCCACTAACGTAATGCAGTACACTTTAGTCTTCCCTTGTCAACCTTCCCTGGTCTCTCTATGAAGAAGGATCATCCTCACTGGCTACTCTCTTACTTTTCAAATTAGCTGGAGCTAAACCTCCCCTCCACCCTTTCAAGCACCCCCTGGCCCACCTGTGGCAGCGGGTCCCGCATTTGCCTTATGAGTCACTTCAGAATCTACAGAACTGAAATGGAGGCAAGTCATCCACAGTCCTGAGAGACTGCTTGAAAAGTAGGACATACACCACCAATTTACCTTTTCCATTTCTGCCAATGTTGACATGCTGGTATGTGGCTTGGGCAATGCCGATGCCATCGTGTGAGGTGGCGATTGGTGGGAGAGACCAGAGCAAGCCCCAACCATGAAATGGCTGTAAGTGGCTTTGACAGATGGCTAAGTTGATCCCCTAGGTTTACCAGCTGTCAAAGCTGTCAAGAATTACAAATGCTTCAGAATGCCCTGATCTTTCAAAGGCATTTAAAAGCAATTATAAATAAGATAAGAAAGATAAGATATAAGATATCTTTATTAGTCACATGTACATTGAAACACACAGTGAAATGCATCTTTTGTGTAGAGTGTTCTGGGGGCAGCCCGCAAGTGTCGCCATGCTTTTAGCGCCAGCATAGCATGCCCACAACTTCAAAAATTGTTTTTAAAAATTATAACAACTAAAAATAGAAAAAATTGAGACAGAGAGACAAGAGGCTGCAAATGCTAGAATCTGGAGCATCTAGGTTCTAGGATAGATTAAGCAAGCGAGGGCTTTTCTCTTTGGAGAGAAGGAGGATGAGAGGTGACAGAATGATAGGAGGCATAGATTGAGTGGACAGTCAGAGATTTTTTCCCAAAGGAAAAATGGCTAACACGAGGGGGCATGATTTTAAGGTGAATGGAGGAAGGTATAAGGGGGATGTCAGGGGTAAGTCTTTTACAGAGAGTGGTGGGTGCATGGAACGCACTGCCTGCAGAGGTTGTGGGGGCAGATTTATTAGGGACATTTAAGAGACTCTTAGCTAGGCACATGAATGATAGAAAAACGGAGGGCTATGTGGGAGGGAAGGGTTACATAGATCTTAGAGTAGGATAAAATGTTGGCACAACATTGTGGGCCAAAGGGCCTGTACTGTGCTGTAATGTTCTATGTTCTAGAGCAAAAAGAAACTGCTGGAGGAACTCAGCAGGTCAAGTAGCACAAGTGGAGGCAAAGGGATAGTTGGCATTTTGGGTTGATGCCCTGCATCAGGACTGAGAGTGTAGAGGGAAGGTAGCCAGTATAGAGAGGTGAGAGGGAGGGGTGAGGTAAGGGCTGGACGGTGATAGGTGGAACCAGGTGAGGTGAGGGATGATGAGCAGATGGAGCCAGGTTAGGGAGGGGGAGGGAGAAGGTAGAGACAGAGGCTGGATGGTGATAGGTGGAACCAGGTAAGGGAGGGATGATGGGCAGGTGGAACCAGATGGTGGAAGGGATAGGAAAGATAGGCCAAGGGGGAAGACACCCAGGTGGATAAGTGTGTGGGTGATGGACAGATGGGACCAGGTGAGGAAGTAATGGATCTAGGTCATGTGGAAAGGAGGGAATGGAAAAGGTGAACAAAAGGAGAGAGACCCTGGCTGGATTGGTAGCAATGGGAAAGGAACACAGGGGTATGGGTTACCTGAAATTGGAAAACTCAGTGTTCATACCATTGGGTTGGACAATACCCAACTAGAAGAGTTTGTGCTTGGCCTCACAATGGTAGTGGAGAAGGTGAAGAACAGACACTTCACTATGGGAATGGGAAGGGGGTTGAAATAACATGCAATTGGAAGGTCAAGATGAACATTGCAGACAGAGCGTAGGCGCTGTGCAAAACAGTCTCCTAGTCTGCGCTTGGTCTCACTGATGTAAAGGAGGCCATGTCGTGAGTACCGAGTGCAACAGACGAGGTTGGGGGAGGTGCACGTAAATCTCTGCCTCACCTGGAAGGGCTGTTAGGTCCCTGATGATGGTGAGGGAGGAGGTACAGGGACAAGTGTTGCACCTCCTACGGTTGCCGGGGAAAGTACCTGGGGTCAGGGAGGGATGATAGGGAGGGATGATGGGGAGGGTGTGGGTGGGGAGGGATGAGTGGATCAGGGAGTCATGATGAGTCATGATCAGGGAGTCACTGTGGAAAGTAGAAAGGGTGGAAGAGGAGAAGATGTGACTGGTGGTGAGATCCCGTCGCAGCTGACAGAAACAGCTGGATGTGGAGGCTGGTAGGGTGAAAGGTGAGGACCAAGGAAACTACATCTCTGTTCTGTCTGGGATAAGGGAGTTGAGAGCAGCTCAGTCCACCTGCACCCATGGTTGAGCTCTTGGCTTCTCTTGTAGCACAAGCGGTGGTCACCAAGCAGGTGAGTACTGGACTGGAAGCTCAGCTGCAGTCATCTGGGGACAGCTTGCTGCAGTCCAAAGTCATGCATCAAAGCTGTGGATTACAGTTTACGAAAGCAATTCCAGAGTTTTGCAGAGAACCAGCAATCCATCCACCAGCAGATAATGAGTTATGCTGAGACACCCCCTTGGGAGGAACTATACAGAGCTGCCAGGGAGATTGTTAGTCTGTGAAAAGCTTTGTCACATGGAACAGCTGGTTGAGAGATTTTTACATTTTTAAAGGGAAAGGAAGATACCAGTTGAAACACGGGAAGATAGAGAGCCATTGACTGAGCATAAAGCAATAAGGTTGATTTTGGATAGCTCTAGGAGAGCCTCGGTGAGCTAAATGGCTGCTTCTCTTCTGTTATCCAAATTAGGAGCTTGAGTTTGCTCATACAAATTTCATGCTGTTAATGAGAGAGCTTACCTATGCTTGTAAACAATCAAAAATAATGGGAGAAAACTGCTTTATAAATTTCTGTGTTTATTACAAAATCATCTATTGTCAGATTGGGCTGCAAAATGACTGTGCAACCCTTAATTATAGGTAACAAAAACCCCGCAATGTTTTGATCTGTTATATGTTGTTTCAACATATTGTAGCATTCCGTACTCTGTGGAATTATTCTGGGTAAGGAATGTAATGTTCAAACCAGAGTTTTCTCTGACTTTTGGTAAGACCGCTATTAAATTGTTCACTTAGAGGTGAATGAAAACAATTCAGCTTATTACAGATTCTGATTATGTTCCTTGTTCCCGAGAATCTGTCCATCAACTCCACATGATGTTTCTTCTCTGAGATCGAGAACTCACTGCGCTGGACCAACTCCTCACATCAGGAAGCTTTGTAAAATGAAGCACAATGGAAAGCTGCAGGAACTACAGACAAGAAACTGACAACGATGAATGAAATGGAAATAGACTAAAAGTATGACAGAAGCATGTCGAGAAGGACCCAACTGGGTAAAAAATAATAATGAACCAGAAAGTCCTTAGTGACAGTCCAGTAGAGCCAGGAGGTTGAAATATGTAGAGCAGCTAAGAAACATTGTCTCAGTGGTGACACACTGGACCCACACGCAAACACACATAAACCATTTGTCCCGGGATAGTTAGGTTCTGAAAGTGATCTGTTCATTTTCGCCAGAGTTAATCACCCAGAAATTGTATAATTAGTCCCCATTTCTCGAGCACACTGTGGTTTCAAACTAACTGGCAGAAAATTTGCCAGTGTCATATTGCAAAGGAACAAATGGGAGGTATTCTTTCCCACAATGCTAGTAGATGATAGGCTTCCTTTCATCTCATTTTGAAGCCTGTAAGAGTTTCCCGCTCCAATGGCCAATACAGCATGCACACAGGGAAACAGCTGCAATGAAAGAGGTAAATAATGTCCTCGAATGTGGAGACAAGAGGCTCTGCTCCTGACCACATTAAAGGATCCTCCTGACCAACCCTGCACCTCACTCCATTGCATCCTAATACTGCACCTAGGCCCGTGTGACTTCCAGACCCCCAATTTAGCTCAAAGGGTGGAATGAAGAAGGGGAGCAGGGAAGAGGAGAGTAATGGATTAGCAGAGGCCAAAAAGGTGATGGGAGAAAATTGGAATGGAACAGAAGTAATTTTAATCAGACTAGCATCAGGCATGTGAAAGAGATCAAGGTTGTTAGAGAAAAGCTGATTGGAGGAGACATGAAAATAGGAGAGAAAGTTTACTTCTACATGGCTATGTGGGTGTCTCCAGCCTATTGTGATCTCAAGGATGTGAGTGCTGGGATTAATTATTTGTGTACAAAATAGATTAATATAATTTTCAAACACTTGAACATAGCTACAATGGAAAGAATACCTATTGTGGTTTTTCACTGAGCAGCACCTCAAGGAAGTTAAGCTAAGGAATGCCTTTGCACTTCATCAGCTGCTCTGTAACTAGAAATCTGGTGGAAGATTGTTGGACCACCTGGGAATATTTAAACAGTTTAACTGGTGGCAAACGGCCAAGTATCCTGTCAGAGTTTTTTGCTTACATTAAAAAAGTATCAGATATTTGTATGCTGGTGAGTGGAGGTTTCTCTATACAGACCAACCAATAAGAGTGTAAACTGATACCATGACATCATTAAAAGTAGGAATACCGGTATCTTAGCACCTAGGTAGAGTTTTATATCTTGTATCTCTGATGTAGCAGCACCATGAGACTAACAGTATGAAATCTTTCCTACATATTACCCCTGCAGTTCCATACCCTCACTTAATAATGAGCTGCAATCATTCTAAACTGGTCAATGAAATTAATGTCGGGTTCAAAACCAGAACCTGTAATTAATTTGAACAGAAATTCAGACAGAGATTAGATACAACTGTGCAATATATGGCTGATTCAGTCCAAACTGTTCCTTGCACATTATTTAGTCAGTGAAACAAAGTACTATTTTTAAGGAAGAAGTCCATTTAATTTTCCAGTAGAGTAAAACAGCAAGTAGGTAATACTGGAGAGATGCTTCACATCCTGACTTGTTAAAATGAATTTTAAATGTAATTGCATTATAATCCTGCTGAATCCTTTAACAGGCTTTTAACAGGGCAAGTCCATTTGGAGGATATAGCCACCATCACTGCAAAATTAAAATTTGAAACTCTGAAAATGAAAATTCAAGAGCAATTTAGGCTTTTCAGTAAATTACCTTCGTATGGTTTTGTGAGAGTAAATACTGACTGCCCCTACTAACTTCAAATATTTTGCTGGCAGTAGGTAGTTCTGAGGATATGCTTAATTGCAGACATACAGATTGTGTTTGTCTAATTCAAGAGTTGTGCCAGTAGATGGCATAAGGATCTACTGGTAATTATAGAATCATCAAATATATTTTACTAAGGCCCTTATATAATAATTCCAGTGAGATTGATATTCTGTAAAAATGTGAAGTTATATACTGTGTGGCAGTTCTACCTTAAAAATTTCTAGTTCTTTTCAATATGACTTGGTGGCACTACTGGAAAGAAATACATTTTTGCAATCAACAAAGTCCAAGAAATGGCAAACTGAAAATCAGTGCAAATGTCTCCATAATATTGCATCCTCTGGACTTGGATAACACTGAGCATTGCAGTAATTATTTAGCTGTTCAAAGGTATCTAGATTCAATCACCTCTTACTGGACTGCAGTATGTAAACTAGATCAGAGGGGGTGTTATCTTCCCCTCCCTGAAGAACTTCTATTAAACAATTGGGTTTGTACAAAATATCCAACAGCTTTCATAGGAATTATTTCTAAACAGCAACTGATTGATTGAATTTGCCACTGTGAGACATCTAGATTATTAACTGAACACCACACCATCAGGCCATCATTGGTAGTGCACTTCAGCTAAACAGGAGCACTTGCTCAAAGAAATTAAGTGAAAAATTATTTTTTGGCATGCTGGTGTAAAAAGGATTTTGCAATTTGGAATGCTTTAATAAATGTTTCACTGGTAACGTTAGCAATTATTTCATAAAATTAGCCTGCTGTGATCTCAAAGTTTAAAGCCGGGGCTTTTCCAGTGAACCACATGATGGGGGCTCCTGCTAGAAATTTTAAAAAACGCAAGAAAAATAACTATGCCAAATATACAAGTGAACCTATGATGTAATTTCTCTACTTTTGCCTGCTTTGTTTTCTTCTCTTTTAGAGTCATAGAGTAATGCAACATGGAAACAGTCCCTTCCATCCAAATGGTCCATGCTGACCAAGATTCTCATCTAAATTAGTCCCATTTGCCTGCATTTGGCCCATAATCCTCAAAACCTGACCAAATCCATGTACCTTTGAAATGTTGTTAATGTACCTGCCTCAACCACTTCCTCTGGCAGCTCTGACCACTCTCTAGGTGAAAATGTTGCCCCTCAGGTTCCTATTAAATCTCTCCCCTTAAGCCTATGCCTTCTAGTTCTTGTTTCAACAGCATTGGGAAAAGGACTGTGCGCATTCACCCTATCTATGCCCTTTTTAAGAAATACTGTTGCATTCTAGTTCAAACTTTTGATTTTTGTGGGACAGTTGCAAATAAACTTTGGATAACATTTGTGTTTTATAATTTCTATTTCCACTATTTGCTAACAATTTACTTGAAGCTACAAGAGAAGGAATCTTTTTTTATTGTTTGACAATGAACCATGGTGATACATTGAAGAAGAAAGTAAATCTGGCCACATGAAAAATTCTTCAAATTTAATAGAATCTTGTGGATCTGTCAAGCAGTCAATTGCTTCCTGTTACGACATTTCAAATTTGAAATGGAGGGAGGCAGGTCAGGGAGATCAGGAGACACCTGACTCCATTTGATACTGTATGAACTGTACCTGTAGCTCTTAGTAACTGCCTCCACATGATTCCAGTCAGCAGCAGGACGATTGTGCCATCTGTTGCAACAATATTTGCGGTGAAGTTATAATATGGGTAAGACACTGCTAATAGTTATCATAATTAATCAATGCCATACTCTCTACTTAGTTCACTTTAAGACTCTATTATCACCTAATATGCTTAACATCCTTGAATCAAACAAGTGAGTGAAGAGCTGATTAGCAGTTTAACCCTCTTCATTGAAAAGTAACAGGAGCAGAACATTTCACCTCAGAATTTGCATTTGAGCGATCACGGGAACAACTGCATGAAGCCATCTGCCAGCAGATTTTTGCTCCAAATTTCCATCAGCACTTACAAGTCTGCATTAACTGTTTTCACTACACAGTCTGTAGCTGTGATCGGGCATGTCAAATTTAAAGAGGGGTACTGGATGTTATATATAGTCTTTTTTTTAGGACTATTCTAGGCCCAATTTGCCAAATATTGATCAATAGTAGAATGATAGATAGCTTATGTAGCTGTGTTTATGCGTCTAGGGAAACTTTATGCTACTAACTCTTAGGTTAGGCCTGAAAATAACAAAAATAATGCAGATGCTGGAAATCTGAAATAAAAACTGAAAATGTTGGTAATACTCAGCAGGTCAGGCAGAAGCTGTAAATTATGTTTTGTCAAAACAGCAGGTTGGTAGATTGCCCCTTGCGTAGGTGGATGGTAGAATCTGGGGGAGTTGATGGGAGTGGGGGAATGGGATTAGTCTGTGAGTAAACTTACACTTGATAGGCTGAAATATCCTCCCTCTCTGCCATAAGGGAATAGGGAATAGTTCTGATGACTGCTTTTCAACCTGAAACATTAACTGCTTCTCTTTCCAGTGCTGCTGTCCTACCTGTTAAGTGGTTCCAGCATTTTTTGTTTTTATTATCTTAGTGGACTAATTTACCTTCCTTCATTGTTATTTTTATGACTGGGTGCCCATGATGGGCTCCCAAAGAGATTTAAAAGCCATGCTTATTTGTTGCTCTTTATCCAATTCAGGCCTTTCTTAAGAAATATCAGAAAAATGTGGTTTCTTTTTGTCTTCACCTTTCTGGGTAGTAATCTGTTGAGTTAAAAATCAAATAGGTTCTATATAGAGTGAGAGATTCCTGTCCATAGTTTGGCGATGTTATAATTTAAAATGTCCATAAAGTACAGTACACATGAACCTCTCTGGCAGCTGCATCACTGTGCCATCCCATTTTATAAGTGAGTGAATATGGCAGCGGAGCAGTGGGATCCAGGAGTACAATTATGCACTAAAAGTAGTGACATAGTTTGATAAACATAAACATTCAGTTTAATATCTACCATACAGTAAAACAAAGAAATTACATTAGACCATGAAGTGCTGTGGGGAGATCTGGCCTCCATATTATGGAATGGATGGGGAGGCAGCGGAGAAGAATCAAAATGAAATTATTGGACAGGTACCAAAACTGATCAAAAAGTTGAATAGGCTGGGGCATACTTCTTAAAAAAAAACTTAAGTGTTAACCTAATTGTGGTCCTCAATATCATGAAACGGCTTCGTGGGGAGATGTACAGAAACAGTCTCTTTTACAGCAGAGACCATGGCTAAAGTCTCTCACAAATTCAATAAGGAATTCAGGACAAATGTCTTAGAGGCAGGTTGGAATCTAACATTCACTACTGCACTGGTGCTTCATGGGAAGTCTAAGTAAACATTATCAAGAATGAAAAGAAGTATATGTTGATGGGGTTAAATGAAGCAGATTGAGAGTAGGCTCGTATGCAACATAAACCTGGTATGCATTTGTTGGGCTGAAAGGCTGATTTCTGTGCCATGGGCCTTGTACTTTGTTTCATTGATGCCCACGGAAGTTGCTGCTACCTGATTGGAAGTAACGTAAACAGGAACTCGCCAAAGCCACTCTGAAAGCAGCTCCCAGATCCAGACGGAAAAGGGTAGTGGTCACTTGGGAACACCTTCAAGTCATGCCCTACCCTGGCTTGAAAATGTCTAATCAATACTTCAGATCCACAGGGTAAACCCTGAAACTCCCTGCCAACAGCACTGCAATAGCATTTTCACATTTGGACTACAGCGATTCAGAAGGGTAGCTCACCATTAACCTGTCAAGAACATTTAGGGATAGACGATAAATCCTGGATGGGACCCACCTTTTATAAATGAATAAAAATGTACATTAGGTCATTACAGAGGTTAAACTAGAATCAGGAAACCCAAAGCAAGGTCAAGCTTTTTATTGGAAGTTTTGGATTTGAGATTATTGGATAAGGCCATAAACTATCAGAAACCATTGGAGTCATAGAGTCATTAAGCACGGAAACAGACCCTTTGGCCCAACTGGTCCATGCCAACCTAGATTCCCAACTAAGCTAGTCCCATTTCCCTTTAAACTTTTCCTTTCCATGTACCTGTTCAGGTACCTTTTGAATGTTGTTAATGTAACTGCCTCAACCACTTCCCCTGGCAGCTCATTCCATATACTGACCACCCTCTAGGTAGAAAAATTGCCCCTCAGGTTCTGATTAAATCTCTCCCCTCTCACCTTAAACCTATGCTCTCTAGTTCTTGATCCCCAGCCCCGGGAAAAAGACTGTGCACATTGACCCTATCTATGGCCTTCATGATTTTATACACCTCTGTTCTATCACCCCTCATTCTCCTATGCTCCAATGAAAAAAGTCCCAACCTGCTCAACCTCTCTAACTCAGTTCCTTGAGTCCTGGCAACATCCTCCAATTCTCCTCTGCACTCTTGTGGCATCTTTCCTATAGCAGAATGACCGAAACCGAACACAATATTTCAAATGCAGCCTCACAATGTCTTGTACAACTGCAACATAACATCTCACCTTCTGTACTCAATGCCCTGACTGATGAAGGCCAGTGAGCCAAAAAAGCCTTTTTCACCACCCTATCTACCTGCGACACCACTTTCAGTGAACCATGTACTTGGACTCCAAGGTTCTTCTGTTCTAGAACACTCCCCAGGGCCCAACCATTCACTGTGAAAGTCCTACCCTCATCTGTCTTCTCAAAATGAAACACCTCTCACTTAACTGAATTAAACTCCATTTGTCATTCTTCGACCCACTTACCCAGCTGATCAAGATCCCTCTGTAAATCCTGATAACCACCTTCACTGGCAATGACCCCACCTATTTCAGTGTCACCTGCAAGCTTACTAATCATGTCTTCTACATTCCAAATCATTGATATAAATGGCAAACAACAATGGACCCAGCACGGACCCCTGAGGCACACCACTGGTCATAAGCCTCCAGTCCGAAAATCAACCTTCCACCATCATCGTCTGCTTTCTATCATCAAGCCAATTGTGTATCCAATTAGCCAACTCTCCCTAGATCCCATGCGATCTAACTTTCCACAGCGTAACTTTCCATTAGTACATGAATAAATAGTTAGAATAGTATCCTTTCAAATTTCACTCTAATTCACTATGATGTCCCAGAAATCTGGTGTATTGTCATAGAATTTGACTTAAGATACCATTTAACTGCTGTCTTCATATTGCTTGTGCTATTTAGCAATAATGCTGCATTAATACAATTTAGTCCCCTGATCTGTATCCATTCTATAGGCTGCTGTCATTTTAGAATTGTACAGTACATAACTAGGCCCTTTGGTCCATTGTGCCCATTCCAACCATCAAGCACCAATCCACATTAATCATTTTTTATTCTTCTCACATTCCTGTCAATTCCTTCCCTGCTCCAATTCTCCTGGCACCATCTAAGCCAGGGGCAAGTTACAGTGGTCAATTAACCTACCACGCAGCATGTCTTTGGGACGTGGGGGTGGGGGTAATTTTACTCTGCTAAATTTACATCTACCTGGTTGGCATTTTACTGAGCACAATTTAAAATGGTAATAAAATATAAATGAAGTTGTTGCTGGAGCAATTTCCCTCAAAGTATTTGTTCTGTCTGATTTGGTTTGATTGGCTCTGTTCAGAACAACAAACACAGAAAGTTAGTCAAGCAAGAGAAAAGCACTCTGTAAAAATGTTATTTCTATGTCACAGTGAGTAATTGTACATTATGCTTTGTTCTTTTTTTATTTCTATTGAGACTAGATGCAGTCTGACATGGAGTGTATGGAGTAATCTGCAATGCATTCTTTCCAGCAGAACTTGAGATTCAAGACTGGTTTTAATTATATTATGAATTCATAGTAACTTGTTAGTATGAATGCCATTTTATCTCATTGTTTTGGCAAAGTAACTGTATTTGTTCAAGTTAAACTATGTTAAAGTACTACAATGGTGACTCAACGATGAACTTGTAATTTTAATAAAGGCTTATAGTTATGAAATGAAAGACAGTAGGAAAGAATGTTTGCAGCTATTTAAAAACAGACTTACTTTCACAACTAAATGATTAAGCTAGATGCATTAATTGATTTTGACAAATTATACAGGCAAGACTGCAGGATAAAAGATTTCGAACAAGCACCACCTATAAGACTGCACTATATCTCTTATCTGAACAGTTTTGAAATCTCTAATCTGCTTGCCTAAAATGGTATCTTACAATCAGTAACAGATAGCTTTGTATTCTTTGCTCATGGGAAATGATGGTACAATGTACCTGAAATATTGAATTCTCAGATAAAGGCTTTAGCACTTTCCACTCCTAACTCAAATTTTCAGTATTCATAGTGTGTTTCCTTTAAAGTGTTAGATTGTCAATACAATATCAAGGAAAGTAGAAAAAGCTGGGAATGGACCAGTGAATAAACGAGGCATGCCAGGGCAATACATGCCACAAAGTTCACCACAAAGTTCTATTGCACACAAGCCCTAAGGTATTGAGGGCAACAGAATAGACCTGGGATATTTCACTCAAAGACTTTGCTCTATATTTACTACAATGGCAGAGGGAATGGAGCAACTTGGGTAGATTGTGGGTTGCATATCAGTTGTCGTAGAAGGAGGAGATTGTGATGGAGCAGAGTTGGAAGGTGATGGTAGGGATGGAGCATTGGTTGGTTGAGGATCAGCACTTGAAGATGAGATCTAACTGCTTTGTTGAATACAGGAAGGGGAATTGAAATGGCACTTCAATTCCCCTTCCCATTCCCACACTGACCTGTCCATCTTCAGCCTTCTCTCCTACCTGACGCAAACTGGAGGAACAACTTCTCCCTGAGTAGTCGACAATCCAATGGCATGAACATTGAGTTTTCCAATTTTAGGTAACCCTCCCCCTCCAGGGGGTTGTTTCCCAACCCTCCTCTCTCACTCCTTCTGATCCTCCTCCAGTCCTGCCATTTTTGTCCCCTTTCCCTCATACACTTCACCCATCTTCATCCCCCACCATCTCCTGGTTCCATCCACCCTCCACACACACACACACACAAAATGAAAGAAGAGAAACAAAGGGCTGCAGATGCTGGAATCTAGATGAAAAACACGATGATGCTGGAGGAACTCAGCAGGCCAGGCAGCATCCGTGGAGAAAAGCAGGCGGTCAACGTTTCGGGTCAGGACCCTTCTTCAGGACTGAAGATAGGAAAAGGGGAAGCCCAATAAATAGGAGGGAGAAGCAGAACAGTGATAGGTGGACAAAACAGGGGAGGCGGGGTGGGCACAAGGTGGTGATAGGTAGATGCAGGTAAGAGATAGTGATAGGCAGGTGCGGGGGAGAAGGGGAGAGCAGATCCACTGGGGGATGGGTCAAAGGTACGGAGATAAAAAAAAGGGGTGCGTACTAAAAAGAGAGATAGGTTAGGAAAGGAAGAAAGGAAGAAGCATGGTTGGGGGGTGGGGTTGTGGGGAAGGGGTGGGGGTTACTTAAAGTGGGAGAATTCAATGTTTATGCCATCGGGCTGCAAGGTTCCAAGACAAAATGAGGTGCTGTTCCCTCCAGTTTGCGCTTGGAATTCACTTGGCAGTGAAGGAGGCCAAGGACTGACATATCTGTGATAGTGTGGGAGGGGGAGTTGAAGTGACTGGCAACGGGAGATGCAGATCGCGGTTACAGATGGAGCACAAGTGTTCTGCGAAATGGTCACTTAGTCTGCGTTTGGTCTCACCAATGGAGAGGAGGCCACACTTGGAGCACTGAATGCAGTAGGATATATTAAGGGAGGTGCAGGTGACTCTCTGTCTCACCTGAAAGGACTGTTTGGGTCCCTGCATGGAGGTGGTTTAGAGGCAGGTGTTGCACCTATGGCGGGGGCAGTGGAAGGTTCCCGGGGTGGGAGTGGGATGGGTGGGGGGGGGGAGGAATGAACTAGTGAGTTACAGAGAGAGTGGTCCCTGCAAAAGACAGAAGGGGGTGGGGAAGGGAAGATATGCTTGGTGGCGGGGTCCCATTGGAGATGGCGGAAATGTCGGAGAATGATATGTTGGAATCGCAGGCTGGTAGGATGAAATGTGAGGACAAGGCGGTCCCTATCCCTGTTGGGTCTGGTAGGGGTGGGGGTGAGAGCAGATGTGCGGGAAATGGCAGAGTTATGGATGTGAACTCTCTCGATCACAGTCGGGGAGAAGCCCCAGTTAGAAAAGAAGTTGGACATCTCGGATGTCCTGGAGTGGAAAGCCTCATCACAGGAGCAGATGCAGCGGAGGCGGAGAAATTGAGAAAAAGGGATCACATCCTTGCAAGAGACAGGGTGGGAGAAGCTGTAATCGAGGTAGCTGTGGGAGTCAGTGGGTTTGTAGAAGATGTCGGTGGATAAGGAACTTCCTGAGATGGAGATGGAAAGATCGAGGAAAGAGAGAGAGGTTTTAGAGATAGTCCAAGTGAATTGGAGAGCACGGTGAAAACTTGTGGTGAAATTTATGAAACTGTCGAGTTCCGCTCGGGTACAAGAGTGGCACCAATGCGGCCGTCAAAATAGCGGAGAAAGAGTTTAGGAATGGGACCAGAGTAGGCTTGGAACAGAGACTGTTCAACGTAGCCAACGAAGAGGCAGGCATTGCTGGGGCACCTGCGAGTGCCCATAACTACGCCCTTGGTCTGTAGTCCAAGTGCGGCCCCCTCTGCATCGGTGAGACCAAACGCAGACTAGTGCAAACACCTGCACTCTGTCTGTAACCGCGATCTGCATCTCCCTGTCACCAGTCACTTGAACTCCACCTCCCACACTATCACTGATGTATCAGTCCTCGGCCTCCTCCAGTGCCAGGAGAATTCCAAGCGCAAACTGGAGGAACAGCACCTCATTTTCTGTCTTGGAACCTCGCAGCCTAACATCGTGAATATTGAATTCTCCCACTTTAAGTAATTCCCACCCCCCTTCCCCCAAAACCCTCCCCCCCAACCATGCTTCTTCTTTTCTTCCTTTTCCTAACCTCTCTCTTTTTTCTATCCCCTTTATTTCCCTTTCTTTGTCTTTGACCCATCCCCCAGTGGATCTGCTCTCCCCTCCTCCCCCACACCTGCATCTACCTATCACCACCTTGTGCCCACCCCACCTCCCCTCTTTTGTCCACCTATCACTGCTCTGCTTTTCCCTCCTATATATTGGGTTTCCCCTTTCCTATCTTCAATCCTGAAGAAGGGTCCTGACCTGAAACATTGACCACCTGCTTTTCTCCACAGATGTTGCCTGGCCTGCTGAGTTCCTCCAGCATCATAGAAGTAAAAATGACTCTGCTGCAGATAAGCAATGTCAAAAAAAAGTCCTTGATTAGATTCAATAAACTAAATCCGCAATATATTGTTTAGTCATTGAACTTGGATGTGACCATTTCATGAAGGGAATACCAAAACAGGGCAAAGGAAGGAGGATTTGCACAGTAAGTATATAAAAAGGACACAAATTGGAATATAGGTAGCTAACTCAAGGTTTGCACTATGTACATATAATTGGTTGGCTGGCAATCAATATGTGTTGAGAATTCTAGCATTCTAGGTTCATCAGTGTTATGTTATATATTCATCCATTTTAATGTATGAACTGGCCAGTATTTCAAAAATGCTTCTATCTGCTCCATTTTGCATCATCGCTGTGAGGATTTGGCTGTACATAAAAACAGAACATACAACCACCTGAACCGTCAGTGGGCAAGATTGTAATATTCATGTCCAGGTGTTTTGTTGTCACGTAGCAGATCGGGGAATTATGCAGCTCACACAACAGTGTACAGCATGTGGGAAACACAAATAATTTGCAGAAGGTATTTCTTCTGAACAACTTATTACTGTAACTGCATGTCACATATTATCACATTGAATATATGAAAGTAAGTGCTGATTGCCAAATAATGGTAGAAATTAGGATGCAACATTTCAATTTGGTAAGAAAATCAGCCTGTGAAATCAGTCATGAAACTTTTTAATAAATTGTGTAAAAAAATCATGCTATCATAATTTTTGTCCTTAATTTGTAACTATTATATCTTTCTTCCTCCAGGATCACATATTATTCCATGATCACGAAAAGAGACACTGGACTCAATCATGCTTTTGAGGGAGGGCATGAGGAGTTAGCTGAGAGCACTCATAGACAATTTAGGATTTCTGTTTTTTCCTTACTCATCCTGTCGACTGAAGATGGGATGAAGAGTAGGGGAGCATTGAAATCCCTTGTGCTGAGAAACTTAATCAACAAAATCTCTCTGAATGTTAGGCAGGAAATTCTGATCATCAGAAGTTATAGCAGAGGATTGCCACTGTGGTGACAACCACAGTTAACACCACTCCTGAATGCTTTTTAACGGGATTTCACATTTGTGGAATTATAAGCAATGAACTTGATCCACAAGAATACAAGAAAACAGGAGCAAGGTTAGGTCACCAGGCCCCTCAAGCCTCTCCTGCCATTCAGTGTGATCATGGCTGATCTGCCCCAAGCCTCAACTCTTCTTCTGTACCAGTTTCACACAACTTCCAGATCTTTTAAAAAATATCTACCCCGTTTAGTGATATGCCCTTCACATCACTTGGAGATTACCACTCCTAGGAAGAAACTCCAAAGTCCCTAAGTCTTAAATGATGCCCCTTATCTTATCCCTATGTCCCCTCATTCAAGACTTCCCCGCTAGTGGAAACATCTCAATATCTACCTTGTCATGACCCCTAAGGATCTTATACAGACTGGGTTGCGAACACCTGATTTATGTACACGGTACATACAACTTGCTCCCATTATATTATTAAATTCAAAACTCCAACATAAATACATATGTTCGTTCCTACAAGCAGTAGAACTAGTTTCCTCTCTCTCTCTCTCCACTTTTAGTAATTTTTCTTTCTTATGTCTTATGTGCCTTTGATGCCATTCATTACAATACTGCATATTAAGTGATTTTTGTGTATTTTCTGATTTATGGACAAAACTGAATTATAGACATCCGTAAAAACGGAACCCACTCATTACCTGGGGAAGTCCTGTATGTTAAATCATATCACCCTTCATTCTTCTAAATGCCAAAGAATACAGATGTAACTTTTTCAGCTGCTTGTTATAGGGCAACCCTCTTATCCCATGAATTAGTCGTCTGGACTGCTTTGAATGTTAGGATATTCTTTCTTAAATAAGGGGACTAAAACTGTACACAGTACTTCATTATTTATAAAAATATTTCCTATTCACGTAATAAATGAATGTTCTTACTAGATTATTTTAATGGATGATATTTTTATCCATTTAGACATTTACTTATAGTGTTGCTGCTTCAGCGCTACTGTAGAAAGCTTCAAAATGTACAATCGAGAGAAAGCAAAATTGTAATGCTGATGAGCTGGCACTATGTAATTTCCAATCAATTTACTTAAGGTCATATCTTGCATTTGGGCCCTTATTCCAATGTCTTATGACCCCAGCCAGGTACAAAATCACATTGTAAAAATAGTGACAGAATGGTCCATTTGAATACCAGGGATCTTGGTCATGGAACCATTTTAATGTCACTTTCCTTCCCAGAATGCACAAAATCTTTTGCTTTGGCCATCACTGCTAACTGCTTCATAAATCATGCCCCCTCCCAATCCTGCCCGCCCCTCTCCTGTGGCATGAAGGTACCATTTGCATATGGGTAGTTCCATGTGTAGCATAGTTCCATGCATAGCATACATTTATCACTGGCTTTAAAATGAAATGCAACTAGCTGTGTAACCTAATTCTGTCAGCTCCCTGTCACCCTACACAGAGCAGTGTCTACAAGGGTAGAGACTTTAGTCAGTCTGTTTTCAAGCACAGATTCAGTGCTGCAGGGTCATTGTACACCTGAAGCAATAACCAAAGGTTGATCTGAAATTAAACCTCTGGCCTTACCTAAGGATACAGGGTGAGCTGCCAGCATCAGTCACACCTCAGTAGGCAGCTGGCTTTTGAAAAGGATTCAGCTTTTGAGCCATCTGCTTCACTAGCAATGGGCTCAGGTGAGTCCCAGGGTGAGGTTAGGGTGTGAGGACACTGGGAAGGTGGACAATCTTAGGAATGAACAGGGAAGTGAGAGTACGTAAGGGATCATTGGGATAGGATAGGGCAATTGTGCTCAGGAGGGGGAGTGCGAGGACAAAGGGTATCAGTGGGGGTGTCCTGTGTGAGGGATAGGGAGATAGACGATTGAGGGAGGAGAGCTTTGGGAATAGCAGGCAAGTTGCAGTGATTATGGGAGGGGTAGAGGCAGATCATGGTTTTTGGGGGGCAGAAGGGCCGCAGGGTAGAAGGTTGTAGGGGTGGAAAGTGGGTGGGGTTTATTGGGAAGCAGGGGACCGTAGTGTGAGTGGCTCTGGAGGGTTGAAGGTGGTCACGCTGAAGTATGATTGGTTGTGGGGGGTTGATGGGGGTCAGGCTGGTGTGATTGGTTGTGGGGGGTTGTTGAGGGCCAGACAGGCTGTAGGATAAGTGTAGAGTCAGGCAGACTGCAGTGTGAATACTTCTGTGGGTCATGGGGATACAAGCAGGCTGCAGAGAGAGTGGCTTTGGGGTGGAGTTTGTTGGGGGGTATTCAAGCAGCAGATTGAGGGCTGGTGGGAGGAATTAGTGAGAGTACTGGGAGGGGACAGGGCCTGTGCTTTGGGAGGGATAATATGGTGTTCTGGGGAGAAATGAAAGGAGCCAATGTTGTGGGAGGGTCAATAGGATGTGGGAGGGATGGCGGGAATGGAGGGAATATCAGTGAGGGAAGGAATCAAGGATGTTGTGGCAGGACAGTGCCCTGTTGTGGGAAACCACTGGGAGGTGAGAGAGGGGTGGTTGGAATTGGGGATGTTTAGTGGTATTGGTATTGGTTTATTATTGTCACTTGTACCGAGGTAAGGTGAAAAGCTTTGTCTTACAAACCGATCGTACAGGTCAATTCATTACACAGTGCAGTTACATTGAGTTAGTACAAAGTGCATTGATGTAGTACAGGTAAAAACAGTAACAGTACAGAGTAAAGTGTAAGAACATTATTAGTGATAGTTGGTGACATAGAGTTTAAATTTAAAAGTGTAGAGCGATTATAGTAAAGGTAATGAGTAGATCTGTGGAGAGCAGCTTGCAATGTGTCGCCACGCTCCAGCGCATCAAGTGACAAGAAGGAAACTCAGGAGAAAAATATAGACATTTAACACAATCCTCTTGCAGATTTTCACATGGTGTAGCGGGAAGGGGCAAGATTGTGCTAAAGGGGGGGCTGTGGGAGGAACAGGGAAGATGAAGTGAGACGGATTGTGGGTGGAACAATATGTGGGACTGGGAGGGCAGGGTACGTGCAGTCCATGGGAGGGGATATGGAAGAAGAGAGGTTGCTGCTATGGGGCAGCTGGAGAGGATATGGCATCTGCAGTGGGACAGGACTGGGTGTCGATAGGGAACTACACTGATTGGGCAGGAGAATTCTGCTCCTTGACTCCACCTTAAAATAAAAAGAAATCTTTACCTTTACTTCATGTTTGCCACCAACAACAACGTTTATTATGTGACCACTGCAAATTCACTTGACTTTGAAATGACTCTTATGTTTTGCATTTCTACCTTAAATTTAATATATTAATCAACTAATTAAAATATTGTGTCTATTTACTCCCAAAGTAACTCAATTTCCTTCACTTACTCACTCTTTCCTCCCAGGCACTTGCCTCTATTTTGACAACACATTCGTCAGAATGAACTGTAAAAGTCACTTTGGTACCAATAATTCGGTTGAGCTTTCTCCAGCTTCTTCATTCTGACAGCTCGGAGGCCTGTCTAGCCCTGTCTCGTTACTTAGCTTCATTCCTACGGAGAATGCTCGACTGCTTCAGTGGTTCCAGGCTTCAATCAGACGTGTTGTGCACTGGAGGAATTAATCCCCAGCCGGCAGCACTCGACACTCTGTTCAGTACCAGCAGCATGTTGTACTCAGCCTCCCAGTGCACAATGTGTAGATGCAGCCATGGCTCAGAAATTCTAATGCACCCTAGCTGGTTCGCCCACAGTTCATTCCAGTGGGGAGTTCACAACCCCCACCTGAACATCCCCCACCTGCAGAGTATATAATTATCTACATGAAAGTGTACTGCCTGGGACTCAGGCTGGGTCTGGGGTCTGGGGTTTGGGAGTAGAGGAGGGGGGAGGTATCGAGGCCGGGTCTGGGGGAAGAGGAGGGAAGGGGAGTGGCAGGGACTGAGGCCGGGTCTGGGGTTTGGGGGAAGAGGAGGAGGACAGGGGTAATGGGGCCTGATCTGGTGTAAGGACAGAAAGGGAGGGGTAGAAACTGAGGCCGGGAGTTGGGGTTTGGTGGGAAGGAGGAGAGGTGACTGAGGCAGGGTCAGGAGAAGAGGAGGGAAGTAGAAGGAAAAGGTGGGGTAGAGGACGAGCCAGGTATCAGGCACCAAGCAATGTGAGTGGCGAGGATGGTGGGTGTATGGGTGTTGTCTTTAAGTCAGCTCAGTGTCTCTGATCAGGGGCAACAATCAAGTAAGTGGCCAAGTATTAATTACTGAATCAAGGGACACTTGCAGGAGAGGGCTAGGTATTAGGGGTGAAAACTGGAAGCCTGTGGGGATTGTTGGACCAATTGGATAGTCTGAGAAAACAGCTGGTCAAGGGGGAACCATGGTCTCAGATGTCAGGGCATGGGCCTTTCAGATTTAGACAAGAGAATCTGGGGTTTGGAGTGAGGTGTGGGCTTTGGGGAATCAGTAGGGAGGAGGTTTGGTTGGGGTGTGGTCAGTGCAATATAGGGATCTGTAGGGTGACAGGACACATTACGGAGGTCCCAATGCAATGTTGTGTTATTAAAACCTCATTGTCTCCAGAGTGCCTAATGATGGACTCTCCTGACTCAACCTAGTCTAATTTCCTTCCCAATGGTCCAAAAGGAGTGTGGGTCAGGGATTAACACCACTGTGTACACAACAACCCCACTAACATCACTGTGTACACAACTACCCCAATAACACCACTGGGTACACAACTACCCCAGTAACACCACTGTGCACAAAACAACCCCAGTAACATCACTGTGTACACAACTACCCCAGTAACAGCACTGTGAACACAACTATCCCAAAATTGCATGGAGGAGCAAAGAAAAATCAGCCTAGGAAGTGAGCAGTCAAATTTTGAGAGAGATGCAGAATAATGCAGGAATACTGGTTATTGTGTTTCACACCAGATAAAGCCAACTTTCAGTTGCATGGTACTGAAAACAACGGTGTTAGGCAATTGAATTTCTCAGTCCCTCCAGCAGGTTTAGCACTACTGACTGGGGATGGATTTCTATGTAATTAACTGTCCTCATGCACCCCACGATATCTGTGCTGTGAAATTGCCACAAATGGTTTTGTATACCAAAATCCCACCTTTTTCTTTGAGCTTTCTTGTATGCAGATGAGCTTTGCTTTAATATAGAGGTGTACATTTACTTTGGGAATGTTGGAAATATTTGTTTTATGTCATTGTTTTCCTTACACATTTAATCAAAGATAATATTTCTTGCACTGGAGAAAACAACAGAAACATGCTTGTAATCAGTAGCATTCCCCATCTTCTCACTGCAAATTAATTTAGCTTTGAAATGGTTCCCACACCATGTATTGTGATTGCCAATTTTAAAATTATTAAGGTATTATTTTGGCTAAATACATTAAAATATCATATTGCAAAAGCAAAACCAAAACTGGAGAGGCGAGAAATCTGAAATTGAACCAGAAATTGCTGGATGTACTTGGCAGCTCAGAAAAGTTCTGATGAAAGGTTGCGGACCTAAAACATTAACTCTATTTTCTCTCTCCCCAGATTCTTCCTCATCTGCTGAGTATTTCTAGCACTTTTTGTTTTTATATTATTGTTTCCTCTCGTGCAAAACTGTTTCTTCTGTTACAAATCTCTACTACTATCATTGCATCTTTTTCTGCTGTCTCATTTCTCAAGCATTTTCTTACCAGACCATGGCTTCTATCATCTGTTTTAACCATTCATTCCTGCAGTGTGATTTCACTACCTCTCACAGCTTTGATTATCTCCATTTCTCTGACTTAACCCTGTGCTGTCCTTTGTATTAATCTTTCCCTTGGCTTCTTCCCATTGCAGATGATTTCCTTCAGAAGTCACAACCCATTTTGCTAAGGTACCTAAGATTTCCAATGGTATACGTGCAGCATTCTCCTTCCAAGCCCCACAATCTACTCCTTGCTAAGTTTCTTGTCAGGTTAGACATTTTGTTTGGCAATATAAGCAACCAAGCTGTGGAGTTTGGAAGGTGGCTGAAGTCAGTAGCCTAGGTGCTGGGTTTACTGTTCAAGTGGTTCTAGACAACATCTTGGTCACGTGAGTTTAAATAATTTCAATGTGCATCTTGCAGTATAGAATCATAGAATCATAGAACAGTACAGCACAATACAGGCCCTTTGGCTCACAATGTTGTGCCGACCTTTAAACCTCGCCTAAGACTATCTAACCCCTACCTCCCACATATCCCTCTATTTTAAATTCCTCCATATGCTTATCTAGCAATCTCTTGAATTTGACCAACGTACCTGCCTCCACCACCACTCCAGGCAGCGCATTCCATGTCCCAACCAATCTCTGGGTAAAATACCTTCCTCTGATATCTCCCTTGAACTTCCCACCCATTACTTTAAAGCCATGCCCTCTTGTATTGAGCATTGGTGTCCTGGGAAAGAGGCGCTGGCTGTCTACTCTATCTATTCCTCTTAATATTTTGTATACCTCTATCATGTCTCCCCCTCATCCTCCTTCTCTCCAAAGAGTAAAGTCCTAGCTCCCTTAGTCTTTCCTCATAATGCATACTCTCCAAACCAGGCAGCATCCCGGTAAATCTCCACGGCACCCTTTCCAACGCTTCCACATCCTTCCTATAATGAGGCGACCAGAACTGGACACAGTACTCTAGACAAGTGTGGTCTAACCAGAGTTCTGTGGAGCTGCATCATTACCTCGTGGCTCCTAAACTCAATCCCACGACTTATGAATGTTAACATCCCATAAGCTTTCTTAACTACCCTATCCACCTGTGAGGCAACTTTCAGGGATCTGTGGATATGGACCCCCAGATCCCTCTGCTCCTCCACGCTACCCAGAATCCTGCCATTAACTTTGTACTCTGCCTTGGGGTTTGTCCTTCCAAAGTGTACCACCTCACACTTCTCTGGATTGAACTCCATCTGCCACTTCTCAGCCCAGTTCTGCATCCTATCAATGTCCCTCAGCAATCTTCGACAGTCCTCCACACTATCCACAACACCACCGACCTTTGTGTTATCTGCAAACTTGCCAACCCACCCTTCTACCCCCTCATCCAAGTCATTAATAAAAATCACAAAAAGCAGAGGTCCCAGAGCCGATCCTTGTGGGACACCGCTAGTCACAGCCCTCCAATCCGAATGCACTCCCTCCACCACAACCCTCTGCTTTCTACAGGCAAGCCAATTCTGAATCCACACGGTCAAGCATCCCTGGATCCCATGCCCTCTGACCTTCTGAAGAAGCCTACCATGTGGAACCTTGTCAAATGCCTTACTAAAATCCATGTAGACCACATCTACTGCACTACCCTCATCAATCTGTCTGGTTACCTCCTCAAAGAACACTATCTGGCTTGTGAGACATGATCTGTCCTTCACAAAGCCATGCCGGCTGTCCCTGATCAGACCATGATTCTCTAAATGCCCATAGATCCTATCTCCAAGAATCCTTTCCAACAGCTTTCCCACCACAGACGTAAGACCAGGACATTCTTAACAAGAGGGAAAAAATGTCCATGATGTCACTTTGAGTAGATTAAAATCTTTTAAACAAGATGTGCAGCAAACTAAAGGCTAGAACAAAAATGGGCAAATAACATTTGCAGACGCAATCTCCAATTAAGTGAAAATCATACAAGTACTAATTTAGTTTCTATTCTGTCATGGGATGTGGGCATTGCTAGCCTGGCTGGTATTTATTGCCTATCCCTAATTGCTATGCACTTCCTCTTTATGTTCTTCTAGGTGAAGTTTTGAAGTGTGCCGAAGATGGAAGAAGTAGATACTTAAGGATAATGTATCAATCAAGTGGGTTCCTTTGCCCTACTATTAAGCCTCTTGAGTGTTGTTGGAATTTCATTTATCCGGACAACTGAGGAGAATTCTCTCATACTTCTTAATATTGCCTTGTAGATTGTGGAAAGGCATTGGGTAGTTTGGAGGTAATTCACTCAGTGCAGAAATAATCTCTGACCTGTTCTTTCAGCCACAGTATTATGTTATTGCTCCAGTTAAGTCTCTGCTCAGTAGTAGCCACAGGTTGGTGAGAGTGGGGAAGTTGACAAAACCAATGCCACTGAGGGTTATGGGAATAATGTTAAACTTCCTGCTGTTGGAGATTATAACTGCATGACAATTGTGAGGCATGAATATTAATTTTCACTATCTGTCCAAGCTTGAGTTTTCTCAAGGTCTTGCTGCACGTGAGAGCTTCCTGAAGGCAATGCCTTGAGGTGACTTGCCTCCCACTACAACGTTATTCAATGTGTAACTCAAGCTGATTCAAATGGCTTTAGTTTAACCAGGGCTCATTGGTGCCTCACCTCCTGTCATGATCTTGACAGCAGACATACTCACCCTGAAATTCAGTTTTTTTTATTAAGCAATGTTGGAACCAAAGCTGAAGTGAGTGGCCTTGGTAGAATGCACACTGAGCATGCATGAGCTCATTATTGATGACTGAGCACCATTGGTAGTGTCAGTACCACTCCTTCCCGTTGCTTCATCCTTCTTCCTGCATACAAACAGAAGTTGAAGCATGAGGATCCAGTACAGAAAGTCATACAGTGAGGAAATAGATGAGCTTCTATGCGACTGCTTTGAATTTGTAGACTGGTCCATGTTCAAAGACTCAGCAGCCAGCCTGGATGAGTACGTAACCACCGCCATGAACTTTATCAGCAAGTGTGCACCAAAGAGGTCAATCCAGGTGTTCCCAAACTAGAAACCATGGATGAACAGGGAGATCCACTCCCTACTGAAGTCCAGGTGACCCTGACCTATACAAGAAATCGAGATACAACCTCCGTAAAACTATCAGGAATGCTAAGAGATAATACCAGTCCAATATCGACTCCCAGACCAACCATCAGTTGTGGCAGGGCTTACATGCTATAACGGGCTACAAAATGAAGTCGGGCAGCATTGCCGACAACAGTGCATCCCTTCCTGATGAGCTTAGTATATTCAATGCATGTTTTGAACAGAAGGGGATTGGAATGTCACCACCCACCCTGATAGTCTCCAAAGCACCTGAACCCACAGTCACCATTGTGGATGTAAGATCAGTCTTCTGGAGAGTGAAGCCACGGAAAGCATCTGGCCCGGATGGTGTACCTGGCCGTGTCCTTAGCTCCTGTGCAGATCAGCAGGGGGGAGTACTTGCACACATTTTTAACCTCTCCTTGCTTCAATCTGAAGTTCCCACCTGCTTTAACAAGACCACTAACATCCCGGTTCCTAAGAACAATGTGCCTTAATGACTACCGCTCGGTGGCTCTGACATCCACCATCGTGAAGTGCTTCGAGAGGCTGGTCATGGCACACATCAATTCCAACCTCCCAGACAATCTCGACACACTGCAATTCACCTACTGCTGAAACAGGTCTACGGCGGATGCCATCTCCCTGGCCCCACACTCCTCTCTGGAGCATCTGGACAGTAAAGACACTTACATTAGACTATTGTTTATTGACCACAGCTCCACCTTCAATATTATAATTCCAAGTAAACTCATCTCCAAACTCCTTGACTTGGGACTCAACACCTCCCTTTGCAACAGGATCTTTGACTTCCTGACCAACAAACCGCAATCAGTAAGGATAGGCAGTAACACCTCTGCCATGATTATCCTCAACATTGGTGCCTCACAAGGCTGCATCCTCAGCTCTCTACTCTACTCCCTATATGCTCACGACTGTGTGGCCAGATTCTGCTCTAACTCCATCAACAAGTTTGCAGATGGTACCACCGTAGTGGGCTGAATCTCAAATAACGATGAGTCAGAGTACAGGAAGGAGATAGAGAGCCTAGTGACATGGTGTCATGACAACAACCTTTCCCTCAATGTCAGCAAAACAAAGAGCTGGCAATTGACTTCAGGAAAGGGGGCAGTGCACATGCTCCTGTTTACCTCAATAGTGCTGAGGTCGAGAGGGTTGAGAGCTTCAAGTTCCTTGGAGTGAACATCACCAATAGCCTGTCCTGGGCCAATGACAAGAAAGCTCACCATCGTCTCTACTTCCTCAGGAGGCTAAAGAAATTTGGCATGTCCCCTTTGACCCTCACCAATTTATGCACCAGAGGAAGCAACCAGTCTGGATTGGACACATCATGGCTTGGTATGGCAACTGCTCTGCCTGAAACTGCAAGAAACTGCAGAGAGTTGTGGATACAGCTCAGCACATCATGGAAACCAGCTTCCCCTCCGTGGACTCTGTCTACACTTCTCGCTTCCTCAGTAAAGCAGCCAACATAATCAAAGACCCCTCCCACCCTAGACATTCTCTCTTCTCCCCCCTCCCATCAGGCAGAAGATACAAAAGACCACCACGCTCAAGGACATCTTCTATCCCACTGTTATAAGACTATTGAACTGTCCCCTAGTACAATAAGATGGACGCTTGACCTCACAATTTACCTTGTTATGGACTTGCGCCTTATTGTCTACCTGCACTGCACTTTCTCTATAACTGTAACACATTATTCTGCATTCTGTTATTGATTTCCCTTGCACTACCTCAAGGCACTGTTGTAATGAAGTGATCTGTATGAACAGCATGCAAGACAACTTTTTCACTGTACCTTGGTATATGTGACAATAAGCCAATTTACCAATTTACCAATTTATTGATGAACGAGACTATACCATCAGTGCAGTAATCGACCAGATTAGATTTTCCTGCATCTTGTGGATATAACTAACCAGGCAATGTTTGACTTTGTTAAGTAGATCCCGGTAATATAGCTGTACTGGATCACCTGGTTTAGACAGGTTTCTGTGATTGTAGAGACCTCAGGAGGAAGGGCATTGCCACATCTGGTTCAAAGTGTTTACAAATGCTTTAGTCTTGTCACTATCTTAGACTCTCCTAGCATTGAACATGATGATATTCATTGAGCCTCATATTTCCATTAATTCTTTAATTTTGCACCATCATTCATAAATGGGCAAGAGGATAGAGCCAAGCTTTGTCCTGATCCATTCATTATCAATCAGCAGCCGGGATGTGGACTACAAGTTACAGCTGGAAATAGAAAAAGTGTGTCAGAGAGACAATGTCAAGATAATCATGGGGGATTTTAACATGAAAGTGGATTGGGAAAGTCAGGAAAGTACTGGATCTCAGAGAGAGAGTTTATGTAATGTCTACAGGATGGCTTTTTGAAGCAGCTTGTTGATGAGCCCACTAGGGGATAGGCTGTTTTGGGTTGGGTGCTGTGTAATGAACCTGAGGTGATTAGGAAACTAAAGGTAAAGGAACCCTCAGGAAGTAGTGATCATAATATGATTGAGTTCAGTTTCAAATTTGAGAAGGAGAAGCTGATATCAGGTGTGTCAGTATTTCAGTGGAACAAAGGAAATTACAGTGGCATGAGAGAGGAACTGGTCCAGGTTGATTGGAAAAGTAAGCTAGATGGAGGGACAGCAGAGCAGAAATGGATGAAATTTCTACAAGAAATGAGGAAAATGCAGGATAGATATATTCCAAGAAAGAAGAAAATTATGAATGGAAAAATGGTACAAATGTGGCTAACGAGAGAGGTTAAGGCTTAAATAAAAGCAAAAGGGAGGGCTTACAAGGAAGCAAAAATAAGTGGGAAAACAGAAGACTGGGAAACTTTTAAAAACTTGCAGAAAGAAACTAAGAAGGTCATTAGGAAAGAAGAGATGAATTATGAAAGGAAGTTGGCAGATAATATACAAAAGGATGCTAAGAGTTTTTTCAAATATATGAAAAGTAAAATAGAGACACGCGTAGATATAGGACCAATTGAAAATGGTGCTGGAGAAATTATACTGGGTAACAAAGAAATGGCAGAGGAAATAAATGAGTATTTTGCATCAGTCTTCACTGTGGAAGACATCAGCAGTATACCTGATAGTCAGGGGTCTCAGGGGATAGAATCGAGTACAGTCAAGATTACTAGAGAGAAGGTGCTCAGGAAGCTAAATGGACTAAGGTCAGTTAAGTCTCCCGGACTGGATGAAGTGCACCCTTGGGTTCTGAAGGAGGTGGCTTTAGAGATTGTGGAGGCATTGGAGATGATTTTCCAGGAATCAATAGACTCTGGCATGGTTCCGGAGGACTGGAAGGTCGCAAATGTAGTTCCGCTGTTTAAGAAAGGAGGGAGGCAGCAAAAGGAAAATTACAGGCTTATTAGTGTGACATTGATGGTTGGAAAGTTATTGGAGTCAATCCTCAAGGACGAGGTTATGGAATACCTAGAGGTGCATGACATGATAGGTCCAAGCCAGCATGGTTTCATGAAGGGAAGATCCTGCCTGACCAACCTATTGGAATTTTTTCAAGGTAACCTCAAGTAGGATGGACAAAGGAGAGGCTGTGGATGTTGTGTATTTGGATTTTCAAAAGGCCTTCGACAAGGTGCCACACAAGAAGCTGCTTAATGAGTGCCCATGGAATTAGAGGAAAGATATTAGAATGGGTGGAGTATTGGCTGATAGTCGGAAAGCAAAGGGTGGGAATAAAGGGATCCTGTTCTGGTTGGCTGCTAGTTACTAGTGGTGTTCTGCAGGGGTCGGTGTTGGAGCCGCTTCTTTTTACACTGTATATCGATGATTTAGATTATGGAGTAAATAGTTTTGTGGCTAAGTTTGCAGATGACACCAAGGTAGGTGGAGGAGCAGGAAGTGTTGAAGAAACAGAAAGGTTGCAGAGACACTTAGACAGTTTAGGAGAATGGGCAAAGAAATGGCAGATGAGATACAATATTGAGAAATGTGCGGTTGTACACTTTGGAAGAAGAAATAAACAGGAAGCTTATTATCTAGATGGGGAGAAAATTCAAAATTCGGAAGTGCAAAGGGACCTGGGGGTCCTTGTGCCGGATAACCTAAAGGTTAATCACCAGGTTGGATCGGCAGTAGGGAAAGCGAATGCTATGTTGGCATTCATTTCAAGAGGAATAGTGTATAAAAGTAAGGATGTGTTGATGAGGCTCTATGGGGCACTGGTGAGGCCTCATTTGGAATACTGTGTGCAGTTTTGGGCCCCTTATCTTAGGAAGGATGTACTGATGTTGGAGAGGGTTCAGGGAAGATTTACGAGGATGATTCCTGGAGTGAAAGGGCTTACATACGAGGAGCATTTGTCAGCTCTTGGACTGTATTCATTGGAGTACAGAAGAATGAGAGGCGACCTCATAGAAACGTTTCGAATGTTGAAAGGACTGGACAGAGTAGGTGTGGCTAAGTTGTTTTCCTTGGTGGGTGAGTCCAAGACAAAAGGGCAGTCTTAGAATTAGAGGGTACACATTTAGAACAGAGATGCGGAGAAATTTCTTTAGCCAGAGGGTCGTGGATTTATGGAATTCATTCCCACATACAGCTGTGGAGGCCCGATCATTGGGGGTGTTTAAGGAGGAGATTGATAGGTATCTAATTAGTCAAGGTATTAAGGGATATGGGGAAAAGGCTGGAAATTGGGGCTAGATAGGAGAATAGTTTAGCTCATGGTGGTGACGGAGCAGACTCGATGGGCCGAGTGGCCTACTTCTGCTCCTTCGTCTTGTGGTCTTGTGATCTTATCTCTGGCAGTAATGGGCTGCTTTTGTTGTTCAGAGTCCATGTAGTCCTTTGTCATGTTTTCTCATATTGCTGCCTCATTTTAGTACACCTCGTGCTGCTCCTTGTATGCTTCTCCACACTCTTCACTGAATCAGGGATTGTCCCATGGTCCTTTTCTTATGGTAGAATAAGGAAATCATTGATCCATGAGATTTTAACGAAATACATTCCTGATCCTCTTGATGGTGCACAGCACCTTATGGAAGTCTAATTTTGAACTGCTGAACTTTTTCTGAAATTACTTTGTCACAGTTGCATGATGGAAGGAATGCTCAGGAAGAGGACAGAACTATATGGTGATTGTTATCACTGAAAGAATAAATGGAAGTTTTATTTTTATAGATGCCCATGGAATATGTCCTACCAAAAATATGTTTGGATTTGAAGATTATGGTAGAATACTTTTATTATTAATAATGATTGTTATTCACAGCCTTACTTTGAAGGATATTTTTTGCATTACCACATTATTTTATGAACATAATGACATCTTCTGTAATAAGAGCACACAGAACAAATCCTCAGCAGTTACCACCCATTGTCATCACCTCTTCCAAGCTCCTCTTCTGCTCCTGACTTGGAAGATATCAACACAGTATATTTTTCAGGATTTATGTCACCTTTTGAATTCTTGATCTTATCTTCCTTTGGCAATTACACCTTCCACATTGCTTATTCTTGCCTGAGGTTTCACAAAGTGGAACTGCCACAAGCTAGGACAGTAATAAAATAGCAGCTCAAACAGCCCACATAAACAGTGTGAGGACTGAACACACTGGGGCAGGAATCATGGATTGATTCAGCTATAGTCTGATGTGATAATCTCATCCTCAAACTAATGTTAAGATTTTAGAATAATTTATGAATACAAAATTGTCAAAATAATGTAATTGGCACAATAATCTGCTGAAAAAATTATTTCAAACCAATGAAACATCCAAAGTTGCATAATATTCAAAAGCTACAAAACTTGAAACACTGATTAATTGGGTTCAAAAAACAGCAGCTTTAGGAACACACCACAGGTCAGTCAATGTCTGAAAGAGAAGGATTGATTAATGATTCGAATGAAGATCTTCGTTAATCCTTATTTAAGTTTATTATTCTAACACACAGCACCGCATACAGGGAGAATAATTATGAGAGATTGCTCAACAATGCTTTGTTTCAGTCTGTCATTGTACCAATTTAATTTTGCATTTCTATTCAAAACATTTGATATTATATTGAGAATAAGGAATCAAGGAGTTGGTTTTAAATTCTTGCTGCCACTCACCTCCAGTAATGTTTTCCACAAGCACGCGTCTAACTGTGCATGCTCACTCAATTGTCTGAAGCGTAATATGGGCTGTACACAGGGCACAGGTTTGATAATGAGCTGGCAATCCTCTGCACCACCTTTCTACCTGATCACATTGTGAAAATTGCTTCTTTTGTACAACTAAGTATCAAAAGCTTGCAACTGTATCTGGAGCTCAAGGGTTGAAGTGAATGTCACACTCTGGATTCAGCAGCTCTGCATGGTTATGAAGGAAACAAAGTACTGCTATTGTCATTTGCTGATAAAACCATTATGGTGCAAGAATTTAAAAAAGAATCATCTGCAGCTGTATTCAACATTCAGATAAGTTGTTTGGCTGTTTCGTAACTACATGTTTCCAAACTGTAAAGTGGTGACACATCTTGATGCCTTCCCGTTCACTGTCTAGAAATGGCTAAAGGCCCTCCAATTGGAATGATAAAATCAGATTTTCCTTGTGATTTTCAGCTTCAGTATCCAGAAAACAAATATTGAAATAGTAAGGTGATAAATAAATCTTACTAAGTTCAGTAAATGGCTCACTGGGTAAATGCACAGGAGCAGGATACACATTAAGAAATTACAGATTTAATCCCCTACTGAGACCTTAGTTGTTCATCCCTTTCATTTCATTTGTTTGAGTTCTTCAATATGCTTCATTGTTTCTGGCCTGCGAAAGAGTGAAAAAAGTAAGGATTCCCAGACCTGATCATTATCCAATAGATGCTGCTGGAAAGTACAAAGACCTTGAAGGCAAATAAGGATACGACTGGCCTGTGCTATCACACCCTTCATGCCTGAATAACCAACCAACATTCACTGTCTGGGTTCAGCCATGCAGAACACCCATGCACATCTGATGAAGAATTACCTGTGCCAGCGGAACAGCAGCCCAGCAAAATTTGTGACTTCAAGAGAAAAGCGAAGAAAATCTAAAGGTGGTAACTTCAAAGCAAAGTAGAAGAAATATTTTGTTATACTAAGGTTGTTCAAAAGGTATAGGACTAAAGGGCACTTTCCTAAGGTACATGAGGATAAAATTTAATAGGACAACAATATCCTGGAATGAGAGCTTTAAAATACAATGTGACTTTAGAATAAGAGTACACAGGTTCAGGACTAGGATGCATAGATTGGAGATAAACTCAGGAAAAACCTTTCTCATGTGGTCTAGTTACAGAGAGTTGCCAAGACATTGAAATTATTTAAGAAATTATAGATTAGTAGTTAGGAATATTATAGATTGGAGGAGTCTGATCAAATTGACCAGAGGAGTGCTTCATTCACATCAATTCTGATCAACTAAGTCTAACATGATAACTGCAAGAATGCTGTCTCATAGAAAAACAGAAACAACTATAATTGCTTTTTGAACAAGGGATCACAAAAACATAGAAAACTCAGCTACTGCACAAATAAAAGATGAGTATAGAGAGAAGGAGGAACTGAAAGCTCATAAGATTCAACACTTTTTCACCCAACAGTGCATTATGAATAAGATTAATTTTAATTAATTTTAATTCAATTAATTATATTATTAACTTTATTTACCATTAAGTTAATTAATTACAAATGAATAAAGATAAAATTAATTTGAAATAGTAATTCACTGGTTAAACTGTGGTTGTGGAAAACAAGCAGTTTTCAATGGCCAGTAGCTGGGTATTGAAAATAGCCCTATGCTGTTTGGAATCAAGTTGTAGGGAAAAGGTTTCACAAGAACCTGCATAGACCTAGCCTCAGAGCTGAGAGGTATGTGTGACAGAAGCGGTCCTGAGGTTGGCTTAATGACTCCTGTAGTTTGGCCATCTGACACTTTGGTGAAAGGCTGCCAGGCTGCATCCATGAGGAACATGAAGGAAGATGGCAGCTGGCACACAGACTGTGACAGTAGATTAACCAATGTGCCATTCTAATTTGCCAGCCTTCCCAAACTGATGAATACAAAATTCAAACAGAGAGCTTAGACTTTGTATCAAATGTTAATGATATTATTGTCTGCATTAATATATCTAACTCAGGGAGCAATGCCCTTACGGTAACGAGTTCTGACTTCACTGCCACTGCTGCAAAAGAAAAAGATTTACATTTCCATTGTATCTTACACAGGAAATCTCAAAGTGTTTTACAGATAGTCTTGCACTTTTTGAAGTCTGATCAGCAGTAGTGCAGGAAACAGACCTGTTAATTTGGCCCCTGCAACATCCCACAAACATAAATGTGATATTGACAAGATAATTTTTTTTAATTGATGACCATCTTCTACATTGTGTCACAAACCAGCAACAAAAGAAACACACTGAGCATGATTCAGTGTTAAAAACTATTTTATTAATCACTACTTATGATAATACGTAAAATAAAAGTTAAAAAAAAATGTTAGTATGTTAGAATTCAAAAATGTTAAACCTCGAACGTTAACCCCAAAACTAAACTCTTCGTGTGTGTGTGTGACAAAGTCCAAAACTCCCAGTTCCAGAATGGTTCCTAAAGTTCAGTTCCGCAAGCCATAAGGTGAAACATGAACAAGGGCTTCTTCAACAACCACCGTTGTCTGAAGATAAGATGTAGATGTAGAAAAACATAGAAAGAGTACATACGAAATCCAAATGTTCCATGATGGAACCCAAACGACACTCCAGTGTTTACTCGGTAGTGACTTCCTCACCCCGAAAAGCATCCGAACCGTGGTCGTCCACATACAAATACCTGTTTCCTTCTACAGGTCAGCAACAAAGTGAACTCCACCGGATTACTTCCAACTTCCATACATGGATTTCAGTAGCAAACACAGTTATTGTTTCTCATCCATCGATAGAGAAAACAAGCAGGCTGGTGTCTCTCTCCCTTCTCTCTCTCTCTCTTCTTCTTCTTCAACAACGTCATTACGTCCTTTATCTTCTATTGACATAAGCACGCCCCACACACACATACACACACACTCTCTATCTTAAAGGGACTTTCACTGAGTCCGTAACAATTGTCAAATAATGTCAGTGTCATAACAGTACTGGAACAGCTTTACAGGAGGTATTACACTTGCAATGTTGTCTGTTGGCTTTGCTGTGTTTCTTGATATCAGATGGTGTGAAGCTAAACTGGGTTTCTGTGATGGTGAGGACCTTAGGAAAAAGCCGAGATGGATTACCTATTCAGCACTTCTGGCTGAATGTGATTGCGAATGCTACAGTCTTCTCTTTTGCACGCACATGCTGAGCACCACTATCATTGAGGATGGGGTCACTCTTGGAGACTTCTCCTCCTGCTCATTGTTTAGTTATTCACCACCATTCATGACTACATGTGGTAGGACTGCAGAGCTTTGATTTGATCTTTTGCTTGAGAGATCATTCCCTGACACATATGTTATGGTCCTGTCCTCTTTTGGAAAAATATTGGAAAGACATTTTTAATATTATTTCAACTGTATTGAATATTGATTTACAACTTCATCCTATTACTGCAATTTTTGGGTTACCAATGATGGATTCTGGCCATTTATCCGCTTCAGTTTGTCGTATGGTTGCATTTGTTACATTAATGGCCAAGAGATCCATTCTATTTAAATGAAAGGATCCTATACCTCCTACCACATTTCAATGGTTTTCTCAAACTATAATATGTTTAAACCTAGAAAAAAATAGGAGTGGTACTGTTGATCCTTCGCTTAAATTTGAGGAAGTTTGGAGTCCATTTATTCAGTATTTTCATATGACATAAGCAGACCTTTTTCGAATCCCTTTCAATAACCTTTGAATATAGAGGAACAGAGCTAATGACATAATAATGTTTTTTTTTAACTGAAGAAATATCAGTCCAGTTTTTTTTTTGAAGTTTTTGGTTTGCTTTTGTTTATTATTATTTTTTTTGATTTGGGGGTTCTCTTTTCATATAATTAAATTTCTTTTCAAATTCTTTTGTATCATGCTCACTTAGTCAGAGATCGGGAGGTTCAAGTTATATATTTTACTCCCTGTGAGTGTATATGTCATCTGTTATTATTGTTATCCTGATCTCTTTGCACCATGTGTATAATCATTAATATTATGTATATTAATTTGGAATTTAATTTGAAAGTTAATAAAAAGATTGAAAAAGCAAGAAAAGAGAGATCAGATAACTCAGTCATAATGTGAAGTATGTTTGTTGATCAGCATGCAAGCAGTCTGGCATTTACCAGGCTGGCACCTCATCATTTTTAGATATGCCTGGTGCTGCTCCCAGCATACCCTACTGAGCCGGGGTTGATCCCTGGTTTGATAGTAATTGTGGAGTGAGGAATATGCCAAGCCATACAGATCATGGTGGTGTACATGGGATCTTGTCTATTCACTTCAATATGCAGACAGTATTTTGGCTTATTTTAGCACATGATCTGAAGTACAATGCCTCTGACAGAGCTGCACTCCCTCAATATTGCACTGTAATGTCAGTCTAAATTTTTGTATACTGTATATTTAACACTGCAGGAGTGCTGAGATTGAGGTAAAGATGGAACTGATACTGTGCTGCCTGCAACAAAGCAATCTTTCAATATAATTGGAGTAAGGACACACCATTTTGATTCATAAAATGTGAGCAGCTCAATCTACAAGTACAAGAAGGTGATTCAGTTTCTCAACTCCTGGCCAATAGATAACTTTGCCATTCATTGCACAAGATACAGTGGTAAGTCATTGTGGCCAAACAATCACAATTTACGCTTACATTCATGCAGTTGTGACAACCCTTTCTGGTGTAGTGGATTCAGCCTTGTTAACAGCCAATCTTCACAGCTCCAATAATCTCATTAAAGCATGTCAGTCATACAGCATGCAGAAAATAAGGAGACACTTTGATCATTCTGACTCATACATATCTCTCACACGGATGAAGTAAGCTGGTGGACAGCTTCCCTTTGTCTATTGATCTTATAAAGTAATTTGGTTGAGTTTGCCCTTCATCTGACAGTTCCCAATGGGGCTGTTTTCTTGGTATCTAATGGATAACTCATGAAATTCAGCCCATGTTGTAAAATCTGTAAGTTTTTGGTCCAGCATTTTCAATGGAGATTAAAAATAAAGCTATCAGCATGCCTTACAAGACATTTTATATAAATCACTTCATCCCGAAAGAAATATTGTTTGTCCATCTGCACAATGGTAGTGTAAAAGTAGGAGAGCTTTCTTGCACTGTGGCTACTTGGTTTTGCAGAATATTTCCCTAGGTGATCAACTGGGTGAAGCAGTTTACATAATAGAGATCATAGCCTTCAGATGAATAGGTTTTTATAGTACAAAATGGTATTCCATATTATGGTGACTCACCTGCTACTTCAAATATTGCCAACTACAACTTCAGGTAATTGTACATTTTTATGCAAATTCTGATGACAATGGGAACACTAATATCTGTTTTTGTGTAAGGTGAAAAATTACTGAAGCTTGCTTATCCCCTTCTTCTATACCTTCTTGTCCACCTAGAAGAGTGGACGATCGTTGCATCATTTATATCTGAGGACATTCATTTTGTCAGTCATGCATTATTTTAAAGATTCAAGTAATGTTACTCGCTGAATTCATTTTGTCACTAATGCATTATTTCAGAGACTCAAGTAACATTATTAGCTAAATTCAACCAAACATTACATTTTGTTGTTCCCAAATCTCTGTTCCTGAAGCACATTTTAAGACTCAGGTATGTGGCTTACATTGTGTTTATTCTCAGACCACAGGTCATGTGCTCCTGAAAATGCAAAGTATAATTTCTACACAGAAGATAGAGCACTGGTGACTGACATGGTACATTAAGCTCAAATAATAAACTTGCACCTATAGATTCCTATCCATGTCTGCAATGATATTACACCAAACTCTTGCTCGATCTGTCTTTGTGGACCTATTCTACATTATGAAGAGAACATCTCTCACTTGAGTTGCTGCTTATGCCTCCCTGAAATATTGCCTCTTACCAACAAAAATATCACCGATATCAAGTCATAGTTTACTTTTGGATCATTCAGCTGATGGAGTTACCAGATTTCAATGGATGGTTGAACCTAATTCTGCTGGTATTATTACTATGTATTAAGTCTTCCGTAAACGTGACCTGCATCTCCCCGTTGCCAATCACTTCAACTCCCCCTCCCACACTATCACTGATATGACAGTCCTTGGCCTCCTCCACTGCCAGGAGAATTCCAAGCGCAAACTGGAGGAACAGCACCTCATTTTCTGTCTTGGAACCTTGCAGCCTAATGGCATCACAAGATCACAAGATCACAAGATAAGGGAGCAGAAGCAGGCCATTCGGCCCATCGAGTCTGCTCCAAGGAAAAGGGAAAAAGAAATGGGGTGGCAAAAAAAGAGAAAAAAAACTATTCTAATCCCATTTGCCAGCCTTATCCCCATATCCCTTGATACCCTGACTATTTAGATATCTGTCTATCTCCTCCTTGAATACCCCCACTGATCTGGCCTCCACTGCTGTGCGTGGCAAGGAGTTCCACAATTTCACCACCCTCTGGGTAAAGAAACTTCTCCTCATCTCTGTCTTGAAACTGTACCCTCTAATTCTAAGATTGTGCCCTCTGGTCCTGGACACGCCCACCAAGGGAAACAGCCTAGCCACATCTACTCTATCCTTACCTGTCAACATTTTAAATGTCGCTACGAGGTCCCCTCTCATCCTTCTGTACTCCAGCGAGTACAGTCCAAGAGCCGACAAATGCTCATCATACTTAAGCCCTTTCATTCCTGGAATCATTCTCGTAAATCTCCTCTGAACCCTCTCCAACGTCAGCACATCCTTCCTAAGATGCGGGGCCCAAAACTGCGCACAGTATTCCAAATGAGGCCTCACTAGCGCCCCGTAGAGCCTCATCAACACTTCCTTACTTTTATACACTATACCTCTCGAGATGAATGCCAACATAGCATTTGCTTTCTTAACCACCGATCCAACCTGGTGGTTAACTTTTAAGGTATCTTGTATGAGTACCCCCAAGTCCCTTTGTACTACCGCACTATCAATCTTCTCTCCTTCTAGATAATAATCTACCCGCTTATTTCTACTTCCAAAGTGTACAACTGCACATTTCTCAACATTGAATCTCATCTGCCATTTCCTTGCCCATTCTCCTAAACTGTCTAGGTCCCTCTGCATTCTTTCTATTTCCTCTATGCTCCCTACTCCTCCACTTATCTTGGTGTCATCCGCAAACTTAGCCACACAACCATTTATTCCATCATCCAAATCATTGATGTACAAGGTAAAAAGGAGAGGCCCCAACACCGACCCTTGCGGCACACCACTAGTAACCGGTAACCAACCAGAACGAGATCCTTTTCTTTCCACCCGTATGCTTCCTGCCAACCAGCCAATTCTCCACCCATTTTGCTACCCTGCCTATAATTCCATGACCTCTCATCTTATTAATCAGTCTCTTGTGAGGCACCTTATCGAAGGCCTTTTGAAAGTCTAAATACACAACATCTACCGCCTCTCCCTTATCCACCCTACCTGTGATTTCTTCAAAAAACTCCAATAGGTTGGTCAGACAGGACCTCCCCTTCACAAAACCATGTTGACTAGGTCCTATCTTGCCTTGCGCCTCTAGGTATTCGGTAACCTCCTCCTTGAGGATAGACTCCAATAATTTTCCCACCACTGACGTCAGACTAATAGGTCTGTAATTGCCTTTGTGCTGCCTCCCACCTTTCTTATACAACGGAACTACATTCGCCACCCTCCAGTCCTCCGGAACCATGCCAGAATCTATCGATTCCTGAAAAATAATCGCCAACGCCTCCGCTATCTCCACAGCCACCTCCTTCAGAACCCGGGGATGCACCTCATCCGGTCCGGGAGACTTATCAGCCTTAAGCCCCTTTAGTTTTCCAAGCACCTTCTCCCTATTAATCTCAATTGAACTCAGCTCCAATTTGTGAGACTCCTGACTAATGGGCACATTGCTTATGTCCTCCACGGTGAAGACCGATGCAAAATATTCATTCAATTCCCTTGCCATCTCACTATCATCCATTATAATACCTCCTGCACCGTTATCAATTGGTCCTATGTCAACCCGTGTCTCTCTTTTATTCCTTATGTATTTAAAAAAACTCTTAGAATCCTTCCGAATGTTGTCCGCCAGCTTCCTTTCGTAACTCATCTTTGCTTTCCTAATGACCTTCTTAGTTTCTCTCTGCAGATTTTTAAAATCGTTCCAATCTTCTGTTTTCCCACTAATTTTTGCTACTTTGTACGCCGCCCCTTTTGCTTTTATTTTATCCTTCACCTCCCTCGTTATCCACAACTGTGCCTTTTTTCCATTCAAAACCTTCTTTTTTCTTGGAATATATCTGTCCTGCATTGTCCTTATTTCCTGTAGAAATTTCTTCCATTTTTCCTCTGCCGTCCCTCCAGCTAACTTACTCCTCCAATCAATTTGGGCCAACTCATCTCTCATACCTTTGTAATTTCCCTTATTCCACTGAAATATCGATACACCAGTTATCAGCTTCTCCTTCTCAAACTTGAAACTAAACTCAATCATATTGTGATCACTTGTTCCCAGTGGTTCCTTTACCTTTAGTTCCCTAATCACCTCGGGTTCACTACACAGCACCCAATCCAAAACAGCCGATCCCCTGGTGGGCTCCTCAATAAGTTGCTCCAGAAAAACATCCCTTAGACATTCCACAAACTCACTCTCCTGAGTACTACCGCCTTGCTGCATTTCCCAGTCCACCTTCATGTTAAAATCCCCCATAATTATCTTCACATTGTCACTCTGACATGCTTTTTCTATCTCAATCTGCAACTTATGGTCCACTTCCTGACTGCTGTTCGGGGGCCTATATATGACTGCTATTATTGTTCTTTTACCCTTGCTATTTCTCAGCTCCACCCATAAGGATTCCACCTCCTCTGACCCAATGTCCTTCCTTTCTATTGATTTTATATCGCTACTAACCATCATGGCCACACCTCCCCCTCTGCCTACCCTCCTATCCTTCCTATATACTGTATACCCCTTGACATTCAGTTCCCAATCACATCCATCATGAAGCCACGACTCAGTGATTGCAACGATGTCATATTTATTAACCTGTAGTTGTGCCACTAGGTCATCTACTTTATTCCTGATGCTACGTGCATTTAAATATAGTATGTTTAGACTGGTATCTGCTATTGATTTTATTGTACCTCTATTGATCAGCAGATTATCCTGACTTTCTACCTGTCCATCCTTCTTACTATCTTCGCTACCTACTATCTTAGACATGTTCGTGTAGACCTCATCCCCTATCCTAACATTCGGTATCCGAACATCCTCATCCCCGATCCTAACATTCTGTATCCTAACATCCGGATTTGTTGTACTTCTATTATTCAATAAATTATCCTGACTTATCACCTGCCTGTCATTCTTGCCATCCTCAATGGATTCGTTTCTATACACTTTCTCCCTCACCTTAGCATCTTGTAACCTAGCATCCTGGTTACCATCCCCCTGCCAGATCAGTTTAAACCCTCCCCTACAACTAAATTAAACATTCCCGCCAGGATATTGGACCCTTTGGAGTTTAGATGCAACCCATCCTTAGCAAATAGGTCTTGCCTCCCCCAAAAAAGGTCCCAGGTATCCAAGAATCTGAAGCCCTGCCCCTTGCACCAGTCACTCAGCCACGCATTTGGCTTTCTATTCTTCCTGTCATTGATACGTGACACGGGTAGTAGTCCTGAGATTACTACCCTTGAGGTCCTACTTATCAACCTTCTCCCTAATGCCTTGTATTCCTCCTTCAGGACCTCTTCTCTTTTCCTACCTACATCATTGGTACCTACATGTACCAAGATTTCTGGCTGCTCACCCTCCCCCCTCAGAATATTCTCGACACGGTCTGTGATATCCCGTACCCTGGCACCAGGGAGGCAACACACCATCCGAGACTCATTATCGCTATCGCAGAATCTCCTATCCGTACCCCTTACTATCGAATCCCCAATAACCACTGCATGTCTCTTCCTCTGCTGGACCACAGTATCAGACACGGTGCCAAGGTCCTGGCTGCTGAGGTCTTCCTCTATGAAGTCATCCTCTCCAACCGAATCTAAAATGAGATATCGGTTTTTGAGGGGGACTGCCACTGAGGTGCTGTCTACATGAACACTGAATTCTCCCACTTTAGGTAACCACCCGCACCCATGCTTCTTCTCTTCTTCCCTTTCCTAGCCTCTTATTTTTTTCTTTCTCTTTTTTTCTCTTCTTACCTTTGACCCATCCCCAGTGGATCTGCTCTCCCCTCCTCCCCGTGTGTTATTATGTGTTATTATGCAGTTATAATAAAGAACTGCAGTTCCCAGTAGGCAATGCAAGGGGTCACATGGGGGAACAGTAAGTGGCTGTAAAAAGGAGAGGGAAAGCAAGCCAGTCTGGTGTGTTGGTTAATAAAATGTTCAGATGTTAAACCCATGCGAAGTTTGTCTCTTGATGAAGAACAAACATAACATGGTGTCAGAAGTTGGTGTGAGGTCCGAACAGGGAGAGTAGATGAATACTGTGTGCAATTGAGAAAAAGACTCAGTGAGTACGAAAGAAAAGCTGTAATAAGACAGAGAGAAAGCTGGCCAGCGTGGCGAGGGAGCACATTGTTCCTGAAGTTCAGCAGTGACCGGATTTGCCAAGAGAGATTCAGGTGAGAGGCTGAGAGTTCCCGTTATGGATATGCTAAGTCCTCCCACGCCTATGCAGTTTACTGGCAATCTAACCGATAACTGGAAACGCTTCAAACAGCGATTCAACATATAGTTAGATGTTAGTGGAGCAGGAGGGAACAATGAAAAATTGAAAGCGTCAATGCGACGAAGATGCTTTGGATGTCTATAACCGCTTTCAAATTAATAAGACAGCTGTTGAGTTGGGCACTTTGATGAAAAAGTTTGAGAAGTATTTTATCCCAAATAAAAACATCACATTTGAGAGATATAATTTTTTTTCCTGTGACCAGAAACAAGGTGTTAGCTTCAACCAATACTTAGCTGAGCTTCACACACTGAGTAAGTCTTGTGAATTTGGAGATTTGAGAAACTCACTAGTTAAAGACAGAATACTTTGTGGAATTCCAGATAATGGACTTAGAGAAAGACTGTTGTGTGAAAAAGATTTGACCCTGGAAAAGGTGGTGAATACGTGTAGGTCAGCAGAAACCACACGAGCACAAGCTAAGGAGCTGCACAGGGCAGACACAACAGTGCATGCTGTGAAAACAGAGAAGCAGCACACAATGCATTTCTGAAAGCACAGCAAAGCAAACAGGAAGGCTCAAACAGCAAATGCAGCAGATGTGGAGGTAACACATTCCATAGATGTGTCCTGCTTATGGGAAGTCCTGCAGTAGCTGTGGGAAGAAGAATCACTTTGCAAGGTGCTGCAAAGCTGGGGCTAATAAGAGAAAGTGCACACAGTTGATGAGGAAATGGAGGAATTCTTTGTGGATTCTGTACAGACTGTGGCTGCTGGTAAAACAGAATGGATTGTTCAGTAACTGTGAATGAGACAGCAATTCCATTCAAGCTTGACACCGGAGCTCAGGTGAATCTGTTATCCATGGATGATTATAAGACTCTCACAGTAAAGAGTCGGATTTACCCTGTGAAGTTAAAAGTGACAGGCTACACTGGAGAGAAAGTTCCAGGAGAAGGGGGCTGTATGGTGACCTTTAAGCATAAGGGGCAGCACTTAAAATCACAGCTACTGATTGTAGAAAAGAGAGTACAGCCAATACTAGGTCTGAGTGCATGTGAAAAGCTCAACCTAGTGAAAAGAGTTTTCATAGGAGCTTCACATACCAAAGATGACCACACAACACTCATGGAAGAGTATGCAGATGTCTTTGAGGGGCTCGGATGCTTACCTGGTGTACACAAAATTCACATACAGTAGATGAGGTAGTGGCTCCTGTTGTCCATGCATGCAAGAAAGTTCTGTTTCAACTTAGAGATAAACTTAAACAAGAACTAGCACGCATGGAACGGATGAATGTCATACAGAAAGAACCAACAGATTGGGTGAGTTCACTGGTCAATGCAAAAGAAAAATGGAGCATTGTGGATATGTCTAGACCCAAGAGATCTCAATAAAGCCATCAAGAGAGAGCATTTTAAATTGCCAACACGGGAGGAGATCATGTCCCAGTTTTCAGGTGCCAAATGGTTTAGCAAGCTCAACGCATCATCTGGGTTTTGGCAGATGAAGCTTGATGAGGCAAGTTCGAGACTGTGTACTTTTAACACACCACAGGGAAGATATTGCTATCTTCAGCTGCCATATGGGATCCTGTCCGCACCAGAAGTCTACCATAAAACCATTTACATGATTTTTGAGGGCATACCTGGTGTCGAGCCCATGATGGATGACATCATCGTCTGGGGGTCCACGAAGGGGGAACATGATACTTGACTGAGACAAGTGCTTGACGTGACAAGGAATGTCAATTTGAAATTAAATAAAGAGAAATGTGAGTTTGGTGTTAAGACATTTATCTTCATAGGAGATGTCATATCTGAAGAGGGAGTGAAGCCTGACCCAAGAAAGACGTCAGCCATTGAAAACATGGAGAGGCCCCAAAACAAAGAGGAGGTGAGACGTTTCTTAGGGATGGTGACTTACCTGGCTAAGTTCATCCCTCGACTGTCAACAGTGTCAGCACCACTTAGGTCACTCCTTGAGCAACAAAATGAATGGATTTGGTCTCATGAGCAAGAAGAGTGCTTCCAGATGTTGAAAAGGGTCCTAATTGAAGAGCCCGTGCTGAAGTTTTATGATCCAGAAAGGTGTATCAGGATATCAGCTGATGTGTCCCAGCACGGCCTTGGATCAGTACTACTGCAGCAGCATGATGGTACATGGCAACCTGTGGCCTATGCATCAAGGGCTTTAACAAGTGCGAAGCCAACCGTGCACAGACAGAGAAAGAGTTTCTTGCCAATGGGTGAAGAACAATAGCTGTGTCTGTCACTACAATTCATGTATGGATTTTTGGAGCAAACAAGTGGAGTCCACCTTGTCGTTAACCTGTAGTGGGAAACAGGTATTTCTGTGGCATATCACATGTATCGAATGCCTTCGGGGTGATAGATACTTTGGAACAAAGCAATGGAGATCATTGGGGATTGAGGTGTTGTATGTGTTCCATTGTGGAACATGTGGATTTCGTAAATTCTCTCTACATTCTCTCTACATTTTGTCTTCAGTCAACGGTGGTTTTGCCAAAGCCTTTGCTCATGTTTCATCTGATGATTTGCTGAACTGAACTTTGAGAACTATTCCTAGACTTGGAGTTGGGAATTTGCCACACACACACTTTGAGTTTAGTTTTGGGGATTATGTTTGATATCTAATGTTTTACTTTTCTTATTATTACAAGTAGTTATTAATAAAATAGTTTTTAACACTTGTACATGACTCGGTGTGTTTCTATTGTTGCTGGTACGTAACACTGTTGACACCTGAAGAAGCACACAAGGTCAAACAGGCTAAAGAGGAAGGGAAAGTAAAACAGAAACAAGACAGCGAAAAGCCTACCAGTCCTGAAGCCTGGGGATCAAGTGCAAATCCGAGATCATGATTCTGGCACATGGTCCATGCAAGGAGCTGTGCAAGAGGAAGTAAATCCACATTCATACCAGATCCAGACAGAGCGAGGGACACCTCTGAGGAGGAACCGCGTGGATCTACGACCACAAGCTCCAACCCATGGCTGTGACCCGTCCCCTGTCAGTACACCAAAGGGGCCAGCATATGTAGAAAATGAACATGTGGACCAGAGTTCCCAGGAAAACACCAATAGTAATGCAGCAAATGAAAGCAACACACCTGCGAAAACAAGTACCGGACCAGAAAGGACCATTAAACCACCTCAGAGACTGATTGAAAGCTGTTGAGTGGACAAAGGTTCTTGGCAGGTTTATAAGGACAAAGTATTGTGTTTGTTTTTCTTTAAAGGGGGGAAGATATGTTATTATGTGTTATTATATAGTTATAATAAAGAACTATAGTTCCCGGTAGGCAATGCAAGGGTTCACATGGGAGAACAGTAAGTGGCTGTAAAAAGGAGAGGGAAAGCAAACCAGTCTGGTGTGTTGGTTAATAAAATGTTCAGATGTTAAACCCACACAAAGTTTGTCTCTTGATGAAGAACAAACTTAACACCCTGCACCTGCCTATCACTATCTCTTACCTGCATTTACCTATCACCACCCTGTGCCCACCCCACCTCCCCTCTTTTGTCCACCTATCACTGCTCTGCTTTCCCCTTCTATATATTGGGCTTCCCCTTTTCCTATCTTCAGTCCTGAAGAAGGGTCCTGACCCGAAACGTTGACCACCTGCTTTTCTCCACGGATGCTGCCTGGCCTGCTGAGTTCCTCCAGCATCATCGTGTTTCAATTAAATCTTCAGCCTCTGACTTCATTTGGTAGGATCACTAACAGTGTTATTCTAATGCCCACTTCAGGTTTCAGCTGAAAGTTCTTTTTTGGTGAATGAAAATGCAGTACTTTGTGGAAACTACAGAATTAAATGAAGTTTACAACACTGAAACTTGTCATTCAGCTCTTCAGGCTGGTTGAAGAAAAGCTGCCTAGCTTCATTCCACATCCTGCCATTTGATATTAGCCCTGTAGACTAGTTCTTCAAGTGGACATCCAAGAGCTTTTTAGACATGATTAGGTTTTCTGCCTGTAGCACTTGTTCAGAACAATGCTCCAGACCCCAATTAGCCTCTGGATGAAAACATTTTTCCTTATCTCTCCTGTAATCATTCTGGCAATTACTTTGAATCTACACTTCTTTGTTTCTGACCCCTCTGCATCCTTCCTATTTACTATGGCTTGGTCTCTCATAATCTTATTCATCTCCTTTATGTCTGCCCTTGGCCTCGTCTCTTCCAAAGAAAACAACATCTGCCTATCTAATCTTTGCAGTTTTGGCAAAATTCTTGTATATCTCCTCACACCCTCTCCACAGCAAGCACATTTTCCTATAATGTGCTGACTAGAACTATATATAGTGCTCAAGTTGTGATCTAACCAGTATTGTAGACAGTTGTAGCATATCTTCCTGCTCTTGTATTCTGTGCCTCTTTAACCCCCTTATCAGCCTGACCTGCTACTTTTGAGCATCTGTGAAAACACATCCCAAGGTCCCTCTGATGCTCCACACCTATCAGTGCTCCCTCACTTATTGTTTAATCCCTTCTTGTTTAATGTTCCCAAACAGAATGTCTTGCCCTTCTCTGGATTATATTCTATTTGCCACATTTTTTTTCACCCAACTGACCAATCTATCAATATTGTCCTGTAGTCTAAAGTTTTCCTCCTCACCATCAACCATGCAGCCAATTTTTATACCATCTGTAACTTCTTTACTGTGCCTGTTATGCGTAAGTGTGAATCCTTACCACATACGGCAATAAAGGATGGATAGAAATTCATCGCTGGACAGTAAATGCATTTTGTGGTAGTATCAAAGGAATGAATTTCCAAGGCAGAACACACCTTGATGCTACCAACCATCCAACAACTGAGAATGAATACTTATATATTAAACACTTAAGCTGCAAGTTTGCTCAAATTATAATGCCAAGTGCATTGTGCTTGCTGTTGTCCTCTCACCGGAAAACCTATTGGAGGGATCCAATTTGGATGGGACTGGTTGGCTTAAGTTCTACTCTGAGCTTATCTTTGCCACCTGCCTTGCCCATGAGGTCAGAATCCCAGTCTTGTTCAATGTTGTGGGTCTCCTTGATTACATTGCTTTGACCAAGCCACCTGAGCAAGAGGATGATCTGGATGAGTTTAATAATAAATAAAAGAAGTGCAATTTTTGAAGATGCAGACTGACCACTGGTGGGATCATTAGGCCCTCTTACAGGGGTTTATTCTGAAAGAAAAAAAGATTTGTATTTAAATTGAACCTTTCAGGATGCCTCAAAACATTTTGCAACTGGTAAAATACTTATCGAGTGCTATCAGTATTGTCAGGTAGGAAACACGTTCGGCAATTTGGACATGCAAGGTTCCATCATTACCACATGATAATGACCAGACAATAGGTTTTAGTGATATTGAGTAAGGAATATCTATCCTCAGGATACCAAGTATAACCTTCTGCTTTTCTTCAAAATTTATAATGTTCACCTTAGTGAGCATACAGTGCTGCACTTGAGTCTTGTGCTTAGATCTCTGGAGTGGGACTTAAACTCACAAACTTCTGACTCAAGATTGAGGATATCTCATTTCACTGGATGTAGTGCACACAACTGTAAAGCCAGGTCTTATTACAGGGGCAGGAGTGGGAATACCCTCACCCAGGACATTCCTGTTAAGGCAGAGAATGTCTTTTAGTTCTTGATGCAAAGCAATTCTATTGTACCCTTGTAGGTGGTCTGGGATAAAATGGATGCATGCAACCAATAGCCATTTGTCTGGAATCCCATCAAAGTTAATTGTTGGAGATATACCATATGGTTTTTCTCCCCGAGGCTGAGTTCAGATAGTTAGTGACAGAGGACTGAGAGATGGTCAGATTGCTGGGAGTAGGGGAACTGGCACCAGAAGTAAAGTGGGGTGGTTGGGGGCTGCCTGAAGATCAGATGTAGGTAAGTACTTTACTCTGCAGCTCGGTGTTGCAGAAGACAGAGAACATTGTTGTAATAGAACCCAACAAGGGCAGCCCAAGACTATGTGCTCCAAATTCTCTTGCAGTGCTACAAAGGGAGCATTCCATGAGGAATGGCATCACCATATGTGGCTTTGGGTGTAGAAATAACACCAGAATGGCGACTCAGAACAGGTTGAGTTTTCAGAATGATCAAAATGACATAGATGCAGTTGTGATTGTACTTTACTCATGAAATAATTGATATTTTTTTGTTGCAAAATGTATAAAAACTCTGAGCAATGCATTTGAATTTCCAGACACTGTTTTCAGTGCAATCAAAACCATTCTGAAATATATAAAATGATTATCTTGATATTTCTATACACTGATGATCTTTAGCAGAAGTTTCAAAGCACATTAATCTTACTAATGGCACTGTTATGTATTTATTTATATCATGACTAATTAGTTTTATTCCCGTGAGTCATAGTGCAAATAATGGATGCACTCAATCCCAGTCAGATGGCCATTTAATTTCTGAACTACTTCATCCAAATTTGTCTGATTTCTCTCAACTGGTCGTATGTTGAGGTCCACTGGAGGTCAATGTGGTGGTTCAGATTCTGGAGTGCCGAAAGCTGGTATGGTCAGTTTGATTGACCAAGTAAATTAGAGCTGCCTGAGGTATAATAACCAGACTATGTCATCCTGCTTACTGGAGAGGTTTGTAGGCAGCTGTGTGTTTGATAAAATATGATTGTTTGGGAGAGGGTGTAGAGAGGAATATTTTATCAAATTTTAGTACTCAGTTGGAAATTGGCTATTTTGGACTTAAATTGGAAAATGCTTTGCTTATTAGGGAACTGTATATGCGTTAATAGGTCATGTAGTCATTCTAAGTAGTCTTTTATGTTTCGATACCCACGTTGAAAAGCCTTAACCCTATTTTGGTAAATGCATCAATTTGAAGCTATAATCACTCTTCAGCTTCCATCCTGAATGCCAGTAAATACTGACAGTGGATAGTCCATCGCCACATTTATATTGAAAATCTGTTCCTTGAGGTTTCTATTTGGTGCATAGGTCCTAAGTTCATCATCCATCAATCTGTCAAAAAGGTGGGCCACTTAGTTGCAGCCAGTCACAGCTATTCATTTCATTTTTCATTTTCTCTTGCTGTGGGCTGTTTTATGGAACTCAATTTCAGCTGCATGCATTTTAGTTTTTGACTGGTCTTGTTTCATGATAGCTTCAGGACAAAAGACATTAATCTGGTAATATATGGCTCATTTAATGTGTCCATTATGGTTTGAGTTTTAATGTAATTAATACTCTGAATCATGTAAAACATCAGTGGTAAACCTACATGTTTTATTCTATTTGCTTTGCTGTTTAGAAAGGTTTACTTTTAAGATGCTGAAAGATCATTAATCCTGAACAATTCTTGGTTTGCCTCCAGCACAATATCACAGTAAATGAATGTATGCACTGATAATAAACTTATATTCTATTTGTGGATTAAAGTTACGCTATGATCAGCAAGAATGAAGATCATGTTTTAAATCCATTATCTGAACCTCAGATTCCATTACAAACCTGAAATTATTTTTTCTATTTCCTACCAATTATCATTTAACTGGGTAGCTTTGTTTATGCCCTTATTTTTCTTTGTCACATAATTTCTGACTGTGGGTTGTATGTTTAAAAACAATCCTGTTTTTTTGTGTTATGATTTCTGGATTGATGGGCAGAACCACTTTCATCCTTTTAGTGGTGGGTGATTGGAAAGGCACCAAAATTAGATTTGGCTGTGATTTCTATGATATTCAAGACTGTGCACCCCTACCTCCATTTTCTTCCCCCCACCCCCCGCCCCACCCACTTACCCACTTCCTCCCCTTCCAATCCCTACTTGATTTTCCCAGGTTATTACGAAGGTACCTATTTAGCACAACACTGCCAAGAGTAACAATATCAAAGGCACCATCAAAGGACAGAACTTTTGAAGCCAGAATATCAGTGGGGGACAACTGGCAGAACACTTTCTTTGAAAACCCCAAAGAATTTCCCATATATACAGCTGATTAAAAGAAAAAGACAAACTCTTACTTACTTTGTGGGTCCAGGACATTTCTTTGGCTTACCAACCAACCCTAACTACAACACCTCTGCATTAATCCTTTTCCCACTACTATTGCCCACACCCTCACCCATCACCTCCAACCCTCTCCAATTCCCGGGGCCTGGCACACCATTTTGGAAGCCAGTACACCTCATCTGACTAGAATTCCAGCCTCCAGTTTAGCCATGATTTTCACTAACTGGGTATGAGGAATCTCTTAGTGTGATATCCCTTCCTCAGCATCACTGACCTTGTGAAGTGTGTTCAGATGCTCAGCCTCTTATAAACCTCAGTGGAAATTATTGGTCAAGGCTGGGCTGTGTCAGGCAAATGCGCCTGCTGCAGTTGCCTTAGGTAATTGCCAGATAGGAGGACCTACTTCCACTGAGATTAATTTTCTCCACTTTATAAGCAGTTGCTGTTTAAATCTCTCCTAGATTTTAGTAGCTAAGCCAGGAGCAGTGCATGTGAAGTCTGCATTAATAAACGCAGATGAATCAGCAGGCATTTAATAAACAGTACATGTGCCTGCAGTTTATGTGTGAGTTCAATTAATTCAATGTGGGGGAAGGGGATAATTTTATGCAGCTCCAACACTTTTTTAACATAACATGCCACTTTTGAATTTGCAATTCTGCCCTTTCAGCAAAATAATAACAGAACACTAGGGAGGCTCTGAGGAAATTCCAGAAACATGATTTAACAGATTACATGTACTGAGTGTTCTACATTTGTTAAGTTTACTGAAAGATTTCTATATGAAAGAACCAAAAAGAACAGCACAAAAACAACAGACAATCCACCAAGTAAATAGAGTCTGAATCACATTTACCCATAATTTTACCATGTCTCTTTCTGTTATCCTTATCCAGTCTGATCTAGAATGTCAATACACATGAACATATTAATCTAACACATTAACAGGAAACCCTTGGACTAGGATTATATCCAGTTTTTACATCCCACTAATGTTATTCTCTACAGTTTACCTGCTTGATAATCAAGATGCTTTATATTGGGAATTACTTCTTCTGTTTACTAAAACTTTAACGTCATGCACTAAGGGAGGACACACCAATTGAACATGGTTCCAAGTGAGATTTGTCCAAGGTTTCATTTTGTCCAATAGCTCCTGAGCAGTTGTAGATATCACTGTACGACATTGCTCTTGTACTTTTAGGGGAGCTTTTGTGCAAGAATGCTCAACACTTGATCTTCCTCAAAGTTCTTTAATGCTTTCTCCTGAAAGAGGCAACTAGATTGAGCATTTGCCATCCCCACATGTTTAACCCTACACTTTTCCAAACGAAATGTCATTGCCTAGAGATTCATTCCCAGTGCTATATAGTGAAATGAAGGCCAATATATAATACTTATTTGATATTTTTGCCATAGCCAGTGGCATTGAGCTTACCTGTTCTGGAACATCTGTCAAGGCTCTAACATAGACATTTGCAATTCATTGGCTTTTCATATAACTGAAGAAGCTATTTTCATTACACAGTTGTCTATCATGCTCTTTTCTATTAACTTGATTAGTTTATCTATCAGCAATCTTCAATTCTTTAGCTCTTCCTTAAACTCAGCTTGGTTTAGTTGGATATTAGTTGCCCTTAATTTTCAGAAACAGTTTTGTTTACATTTAATTTGTCTTTGTAAATAGCTAATCAGCTACCTTGTTTTTCCCGCTTACCATGTTTCTTTCTATTGACTTTAGATACAACTTTATCTTCCATATTTTTATCTTGATCTTAAAAATGTACCGTTTTATATCAGCTGCATCACTGCCCAATTGGTCAATATATACACTCCTCATCACTTCCCATTTTAGTGAAGTTCTCTTCTCTGAAATCTGGCATGAATTGTAGATTCTCAGCACCTTCAGCTTTACCAGCCAACCAAAAATATATCAAAGCCTGGCTTTGGAAATGAGATTGCCCAGTTGATTTTTCTTCTATGTAATTGAAAATGTATATACCAAGGTGAAACATAATAATGACGATTCCCAGGATATTTTGTGTCACTTTGGAAATTGAACTATGTATTTCCCAGTGAATGTACCAGAATAAATAATAATAATGATCATTCTTAAGACATATTATTTCACTTTAGAAATCTGACCAAGTACTTTCCAGTGAATGTCTTGCTTAGATAGGTGATGCAATTTCCATTACTGATGCACATCAAGTTATGTTATTCCTTGTGTAACATTCATTTTGAAACATTGTAGGGAAATTACACCACATTATGCATTTTCATAGCCCAATACCAGACGAAGACCACCCTGATAAGAATCCAATACATTATATCTGCTGGGTCATTCACCCACTGTCTGCTGCATACACACCTACCGCATTCAATCTCCTGCCAGACTTCCCAATTGATTGTCCAGTTTGCCTGGCCACCCAACTCAGCAATTCCCAAGGCTCCCAATGGAGACTCCAACCACCATCACTTGAGCTTCCAGCAACCCTACTCCAGGATCCAGGCCCCTGACTGGGCCAACAATTGCTGGCCCTCTCTTCTCATTCAACAACCCATTCCCTGACTCAGCCTATGCCCTACATGGCATATTTGCATCCCTGAAAAATTGCAGCATCCAGTCAGTAGTGCTTGAGGTCATGGGCTTTGGATTTGTCACAGCAGAACTGTGATCAAAATGATTGTTATCTCACTGCACATCAGCGACTAGAGTTTCTAGATAATGTTTTATCAGATTATTTTCCACCTTAACCACCACCCCTGGAAGTGAATTTCACTCTTTTGCAAATCCCTCCATAGTTTTACCAGAATGTTTTTCCAATTTTTAATTGCAAATTTGTGCAGCAACTTTCTCAATTCTGTTTCATTAAGAACTGAATGATTATTTAGTGAAGAATGAACATAGTCACAAGTGGCTCAATACAATTCAGAGGGAAGAGGGTAAAGAGAGAAAATTGGAGGGAGTTTAGAAAATGAAATTAAACATTTCATTTAGTAAAATTACTTTGTACAGAAATGTGTATTTTGAAAAGCACAACATCTTTCAAATCTAATGTTGTTACATTGGTTGAATCAATAACCCAGACTGCCGTCAAACCTCCTCTGCAGATAAGGGCTTTAAAAATAATTATGCTGTCAATCAAATAAAGGCACCAGTCATTCTTCCCTGCATTTTAAATAAGGAAAGGGTTATTGCCTTGTTAGCATTTCTTTGCAATCTGAGCAGAAATTGGTCAATAAGTAAACTTTAACAATTGTGCCTTCGTTTACATATATCTTGTTATAAATGGATAAAAAAAACCATGTTTCATGCATCTGGCCCTCAGAAGCGATCTGTATTACCAACCTGGCCTTCTTTGCAAAAATGGTGTTCATCACTGCCCTGCAGCTTCAATCTTCTTCCTACAGAGTGGAGCTCACTTCCTCACACAGTATTTTAACAAAAAGCCTTATTAAAAATTTGCAAAAAGCAAAAAGCATCTGCAGATGCTGGAAGTTTGAAAGAAAAATGGAGAATGCTGGAGATACTCAGCAGATCAGGCAGCATCTCTGGAGAGGGAAACAGAGAGAAACCTTTCATAAGAACTTGAAAACTGAGGAAACAATTGATTTTTAAGCCGTGGAGAGGGAGGGGGATTGGAGAACAAATGAGAGTTTGTGATAGGAAGGAAACCAAGCTTGCCCAAGTGACACTCATATTCTTGGTGCCTTTGAAGAGAGGGTGATAAGTACTTGTTAATTATATTAGCTCATCTGTCTGGAGAAAGTGTGAACAGTGGAAGATGAATGAAGGCACTGGAGAGAAATAAAAACAGTGAACCTGTGACATGGAGTTGTTGGAGATCTGAAATAAATGGGGAATGATGGAAATACTCAGCAGGTCAGCAAAAGTGAGTTGATATTACAAGCGGATGACCTTACATCAGAATTGTTTATTTCCTACTCAAATCTGAAATTCAGTACAGAGATCTGAGGGTTGTGATGTGCCCAAAAAGAAGATGAGGTGCTGTTCCTTGGACTTTCTTTGACCTTCATTGTAGGAGGCCAAAATCAGATAGATCAGAATGGGTGTAGGAGAATTTAAGTAGCAGGCAGCTGAAAGCTCATCGTCTCCCCTGCGGACTGAACAAGAGGCACTCCACAGAGTGTTGATCCAATTTGCATTTGGTTTCTCTGATGTAAAAACCTCACATTGTGTGCACCATTGCAATACACTGATTTGGAAAGAAGTACAAGTGAATTGCTGCTTTATCTGTCTGGGTCCCTGGATGGTGTAAAGTGAAGAGGCAGAAGTTGCCTCACCTGTAGCTGCATGGGAACATGCCGTGAAGAGAGACATGGTTGGTGAGGATGGAGAAGCAAGCTAGCAGGAAACAGATCCTTGAGTGCTGAAAGGAGAGGGAAGGGGAGGGTATGAATGGTGGTGCAATTAGGTTGCAAATGATGGAAATACAGATGATAATCCATTTAAAGTGGAGGCTGGAGGGGTGGAAGCTAAGGTCAAGGGGAACCCTATCCATGGTCAGCTGGGAGGGGAGGGGCTGAGAAATATAGGAGACACAGTGAGAGCTCTATCAAAAGAAGATGGAGGGAAAGCCAAGTTAAGGAGAAAGAAGCACTGATGTGGAATGTGTCGTCGTCACCACAGATATGATGGAGCTGGAGAAACTGCGAGAACGGAATGGAGTCCTTACGGGAGGTACGGCTGGGAGAAGTGTAGTCAAGATAGTTGTGGAAGTCTGTAGACTTGTAATGGATATTGGTCACTAACCTATCTCCTGAGATGGAGATGGAGAAGTCAAGAAAGGGAAGAGAAGAGTCAGATATGGACACACAAGAGATTACAGATGCTAGAATCTGGAGCAACAGCACCCCTCCAGCACTTCAATTCTGCCCCTGCTCCACTCCCCTTCCTGGCACTACCTGTCTGTCATCTTACACCCCTCCTCAGTCCACAAATCACTTTGGAACCCTTTCTCACCACTCCCCTTCCCCTCTTTATACTGGCCATCTCACCTCTCCACTCTCAGTCCCGATGCAGGATTTTGACCCAAAACATCAACATTTCCTTTCCTCCCACAGATGCTGCTCAACCCGATGAGTTCCTCCAGCAGATTGTTTGTTGAGTTAGATTTGGACTATGTGAAACTGAGAGCAGGGCAAAAAGTGGCAGCAACGATTGTGAAATTTTTGACTTCTGTATGAGTGCAGGACATAGCACCAATGTAATCATAAATATGGAGGAAAAGGTGCAGGAGGGGAACTGAGTAGGATTGAAACAAGGACAGTGGTGACTTGGGTCCATCTGAGTTCCCATAACTGCACCCTTTATCTGGTGATGGTGCATGGAATTAAAAGAGAAATTGTTCGATGTAAGAACAATCTCAGTCAGACAAATGAATGTTATATAGGCTCATGATTCCATCTTGGCTTTTATATTCTACACTGGATGTGATCAAATATAAAATTCTATTTGTGGTTAACAACTTTGTAAATCTTAAATCTTTAAATTTTCTGGAACACCAAGTCTTCTTCCATTCAGTGTATAATTACTGCTCTTTTTATTAGCAAAATGCATCACCTCACATTTACCTGCAGTTTGTTGATAGTATTATGATATGATTGACATCCTCCATACAGACATCTTCATTATTATCATGAGAGCAGAAGTGGGGACATTCACTGACAATATTCAGTTTTATTTGTAAGAGCCTTAGGAGGTCCATGCCTGCATGCTACAAGACCTGATCAACATTCAGGCATTTACTGATAAGTGGTAAATAATACCTTTGCTCCACAACTAATGATCATCTCCAACAAGGTGCAGCTATATAAATACCACACTGTAACAGCAGGTCGGAGGATGGGTATCCTTTAGTGAGTGACTCACTCCTAACTCCTTGGCCTTTCCACCTTCTGCAGAACACAGGTCAAGACTCCACCTGCTTTCATCACTTCCCATCTGATTGCACTCTGCCAATTGCAGCCACACCTCATTCCTGTCTCTCTGAAGGCTGTTTATGACCTCATGGTGCCCTGATCTTCAAGCTTTATCTTCTTAAGAGATTCCTGGGGATGCAGTTCTTTAGTTTGATGATACATACATAGAACATAGAACAGTACAGCATGGGACAGGCCATTCAGCCCATGACGTTGTGCCGATCTTAATGCCAATTTATATTAAATGTCCTCCTCCTGTTCATCATTCATATCCCTCCATTCCTTTCATATTCATGTGTCTATCTAAAAGCCTCTTAAATTCCATGAAACTGCCTTATTCCACTACTCCCCCGGGAACCCATTCCAGGCACCTAATCTTGAAAACATGTCCTCTGGTGTTTGACATTTCTACCCTGGGGAACAGATTCTGCCTTTCTACCCTATCTATGTCTCTCATAATTTTAAAAACCTCTATCAGTTCTCCCCTCAGCCTCCAGTGCTCTTAGAAGAACAACCCAAGTTTGTCCAACCTGTCCTTATAACTCATAACCATCTAATCCAGGCAGCATCCTGGTAAACCTCTTCTGCACCCTCTCCAAAGCCTCCACATCCTACCTATAATAACGAGACTTGGGTCTAATGTCTGATGTGCCAATCCATTCAGGCAATGTGATAGATTTTTCCAAACCCCACACCCTTCCTGAGGCACACTGGAGTTCCTGGGCTATGCATTTAATACACTGGTACACTGTTCTATTTTATGTTGACTCAGAAGAAAAATAATTCATGTACATTAAAAGCGAACTGCCAACATTTCCCTATGTTACCACCTGAAATTTGGAATCTCTGTGTATACATACATGAATGTTTAATGACCTTAAAGTGAAAGTATTTCCCGATTGTTTTAATTGTTTGGATGAATTAAGTTAACTTTAGACTACGTTAAATTAATATTATCTTCTGTGGTCTAGCATACTTATTTTAATGTTTAAGAGACTAACCATTATTTGTAATAGTTTGGAAAGTTGTTAATACATTGTGAATGTCTATGAATATCAGAAATAGTGATGTTGATTACTTTGAGAGTCAGCTAAACTAGGAGGCACCTCCACTCAGAGTCTCAATACCTAGGATCAGGGTGATTTTTCTCAGCAGGTTCCTGTTGGCTGGTACATGTGAGAAAAACTTGAGGCTTTTTCTTAGGTTAATGGTGGTGTGGGCATCTCACTGTTGACCACAAATTCTGGGCCGTTATTTATTGATGCAACTTCATTACAATGATGGAATGTGTCACCATTATTAAATAATAATCATAGATTTACTAAAATAAAACACTAAATGCTGGTAATGTATAGCAGGCTAGGCTGTACCTGTAGAGCGGATAACAGAGCTAATTTTTCAGGTAAAGGACCTCTCACCAATCAGAGCTGATGAAAACATAGAACACAGAACAGTACAATGCAGAACAGGCCCTTCGGTCCACAATGCTGTGCCGACATAGCTAATCCCTCCTACCTACAGAATGTCATTATCCCTCCATTTTCCTCTCACTCACGTGCCCAACCAAGCCCCCAGTGAATTTGTCTCCACCACCCTATCAGGCAATGCATTCCAGGCATCCACCACTCTCTGTGTAAAATACTTAACCCTCACGTCTCTTCTGAACCTACCCCCCTCACTTTAAATGCATGGCCACTGGTATTGGATCGCTCAATAAGGGGAAAAGGATATTGCTTGTCCACCTTATCTATGCCCCTCATAATTTTATACACTTCTAACAGATCACCGCTCAGCCTCCGCTGCTCCAGAGAAAAGAGCCCAAGCTTGTCCAGCCTCTCCTGATAGCACATGCCCTCTAATCCAGGCAGCATCCTAGTGAAACTCCTCTGTACCCTCTCTAATGCCTTGACATCCTACCTATAGTGAGGTGACCAGAATTGCACGCAATACTCTAAATGTGACCTAACCAGAGTCCTATAGAGATGCATCATAACTTCTTGACTCCTATACTCAATACCTCAATTAATGAAAGCAAGCATTCCACAAGCCTTCTTAACCACCCTATCTGTGTAGCCACTTTCAATGAGTCATGGACTTGCACCCCAAGGTCTCTCTGCTCTTCAACACTGTTAAAGGTCTTGCCCTTAAGAGTGTACTGCCTCTTGACATTAGTCCTACCAAGGTGCAACACCTCACATTTATCCAGGTTAAACTCCATCTGCCATTTCTCTGCCCACATCTGCAATTGATCTATATCACACTGTATCCGTCGCCAGTCTTCTACACTATTCACAACTGCACCAATCTTGGTATCGTCTGCAAACTTATTAACCCACCCATCAACATACTCATCCAGATCAATTATGTACATCACAAACAGCAGATGTCCCAGTACAGATCCCTGTGGAACACTACTACTCACAGGCCTCCAGCTTGAATAAGTCCCTTCAATCACCACCCTCTATCTTCAATAGGCAAGCCAGTTCTGGATCCACATAGCTAATTTTCCACTGACCCCATGCATCAGAACTTTCTTGATTAACTGATTATGTGGGACCTTGTCAAATGCCTTACTGAAGTCCATATAGATGACATCCACAGCTCTACCTTCATCAATCTCTCTCGTCACCTTGTCAAAAAACTCAACCAGGTTAGCAAGACACAACTTGTACACAAAGCCATGTTGGTTATCCCTAATCAAGCTATTGGATTCCAGATGCTCATATATCCTATCTCTAAGAATTTTCTCCAGCAATTTCCCTACAACTGATGCAAGACTCACCAGTCTATAGTTCCCCGGATTTTCCCTTTTTCCTTTCTTAAATAGAGGAACAACATTAGCCACTAGCCATTAACCAGTCCTCCGGGACCTCACCCATGGCCAAAGAGGACACAAAGATATAGGTCAAGGCCCCAGCAATTTACCTTCTCACTTTCCTCAATAACCTGGGGTATATCCCAATGGGCCCCAGGGACTTAACCACCTCAATACTGTTTAAGAGACCTAACACTACCTCCTCCTTGACCTCTAAATGCCCTAACATATTTACACCCTGGGTTCCAATTTCTGAGTCCTGCACGTCCCTCTCCTGGGCAAATACTGAATAGAAATACTCATTCAGAACCTCACCCACATCCTCTGCATCCAAACATAGATTCCTTTCTTTATCCTTAAGTGGTCCAACCCTTTCCCTCATTATCCTCTTATTCTTTATCTAGGTACAGAATGCCTCCTTAATCCTACTTGCTAAGGACTTTTCATGGCCCCTCCTGGCTTTCCTAATTCCTTCCTTGAGTTCATTTCTAGCTTCTTTATAGTCCTCACGTGCTCTATCTGATCCTAACTTCCGAAGCTCTACATACATGTCGTTTTTCTTCTTGACTAAGTTCATCACTTCTCTGGACATCCAAGGTTCCCTTATTTTGCCATTCATGTCCTTCCTTCTAATCGGGACATACCTATCCTGTACTCGATCCTTAAACATTTCCACAGTGAGTTTCAATAATTATCTGGTGTATCATCGTAAATGCTCTCTTTGGGGATCCAGGCGTGAAAAGAATTTTGTCTTCCTCTTGTAACAATGTTGCCTTTCTTTTGAAGATGCCTTACTTATACTACCAAAACAGTTTGAGTCAGGGTACATGACAGAGATAAGGACAATGTCCTCTCTTCAACAGTAAAACAAATGGTAAAATAATACTGACTAATCTGTTAAATACTTCCTTTTAAGTAAGATGCAGGAAAAAGAATCTTGTTTTTGTACATGTAATGTGGAAGATGCTGAATCATTGAATATTATTTGCGGTCTGTCATGTCTCATTCTCCAATGCTCCATTGAGATCCTTTTAATTCCAATGAAACTTACCGATGTGTGGTTGATTGCCACAGATTGAGGCATCTGAATGAGCATGTAAGGAGAGGTAGTGCAGCCCAGAGCCCTTCACATGATATGGTACCTATAAAACTGCCTTCCAAATATAAAATACAAGGAAAATAATTGTATTTCAGAAAATAAATTCAAATGTTATTTCCCTAACAAATGTCATGAAAATTGAGCTGCCTCAATAACATAACTTATGTTGAACATTGTTGTTCTAAATTTACCGATGGAATCTGTAAGCCTGCATTTAGTCCCCTTTCATGACTGCTCTTGAGAAGGTGATGGTGAACTGTTGCTGTCCTTCTTGTGAGGATATTCCAATGTTACCGTTGAACAGCTAGCTCCAGGATTTATACCCAGTGACAAAGAAGAAAATGGTGCTATGTTTTCAAGTCAGGGTGGAGTGTGACTTGTGAAGAACCTGCAGGTGTACCCACATGCTCTTGAACTGAATAGTGCCAGAAGTTGCAGGTTTGAGCAGTTCTGGCTGAGAAGCTTTGGTAAGGAACTGCAGTGGATTTTGAAGTTGGTGGTGTTGACCTTGAACACTGCAGGTGCTGCATCCATCCAGGCAAGTGGATGAAAGCAGGCAAAGTCTTGACTTGTGGAAAGGTGGAAAGGCTGAGGAATTAGGAGTGAATCACTCAGTGAAGGATACCCAGCCTCCAAGCTGCTGATACGGCATGGTACTTACATAGTGGTAAGTGAGAGAAAGGGGAGGATGGTTTACACAACAGGAAGAGGTGACGACTGAAAAGGTGGATAACAATTGTGGGACAAGTTTGGACCTGGGATCTGAGGGAGGAAGTGCAGTGACAAAATCAGTGATAGTCAATATTGTGGAGGGTTTGAGATCATGAAGAGCGGCAAGGTTATGATGAATGGGCAGCATCATAACCTGGACTGGTTTTAATGTGTACTCGACAGGTCAACCATACCCCAGACCCAGGCTCCACATCCTGGTTGGTATATTTAAAACACATAACATTTTGGTTTCTGCCGTCAGTGGTCCATTAAAGAACTGAGACACAAGAGACTGTAAATGCTGGAATCCAGAGCAACAAACAATTTGCTGGAAGAACTCTGGGAGGAAAGGAAAGTCCTGATGCAGGGTTTTGACCCAAAACGTCGACAATTCCTTTCCTCCCACAGATGTTGCTTGACCTGATGAGTTCTTCCAGCGGATTGTTTGTTGCACCTTTTGAGAATTGCCTGGTGAGCGAAGATTTTGAACACTGTTTCTTCAGTAAGTTCAGTTAAAAGAATTAGTAACTGAAGTCCTCCTTTCCCTCTCTCTTTTTTGCTTTCTTCAGAAAGTTGTCCTTTTCTAGCTGTCCTCTGCTCATCCTCTAACGCTTACTGTATTTCAAGAGAAACGGCTCTTAATGCAACCTTGTATAGGGAACGTTGTCAACAAAATCTCCTTCAATGTCTGTCACACCAATCTCTGGAAACCTCTGCAACTTGAGCCAACTCCAGAGAGTACCAAACACTTGTAGAATTAAAGCAAGAACAAAAAATTAAACTAAAACTTAACTACAAATCCTGATGATTCCTTTAAATACCACTGGAGGAAGGTCTTTCCTGCTGCTGTGTGCATATTTAAAAGGGAGCATCAGATGGACATTTAAGCTCCATAATAGCTGTTCTAGAACATAGAACATAGAACAGTACAGCACAGTACGGGCCCTTGGGCCCACACTGTTGTGCCAACCTATATAAACCTTATCCCCATTCAATCTATCCCCCTCTCTACTTCACCTCCCATAACCCTCTATTTTTCTTTTGTCCATGTGCCTATCTAATAGCCTCTTAAATGACCCTGTCGTATTGGCCCCTACCACCACCCCTGGCAGTGCATTCCAGGCACCCACCACTCTCTGTGTAAAAAACCTACCTCTGACATCCTCCCTGAACTTTCCTCCATGCACCCTAAACAGGTGACCTCTAATATTGGACATTACCGCCCTGGGGAAAAGGTGCTGGCTGTCCACTCTGTCTGTCCCTTTCGTAATCTTATATACCTCTATCGTCTCCTCTCATCCTCCGTCTCTCCAAGGAGAAAATCCCTAATTTGCTCAGTCTCTCCTCATAAGACATGTTCTCCAATTTAGGCAGCATTCTTGTAAATCTCCTCTGCACCCTTTCCAAAGCTTCCACATCCTTCCTATAATGTGGTGACCAGAACTGAACACAATATTCCAGATGTGGTCTAACCAGGGTCTTATAGAGCTGCAACATTACCTCTCTGCTCTTGAACTCAATCCCCCGGCTAATGAAGGCCAGCACACCATGCACCTTTTTAACTGCCCTATCCACTTGTGAGGCAACTTTGAGGGATCTATGGACTAGAACCTCAAGATCTCTCTGATCCTCCACACTGCTAAGAATCCTGCCATTAACCACGTACTCTGCTTTCAAGTTCATTCTTCCAAAGTGTATCACTTCACACTTTTCCAGATTGAACTCCTTCTGCCACTTCTCCGCCCAACTCTGTATCCTGTCTAAATCCCGTTGAAACCTACAACAACCTTCTTCATCATCCACTACACCACCAACCTTCGTATCATCTGTAAACTTACAAACCCACCCTTCCACATCCTCATCCAAATCAGGTATAGCAAAGGTCCCAGAACAGATCCCTGCAGAACACTAGTCACTGACCTCCAAGTCAAATACTTCCCTCTACAACCACCCTCTGCCATCTGTGGGCAAGCCAATTTCAAATCCACACAGCCAAATTTCCATGGATCCCATACCTCATGACTTTCTGAATGAGCTTACTGTGGAGAACCTTGTCAAACCCCTTGCTAGAATCCATATATACCACACCGATCGCACTACCTTCATCAATCTGTCTTGTCACTTCCTTAAAAAACTCTATTAAGCTCGTGAGGCATGACCTGCCCTTCACAAAGCCGTGTTGACTATCCCTTATAAGCCTATGTTTCTCCAAATGCTCATAAATCCTGTCCCTAAGATTTCTGTCCAATTATTTGTCCACCACTGACGTAAGACTCACTGGTCTATAATTCCCGGGATTATCCCTTTTACCTTTCTTGAACAATCGAACAACATTTGCTATCCTCCAATCCTCTGGTACCACTCTTGTGGCCAGGGAAGACTCGAAGATCATCGTTAATGCTCTCACTTCCCACAGTAACCTGGGGTATATCCTGTCCGACCCTGGGATTTATCTATCCTAATGCTTTTTAGTAGCTCAAACACTGCTTCTTTCTTAACCTCAACATGTTCCAACACATTTGCCTCTTCTACACTAATCTGCCCTTTGGTTAAGTCCCTCTTACTGGTGAACACTGAAGCAAAATATTCATTTAGGACCTCCCCTGTCTCCTTCACCTCCTTATTTTTCCCCCCTTATCCCTGAGCAGTTCTACCCTCACCCTAGTCATCCTCTTGTTCCTCACATATGTGTAGAATGGCTTAGAGTTTTCCTTAACCCTACTTGCTAAAGCCTTCTCATGTCCCCTTCTAGCTCTCCTAAGTCCCTTCTTAAGGTCCTTCCTGGCTACCTTGTACCTCTCAAAAGCCCTATACGATTTTTACTTCCTAAACCTTAAATAAACTTCGTTCTTCCTCTTGACGAAACCTTCCACCTCTCTTGTTAACCATGGTTCCTTCACCCTACCATCCTCTCCTTGTCTCAGTGGGACAAACCTATCTAGAACCCCATGCAAGTGGTCCTTAAACAAGCTCCACATTTCTGCAGTGCATTTACCAGAGAACATCTGTTCCCAGTTTACGCTCCCAAGGTTTTGCCTAACACCATTGTAATTAGCCCTCGCCCAATTAAATACTTCCCCATCATGTCTGCTCCTGTCTTTGTCCATGACTATGCTAAAGGTCAGGGAGTAGTGATCACTTTCCCTGAAATGCTCGCCCACCGAGAGGTTTGTCACCTGACCAGGTTCATTGCCTAATACCAAGTCCAGTATGGCCTCTCCTCTAGTCAGCCTGTCTACATACTGTGTCAGGAATTCTTCCTGTACACACCTGACAAATTCTGCCCCATCTAAACCTTTTGCCCTGAGGAGGTGCCAATCAATATTAGGAAAGTTGAAATCACCCACGACAACAACCCTGTTATTTTTGCATCTTTCCAAAATCTGCCTACTTATCTGCTCATTGATGTCGCGGTGGCTATTTGGGGGCCTATAGAATCCTCCCAATAGAGTGAATGTTCCCTTCCTGTTTCTGACTCCACCTCCCCCACACACTGATTCAATAGACGATCCCTCTGTGATGTCCTCCCTTCCTACAGCTGTGATACTATCTCTAATTAGCAATGCCACACCCCCCATTCCTTCTACCCCCTTCCCTACTGAAACATCTAAACCCCGAAACCTCAAGCAGCTACTCCTGCCCTTGCGGCAGCCAAGTCTCTGTACTTGCCACAACATCGTAATTCCATGTACTGACTCATGCTCTAAGTTCATCACCTTTATTCTTAACACTACTTGCATTAAGGTAAATACATTTCAACCCATCTAACCAATTGCATTTATGCCCCATCCCCTGCCTATCCTTGCTCACCTTCTCTGTACACATTGCATCTATTTCTACACCAACTGATCCATCTTCTAATCTGAGACTCTGGTTCCCATCCCCCTGCCAAGCTAGTTTAAATCCTCCCCAACAGCTCTAGCAAACCTGCCTGCAAGGACATTGGTCCCTCTCGAGTTCAGGTGTAACCCGTCCCTTTCGTACAGGTCATACATTCCCCAGAAAAGATCCCAATGGTCCACAAATCTCAACCCCTGCCCCCTGCATCAACTCTTTAGCCACTCGTTGGTCTGCCATATCTTCCTATTCTTTCCCTCCCTGGTGGGTGGCACAGGCAGCAATCCAGAGATTACTACCCTTGAGATCCTGCTTTTTAGCTTCCTTCCTGACTCCCAATACTTACTCTACAGGACCTCATCCCTTATCTTACCTATACCTGGCTGCTGTGGCTCTCCACTGGTGACTCATCACCCCCCCCCCCCCACCCCTCCCCAAACAACCTCCAAAAAGATATACTTATTATCAAGGGAAACAGTCACTGGGGTATCCTGTGCCGACTGCCTATTCCTTTTCCCTCCCCTGATGGTCATCTAACTACCTACATCCCGGACCCTAGATGTAACTGCCTCCTGGTAACTCCTATCTATCATCTCCTCAACTTCCTGAATGATCCGGAGTTCATCCCTCTGCAGCTCCAGCTCCCTAATGAGGTCAGTAGGGAGCTGCAGCTGGACGCACTTCCTTCAGGTGTAATCATCAGGGACACTGAAGGTCTCCCTGATTTCCCACATCCTACAGGAGGAGCATACTCCTGCCCTGACTGCCATTCCCACTATTCTATACAAAGAAAATTACAAATAATAGCAAAAGAAAGAGAACCTACCAGAAGCATCCGCTCGCCCACTCCGCCTCTCCACGCCGAAGCCTCTTTAGCCAAAACCTCAGCTCCCCCCTCTAACACTGTCTGCTCCAACAATGACCGCTCCGCTTGACCCTAACTTCTTTTTATTGGCTAATTAGCTAATCAACAGGCCTATCAACTCACCACAGCAACAAGAACAAGAATGGGCCTACCTGTTCAAACTGGCATGAGAAGTCCTTGGTGAGTAGGATCAAGGAAAACCCCAAGGCATTCTATACATATGTGAAGAATAGGAGGATGACTAGAGTGAGGGCAGGACCAATCGGGGCGAAAGAGGAAACATGTGCCTGGAGCCGGAAGAGGTAGGGGAGGTCCTTAATGAATACTTTGCTTCAGTATTCTGCAGAGAAAGAGACCTTGACGTTTGTGAGGATGGCATACGACAGACTGATATGCTAGGGCATGTCGACGTGAGGAAAGAGGAAGTGCTGGAATGTTTGAAAAGCATTAGGATAGATAAGATACCAGGGCTAGGTGGGATACATCCAAGGTTATTACGGGAATCGAGGGAAGAGATTGCTGAGCCTTTGGCGATGATCCTTCTGTCCTCACTGGCCACAGGACTAGTGCCAGATGATTGGAGGGTGACAAATGTTGTTCCTTTGTTTAAGAAAGGGAGTAGGGATAACCCTGGGAATTACAGAGCAGTGAGCCTTACTTCAGTGGTGGGCAAATTACTGGAGAGGATTCTTAGAGACAAGATTTATGGGCATTTGGAGAAGCATAGACTGATAAGGGACCAGTCAGCATGGCTTTGTGAGGGGCAGGTCATGCCTCACGAGCATGATTGAATTTGAGGATGTGACAAAGCACATTGATGAAGGTAGAGCAGAGGATGTGGTGTACATGGATTTTGGTAAGGTGTTTGATAAGGTTCCTCATGGAAGGCTTATTCAGAAAGTCAGGAGGCATGGAATCCAGGGAAACTTGGCTGTGTGGATTCAGAATTGGCTCGCTCATAGAAGACAGAGGGTGGTGGTAGATGGAGCGTATTCTGCCTGGAGGTCGGTAACCAGTGGTGTTCCACAGGGATCTGTTCTGGGACCCCTGCTCTTTGTGATTTTTATAGCTGACTTGGATGAGAATGTGGAAGGGTGGGTTAGTAAGTTTGCTGATGATACAAAGGTTGGTGGTGTAGTGGATAGTGTAGAAGGTTGCTGTATATTACAACAGGATATTGATAGAATGCAGACCTGGGCTGAGAAGTGGCAGATGCAGTTCAACCTGGAAAAGTGTGAAGTGATACACTTTGGGAAATTGAATTCGAAGGCAGAATACAAGATTAATGGCAGGGATCTTAGCAGTGTGGAGGACCAGAAGGATCTTGGGGTCCACATCCATAGATCTCTCAAGGTTGCCTTGCAGGTCGATAGGGTTGCTAAGAAGGCGTATGGAGAGTTGACCTCTATTAGTTGGGGTATTGAGTTCAAGAGCCGAGAGGTGATGTTGCAGCTCTATAGAACTCTGGTTATACCACACTTGGAGTATTGTGTTCAGTTCTGGTCACTTCATTATAGGAAGGATGTGGAAGCTTTAGAGAGGATGCAGGGGAGATTTACCAGGATGTTGCCCGGATTGGAGAGCATGTCTTATGAGGATAGGTTGAAAGAGCTGGGGCTTTTCTCTTTGGAGAGGAGGAGGATGAGAGGTGACTGGATAGAGGTGTACAAGATGATAAGAGGCATAGATCGAGTGGATAGTCAGAGACTTTTTCCCAGTATGACAATGGCTAACACAAGGGGACATAATTTAAGGTGATTGGAGGAAAGTATAAGGTGGATGTCAGGGGTAAGTTTTTTACACAGAGAGTGGTGGGTGCATGGAACGCACTGCCAGCAGAGTTTGTGGGGGCAGATACATTAGGGACATTTAAGAGACTCTTAGATAGACACATGAATGATAGATAAATGGGGAGCTATGTGGGAGGGAAGGGTTAGATAGATCTTAGAGCAGGATAAGATGTCGGCACAACATTGTGGGCCGAAGGGCCTGTACTGTGCTGTGGTGTTCTATGTACTTCCCATCCTCACTCTTGCTCTAGTTCTCAGGGTACATACCATGGCAGCGAGACTTCCTGCTCCCGTACTCGTACTACTCACCACAACAAGAAGAAGAACAACAATGGGCCGACCTTTACAAACTGCTTCCGCTCTCACTCTAGGATCAGAGCAACATTGCATGCTGACTGATGTCATGAGCTGATTACTTTCCATATGTTGGATGTGTTCACTGTTCTCATCAATATGATGTCCACTGTGGCTTCTGTCACAACTATGCACGTGCACTGCAGACAGGATTTGGAGTTTTTATGGAATTTCAAAGCATCTAATAATGGGTGCTATCCCATTCACTAAATTTCACCACACCCCTACCCTATTCTTTTGCCTGCACTAATATTACAGCTAGCACATTTCCAGCTTGCAATCAACATTAACTTCCTGCTACTAAATTGGAGGCATAAAAGGCTGTTTAATCCCTGGAAATGGTTTTTTTTATCTTCTCATCTGTCGCCTATATTTCTTTTGAAATATGAAATCAAATTCTTTTTCAACTGCCTTGTATTTCTGTCCACATTTCTCTTCAGCGAAAACATAAGCAGCACTGACTGCATAATGAATAATAAAGAACATGAAGCCTGACATGAACATGTAATGATTTTTTAAATCATTTTCTGGTTCTGCAGATGAGTGTAAAATGCTAAAACAGCATCATGATAAAGACTATGATAAGTGGATAGAAGAAAACGAGGAAGCTTTTACATTCAATAATTTGGTCCTTTTTAAATGCACATACCGGTATTTTCCTGTTCAATATCTTACATTTTTTCTAATAATGGATTTTAGAAATTTTTAGAATTCTTAAGTCAGAAATGAATCTATTCACCATTATATGTTACACTTTACTCTAAATACAGTTGGATCATACTTTCTAACACATAAAATGATAGCTGATACAGAATCCTGAAGTGATATTAAGCAATATATTTTCTAGAGCACAGAAGAATGGATATCTGCACAGTGTTCCCAATCAAAATAACACAAGGAAGTTCATTAACAGCAACCTCATTACTAGATTCATTAATAAATCAAACTTTTGGACAATCAAACTTTCAAATCAAACTTTCAAACTTTTGGCTGCCAAACTGAGGTCTGGAGATATACAAATGTTGAGAATACAAATAGAAGTGTAAACTGTTATCACTTGGAGTGTATACCAAAGAAAATGTTGGAAACATTTCACGTGGAAAGAATTGATATCTGCATGGCTTCGTGGGCGATCTCACAGGAAATGTTTTGCTTGATGGGTGAGCCAGTCTCCACAGCGGAAGTAAGCAAACGTAAATGTTAAGACTTCTTCCAAGCCTGAGCCTCTTTCCCTCTCTCCTCACTAGATAGAAAAGCCCTCTCAAACATCAGTCCAGATCATTTATCACATAAAGTGAGTTCAGCAACCTTGACTCCAATGTAATACCTAATAATTAGAGCACATCCCACTTTAGGAGAAGAATCCTTTACTCTTATGAGATATCCTTGGCCTTTTTGATCTAGTCCAACTTTGGCATATTCATACAAATTATCTCCTTTTCATATTTACTTCAAATAGCAGAGCCTCATTATGATGTATGAGCATGCATAAAAGACACATAGGACACGGTGATATAAACTAAGCTAATTCTGTGGTGCAGCCTACCACAAACCTTTTAAACATGACTCACATCTCATTAATGTCTAAGTCATCTTGACAAAAGAATCATTAAAATAGAGGATGCCTCACTGGCTATTAAAGCCTTAATATCATTTCTATTTAATTTCCCTGGCAGAATCCAATAACTCTCTAAATTATGTCCTGGTTGATAACATGATGATTGTTAAATTGCTAAGAGTGCTACTGCCAAGACATTCTTCACATTTTTCTACTCTACCACACCTGCAGAGTGAAGGAGACTGTGTCAGTATCAATAACTCCCGGGACAAATCCTGCACAGATTAACAATAACACTCCTGACAACACTCCTCCGACAGGATCTCTGAGAGATGATTTCAAAGGAGCTGAGCTGTAGCAGAGCAGCCACTTTGGAGTGGCTGTTTCTGAGGTCGAAGTGCTGTATTTGAGATATAAGTGCTGAGGCTTCGTCTCGAGAGGCTTCAGCAAAGAGGCTGTGCAGTGGTAACATAATGTTAGATCTTCTACTTCCCTCTGTAGTCTTAGTGGTTTAGGGATAGCAGTCAGGACAGTTGCAGGATGTGGGAGCTCAGGGAAACTTCCAGTGTCCCTGGTGACCACACCTACAGGAAGTGTGTCCAGCTGCAGCTCCTGACTGACCACTTCAAATGGCTGGCGCTGCAGTTGGACTTGCTGGGGAGTATCTGTGATGCCGAGATCATCACAGACAGAAACTTTAGAGAGCTGGTCATTCAGAGGTAGTTGGGTGACCACCAGGAATGATAGAGGGGGTTGACAGAAATTGCAAGATTCCCCTGTGGCCATTTCCCTCAGTAACAACTACATTATTTTGGATACTGTTGGGGAGGAAGGCCTTTCAGAGGAGAGCAGCAGCCAGGTCTGTGGCACAATGACTGGCTCTGATGCACAGCAGGGGAAGGTACAGTCAAGGAGAGCTCTAGTGATGGGAGACACGATAGTTAGGGGGACAGACAGAGATTCTGTGGCTGCGAATGAGACTCCAGGATGGCATGTTGCCTCCGGGTTACCAGGGTCAAGAATGTCTCCAAGCAGTTACGGAGCATTCTCATGGGGGATGATGCACAGCCAGAGGTTGTTGTGCACATTGGCACCAACAACATAATGAGTTAGGCAGAAGGTTAAAAAGCAGGATTTCAAGGGTTGGAATCTCTGGATTATCCCAGTGTACACACTGGTGAGGTAGGAATAGGTGTACAATGAATGGCTGAGGAGCTGGTACAGGAGGGAGGAATTCAAGTTCTTGGACCATTGGAATCTCTCCTGGGGCAGAGGTAATCTATGCAAGGGGGATGGGTTGCACCTGAACTGGAGGGATATTAAGATCCTAGCAGGGAGATTTGCTAGAGCCACTCAGGAGGTTTAAACTAGTCTGGTGGGGGGCATGGGACCCATAGTCGTAGTGTAGCAAATGAGAAAAGTGAAGCAAATACAGAATTTGAAGTGAGCAAGTGCAGACAGGGGCAGGACAGGGAGCAAGGAAGATCTGATCAGCTATACTGAAGCCTGACTGTTAAGGTAGGTGAACTCGGGGCATGGATTGGCCCATGGGATTGTGATATCATAGCTATTACAGAGACATGGTTGGGGGATAGACAAGTCTGGCAGTCCAATATTCTGGGGTACAGAAGTTTCAGACGTGATAAAGGTACAGGTAAGAGAGGAGGGAGAGTTACGATATATAGTACTTAGAGGGGATATTCCTGGGAAATGTCCAATGAGGCAATTTGGGTGGAATTTAGGAATAAAAAGGGGGTGATCACTTTGATAGGATTGTACTATAGATTCCCCAACAGTCTGCAGAAATTAGAGAAGCAAATATGTTGGGAATTTGCAAATATGTGTAGAAATAATAGGGCTGTAATAGTAGGTAATTTTAACTTCCCTCATATTGACAGGGACTGCCATAGTGCTAAGGGATTAGATGGGGCAGAATTTGTTTAGTATGCCCAGGTAAGTTTTCTCAGGCAATATGTAGAGGGCCCTACAAAGAAGGGGCTTCACTCAACCTCCTGTTAGGAAATAAGGCTGGGCAAGTGGCTGATGTGTGTCAGTGAGGGAGCACTTTGGGACCAGTGACCATAATTCAATTAGTTTTAGAAAAGTTATGGAAAAAGATAGGACTCGTCCACAAGTTACAAGTCCTAAATTGGAGTAAGGCTATCCCCTTTGACTCTCACCAATTTTTATCGATGCACCATAGAAAGCATCCTATCTGGATGCATCACAGCTTGGTAAGCAACTGCTCTGCCCAGGACCGCAAGAAACTGCAGAGAGTTGTGGACACAGCCCAGCGCATCACGGACACTAGCCTCCCCTCCTTGGACTCTGTTTTTACCTCTCGCTGTCTTGGTGAAGCAGCCAGCATAATCAAAGACCCCACCCACCTGGGTCATTCTCTCTTCTCTCCTCTTCCATCAGGTAGAAGATACAGGAGCCTGAGGGCACGTACCAACAGACTTAAGGACAGCTTCTACACCACTGTGATAAGACTATTGAACAGTTCCCTTATACGATGAGATGGACTCTGACCTCACGATCTACCTTGTTGTGACCTTGCACCTTATTGCACTGCACTTGCTCTGTAGCTGTGACACTTTACTCTGTATTGTTATTGTTTTTACCTGTACTACATCAATGCGCTCTGTACTATCTCAATGTAACTGCACTGTGTAATGAATTGACTTGTATGATTGGTATGCAAGACAAGTTTTTCACTGTACCTTGGTACAAGTGACAATAATAAACAAATACCAATACCAATATCAACTTGCAAATGTAGGTTGGGAGAGGCTGTTAGTAGTTAAAAGCATATCTAGCAAGTGCGAGGCTTATAAAAGTGACATAGAGAGAGTTCAGGGCCAATATATTCCTGTTAGAGTGAAGGACAAGGATGGCAGGATTGGGGAACCCTGGCTGACGAGGATATATTGAGGCTCTGATCAGGAAAAGGAGACATATGAAAGGTATAGGCAGCTGGGATCAAGTGAATCCCTTGAGGTGTATGAGGGAGGTAGAAGTACACAAGAAGGAAATCAGGCTGATAAGATAAAAGTGAACCATAAAATATTCTATAAGTATATTAAGAGCCAAAGGGTAACTGGGGAGAGAATAAGTCCCATTAAGGATCAGTGTGGTTGACTGTGTATGGAGGCACAGGAAATGGGTGAGGTCTTAAATGAATATATCTCATCTGTATTTACCATGGAGAAGGTCATGTGAGTGAGTGAGTTCAAGGAAGGGATCAGTGATGTCCTGAAACATATCTACATTGTGAAGCAGGAGGTGTTGGAGGTTTTGAAGCACATAAAGGTGGATAAATCCCCAGGGTCTGATCAAGTGTATTCTAAGATGTTGTGGGAAACAAGGGAAAAGATTGCTGGGGCCCTGGCAGAGATTTATGTATCTCCGTTAGCCATGGGTGGGATCAGTGCTGGGCCCCCTGTTGTTTGTCATATATATTAATGAGTTGGATGAGAATGTAAGTGGTGTGATTGTTAAATTTGCAAATGACACCAGAAATGGTGGTGTGCTGGACAGTGAAGAAGGTTGTCCAAGGTTGCGATCATCTGGGAAAGTGGCCAAATGAATGGCACATGGACCTTAACTCAGACAAGTGCAAAGTGCTGCAATTTTGGGAAGTTAAACCAGGACAGGACATACACTGCGAATGGCAGGGCCCCGGGGGAGTGTCATAGAACAGAGAGACCCAGGAGTACAAGTATATAGTTCCTTGAAACAGACAGCGCCAATCAGACAGGGTGGTGAAGAAGGCACATGGCATGCATGCCTTTGTCAGATGGGGCACTGAAGACAAGAGCTGGGACATCATTTACAACTGTACAAGATGTCGGTGAGAATGCACTTGGATTATTGCATGCAGTTCTGGTCACCATCCTATTGAAAGGATGTGATTTAGTTGGAGAGGGTGCAGACAAGATTCACAAGGATATTGCTGGGACTGGAGGGTTATAAGGAGAGACCGGACAGGCTGGAACTGTTTTCCCTGGAGTGAAGAAGGCAGAGCGGTGACCTCACAGAGGTTTATAAAATCATGAGGGGCATAGATAAGGTGAATGATCACAGTCTTTGTCCCAGGGTAGGGGAGTCTGAAACTACAGGCATGGGTTTAAGGTGAGAGGGGAAAGATTTAAAGGGGACCTGCAGGGCAAGATTTTCACACAAAGCGTGATGGGTCTATGAAACAAGCTGTCAGAGAATGTGGTGGAGGTGTCTACCTCTATCGTGCTTAAAAGACATTTGAACAGGTACGTGGATAGGAAAGGTTTGGAGGTTTATGGGCCAAACACAGGCAAATGGGACTAGCTCAGGTATATGCCTTGTTCGGCATGGAGGAGTTGGGCCAAAGGACCTGTTTCTGTGCTGTATAACTCTATGGCTGATCTGTGTTCAAGCCTAAACTCCCAGGGCAGCTACCGCGCAGATTTACAACAGCACTCGGCAATGTAAAGCTTCTTTTTGTTATCCTGTGGCTTTAGGTGATGAACATGGAAATTTTAATGTCTATTTACTAAGATGGAAAAGAAAGGGGAGGCATTGAAGTGTGTAGGAGGTGAAAGCATGGGCTTTAAAGCATTGAGTACGGTCTGAAAACTGGAGCGTTGATGAGCCTGAAGGAGGCACTTCAGTGCTTTATATTTTAAAGTCAAAACTTCACAACATTCATGTCTGAATACCAGCAGGTTTGTCGCAGGTTTTGGATCATGTGATTTTGTGTTAACTTTTTGTGTGTTATCATATATCCAAAATTAAACAATGCTTGTGCAACAGGTCAAAGAGCTTTTGCTCAGACTAATCAAACAGCAAAAGAACTGAAGATGACATAAAGCTTAAATAAAATGAGAAATTGCTGGAAATGCTCAGCAGGTCAGGTACCATCTCTACAGGCACTGACTGACCTGACATTTCAAGCACTTTCTGTTTTTATTTTATTCAAAAATGCTTTCCATTAAATTCTACAGCAGCTAATTATAACCTTCTAGATTGAATGATGAGCTGTTGTGACATATAGGTTATGCATGGCCTGCTCCATGAAGGAATGTCATCTGCAAATATTTACTATTGAAATACCTACCTGTTACTTTTGTGGTTAACCTAAGTTACTATAAAGGATTATGGGTTCTTTTATGTGAATTCACCATCAACCTTCAGAGGGTCTTCTTCAAAACTGTAATTCTATGTCATGGAAATAGATAACATTAACCTTTAGATTGACATGATAGCATAATTTCTGGCATGCAAGGTCATAAAAATTAGTTAGAATATTTTATCCATCTCTGTTCATGTATCCAGCCTACACCCATTCTCCTAGCCCCATTGACACATCGTCCTATTGTTCAGTTTTTCTTACTTACAAATTCATTCTGATGCAGAAGCTGTATGTGGTAGAATATACACAGTGGCAACAAAAGCAGGAACATTAACCAGCAAATTCAAAAGCTGAACTGACTCATAGGAGGTGTCAATAAATTAAATTTCTTTGCCAAAAGTTGAAGATAATTCAGCACAAAAAGAAACCAAGACCATCACAACCATACAAGCACTTGCTCTTAGCCATTGTCAATGAATCACATGCGTATGTGAGAAATAGAGAAATATACATAGGAAATTGCGATTCACAACTCTTCCTGTGAACCACAATTTCTGATGCGTAGATTATAACCTATATTACCTGACACCAGGTGGAAAATTTATAAATGCACAGAGCTTTCTCCATTCTGAATTGTTTATCGAGATGTCAATATTAGGACACCAACTTGAGATCTTAGTTTGGTTTCTGACCCCTGGATGAAGAGAGAAAAAAAATCACAGGCTAGAGATTCCACCACGTCTAAAAAGGCATGTTCAAATGATGCAGTGCAAGTGTGGATGACACTCAGTGCAGCAAGAATCTAGCATGCACAAGGTCTAAGGCATCCTGCAAGTTAGAAAAGATTTATCACACTTCTTGTGCACAAAATTCTTTCCCTACAATCTCTGTCATTGTGGAGCTAGTAAAGGAATTTATTCAGGGTATGGATTGAGGACTGGTGGCTGGATGGTGGTGTGAACAAATGATACTTAAAAGGGAACCTTCTTGGAAAAAAAGCTGCTCACAGTGTCAAAGTCAACCCGCGCTTCTGGAAAGAATCAGACAGCAGCAGAACCAAAGAACTTAGGATAAATGCTTTATTAGCTTTCGCTAGCGCGAGTGAGAATAATACAGAGACAGAGTAACTATGTAACTCTAACTCTATACCGAGACCCACTCAAAGAAGGCTTGGCTACAGCGTATTTTTATACCTTTTTTCGTGGGAACACTAGGTGAGAAACTACTCTTACACAGGCAATTGTTTACATAAAGTTTCGAACATAACAAGATATAGGTATAAAAACTACTTCTTCCCACTTGCACCTGCTATTTAAACTAGACATAACTAAATCACACCATAATGAAATCATTCTTTACCTTGAAAATCCTTTCAGTGAGAACTTGTTGTGAGAAATCCACATTGCTCTCATGTGACAGTAACAACAATGACCACCGCTGACCGGAGGACAGCATTGCTCCTCTGATCGGAAGTGATCCTACTGTCAATCAAGGTGTGGCTTCACCCACCCCTCAAGTGTGAGAGTACCTTTTGCCTCTGGACTTGCCTGACCACTCTGAACTTGCCTGACCAGTACCCTTTGTCTCTGAACCTGCCTGACCATTGGCTGTGGCAGGAACCTTTGTCTTTGACTCCCACACCATTGGCTCATTTAAATCACAACAGTGAGGCTCCATCCAGCCTCCTAGCACCATAAAAAGGGCTGCATCCCCTAGCCCTTTCTCTTTTGATGACCCCAGGAGTAGTGAGACAACGCTGCAGAGATCATTGGTAAGAGTGCATCACCACATGGTCAGGGAGCATTTCACTCAGACTCAGGGAGCGTTAAGGGCCAATGCTAGTGTGGGACAGGCATTGAAGTGTTGTAACCTGAAGTTGTACGTTGTTATTGTGTGCCTGTTTGTATCAGTGTGTGTGTGTGTGTGTGTGAGTGTATTTTACCCCAGTTGCGCTTCCCCTCTCATGTTCGTGGTATCCTGTGCGTGAGTGAGTGTGTGTCTGTTCCCATCCACTCTGTCCCGCGTTTGCCTTTGTGATTAAACTAGTTTTGGTCTACAAAGCTCGTGTCCAGAGTCCTTGATCCTTAAGACAAGAAAGAACCATTTCACACAACAGAACCATACTAAAAAGCATACTATTAACCCTTACACTGCCAGTCGTTAACCCTTGCATTCCCAGCTATCTTTCACAACAGGCCTCATATGCTTTGCACACAAGAGTTCTGCCCAAGTGACATCAAAACATACCTCTGTGTATATGGACTTCATATGCACAGCAGACTGGGCTGAATTCGTGCAAGGGTACTGAGCACATATAGAATTTACAATCACATTTAGCAATTGGGCTGTGGATAAAATTCACAGCAGTATAGGATATATAACTGTAATCTTAAAAGATGAATGTATCATGTGATATGACTTTTAATACATTGTTTGATTAGCCATGGCTGTTGGTTGGGAATTTACTGTCCTCAATAAAGAATGTTCTGTTAAAGCACAGCCCTTTATATTTGACTTTGAAATCGACATCTTTAAGAATTTACAGAAACTACAAGCAGCACGTAAAACGGAGAATTTCTAGAGTTTCTCGGCTTTGGTTTGCTCAAAGATCCATATCTTATCAGAAAGTACCTAACTCTTTCTCTTTTCAGTGGTGTGACTGGATATGATTAAGTACAAAATGATAGTAACGACTCAAAAGCAAAATGCTGGAAAACTGAAATACAACAGTAAAAGCAGCAAATACTCAGTGGGTCCTCAGGTCTGATGTGCTGAGTATTTTGAGTATGTTCTGCTGATTTTATTGTAATGATAACATTTGTTTGGAATATGGCATCTTAGTTGTTTTTGTTGGAGGGCAGACAATGATCATTCTGTACTCACTTGGATGATTATTATTTTTGACAATATGTGTTGGTTTCAACATTGGATAATCTGCTGAGCTGCTGCAGTTATATCTAACCACTGGAGAGTGATGGCCTTATGGGTTAGCGATAGGGTTAGGATTAGGGCTAGAGATCACTTGCTTTTTCATGAGCTTGCCTTGATGTAACAATGAGCAGGCACAGCCAACACCATGAGCTTTGTCCCCAAATTACCAAAATGAAACATTGAACTTGGTCATTATTTGAAAAAAAAATGCAAATTAGTTACAGTAAATTGGCCAAATAGCTTTAAAATGTAATCACCCCAATTGTAATTTCAAGCATTTCTGTGTGAAGCACTCCCTGCATATACAGATGCACTCCCGAGATACAGTAGAAGTGGAAAGCTGCTGCTCCACAATCTTGCAGACATTACCCATACATATTAAAAAAAACTCTGAGATCCCTGCTGAAAGTGTAACATTCTAAGACATCAGCTGTAACTATTGACATACTCCTAGATATTGATATACACAGATATTTTATTAAAATATTCCCTTACCAGCATTTTCTATAACAACTGCTATCCCTTACTCTTTAACCTCCTACAGCCTTCTGAGACATCTGCAGTACACCAACTGTCATCATTAGAATTGCCACGTTTACTTGTCCCTTCATTAGCAGCCACACCATTATGGACCTGAGATCTGGAGTTCCCTTCCTAAAATATTATTTTCTCCTTTAAGACAACTTGCTGTGGTCAGCATGGACCAGTTGGGCCGAAGGACCTGTTTCCGTGCTGTATTACTCTATGACTCTATAATGCTCAAAACCCATCTCCTGTCTGTAAATTCTTTTTCCATTCCTCTACTTTGATGCACAGTCAAATTTGCTTTGTTCCTGTGAAGAACTGAGAGCCATCTCACTATATTGAAAGGCACTATATAAATGCATGCTGTTATCAACATTAACAGTCCCACAGGCATCCAATGAATATTGATGCACTCTACACATCCATGTAAATATTGATGTAATTCCAGGAATCCCTGCAAGTATTCACATTTTACTAGAATCTGTGTACATTCATTAACATCTAGACATATTCTGCAGATATTTCCAGTGGAAAGATTTACCACATTTTGAGAGACCAGCTGCCAAGCCTTCCCATCTGCCTTCCCTGATCATATGTGCATTAACCTAACTAAATGGAACAATCTGGCAGTATCACATTTAGAAATGGTATCAGAATAGAAATAAATGTTCCCTACCTGTTTCCAGTCTTACCTATCAAAATGCAAGAAAGGTAATTCCAAGATCTCTTAGTCTTTTTGGACATGTGTGCACCTATGGATATGACTTAAAGCAGGACTTGGCCTCACCATCTTCTGACAGGAGGACTGAGAATATGATATAATCCTTTATTTCTCAATAAAATACTTGATTTAAATATTAGTACACAACTTTCCTTCCAATTCCTCCACATAGCACATTCTTTAAAGCTCATCAGGAAAGAGTAAAGGGAATCCAGATGTGTCCATTACCACTCTATCTTTCTCAGTATGAAGATTCCCTTTAGTCTATTTGGTCTCTTGCCAATCGGGAATCTTAGAGAGCTCCTAAAGTACTTGCATTGAATAAAGGCAGAGCCTGGCATTGGAAAAAAAAATCACCAGTTCTTCTACAGAAGTTTGTCTCCAACCTTTTATCGATTATCACACTGATTTTGCCTCATCGAATGTAACCACTACCTTCAGATTTAATTCCTCCTCCAGAGTGAGGAATACTCCATGGATTTCAGAACAAGCACAGCCCTGGAAGACACCTTCTCAACTCTCCGATGTAACTCATCAAAATCTTGGAGATACAAGAGACTACAGATGCTGGAATCTGGAGCAACAAACAATCTGCTGGAGGAACTCAGTGGGTTGAGCAGCATCTGTGGGAGGAAACAAATTGTCGACATTTTGGATTGAATTCCTGCATCAGGACCAACCTTTCCATGCCGGGAAAAGATTTGACCTCCACTGTCTAACATAAACCTCAGACAATCTCCACAAGCTTTGAGGTTTTCAAAAGCACAAGGTAGTTATGAGGAGGAAAGATACTTACTATAATTAGTAAGCTCAGAGAAACCCTAAAAGTTTGCACCCACCTGACCCCAGAATCAATATGTCACCTATTTACTCCTCAAGTAATTTCAATATTTTTGCTCCTGCTGCTCGATTTGGAAATCCAGCTGGTGTGTTTAATTACTGGTGTCAGTCCTTAACAAAACCAGCAAGTTCAAACTGAGCAAACATGAGCCTAACTGGCTGAAAACTGGCTGGAAAATTGCCCTTCCAAAACCTACAAGGAAAAGCAAAGGTGGCTTATCTGGATCAATGTACAAAACACGCACAGAAATCTATTTAAATGATGAGCAAGGAAAGTGGAGCAGTTAAGAATGACTAGAACAGTAAACATTTCTCAGTATCAGAAGATGGCAAATAGTAAAGAAGAAAAAAAGCATAAAAGACAAAAACAGGTTTGAAAGCAAGACGAATCACAAGGAGTAAATGTTAGAAGTAGGCAGTATACCCTTTCTGGACAAAGACCAAGCAAGTAAATTAAATGACTTCCTTGTAAATTCAATGTCCAAAAATAAATTGGCTCAACACTAATCAGTACATTGGTGTTCATGACAGAATGCTTGCAGAAACCAGTAAGGTGATATGGAAGGAACAGACTATCATGAGGAAATCAATGGACTCTGGGATGGTGATGTAAACTGAAAAGCAGGCATTGCTTTGTCCTCCTTCATTAAAATAGACGCAGGCGACAAAAGATCCAGTTCTTCTCTGACATGAAATATAATGGAATTGATTTGCAGGAGTAAAGTTAACACACAATTTGTCCAACTGCTAACTATCTAACAGCTGACAATGTGGAATCAGAAGTGGAAGAACTGGCAGATTGAGCTCCTCAACTCCATTGGAAGAGTGACAACCTATGATGTGGTGCAACATGGCTTCCAAAAGGCATTTAAATAGATTCTTATCTGTGGGGGTTCAGGGAAAGCCACTAACACAAATTATCTGGTCATTAGCACATTTCTGTTTGTGGGACTTCGCTGTGTGCAAATTAGCCGCTACATTTCCTACATTACAATTGTAATTACACTTCAAAAACATTTCAATTGGCCATTAGCACCTTGGCTTTTCTCCCCCTTTCCTTCTTCTTTCCTTTTTGTCTTCCTTCCCCAGGAATGAATGTGAAACCAGCCGGAATGCAGGAAGCTAGGTGTTCTGACAGAATGTGTTATGTTGGAACGTGGTGGGGTAGCTTGTGACTGGGACCATTGCCGATTATAAATTCTCTCAGTCACTTAGATTTAGAAATATGATGAAACTATGCAGGTGACACCAAACCTAAGGAGGCAATGGAATTCAAAGATGCGGCTCAGAAATTATAATAAAATGCAACAAAGTGTAGGCGAGGGCAGATGAAGTGAAGTACATGGGAAGATAAAAGAGACAAGACACCTTGTTCACAAATATTGCTGACTTTGTTACAGGTTAAGCTTAAAGGGACATAACAATCTTTGTAAAGAATCAAGCAATAAGGAAACTGCCAGCTAGTCTCTCTCCCTCATCCAGACAGACCTTCATGCATAGTTTAGAGAGTCCGTTTAAATGCACTGCTGCCCTGGATGTTTTACCTGAGCCAAGGGTCCACAATGCAGCAGATGCAATTCTACCTGGCTGTATTCTTAAGCAGTGGAAGAGATGAACAGTAGATCCAGACTAATTTGACTTCAGTGACTGTACAGAAGTGATAACTGAAATTAGTACCAACATGGGAATGCAATCCTGGGCAAAAATCTGTAGCTTTTGTAAATCAAAAATAAATAACTTCTGTAAATCTAAATTCTTTCAGTAATAAAATTTTCCCATGGTGTTCAGTCACCCAATCAACCAAAATGATCGAATACCAAATAAAAAGTGATTGAAGGCTTTATTTTAAAGCCCAAAATCTAAATTGATTTCTGCAATTCATGTTCATGTAATATCAGAAACTGTAAGGTTTCTGATACTGACAGCAGTGAGTGGGCCAGATTGTGTGGGAACTGGTGGCTACGCCTGCAGTCAGTCAGATGCACAGTGGAACACTGAGAAAGTACTCACAAGTGGCAAGAGCCTAGGCCCTGAGGCAACTAAAAAGCACACTGAAGTGAAGCTATAAACACATGCTGAGCTGTAATTCTATTCAGTTTTAATAAATTGCAAAGGACTAACTGCAACTTGGCATCAAACAGCATTGAAGCATAAACCAATATGTTAGAAAAGAGGTTAACTGCGCAGGAAGCCTACTTTACTTTCTTTGCAATTATCGAAATTAGACCTGAACAGTATCAAAAGATGATGCTTTTGGAATCATTGTTCAAAACACAGAACAGATAAGTTTTCCTATAACTGCTCAGCTTTCTGCAAACAAGATGACGCCACCACAAACAAGAGGATATATGAAGGAAACACATGCATCAGTTATGCTTTCTAAAAACATTTCCACTGATATTGCTGACAGAAATTCACACAATACTATGCTCCCTTTGTCATATCATCTTCCTTTTCCTCCTTAACTGTCCTTCCCATGGGTGTACAGGCTGATCCACCTGCCAAGACCTCTGCTTCTCTCAGCAGTGAAACTATGGCTTATGACCTGTGAAAATGAGGACTCCTCGTTTCTTTGGGTTTCCCATCAGTGCAGCTAGTAGAACTGCTACCTCACAGCTCCCTTGACCCAACCTCAATCCTGACCTCCAGTGTAGAGTTTACATATTCTTCCTGTGACTGCATGGGTTTCCCCTGGGTGAACATGGAACATAGAACAGTACAGCACAGAACAGGCCCTTTGGCCCACAATGTTGTGCCAACATTGTGGGTGCTCTGGCTTCCTGCCACATCCCATAGACATGTGGGTTGGTAGATTCATTTCCCACGGTAAGTTGTCACCAGTGGGTAAGTGAGTGGGTAGAATCTTGGGGGGAGTTGATGGGAATGTGTGGACAGTAAAATGAAATTAGTGTTACGGGTGTAGATGGTCCGCGGGGGCTTGACAACCAAAGGACCTGTCACTGTGCTGTTTGACTCGATGATTCCAATGACAAAGCTTTGGGAATGGTTTAAGAGGACAAAAAAAATGACGCGCAAAGATGGAAAGAGATGGAATCAAAGAGGAGGAGGCGGAAAAGAGGAACTTGTTGAAGAGGGCAGTTGTTGAATTAACAAGAGAGGGTGAGTGTGGATACTGGAGATGGGAGAGCAAAGGAGGAAATCAATTAAAATGATATACTGATTAAATAGACAGCAACAGAGAGAAGTGAATGTATATGGAATGAGGTAGTGAGGGAGAAAAGAATGAATTGTAGATGGGTACTTGGAGGGTAAAAAGACCGATGGGAGTGCTGCTTTGAGTGAAAAGGCAAGCAGAGTGTAAGCTAAGAAACAGTAAGGCAGAATTATGCCAGAGGAACTTGTTGGGAAGTGGTTTCACAGAACAGTACCATGAACTTTGGAAGGGAGGGAGCGAGGAGCATAAGGTTAGACAGGGCAAAACAGCTCAACTTGGTTCAGTGGAGGAGAGGGTGTTGAGGGCCAGGTTTAATTGATGAGAAAACAAGCTATGACCTGTTCATCTTGGGTGTCAGTCTGGGCTTGTGAGATGGAGAATAGGGTATCCCTGTGAAAGGATGGGGACATTGATGCACTGAGGAGTCTCTGAAGCAGGATAGGAGACAATAGAGTCCCTTTATAACCCAAGCCATTAGGAAGAGGTTAGGTGTAGTAGGAATGGCAAATGAGGTAATGTTTGGGTCCAGTTAATTAATGGAAAACCACAAAACAAAGTTTTTTCCCCATAATTAAATATCTATTACTTGTGAAATTTTTGAATAAACTATTAGGGATTATTTATAAGATGAAAAATCTGTATTTCCTATACATCCTTATTACAGAGTAAGAATTTTGTGTGGTAAGTTGCAAACTTTAGAACACTACTGAATACAATAATATTTACATTGATATGGCTGGTAACCAAGGTGAACAGGAAGTCATCTGGAATTCTCCAGCCTGAAGCGTCGGAGATTATAGCTCCATGGCCTCTTACACATAGTCAGATGCAACCTTCTTCCTCCACTAAGCCCAAAAGGTAGAACTTCCCAGCCAGTGGGCTGGAACGGATTTGGGGAGTCAGACAACCTACAGAAAAACTGCAATACTAGGGTAAATGTTTAGAAAGTAAGAATCATCAACAGATCAAACAATTAGAGAGCAAGGATCATCAACAGGTAGGGAAGGCACTTAGCAGTCCCTTATACTTTGTTGAGGTTAAGATTCTGATTGGATCCTGGTGACCATTTATAAGAAAGATAAAGAGAGACTGAAAAAGGTACAGAGAAGATTAACGAGGATAATACAGAAATGTGAGAGTATATTTATCAGGAAAGGATGAACAGACTGGGTCTGTTTTCCCTGAGGGAGGATCTAATTGAGTCTTTAAATACAGCGTTTTGAATGGAGTGGATCAGAAAGAACATTTCCAGTAGTGGGGAAGAGCATTACTGGAGGCCATCAATATAAGATTGTTACCAAGAAATTCAATAGGGAATTCAGAAGAAATGTCTTCACCCAAAGAGAAGCAAGAATGTGGAACTCACCAACACAGGGAGAACAGGTAAGACAAGCTTTGAAGGATAAGGGAATAGAGGAGAGGAGGGAATAAGTAAGAAAGAAAAGCCAGGGACATACTTTAGCAGCTGAAAAGGCTAGATAGATCTGTATGAAAATCCTGCACTAGCTGTGCAAAGTCCTGTGCCCTCAACATCTTCTCATGCACAAGGTCCAAGGTGCATGCATAGAAGAAGGGCCTTATAGTCAAAAGCAAGCATAAAGGCCTCTCTTTAGTTGGAAGGCTACATCTCAAAGAAAATTGTACCTCAAAGTCCACAAACATATTTTCATATTTCCTTATGACAGAAGGCCATTCAGACCAACTGTATTGTGGAGGTCTGTGGCTGTCACGTGACAGCACTGCCCATTACCTGGTCGAAAGACACACCACTGTCAATCAAGGTTTGGCTCCACCCCACCCATCAGTGCACACCTGACCATTGGCCCCTTTAAGCACCTTTGTACTTGGTCTCAGGTCATTGGCCTTTTGTGATTGATTAGTCCCTGCTGGTACCAGGCCATTGGCCTTTTTGAACTACCTGGGCTGGACCCCCCAGCCCTCCAGCACTATAAAGAGTGCCACATGTGTCGAGTTCACTCTCTTTGATTGCTCCAAGGGATTCATCCTGCTTCATCCCAGTGGAACGGTGCTGGAGAGATCGTTGGTAAAGTGTGCACTTCAATATGGTTAGGAGCATTCTAGTTGGTATTCCTGGTAGTGTAGATCCGTGCCTGCACTGAGTCAAGGGGTGGTGGGTATCATATTGCTTTTCCTTGATTGTCTGTACCCAGTTCATTGTGTGTGCATGTGTGTATTTTACCCTTGTGATTTTCCCACGCTTGCTATCACTGGTGCATGTATGTGTGTTGCCCCATTACCTTTTCCCCGCATTTGTCTTTGTAAATAAATCATAACACCAACAAATTGATGCTATCTCACAGAACAATCCCATTAATCCCATTTCTGCTCTTATTTTCCATGCATCCTGTTCTCTCTTGCATGCCCATTTATTCCCCTTGATAATTTACAGTGGCCAATTACCCTACCAACTTGCAGATCTTTGGGATGTGGGAAGAAGTTGGAGCACCCAGGGGAAACCCACACAGTCAAGGAGAATGTGCAAACTTCACACAGAGAGTAGTGGAGGAACCTGCATCACTGGAGCTGTGAGAATGCTGGGAATGTTCACAAAATATCTGTTGTAGGTCACTTGACATCACTGATACTCGATACACATATGCATCAATTTTATGGAGGGTCCATTAAAGAAAATTGAAATCTATTTGTGTTTATAATGAATGTTGATCAATTAGTCGTTTACTATGCTGATATCCAACCACCTGGGAGGATGAAAAGACCAGCTGTTCACACAGCTCTAAACTGACTCATTGCAAATATAATAGAGTCATAGAAAGACACAGCATGGAAACAGGCTGAGTCCATGTTGGCCATCAACCACCCACTTACACTGATCCTACATTAATCCCATTTTTAATCTCCCCACGTTCTCATCAACACCCCCATATTCTACCACTCACCTAGACACTAGGGGAGCTTAGAGTTATCAATTAATGCACTAACTCACTCATCTTTGGGATGTGGGAAGAAACTGGAGCACCTGGAGGAAATCCACATGTCACAGGGAGAATATGCAAACTCCATACAGACAGAACCGGAGACCAGGAATGACTCAGATCTCTGGGACTGAGAGGCAGTGGTCCTACCAGCTGTGCCGCCATGTAGGTTATTAATTCTTTGAAAATAATTGCTCATCTTTTCACCTTCTCTACTGATTAGCATGTCTTTGTAATTAGAAACAAAGATATTGGGGATAATTTTTACCATACAGATGGTAAAGAATCACAAATGGGTCTTAAACTACAATGAGATTTGGGTTATGTTCAGCAGGAGACAGCATCTTGAGAAAGAAAGTGAAGTCAGTGTTAGGAACAGTCACCCTGAGGGTCTTGCACAGTTGATTGATGCTTGAATTGCCCGTTGACTATCATTAAAAAAGCTAAACAACATTTGTGTGTCTATTGCTTCAAATGATGTCTTCTCCTAACAGAACCCACACCACAGGGGATAAATATGTCAGTTGAAGTTGGCCTGGAACTTTCAGGAAATGGTAAGTGCTCACACACACCACTCCACTGCCTGCTGTACCCACACACAACCAAAACACATCTGGCAGTAACTTCCAGCTCTGACCCAATTAGCAAGGATTGAGAACAGGTATTTCCAATCATAAATAACAAACACTGACCACAGAAAATCCAGACAGCTTGTTAAACAGTGCCCTCAAGATAAGCTAACTGTCAAAGCTGTCAGAAATTTTAAGTCTCTCCTACAAAGACTATTTAAATCAGTCATTCTACTAACTTAAATAAAAGTATGTTTTTAAAATTTGAAAAACTTGAAACATGTAAATATGCCAGAAAATATAACAATCAAACTCTTATGTTAACTCAATGAATTAAAAAATTGTGAATTACCTGTAATTTCTCTCTGCTGAAATGAATGGAGTTGCTGAATCAGCAAAGCATGAACTAAGGTCAGATCAACAGGCAAATTCCTGTGGTGTAGTGCTGGGAAACTGCAGGAAGTTGGCACTCCATTACTGAACTACGTGAGGAATCCAGTGTCAAAGAACAATCAGAATGACAACAGTGAGGATCTCTTATGTTCAACCATGTGCTAAATCCAGACTTCTATGTTCACACACACATTTACAGGAGTCCGAAACCTCCTGACAGTAACATGGGAAATGCCTGCAGGTCTGCATGGAGCTGTCAACATTAGTCAGGAAAATCCTGGCTGTTGATTTCTAAGTCTGCTCAACAGTTTGACATTTATTGCCACTGAAACTGTGAAGGGAGATGCTGAAACACATTGTGACACTTTCTGGGATACTTTGTCAAAACTTCTCCAACATTCGAGGAACAACCATTCCACAAATTCTCTCAGGACTTCACTTGCAAGAGGCAACTTCCTTGCTTTTACAGGGCTCCTTAAAGGAGTCACCAAGATAAAATCAGTACTTGGTCATGGGCACCTTGGTGACTGTGCCCTTGGGTCCAAATGGTGACGAGGAGGATGGGATGAGATTGGGGAGGGCGGCACCAGCCACTGTAGGGGAGAGGGAGAAGAGAGTTCAGAGGCATGCATGTCTGCAGGGGCATCCTCCCTCCTCTGAACTTCTTCCACAATGACCTCCACCAACATCTCTGAGGACTTCCTTGGTAACATGCCACAATATGCCACCTATACCACTCCATACTTCCTGTGGAAAAGGCTCCAAGGAGGTCACAATAATTTCTCCATGAAAATTGCATCTTCTCAGCATTTGACCACAATGGAACCAAATTTCAGAAACAGAGCACAAGTTGTATCTGCTGATATACTGCACACCAAGGATACTGTATATTTACAAAACCCCTCCCCCACACTGGTAACTGTTTAGGATGTCCGGGATGAGTCAAATTATGATAGTCAGTAATTAGGAATTAACGTGTCCTAAATCCAGGCTTCAGATAGGTCTGTCTTATTAACATCACACCCATTAAGTGCCTGCTTCCATCCTTAGAGCCCATATTTGGTCCACAAACCCTGACATGACCAGGTACAAATAGAATGGTACATTCTGCCTGAGTTGTGTGTGTTTGAACTTTTATGGTAGAACGGCCAGTGGAGAAGGCTTCTAAGATCATTTGCTGGAATCTCTTTTGGAAAAGCTTTCAGAACTCCACAGAAATAACATGAATCAGAAGTTATGAAACCCCCCCCCCCACAGAAGTCTATTCCCTTAAACTGCATGGGCCATAATCCCAACATACTCCATGAACAAACAACAGTCTCTGCCCTTCACTGCTAAGTCTGTAGGACCAGGAGGGATCACACTTCATTTGAACTTAATCCTTGTGTCATCCTTATTATGACTCTGGTACACCTCTGTTGCACCTCAATCTACCCCATGCAGCCAGAGAATCTGGCACCAGAATACTCTGGGGATTTCCCAAATTTTCACCAATCCATCATTCCCCTGAACTTCCCCACTCCAATCTAAATGATTCCCTCAGCCTGCTGTTGAAAAATTTTATTTTTTTTAAAATCTGTACTGCAAGTACATTATTCCTCTGTTTTACTGTTCAACTCAGCTAAGCAAGTTCCAAATATTATTCACCAAGTGTGACGGAACCTGACCAGAGTTTATATTCTGAATCTGTTCAAAACTCTCCATTATCTCATGTATTGTAATAGTTGCAACTTTTTTCAGAATGCATAAATGTGAAATGGTTCTTTGAAATGTACTATCAATAGATGAACATGAAAAACCCAGCATAAATGGAACAAACAGCTACACATACCCCTGAGCTAAGTTTCTTCTGTTGTATCTTTCCCATCAATCATCCTGAAACATGCTGCTTTCGATTTGCTGTTTCATCCTTGTCATAATCCTTTTGATGCAATTGTCTCTAGGCTGCACTTGACTTTTTTTATGAATACGAGTACAGTGTCAACTTGGACTTCATGACAGCAGCCGGAGTCTGTTCTAGATGCCACTGCACCCGTGTACCTCAGATACAGTAGTGTTTCATAGGATCAAAGAGAAAAGCTTTTTTTTCCAGGAAGGTTGCCATGCTCTTAATGATCTTTAGTGGTACAAAAACAGGCTTCAGTTGTTTTTTTGACAGCCTTCATGAATATTCCTTAATATTTCAAGCAGAGAGATTGGTCTTGTTTTGTGAAACTTTGCCTCGTTTTGCTAAAATCATACGACCCATGAATGCTTTACCGTGATAGGATATTGAGGGGGTAATTCAAGAAATGCTTGTTCTCAATGAGGTCACATGAGAATGGAAACACAAGAGACTGCAGATGTTGGAATCTGGAGCAGAAAGCAAGCTGCTGGAGGAACTCAGCAGGTCAGGCGGCATCTGTGGAGGGAAATGGACAGTTGGTGTTTTGAATCGAGACGCCCAGATGAAAGGGTCTTGGATTTTTGCATTTCTGTCACCCTTGCTGCCAGTGTGCAGTCTGAAGCCTTCTAGGTCCAGAGCTGCTTATCTTCTCTGAGGATCCACAGTCTACCCTGAAACTTCCTTGGAGCTGGAGGAGTTTGGAATGTATATTTAGTGTTGATTTTTGTTTTTGTCTTGTAGTCAAGTAAGCACTGTGATGGGCAATGACTAAGAGAAACAAAGGTCGGAGATTATTGATGAAATTGTATGATATTTGGATGAGTTATTCACAGACCACTCAGCCAGAAATGGGACCAATATGCTCTTTACCTGTTTCCCTATCTCCTCCTCCTGTTCCTGCCCTTTAGTTGCTGCCCATGTGCTTGTTGGTAAGCTGTATGCCCTTTCAATGGTGAAATTTTACAGCATGCAACAGATCAACACAAACTTTAATACGTGCCCTGCTGAATACTGCAGAGCTCCTTCAGAGCAGCTCAGGCAGCAGAAGCAATGATTCACTATTCCCGTGGCTTTCTCCCTCACCATTTTTGTGCAGCATGAGTTCTGCTGTACATGTCAGTAGATTGCAAAATGTAGTCATCAGCAAATAACTCTTGTCACCCAGTAGTTTCTCTTTGGTTCAAATACAAATGGCTCCAGCAGACAACCACAGAGTGAAGGCATCATGATTCTTGGCAGGTTCCTGGACATTGCTCTGTATAATGTGCTTCCTTTGGTCATAAACCGACTGGAAGTCCAAGAGACAAGAAGGTGGCATCCATGGTTATGGACGCTCACCACCTGGGACATGTCCTCTTCTCATTACTACCATCAGGGAGGAGGTACAGGAGCCTGAAGACCTTTGAAAATGCTTCTTCCCATCCACCATCCAATTTTTGTATGGTCCATGAACCCATGGACACTACCTTGTTATTCCACTTTTGCACTTATTTTTGGTAACTTACAGTAATTTTTATGTCTTACACTGTATTGCTGCCACAAAACAACAAATTTCATGACATATGTCAGTAATAATAAAACTGATTCTGATTCTGAGGTGGAATTCCTTTCGCTATCATGCTGAACTCTATCTGGGTCCATTTCATTCACTGCCACTCCACTGCTTGTCCATTTTAGCAAGTTTAAATAGCTTTAGAAAGAACCAAGTATTCATACAAGTGTCACAGCAGCCAGTGAACACCAATCAACAACTAACTTTAAAGAAGTTTATTATTAATTTAGTGTTTCAAAATTCATGTATGGGTTTTGGACACTGATGACAAGGTCTGTGTTATTATCCACCCCAGGTATCCTTGAGAAAGTAGTGGTGAGCTACCTTCTTGCTCCATTGCAGTCCTTCTGGTGAAGGTATTCCCACTATGTTGTTCAGAAGCTTTAATCCATGAAAGTGAAGAAGTAGTAAAATATGTCCAAGCCTGGTTGGTCTACGAGTTGGACGAGGATCTGCAGATGGTGGTGTTCCCATGCACACTTTGTCCTTGGTAGTGGTGGAGGTCATGGATTTGGAAGGGGCTGTAGAAGAAGCCTGGGCAAATAACTACAATGCATTTTGTTGATGGTACACACATTGTGCACTGGTGGTGGTAGAGGGAATGAATGTTCAGGGTGATCAATGAGGTGTCAATGGATCCACTTTTTTTTGATGGCGTCAGGCATCTTGAACTTTGTTGAAGACAAGTAGAGAGCTTTCCAAAGTGGTCCTGACTTATGTCATGAAGATGGTGGTAAGGCATTGGAATGTCAGGAGGTGAGTCACTTGTCACAGGATACCCAGCCTCAGACCTGCACTTGTCAGTATTAATGTGGCTGGTTCAGTTGGGATGTCTGTCAATGCTGACCCACAGGGTATTGATAGTGGAATATTTTGCAATGATAATGTCATTTGATATCAAGGATAGGTTCTTGGAAAATTCCCAAAATACCTAAAAATTCATTCCCAAGATTAGACTTTGTTACTGGTGATAGTTATTGTCTGGATAAATATTATTTGCCATTTATCTGTTAATGCCTACATATTTTCTGTGTCTTACTTCACTTGGGCAGGAACAGCTTATTTTCTGAGGAGCTGCAAATTGAACTGAACATTGCACATCATCATCGCACATCTGCATTGCTGACCTTCTAATGGGAGGAAATTCATTGAAACAGCTGAAAATGGTTGAGCCAAGGACAGTGCCCATGCCCTGAGGAACTCCACCAACAATGTTCTGGCCTAAGATTTTTGATCTTCTGCAACCATAATCATCTTCCTTTGTGCAAGTATGACTCCAAATAGTGAAATGTTTTCTCTTTGATGTCTGTTAACCAGTTTACCAGGGCCCCTTGATGTCATTTCCTGTTAGAATTGTTAATATAAACTAATGGTGCTGAGAATTGATGTACATGTAGTGGATCGTGATATGGAATTATCAATATTGCTTCTCAGAGAAAACTGTTTTTGTGAGCGGCCATGTATTCAAGGACATGAAGAAGATCAGGCCAGGGGTATGATTGTAGGCTGCATACAATGGGATGTATACTGTATACTGGGCCTGGAACAAGTTAACAACCAAAGGGGGGTATTCTGAAGGTGTGTTCCTCTAGGGACCATAAAGTGAGTCACTTTTCAAGTTTGCAGCTAAGATTGTTAGATTAATCTTTGGGTCATCTGATGCCAGAAGTGACTCAATGATGAAGTCAGTCTGGATAAGCAGTATTTGAATCAACAAAAGCCAGGCAGATATGGAAGAGTGTGTATTTGTAGGTGGCGCTGCAGGTTCCTTCTCCTCAGGAGATGATGGGCAGCAACACTAGTGGGTAAGACCTTTTTCTCAACTTGGCAATAGATGAGATCATCAGAGATGGATTGAGAGATATCCAAAAGTATCACAAACAGTTTCATGTTGGCAATGCAGAGGTAGCTGCAGCAGAACAAAGGACAAGACTAATCACCACAATCCCACCTATCTCCAACTTTAGACAATTAACTAGTTTCACTCAAACCAAGTAATTATTGGGTTTATATTGAATTGGAAATTTAAATCAATAAAACATAGTTCTGAATTAGAAGCTTGACTCTTAATTTGTACTATCCAGACAAATCCTAGGGAATGAAAGGGTTAATGTGGGGTACCAAGGAAAGACCTGCAGAGAAACACACATCAGCCAAGAAATCACTAATTTCAGTGAATTTATTTTTTTTACCTCACCTTAAAGATGAATCTATTTTTGCAAAGCAAATTATTGGAAGTGTGAATTGAGCTGCAAAGTGTAATGTCAACAGTGCTTCTGGCACCCCAGGAATGTCAAGTTCAATGGTCTCTCTTCCTAAATACTAAAACTGAAGAGTAGAAAAACCCTGCATCACTGATGAAGTAGGATACCTGGTGAATAAGAATCAAAATTAGCTACAGAAAGAGAAATACTAGAAGGAAGGTCAGATTAAGAGAGCAAGAATATTTTTCAAAAACTTACTTAATGACAAAATGTCTCACAGTCATTTGCTTCCTGCTGTTGTGACAACCAAGATTGACTACCTAGTCAAGACCATAAATCAAGCCATTAATAGAATGCTAGCAATATGAATTACTGGCCCTAAAAGCTGCAGTGAGATTAGATTGGATCAACAATGTAAATCCAATAATTTTACAATTTACTATTTATTTTGTTAGGAAGCCAGTGGTGAATTGAAGTTGTTTGGCTTTTGCAATGCCAACGGCGAAATGTTCATCAGTTTATGTGGAACTGGGACCTATGATAAGTCTGTTCCTTACCACGTTACTGTTTCTCCCTACACCCGAATAATGGTGAATGCCGTGAACATGCCATTATTTTCTGATTTATTATATAATGCACACATGCACAAAGTCAATCTCACATGTTGACATAAAAAAACCTGTGTAACCTTCTGATTCCCATCGTGTTTAAGGATAGAGCCCACACAGATATAATTAAGACCTCTTTGTAAAAAATGTGCATTCCATTCCATATTTTACATCATATATTTATATTATAGGTATTCTGTACAGGTAAATAGCAAAGTTAAGGAAATCTGCAAGGCCAAGGACCATGATTATTTGCGGTCAAATGATACATTCTAATGAGCTGGGAGATGTAAGTAGTTGATGAGGTATTACCGCTGGCAAAAGAGTGTATACATGGTGTGACAAACCTAAACAGGCGATTTCCATTATAAATAACATTATAAATGTTCTATTATAAATAAGAACAGCTACTTCCCTGCAATCATTCAGTTCTTGAACCAACCAGCACAACCCTAATCACTACCTCAGTATAGCAACACTATGACCACTTTGATCACTTTGCATTACAATGGACTGTTTTTTATTTGTTCTAATTGTGTCCTTTCTTGTAAACATTGTGTATAACATGTTTAAATTACGTTATTCTTGTGAATGTTATGTATCTGATGCTATGTGCCTGTGATGCTGCTGCCAGTAAGTTTTTCATTGCACTTGTGCATACATGTACTTGTGCACATGACAGTAAGCTCGACTTTGAATAGTGAAATAGAAAATTATAAACGTAAACCCTGATAGGAAATCCAGCCAAGTGTAAGATTTTAGATATATTACTCATTGAAATTCAGAGGGGTTGATCATAATGAGTTTGTAGATAAGCCATATTGGCCTCTACGTGACTCCCAGCACTGGTGTAATTAAACAAACTATAAAACTTGTTTCAGATTGCTGAAATGAAAACAAGTACTTAAAGGCTGATTATAACCCCACGGCTGAATAGAATAGTGTGGGAGGGACTAAAATAGAGGTTTCAACAAATACTAAGGTCTGATAACAGTGTTCAAGTCCTAAAGCCTATTTATCATTCAGCAGCACTTTCTGCTCTTAATACCAGCCTTACAATGAAAAACTCGGCACCCTGGTGTGTTCCTTAGATTTCCCTGTGGGACTCATTCACTATCCCTGTGTTTCCATCCTATTTCATGGTTGTGTGTGAATATGTCATCATTCTGTCGTGCGTGTAATTGCATTCCTACACAATGTGGTTAGCTCCTCAACTCCCAAGTCAGGCAGAGATGGGATAATGATAACATTTGTTAAATTCTCTAAAAACTCTCTCATGCAGCCTGGTGCGGCACCTCACTTGAGAGGACCCTTTTCCTGAGCAGGAGGCCCTCCCTTATTCCTGTAGTTTCTACCTCTGTGGAATTCATGAAGCAAATAATCTTTTAATGATATATTTATAGGTTTGTTCCATGTGTGGGGATTGTGGGGACAGTCTGCCTATTTGGGGGTGAAAGTGTGTGTGTGTGTGAACCCACTATCACATATCCAGCCATTATATTTTTCCAGTACTTCTCCACTGTACATAGGTAACTCACCAGCACTTTGATGCCTCTCTCCGAGAAGCCTGGTGCTCCCACCACATCCTCTTCAGCCTCGCTTTCCACCAGGGCAGCCATAATGTGAGTTGCTGTTGTCTGGCTACCATGGGGAGTGTACCTTTAAGGATTGATACCCTCACCTGGTTACAGTGCAGCAAAGGGGCAGCAGCTGTGATAAATGTGGGCTGTTTCCATCCGGATTCACATAGGTCATCATCTAATGCATCTTCCGGTGGAAAGCATAATGGGGCTATTACACACTTGTGACAGTTACTGCCAATGTTGCAACCTGTTTTCCAGGAGATGAGGGGAATTCAATCTGATGCTAGTGCCACTGGCAATAATGTTTTCAGTGCATCAGAAAAGGTGAAATCTACATTCAAGGCAAATTGTTCAATTGAAACACAAACTGGAGACACAGAGGAAGCTTAGAGATATGAAATTTGGGGGAAAGGAGTTTTTGTTGACCTGAGATGTGTGCTGTGGTATAATGTGTTTTGTTCTGGAAGTCAGGAAACCTTGTTTGTCTCTGAGCCTCACCTCCTGAGGCTAAACTTCAGCAGTGGACCGTGAGGGTTATTAAACTCAACTAGGCTGGACTTCATTATTTTTATAGCTTGCTGTTTTTTCTAAAAAGTAATAAAAAAGTTATGAAAACTCTTGATAATTGTTGCTGATTTAAACATTATTATTGAATCAGTTATATTTGTTAGTTGTTGTGTACTGTTGTAGAAATATCACAGAAAAATAATTATTACCTATCCCTAAATCTTTCTATTCTTTTGTGTTCAATCTATAACATGTAAATTATGCTTGTTATTAGGCTTAAAAAAGCCCAACATCTTTTCTGAGCATTTTTGTGGTATTATATTCAACCAAATTAAATGTAACATGATGTGATGATAGTAACAAGTCAAGTTCCAGGCCTACGGTATGTCAAACCAGAGTTAGCAACCCAGTTAATGCAGATCAGGATGATTGCAAGAGTTAGCCTTGCTTAAGGGAAACATCCTATTTTCAGTTTAAAATATTTCCACCATTAGATGTCTAAGGTCAGCAAGAATCAACTAAAAGATTTGGGACCAAAAATACATTTGCCAATTAGATGGACAAGAAAATGAAAGGCACCCTAAGCTGAGTTGTGTGATTTGTATAAATGAGATAATATTTACATTGTCTTTTCCCTTGCAGCTATTGAAATATCACATGTCATTTGATTTAGATATAATTTATCCTTAAATTTATCCTACCTTGTGTATTTTTTCTTTTGTTCACAGATTGTTTTATTCATCTTGTGATGAATTAAAAAGCCAACTATTTTTGGGGTTTGCTGCTGCTCATAGTGTCATACATCACAGAAATAGGCCTTTCAGTCCACTATGTATATGCTGACCATCAAGTATCCATCTATACCATCCCCATTTACCATCACTTGTTTTGTACCCTTCTATGTGTTGATAATTAATGTGCTCATTTAGATACCCTCCAATTTTACTGACCACTGCTACAGGGAAAGGTTTCCTATATCTACTCTATCTATGCCCCTTATAATTTTGTGTACCTTTATCAGAGCTCTCCTCGGAGACACAAGAGATTCTGCAGATGCTGGAATCTGGAGCAACACACACAAAATGCTGGAGGAACTCATCAGGTCAAGCAGCATCTATGAAGAGAATAAACAGTCAATGTTTCTGGTCAAGACCTGATGAAGGGTCTTGACCCGAAACATCGACTGTTTATTCCCTCCATAGATGCTGCCTGATCTGCTGAGTTCCTCCAGCATTTTGTGTGTGTTGCTCCATACCTCCCCTCAGCCTCCTTCACTCCAAGGAAAACAAACCCAGACTCCCCAGTCTCTCCTCATAACTGAAATCTCCATTCCAGGTAATATCCTGGTGAACCTTCTCCGCACTCAATTCAGTGCAATCACATCCTTCCTAGAGTGTGGTGATCAGAATTGTACTCCAGATGTCAGTTAACCAAAGTTTTATAAAAACATGACCTAACCAATGTCTTATAGAATATTATCCGTTGATACCTGCTGCATATCTCCAGGCAGGTCACAAAAGGTAAGTCAATGATAAAAAGTTCTCAGATAGATCAATAGAGAGAAAGGATATGTGAACAGGTGTGACCAAGATGGGAGAAACCAATAAATATTGAAAAGAGGCATCGCGATGCTGAAGTTGATAAGGAATGGGGATTGTTGCCTCTTGCTGACTGCCGAAGTGAATGTAGATTCAGAATAAAACATTGTTTTAACATTTGGTTGCCAGAACTGTGACAAACTCTTTAATTTTCTTCAAAAAACCAGCTTGGATCCTCTGCCTTTCAATTTAAAATATCATTCAGAAATATCACCTCAGAAGGGAAAACCTGAAGTACATTTCTCTTGGTATTGCCACTTCTGGCTAGAATAGGGAAAGTGAAAATATCATTAACCTACTACTTCTGGGTGAATTTGAATACATTAAATGGACATTCCTCAAGTCTTGGTAAACCACACATTTTCCATGATGTAGTGGAATCCAATGTTTTTAGTTCTGTTTCAAATGTTTGTGCCTAGATTTTCAAAATTCACTGTTTCCATGGAGATGATGAGGTATGAGTAAAAATACTCCCTTTGCTAATTGAAGACTGCCTAACGTAAAAAAAAATTGCATGCAATCACTTGGAAGCTGTTTGAAAGGCAAAAATTTCAACAATAAAACAATTCAATTGACCAGTCTGATAATTCCAATATTACCATTTAGTATTGAATGCTTTCTGTTAATTAAGAAAACACCAGTCACTTTTCAGCACTGAACATGTACAACAAATGAAGTTTTGGTGAATAAAAGTTCTTTAAATACATTTTGTGACCTGGCAAAGCATGTGCCCAAAATTTTGAATCTCACCAGTAAAGGCAAAATAAACCACTGATGTACAGCAGGGCAATGAACATTTAGCTTGGGGGCTCCCCACTCCAAGGTTCAGTTGGGCATAAGGCCCAAGTCGTGATGCACAGATGAACCTATTCTTATGTTTGGCCTTCTGTTTGGAACATGCAAACAAAATCAAGCAAGTTCACATCACAGAGAGTTCAGGAAAAGTGGATTAGAGTGGCCTGATGGTAGGAGGGAAGTTTGGAGCTATGGGAAAGTCAGCCGTCAACAGTTAGAGAGGTTGGGTATCAGAAAGCGGTGGGGCATCAGTACCTGTTAGTCAGAATAGGCCAGGTATCGGGACGCAGCCTCATTCAGTTACTTAACAAGTTGTGGAAGGGGAGTAAGTTGATGGCCGATAGATCGATAGATTGGTGGGTGGGAGGATTGGGCAGGCAGCGGATTGATAGGTTCAATACACAAAAAGTGCTGGAGGAACTCAGCAGGTCAGGCAGCATCCATGGAGGGAAATAAACAGTTGACGTTTTGGGCCGAGACCCTTCACCAGGACCCTTGATCCTGATGAGTCCTAATGAAGGGTCTTGGCCCGAAACGTCGACTGTTTATTTCCCTCCAATGGATGCTGCCTGACCTGCTGAGTTCCTCCAGCAATTTTTGTGTATTGTTCCAGATACATCCAGCATCTGCAGAATTTCTTGTGTCTCCGGATTGCTAGGTTCGCTGGTCCCTTATAGATACATAAGTGGTGCCTAGATATGCATTGCACATCACTAGATTCCACAGTGTGTTAGCATATCAGGTATAAAAGGTTCCTGGAAGGAATAACAAGCAATTCATAATGGGTCACTGATCTTCAATTACAATTTCCATGAAATTGAATCTCTCAGATCACAAAGAGAATTTCTGGAGGCTGGAGGTGGGGAGGAGGAGGTATGAAGCTTAATAACACATTTCCACCTGTCTGCAGAACTAAGACTCCTCCCCATAAACATACACACAATTTTGGGAAGTTTCAGGACATGGATGGAATGAAAATGGAATTTGACCATTCCCTACCCACCACACCGCCTTTCAGGGATTCGGGTGGGGGCGGGTGATGATTTGGTTACCTAGGCACCTAAACCTTAACAAGAGTAATTTCAAGGACTCCATCCATCTGAAATCATGCAATATCCCAGGTGAAGTAAAAGAAAAAGTCAATTCAGTAAATGAAATCAAAATGGTGTCATAACTGTGAGAATATAATCATATTTTTACCATATCCAGCTGATCACACAATAATTATGGTGAATTTGCATACAGAAGACAATTATAAAGTAAATACAATAATCTGAAAGGGAAAAATATTGAAACAAAATTGTAACAAATATGCATTCACAGAGAGGAAGTGAGCTTAAGCTAGGATTTTTTAAAGGCCACGAATGGAAAAATGAGGTCCTCATATTTACTGGAACCATCTTTCAGGTAATTTCACATTATGCTGTGATTAGTAGCATTAATCAATTCACCATAAGCCATTAAGAGAACATCCTGATCACCCTGAAATGATGGCATCTGTTCTGTTTTGCTATTGTTGAAGCGAAGAACACCTGAAGAGAGGCAATGCAGAATAGCAATTATCTGTACATAAATAAAACCTTGGTCGAGGAGACAGAATCAGATCCTGTACAGCGCACACACAAATTATCACTCACTTCATTCTAAAAATAAACAAAACAGATCAATCTGTTGGCTGAGTAACTGTTACATAACCTCACCCTAGCAGCCCATAAACTCAGAATTTACAAATTCTGTAAGTTGATAATACTTATCAAAAATATACGTAAGAACTCTTATCAGCAGTGTATAGCCCACTATTTATACTCCATTGAACAAACTGTGATACCATATGGACCTGATTTTGCTGTCAAAATAACATTTTTCTAACAGCACTTGCAGCTATTTGTGCTTAAATGGTGCAGCAATTTCAGTTAAGGGTAATTGCAAAATTGATTGTGGATATCCATGAGTTGCTGTCCAGGTTGAAATGCTCTGCCATTATCTATCTCACTGCTGACACTAATGGAATATCAAGAATAAGTTCTTTTTGCAGGAGGTATAAATTAAACCTCTGAAGATATTTAAGGTTTATTCACTCAAAGCGTAAGGATTTTTCAAAAGACATGGCAATTGGTCATTATTCCTAATATCTCTGGCATTAAAAAACAACTATTGCAAGTACATAGATTCATTCCATCAGGCAATGCATTTTCCAGGGTGATTTTAAAAATACCAAATTTTAAATGTTATTTCTGTTTTTTTTCCTATTTTCGTTTTCCCTTTCAATCAAATTGTTTTTTTCCTCCCCCCCCCCCCCCCATTTATCCTTTTCTACCTGATTTGACATTGAATTCCCATCTCTAATCCACTGTCCTTCTTAGCTGTTTTATCCCAAATCCCTAAATTCCTTTGGCTAGGGAGGTAACCTATTGATTGTTTCATTTGGTTCAGACAAGACTCAGATCCTCCATTTCCTTCACTTGACTGTTAGTTGCACGCACTTAAAGCAACCTAATTGGCAAATGTTTACTAGCTGAGGTGTTATTATCCCAATTAAACAGGTTAAATAATTGAAGCCTTTGGAAGATAAAATGATACATGAGCAACTATTACACAGTAAAGGCATTATGATCTGGTACACTGGCTAAAAGAAAGGAGTACAGATGGGATTACCAATGTGAGAGAGGGTCACCTCTGAGATAGTGGAAGGCCGATGGAAGGGTAGCATCGAGGGAGCCTCAGGCTGTCAGAAAAGCAGCACTGAACAGCCAGACTGATGGAGGGGCAGTACTGGGGGAGCGCCAGGGGCCAGCAGGAAAACTGGTACTGAGAAAACAGTTGGCTGATGGAGTGGTAGCACCAAGGGAGTGGCTGGGCTGATGGAGGGTGGGACCAAGGGAGTAGTCAAGTCAGCAGGTGGCATAATACTGAGGGAGCAACTGTGCTGTGATGGATTGGTAGCACCAAGGGACCACTAGGTTAGCAGAAGGATAGCACAGGGGGAGCACAAGGTCAACAGCTAGGGAGCAGCAGGGCTAACAGTGGAGCAGCATGGAGAGAGAGGTGGAGCTGACTCCTGATTAAACAGCACATTTGATTAACTGGCACCTAATGTCCAGGATGTTCCAGATAACGATACTTTTACTGCATTAGAGATTTTTTTAATACGCTGAGACTAAAGCTATCAACAAATTATTTTTAATTATTCAGAATTTACCGATGGTGCCTGCTACAAGTCAGCCAGGTCAAAATGGAATTCCCTCGAAGAGAACAGAAACCAGGAGGCTATTGGGAAAAAGGAGGCTATTTAATTAGGGGATATCACCAACAGACTATGGTTCATGCTTAAAGTTTATGACTGTACATTATGAAACCAGGTGGAGCAACAGGTAAGTTGACTTGGCAACTGTAAACAACATAACACACAGCTTTTACTAGGTATGGAACCTTTGGAGAGTAGACAGGATTAACTTTGAACATGAGCAATATCAAGGATCAACAATTAACGCATTTGTACAGCATTGTTAATGAAACAAATGTTAAGCTAGTGAAGTGATGTTTAGTCAAAATCTTAGTCATGGAAGAGAGCTTTAAGGGCATTTATCAAAAAAATAAGATCTGAAGATACTGAATTCACTGCTGGTAATGATGGATGGAAGGGAGAGGAGGATGAAGCTAAAGTCAAAGGAACCATATGTGGTGAGGGAAGTTGTTGGCAGGCTTGAGACGGTCGTAGTGCAGAGTGAGGATAAGGATCTTAACTTTGGTGCATTGGTGGATAGAGAAGCAGTGTCGAATGATGGGGACTGGGAACAGAGGGAGAGCCAGCTGTCAATGAGACATTAGTGGAGCTGTTTGTGGGTGATGTCACTAAGAGTGTTATGTATGTAAGGAAGTGGGATGGCTGAAGATAAACACCTGTTCTGGAGTAGGAGTTTATCTTCAGCAGATAAGAGTGAGAGCTATGTCATTACTACAAGTTCTGATAGACAGGTCTCTGGTAAGGTTCTTTCTTTGTTTTTTTCCCTTTAGTGCCAGGTTAGAGTAGTGAGAATGGCTCCAGGGTCAGTGGTGTGTTCCTCTTGTGAGATGTAGGAGTTCTGGGAGACATCCAGTCCCTGATAGCTACATCTGCATGAGGTGCACCCAGCTGCAGCTCCTTTGACCGTGTTAGGGAACTGGAGCTGCAGCTGGATGACCTTCGGCTCCTACAGGAGAACGAGGAGTTCATAGATAAGAGCTACAGGGAGGCAGTCACTCCTAAGCTGCAGGAGGCAGGTAGCTGGGTGACTGTCAGGAGAAGGATCGACAATAGGCAGGTAGTGCAGAGTAGCCATGGCCATTTCCCTCAATAACAGGTATACCGCTTTGGATGCTGTTGGGGGAGATGACCTACCAGGGGAAAGCTGCAGCGGTCAGGTCTCTGGCACTGAGCCTGGTTGTGTGGCGCAGAGGGGAAGGGGGAGAAGAGGAGAGCAGTAGTGATAGGGGATTCAATAGTAAGGGGAGCAGACAGGAGATTCTGTGGACGTGAAGGAGACTCCCAGGTGGTATGTTGCCTCCTGGGTGCCAGGGTCAGGGACAACTTGGATCAGGTCCACAGCATTCTGAAAGGGGAAGGTGAACAGCCAGAGGTCGTGGTACATATTGGTACCAATGACATAGGGAGAAAAAGAGATGAGGTCCTCAAGAGGGAATATAGGGAGCTAGGTAGGAAGCTGAAAAGCAGGACCTCAAAGCTAGCAATCTCTGGATTGCTGCCTGTGCCACGTGCCAGTGAGGGTAAGAATAGATTGATTTGGCAGATGAATGCGTGGCTGAGGAATTGGTGCAGGGGGCAAGGTTTCAGATTTGTTGATCATTGGGATCACTTCTGGGTAAGGTATGACCTGTACAAAAGGGACGTGTTACACCTGAACTGGAGGGGGACCAATATTCTTTTGGGCAGGTTTGCTGGAACTGTTGGAGAGGGTTTAAGCTAGTTTGGCAGGGGGATGGGAACTGAGTGATAGGTTAGAGGTTGGTGCATTTAGTGTACAAGTAGGTGCAGAGTGTAGAAAGACTATGAGGAGGAACAGGCAGTTGAAAGGGCAAAATTGCAGTCAGTTGGATGGGCTGAATTGTGTATACTTTAATGTGAGAAGTATCAGGAACAAGGGTGATGAACTTATACCATAAGTTAGTACATGGAACTACACTGTTGTAGCCATTACAGAGACTTGTCTGTCACAAGAGCAGGAATGGTTGCTAGACATTCCAGGGTTTAGATGTTTCAAAAGGGACAGGGATGGAGGTAAAAGAGGTGGGGGAGTGGCTTTGCTGATCAGGGACAGTGTCACAGCTGTAGAAAGGGAGGATGTCCTGGAGGGATCGTCTACTGAGTCAGTGTAAGTGTAAGTCAGAAACAGGGAGGGAGCGATCACTCTATTAGGAGTATTCTCCAGACCCCCCAATAGCAACAGAGACACTGAGGAACAGATCGGGAGGCAGATTTTGGAGAGATGCAAAAATAACAGGGTATTGTCAAGGGTGATTTCAACTTCCCTAATATTGATTGGCACTTCCTCAGTGTAAAGGGGATAGATGGGGCAGAATTTGTAAGGTGGATCCAGGAAGGATTCCTGACACAGTATGTGGACAGGCCAACTAGAGGAGAGGCCATACTGGACCTGGTACTAGACAATGAGCCTGATCAGGTTTCAGATCTCTTGGTGGGAGAGCATTTTGGAGACAGTGACCATATCTCCTTGACCATTACCATAGCCTTGGAGAAGGATAGGAGCAGACAATATGGGAAAGTAATTGGGGGAGGGGGAACTATAATGTTATTAGGCAGAAACTTGGGAGCATAAATTGGGAACAGCTGTGCACAATGAAAATGTAAAGGTTGTTTAGGGAGTACCTGCATGTGGTTCTGGATAGGTTTTGTCCCATTGAGGCAGGGAAAGGATGGTAGAGTGAAGGAACCATGGTTGACAAGAGACGTAGAATATCTTGTCAAGAGGAAGAAGGAAGCTTACCTAAGGTTTAGAAAGCTGGAGAGATACAAGATAGCCAGGAGGGAGGTTAAGAATGGACTTAGGAGAGCTAGAAGAGGGCATGAGAAGGCCTTGGCGAGTAGGATTCAGGAAAACCCCAAGGCGTTCTACATGTATGTGAAGAATAGGAGGATGACTACAGTGAGGGTAGGACTGATCAGGGATAGAAGAGGAAACATATGCCTGGAGTAGGAAGCGGCAGGGGAGGTCCTTAATGAATATTTTGCTTCAGTACTCACCAGTGAGAGAGAGCTTGACATTTGTGGGGATGGCGCACATCAGGCTGATATGCTAGGTCATGTCGATGTGAGGAAATAAGATGTGCTGGAACTTTTGAAAAACATTAGGATAGATAAGTCACTGGGGCTGGACAGGATATATCCAAGGTTATTACGGGAAGCGGGGAAAGAGATTGCTGCGCCTTTGGCAATGAACCTTGCGTCCTCACTGGCCACAGGAGTAGTGCCAGATGATTGAAGGGTGACAAATTTTATTCCTTTGTTCAGGAAAGGAAGTAGGGACAACCCAAGGAATCACAAGCCAGTGAGTCTTACTTCAGTGGTGGGCAAATTACTGGAAAAGATTCTTAGAGACAAGATTTATGGGAATTTGGAGAAGCATAGACTGATAAGGGACAGTCAACATGTCTTTGTGAGGGGCAGGTCATGCCTCACGAGCATGACTGAATTCTTGGAGGATGTGACAAAGATGAAGGTAGAGCAGTGAATGTGGTGTACATGGATTTCAGTAAGGCATTTGATAAGGTTCCTCATGGAAGGCTCATTCAGAAAGTCGGGAGGCATGGAATCCAGGGAAACTTGGCTGTGTGGATTCAGAATTGGCTCACTCACAGAAGGCAGAGGTTGGTTGTAGATGGAGCGTATTCTGCCTGGAGGTCGGTGACCGGTGGTGTTCTGCGGGAATCTGTTCTGGGACCCCTGCTCTTTGTGATTTTTATAAATAACTTGGATGAGGATGTGGAAGGGTGGGTTAGTAAGTTTGCTGATGATACGAAGGTTGGTGGTGTTGTGGATAGTGTAGAAGGTTGCTATAGACTACAACAGGATATCGATAGAATGCAGACCTGGGCTGAGAAGTGGCAGATGGAGTTCAACCCAAAAAGTGTGAAGTGATACACTTCAGAAGATCGAATCTGAAGGCAGAATACAAGGTTAATGGCAGGGCCCTTAGCAGTGTGGAGGAACAGAGGGATCTTGGGGTCCACATCCATAGATCCCTCAAGGTTGCCACACAGGTTGATAGGGTTGTTAAGAAGGGATATGGTGTGTTGGCCTTCATTAGTCGGGGTATTGAGTTCAAGAGCCATGAGGTAATGTTGCAACTCTGTAGAACTCTGGTTAGACCACACTTGGAGTATTGTGTTCAGTTCTGGTCACCTCATTATAGGAAGGATGTGGAAGCTCTAGAGAGGGTGCAGAGGAGATTTATCAGGATGCTGCCTGGATTGGAGAGCATGTCTTATGAGTATAGGTTGAGTGAGCTAGGGCTTTTCTCTTTGTAGAGAAGGAGGATGAGGGGTGATTTGATAGATGTGTACAAGATGATAAGAGGCATAGATTGAGTGTACAGTCAGAGACTTTTTCCCAATGCGACAATCACAGTCACAGTATGATATCGTTGAGGATGTTTTGGTGTTGTGAAAATCACCGAAGGGGATTGGAGATTTCAAACAATGAGATGTAATCTTGATAAAAGTCCCTGATTTAAAAGAAAATTGAATCAAAAACAGACCCAAGCAATTATACAACCACTGATCTCATTGTATCATACCAAATTAAAACAAAACAATTATCAGACAAAAAAACTTAACAGTGTGATGATAAGCTGGTATATGTGTCACCATGAATTCAGGGAGAAAGATACACTGTAACAGACTCCTTCAGATGTCTCAGGGAGAATTATTTCTTGTAGATTGTAAAGAAACTCTACATTACAAATGGAGAATTCAAAAAGCCTTTGACAAAGTTGGGTGTGAAATGTTATTACTTCAGCTTAATGCAGTGGAAATTGAAAGTTAAAGGAAGGAAGGAAAGAACAGATTTATATGGTGCCTCATTGTATTCTCAGTATGTCCTATAATGCTCCACAGGTTTTTAATTGCAGTCATTACAAGTACATCAGTAAACACAATAGTCAATTTATACAGAGCAAGATTACAGAACAGATTATTTTTGGTTAGCCATCATACCAGAGGGACTAATCTGTCCATCAAATAACACCACAATTTTTTTTACTGAGCTAGCAAACAAGCAACCCATGGTATAGAAGGGTATGGGCAAAGTGCAGTAATATGGGGCTCATATGGATAGATAGTTGGTGGCTGGCTGGGATATGGTGGCTGAAACGCCTGTGTTGTGACTTTGACTGAGCCACACTTGAGCTGTAGATGTAATAGGTCTTTACTCAGCACATGTAGACATGCAGAGGTCTGTTGGTGGAATCTTTTTGAAGAATTTCTCTGAACTCAAAGTATATCCAGTTTTTATACTCTTTAAATACAAAGTTAACAGAAGGTGATTAATACAATTTCAATAGTTGAAATTGCATGGTTTGCTTCAATATTTTGAGTATTACATATTTAGAGTGGGAGCACATCTTAGCTGACAAGACCAACTCTAAATATTCATGCACCTTTTACCACAGTGTTTTGAGGGGTGGCTTCCTGGATAAACAAATGCGCCAAGTATCAATTGACAAATGTGACAATGATAAGATATCTTTATTAGTCACATGTACATTGAAACACACAGTGAAATGCACCTTTACGTGGAATGTTCTGGGGGCAGCCCACAAGTGTCACCACGCTTCTGGCGCCAACATAGCATGGCCACAACTTCCTAACCTGTACGTCTTTGGAATGTGGAAGGAAACCGGAGCGCCCGGAGGAAATCCACACAGACACGGGGAGAACATACAAACTCCTTACAGACAGCGGCCGAAATTGAACCCGGGTCACTGGCGCTCTAATAGCGTTACGCTAACTGCTATGCTACTGTGCCTGCCCTATGCTGGCAAAATAGCCAGTCTGGAACCTTCTCTGATCTCTTCCGGGGGCTTCAGTATAGTCCAATTAACATAGCCCTATTTATCTCTTGTATTTCCCTGTCTGTGTCACAATGGTGCAAAGCTCAGGAGGTCCCACTTCTAATGGCTGGTTCTAATGCACTGAACAATTGGTTGTATTAATGGGTGTTACATTACTTACGAAAGTATCTTTATATAAGTGTCTGTTAAGAGATTGTCTTGTCAGTTTCCAAAGCATACCTGTTACATGGCCTTCTGCTCTTCACCAATGTTGTGTTTGCTTATGCAACTGTCTTTGTAATGTCAAAACCAATTACTACATGCAGGTTTCATTTGAAGACAGTTTGAAGGCTGGTTCGCATTTGTACTAACAGCTATTACACTATGATCCTCGAAAATGGTTACTATCCGTTAACAGCCAGTTTCCATCCTGTATGACTGTGATTCTGTAATTCTCTGAGGATGCTCAGTTAATCACCTATTTAAGGAATAGCACATCTAACAATACATCACATCCTCTGCACTGCACTTTCAGTGTCCTGGTCTAATCTGAAGCTGGAACTAACAATATCTGATTCAGAGGCACCACTGTCTGACTTAGCACTGTGGATGAGAGGAGCTTCACTGGAAAGTAGAGATACCAGCCAGGGTTTCGATGCAGGGTTTTGACCCGAAACATTGACAATTCCTTTCCCCCCCAACAGATGCTGCTCAACCCATTGAGTTCCTCCAGCAGATTGTTTGTTGTTTCACTAGAAAGTATCTCTGGTGTGCTTGACTTAAAAAAAATGGCAAATAAATGTAAATCCAAAAAATAGTTCTAAACTGATTAGTGAAGGCTTAACTTGACTAAAGACAGATTTAGCACTGATAAACAGGCAAATCTTTGTTTATATAAAGGGCAATTCAAATATAAAATGCTCTTCTGCTGATGATTCATGGTAACAAATATCCTGTAATTATCTAAGAAACAGTAGTATGCTGATGGAAGAGCTGAATTGCTAAACATTCTTCAGCATTGCTGTTCATCTCATAATCATGTGATTTAAAGTAATATGTTAGCAGTTTCCTTGAAAAATAACAGGAGAGTGTTAAGAGGTCAGCCAAAGGTAATGACAACAGATATATTATGACAAGGTGTGTGTTATGAGTTTTGGGCTGGATCTACATCGACTGTCTTATACAAGGTTTCCAAGGTCAGCACATATGCCTGCATATTGAAGTACCAATCGGCATAATTCCCATGCAAAATGGGTGTAATCTACTTGAGTGCACAGAAATTGATGCACAGCCTTTAAAAGATAGTTCTGTCTGAATATTTCTGGAGCATACTGGTGAAGCAGCAGGTAAGTAAGAAGCAGTTCTTGGACTGCTCACTTGGCAACCAGCTCACTTCACAGCAAGTTTCATCAATCTTTTTCTGCCACTTTTCAAGAACATTTATTACAGGAGAGGTTGTGAATGCAGCCAAACGAGGCAGCAGGACATGGCACACATGCTGAAAGAGTTTCACAGATTCTGGCCTGCAGGACCTTCTCAAGGAAATTGACATCAGAGGACAGAGATTGCTGAGTGCCTGTGGGACCAATCCTGCCAGAAATGTCACTTGTGTCGTCAAGGTGAAGGTGTTGCTAGTACCAAGTGGCAATGATTTCACACACTTGGCTGCAGATTGGTGGTACTAGAAGTTCAATTATTTCAGCAGGACAGGAAAGGTGTTACATAAGATATTTTCAATCTGCTGCATGATTAGCTTGGGTATCAACATAATCTTCTAAAAGGAGATTCTACAGTTAATTTCCCTTCACACACAAGAGACCATCAGAAGGTGCAATTTTCAAGCACTTCACAACCAATGGGGAGAATCAATTCATTCCATGTGCCAGCTTGGATACCTGCAGCCAATGGGAATAGTGGTAAGGACATGGTGGAGCTGAGAGAGTGGGAGGTGGGAGAGAAGTCCCACCTTCCAAGTGCAGGCTATGAAGAAAGGTGCTTCCTGCTTGGGAGGATCAAGGACCAAAGGGCATCAGTATTAACTGAGAGAAAGATGACTGAAGAAGATAATACCCATGTGTAGGGTCAGATATCACCAACTACACCTTCTTGCTATAAATGCCCAAGAATCAGGCAGTCTCCTCATCTCCCCAGAATCTTCAGGGATTAGGGGAGAAGACAGACAAGACTGACTTACTGAGTTTTTCCAGCTTTTCCTGTTTTTGTTTCAGAGGTTCTTTGACAATTGCTGTGATGACTTGCAAGCTTCTTGTGCACAGCCTCTTTAGTAAAGTTCTCAGACCACATGCTATTCATCTATTCACAAGACATGATAGTACTGGATAGGCTGCATGGTCTTTAAATTTTACCTGTATCTCCTTTGATCCATTTTGGGCTAAAAATGGCAATCCAATGACTTTCCTTCCTACATTCTGATTAGGAGTGTCATACCTGCTCCTAAGAAGATCTTCCTTTAGAAAGAATAACTGTCAGTGATCTGATCTTGAAGGATCAACAGGAGTTGATTACTTAGGAATAATGCTTCAAAACCATAAGCTTCATTTTATATGCCCCCACTTGCACTTTTCAACCCTCTCAAAGACAGAATGAAATATTTAGAGAGAGAAAACCACTAAGCCACTTTATTCCACCAAAAGCAATTGAAAATTAAATTTATTGGAAGAATATTTATCCGCCATTGGAGTCTGGTAACAAAGCCCAGGATGGCTGGGATTCCAGTTATCGCCTCCCTGATACTGTACCACATAGACCTGGCATGGGATTGGAGATCCCATTGATTTCAAAGGAGATTCCAGTCTAGAAAATTAGGAGGCCAAGGGGCAGGTACATTTATTTTTAATGCTTTACTTTGATTTAGTATTTTTAATTATTTCTAAATGCATGTGTTTTTAATTAACTTCTCTGAATAATTTTACTTTTTATTAATCATTTACTTCAATTTTAATGGCTTTTCAATGTCTCAGAATGTTATGATCTACAAGAGCTTTGACACAAAGCATAGCTCTGCTCCTGGCTTTGCTTACTGTCAAATCCCATCAGGGACATTATGAGTAGAGGGCATCTGAACTGTGGAGCCTGCAGCCTAGTTGACAGTGGGACCTCACTACCTGACTCAAGGCTGCAGAGGACCAGCCAACAAAATCAGTCTTCTACATGCAGACCAGAGAGTGCAAGTAGGCAGGGACAGTGGGCAGTGGGCTGGGTTCGGCAAGATCCAGTCCATTATAATTATTTGATTCATGGGCTGCATTAAGAGGGATGCATATAGATTAATTATACTTTGCAATTGCTCCAAGCATGTTCAGCCACAATCACATTTAGCCCCCTGTGTATTTGGTGCACTGATGTTGCTTGGTTTCATTTGCTGTTATCAGTCTAGGTAACCAAATGCAAATCCTTATACTCTGTGTCTAGCGTCCAAGTGTAAACCTCACTGACATGTTGATTAGAATCTGGACTACCTGCATGTTTGTTTGCTGTTTCCTCTCTGTGTTCTCCATCAGGGACAGAGCTATCCTTTAGACTTCCTCCTGGCTCAGTGTCTGAATAGTGGGCCTGTCAGCAACACCAGTTAATCTTCCAACCTTTCAGAATGTCAGTTTAAAGTGCATAACCCCTGCTCTTCTCACAGAATGGGAACAAACTCAGCCAACTGAACTTGAAGAGGAAATCTACAAACATTGACAGTTATTACATTTCACAACCAGGCCCATCTCACTCTAACAGGTCACTTCGCTGCTGAAGATTGTGGTTTTATTTAATAAAAAAGAAACATGCACCAATATGCTTGCTTGAAAACACAGCACTTAATCTGAAGATACGTTTTTGGAAAATAAGGTCAAAAATTTCAAAACTGCATCAATATTTACACATGTTCATTGAGCTTTAGCCAAATAACTTTAACTTAATAGAGAACTGTCGACAGCAGAGGGAGACCATTTTTTTTGAACAGTGCAGTTGATTCTAAAATGCAGGTGAACCTTAATATGTTCATGAGCTGATGCATCAAGGCAAAAAGGAAGATCCTTTATAAGTATTTTCTCTTGTTCCACTGTTGGCAAACAGGTTTATCTACTGTCATTGTGCACAATATAAAATAGAAATATTTAAAAATGTAATGTAGGCATTAGTACTACTATTTTAGATAGCAAACTACTTTTAAGTTGTACAAATTATTTTTCTCCCAAAGCAATATCAAATGTTGTCTTAGATTACCTTAAACAATTATTTAAATAGAATGTCTTTGCCTGGAGCCAGAGGAAGATTTTAATAATTAACACTCCCAGAAAAAGTATAACATCAGTATTTTGCCTTTGGGAATTTTGGGTGGCAAGATTGGAGCATTCTGATGACTTTCTGCTCATAGTGGGTGGAAAATGTGAGCACATTTGACCATTGAGTGCGTTCACTAGACTCCTACACTTTAACATTTTCCCCATGAACTCCTATTGTATGTTACTCCACAGTTAAGTAACTCACCTAAAAACCATCAATTATCAAATCTCAGGCTTTGTTTCATAAACCATAGAGCAACCATTCAGGTAAAGGCTAAGATATGATGCAGAGTGGATGTAAAATAATAGCTGCTGAATGAGACCCCTGCCTTCTCCTATCTGAGTTTATCTCATTGATGGGATCTAAATCATTTGATTCTTTCGGTCAGTAACTAATGCTGGTGTACTGTAAGGAGGTTCATTATTGTTAAGCACATCAAATAAAGGTCATCTTTTGTGCTACAATTATTTTCTAGGCATTATAATCTTATCTTTTTTGCAGACTAAGTGAATACCACATTTTGAAACACGCTAGTGCTCAGTTTGGAATATTCATAAGTAAGACAACTTTACCCTCTAGTATCATTCCTTTAATTGATTCTCATTAAGGCCCAGTGACAAACATATACTTTCTGAATTTGAAATTCACACCCAGTATAATATACTGGCCTCTAAACTGCTTGGACCTTACTAAAGCTTTTTAATATCAGACACTCACGTTTGACTGAGGATCATCTTTCTCAGATTTGGCTACGTGTCAAAATTTGTCTCCTTCTTACATTTGCTTCATGGTGGAACGCAAGCTGTGATCCTGACCAATGGTTACATTGCAAATTTAGTCACAGTGTAAATCAGAGCCCAGGTTGTGTCGTCACCCCACCACTTTCTTCAATCTTTTTTGCTACAATGCTGCATTTCACCTCCAAAAGCTAATTGCAAGACAAATGGGAATCATTTCACTCTTCACTACCTCCATTTCAGAACAACGTTACCCCAACCTCAATAGTCTAGTTGTGGTGCATAGCAGCACTTGCTTACATGTAGAGGCCAAGCTCTAAATCATTGTTGACTTGTTCACTGATGCATACAAAAAGATGGCCCTTACACTTAGTAAAGCTCCTCTATCAACCTGACCTGCATTATAACATCATTATCTATCTCATAGCTTACATACAGTAGAAGCAAGACAATTCTTTGAGAAGATAAATAAAATTTAATATACTTTGGTCTTTCACAATGAAAAATGGGAGATGCACTTGCATATCAATGGTTGTTGAACTAATTAGGAGTAAGATGAAAAGATCTGGCAGTGACGATAAATGCAACACTGGTCAAGTACAGAAGAGCAATGAATAAAGCAAACAGAACTCTAAATATTTAATTTATAAATCTGAAGTCATCTTGCTGAACCAAGATGTCACATCTTAAATATTACATTTATTTATACACTCTGAAGAACAAGGGAAATATGCCCTGCAAGTGATATAAAAATGACCAGCAGATCGATCCCCAGTCACAGATGACAGAGTAAGCAAAACTGGAATTCCTCAGATTTGAAAGGAATTAAGTAGGAAAAGAATTACCACTATTTCAAAGATATCTGTACACATTCAAACTGGTAAACTGCAAATACTTATTAAAGCAAATAGTGTAAGCTACCAGGAATTTTCTATTTTGAGATGATTCTATTTTGAGATGGCTGTTATTTGCACAGCCTTCAAAATTGTCCAACTGTTGCTTCCCTTCAGAAATGGAGGTGAGCAGCTTTCTTGTACTGCTGCTGCCTATGAGGTAAAGACACTCCCAGTTTTGTTACACAGGGATTTCCAGGATGTGGACCAACAACAATGAAGAGACAAGAGTATATACACTCATATTTTTTTTGAAATACAGTACAATTACAATATACCTGTGGTGCAGGGAGTAGGTGTTTAGATAGTTTGGTGAATGAGGTTCTTTGTCCCAGGTGGTGTCAAATTATTTGAGGATTGTCTCAGCTGCTATCATCCATGCATCCATTGTATTATATTCCTGACTCAGACTACAGAAAAATATTTATCAGCTGGTAAATTGGACAGAGCAATGGCAGATGGAATTTAATTCTTAAAAGTATGAGGTGATGCATTTTGGGAAATCAACTGAGGTCTGGTCATAAACAATGAAAGGTAGGACCTTAGGGAATATTGAAGAACAGAGGGACCTTGGTGTACTTGTCCAAAGATCCCTGGAGGTGGCAACACAGGTAGATAGGGTGTTAAAGAAGGCATACAGGAGGTTATTAGTTGGGCAATAAAATATAAGAGCAGGGAAGTTATTGTATCGTTTTATAAGACATTGGTAAGGCCATATCTGGGATATTGTGTGCAGTTTTGGTCATGAAGGACATGATTGCTCTGGAGAAGATGCAGAGGACATTCACCAGGATGTTACTAGGGATGGAGCGTCTCAGTTATGAGGAGGAATGGGATAGGCTGGGAATGTTTTCCTTGGAGCAGGGAAGGCTGAGGTGATATCTGACAGAGGTGTACAAAATTATGAGGGGCACAGATAGAGTAGACAGTAATAAGGTTTTCCCCATAGCTGAGGTGCCTGTAGAGGGCATAGGTTTCGGGTAAGGAGGGGATACAAGAGAGTAAGGGTAAGGGGATACAAGAAAGAATTTTTTTACCCAGAAGATGACTGGAGTTTGGAATGCACTGCCTGAGAGAGCAGTGGAGGCAGAGACTCTTACGACAATAAAACAAGTGTCTTGCATTTGAATGACTAAGGCATAGAAAGCTATGGACCAACTGCTGTAAAACGGGACTAGTATAGATGGGCACTTGATGGCCAGCATGGATATGATGGGCTGAAGGGCCTGTTTCTGCACCCTTTGACTCTATGACCTGAGATCTGATCTGCTGTAGTGAAATGAAATTCTGATCTGATTTGGTATTGATATTTGAGCTTCTGGTTAAAGGTGATATATCCAAGGGAAATTAGAAATCAAAATACATTTAAGTATTACACAACTTTTTGTTGGAAATGATCCATCTCCAAGTACTTGCATGGTGCAACTGTTACTTTACATTTCTCGGGCCAATTTGGATGTTGTCCAGGTTTTGCTCCCTGCTGACATGGACTGTTTCATTATTTGAGGAATTGCAATTGGAGTTAAACACTGCAATTATCTATAGACTGCCACAATTCTGACCTTATGATAGGAAGGTCATTCATAAAGCAGCTAAAGTTGTTTAGGGCTTCTCAGTAGGTGTGGAAATGAAACGTCTGGACTCATTCAAGATCTACTCAGATTCACAGAGGGGAATATAATGATTTTCTAAAGAAAAAAAGGCTGATATGTCAAGAAAGCTCTCTCCATCCATCTTATCTTTTGATCTTTATGAATGTTGTTCTGATTGCACTTTTTGAAAATGCACTTCTTATCCCTATTTAAATCAATTTTCATAATACTTTTATCACTATATCAGTTCCTATTTTGTATTTATGCAATACTGCCATAAGCAATTCCAACGTGCGGAAAAGACTGCTTTAGTTCCCTCATTGTTCAATCTATCATATTTCTATCTTTTTCAGGGTCTGGGCTTTGCTGGGATCCCCAATAGTACCAGAGAAGGTGGTGTGATCCACTCTCTCGAACCACTGCAGTCCTTCTGGTGAAGGTACTCCACAGTGCTGTTGTACAAGGTGTTCCAGGATTTAGACCCAGCAACAATGAAAGACTGTCCAAATATTTCCAAGTAAGGGTGGTGTGCAACTTGGAGAAGAACTTACAGGTTGTGGCATTTTATGTGCCTGCTTCCCTTGTCCTTTTTACTGCTAGATGTTGCAAGTTTGGCATGTGCTGTTGGGGTAGCCTGAACAAGTAACTGCTCTGATTGAGTTGGTAATTAGTCAAATTTGATTTGTCCTACTTTTTGTTGTCAGGACGGTATACATTGCAAATACTGTGCATCAGTGATGGAAGGAATTAATATTTACAGTAATTGATAAGGTGTTAATCAAGTGAGATGCCTTGTTCTGACTGCGCTTGAGCTTCTTGAGAGTTGTACTCATCCAGACAAGGGTAGAGTATTCTGTCCTGCTGCTAGTCCCTTGTAAATCATGGAAAGGCCTTGGGGTGTCATGAAGTGAGTCACCCGCCACAGGATTCGCACTTTCTGACCTTCTCTTGTAGTCACAGTACTAATGTGGCTGGTCCAGTTGAGATTCTGCTCACTGATGACACCTGGCATTGATGGTGGGGAGTCAGTGCTCTTGAATTTCAAGGGTAGATTCTTGGATTCCCTCTTGTTGAAGATGGTGTGAATATTACTTGCCAATTATAAGCCCAGGCTTGAAAGATTTTTTAGTCTTGCTGCATGAACACATGGGCTGCTTCATTTGCGGAAACTGAACATTGTGCCATCATCAAGCGAACATCCTTACTTCTGATTTTATCATGGTGAGGAGGTCATTGATGAATCAGCTGAAGCTTGTTGGGCCTAGAACACTAACCTGATGTCCTGGAGCTGGGATGATTGATCTCCAACAATCACAACCGTCTTCCTTTGTGCGACGTACAACTCCAACTATTGGAGTGTTTTCCCTTTGATGCCCATTGGCCAGTTTTACCAGCGACCTAGATACCACATTTACTCAACTGTTGCATTATTGTCAAGGGCAGTCACTCTCACCTCACCTCTGGAATTCAAGTCCACTGTTCAAGTTTGGACCAAGTCTGTGGTGAGGTCTGGAGTTGAGTGATCATTCAAACTGGGCATCAGTGAGTAGGTTATTCGTGAGTAACTGTCAACAACAACCTCTAGCAACTTGCTGATGACTAAAAGCAGACTGACTGGGTGGTAATTACTCAGATTGGACTGGCCCTGCTTCTTGTCATCAGGATATACCTGTTTCCTGATTTGGAAATATATCACTGTTCCTTCAGCGCTGCTGAGTCTAAATCCTGGTTCTCCCTACTCAGCAACATTGCAAGAGTACCTTCACCACAAGGACTGTAACAGTTTAGGGATGTGACTCACCACTGCCTTCACAAGACCAGTTAAGGATGGGCAATAAATGCTGGCCTCATCAGCAGTATCCACATCCTGAAAAACTAAAAAAAGATCCTTGCTGCTAACTGTTGGGGAGTTTTGGAATGATTACACCTTAAAGTATATGCCTTTTTAATCTCACCTCTCAAACATTGAACAGCAATCTTTACAACTTCCCTCAAAAGCAGAAGCAATGCTACTGCTACTGTTTAACACTCTTTGTTTAATCTTTTTAAAGCATGTTTGTTATCAGAATATAACTAATGTCCAGAGTTGCAGCTTATAATGTACTACAGAAACAAAACGTTTTCTTAACTCTGTCATCAACTTCAGAGCTGCAGCATATCAGAAATTCCTGATGCACTGCGATTGAAAAAGGGTTATTTGCACAAGACAATTTATAACTGATTCCAGCACATTCTCATAAGTAGCAGACAAACCAAGAGTGCAACAAATCAGCATTTTCCAATGAACTTACGCATTAGTATCTAAATTCCTGTTCTATTCCAAGAAAGAAAAAGAAAAGTTCAATTTACCTGTAATCTATCACCTTGCCAACAAAATAATTCTTGACCAAAAGCATTAAAATATTACCTATGAAAACTCATAAATCATTCACAATGTCAAACACAATATTTTTTGCTGACATGAGGATATGTGATTAATCTACATGAACTGGACGCAGTGGAACACACCAAAAACTCCTTAGAGCACCTTATGGATATAATTTCACTGAGTAGCCAGCACTAATTGCATTTTTGCTTGCATTAGCACAATGACACAATGTCCAATGTTTTCACTGTTTAGAACCAGTTCCACGGGCATTAGAAGCTTGTTGGAAGACAAGAATACATCAAGCTACCACCCAGATTTTCCAGTGTGGCTCTGGAAGCTTGGGATAAAGGTGGAGAAGATCTGGAGATCATCAATCCACAGGCATTCAGGTAAACCTCAGGATACACAGTGACAAAAGAAGGGTTCAGTTAAGGTGAACAAGAAGAATTAAGCCCTAAGAACATGGGCCCATCACATGCGTAGTCAATGTAGTGAATCCTTCATTAAATCCCATTTCCGATCAGCAGCACTATTTGCTGTACATACTGCTTAATGCAATAGGGTCTCATCACTCTCCCATCAATAATATCGGGGCTGGGTTCTAGCATTCAAATGTTTCACTATATCCTCACAAATTTACCATTACTCCTTTATCTCACAGCTTTCACACACAGACAGCTGCTTAGCCACGGCAAGCACATCACTTCTGCACCACGCAGTAACACAACCAACGGCAGAAATTGCAAACCGTTGGGTCTCAAGCACAGTGGTAACTGCTCACTGTCCAGCAGGGCAGAATGCCAGCCATCATGGGAACAGCTGTCACAGAACCTTTGGCCAGTAGTAGAGCAGAGAAAAGTGAAGGTGATGGGATGCTACTCCATAATCTCCCCCTTCATATCCCACTTCTTTCTGATCACCAAGCTTCTTCAGGTTTATGAGACACTCATTCTTTGCATAACATATGGGTAATTCAAGCAAGGACCCACATTTGATATGTTGTTATGCACATATGGCCTGTAGCCAAGGGTAGGAGAAAATCCCCTGTGTTGGCTCTTAGAGGACAAGGTTGCACACGTGTTCTGCTCTTGGTGACAAAGATATGGACCTTACTGGGATGCTCTTGAGAAGAATCATAGGGACACACAGCAACATACTCTGTGCATCAGGAGGCATGCAGTGTTAGGGAGCATGGAGGACTCTGGCACCAACCGTATATGGGGCTTTGGGCAGATCTTGAACCCCATCCTTTCCAGCATGGAAAGTGGTGAGCTCCAGTTTATCCCTTACAGACACAACCAATAAGCAGCACCTAATCGTGGATGACTCCTTTTCCATTGCAATGGCTATTCATATGCATCACCTCATGGCATACTTAATTTCATATTATATTTTCATATTTTCTTACAAGATAGGAGGTCATTTAGCCCAAATGAGTCTGTGCCAATTTTCACAGCATTCCTGACAGTTCTATTCCAGTTATTTCCCTGTAATCTATACTCCTTTACACACCTATCAACCCCTCCCTAAGACCACCTATTCATGACCTTTCTCCTCTCATCCTCCTCCTTTGCCTTCTAATAGGTAGCCCTGCTCTGTGGCCTCTTCTCATTCTCCCTAACGTATTCAATAGTGTAACTGCTAAAGCCCTCAGCAAAAGGATTTGGCTAAATCTTAGAAGCCAGGGTACAATGCTAGCTACTGCCATGCCACTCATTGAAGACTTCGGAAATTACAATGTGTTTTCTAAAGACCAATCCTTCCTTAAACCAGTTACCAACAACCTTGCAAATATAATTGCTGATCCCTCCAAAAACATAGCTTGGAGTAGGATGTGGGAGGTCATCCTGCTGCCATAAGCTAGGTTTGCTTGAGAGTTAAGTACACAGTAGTAGTTGGTTTACCGTATTTGTCTACCTGCACTGTAACTGCAGTACTATATTCTGCATTCTGTTTCCTTATTATTTCCTCGATGTAATTATGTATGGCATGATCTGTCTGGATGGCACGCAAAACAAAAGCTTTTCACTGTATCTGTATCAAACCAATACCAATACCATTGCTGGTGACAGCACAATGCTGAAGATCAACAGTAACCGTTCTTACATTTTCTATCAGGGTTAATACGTAAGTGGCACCACCTTACTAATGAGGCAATAGCTGCAAATTGCATAAAAAATGTGTTAGTGAAACTCAAATAAGATTCTCAGCAAATGAGCCCAAACCACAAGTGCTGCAGAGCCCAATTTTGTGGCCTAAAATCCTCAGGTCTTATGGACAGGAGTGAAAGTGAAATGGATAAAATAATTATATTAATGTTTTTTCTGTAGCTTGCTCCTATTTAGTAGATACTTCTAATAGAATTTGATGTGGGAGCACATCTAAACTTGAAGATTACCTTCAAATATATATATCATCTTACATACGTCATTTGACTGATTGTCATCACTTATGGAGCTATAAAGTCATTGAGTTATACAGCAAGAAAACAGGCACTTAGACCCAACTTGTCCATGGCGACCAAGGTGTCTTCCTGAGCTCGTCCCATTTTCACGCACTTGGCTCATATCCTTCTGGACCTTTCCTATCCACATAGCTGTCTAAGTGTCTTTTAAACGTTGTTAGTCTGATTGAGTGGAGCCACAATAACAACCTCATGCCTAACATCAACAAAACCGAGGAGCTAATTGTTGACTTCAGAAAGGAGGAGTCAGGAGACCACATGCCAGTGAATAGGGTAAGCAGCTTCAAATTCCTGGGCGTTAACATATCAGATGACCTGTCCTGGGCATAGCACATGATGCAACCATGAAGAAGGCATGTCAGCACCTCTACTTTCTTGGAAGCTTAAGGAGATTTGGTTTGTTACCAAATAATTTAATTAACTTCTACAAATGCACTGTTGAAAGAATCCTGACTGGTTGCATCACAGCCTGGTATAGCAATTCCAACTCACCAGAACACAAGAGGCTACAGAGGGTTGTGGGCATAGCCTTCTGCACCATTAACAGCATCTACAGGAGGTGCTGCCTCAAGAAGGCAGCATCTATCATCAAGGATCCCCACCATCCAGGTCATGCCCTCTTCTCTCTGCTACTTTCAGGCAGGAGGTACAGAAGCCTGAAGTCCTGCATCACCAGGTTCAGGAACAGCTGCTTTCCTACAACCATCAGGTTGTTGAACCTACCTGCACAAACTTAACCCAAGCTCAGCAATGGGACACTATGGACCACCTCTTGCACTACAATGGATTTATCTTTGATTGTGTTTTTGTTTTTTGTACATTAAGAATGTGCTCTTGCACAGTCTTTTTTTCCACTGCATGGTCTAATTAATGTGTAATTTATGTATAAATTATACTCTGTGTCTTGTCTGTGATGCTGCTGCAAGCAAGTTTTTCATTGTGCTGTACCTCACCATACTTGTGCATGACAATAAACTTGACTTGACCTGTAATTGTACATGCCTCTACCACCTCCTCTGGCAGCTCGTTCCATATACACACCACCCTCTGTGAGAAAAACTTGCCCCCAAGTTCCCTTTAAAATCTTTCCCTTCTCACCTTAAATCTATGCCTCCTTGTTTCAGACTCCCCTTTGCTGAGTAAAAGACTCTTGTAATAAATGTTCTTGCAATAAAATCTTAAAAGCATGAGTCAAAAAATGCATGATATCTTTAGGCACTGCAATTGGAGTGTGTATAGCCTTTTGTTTTTACTGGATATGTAACCCACAGAAATGTTGTGCAAGACGATTTTGAGAAAAATATCAAGATTTCATGTAACAATTCCAAAAATACAACAACATACATTCTTTACTGGAGTATTTTTCCATAATTATTGTTCATAAGTAGCTATGTTACAGGTAAAGAAGTGAATAGAGGGAAGAAAATTTGCAAACCTACACTGTTTCTCTGTCAGCCTGTTCCTGGCATTCATTTCACATACATGATAGAAATCCATTGAGGTTGCTATGGAGATCCAAGAATGTTCCAACAACTATTTCATTACCCACGACTACCTCGTGTCATTTCTTTCATTTATCAATGCTACCCTGTTTCATCATAAAAAATACTAGCACAAACACTGAAGTGTCTTCAAAGGAAGATATACATCTGGTTAGAAATGATTCTACTGATAAAAAGTCTAGGAGATGGCCACTTTCTATTTGCATACTGCATTTATTAAACTTCTAGTCATTTCTGCTGAAATCTCCACATACCCCATTTTGTTACAAGGCAAAACCATGTTGAAGTTGAGGCTGAAACTTTATAAACCACATCAATGTGAATTTTGAACATGTCAATTTTTTAATGAAAAAAAGTAACAAGAAATCCTTAGCATTTTGTTCAAAAGGTATTAACATGGGATCATAAATAGTGTACAGTAAAATATACCACCGACCCATCCAAAGACTAAGATGTACTTAAGTTTAGAATGATCTGTCTGGATTGCATGCAAAACAAAGCTTTTGATTGTGACAATAATAAACCAAATACCAAAGTTTTGTTCAAAGAGAGCAGCCTCTCATCTCTGAGGTATCATTTCAAATTCACTTAAAACTGGCAGAATATCCTATGTATAGATTATAAGGTAAACTGATAGGAAGTTATTAACCTGAAATTTATATTTATTTCTCCCCAGTTTTGTTGCAGTATTTTTTTTATTTTAACTTATAAGGTGAATTTGGAGATCTTGATGCATACTTTTATTCTTCATTCAATGTTAAATTGTCATTCTCATTGAAAGGAACTTCCCAAGATGTCACATTGGTATACCTTTCTAAATTACTGAATAAGGTTGCACTGCATTGCTCTTGGAAGGCGACTGCATAACCAAAATTCAATGTTACTTTGTATCGATGCAATAGTACTCTTTCGTGATTTGCAAAATAAAGTTTAAGAGAAGAATACGCTTTCTTTGTTTCTACTCAATGTAATCTATTTATCCCACTCTGTTCATGGAGAGCCCTAACATAGTTTCTAATGTATACATGTCCATCAGACAGAACTGCACATAAACCTAGAAGAGAGACACAAGAGACTGCAGATGCTGGAATCTGGAGCAACAAATAATCTGCTGGAGGAACTCAGTGGGTTTAGCAGCATCTGTTGATGTTTAGGGTCAAAACCCTGCATCAGGGCCAAATCCTGATGCAGGATTTTGACCCGAAACGTTGACAATTCCTTTCCTCCCACAGGTGTTGCTTGACCCGCCGAGTTCTTCCAGCAGATTGTTTGTTGCTACATAAATTTAGACGTTTTATTCAGAAAGGCCACCGTGATAGCTGATGTGCGAAATGAAAATGTCACACCAATAAATTACGTAACCTTAGCCCTTCAAAGGCAGACTTCTATTAAATTTATGAAATACTTCCTTGACATTACTTTGAGTATTAATAAAGTTTTTCCTGCCTCCTGAACTAACCTATTGCCATGTTTTTAAATCTCTGGGCATAGATCACCTGTGCCTTCAGCATTTTATCAAACAATCTGATCTGCTTATTACCTAGATATGGTTGCACAATGAGCTTCAACTTCTCCGTCTTAACACAGCAAATTAAGTTGAATTACAATAGATTTAATTACTATTTCCATGGCACCTTGATCTATTCAGAGTTAAATCCATCTGATTAAACTCAAGAAGCTGATATAAATTACTAAACAGTAAAATAGAAAGCAATGGAAAGACAAATTATATCTGACCTCCGAAGCAATATCCAAAATATTGATTAGCCTAAAAAAAAGGTCAAAAGTACTTGTCTGTTTTGTTTTGTGCAGTGTTAGCTGATTTTATTGCAGCTACTAGTTTGAAATAAAATCAGAAAATGCTGGAAACACTTGGCAGGCCAGGCAACATCTGTGGAAAGAAAAACAAAATTAAACTTTCAGGTTGAAGATATTGACTCTGTTTCTCTTTCTGTAGGTGCTGCCTGACCTGCGGTGTGTTTCCAACATTTTCTGTTTTTTTCATATTTTTAGCCACCAGTTTGGTAGCTCCAACTGAGCTTGAGAAAATAATCAATGGTCCTACTCCAGAATGCTATGGAATGATTCCCACTGAAAAGTATAAACCATGGATACCAGCTGTGAGCTCTGAGTCGATGCCTGTCATTTGAAGGTGCTATTCTCACACTTGGCCTTGCACATGAAGAATGAGGTATAGGAACAGCCCATGGAACAGCACTGTAACATTTAATGTCTTGAGGAGGATAAGACAAAACAACTGAAGAAAAGAGGAATTATAAATGATAGTTCACATAAATAGACCTCTTCAGATTTCTAATATATTTGATTTAATTTTCAAAAAGGAAATTGTTATCACAACTACTTGAATAAAATGATGATCACATGGCTGTGATCAAAGATGGTGAATCACTAGTAAAAAGGCCACAGCAGTTGGAATAATTATGGATTGATTTGGCCTGCTGCTTGGACTTGTGCCCAGGGCTCACACCCATCTGGCCCGATGCCAAGAGCAGGATAAGTTGATTCCCCTCCATTCAAAGCAGGGGAGTGAGGTGTAGTAAATCCTCAGTAGTAGCCAGGCCTCAACCTGGCTACCACTAGGATTTCACAACCAGAATGTCCTGATGGGAGGCAAGGCTGGGTAAAGAGCCTCACCTTGTGTCAAAACTGGGAAGCTTTTTAAACTGTTTTTAAATGTTACTGACAGAGACATTTAAAATTATTTTAATAATTACCACACATCTTGGGACAGTGAAGGGACAAAATTCCATGACCTCACAAGATAGGCCAATATTAATATACTAACACTGCTGCAGAATTCATCAGTCAAGAGGCTCAGTTGTAAAGCACATTCAACACAGAAATCAATAGATTTTTATATATTAAGAGAATCAAGGGATATGAGGTTAGTGTTGGAAAGTGGAAGTAAAATATCAGTCATGATCATATTTAATGGTGGAGCAGGCATGAGAGGCCAAGTGTGTTTTTTTGTTCTTATGTCTCATTAGTGGAGGAAATTAATTGTTCAAAATATAATGAAATGGAAGTAGATTGATTTTCTGCCTGCTGTCAGTTAAAAATTGGTATTCACAGGCAGAAAAGGGACAGGAACCCGGGAGATAGTGTCTTTACCTCCACTGGGTCAATCGGTGTTTTTGGTTTGCTTTCATGAGATACATCTGGCCTTTTACCTGAGGTAGCTAAAGCAGCCTGCAACCCACCTGTGAATGCAGTGTTCAAAGGAAGTCCAGAGAACAGCCTAAACATATTTGCAGATTTACAATCATCACCCTCATGCACCATTGCCACCCCGCTAAAGAAGAAATGAAATACCATGGACTTGATGTTCCAGTGAAGACCTGCCTGAAGCTTCAGTTGCACAGCTTTTAGACAAGAAGAACAAAAGGATGATGTGGATATGATTCTGGGAGTTGGAATTTGGTTGATGGTCAAACATGGCACCTCTTCAAGTATGATATGTTGTTTGTAGTATTTTTTTGAAATTATCATGAACTTGATCACACACTCTAGGCCTGCACAAAAACAATCAAACTTAGGTTGCAGGTTCCATTTGGTGGCTGTATATGTGACACTGAGGATAATTCATGTTTGAGCGGCAGCCTAAGGCATATGGTTCAGGAGGTCTCAGATTGAGCGCCCTTGTAAAGTTGCCAGGAGTGGCAAAAGTGTAAAACAAGCAATGCAGATTCAGCTGCCTAATGTATATCTCTCCCAAATTTCATTTCCTTTATCAATCTCTGGCAATCTGCTAAATCAATATTAATTTACTTTACACCATAACCAAATGAAGAGTTATCACCAACAGGGCCTGAAGTTTCCTGAAGCCATATGCAAGGCCAGGGGAGATAGAACTGTTCCAGCTCCCACCTCATTGGTACAGACAGATGTTCTGCATCAGTTGTGTGTTCTTCCTTGCTCTTAGCAGGGAGCAACAAATGCAAATTTAGTAATAAAAATGAACAAAACGTTCATGCTTGACAGATTAAAGAATTTTGTTACAAATGTGACCGTTAATATTTTATATAATGAAAATAACAATTTTTCACAAACATTGGCAATCTTTACAAATAATCAATGATCAATTTTTACACTGGGTATTTTGAAGATCTGAATCCAAAAACTCCAGTATGACAACCTTAAAGGAAAGCTATTCAATGAAAAGAAATTATGTAAAAAAAAGTTCAGATTGTTTAGCTAGGATCAACAAGGAAAATGACCAGACTTTCACAATGAGATGCAGTTTCACATTAATGTTAGCCAAAGAATTTCCAACAGTTCAGTGAAGCTGATATATCTTCATACTAAAAATATCTTGCAAAAATGCTTGGCAAATGACAATTCCAATAACCATAAAGAGGAAAATCATTCACATCTGCCTGTTCTCTGATTCTGAGCTTTTTTTTTGTATGTGACAATATTGACACTTGTAAGAGTTGTTGTTAAAATGCACAACAGCATGGGAGCAATTTTGCAAATACACAGCAGCAGCAGGGAATCTTGGTGGCTGACAGCAAAACTCATAAGATCACAGGCTTGCAATTTTCCCCCACGAGCAAGCAATGGGAAAATTCTCTGCTGCAAATGAACTCTTGGTAAATGATCGCATTGATACAAGTTTTGGTCTTGTTTTAGATATACTCTTTAGATGTATAGTGAGCCAAGTTACTTGCATTAGCCATCAGGGCATTTTATGCTTAAGGATTTGCCAAATTACTTGTGATATGTTACTGTAATCCAGATAGAGGTCTTGATTATGGAACATTGTGTGCTGATCACTCAGCAGGTAGGAGTGATCAGCGCACAATGCTTGCAAAGGCAAAGCCCCATCCTCACACTGAAGACATCTTCCGTCATGTTGCATGCTGCCACAACTATGCAGAACTCAAAAGTGAGCACCGAATGGGATCAACCAGAGTGGAATGGCATTCTGCCACAACCTTTACATTTTTGCTTGGCACAGCACTCCTATTATACAATTAAAGTTGATGTTGCACAGCTGTTTTAAAAAAGTCTAATAATTACCTTGGCAATGTTAGTAGATTATTACACTTCCTACACTAAAGCTAGATTCTGGGAGTTAGGCTAGCAGCAATAACCTGTCTACATACCCCTTTTCCAATGACATTGGATTACTTTTGAAGATGCTTAAAATGCAATCTGAAAGCTAGAGGACATCTCACTTTCTCCCCACTGTCTCCAACTCAGTTTCTGAAAATTAGGGACCCTGATTGTTGTCATTCAACAAGCTACCTCAGTAATGCACTACCCACCACTGAAAAATCCACCCTCTTTATAGGCTGCAGGCCCACAAGACTTCCAGCCTTTCCAAATGATGAACCATCCATAAGCATATAATCAGCTCAAGCAGTTCGCTTCCTGTAGTTAAATGCCATCTCTCTGTGAAGATGGATGCTGCTGACTATCTAATCGAACAAGCAGAGAACCTACTCACAGGCTACCCAGTCCACATCACCATTAAAATCTGGCCTGACATGTTACGCCTATGAATTCAAAGCACAGCAAACTAATAATTCATGGTAGGTCATCAAATGTCTTTTGAAATTAAAATCACACAAGCTGAGTCGGACTCATAAGTAGATTTTAGTTGCTGTGCTCGTGTGGCAATATTATTAGTCAGCATGCAGATCTTTAACAAATCAAACAAATAGCAGAAAAATTGCTGTTATCTGTATTGGCAGGCTTTACTTTGCTGTCTTTTTTCCTGTATTTTCCTGACTGTTATTGCACATTAAGTGCTCTCTGATGCTCTGCCTAGCATTTTGGTATTTTAAGCACGTTGGCAGCAACCTTCAACTTTCCTCTCAGGACATTCAACTGCTCCTGCTGGAGCCCATAAATTTAATCATAACAACAAAGTATTTGCTGGTCCAGCTGCTTTATCTATTTTATTGATCTGCAGTGAAATAGAATCTATCAGAAGTTTACAAATCGGTGTTTTGTAAAACACTGTATCAGTGTGTCGGTCTTGAACTTACACCCTGTTTGTTATCTTCATAGAGTGTTGAATTATCAGTTTAAAAATATAGCCATATATACTTTATGTGCTGCACCTGGTAGAACGCAAGACACAATTTAAAGAGAATTTCAAATTTTTCATGGGAAGCTAACATAGAAAATTGTGACTCTGTGATCAAGATTCTGCTCTACTTCATATGAAGGAGTGGCATGGAAAAAAATAACATGAGCTATATTTCAAAATTATACCAAGAAGACTGATTTGGGGCTGTCCTGCATTTAAATTCTTATATTATTTCCATTACTCATGTTTCCTTCATTTAATTGGCTGCTTCAATACTTTCGAGCCATTCAGCACAGAAACAGGCCATTTAGCCGATGAGTCTGCACTGACTTCCGAGCAGCCATTTACACTATTCCTGACTAATCCCGTTTTATTCTGCTGACATTTCCATCAACATTACTTCCCCCCCCCCCAAATCTGACAAATCTACCATTCACCTAGTAGGGGCAATTTATAGTGGCTACTTAACCTATCAACCTGCAGGTCTTTGCAATGTGGAAAGGAACTGGAGTCTCTGGGAAGGGGTGTGTGGAAGAGATGTAAGAGATGTAAAACTGGGGAGAATTGCAACAAATTGGTGGTACATGACTGTGGAGTGACTTGAGGAAGACATCACGGACCAAACTGGGGGATAGGCTACCAGTGTAAGCCACTGAAGGTGGAGATGATTGGCAAGTGTAATTAGTGTGGGTTAAAACTGGATGGTTGCAATTTTGACAAAGCAGAAATGCCAAAAGTACATGCTTATAGTCCATTTAAGAAGATATAGGAACAGGAGTAGGTCATGTCATCCCTTGAGCTTCCTCTGCTATTCAATAAGATCATGGCTCATCTATTTATTGACATCAACTCCACTTTCCCAGCTGAACCCATAACCTTCAATTTCCCTGCCAATTTAAATCTATCTCAGCCTTAAATATACTTAATAATTCAGCATCAACAGCTCTTTAGGGCAGAGAATTCAAACATTCACAGCCCTTTGAGAGAAGAAATTCCTCCTCATTTCAGTGTTAGGTGATCAACCCCTTGCCTAAGACTATGCCCCTAGTTCTAAACGTACTCACCAGGGAAAGTAACTTTGAGGCATCCAACATGTCAAGCTCCCTTAGAATCTTCTATGCTTTAATTACATCATCCCTGCCATATATAGGAATGCAAGGATCAGGAGTACAAATAAGTCATCAGGTCCTTCAAGCCAGCTCTGCTGTTCATTAAGACCATGGCTGACCTTCTACTTCATTTTCCTGCTATATCCCCAAATGTTTGATTCATTTAATATCCAAAAACCTTTTCATAGAGTCATAGAGTCATACAGCACAGAAACAGGCCCTTCAGCTCAACTTGCCCATGCAGACCAAGATTCTCATCTAAGCTAGTCCCGTTTGCCTATATTTGGCCCATGTCCCTCTAAACCTTTCTTATCCACATACCTGTCCAAGTACCTTTTAAATGTTGTTAATGTACCTGCCTCAACCACTTCCTCTGGCAGCTCATTCCATATACTGACCACAATCTGGGTGAAAAAGTTGCCCCTCAGGTACCTATTAAATCTCTCTCCTCTCACCTTAAATCTATGCCCTCTAGTTTTCGATTCCCCAACCCTGGGAAAAAGACTGTGTGCATTCACCCTATTTATGCCCTTCTTTAATTTTATACACCTCTGTAAGATCACCCCTCATTCTCCTACATTCCAATGAAAAAAGTCCCAACCTGCTTAACCTTTCTCCATAACTCGGTCTCTTGAGTCCCAACAACATCCTCGTAAATCTCCTCTGCACTTTTGACTTCTATTTTGAATTAACTCAATGATTGAGTCACCACAGCCCTCTGGGGTAGATAATTGCAAACTCTGAGTGAAGAGTTTTCTCATCTCATCCTAAATCTTCTACTCCTTATTCCAAGACTGTGAATCCTGGTTCCGAACTTCTCATTTAGGGAAAACATCCTCCCTGCCACCACCTGCCAAGTTCTGTCAGAATGTTGCAGGTTCCTATGAAATCACCTCTCATTTTTCAAAACTCTAGAGAATACAGGTCTCTTCAACTCAATCTCTCCTCAGACAGCAAACCCGCCATCATAGAAATCTGTCAGGTGAATCTTTCTTGCACTCCTTCTATGGCAAGTATGTCCTTCTATCAGTAAGGAGACTAAAACTATACACAATATTCCAGGTGTGGTTTCAGCTGGAATATTGTGCCAGCTGAGTGCCTCAGCCAGCACATCGGGGAGGAGGTACAGGAGCCTGAAGACCCACACTCAATGATTCGGAAACAGCTTTTTCCCCTCTGCTATCAGATTTCTGAATGGTCCATGAACATTACTTGTTATTCCTTTTTTTTGCACTATTAGTTTATTTTTGTAATTTATAGTAATTTTATGTCTTTTCATTGTACTGCTACCACAAAGGAACAAATTTCACATCATCTAAGTCAGTGATAATATATCCGATTCTGATTCACCCCGACTGAAACTGTATTGGGGCTTCCACTGGAATGAATCAGCTGTACTCAAATGCTCTCATAATAAAGGCTAAAGTATCATTTTGTTTCCTAATTGCTTACTGTACCTGCATGTAAGCTTTCAGTGTCTTGAGTACTAGAACATCAAGACCCTATGAAAACCAATAATTCCCAATCAGTTACCATTTAAAAAATACACAGCACTGTAGCAGATAACCTCACATTTTCCCATATTATTTTTCATCTGCCATATTTCCACTCATTTCACTTGTCTATATCCCTTTGAAACTTCTTTACTTCCTCCTCCCTTCTCGCAATCCCACCCAGTTTTGTATCATCAGAAAACCTAGAAATATGACACTTGCTCTTCTCAGCCAAATCATTGATATAGGTTGTGAATAGCTGGGGCCCAAGCACCGATCCCTGCAATACTGCACTAATCACAGCAATACAACCTGAGAAAGGCCCATTTATTCCCACACTTTGCTTTCTGTCTGTTAATCAAGTCTTATTTCATATGTTCTATCCTTGTTAACCAACCTCATGTATGGGACTTTATAAAAAGCCTCTAAAAATCTACATATATCACATCAACTGGTTCCCCTTATCATTTCTATAAGCCATTTCATCATAGAACTCCAGTAGATTAATCAAACACAACTTCCCTTTCATAAATCCATGTTGATTCTGCTTAATTCCATTATTTTTGTCTGAACTCCAAAGTGATTTGGCCCAATCTGCCCAATCTCTCCTCACCCCATGAATCAATCAACTCCATGAAACCTTCCCAGCACCTCCTCTGAGGCAATACACCCTTCCTTAAATAAGCAGACTAGAAGTATTCACAGTACTGCAGGGCTGTGCTCACCAAAGCCCTGTAAAGTTGTAGAAATCTTTGCTTTTTCTTGTACTGCATCCCCTTCTCAATAAAGGCCAACATCCTTACTTACTTGCTGTACCTGCATTCTAATTTTCTGTGTTTCTGGTATGGGAAAGCCACATTTCTATTAAGACACACATTTAATAATCTCACACTATAAAACTATATTCTGCTTTTCAATTCTTCTTACCAAGATGGGTACACTCACAATTCCCTTCAATGTCCTCCATGCGCAATCTTTGCTCAATTATCAAACATAGAAACATAGAAAAACAAGAGCAAGAGTAGGACATTTGACCAATTTAGATAGCTCCACCAATCAATCTAATGAAAATAGATCCTGTATCTGAACATAATATTTGCACACTCTGCCCATAACCATTGATGCTTTTTGAACCAAGACACTATTTACCTCCTTCTTAAATATATTCAGTGATATGACCTCCACAGCCTTCTGTGGTATAGAATTCTACAGGTTTACCATCCTTTAAGTGCGGAAACCTTTCCTCTTCTTGGTCCTAAATGTCTTACCCCATTCTGTGACCTTGCTTTCTGTCTGTTAATCAAATCTACACTTCCCACTGCCTCGGGAAAGCAGCTGGTGTAATCAGAAACCCCACCAACCCCAGGACATTCTCTCTTCTCCCCCCTCCCGTCAGGCAGAAGATACAAAAGCCTGAAAGCACGTACCACCAGGTGGGGGGAGCGAGGGGACGGAAAAGGGGAGAGAGGGGGCGGGGGTTCTAGATACACCACTCTTCTGTACGCCAACCCACCCCCCACCCCCCACCATCCCCCACCAAGCAAGGGCAAATATCCTTTATGCATCTAGCTTGTCAAGCCAAATCAAAATTTCGTACATTCATTGAAATCCCTCTCATTCTTTTAATACTAGTGAAAACAGACCAAGCCAGCACAATCTTCCCTCATACAACAGTTCCATCATCACAGGAATCAGTTCAGTGAACTTCTATACAATTTCTATATCAATTTTTAGGCAAGGAGACCAAAAATGCACACAATATTCCAGATATGGTCTCACTTCAGTCCTGGATAATTGTCGTAAGACATCCTTGCTCTTGTACTCAAAACTTCTTGCAATGAAAGCTAACGTACCATTTGCCTTCCTGTTTGCTACACCTGCATGTTTGCTTTCAATGACTGGTGTACAAAGACACCCAGATCCTTTTGTACATCAACACTTCCCATTCATCACTATTTGAATAATACTCTGCCTTTGTGCTTTCCTACCAAGGTGTATAACTTCATAGTTATCCATATTGCACTGCAAATGCCATGTAATTGCCTGCTCACTCAAATTTTTTGAATTACCTTGAAGCCACTTTATATCCTCCTCACAACTGACAATCCCACTCAGTTTCATGTCATCAGGAAACTTAAAAATATTACATTTGGTTGCCTCATCTAAATCATTGAATATATACTTTGTGACTAGTTGGGGCCCAAACAGTGACCTCTGTGGCACTTGATTAGATATTCCCTACCACTCTGAGAAAGAACCATTGATTGCTACTCCGTTGCTTGTCTTTCAATCAATTTCAGTCCAACTTTCAATCAATTTTAACCCAATCCAATGTGTTTTAAAGTTACACATTAATCTCTTTTGTGGGACCTCATCAAAGGCCTTCCAAAAATCCAGTACACAACATCCATTGGTTCTCCTTTATACAGCTGACCAGTTACATCCACAAAAAAACTCCATAACATTTGTTAAGCAAGATTTCCTTTCCATGTTGACTTTGTATAATCCTGTTCATATTTTCTAAGTGTCCTGTCATCATAACTTTTATAATAGATTCAAACGTTCCAGCGCTTCCCTACTATTGATGTTGGGCTAACTGGTCTGTAGTTCCTTGTTTTCCTTCTCCCTTATTTTTTTTTAAATAGCGGAGTTACATTTTCCATCCTTCTGTCTATCATTCCATAGTTTGACAAACTTTGGAACATGACAACTAATGCATCGACTACTTCCATGTCTACCCCTTTAATACTCTGGGATCTTTTATCAGACCCTGAAGATTTATCACTTTCAATCCCATTGATTTCTTCAGCACTTTTTTTACACACAACTTCCTTTCATTCCTCCTTTTAATCATTATCTTGGTTCCCTGGCATTTATGGCAAGTTATTTGTGCCCTCTTCAGTGAAAACAGAACTAAAGTTAATTCCTCTGCCTTTTTATTTTTCCCCATTATAAATTCTCCAATTACTGATTGTAGGGAACCTGCATTTGTCTTCACTAATTTCTTCATTTTACATACTCATAGAAGGTTTTTGCAGTTCACTTACTGTATATGTTCTTTGTAAGTTTACTCTCATTCTCTTGTGCTCATTTAATCAATCTCCTAGTCCATTTTTTGCTGATTTCTAAACTGCTCCTAATCCTCAGGTTGTCTTTGCCTCCCCCCTTCACAACGTAGTTTCCCCTATAACTTTTTATCATCGAGGAAAGCATTTAACTTCCTTCTCACTTCATTCTATCAAATGTTCACGTTAAGAGTATTGTACAGTTCACAGTATTATTCCCCAGAAACTTGTCTTCAAGTGAACTGCCACAGAAGTGAGACTAACACCACAAGTTCAATTGTGTCTATTCCCCTTAGGTGGTGTTTGTGTATGTTCAGCAAGCCTGTGAATGGAACTGTGGCATTGCAGAAAAGGAGACAAATAAACAGCTTTAAGCTACCATTAGCTTTACAAATTGACTGGAGGCTTTGAACCTAATGAGAACATGTTAGCTAAGGTCCAGAGGGAGAAATCAGTGCAACATCACTTTTGACATTTAAAATTCTCTGAGTAGAAAGTAAATTTCAAATCCATACTACATGAAATGGAGCTACAGAAAAAAGAACAAGCCGAAGCACGCTGACCTTTAGCTAGAGGTTCAGAAGAGAACAGCCCACCAGGCCCTCTTCACAGGTCAACCTAATTTCTGTGCAGCATAGAAGTCAGAAATGTGTTGGAGGTCAAGTCAGGTGTCAGAGCATCTGACCTCCTGCTTCACTGCTGGACTTGGCACTTGCCGAGCTGAGAGCCAAATACATTTGCCCATTCACTTTCTGATAGTAATGGCTGGTATTTAAATACTCCATTTATTTGAATAGAGTCGTCAATATGGATTGATAAGGTAAATACAGATAAGTGTTTTTTCTTTAATTAATATTATATTGTTTATATTTATTTACATCTGGTATGTGGTAAATTTTTTTATAATATTATTTAGAATGACGGCAATTGTAGTTAAGTGCCTCTGATTATCAGAGACTTCACAAACAGCTGAAAAGAACCTTCAATAGCCCCAGTGGTCACAAGGTCATCAGGGAGATCTGGGGGTCTCAGCATCCACCCCAATGTCATGCTGCATCTTACAGACTGACCTGCTTCATGGGATGGATGTGGTGGTTGGGCCTCCAGTTTAACTGGACCCACAAAAAGATAGCACAGCCACAGGGATCAAGTGTGGGGCAACTGCATTGCATGGGCTGGGTCAAGTACAAACTGTGAAAATCAGAAAAATAACTGCCGATGCTGGAAATCTGAAAGAAATCACTAGAAAGACTCGGCAGGTCAGGCAGCATCTGGGAATCAGTTAACATTCCAAGTTGAAGACCCTTCATCAGAACTAGGAAAGAGAGATAAAAGAGGTAGTTTTAAGTTGCAGAGGATGGTGGGTGGGATGGATAGAAAATAGGGAATATCTGTGATAAAGTGAGGCCAGGGTTACCATGGAGATATCATCCAGCTAAATGGGTTCATGGAAGCAGGTCAGTCCAGCACAATCCAGCCTAATGTTGTTCAACTAACTCGGAATTAGATGTTTGATTCCTCTAACACGTAAGCTCAGGGTATGCTACATATCAAAAGAGACACATCATGGGTAAATTTGATTTTGGGTAGCAGCATAAATCAGCTGATACTGATTCTGCTGCTCACCGCACATTGCTAATGTTTGCTGTTTCATTGAAACCAGTAGCATTGTTAATCAGGAGGCTTGCTAAGCAGGTTTTTGATTTGATATCCATTACATTACGACCAAACTAAAAACTACTCATGTCTTTATTAAGGACTTCAAATCCACCAGTAGACAGAACCATTTTTTCCAAACATAGACATAATAGACAACAAAAATGTTGCTGATAAATAAACATTTGCATATGAGAGCTTAGAAAACGGGGTCAGTCTATAGATGATAGGGAATATTCAGTTGTAATCTGTTCAATGATTTGCATTCAAAACCACAGACCTGCCAGGACAGAAAAAATACTGCTTAAGTCTGACATTCAATCAAGTACTTAGACACCATAATTTAAATATATACAGATTTTAGATGCAAATTTTTGGCAGTAATACTGTAATATTGTTGATACAACTGACAATGTTGAATTAAGTTGTTAATTCCCTCTTAGCACATAGTGGTGGTATGAATTTGATTTCTGTACAGTTTCAGATCTGAACATGGTCTGTGCGTCAACATTCAAGTCTGTCACTGAACCCCAGATTCGATTCTTGCAGTTCCAATAAAGCAACCATGTGTCATTTTGTTAGGAAGAGCACTGTTAATGGCACCAAACAGCATTCAGAAACAAATTAGTTCAAAGCACTTTCATGAAGACTGATAGCTTTGAATAGCAACAGGATGTATCAATTTGTAAGTGCTGGTTGAAAGCAATTGTCTTGTCTATTAAGTCTACTTGCACCAGTGATCAGTTTTCAGGGATAACATCTTTCACCAGCTGGAATTTGATGAGCTATCTTTGGAGGTCAGCTATGGGTGGGTGGCTCCCTGTGTCTTTGTTAACAATGAGGGATGATCAAATCAAGGAGTTTTAAAAAAGTGTATATGGAGAAAAAGAAAACTTTTCTTTGGGTAGAAGAACCCAGAAGAAGTTGATGTAATCTTGGAACTAAAGCTGGACCATTTAGGTGTTAAATGAAGGAGTTGACAAAGTCTAAGAACAAAGCAAAAAAAAACTTGAAATAGTTTTAATTGTTATTTGACACTTGAACCAATATCAAAACAAGTGTCAAGTGAAGAAAGTAACATATTGAGTTTTACATTTGGTTTACCAAATATCAGCTTTTTCTGAAGGTTTAAACATCCACATCTCTTAGCTACACACACAAAATGCTGGAGGAACTTAGCAGGTCAGGCAGCATCTATGGAGGGAAATAAACAGTTGATGTTTTGGGTCAAGACCCTTCATCAGGATCCTTCATGAGTCCTGATGAAGGGTCTCAACCTGAAACATCAACTGTTTATTTCCCTCCATAGATGCTGCCTGACCTGCTGAGTTCCTCCAGCATTTTGTGTGCGTTGCTCCAGATTCCAGCATCTGCAATCTCTTGTGTCTCCAGATCTCTTAGCTGCTGTGATAAGGAACTTTAGTTAATTGGTCTCAGTGTAATATTTGCATGCAATGCAATTCATTCATACATTGTGCTGGAAAAAAATCAATCAGTAGTCAGATGGACAGCCTGCCATCAAATCAACTGCATGTTGAATTTATAACTATTTTCCTGCTCGTGTTGAATAAGAAAGGGAGTTTAGAGTACTAATTGACCTCAAGGTACATGCAGTAGTTTTAAAAGTGTGATTGCTGATATTATTGTAGTATCTGGTATATATAATATGATCTTTATTCTGGTATGTTTGTTGTACTTTTTACCTCAATGCAGTATTTGCACATACAAAATATTTTAACTTACCTGGAATCATAATTAAATAAGACAATCATATGCAAAATAATTTTCAACATAGTGTATTACCCAGTCTTTGTATATTGCACAATAGATACTTGGAAACAGAGTCACATCTTTTTAAGAATTATACTTCTTTGAACTTGCAGAACAGCAATGTCAATTATAATGTTAATAGATACACAAAAGGAGACAATTAATTGAGCTGATCTGTTGGTAGTGATTGATCACAGCAACGATTGTGTAAGTGTACAATTGGGAGGTAAGTTTTAAACAAAACAATTCTGTTTGAAAACACAAAGGTATCTGTTCAGTAAAGAAAAAGCATTTGTTTCTTTAGACTGTAGAATGTGAATCAGTGTCAGACATTGCACAATAGGAATTGATATTTTTGAAACTTAATTCAAAGAATGTGTATGCAAAATATATCTGAGGTTTGTTTAGTATAATTGTTATCGTGTATTCGGTTCTCTAGCCATTTACTCAATCTAACTTTGGCAACTGACATTAAACCAGAATGCTTGGAATCTTAGTGTCATACTGTAGTATGAAAGGCCAGGGGTCAGATGAGAGTGACAACACTACTGACCCCCATGGTCGGATGATAGCATTGCCCATCAGGTCGGAAGCTACGCCACTGTCAATCAAGAGTCCTGCTCCACCCCACTCATTAAAGAGCACACCTGAGCATTGGCTCATAACCCACCTTTGTTCTTGACCCTGAATCATTGGCTTGTTTCACCTGAGCGGGCTCCACCCCGCTACAGCCCTATAAAAGATGGTACACGTGGGCTCTCTTCCTCTTTTCTGATTGCTGCTGGGGTCGAGACCACAGGTGAGAAGGTGCACTTCCACAGGGGTCTAGGAGCGTCCTGAGTAGATTCCCAGTAACATAGAGCCATTGTTTGTCCCGATTCAGGGGGTCCAGACAACGTATTTGTTCATTCCCTGATCGTTTGTACTAGTTCATTGTGTGTGTGTGAGTGTGTGGACTTCACCCGTTGCGACTCCCCCCACGTTTCACAATCACCCTAGTGCGAGTGTGCGAGGGTGTATTTGTTCCTTCACATCCTGTTCCCGCATCAGTCTTTGTGAATAAAATCCTCCTTTTAAAGTACAAAGACTGTGTGTCCAGATACCTGTATCCTTAAGATACCAAAACAACCTTTCTCAGAACACATACTTGCTCCCAAGATAAGATTCTTACTACATAAGCACATTATTAAAACAACCAGTTCATCTGACTTCATCTGCTGTTGACACTATCATCAATGCCTTTTATTTTTTACCTCTAGACTTGTCTATTCCAATCTTTTTGGCTGGTCTCCCATATTCTAGCCTAAATTAAAATAAAACCCTCAAAATCCTGCAGCCGACATTATTACTCACACTCTTCACCCATCATTCTTTGGTCCAGACAAACATTTTAAAAATTCACAATGTTATTTTCCAAATCAACTTATGGTCCCACCCCTCCTTACATCTTGTAAGGATGAACTTTCCTTCCACAAATGCTGCCTGACTCGCTGAGTTCCTCCAGCATTTTGTGTGTTGCTCCTTAATTACATAAAGCTGTTTGACTTGCTTGTGAAAGAGCATGTTCAGCTTCTACTCTTAGCACAGCTGAAACGGCGACACAATTGACATGTTATGACATAGCCAACTTCAGAAATAGAATATTATCATGTCATTTTACAAATGCCGTGTGTGATTTGTAATCTGCTCTCATGGCAGGTTGTCTGGCTGACCTTGAGGATTACCTGTCTAACACTATCCACTGGGGCTCAACATTGACACCACTGATATCAACAGACATTTCCACAAAGAGACACCTTTGTGAAAAATGCTCTGATTAGGTCTGAACATTAATAGAAAGGTGTGCATAAGGATGAAGTGTATTTTTAAGCTATTTTCCAAGAAATATTTCAAACCTTACTGCCTTCAATGTTTGTATTTTGTTTCCTGCAGTTCGGGAGCAACATAAAAGAATTACCCATAATGAACAAGTTTCACTGAGCAGCAGTATTAATAGAACTACCATATCAAATCTGATTTCACCAGTTACTTGATTGGATTTGGTCCCAAAAATTGAAACTACCATGCACTTGTCAGAAATTCATCGATTTACTTCATATCCTGGCTTAACCGTTTTGCTAAAAAAAATGCAAAGATAAACTTCAGAAAATAAAATGTTAAAGATTATATGTAATATTTGTCAAATTGCAATGTCTGGCCTTGAGCAGAATAAATCTGGAAATAACTTTTCACTGTCCAAAGTATTTCATTTCTAATAATAACCCCTTTCCCTTCCTTAAAATATACACACATATAACTGACACTTGCTATTCAGGTAAGGCTTATTATTTCCAGAAGACATGGACAAAAGGTATTTCATATTTTTTTTGGAATTCCAGGAGGACACCATTTCCCCATCTCTTACTTCATTAGCAAATAAAAATAGGAGTCCCTGTTTTCTAATTTTCTTCAGCCACTCCCACCAACCTGAAACCCTTCTCTGTCTAAGGAGCAGGGAATTACAGAGGCTCTGTGTAGTTTGGTAATACCGTTCGATTACAGATCAAAAAGTCAATTGAAAGGTTCCTCTTGAAGAAGCAAAGGACTATGAGTGATTTGTTGTTACTATATATGGATACATAATGCAATGTACTAAATGTAGCTCTCACTAGAAGAAAAATCCCCTAATAGATATTTAATACTCGACTTTATTGCATCCCAAATCTTACTTTGGTAGCTCTGTCAAATTTTGATATTATCATACTTCTTGACATATCCCTGTCATTTAAACCAAACAGAAGGGACAAAATCAAACAAAAATTGACATCTGTTGTATATACCTTCCATTCCTTCTACAAACTCAGCAATAGCCATTTATCCTAATTTTTTTTACAAAAACAAAATCCTGTTGATGCTGGAAATCTTAAATAAAAAAAGAGTGGAAATATTCAGGAAGTATGGCAGCATTTCTGGAGAGAAAAAAAACAGTTAATGTTTCAGGTCAATGACTTTGCAGTCAGTTGGCCATCTCTGTATCCATGGTATTCAATATCCTGTTATTTTATTACAAGTCCCCTGTGAAACATTTCATAGAACAGCCTCTAAAAGCCAAAAAAATCTATTGTTCCTGTACTCCTTTCAACTAGACAACTGGATCTTCAAAAGTTCTATTATATTTGTCAAATACAATTTGCCTTTAACAGATTTATGCTGGCTATCTTTGATTATATCTTGCACCACTAAATGCTCACTCATCTGATTTGAATTAAGGATTCTAACAATTTGCCCACAACTGACAATAACTAACTAGTCTATAATTACCCAATTCATCCTTCTATCTCATCTCAAATTGAACAAGTGCTTGAAAAAAATTTATTTCACAGTCTCTAGCTTCCTTTAGCCTTCAGCCTTTGGTGCATGTGATCAGAAATACTCCACTTTAAGCTCTCCTTGATTATGAAAACATTTTGTTTTCCACGGTCACATCAATATTCTCATACAGCCATCATCTGTAACAACTTTAATAAGATATTAACTTTATCTTTCTAACTTTCCTACAACATGTTCAGACTTGACCTCACTTCACTTTAATTATCTGTTGATTTTTAAAATGCTTTCAACACACAAGCCATTATTTTATAATTTGCTAGCTTATTCTTGTATATCCCCATTTAGCCCTTCTGATCTCATGCTGTATTTTCACTTTCTACATTTTTTAAATCATTGTTTGTCTTGTCTTTATAAAACACTTCCCTTATAATTTCCAGTTTAATATAACATATCTCTATGGAACTCAATCCTTTGAATTATGCTTCACCCTAAAGGAAATATTACTCAGAAATTCAATGTCAATCATTAGTGCAAAATATGCTACATTATTGGTGGATGTGCATTCTATTCTGTAGCTGAAATTTGGTTTCATTGACTTCAAACTAGTGGCATCTTAATGTGCAGGTATTCCTATTTTTAAAGTGGTCTTTGTACATAAGTAAAACAGATAAGCCAAATATCCAGACTTTGGCTGTATCCCCTGCAAATGTCTTCCTTGTTTGCCCTCAGCTAGGTTTTCACTAATTCTGCAGCCTAATTCAGCATCTTATGATTTAGCTCGTTTTCTGTTTGCTGGGGTCTTACAGTAGGGTCTAACAGATTGTAGTCAAATTGGGCAGGTTAAAAATATGAATTTAATGACCTGCATATTCCTGTTTTGTGCACTCCCTCCTTCCCCCATCACCTCTGATGGTGCATCTATTCATCTTTACATTTCTGAGGTTGGGCTGTTAGCACCTGATCTGTGCCTGATGCACTAGTGGAGCAGTGATGTCAGCTCTGGCTGGAGGCATTCCTTTACCCTGAGAAGTTCCAAACACATAAAATCACTGTTTTATCACGATATCAGATCATATGCCATCACGTTACAGATATTCTGCAAATGTTATTGAATTACCTGATAAAGTTTGGAAACCTGTGGCTGAAAGCAACAGTTGTGTAAGAAAGTCCAAGAACCAGAGAGCTACCCATGAACAGGCAGAGTGAAAAGCATTTCTCACAGAGCCCTCTACCTTCATCTCTGTCCCTACCTTGGTTCTTCAAATTCCTTGTATCCCAGACCCAGTTCCCTGATTTTCCTGTCTCCTCAAATCTTGAGCCCCCTATAATTTCAACACCCTGTGATCTCCACACTCTCTTCCCCAGTGACTCCAGGCCAGGCCCCCCTAAACCCCTAACCCCCAACCCACCCCCTAACCCCCAACCCACCCATCATAATTTCAGAGCTGATGATTCCTGATTCCCTCTGCACTGAAGTATTTCCTGGCTTTTGTGTAATAGAGATCTCTTTCCCCAGCATTCAAAATGGAGAAGCCCCTCCACCCAGTCAATCACAGTACATTTTCTGCCCTTGAGCATGATGGGTAAATTGATCTCCATTAGCCAAAAGCCTCACTACTGCTTAACTTCTGCCCATGTGCCCAATGTTTTCAGCTTTGAATAGACTTGGTGCTTTGAAGTCTCCCTAATGTTGGAAAATTATGAAAATCCAATATTTCAAATTGGTGTTTGCATTTATTACTGATAAGTGCCTGTAAGAGTCTGTTTTATTTTAATTTTTCAGGTATTCCTTTCAAGGTGATGTCTCTTCAGTTTTCATATTATTAATGCTGTTAATTATGAGTATATATTTCTATGATGAATTTCACATGCAATTAATGTATAATAAGTAAGTTCTTAAAAATGATTGTGTGGTTAAAGACAAGATGTTGTTTGTACCTCGCCAAATGAATTAATTCACATTTCTCTGGAGTACATTCCGTGTTGCCACATTTCTGACCAAGTGACCAGACCATGTATTCCTCCTTGCAGTTAACTGCATGACTCATCTAGCAAACTTCTTCGTCATGGCCTCCACATGAACCAATTCAATATGTAAATATCAATTCAATAAAGCTTGAGATGTTTCACTTACCTGCCAATCAGTTGGAATTCTCCCACTGATCCAAGTCGTCTCATAGATATCAGCAGCCCTCTTATTGTCATGCCCTCACAAAAGCAAGCCACAACTCGGGCCTTTGGTAGTTGACTGCGCAGTTTCCTCAAAAGCTTATCAAAGCTCTGTTCCCCAGCATTGCTGTAGATTTTGTAGGACTGAGCAATGCAGATTCCCTCTTTAGCTGCCATCTCTTTAAAAGCTTCCATGCCACTTTCTCCATAATTACCTACAAGGTAAGCATTGGATGTCACTGTGCATCGACAATTAATCTTAGCTACATAACAAAAGCTGCTGCTATCTTACTCAAAGAGTTTAATTGACTTCAGATATTGATCCTGTCACCAGCAATGCATAACCAATTATTTACTTCTGTTGTATCAGAAGTTCACTTTCAAAGCAGCATGAATTTAAATTAGGTTCATTTTCTCTTCGCAATTGAAGTAACTATTCAAAATGTCATTAATCTACTAAAATAAACATCCCTTTTCATTATATTACTTTATGTACATTAACATTTCACTGACACGCCTATTTCTTGACATAATAAAACATTCTATCTGCACCAGTATTTTTAAAGTAACTATTTATAAATACTTACATCACAATCTATCATATTTAATTCACCAGTTATGTTAACAATAATAGACAGGGTACAATATAGGACATTTACTGCAAAAAAAACACAAATATAAGTGCAGACATATTAACCAGTGGAATGTGAGTACAGATCAGGCTGAGAAATTCAACAGCACTGAGAAACAGTTGCTAAAAAAGTGATGTCCAAGGAAGACATGGCAGTTTCATTCAGTGCTATTCTCATCTGAATGATAAGCATGCACATCATGGAATAACTTTACTGTTCCACACTAATTGTTGTATCTTGCATAATAGCATTCATGCACAGGAATTAATTTCTGGAGTCCTTAACTCCTGTTGAATTTGATGCATGCTGATTGGAGTCATTCCTGCACTTCATAAACAGTAGGTGGCCACTGGCTACAAATGCTGCTGGGACTATTTTAAAGGTTTGTAAACAATGCTCTCGCAGGTTCAGTGATTCCATTTATTCTTATGGGGAGAAAAGCCTACAGGATGGAGAGGTAACTTTAAGGAAGTATAATTTTTTTGAATTCATTTGTTTGCTTAAATGTATTTAAGTATTTTTGTTTTCTTTTTTAACATTTAAAAAAAACTGTAGGTATAAATGTTGATGTTCTTGATTGTTCTTAATGCTTGTCAGTGCCAGAACATTCATTGTCTTTGGACGTCCTGCAGACAGACTGATAGACATGCACATCATTTTACTTGGAGCTTTGCCAGACCTGCCTGAAAGCTTGAGAGAAATTTGTGTTAGAGTTACCCAAGGTATTGCTGCCCTTATTTTATCAAGTGATAATGATCAAGGGTTATTCTTCGGCTGCAGAGGAAACCTGAATAAGTCACTCCTATTGACTTCTCAGGTGATATGCATTGCATCCAGGTTAAATTAATGGTAGACAGTGGTGAGTGCTCAGGGTGGCAAATGGAGATTGCAATTGGTGGGTTCTTTTGCCTTCATTTAAGTCTTCAAGTATATTTGCAGAACATTCTTCAGTGCTCTTGATTTTTCTTTTGTGAGTGATGGAAATATTTTCCAAAACATTTTTTGAGACCCTTTTGTTTGACAAAAACAGTGTTCGATTGTCATTTAAGATACAGTAATTGATCTAATCATTTTCTGGTCATTGTTGATCCCCAGCATGTTGAAAGTGGAGTTCTGGGTGATGGTTTTGCTGTTGATAGCTAAGCAACTGAAATTTTCTTTGTGATGATGGCTTTGGCATGGACCTTATGTGGCATAAAGGTAACCTCCAATTAATCAGGTCAAGTCTGAATGTTGGCAAGGTTGGTCCACACATCATGTAGGGTTTGAGGCCAGCACAGATCAGCCATGAGCATAGTAACTGGTGGGGCAGTCTTGAGGGGCCTGGTGGCCTACTCAAGCTCTTACTTTCTTGATCTTGATGCAGGTGACAAAAATCGCGTCTCTAGAGCCTAATGACAATTTCCACTGCTTTCCAGGTACTCATGCATCTCATATTGTATTGCTGCTGTGGTTGGACAAAGCACTGGTGTGAGGAGCCAGGGAAGTGAAAGGTAGCCCTTGCCTCCAGGATCCACCTGCCCAGACATTGTTGGTCACTGAAAATGCCTGACAGTGCAGATTCCCTCAGGATAAAAGTGACATGTGTGCTTCCCAGAAACATGGCATTCACCTTGAGAAAATTCTTCTTGTGATCCACAACCATCTCTACATTAGGGAAGTTGAAATGTATCCTGTCTGGTTTATTAAGAGGAGACCTTATAATCATAAGGATGCAGATAACAGATGCCTAGGCACATAGACACCATGGTCAACAAAGCACACCAGTGCCTCCACTTCCTCAGTAGGCTAAAGAAATTCAACATGTCTCTTTGACCCTCACCAATTTTTATAGATGGACCATAGAAAGCATCCTATCCTATGGCAACTGCTCTGCCCAAGACCACAAGAAATTGCAGAAAGTTGTGGACACAGTGCGGCACATCACGAAAACCAGCCTCCCCTCCATGGACTCTTGTCTACATTTCTTGCTGCCTTGGTAAAGGCCTCCCACCCTGGACGTTCTCCCTTTTGCCCCTTCCCATCGGGCAGAAGATACAAAAGTGTGAAAGCACATACCACCAGGCTCAACGACAGCTTCTATCCCACTGTTATAGAACTATTGAACATACCTCTTGTACGATAAGATGAACTCTTGACCTCACCAACTACCTTGTCATGACATTGCACCTTATTGGCTGCCTGCACTCCACCTTGGTACATGTGACAATCATAAACCAATTTACCAATTTTAGATACATGGGAAGTCAGTAATGCTGGCCAATCCCAGTGCCTCCTCTCTGAAATCAAAGTGCATGAAATAATTTCTTTGGATGTGCTGTGCCTGGATGGTCTTTGACGTGCAGTGGGCAGGAAATAGGGAAACATAGCAGAGATCTCCAGCAACAACTTGGAAAGATCCGACAGAAAGGAAATTGAAATTCAATATGTCATTGACCTCCATGGAGGGAGCAGTCCAGGCACAAGAGCACAGTTGAAGATCTTTCCACAGAATCTGACATATCCAGTGATGAGAGTCTAGGAAAACATAAGCTTACAAATACATTGTTAAATACATCAGAGAGGCCAGGTATGATACAATGTCTCTGTAGACTTCATGTAAGCAAGGCTTTCACTGACAGGCATCTCTTTACCTTCCCCATTCTGAGATCCCTGACCCTCCTGAGTGGTTGGTCATTGCTTAACAAAGTCTCCCATAATGGGATGTTACCACTGGTGTTACAACTGAGGCACCCATTGAATGAGAGTCTCAGCAGCTAAATGCTGGAGAAAAAAAAAACTCTTTGTTAATTGCAGCACACTGTGTAGATTTTGGAAGCTGCTTGAGCAGCCTGCAATCACTTGTAGAGGTGTGTAGTCAGGTCTCCCAATGTCACTGGAGTAGCCCTGTAGAACATGAAACCAGCAACAAACATGCTGTCATTCTAACTCTACTGTGACTCTAATGTCCTTGTGTGGAACCTTGTACTCCAACTTATGTTGCTATGGTGGGATATGGGCATTATACAAATTATGATGTCTTTGGTGAACACTCAACACTGGGAAAACTTTGGATGCACTTATGTGAATAGTGCACATCTTTGCCCAATCCAATTTCACATATGGCCCAATTTCACCCTGAAATGATTTCCTGCATGATCTACTCTGGTTTAAATCAAAACTGGACACATTGTGTCCAAAAGCATGAACTACACGGTCCAAATTCTAGGCTTTACTATTCACTATTTATCTTCAGATTTGCCTCCTCCTTCTCATCTAATGAAAGTAAAAGGCTTTAGGATCAATCGGAAGAACTAACTCAAGCACCGCATTATCCTGCACACTTTATTTAGTTAAAAAATGAAAGGAGTTGAACAGCTGAAGGAATATTAACACAGAGCTTTTCAATCAATTTTCTGCTTTCCGACAGTGAAATTTAAACTACACACATCTTCAGAAGATGACACATCAGTGTCCATCACACTTTAGTTGTTGCATTTCAAAGTGTCAAAAGTATTTATCAAAAGAAAGAAATGAGTAACTATATTTGTGCCTTCTGACATGTAGTTGAGAACTTTCAAAAACCTGGCAATCTTCAGACTTCCTTTAACAAACAGAACCAGACTTTGTGGCCAGAAAACATATCTGCATGTCAGTGAGAGAACAATGCATTGTGCATACAAAGCATCACAACTCTGCAGTTATAAAACAGCATTTCATCTTAAGTATTATAGTCAATTCTACAGGAGCTGGTTGAATAATAGTAAACAGATTACCTCTACCGTGGAACAAGAAGCTTCATGGCTATACAACAGCAATAACTGGTAGTTGGAATCAAGGACGTTGAGCAGGGTAAAATTAGGGAATTTTAGGCTAATATTAACCAGGTAACATCTATTTTGGGCTAATTATTAAAATCTGTTATGAGGTACTGAGTAAGCACTATTCCAAGAGAGCAAGCATGGGTTGCAGAAGGTGAAATATCTCTAAGAAATCTAGTTGACATTTTAAGGAGATAACTTACATGGTACATAAGGAAGTTGCTTATGATAGTTATTTAATGATTTCCAGAAGGCATTTATTCAGGTTCTTGGAAGAGATTGGTAACAATAATAACAACATATAGGATTAGAGACCACCTTTTAACATAGGAATAGAATTATTAATGAAGTGGGAGCCAAAAGGCAGAGATAATGGAAATGCTTTCCAAATGGCAAATATTTTAGTTTAGCTCAGTTTTATAGATGTGGGCATTGCTGTCAAGACTAGCATGTATTGCCCTTCCTTAATTGCCCTTGAGAAGGTGGTGATGATCTATTTACTTAAATTGCTGCAGTCCTTCTAGGGAAGGCACTCTTGCAGTGCTGCTGGGTAGGAAGTTTAAGAGTTTGGACCCGGCAATAATGAAGGACTGGATACATTTCCCTACTTTTATATTCCACATGTCTTGCAATGGCTCTGACTCCACAGCTCTCTGGCCTGCTGGATTCCAAAGGTTCATGACCCTCTTGAGAGAAGAAATTCCTCTCCATCTCTGTCTGAAACAACACCTTCTAGTAGGGCAAACATCCCCTTGGTGTCCATCCTGTCAATCTCCCTTAGAATCTTAATTTTTCAATAAGATCACCTTTCCACCTTACAGTGCAATATGTATTAGTCTAACTCTCCTTTAAGTTACTCCATACATCAACCCCTTTTTTGATCCCTGAAACCAATCTCGTGCCTCTGCACTGCCTCCAATGCAAGCACATCTTTCTTTAAATATGGAAAACAAAACTGTACACAGTACTGCAGGTGCCTTCTCATCAGAGCCCTGTATAGTTGTATTGAAATTTCCCTACATTTATACTCCACATGTCTTGCAATGAAAGCCAACATTCCATTAGCCCTAATTACTTGTGGTACTTGATGCTAATTTGCTTTTCCATTCTTCTTTCCAAATTGGATAACCTCCCTTTTTCCCACATTATAACTCCATCTGGAAAGTAGGTCTCAAACGTTGTATCCTGAAGCCTTTCCCTAAATGACCTGACAACTTTTGGCAGATAAACTATGACTTAAATAATAAAAAGAAAATGAAAATGCTTTTAAAAGTTGAAAAATTAAAAATATAATGAAAAGCACGTTAAAATACTAAAAAGTAATTGTAACCATTAAAATAAAGTAAAATAACTCAAGTACTTGTTTCACAGTCTTAGCAACATTATTCAAACAGTTAGACAACCAATAATGCCAGTTGTCAGATGCACCAAAATTGGTCCTCCAGCTCATCTAAGACTTTCGCCTATAACCACACATACACAAAAGATGAAGACATGCTAAACTCTAAATGGCTAAAGGTGAGCACAAAACTCCCTTCAAAACCAGTGGATATCAATCAGCACAATATAGTCGCATTTTAAAAAATTTAATATGGGCAGAAAGCTGTGAAAAATTGTGTTCCATGTGAATGTGTGAAATCACCCACTTAAGACGAAAAGAAAGGTAAGTTTCTTTGAATATTTTCTGAGTCAGTGATCTCTTTTCATTTTGTCAGTCTGGCTACCCAGGATATTGCTTGGAATGAATGGCTCTAGTTATAAGGAGAGATTGGACAGGCTGGGTTTATTCTCACTGGAATGTAGGAGGCTGAGGGGTGATTTTATAGAGGTTTATAGAATTATGAGGGGCATAGAAAGGATAGATAGTCAGAATCTTTTTCCCAGGGCAGGGGAGTCTAGAATTAGAGGGCACAGGTTTCAGGTGAGGGGGAGAAACTTAACGGAGATTAGAGGGGTAACTTTTTTTTACACAGAGGATGGTAACTATCTGGAGTGAGCTGCCAGAGGAGGTGGTGAAGGCAAATACAATTACAATATTTAGCTGGCATTTGGATAGGTGCTTGGAAAGGAAAAGTGTAGAGTGATTGGGGCTAATGCAGCCAAATGGAATTAGTGTAGATAGGCATCATTTTTGGCATGGGCATGGTAAGCATAGTGGCCCATTTCTCTGTTGTACAAGTCTATGATTCCATTGAGACTATTGTATTCAAAAAGTCATACAGTGCGAAAGCAGGACCTTCAGCCCAACTGATCCATGTCAACCAAGATCCCCATCCAAGCTAGATCAATTTGCCAGCATTTGGCCCATATCCCTCTAAACCTTTCTTATCCATTTACCTGTCCAACTGTCTTTTAAATCTTGTTATTGTACCTCCCTCAACCACTTCCTCTGGCAGCTCATTCCATATACTGACCACCCTCTGTAAAAAAAAAAGTTGCCCCTCATGTTCATACTAAATCTTTCCTCTCTCACCCTGAACTTATGCCCTCTAGTTCTTGATTGCCCAAGCATGGGAAAAAGACGGAGTGCATTCACCCTGTCTGTGGCCTTCATGATTTTATACACCTCAATAAGATCATCCCTCAGTCACCTGTGCTCCAAGGAAAAAAGTCCTAGCTTGTCCAAACTCTCCCTCAAGTCCTGGCAATATCCTTGTAAATCTTTTCTGCACTCTTTCCAGGTTAATAACATTTTTGCTATAACAGGGTAAACAAAACTGAACACAATACTCCAAGTGTGGACTCACCAGTGTTTTGTACAACTGCAATATAACCTCCCAACTTCTATAATCATTGCCCTGACTGATGAAGGCCAGCATGCCAAAAGCCTCCTTCACCACCCTGTCTACCTGTGACTCCGCTTTTAGGGAGCTATGTACTTGAACTCCAAGGTCTCTCTGTTCTGCAACACACTCCAGGGTCCTGCTGTTTACTGTGAAAATCCTACCTTGATTTGACTTTCCAAAATGCAACACCCTGTGCTTATCCGAGTTAAAATCCATTTGCCATTCCTCGGCCCACTTACACATCTGAGCAAGATCCCACTGTAATTCTTGATTGCCTTCTTCATTGTCAATGATACCACCTATTTTAGTGTTAGCTGCATTCAGTTCTGGACACATCACCTCTGGAATGATGTATTGGTCTGGGAAAAATGATAATGTAACATAATGATACCAGTGCTCAAAGGGCTAAATTATGTGGCCAGATTGCATAGACTAGACGTATTCAGTTTAATATAGGATATAAAATGTGATGTAATTGAGATATAATGAAGCTGTCAGGGTAGATTGGGATAAATGTATTCCTCTGGTGGTGGAATCCAGTTTAGAAAACATAACCTGAAAATTAGAGGTGGCCCGTTCAGAACAGATGTCAAAAACGTTCTTCACTCAAAGGCAATTGAACACCTGAAAGTCTCTAATTCAACTAATTGGAGGCAAGATGAGTTGAAAGATTTGAAACTGAGTTTGATAACTTTTTATTAGTCAAGGGTATTCAAGGATTACAGAATCAATGTGGATTGATACAGTTCGGACATGATCTGATTGAAATTGCTAGATGGTCTATTGTTCCTGTGTTCTGAAAGTGGAGGTTAAAAGGGAAAAACATGCAAATGCTCAGCAATGATAATTTATTGGAAGAAATGCATTATCCCATGTAATTTTACAAGTATTATGCTGTGGTTTAATTGAAGCTGTGTTGTTTCAAAGGTCAAACATTTGATTGCTTTTAACCAAATACTGGATATGTTAATCCAAAATTTAATTACTATTTAAGATGAAACTCAGAATATTGGTTTTGTTTATGGGATGACCAATTAAGTAGCTACAGGCATTGTGGCTCTTCCACTTTATTTTCCCAGTAGCTTTATAGCAAATTCCTTATGACCATCAAGGGATTAACCCAAAATAAATCAATGTGTCTGTCATTTTCCTGGCACAAGTGAGGTAGTCATAGCCCAAAAATGCAATTTGGTCACTTAAATCCATTTTAGCTCTTTAGCCAATGTCAACTTGAGTAGCAGCTGCCTGTTACAGGTGGGAAATTGCTTATGTTGTGCAAATAGGCCCTGTATTTTACATTGACTTAGAGTTGCAATTTCAAAGTACAAGTATAAAGAACACGTAGCATGCATGTTCCAAGCAGTTGTACCAAGTGGTGAGTTGCTAACCCTACAAAACAAGTGCTGCTGAAGATCACTGATAATTAAGGAAATGCTTGATTTTGTTTTGCTGACAGAGTTAAGAAGAGCTGGTATGTAGCTATATGCTATCTGCCTGTTATACACTCAAATTATCTTTATTTTACCATGTAAAGGATCACGTTGTTCCTGGAATCAATGAATCATAAACATTTATGTCACAGAAATAAAGTCTGGCTCATTATATTCATGCCAATCCAAATATATACTATTTAGGTTAATCCCACTTCTTGGCTCAGTGTGTAGCCTAACAGGTTATGATTCTTCAAGTGCACATCTTGTTACTTTTTAACTGTGATCAGGTGCTCTGCCTTATGAGTTCCAGACCCCCCACAATTCTTAAGATCCAAACATTTTTCCTCAGCTCCTTATGAACCCTTCCATCAAATAACTTAAATTCATTGCCCCTGTGTATTGACCACCCTGTTAAAGAAGCTGAAACATAGATCAGGCATTAAAGCACAGAATTTGTTTGGCGCTGTTATAACTGTTATAAGTGTCTTTGTCACCTTAAATTTACTTGTAAGTGTGGCAGTAAAATTTGCAATACATTACAGCAGATATGAACTTCATGCATATATAAAAAGATTTCACAAATTTACTCGCAAATGTTCCACAGCAGAAATTGTAGCAATTTCTTGGAGAGAGAAATACATTTCAATGCAATTTACAATGTGCCTGAAATTCCAGGCTTTTAAGAGTGGTGGAGTGTACTTTGATCAATGGCATTTCTTATCTTTGAACTCATCTGCAAATCCTAGGAATAGTCATTTAAATGATGATGAGAGAGAGATGTCTGAATAATGGAGACACTTGCACTGAGGAAATAATAGAAAATGGGAAGGATTGAGTTCATGCAGATGTCAATTAAGAGACCTCGAGCAATGTGCTTCTCGTGCTTAATTTTCCTGAAGAGCTTGTTCTATCAATGGCATTTTGGTAGTAGATCAACAGTTTTCTGGTTTTCCCAGAGTCAAGTAATATTAGGGCCCTGGACATTCAGACTGGAGTGTATTCTCACTCAAAGTTTACTTAACAACAATTAAACTCTGTGGCCTTGATTGTAAACACTTTTTGGCTTTTGAATTATTTATTCTCGTAATTCTCTTTATTCACAGATCTTAGAACCCAGAAAATAGCCCTAATTTATTTAACTTCCTCCCTCTCTCCCTCTTTTTCTCTCTACATCATCCAAACATGATCTCCCTTGAAAACTGGATGGTTCTATTGCCAACATTATGTCATCAACGAAGAGGGTGAGGGTGTGGCATGGTGGCACGGCAATTAACTCTGCTTTCTCACCCAGGTTCAATCCTGATTTCTGGTGCTGTGAGGAGTTTACTTGATTTTTCTGTGACTGCCTGGGTGCTCCATTTCTCTCCCACATCCCAAAGATGTGCTGATAGGTAATTCCCTCTTTGTGTGGGTAAGTGGCAAAAGAAGCAAAAGGAAGTTGGTGGGCGTGTAAGGGAGAATAAGATGAAGGGGAATTGAAATGATAGGATAGTTTTACTGGGATTGGCATAGACAATGGGCTGAATGGCCTATTTCTATATTGTAGTAAATATGTTAAAGTTACACCATATTTAAATAGAGGAGGTGAGATCAGACATATTGATTATAGTAATCAATCTATTATAAAACAAACAAAATAAATTTACCAGGTAAGCATTTAAAGATCAAAGGAAACAAGTTATAGTGACTTCCTATAGCTATAACTATAGCTTCCTATAGCTATATAAGTGACTTCCACAAGCTATAGTGAAGTTATAGTAGAAACAGGATAGTTATGTGTACAAATTATGTATACATATATTATGTGTACAAAATCAGACAATCAACTTGGTCACTGTGAACGTGGACACTCTTGATATTGGTATTGGTTTATTATTGTCACATGTACTCAAATACAGTGAAAAACTTAGTTTTGCATGCCATCCATAGAGATCATTTCAAAGCATAAGTACTCTGAGGTAGTACAAGGGAAAAACGATAACTGAAGATAACAGTTACAGAGAAAGTTCAGTGCAGGTAGACAATAAGGTGATAGGGCCATGATGAGGTAGATTGTGAGGTCAAGAGTTCATCTTTAATATACAAGAGGTCCATTCATAGAGTCATAGAACACTCCACCACAAAAAACAGGTCCATCTGCCCATCTAGTCCATGTCAACCTGATTTTCTGCCCAGTCCCATCTACCTGCAACCTGACCATAGCCCTCCATACCCCTCTCATCCATACACCTACCCAAACATCTCTTAAATGTTACAATTGAACCCTGATCCATCACTACCACAGTCAGTTCATTCCACACTCGCACCACCCCGAGTGAAGTAGTTGCCCCTCAGATTCCTCTTAAATATTTCACATTTCACCCTAAACCTATCACCTCTAGTTCTAGTCTCACCAAAACGGAGGGGAAAAAGCCTGCATGTATTCACCCCATCTATACCCCTCATAATTTTGTATACTTCTGTAAGATCTCCCCTCATTCTCCTGCACTCCAGGGAATAAAGTCCTCACCTATTCAACCTTTCCCTATAACTCAAGTCCCGGCAACATCCGTATAAATTTTCTCTGCACTCTTTCAAGCTTATTGATACCTTTCCTGTAGGTAGGTGACCAGAAGAGTTTTCAAGAGTCTTATAACAGCAGGATAGAAGCTGTCCTTGAGCCTGGTGGTGTGTTTCAGGCTTTTGTATCTTCTGCCCAATGGAAAGGGGGAGAAGAGAGAATGTCTGGGGTGGGAGGGGGTCTTTGATTATGCTGCTTTCTGAGGCAATGAGAAATGTAGACAGGAGTCCGTGGAGGGGAGGAAAGGGACTGGTTCTAGCATTCTTATCATGTGGAGGCAAATCATTCAGCTTCTCTCATGCTCATTCATTGTCCTAACTCCTTGTGAGAGTTGTTGCCCTGTACCGGATGTCTACAGGAGTAAATCAACGACTGATTGTATTCAATATTACATATTTAATTCCATTACGGTCAAAAATACGTGCTTAAAGATGAACTTCTCTCCTTCATCTTCTCCCTTATTTACCCAATGCTTAATTGTTTATACTTGTGAAACATGTTTCTTATTAAAACATGTTAATTTTTAGTTAGATGTGATGTAAGAGAGTAAAAATGGATGACATTGTTGGAAAACCCCACTGACAGACAGCATGCAGATGCCGGAATCTAGAACAAAAACAGAACATTGGAGAACTCAGTGGGTCAAGCAGCATCTATGGAGGCAAAAGTTGTGAGTTAACATTTCGGGTTGAGACCCTGCATTGGGACTTAGAGGGAACAGGAAAGAATGCCAGCATATAGCAGAATGTTGCGGGGGGTGGGGTGGGGTGAGGTGAGATGAGATAGAAGCTGGTAAGTGATAGGTGGAAAAAGATGCAGAGGGGATGATGAGCAAATGTAAATAAGTTGTGGGGGGGGTGGTGGGGTGGGTTGGGTTTGGTTTGGAGCAGAGGTTGTTAGATTGGAACCAGGTGCAAATGGGATGATGGGTAGATGGAGTCAGGTGGGATTATGGGGGTGGGGTTGGTGGGGGTGAAATAGGAGGGATGAAAAAAGGGAGAAGAAAATTATTTGCGCAGGTGAATGTGTGTGGGAGTAGAGGAGTGGGAATGTGAAAATTCAATATCCATACCATTGGGTTGTAAGCTGCCCAAGCAGATGAGACGTTGTTCTTCCAATCTGCATTTGACCTCTCTGTAGAATTGGAGAAGGGACAGACAGTTCAGTGTGGGAATGGGAAGGAGAGTTAAACTTGCAACCGAATGCTCAAGACAGCCGTTGCAGAGAAAGTGTATGCACTTTGTAAAATGGTCAGAAGAGGTGCAGGTGAACTTCTGCCTACTCTAGAAGAGCAGTTTTGGTCCCTGGATGGTGGTGAGGGTGGAGGTGAAGGGATACTGATTGATATGTCTCTTCTTGGACAATGGTCAATTATTGCTAGAATTATTTAAAATAAGGTAAAGATAAGGTAAGATATCTTTATTAGTCACATGTACATCGAAACACACAGTGAAATACATCTTTTGCATAGAGTGCTCTGGGGGCAGCCCGCAAGTGTCACCATAGCATGTCCACAACTACCTAACCCGTACGTCTTTTGGAATGTGGGAGGAAACCAGAGCACCCAGAGGAAACCCACGCAGTCATGGGGAGAACATACAAACTCCTTACAGACAGTGGCTGGAATTGAACCCAGGTCGCTGGCACTGTAATAGTGTTACACGAACCGCTACACTACCATGCCACAGAAACTTATTCTATGAAAGAAATCTGTTGTAACTGTAGAAGAGCTATGCAGTCTAATCCTGCTTTCCAGCTATTGATCTGTAACTTTGTTGACCATGGGAATTCAATGCAAATCCAAATAAAATGAGATATTGCAACAGGTGGACAGTCAATTTGACTCATAAAGACCTTATCTATGTTTATGTTTGATTACAGAGGTTCCCAAATTTTCTTTGCTGTGTCACCCTTTAGTGACATTTCTATTTCCTACACTCTAACTCTCGACTGAAATAATAAACCAAACATAAACAGATTTTATAATATTGTCCTCCTAACTTTACTACATCAGACCTAAGGAGGCCTGTCCTTTAGTTTGGAAAGTAGTGCCTGAAATGTAAAGCATCAGCCGTGTTCCTCTATCCCTTTATCCAACTACCCTTCAGCCATCTGTCTAGTCTATCTTTGATACTGGGGATTCCTTTGGAGAGAAATGAAAAACAGCTGTTTTGTGAGTGTGACATTAATACAACATGGTTGGCCAAAAATCTGGACATAGATATTATGACCTCACTGAGTATATTGTAGGACATTGTGGGAATAAATCTTTGGACTTTGGCAGAGATTTTTGTATCTTCCTTTGCCATCGGAGGTTCCAGAAGATTGGAGGGTGGCTAATATGACAAGCCGAAGAACCAGTGAGCCTAATATTAGGGGTGGAAAAGTTACTGGAGAGAATTCTGAGAGACAGGATCTATCTGCATTCAGAAAGGTAAGGACTGATTAGGGATAGTCAGCATGGCTTTGTGCGTGGAAAATCATGTCACACAAATTTGATTGAGTTTTTTTTTGAAGAGGTAACCAAGAAGATCGGTGAGGGCAGGGCAATGAACATTGTCGACATGGACTTTAGCAAGGCTTTTGACAAAGTCTTTTGACAAAGTCTTGCATAGCAGGCTGGTCCAAAAGGTAAGATCAAGTAGGATCCAAAGTGAGCTAGCCAATTGGATACAAAATTGGCTTGGTGGAAGGAGTCAATGGCTGGCAGTGGAGGGTTGTTTTTCAGACTGGAGGCCTGTGACAAGTGCTGTGCCACAGGAATCGGTGCTGGGTCCCCTGTTGTTTAACATATATATTAATGATTTCTATGAGAATATGGGTGGTATGATTGGTAAGTTTGTGGATGACCCCAAAATTGGTAGTGTAGTGGACAGTGAAGAATGTTGTCTAAGTTTACAATAGGATATTGATCAACTGGGGAAGTGGGCAAAGGAATGGCAGATGGAATTTAACTCGGATAAGTGTGAAGTGAGGCATTTTGGGAAGATAAATAATCAGTGCAGGATTTACACAGTAAATCATATGGCCCTGAGGAGTGTTGTAGAACAGATAGACCTTGGGGTACAAGTACATAGTTCCCTGAAAGTGGTGGCACAGGTAGACAAGGTGGTGAGAAAGGCACATGGCATGCTTGCCTTCATCGGATGGGGCATTTAGTCCAAGAGCTGGGATGTCATGTTAAAGCTGTACAAGAGATTGGTGAGCTTGCACCTGGAACACTGTGTGGAGTTCTGGTCACCATACTATAGGAAGGATGTGATTAAGCCAAAGAGGGTGCAGAAAAGATTCACAAGCATTTTGCCAAACTGGAGGGCTTGAGGTACAAAGAGAGACTGGATAGGCTGGGATTGTTTTCCCTGGAGCAAAATAACCTGAGGGGTAATCTTACAGAGGTTTATAAAATCATGAGGGACATAGACAAGGTGGATTGTCACAGGCTTTGTCCCAGAATAGCGAAGTCTAAAATCCCCCATCGCATAGGTTTGTGAGAGGGGAAGATTTAAAGGGGGCCTGAGGGCAGGTTTTCCACACAGAGGGTGGTGGATATATGGAACAAGCTGCCAGAGGAAGAGATGGAGGTGGGTACAGTTACAATGTCTAAAAGTCATTTGGACTGGTTGGTGGACAGGAAAGGTTTAGAGGGATATGGGCCAAACATAGACAAATGAGACGAGCTCAAGAAGGCTCCTTGATCAGCATGGATGAGTTAGGCTGAAGGGCCAGTTTCTGAGTGTTTAATTCTATAGTTTTAAACATAACAGCCAGTGCTGGACAGCTGCAAGGTTTGCAGACTAGCACTGACTGGAAGCAGTTTTCATTTGTGTAACCCTGTGAGCTCAATTCTAATGAAGATGTGGAATGCCTTGGCTGACACACAACAGAAAATGTAATGATGCGTCAGAGAGCAAGAGAGAGGAAGCAAGTCACCAGAGATCCTGGGTGGTGTCCCATACTGGTCGGGGACAAGGAGGGCACACAGGAAGATCACCATGGCTCTGGTGCCACAAGGACGTTCACAACTTGACATGAGTCTTCAAGATAAAACCCAGATCACAAACGAGTTGTTCAAGAGCTGCACTAACATCAGCGTCACAACATCAGCACACTTCATCCTTCTTCGAACTATATGCTGATATAATCAGGCACTTAAGACTATTTCATCTTTCGCAGGTATTGCTCATTCTTCAGAGGTAGCTCACAGTTCTTCAACCATAACGAACACACAGACACACTGTCAACACACTCATTCTAAATTACCCTCCTTCCTCATGATGGACATGAAAGCATAGCTGCAACTGTCCAGTGGAGGAAGAAACATACCTTTAGAACACTCCTCTTCATCAGGAGGCTGAGCTGGTGGTGAACGGGAGGGGAGAGGGAGAACCACATGGCCATAAGCAGGACAGGAGGCAGATTGCCTCAAGGAACATGGCTGCTCCAATCTTACTCCCCCAGAAGAATCCACACACAAGTTCCAGAATGCCTCATCACACCATTTTTCTCCGGTGACTATACACACTGCATCCTAACCTATCAGAAACTGATTATGTATGCTGTGGCTCGGAAATGTAATGTTACACATGACTAAAAGATCAAATAAAAGATATTTTGATTAAAAAGCCTGTGAGCAACTAAGAAACATTAATTAGTGTATTATAATAGGAATTGGGATTTCGAGATTTAATCCACCTGGATACTGAATTCAACCCCTGTGCACTTAACTCCTCCATTATGCTTAGTGATTGTAAAAACTTGTGCCTAGAAATTGGATTCCTTTCTTAGTATTGTGCTTTGCACTAATGCCTATCAGGTGCCCTGCTAAAAATTGTGAAAATGGCCAAAGGTGTTTGAAATGGCTTTGATGTTTACACCTAGAAAGGTGCTAAAACAGGATCCATGTGGCACATGATTGGTCCATGCTCACTTTAACACAGCTTCTAAAAAAAATTGCTGTGCAGTGTCAGCTCCTGGAGGCACGTTCTTCATGACAGCCAGACAGGAGCAACACAGGTGATGCAGGAGGGACATGGAAGCCCTCATCAGAAAGATATATGTCAAGAGGGAAGACCTGTGCACCAGGCAGTGGGGATAGGTGCAAGAGACCAGACTTCCATCTCTTTCCTCTAGTGAGAATTCCCACTCATTAGAGCAAAGCAAAAATAAATTTCATGTCCTCACAAGGTATGCCAGGGTGAGATGCTCACCAGTGAAAACAGTTGCAGTGAGTCATTTCAGTTATTGGATCAGGGATTCATTCATTGATGTGTTGTGATCAGTGCAGGTGATCAAAGGAAGTTGACATCTCAGAACCTGCTATGTGTATATTACTGGGCTCCTGCAGACTGATGCAGACTTTGGATTCTCAATGTCGAAATACCAATTGCACTTACTGCAGTTCTGATGCTTGTGTGCCTCTCATTGTACATGTCCTCCTGTAATTGGAGACGTGGCAGCAGCCAGTCAAATAGACAATAAGTGTGATCCCCCAGGATCCATCCTTCTGGGCAGTGGAAGATGTCCAGTCGTTCAGTCTCCTGAGGATGAAGTCATTATGTGTGCTTCATGGAAATTGCCACATCTCCATGAAGCACACAGGTAATTCCTCTCTTGATCCAGTCTTCAGAACATGCTCTAGGTTATTAATGTGAGAAGTTTTGGGCATGAGTGCAGTCAATTGTAAATCCCAATGCCTGAGATGTCATTGATTCCAGATTGAAATCGACTCTTTGTGCTTCATAGCTTCCTTAAGGCAACAGGGAGCAGCACACTGGGAGACAATGCAGAGTGCTGTTGTGGTTGTTTGAAAGATCCTGTGGCAATGATGTTGAGTGTCAACATCACCTTAACTTAGAGAGAGAGCAGTCCTGGCATGACTGCATGGCAGAAGATCTTTCCAAACACTATCACACATGACAGACTTTGACAATAGGAACCTATGAATACACTGCTTATCAGAGGGGTCCTGATAGGCATAATGTTTCTGAAGATTCTCTGGAAATAGGTTCTTCACAGATAGATATGTCTTCACTTCCTACCTTGAGGTGCTTGACCCATCCTTCACAGCCAGTTATTGCCACACTGAAGCCACCAGTAATTGACTGCTGCCAGTGGTATCACCACTGATGTACCCATTGTATGGGTATCATAGCAGCTAAATGTTGCAGAAAGACCTTACTGTTAGTTGCAGCACACTCTTGGACTTTGAAGATGTTTCAGTAGACTGCATTGCGTCTTGAAGCTGCCCAGTCAAATCTTCCAATGATAAAAGACTATCACATTAAGTAGCCACAAAAAGCAACAGAGTATTAGGACGTGCTCCTTGTTGTACCGTGACAGTTCAGGGAAGGTCATAGATTACATAAGGGAGTTCCATTTTATGTTAGTGAGGGCAGAAATGAATGTTGCATGAACAATGCCATCATTAGATGCATATCAGATACCCAAAAAAACTTTAGACGTGCTAAGGTGAATATTGCATGAAAATGCCCAGTCCAATTTCCCAATGGAAGCTGCTTCAGCTAGAAATAATCACTTAGGTGATGTACAACAGGGTAAATCAATTTATGTGCAATTTAAGTATGAAAACCTGGTGCAAACCCATCTCATTTCTGGGCACCTATCTTAACAAATTGAAGGCCACGAACAACTAATGCCTCAGATATCCTACCATTTGAGGAAAAGATAGATCAAATAGTTAATAACATCCTTCAACATTATAAGGGTGAAAAATGTATTTTATTTGATTGCATGGAATCATATCATGTGCATTGGATTAGTGTGTAACCAATGTAGTAAGATAAATGATTGCCCTCCCATTGGGTATCTACAGGAATTTATAATTAACCACTTTGGAGGGGCATTTTAAATACATGCAAATCTCCCCATGTCCAGAGTATGCCTCATAATTATGAGTCCATGCTCCTATTCCTCCTCAAAAACCCATAATAACTGCTCAAAGATCTGCCCTCCTAAAAGCTGGCAACTAGAAAATTCAACAATATTAGAAACCAAATATATTCCAGGCAAATTGGATTGAGTTAGGATTTGGTGTAACATTTTGATACACTGAAAAATCTGACCGTCACAGTTAACGCAATGTCTAATAGCATGAAGTAGACTCAGTTTGTTATTAAAAATGCATGCAGGTCATTTTCTACCAGTTAACCTCATGAATTTGTAAATTTAATTCTTTTCCTGGCACAGTGAAAATGAGAAACAATTTAGCAACAGCAGAGGATTCTTATGGACTGTAGCTAATAGTCTCTTGCAAGTCACATCACTTAGTCACAATTGAAAGAATAGGCTATGCAGTAGCATTTCATTATAAAAACCAATATATGGTTTCAGATATTCTCCCAAGTTAGACATTTATATATTATACCAAATGGAACTGAGCACCTCCATTCCATAAAATATTTATGTTCATTTGGTAAGTTAAAAGATCAAAACATACTCTGCCAAAATTTTGAATTTTAACATGAATTGCATGGAATTCAAGTTACAAGCTTTCATAAAATAGTATTGCTCGAGAGTCATCGTTAGCCATACTAGTGCCAGATACACTTGCAGCAGATGGCTCAGCACTTCATCCAATGTAGGTGAATGTAAGCAAAAGGAATACATTTATGATGCAGTGAAGAAGTATGTGTAAATAAGATTAAAATAAGATCACAGTGCAAGGAGAGAAGTACTGAGATATTCAATGGGCATCCTTGGAAAAGTTAGAGGAGCAAGAACTTAAAAAATGGCATAAGAAGGTGAAAGGTGAAGAAATCCGATGTACAGGCTTGAGGCTGCACCTGACTGGTTCAGACAGAGGCCACACCAGTCCTATGGTGTGTGTTTGAAGCAAAGGTCCTCACTGTATTGTTTGCTGAGCAAGACCTTGTGAAGCTATTTCCTCAACTAAAGCCATGCAGTACCATATCTAAATGATTCATCCACTGCACATAAAACATCAAGTCAAAGAGAAATGGTGGGATAAAAACCATACATGTTTTCCTCACAAACCCACATCAATACTCTTATTTCCAAGTGATGATATTTATTGTAAACCCTATAGTTTTAGAGACATGGGAGTAGTAAATTAGATAGTGCAGGTTACTAGTGATGAGGCTACAATGTGCTATTAATCCACAGTCATTTGATGGTGCAGAATACACAAAATTCATGCAGTAACTCCATATTCTTGCTTTCACATTGACACAGAACTACAGTTTGCTGCATTTGTGCCTCTGTATGGGGTACATTTTTGAAGGTGGTGAACACCAGTTGAAGCTAAGTGGAGTTGATTGAATCTAAGCCTCTACCTCTTAAGTAGGAAGCACTCATTGTCTACAACCAGTGATGGAAGTCATTACACAGGTGTAAGAAGTTTGCTTGAATCCATGGGCGAAAGCAGCCATTATGATTTTCAGCGGCCTGAACCCATGAGATGGAGACGAGGAGAGAAGTTTGCAAAGAGGTATGGCTAGGAAACTATTCAGGTATGTAGTCATGGCTGTGGGAGGTGACCACAAAAGATGCAAAGTACAGAACTGAAGCATCAAGGGTATTGGTGCAAATACAAGTAGCTTAATGACCTCAAATTTATGTTCAGGGTCAGCAAGATAAGCATGGAATCCCGTCCCCCAAGAATTGCAGTAACGATTGGAGCAGCTGCCTGAGTCTGTGGCCAGCAGGGAGCTGGGATTATTGAAGATAACACAATGATCAGACCAAATCTTCTTGTGAAATCAAACTTCCCCTCGTCCTACAGTTGCTTCCAATTTATAAAGGGTGAATAGTGTAAGCAAGCACCTCTTACTTGGCCCCACCCCTCAGTATCGCCCCACTCTTATGCCACTGCTCTTTCAGAACTACCAGTGAGCCAGAAAGCAGTAACAGGACAGAATTGTAACAGATTTCCCACCACTGGATTGAAGAGCATAGTCATCAATCAGATACTGAAGCCACCTACTAATTAGGATGACATGGAGGCAGCATCTCCAATGCAGTGAGGCACAAGGGGGCAGATGCAATGGAAATTTAAGGCCAGCCTGTGTCCCTGTTCCCCAGAGCATGAGGTTGTACAAGAGCTATGCTCCAGAGGAGATAGACTGGGACTTCAAAGGGGTAACCCATAGTTGATGGGCATGCACAATGACAGATGAATGACTGGTGCATTGACTGGCCTTTCTGAAAGCATGCCTGAGCATACAACAGTCCAACACTAATTTTGCACACAGAGCCTTCAACTTCATTTCCACACTTGTAAATCAAACACACAGTATGCATTGGCCAATATCACAACTTCCAGTGTACCACAAACACCCAAAATTCTGGATGCAGGTGTTCAAAGAAAGTTTAGGGGGATTACAGTACATAGAACACTAACAGCACATCCTTCACAGATTACTATGATTGTTGAGGCTCTGACCTGGGTGGGGCAGTGGGGAGATGCAGTCTAGATCTGTGGAATAACTTAACTGTTCTCCCTGGTTACCACATACAACCAGAACAACATAGGCAGGTAGGGTAAGTTACCCAGACAACTGTTGCATATGGCAAAAAGGTGCAATCCAAAGCTGGGTCAATAAGGTCCAAGCTGCTGGAGTGACCTTACATGGTCACAGGGGTCAAATCTGCTCCCATGCAAGTCAGCAGTCTTCCACAAACTATGATGCCACCAATGGGACAGGCAAAGATCTGTGAAGACAGTCACAAAGGTGATGAACAGCCCTTACTTATTGCATGATTCCTCTGTGTTTTTTCACATTGATTTGATGAATAAATATTATTTGGGAGAGATGATCAACAACAGAGAGAAGGTAAGATGGGAACTCCAGTTGAACAGGGATTATGGGGAGTTTTTTCTTTCTATTTTACCATTCATGGGATGTGGGATCACTGGCAGTGTCAACAGGTATTATGCCATCTCTACATGACTGCTTTGAGTTGGTAGACTGGTCCATGTTCAAAGACTCGGCAGCCAGCCGTGATGAGTATGTCACCACCATCACAGACTTTATTAGCAAGACCGTTGAGGATTGTGTAACAAAAAGGACAATCCAGGTGTTTCCTAACTGGAAATCATGGATGAACCAGGAGATCCACTCCCTACTGAAGTCTAGGACTACAGCATTCAAATCGGGTAACCTTGACCAATACAAGAAATGGATATACGACCTCCGTGAAGCTATCAGAGGTTCCTACAGACAAAAATCAAGTCCCAGACCAGCTGTCAGTTGTGGCAGGGTTTACATGTTATAAAGGGCTACAAAATGAAGTTGGGTAGCATCGCCAACAACAGTGCATCCCTTCCCGATGAGCTTAACACATTTATGCATGTTTTGAACAGAAGAGGATTAGAATGCCACCACCCACCTCAACAGCCTGCAATGCACCTGAACCCGTGGTCACCATTGAGGATGTAAGATCAGTCTTCCAAAGAGTGAACTCATGGAAAGCATCTGGCCTGGATGGTGTCCCTGGCTGTGTCCTTAGATCCTGTGCAGATCAGCTGACGGGGGTATGTTCAGACATTTTTAACCTCTCCCTGCTTCAATCTGAGGTTCCCACCTGCATTAAGACCACCACTATCACCCAGTACTTATGAAAAACAAGGTAAGGTGCTTTAATGACTACCACCTAGTAGCTCTGACATCCATCATCATGAAGTGCTTCGAGGGACTAGTCATGGCACACATTAACTCCAGTCTCCCAGACAACCTCGACCCACTGCAATTCACCTACTGCTGAAACAGGTCTACATCATCTCCCCGGCCCTACTTATCTCTGGAGCATCTGGACAGTAAAGACACCTACATAAGACTATTAGTTATTGACTACAGCTCTGCCTTCAATACTATAATTCCAAGCAAACTCATCACCAAACTCCGAGACCTGCGACTCAACACCTCCCTTTGCAATTGGATCCTTAACTTTCTGACCAACAGACCGTAATCAATAAGAATTGGCAGCAACACCTCCGATTTGATTATTCTCAACACTGGTGGCCTACAAGGCTGTGTCCTCAGACCCCTACTCTACTTCCTATACACTCATGAATGAGTGGCCAGATTCTACTCTAACTCCATCTACCAGTTTGCAGATGATACCGCCATAGTGGGCCATATCTCAAATAGCGATGAGTTAAGAGTACAGGAAGGAGATAGAGAGCTTAGTGACATGGTGTCATGTCAACAAACTTTCCCTCAGTGTCAGCAAAACAAAAGAGCTGGTCATTGACTTCAGGAAGGGGAGAGGTGCACATGCTCCTGTCAACATCCATGGTACTGAGGTTGAGAGCTTCAAGTTCCAGGAGTGAACATCACCAGTAGCGTGTCCTGGTCCAACCACGTAGACGCCATTGGCAAAGAAAGCTCACCAGTGCCTCTTCTTCCTCAGGACACTAAAGAAATTTGGCATGTTCCCTTTGACACTCACTAATTTTTTACAGATGCGGCATAGAAAGCATCCTATCCAGATGCATCACAGCTTAGTATGGCAACTGCTCTGTTCATGACTGGAAGAAACTGCAGAGTGTTGTGGACACTGCTCAGCACACCACGGAAACCAGCCTCCCCTCCATGGACTATACTTCTTGCTGCCTTGGTAAAATAGCCATTATAATCAAAGACCCCACCCATCCCAAACTTTCTGTCTTCTCCCCTCTCCCACTAGGCAGAAGATGCAAAAGTCTGAAGCACGTACCACCAGGCTCAAGGACAGCTTCTATCCCGCTGTTATAAGAGTATTGAATGGTTCCCTCATACAATAAAATGGACTCTTGACCTCACAATCTACCTCATTATGACCTTGCACCTTATTGTCTACCTGCACTGCACTTTCCCTGTACTGTTACACTTCATTCTGTATTGTTTTACCTTGTACTACCTCAATACACTGTGTAATGAATCGATCTGTACGAACACTTTTCACTCTGTCTGGGTACAAGTGACAATAATAAACCAATTCCAATCGCCCTGGAGAAGGTGGAAATGCTGCTGTATATGTGTTAAGGATCTCCCATAGTGGCTTACGAAACCATTCCAAGACTTGAATCAATGCAGGTTGAAGGAATAGCAAAATGTTTACAACTCAAAATATTGTGTGATTTGGAGGGTAAATTGAGGTGATAGTATTCCCATCAACTGCTACCCTTGCCCAACAATCAGAGAAATTGCAAGTGCTGATAACTTTGGCAAATTCTTGTTTTGCATTTTATGGATGGTACACTCTGCAGCCATAGTTACAAACGGGCAAGGGCAGTAGGCTTCCTTAACCACAGACCTGTGGCTTCGCGGTCACCATAATTGAGGCTACCATTATTGAAGACAGAAACTTAAGTGTGTTCAGTGAAGGCAGCAAGGTTGAACGACAAAGAAACTAAAAATAGTTCATATATTGAAATTAGGGATTTAATAATGATACAACTGAGCTCCAGCATACTACAATAAAGATATGGAATTCAAGCTGGCGTTTTTTTATAAAGTGTGATCACAATCACACTGCCGGTGGAGAAGCACTGAGCATGTGCGACTGCCTTCAGCACAGGGAGGCAAGAATCAGAAGGCTGGTCACAGCACACTGCTCTTGCACAGTTCGTGCAGCTGGCAATATAGCAGTATGGTATGTCAAAATGGAGATTAAACATGTCACCTGATTTCACTGGTATGAAAAGATGTGAGTCACAGAGAAATATGAAGGGAAAAGAAAGGTGTGGAAAATTAATTTACCAGTTCAGAAAAAGCCAAGACAAAGTATACTATAATGCAGTTCTGTTCCAGTATTCAGCATCACTTACCTTTAGAAAATTTCCTAAATAACGAAAAAGCTGTTCATGGTAAACTGAGCTGCCATCCAATCATCATCAAAAGCAGGTTAAGCATCAATCACACATCTGAGACAGAATTATTGAATCCAAAAATCAAATTACTCGGTGATGGTGGAGGAGTGTTACAATGAAAGCAATCAACTGCTGTCTGAAAGTCATGATTTGTTGCCTGCACTTCAAAGAAAACAGCTCAATGACTCTTGTAACATGGCAAAGGGGCTCAGAAGCACAAAATGGTACAGATAGATACAGCAGGACCTAAGGCTATTTGTGGAATTTTTCATTTCAAGTCTGGATGTGTAACATCTAACTTGGCCTAAATGGATCTCAGATGGCTTCCATCCGGTCAAGTCCTTAAATAAATTATTAAAATGTAATAAATGGGTTGTTGATTTGTTTCTGCTGTCTAGCATGAGTAATAGATGGAGTAAAGGACTAATTGAATGCAAAAAATATTTGGTTCAAAACCTAAGGGTCAAACCCAAAAAAGAATTTTGCACCTATAATTTATAAAATTGGGGAATATATTGTACTGTTGAATAATAGCAGAGAAGTCCTTTGTGTAAATTGCTCTGATATTTGAGCAAATTGGAGTAAAGACTGAATACTTGGATTGTTTTTTGTTTGGATAAATTGTTTCAATAAAATCAGTTTAATTGGGCAGGATTAAATACAATTAGCATAGATGGATTTGTTCCTCAGTTTCAGTCTTTGGTTAAAAGGAAATCCTCATAAATATACCAAAAAAGATGCTCACAGATTAAGGAGGAAACACTTGGATTTTGAATAACGCAGCAAAGTTTGTTTACTCAACTCCACAAAACGTGGGTGTATAAACTGTTGAATGCATTTATGTGCCACTTTACCTCATTTGCATAATATATTCAGTTCTGAAGAGCAGGCCTCCTTTTGTAGCAGCTTCTCAATTCTCACAACCACTGCAGGATCACAGCTTCCAAAACATTGCATTTTAATAATTTGTCACAAAGCTCATTTACATTTCTAGCTCCATGACTCATTGGAGCTTTAAATATACATACTTTAATATATTTTTGATCTTCAGCTTTATTATTCCTATGTCAATTATGCATTCTGAAAAGTAGGATATGGCAGAATTAAAGGTACAGGTGTAGTTTTCCCAAGTAATTATTATAGTTCTACTTATTCAACTGAGGACCATTTTCTGTAAGGGTGATGCAACAGGGTTCAGTTTGTAAAGGGCCAAACACCATACATCCAAAGCACCCTCTTGTTTCATGTGAGAAGCCCCTACTGTATGTAAAAGCCTTATGTTTATTATGTACCTTTAATATATAAAACAAATGATTGTCTATTAGAAATGATCTAAGTGGCTTCCTTTCTGGATAGTTGTAATCCCCAACCCCTCATCACTCCGCAGCTTAACTTGGTGTCTGATCCTGCTTGCTCTGGAAGCCTCAATACAATGAGCTGCATTGAGAGGTCTGTTTGTTACCTCCAGCTTACCTGCTGAGTTTAAATTTATGGGGCTCTCTTCTCTACCACAATCATCAGTTGACTGATGTGTTTCCACTTTTGATCACCAAAGAGTCAAAATGGACCTCAAGTTTTCACTATATACCCATTAAATATAATATTTTACCTCAATTTAGATCAAAGACAACAAGAAACCCCAGTCTGTTCAAATTATTGACTTTAAGTACATTCAGTGTATTGGACAGATGCAATTCAGAAAACTGTGCTTCAATTGTTATTTTGGTTCATTGGTATCAGAAATTATTTCTGTATTCCTTATCCATGTTTCAGAAACATATCAGAAAACAATGGCAACAAGAAAATGTTGCGACATGGTGAAAAGTAAAATATTGGTGACAAGATACAATATTAATCAGTCTTTTATCTGTAAAAGCAACTTTTCAGCCATTGCCATTTTCATCCACAACCTGCCTCTGGATGTTCCACTGATGGTTTCACTTTCCTCACCCTAGCTTGAGTTTTGATACACTGAAGTACTAGAAATAACAATTACGTTTTAAGTTTGACTGACAGAACACCCACGATCCCCTCTAGTACCTCATCCATGTAAATTCTGTAGGTGTTAATTGCGTCAAACTGTTTTGCAGCGAGTAACGTATTTAGGAAGTGAAGTAAGGTTCAGGCTACATACATTGTGTAACTATATGACTACTTCAGTATTATTTTGGGAACATAATTGATAACTACAGCAATTTTTGCTGAACCTTTCTGCCACTGTATTAAACAATATGTAATCATTGAAATCAGGACCCTTCAATGCTGAATTATGTTTCAATCCAATTTTCAAGGACTAGGCTTTAGACCATATAAGCATCAACATTCTTTGCTCAGATGTATCTGTAGAATTAAATAGAGTCATAGGGATGTACTGCATTGAAATAGGCCCCTTGCCCACCGTGTCTATGCTGACCATCATGCCTATCTATATTAATCCCATTAGCCTGCATTATTTCATATCCCTTCACGCCTGGCTCATTCATTCACCTGTCCGTAAGTCTTTTAAATGTTGTCACTGTTCCTGCCTCCACGACCTCCTCTGGCAGCTCATTCCAGATACCACCTATTCTGCATGTGAAATATTTGCCCCTCAGATCCCCTTTAAACCTCCTCCCTCTCAACTTAAACCTATGTCTTCAAATTTTAGACACCACTACCATGGAAACAGTCTCTGGCTATCTACCCTAACTATGCCTCTCATAATTTTATATACCTCGATCATGTCACTTCTCAGTCTCCTTCACTCCAGGGAAAACAGTCCCAGCCTATCTAATCTCCTTATAAATCAAGCCCTCCCTTCCAGGCAACATCCTTGTGAATCTTTTCTGCATCCTCTCTAGCTTAATCACATCCTTCCAAAGGTGCGATGATCAGAACTACACAAAGTACTCCAAATGTGGTCTGACCAACATTTTATACAACTGTAACATGATGTCCCAACCCTCTATAATCAGTGCCTGGGTCGATGAAGGCAAGCATGTCATACACTTTCTTCACACCCTGTCCACCAGTGTTGTTGCTTTCAGAAAACTATGTACTTGTACCCCTAGGTCTCACTGTTCAACACCACTCCCCAGAGCCCTTCCATTCACTGTGTATGTCCTTTGGAAGTTAAAATTCTCAAAATGCATCACTTTGCACTTGTGTGAGTTGGAATTCCATCTGCCACTTCCCTAGTTCATCTGATCCTGCTGTAACCTTGGACAGCCTTATTCACTGTCCACTATACCACCAATTTTTGTATCCTCTGCAAACTTACTAATCAGGAGACACAAGTGACTGCAGATGATGGATCAGAACTCGGGGTTCTGACCCAAAACATCAGTTATGTCTTTGCCTCCACAGATGCTGCTCAGCCCGCTGAGTTCCTCCAGCAGTTTGTTTCTTTGCTCTAAACTTACTAATCATGCGACCTGCAATCTCATCCAAATCATTAATAACTATGACAAACAACAAATGACCTAGCATTGATCCCTTCAGCACATTACTGGTCCCAGACCTCCAATCTGAAAAACCCTTCACTACCACCCTCTGCCTCCTATCACCAAGCCAATTTTGTATCCAATTTGCCAGCTTACCCTGGATTCCCATATGTTCTAAGCTTCCATACCAACCTACTATGCAGGACCTTGTCAAGGGCCTTGCTAAAGTTTTTGAGGGTGCTAACAGTTATTTGGGGTGTACCACATGTTTGAGACTTGGATAGTCGAGACAGTCTCAAATAGTTGGATGACGAATGGTACTTAAACCTCAATTGCTGGAGGTTATAGGCAAAGCCTGACTCTGAACAAGAAGGGAGTGGCAGAGGACCTGAAGGAGAGCTGGGTAAGCACTTACCTTAATGGGGACGTACCTGAGCTACGCTTTCTGCATCAGCCTGGCACCCAATCAGGCAGACTTAAAATGTACAGAATTTAGTATGTCCGACTAATGGAGCACCTGGAAAAACTATGCAACTTACATAAAGTTTGCAATTTTGGATTATATTTTATTTTTCATTGCATAATGTTTGTAACTCTGGCACCACGCAATCCAATTTACAGTAATCAGTATCTTCTGATTTCTTATTTATTTTCCCATTTTTCAGAATATGGGAGTCATTTGCAAGGCTGACATTTAGTGCCTATCTCTAACTGTCCTCGGGAGGGCATGATGAACTGACTTTTTGAATTGCTGCTGGTACTCCCACAGTGGTGTTCAGTAGGGAGTTCCGGATTTAGACCAAGCAAAGATGAAAGAACATCATTGTATTTCCAAGTCAATGTGGTGTGTGGCTTGGAGAGAAAGCAGTGGTTGATGGTGTTCTGTAGCCTGCTTGGTTTTTCTTAGTGGTAAAGGTTGTGAGTTTGAGAGGTGCTGTCAAAGCATCTGGGCAAGTGACTTCAGTGCATTTGATGGATGGTACACATTGTAGCCACATGCACTGGTGGTGGAGGAAATGAAAGGTTTAAGATCATGGATGGGATACTAATCAAATGGGCTGCTTTATCCAGAAATGTGTTGAACTTCTTGAGTGATGTTGGAGAAGGACCTTTACATCATGCTCCTGACTTGTGTCTTGTAGAAGATGGTTTAGGGTATCAGGAGATGATTGACTCACCACTCAGCCTCCACTTGTAGCCACAGTATTTATATGAACGGTCCACCGAGTTTTTGGTCAATAGAGACCCTCAAGATATTGATGGTTAAGGATTCAGCAACGGTAATACCACTAAATGCAAAAGCAGATATTTAGACTCTCTTGATGGAGGTGGTCGTTGTCTGAGACTCTGTGGTTAATGGCCATTTATCAGCACATGTCTGAATGTTGTCCACATGGTACGCGGTGGGCAAGGAAATTGATCCATAGCACTGCTCCTTTTGCACCACGTGTTGAATGTGAATAAAGGCTGATTAGTGTTTCCAGGGCCAAATGTTTCAAAACTGGGCATTTTAGATTGAAGGGGTTCTCTTCAGAGAGACATTTCTGTGTATTGCAAAGAATCTCCTTGTGGACAAGGTGTCCCCTTGCAAGAATCTTTATCAATAGCCCCTAGGTATGGCCATACTATATTTGTAATAGGCAAAATTAAAAACATTGTGATACTGGAGGAACTCAGCAGGCCAGGCAGCATCTGTAGAGAAAAGCAAGTGGTCAACATTTTGGGTTAGGATCCTTCTTCAGGACTGAAGGCAGGAAAGGTGAAGCCCAATATATAGAAGGGAAAAACAGAGCAGTGATGGGTTAAAAAAGAGGGGAGGAAGGGTGGACACAAGGTGGTGATAGGTAGGTGCAGGTAAGAGATAGTGGCAGGCAGATGTGGGGGGGGGGGTAAGTGGGAGGGGTCAAAGGAGAGGGAGGTAAAAAGGTAGAAAAAAAAAGGTAGGCTAGGAAAGGGAAGGAGAAAATAAGCGTGGTGAGGGTGGGGGTTGTGATTACTTAAAGCAGGAGAATTCAATGTTCATGCCATTAAGCTGCAAGGTTCCAAGACGGAAAAAGAGATGCTGTTCCTCCAGTTTGCACTTGGAATTCTCCTGGCAGTGGAGGAAGCCAAGCACTGACATACCAGTGATAGTGTGGGAGGGGGAGTTGAAGTGACTGGCAACGGGGAGATGCAGATCGTGGTTACAGACAGAGTGCAGGTGTTCTGTGAAGTGGTCACCTAGTCCGTGTTTGGTCTCACCAATGGTCTCCTACACTGATATGTCAGTCCTCGGTCCACAGATTTCTGAAGGAGGTGGCTGTGGAGATAGCGGAGGCGTTGGCGATTATTTTTCAGGAATCGATAGATTCTGGCATGGTTCCGGAGGACTGGAGGGTAGCGAATGTAGTTCCGTTATATAAGAAAGGTGGGAGGCAGCACAAAGGCAATTACAGACCTATTAGTCTGACGTCAGTGGTGGGAAAATTATTGGAGTCTATCCTCAAGGAGGAGGTTACCGAATACCTAGAGGCGCAAGGCAAGATAGGACCTAGTCAACATGGTTTTGTGAAGGGGAGGTCCTGTCTGACCAACCTATTGGAGTTTTTTGAAGAAATCACAGGTAGGGTGGATAAGGGAGAGGCGGTAGATGTTGTGTATTTAGACTTTCAAAAGGCCTTCGATAAGGTGCCTCACAAGAGACTGATTAATAAGATGAGAGGTCATGGAATTATGGGCAGGGTAGCAAAATGGGTGGAGAATTGGCTGGTTGGCAGGAAGCAAAGGGTGGAAATAAAAGGATCTCGTTCTGGTTGGTTACCGGTTACTAGTGGTGTGCCGCAAGGGTCGGTGTTGGGGCCTCTCCTTTTTACCTTGTACATCAATGATTTGGATGATGGAATAAATGGTTGTGTGGCTAAGTTTGCGGATGACACCAAGATAAGTGGAGGAGTAGGGAGCATAGAGGAAATAGAAAGAATGCAGAGGGACCTAGACAGTTTAGGAGAATGGGCAAGAAAATGGCAGATGAGATTCAATGTTGAGAAATGTGCAGTTGTACACTTTGGAAGTAGAAATAAGCGGGTAGATTATTATCTAGAAGGAGAGAAGATTGATAGTGCGGTAGTACAAAGGGACTTGGGGGGGGGGGGGGGGGGGGGGGGGGGGGGGGGGGGGGGGGGGGGGGGGGGGGGGGGGGGGGGTGGGGGGGGGGGGGGGGGGGGGGGGGGGGGGGGGGGGGGGGGGGGGGGGGGGGGGGGGGGGGGGGGGGGGGGGGGGGGGGGGGGGGGGGGGGGGGGGGGGGGGGGGGGGGGGGGGGGGGGGGGGGGGGGGGGGGGGGGGGGGGGGGGGGGGGGGGGGGGGGGGGGGGGGGGGGGGGGGGGGGGGGGGGGGGGGGGGGGGGGGGGGGGGGGGGGGGGGGGGGGGGGGGGGGGGGGGGGGGGGGGGGGGGGGGGGGGGGGGGGGGGGGGGGGGGGGGGGGGGGGGGGGGGGGGGGGGGGGGGGGGGGGGGGGGGGGGGGGGGGGGGGGGGGGGGGGGGGGGGGGGGGGGGGGGGGGGGGGGGGGGGGGGGGGGGGGGGGGGGGGGGGGGGGGGGGGGGGGGGGGGGGGGGGGGGGGGGGGGGGGGGGGGGGGGGGGGGGGGGGTACTTATACAAGATACCTTAAAAGTTAACCACCAGGTTGGATCGGTGGTTAAGAAAGCGAATGCTATGTTGGCATTCATCTCGAGAGGTATAGTGTATAAAAGTAAGGAAGTGTTGATGAGGCTCTACGGGGCGCTAGTGAGGCCTCATTTGGAATACTGTGCGCAGTTTTGGGCCCCGCATCTTAGGAAGGATGTGCTGACGTTGGAGAGGGTTCAGAGGAGATTTACGAGAATGATTCCAGGAATGAAAGGGCTTAAGTATGATGAGCGTTTGTCGGCTCTTGGACTGTACTCGCTGGAGTACAGAAGGATGAGAGGGGACCTCGTAGCGACATTTAAAATGTTGACAGGTAAGGATAGAGTAGATGTGGCTAGGCTGTTTCCCTTGGTGGGCGTGTCCAGGACCAGAGGGCACAATCTTAGAATTAGAGGGTACAGTTTCAAGACAGAGATGAGGAGAAGTTTCTTTACCCAGAGGGTGGTGAAATTGTGGAACTCCTTGCCACGCACAGCAGTGGAGGCCAGATCAGTGGGGGTGTTCAAGGAGGAGATAGACAGATATCTAAATAGTCAGGGTATCAAGGGATATGGGGATAAGGCTGGCAAATGGGATTAGAATAGTTTTTTTTTCTCTCTCTTTTTTTCCCACCCCATTTCTTTTTCCCTTTTCCTTGGAGCGGACTCGATGGGCCGAATGGCCTGCTTCTGCTCCCTTATCTTGTGATCTTGTGAACTGGAGGAACAGCACCTCAGTTTCCATCTTGGAACCTTGCAGCCTAACAGCAGGAACATTGAATTCTGTCATTTTAAGTAATCCCCACCCCACTTCCCCACAAACCACCCCCCCACCATGCTTCCTCCCTTCCCTTTGACCCATCCCCGTGTATCTGCTCTCCCCTCCTCCAAACCTGACTTTCATTATCTCTTATCTGCATCTACTTATCACCACCCATCTCCCTTCTTTTGTTCACCCATCACTGCTCTGCTTTTCCTTCCTATATATTGGGCATCCCCTTATCTCATCTTCAATCCTGAAGGCGGCTCATGACCCAAAACATTGACTGTCTGCTTTTCTCCATGGATGCTGCCTGGCCTGTTGAGTTCCTCCAGCATCGTGTTTTTCATCCAAATTCCAACATCTGCCATTCTTTGTTTCTCTTTGTAATAGGCAAATGCAGGGTAACCTCATATTCCGTGAAATGAAGGGTATTGTTCATTTTCACACTTCCAGTTCTTTCAGGGGAGAAAATGTGTGCAAGATCCCTATCACAAATGGCAAACTTTGGAGGAGTAACAGTCAGAACCCGTGTGGTCTTGTCAGAAAAGGCTCTGCACCAGAAGTTCAAATTTGTAAAGTTACCCTTATGACTCCATAATGTCAATCACTCTTCTTTTCTCCCTTTGCCCTTTGTTCAGAGACTTCCAGCTCTGACAAGGTTATTGTCCTTCTGTGCAGAAGTATTTTCCCCACAGAATACCAAATGTTCTTCTTTGAACTTCATTAAAGTTGAGCATTAATACCCCCATTCTATAAAGGTGAAGATCATCCAGCCTGCACCAACAGTGATGCACACCTCAATAGACTCAGTAAACTTAAAACCCTCTGCTGTGTGCAGCTCTTGACGAGTTACATACCAAATAACTGTTAGTACCTTCAAAAATGGGAAGTTCAGTGTCAGCTAAGCATTATAAATGCACTACACAACAATTTACTGCATTTATATTTTAATGCTGTGACATGGAAGAAATCTTAAATTTGATGCAACATTTCCACACAGCCCTCAAATGTTTTGCATATATAAATCTTATTTAAGAACTACTACTTTAGAAGGGAAGAAACAATCATAAATAAGATTTGAATTGCTCCATGTTTTATACTAATCAGGAATAAAACTTACACCACAGAACTTATTCTCCATCAATACACATCTAAAATATATTCATTTTTTAAATGGTCTGTGGATTAGTGTAAATTCTTTGTCAAGACATTACATTTTCCATCCACTCACAGCATTATAATGTAAATACACTAAACTTTCTCTGGCTCACCATTTCAATGTCTCTCCTTTTGTCACAATGTCACACGAAGAGCGAGATTGCAGAGAACCCAAATGCAGAACACTAGAACGAGCCTAAAGTCAGGATGCTTCCTCAGTACCAAATGCAAGGCAAACAGAAGGAATCTTGCCTTGAGACTCTAAGACAGAGTCCCAACACAGAAACAGGGTTTTCTAGGAGAAACCAGAACTGCTCTAGAGTTAACAGCTCAAAGCAGCCAAGAGACAAAGTATACCCAGAGATAGACCAATAATCTGGCAACCAGTGTTTGTGAAACCAGGGTTCTTATACTAGTCTCCTGATGGAACTCAGGTGTGTGTCATTAGGCAAATAGTTGTGCATGGAAACCATGTGCTACACAACAAGGCACCATCAATGGGGATAAGGGGCAGAATCGAGAACCAGCACTCAAAATCATAACAGCACCCCACCACCCGTCCCCCCGCCTACCCAAACCCCCCCCCCCACCTCAACAGGAGCCTCCAGGCAACCCACTGGGCTTGTCTGGATGGTTCTGATGGAATTCATGAATGAGGGAAGGGTCTAAAATGAAGGAGCGAGGAACCCAGGAACGTTCCTCCGGACGGTATCCCTCCCAATCGACCAAGTATTGCAGACCCCTGCCCCGGCGGCGCACATCCAGTAAATGCTGGTGCAGAAGGGGCTCAGCCAGAGGGCACAATGGACTGCTAGCCACTGGCTTCACCTGGGACACGTGGAAAGTGGGATGTATCCTCAGAGCTGTAGGCAATTTGAGCTGGACTGCTGTAGGATTGACAATCCACTCAATCTCAAAAGGTCCCAAGAAGCAAGGGGCGAGTTTCTTGGGCTCGTCTTTGAGGGGGAAGTCCTTAGCCGAAAGCCAAACCTCCTGCCCAGGCTGGTACTCTGGTGCAGGAACCTGATGATAATCAGCAATTCTCTGGTTGCGGTTGGCGGTATGGAGCAGGGCCACGCGTGTCCTCTCAGACCTTGTGGCAACGGTGGAGATAGTCCTGAACTGAGGGCACAGTGATGTCCTCTTCATGGATGGAGAACAGAGGGGGTTGGTAACCGAGTGAGCATTTGAAGGGGAATCTTCCAGTGGCAGTGCAGACCAGAGGGTTGTGGGCATACTCAACCCAAGCGAGGTGGGTGCTCCATGTAGACGGGTTGTTTGCCATTATGCAGTGTGGGGCTGCTTCCAAATCTTGATTCGCCCATTCCGTTTGGCCATTTGTCTGTGGATGGAAACCGGACGATAGGCTTACGGATATTCCGAGGGCCTGACAAAAGGACCTCCATACCGCAGAGACGAACTGGGGATCCCAGTCGGAAATAATGTCTGCATGGATTCCGTGGAGGCAGAAGACGTGTTGGACGACCAGGTTGGCTGTCTCCCGAGCTGTAGGGAGTTTGGGAAGGGCCACAAAATGCACTGCTTTGGAGAATGGAGAATCGGTCCACTATGGTGAGGACAGCTGTGTTCCCGTAAGAAGGGAGCAGTCCTGTGACAAAATCCAGGGCAATATGGGACCACGGACAGCTAGGTATGGGTAAGGGACAAAGTAGTCCAGCAGGTGGTTGGAGGGAGGCTTTTTCACGGGCGCAGACAGAACAGGCAGAAACAAAGGAACAAGTATCAGCGTCCATGGAGGGCCACCAGAAGTGTTTCTTCAAAAGAAAAAGCATCCTATCAATCCCCGGATGGCAGGAGAAATTAGAAGAATGTCCCCACTAAAGAACCTGAGACCGCATGGACTCGAGTACAAAAAGGTGGTTGGGTGGTCCGTTACCTGGGTCAGGTTGGGTCTGTTGGGCTTCCTTAACTAGGGCCTCAGTCTCCCAGGTGAGGGCCACCACCACACAGGACCGGGAAAGGATGGTCTCAGGGTTAGGATGGTCCTTCTCTATAGTGTATTGCTGGGAGAGAGCATTGGGCTTCTCGTTCTTGGACCCAGGACGATAGGTTAACGTAAACCTGAACCTGCCAAAGATTAATGCCCACCGGGCTTAGCGGGAATTCTGGCGTCTGGTGATTCGAATATATTTCGGGTTCTTGTGGTCTGTCCAAATGATAAACGGATGCTCTGCTCCTTCTAGCCAGTGCCTCCACTCCTCTAAAGCAAGCTTGACTGCCAGTAACTCCCGGTTCCCTATATCGTAATTACGGTCGGCAGGGGGACAACCAGCGAGAAAAAAAAAGCACAGGGGTGCAGTTTCTGATCCGGACCTGAGCGTCGGAGGCATCGACCTCCACAATGAATTGACTGGAGGGGTCTGGTTGGACCAGGATAGGCAGGACGTGAAGCGTTTCTTCAGCTCCGAGAATGCTGAGTCAGCTTTGGGGTTCCAAAAAAGGGTCGTGGGTGAAGTGAGTTGAGTAAGGGGCGCCGCCACCCGACTATAATTTCTAATGAAATGGTGATAGAGATTCGCAAACCCTAGAAACTGTTGGAGTTATTAGCGTGTTGTGGGTCAAGGCCACTCCACCATCACCCGGACCTTCTCAGGATCCACCCTCACTAGTCTGCTCTCAATGATGTAACCTAAGAAGTTGACGGAGGGGACATGGAATTCACATTCCTCAGCCTTGACAAACAGCTTGTTTTCCCAAAGCCTCTGGAGGACCTGACGGACATGCTGGGTGTGTTCCTGGAGACTACTGGAGAAGATCAGGATGTCATCCAGATAGACAAACAAATCGATTTATGAAGTCTCATAGGACACCATTGATCAGAGCTTGGAAAACAGCAGGAGTGTTGGTGAGGCCGAATAGCATTACCATGTATTCGAAGTGGCCGAGAGGGGTTTTAAACGCTGTCTTCCACTCATCTCCCTCCCTTATCCTGACCAGGTGGTAAGTGCTTCGTAGATCTAATTTAGAGAATATGGTGGCCCTGTGAAGTAGTACAAAAGCAGAATTGATGAGAGGTAGTGGGTGTTTGTTCTTGACAGTTATGTTATTTAGGCCCTGGTAGTCGATGCATGGACACAGTGAACTGTCCTTCTTCCCCACCAAGAAGAACACTGCGGTTACGGGGGAGGATGAGGGACGAATAATGCCTGCCGTGAGAGATTTGTTGATATAACCCTCCGTTGCTTCCCTCTCTGGTCGGGACAAGTTATATAACTGACTGGTAGGTAGCGGAGCTCTGGGGAGAATGTCGATTGCGCAATCGTATGGCCGGTCTGGAGGCAAGGAAAGGGTCCGTTGTTTGCTGAATACTTGCCCCAGGTCATGATACTCTGCTGGGACCCTGGACAAGTCTGGGGTTTTGGCGGCCGACGAACTAGCGGTAGCCCGTACCAGAGAAAGGGCCGACTGGAGACAAGTGGAGTGGCAGAATGGACTCCAACTGGCTATCCTGCCTGTGGACCAATCGATGTGGTGATTGTGGTGGCTCAACCAGGGGTACTCAAGAACCATCGGAGTCTGCAGAGAGGCTATCAGGTGAAATTGGACCCGTTCCCAACAGTTTCCAGAGATAAGCAAAGACAGCAGAGGTGTACAGTACATGTCTCGGGTCAATAGTCTTCCGTCTAATGCCCAAATTTCTAGAGGCATACTCAGTGGCTCCCGAGGAATCCCAGCCCGGGAAGTTACATCTTTGTCCAACAGATTTCCCTCGGCACCGGAGTCCACCAAGGTGGAAAGGGACGGGGACTGTTGGAGGTGCCTTATGGTAGCTGGGATCAGCATCCGGTTCTGGGGGACAAAAGGGAAAGATGTCTGGCTCACCAGGACCCCCCACTCTACTGGTGAGCCCTCCCCTTTGATTAAAGGGAGCAAGTGGCAAGAAAATGGCCAGGCTGGCCGCAGTAGAGGCAATTCCCAGCTCTTAACCTCTGACGGCATTCGGTGGGAGAAAGGTAGTTCCTTCCCAGCTGGTTGTTTCCCTGGGGTGGTGCAATCGGCTGGGTCGGGAGCACCTCTAGGACCAGAAAGGTTCGGGCTAGGAGAGGCAGGGAAGGAGCCTCATGAGGTGAACAGAGGTGTTGGACAGACCGCCCTCTCTCTCTGCCATTCCCAGAGTCGGTTGTCCAGCCTGGTGCCTAGGGAGATCAACGCATCCAGCCTGGTTGTCTCATCTCTTGCTGCCAACTCATCCTTTATCCTGTCACCAAGGCCTTGCCAAAAAACCCCTTGGAGAGCCTCATTATTCCACCCAGAGTCGGCCGCTAACGTCCAGAACTCCACAGAGTATTCCGCAACACTGCAGGAGCCCTGATGGCGGGTGAGTAGTCCCTTGGCTGCCTCTTTACCCCTGACAGGATGGTCAAAAACCTCTCTCATTTCCGCAATGAATGTGTGAAATGAAGATCAGGTCTCTGGCTGCTTGTCCCAGATGGCAGTGGCCCCTTTCTAACACTTCCTTGCAACAGCCCCATGATAAATGCTATCTTGGATCTATCAGTGGTGTATGTGGAGGGCCACTGCTCAAACACTAATGAGCATTGTAGCAGAAAGGACTAGCACTTTTCCAGATCCCCAGTGTAGGGTTCTGGGTCAGGCACATGCAGTTCCTTGGATGGTCAGGTCATCGAACCATAGGGTGTTGCTATTATAGATTGTCCAGGCTGGTCAGAGTTCTCAGAGCAGAAGCAGTAAGAAGAGAAGAGACTCAGCTGACCTGTTCACTGACCTACCCAACATTCACTGCTAGGGTACAGAAGTTTTCCAATAACCTCACAGATCTCCTGGTCATGTCAGCCCAGGAGTGAGCCCTGGCTGTTGAGGGCTTCTTGCAGGGGATTCGTGTCCACTGGGTTCATGGGGGCCAGATTATTCTGTCACAATGTCACACAAAGAGCAAGATTGTTTGTAGAGAACCCAAATGCAGAACACCAGAACAAGCCTGGAGTCAGGATGCTTCCTCAGTACCAAACACAAAACAGCAAACAGAAGGAATCTTGCCTCAGGACTCTGAGACAGAATCCCAACACAGAACCAGGGTTTTCTAGGAGAAACCAGGACTGCTCCAGAGTTAACAGCTCAAAGCACCCAGGAGACAAAGTATACCCAGAGATAGACCAATAATCTGGCAACCAGTGTTTGTGAAACCAGGGTTCTTATACTAGTCTCCTGATGGAACTCACGTGCATGTCATTAGGCAAATAGTAGTGCATGGAAACCATGTGCTACACGACAAGGCACCATCAATGGGGATAAGGGGCAGAATCGAGAACCAGCACTAGGAACCATGACACCTTTTCCTCACTGAATTTACTTTATTTCTTAATTCTAAGAAATGTATCATCCTAAGGGGCACCTATGGAAAAAGTCTAATTTTCTCAATGATCCTAAGTTGCCTTGTTACCACAGATTTAGGACATACTCAGCTCTGGTCTAATAAACTATTTTTAAGCAATATAAGTTGAGATATTCTTTTAAAGGGAAAGCAAAACTCATTGAGCTAACATATGGAAAATATCAATCGAATAAGCTTTTCCCTCAAGAGGATTTAATTTGTAGTATCATTAGTAATGTACAGTCATGAGGAAAAGACCATTTGGGGTTACTCAAAATCAATACCGGATCAAACCGTTATGTTAGTAAGATATCCAGCACTACACTGCCAAGGGGTGGAAGAATGGAAATTCAGAGTCGTGTGTGACCTACACATGCAATTATATTTTATAAACTTTGTGTATTACTGGAGCTCTATGATTTTGTGCCTTATTATTAATCCAAAGGGGTACAAGCAGAAGTTATGAAGGTAATTCTGTATTGAAATGATTAGCACAATTAAATTGACTTGCTTCTCTTTTTGTTTTCTCTACCTTACTGACAACGATGATTCATGCTGGGCTTTGGCTCCTCAGCTACAAGAAAATTTCCATCAATTTGCCTGTGGTGCTTTTCATGTTGAAGCATAGACAGTTTATTCTACCATTGGGTAAGGAATATCACAGCAAGGAACCCACTGATATAGAGGTCAGTCTACACTGGGTAGGTCACCTCGTTCTGGTTTTGAAAAAAATAATTTAACAGCAGACCACAACATTAGCTGGTGATAGACATGGAGGAAACAGCCACATGCTGGAGGAGAGGAGAGTGCAATTGCCTTCAGTAATGCAACTGAGAATTACAAAGCAAGCCTTTTGATCCACTGAGTCTGCACCGAACATCAGGCACCATTTGCACTAATCCTGCAATAATCCCACATTCCCCACATCTTTCTCCCCACATTCCCATCTGTTCCCCCCAGATCCTGACATCAATTTGCACTAGGGGCAATTTACAGTGACCAGTTAAGCTACTGCCCCACGTCTTTGAGATGTGGGAAGAACCAGGAGCACCCAAAGCAAACCCATAAAGCCACAGAAAAAATAAGCAGACTCCACTCGGATAGCAGCAGAGGTCAGGATCGAATCCAGGTCAGGGGAGTACTCAGTCTTGTCCAACACTATTACCAACATTCTGAGGATTCATTGATCAGACCTGCCGTGTTTCATTGCTGTGGCTACAGTGAATGATAAACCATAGGCTGTAATGTACTAAAAAGAAAAGGATGAACGAGGGCAGCAGCAGAAACTCTGCAGTTGGCTCGATTGATGTGATGTAACGAACTGATATGCTTTGTTTTTATCTCAAAGTTTTGACCATACAATTCCTCCCAGGTTACAAACGCCTGATTTATGGACAGCCTATCAATATGAACGAGTGTTTAGGAGACTGGCGGGATGGCTGGGGATGGACTTGAGCAGTTGCTGCCAGGCTGCCTGGTGGGAACGGGGCATTTCTGCGTGCCTTCTCTCCCCACCCACCCACCCGAGCCGCAACAATCAGGGGCTGGGTCGAGCCGAACAGAGCTGGGAGCGCTGAGCAGGCTCACTCGCTCTCTGAGTCAGTGTGGCTGGCTGGCTGGCCGCCGCTCTTGCTGTGCCTACTCGCTGTCACGTCACAGCTGTTTCGGTTCACTTCCAACTTACAAACAATTCGGGTTACGAACAGTTCTCAGAAAACGGAACCCTGTCATAACTTGGGGAGCTCCTGTATAGAATATCATACAACATTACAGCATTGTACAAGCCCTTCAACCCACAATGTTGTGCCGACACTTTATCCATCTCGAAGATCTATCTAACCCTTCCCTCCCACATAGCTCCCTATTTCTCTATCATTCATGTGTCTATCTAAGAGCCTCTTAAACGTCCCTAATGTACCTTCCCCCACAACCTCTGCAGACAGTGTGTTCCATGCACCCACCACTCTCTGTGTAAAAAACATACCCCTGACATCCGCCTTATACCTTCTCCAATCACCTTAAAATTATGTTCCCTCATGTTAGCCATTGTCGCCCTGGGAAGAAGTCTCTGACTGTCCATTCAATCTATACCTCAATCTTGCACACCTCTATCAAGTGACCTCTCATCCTCCTTTCTCTCCAAAGAGAAAAGCCCTAGCTCACTCAACCTATCATATGTGTAGTGTTCACTTTTAGTTTGAAAAGCATGATAACACAGTGTGTGTGATATTTTTCTGAAATAGCTAATCAATGTCTAGTTAGTGTAATGATGTGCAAGGCAGGGAGAGGAGGGCTGATACTTAAGCAGATGGTCCCTTTAAGGGAAGTGGATAAAGAAGTGAAACCTGTGAGAACAGACAAGTCAATGTAAATGCTGCAAGAGGAAGAAGTCAAGGAATGTGCAGATCTGGGGATCAGCAGACTTCAGAGAGCAATAGGAATCAGACAGAAATAATGAGATAGAAAATATGGATACTTAGTAATGTCAATTCCAAGGCCACTTGAATGTTAGCAGGAAATCTAGGCTAATACTTGAGGACAGTGCAAAGGAAATGCTACACTATCAAAGGTACTGATAGAAAATGCATTTTCCTCTCAGTGGTAATTCTGTAAAGATCATCAAGTACTTTTATCTTCCCTGCATCCCTATCTCATTGTTGAGGAGTACAAAAGCACTTGCACCTCATGTGGATATAAATGGTAAAATGCCACAGTTTTGAAGAAGAGCAGGAATTTTGACCAGTTTCCTGGCTCAACCAACATTGCTGAAACAGATTTTCTGGTCATTAATTCATTGTTCTTTTTGGAGCTTTGCTGTGCACAAGCCGACTCTTGAGCAGAGTTCAAGAGTTCTTTGTTTGCTAAAGAACTTTGGGACATCTGGACTTTTACTAGACACAATATAAATGTAAGTTATTCTTTCAATTTGTTTCCATCCGCTCAGAAAATCCGAAAGACATGTGAGTTGGTAGGTTAATTGTCTACTGTAAACTGGCTCTAGTGCGGAGGTGAGTGGTAGAATCTGGGGGAACTTATGGAAATGTGGGGAGAATATAAATGGTATTAGTGTAAATTAATGTAAGTTAGTGTAAACTTAATAGTTGGCACGGACTTAGTGAACCAATAGGCCTGTTTTCATGTTGTAAGTCTTTATGAATCTATGACTAAAATTGTTATATTTTTATGTACAGTTTGGGAAACGAAAGTCATAGGCAGAGTTGTCAGGATGATGAAAGATATGTACAGCAATGGGTAAAATAGGGAGCTGTAGTGAACCTTCAGAGAAAGACCCAGATGTTGGCTGACACAGTTGCAGACTTTGGATGAAATGTTAAACTAAGTCCTCGCATGCTTTCTCAGATGGATAAGATCCTATAAACGGCTACAAGCAATCAGCCCATTATCATGTTTTAGGATACCCAGATGTAGAAGATGTGTCCTTGCCAACGTCACCCATGCCACAAGGGCACGTTATATAAAATAAGTTTGTTTTCCCATTTTTGCACTGCAACCAATTGTGGCTTGTACTCCATTAGATAATTTTGCAAAATAGTGATATTAATCTGGAATGGTCTGGTCTGTATGGTTGACATAGTGGGATTTACTGACTTGGGTCCGGAGGTTCCTTCTTGGGTACAATGTTGAACTGGCATCCAAGATGTCCCTGACAGTGCTGAAACTCTCCTGAGTTTCTGCATAACCTAACAAAATGTGCAAGCAGCACAATCAACTAACATGATCAAGAATAACTAATTTGCAATGTGAAAGCATTTGGATCTCAGGATTTTATAGCAGGTAGTTTAAAATATGGAGAATTAAGTCCCCTACAGAGTGAGGCTGGAGGTGGTAAGATAAGCAGCACATTTTTGTGTGTGGTGCAAACTATCTAGTAATTAATTTACACCACACTGTACAGAGTGGCAAGTACTTTTATTTTACCTTTACCCCCATCCCACCCCAGTTGTCATGGAAAATAACAATTATTTACAATGAACTAACACCTTCAAAGCAGCAAGACATTCCAAGGAGCTCCACACTGATAGTACAACATAAAATTTGAGACTAAGCCACACAAGGCGATGTTGGAACAGATGACCTAGAGTTTGGTCATATGAGGTAGGAATATCTTAAAAATGGAAAGTGAACAGAGGTAGAGAGGATGAGGTGGGGAATTCCAGAGTGTAAGGCCCTGGCAGTCGAAAGTAGGGCAGTCAATGGTACAGAGGCTAAACTTGGAGATGATAAAGAGGCCAGAATTGGAAGAATACAGATATTGCACAGGGTTATAGAGTTAGAGGAGGTTATTGAGGCCAGATGAGTGAAGCCACAGATGGAATTGAAAACAAAGCTCAGGCCTGCTGTGTTACTGAGGAAAACATACCCGCCACAAGATTTAACAGTAATGGAAAAGCAAAAACTGCAGATGCAGGCAGCAGCTCTGAAGAGAAAAAGATGGAAAGAGTACATAAAATAAGGAGTATTGTGGAGTTGGATGACATAAAACGTGCAAACTAGAGTTCAGCTTAACTTTGTAGAAACACAGAAACATAGAAAAACTACGGCACAGTTCAGGCCCTTCGGCCCACAAAGCTGTGCCGAACATGTCCCTACCCTAGAAATTACTAGGCTTACCCATAGCCCTCTATTTTACTCAGCTCCATGTACCTATCTAACAGTCTCTTGAAAGACCCTATCGTATCCATCTCCACCACCGTTTCTGGCAGCCCATTCCACGCACTCACCACTGTCTGAGTAAAAAACTTGCCCCTGACATCTCCTCTATATCTACTCCCCAGCACCTTAAACCTATGTCCTCTTGTGACCACCAATTCAGCCCTGGGGAAAAGCCTCTGACTATCTACGCTATCAATACCTCTCATCATCTTATACACCTCTATCAGGTCCCCCCTCATCATCCGTCTCTCCAAGGAGAAAAGATCGAGTTCCCTCAACCTGCTTTCATAAGACATGCTCCGCATTCCAGGCAGCATCCTTGTAAATCTCCTCTGCACCCTCTCTACGTCTTCCACATCTTTCCTGTAGTGAGGCGACCAGGACTGAGCACAATACTCCAAGTGGGGTCTGACCAGGGACCTATACAGCTGCAACAATACCTCTTGGCTCCTAAATTCAACTCCCTGATTGATGAAGGGCAATACACCATATGCCTTCTTAACCACAGAGTCAACCTGTGCAGCTGCTTTGAGCGTCCTATGGACTCGGACCCCAAGATCCCTCTGATCCTCCACACTGCCAAGAGTCCTACCATTAATATTATATTCCGCCAACGTATTTGACCTACCAAAATGAACCACTTCACACTTATCTGGGTTGAACTGCATCTGCCACTTCTCAGCCCAACTTTGCATCCTATCTGTGTCCCTCTGTAACCTCTGACAGCCCTCCAAACTATCCACAACACCCCCAACCTTCGTGTCATCCGCAAACTTACTAACCCACCCCTCCACTTCCTCATCCAGGTCATTTATAAAAACCACAAAGAGTAAGGGTCCCAGTACAGATCCCTGAGATACACCACTGGTCACTGACCTCCACTCAGAATACGACCCTTCAACAACCACTCTTTGCCTTCTGTGGGCCAGCCAGTTCTGGATCCACACTGCAATGTCCCCTTGGATCCCATGTCTCCCCACCTTCTCCATAAGCCTCGCATGGGGTACCTTATCAAATGCCTTGCTGAAATCCATATACACTACATCTACTGCTCTCCCTTCATCGATGTGTTTAGTCACATCCTCAAAAAATTCAATCAGGCTCATAAGACAGGACCTGCCCTTGACAAAGCCATGCTGACTATTCCTAATCATATTATACCTCTCCAAATATTCATAAATCCTGCCTCTCAGGATCTTCTCCATCAGCTTACCAACCACTGAGGTAAGACTCACTGGCCTATAATTCCCTGGGCTATCCCTACTCCCCTTCTTCAATAAGGGAACAACATCCGCAACCCTCCAATCTTCCGGAACCTCTCCCATCTCCCGGAACCTCTCCCATCTCCATCGATGACGCAAAATCATCATCAGAGGCTCCGCAATCTCCTCCCTCACCTCCCACAGTAACCTGGGGTACATCTCATCCGGTCCCAGCAACTTATCTAACTTGATGCTTTCCAAAAGTTTCAGCACCACCCCTTTTCTAATATCTACATGCTCAAGCTTTTCAGGCAGCTGCAAGTCCCCACTTCAATCCCCCAGATCTTTTTCCGTGGTGAATACTGACGTAAAATATTCATTAAATACCTCCGCTATTTCTTCTGGATCCATACACACTTTCCCGTTGCTGCACTTGATAGGCCCTATCCTTTCGCATCTCATCTTCTTACTCTTCACATACTTGTAGAACGCCTTGGGATTTTCCTTAATCCTGCCCACCAAGGTCTTCTCATGACCCCTTCTGGCTCTCCTAATCTCTTTCTTAAATTCCTTCCTTTTAGCCTTGTACTCCTCCAGATCTCTAACATTACCTAGCTCTCTGTACCCTTTGTATGCTTTTCTTTTCCTTTTGACTAGATTTATTATAGCCTTCATACACCACGGTTCCTGTATCCTATCATGACTCCCTGTCTCATTGGAACATGTCTATGCAGAGCTCCACACAAATACCCCCTGAATATTTGCCACATATCTTCCGTACTTTTCCCAGAGAACATCTGTTCCCAATATAATCTTCCAATTTCCTGCCTGAGAGCCTCATAATTCCCTTTACTCCAAGTAAACACCTTTCTAGTCTGTCTGTTCCTATCCCTCTCCAGTGCTAACGTAAAGGAGATAGAATTATGATCACCAAAATGTTCACCCACTGAGAGATCTGACACTTGACCAGGTTCATTTCCCAATATCAAATCAAGCGCAGCCTCTCCTCTTGTAGGTCTATCTACATACTGTGTCAAGAACCCTTCCTGAACACACCTAACAAACTCCACCCCATCTAAACCCCTCACTGTCTGGAGATGCCAATCGATGTTTGGGAAAATAAAATCCCCCATCACAACAACTCTGTTATTCTCACACCTTTCTAGGATCTGCTTCCCTATCTGCTCCTCAATAACCCTGTCACTATTGGGTGGCCTATAAAAAACACCCAGCAAAGTTATCGACCCCTTCCTGTTCCTAACCTCCACCCACAGAGACTCCATAGACAATCCATCCACAACGTCCACCTTTTCCGCAGCCGTGACACTATCTCTGATCTACAGTGCCACTCCCCCACCTCTCTTTCCTCCCTCCCTGTCCTTCCTGAAACATCTAAAACCCGGCACTTGAATCAACTATTCCAGCCCCGGAGCCATCCAAGTCTCCGTAATGGCCACCACATCATAGATCCAAGTATCGATCCAAGCTCTAAGCTCATCCACCTTGTTCACAACACTCCTTGTGTTAAAATAGACACATCTCAAGCCTGTCTGAACACCTCCCTTCTCTATCACCTGCCTATGGTACTTACTCCTATCCTCCTCTATTTGCGAGCCAAACACCTCTTCCCCAGTCTCTCCAGTACGGATCTCACCCCCCCCCCCCCAATTCTAGTTTAAACTCTCTGCAGTAGCCTTAGCAAACCTCCCTGCCAGTATGTTGGTCCCCCTGGGGTTCAAGTGCAACCCGTGGAAGTTGGACAATGGGCCCCTATCAATGTTTTGGATTAGTCGGAAAGTGAGTCATCCTTCAGGATATGTAAACGTTGGTGCCTATGAAAACAAAATGTAGTAGCAGCTGCTTGATCTATTCTGCTTTCAAAATGTTATTCCACTAGTAACAGAGCACCATTACACATCACTGACGAGGGAAGAATTTCTAGACAGGGATCTGAAAGCAAAAATGTAGTTGCAGGAAATCTGAAATAAAAACAAAAAATGGTTTTAAGGGAGTTTTAAAGGGGATTTGTAGGAATTTTGTTTTACACGGAGAGTAGTTGATATTTGGAATTTGCTGCCAAAGGAGGTATTGGGGTCAGATACAATTATTACATTTAAGAGGCACTTGAATAGGCAAGGCATAGAAGGATAAAGACCTAATGCAGGTAGATGGGATTAGTGCAGGTGGGCAAAAAGGTTGTCATGGACATGGTGGGCCAAAGGGCCTGTTTCTATGCTGTACAAGTCAATGACTATGATTCACTCTGATGGAAGTTCATTGACTGGACACATTAACCTGCTCTTTCGGTTCACTGCCTGATTCTCTCTGTACTTCCAATATTTTTAATTTTTATTTCAGATTTCCAGCATCTGCAGCTTTTTACTTTTCCATTATCATTGAATTTCAAGGTGGTATGTGTTTGTCATTGGCACAGCCATCCTGAAACTTTAGTTCACAAGATTCATCTGACCCATGTTGAATTCCTGAGACTCTAAGAATTTGGGTACAATATAATAAAGCTCCCCTGAACAAGTACATAAGGAGAAAATACATTCTGGTGTTGTAGATGTGGCCATTTGTGTGGGTGGGAACACATCGGTGTTTAGGGCTTTAAGGATGCATTTAAAACATCATAGTCACTAGGTTCTGCTCGGTCAGATGAATTGTTACAGGCATAGCACACATGCACCAAATTTCTCCAACCACTTACTTGTTTATTGGTCTCTTATTTCCTCCAAGATTACCTATTTATTTGGGTACAAATTCGAAGGAAAGTGAGACTTACGGTTTTAATCAATTGATATGAGACTTGCGTTTTCATCACAGCAGTTGGTGGTAGCCAGATATTTATTCTCGGTGCAGAGATTTTTGCCTAGAAATTTGTCCTCAAATAGTAGCACAAATAACTGCATCTGTGCTTTGAACTTTGCCTCTGAAATTCATTTCACTGACATCAATAGAATGAATTTTGGAGGCAAAGTATAGTACAAATGGACTCACACAATCATATCACACATTTAATACTATTAACCTGCATTGAATTTGTAGACAAACCTTTTACAGCACATAAATAAGAAAGCAGCTGCTTCCTCCTTAAGGATTTAGTGCATTCTGGGCTATGAGACATCTACATTCTAAGATGTCACTCAGCAATTCAATCCATGTGTCAGCTTGTTAACATTTCACAAGAAATATCTGCTATTGTTTCCACTCACTTTGGAAGCTGTCCAAGCGAATTGGTTGGAGAGTGTGACAGGAACTTGTCAGAAGCAATCAAGCAGATGTTATTTCCACTGCTGGCTGCACATGAATTGTAGACACATTTTGTTTTTAAATTGAACTGATAACCACAGTTAAAGATGCATATATTTAGTATTTTTTGCCCCAAAGAGAAATTTGTCCCCATAAATAGCAGATAGCCTGCTAAGGTGCAGCTTTGAAGAATAATTCATTATTTTGAAAGGAATATTCTAGGATGTACTAAGTTGTTAGCTTATATGGAGATTCATTTCCTTCAATACTAAAAGAAGCCACTTTTTAAGATTAGATGGTGTTCCCTACTGCAAAGGTATTAACTTGTTTTCTTTGAATATCCTTGTTACTGTACTTGCACAGCTGTCAAGGATTAGAAATAAAATAAAGAAGGGGTTGAAGTGGTCATTATTTAATTACACCAGGATTCGCATATTTAGAACATTATTACCGGGCACATCTCTGATGTGATATGAATGCAGTCTTAATTCAAACAGGAGCTTTAGTCTGCCCATCATCCACAGGGAAATGTGACCTTAATAAACAATAAGAGTGTAATGCATTATAAACCCAAGCCTTTCAACCTACAGAATTCAGTTTCTCTGCCACATTCTGTGAAGCATATTTTTATGCACTTCAGAGCCTAGAAATCTCCAGTGCACTAAATTTGCTGTGTTTTGCTCAAATACCCGATCATTAATTTGGTGAAGTTTATTTTAAAAATTGTTATGGTGTGTCTTCTCCCCATGTTGATGTGATAAAACACGTCCACTGTGGTTCACAAAGGCAATTCTCTTTAACCATCATAGCTGCCACATCATTGGCACTAGGATCCATGGAGGATTGGACAAAGCCATTAAGGGCCTTCTCTATGGCAACTATAGTATTTAGACAAAAGGCTGCCATGGAGAGAAGGGGAAATGCCAGGGGAGTAGAATACAGGTGAATGGATGCGAATCTACATTGTATCTGCCCACAATTCCCTTCAGTCCTCTGCATCCTGCATTCATTCCTCTTAAGTGGTCCCAAGCCATGAAGAGACAGGATCAGGCAGAAATCTCTGCAGAGATTATCTAGAGCAGGCACTGAGACATAAACTAATGATCTCTAGCATGGACAGAACACAGGCCAATAAGCCTGGCACTGTCAGACAACAAATAAAAAGAAAATTGATGTCCCAGTGGGGACACTTTTATGATATCCATTTGTCACCTTTGAGTAGTTTGCTCCTTGTTTTACAGTGATTGAAAAACACAGGTCATTGGTAGCACATTTTTACAGATACTTCAAACATCAATTACGAAATGAATGTTGTACATAGTGATAATGTCATCACATGCTCAAAAGAGTTCTGTACATGTACGTGCCCAGTCCAACTTCCTAATGGCTGGAATCTCAACCAGAGATGGGAACAACTATAGCGTGCACAAAACAATTTCTATGTCACATAAAAAGAGAGTAAATGAGTTTAATTTCTCAGCTTGAAGCTTTTCAATTAATATAGTAACAGTGACACCGTTCAGCTACTTGGGTCAGTTCCACCATTCAAGTAGATTATGGCTGATATTTATTTTAACTTCATTTCCAGTTTTACCACATATCCCTTGATAACTTTACCTAACAAAAGTTATTCTGCACTGTACAATGATTTTTCTCTCATTTCTGGAAAATTCTTGGCAAAAGCAAACAGGTGATAGTAAATGCAAAATTGAGAAATTAGTACTATATTCTCCTGAAATTAGTATTATATTCTCCTGAATGTTTAGCAGGACATTCAGCTATTTATTATAATGGATCAATACTTTTGCTGAAGGTAATAAGCTGAGGACAGAAGAAGTCACTAATGGTCATTTATTGGCCCACAATGGTCATTTATTGGCCCACAGATTGTCCTGACAATCTATAATGTTTGAAATGTACAGCAGGTGGATCATGGTTTAAGAGAGTAAAGTGCGGGTCAATATTTAACTGTGACTCATCATCAGACCTTCAGATTCAGTAGCACTTGGTGCTGGCGATCTCTGTTTGTCTGGGCATCTCATGGCTTCTTTGATTTTGTGACTCAATTTCAGTCTGGCTTGCCCCCTATTCTGAAAAGTCCTCTCCCTCAGGATATTCTTGTAGTTATATGTCTGATCATGATAGGTCACATTCACTGACATCCTAGCACACACTTACTTCTTTGGACAATTTTTAGAGAAGCCTGTGTACTTTTTGCATCCCTTGCCCCTTTCCAGATTGCATTCACCTCTATATTGTGATTTGTACTCTTTTTATCTGTTCTTCTTGTTCCTCTGTCACTCCTCTTTGCTGCTTCCCAACTTAAGTCACTCATTGAACAAAACATCTTCACTTGCCCTTTCAAGACCTTTCCCATGGCCGCTCTCTTCACCAAGCATTTCACAGCCAGTTCGAAAGTCTTTGAGTGACTGCATGCAGAGCAAACACCTCGATATTCTAGCTTCTCTTTAAGATGGCTTAACTCCTACACTAGACTACACTGCCGCTGCTACATTGCTGGCTATTCTTCTTGTAATTCCTTCAATTCCATTTGCAACTGGTTGACCATGTGGGCGGAGTTCCATACTTACTAATAGTCTGATGATAGACACACATCTAACCAGCAGCTCCACACGTTTTGAGACCAATAAGTTATTCAAACTGCTGTTTCAATCTGACCTTATTTTAAACTTGCTGTACAACCACAGCTAACTCTGATGTGGATCCAATTCTCCACAGAGTTTCAGAGGCTTAGTCATGTTCATTCCAGCCTGACTCATCTAGCCAAACCACACACAAGTTGTCACCTGTCTCTCCAAACCCAATAGGTTCAATGTGGATTTTTCTGAGAATGTCTTCCTAAAGTCTCAGACAAATAATTACAAGCAGGACTTCTCTTTTCATCTTGAGACCATCATACATGCCTTCATATTTCCACTCTTGGATCACAGCAGTGATTCCCACATACCTGTACACTTCTAAGACATAGACTATCTACAGCGGGCACTTCAAGTCACAGGAGAGGTACCACCAACACTGATTATGCAAAACCCACTAACTCCATTAGTGGGATGTGAAAAAACATCAGTGTTCTCTCTCAGGCCAATATCTCTGTATTGAGGCCCTAAGTACAGTTTGAGGTACAAAAGTTATGCCCCACCCTCCAATGGGTGGGGCATAACATTTGCACTCCTCAAACCAAAACAGGCACTCTACTCTGACCTTTATTATAGGCAAAGATTACCAGGAAGACAGCAAATGCTTCAAGAATATTATCAGAACCTCCTTGAGAAAGTGTAAGTTCTTCAGCAGCTCTTGGGAATTCTTGGCAATGACCAATCAAACTGGAGGAGAAGAAATCTAGGAAGGCCTAGCAAACCTTTGAGTGCCTTCATCGAGAACCCACAGAAGCTCAGTGAAAATGGCAGAGGGTGTGTACAGCTTTCAAAGTGCCCACCCTCCTGTCCCATCGAGCATCTCCTACCCCCTGTGGCAGAGTCTATGCATGCCACATCATCAGTCACCTCAGAATCCACAGAACTGAAGCAGAAGAAAGTTACCCTCAATCTTGAGAGACTACTTAATGAAAGAAACTTTTCTATTCATTCATATTCCTCAACATGTTGGGAAACCACAACTGATGTCCTGTAATTATCAAATTCTACTATTTTCACAGTGCTGCTGCTGTGCTCATTACTAGCTGTTCTTCAAGTTCTGCACAGGCTTCTATACTGGCTGCTTTATTACCCTTTGCAGCACCTCTCTGTATCACATCTATGTAACCCTTCTATAATGATATCTGTTAAGTAATTTGTGGCATAGCCTTTGGACCTCACTGGAATCCTCCAACTAATTCTGTCTTACACTTTTACTTGAGTGGCTGATCTTTCTCCCCATTTCACTGCACTGAACTGGGGCAGAGTATGTGATTCTGGAGGGAAAGTAGACTTGTCTCTTTGCTCCTCATCTTCTTCCACACTTGCTTAAACAGTATGTGCTTGCCCCAAAGTCCCTAATCCAGTCCTGGCCCATTCCTGTGGTGGGAAATAGTCCACAGATACCCTCCACAGACACTTCCTGACCTGCTCAGTTCCTCCAGCACTTTGCTTGTTGCTCCAGAATCCAGCATCTGCTGTCTCTTGTGTCTCCTGGGCCAATCCTACCTGTGTCCAGCTGTGTTTACCACGGTTATAGGCAGATCAATTTTCCAGTTATCTTGAGTAGCGCAACTCATCTCTCCTTGTGTTCTTAACACTCCTCCCAAGCATGTGCACAGTAAGTTATTACTCCTGGCCAGTGGAATTCTTCTAGGTTGTCGACCCATTACATAAGCGAAAGGTTGACTATTTATCTTGACGGTAGGTTTAAGTTCAGTGCAGTCTTCTCTACTACCACCTGTGGCACAAGTACCATCCAGTATGCATTTTCAAAGAGTTCTCCTGTACTCAAGACACACTGTTAGTTTGAATATTTATTTCCCTATCTGTGAAGCATACGGAGACTGTGGCTTACAACATTTTCTGCTAGCTTTTGCAAGATGTCCTATTTTATTTCAAAGATACAGTGGGCTGTTGTGAATGCCAACGGTTCTGTGATTTCCCTGGCGCCGATAGTATAGCCTCCTGCCTTTTGACATCATATCACCTGCAAATTTGCCTCCTTTCAGGTTTATGTAGTTGTTGGTTTCCTGCTAAAACCACGTCCCCAATGAAGAAGACACACAATGAATGCCCCACGACTGCCCTTGCAACATTGCAGGATGCCCTCATATCTGTGTCTCGAGCTGACTGACAATTGTTCACCACATTCAGTGCCATCTCCACCACAAAGGCAATCCAATTCACCTTTTCAAATGCAAGAAGTGCAGCATAAAAGAGTCTGGCCCATATTTGCTCATCAGCTAATCCACATACTAATCCATCCCTCAACACGGCAGAAACATTCCAAAACTATTCACGATGTTATTGATGATTACCTCAAATGGCACTTGCACCGAACTTGTATCTTTGAAGTATTTCAGATGGTCCTAGCTTGAACTGTAACATTATTTTCCAACCACTCCATTAAATAGGACTTCAACTGCATCATGAGATGCCAACAGACTAACTGATGGCCACACTCACTTTTCACAAATAATATGAACTTCTTTTCACTCATAAATCATTGCATTTTATTTTTCAGAAATTTCAGTTGTAACTTTTTTGAAGAGAGTTTCCAATAATTAGAGGTAAATGCTAAGCACCTTTTGATACTATCATGTTTACCAAGTTTACCGACATGCAGAGTTTGCCCCATTTTGATCATCTGGCCTTGAGCCTCCATTACATGTGCTTCTTCTTACTTCAATAATGAAGGATTCACCTTCCTAGTTTGCAGGATTTTAAGTCACAGTCTCATCAATTTCTCTGAATATGACTCTCACAGTGGGTATCCATCCTTGTCGCCAGTGTAATGTATTGAATTCTTCTTGCACTCATGCTGTGAGTTACATAACTCACCTAGGCTAAAATCGTCAAGGGAATATGCTCATATTTGAAGCTGTGGGATCCCCAATTGAATCGAACTATAGTACGTACAAGTTTCAATAGTTAACTCCAAGGCACAGTTTTTAAGATAACAATTACACACACCTGCTAATACACATGAGCCACAAACCAATATACATAAATCATAAATTGTTAAACCCCTACACAGATGAGCAGTTTCTGGCACCTCTGATCTACAGTTCAACTATATTATACTATAAGAGACTGGAAGATAATTTGCTATGACCTTGCCACTGGACTATTTAGCCACAACACCATGAATCGATGCAATGTAACTGCTAGGTTGATTTCTAGCAATTGGAATAAAGAGTACTGAAGATCAAAGTTTGCTGAATGCTATTAATTTTGAACCTAACAATGTGGACATGAGAAATTTGACGGTCTCAGTTTGATTTAATAAGCATTTAAATATTGGATGCTTATATGCGTGGGTACAGTAGCATAGTGGTTCAGTTACCAGAGGCCTGGAACACTGATCCAGAGACAAAAGTTCAAGAGGCTTGACAACGGTCTTGTATTGGACAGAACTTCCTGTATTTGAAAGGCAACTTGCCTGTTCTGCAGAACAATGATACGGGACAGCAGTTTTCCCATAAAATAAGCATAGGTCATGGGGGCAGGCCAAGAATCTCCAACACAGCTACAACTCCTGAAAAGGAATCACTGGTACCATAATACACTGGAGGAGTCCTGTAAAGACTGCAGCTGAACATTCCAAGTAAGGACACAAACCTCCCTGTTATCTTTCTGCCACCCAAGCAATGTCAGGTTCAGGTCCATCCAATCTTGGGCCTTAGCAGCAGGAACCAGACTGGGCCTGAGCAAGTCTCACACTGCCACTACTGCAATGTCAAAGAACTTATTTAGACAAACTGTATGGGCACAATGCTCTGTAATAGCTTTTGAACATAGGGCCCTTATAAACCTGCACCTGGAATATTTTTTGTACAGGTCTAGTCTCTCTACCTAAGAAAGGACATACTTGTAATAGAGTAAGTCCAATGAAGGTTTAAAATAAGAGGTTGGTCAATTGGAACTGAGATGTGAACCAACTTCTTCACCAGGGGATTATGAATCTTTGGAATTCTCTAGCCAAGAAGGTTACGAAGTTTTATTATCTGAGTATCTTCAAGGTAGGTCAATAGATTTTTGGACTTTAAGGAAACCAAGGGATATCAGGTTAGCATAGGAAAATAAGACTTGAGTTAAAAAATCAGTCAATGATCCTACTGAATGGTAGAGCAGGTAGTAAAGGCCAAAAGGCTTCTTTTTTTTATGTTCTCCCCAAGCCTGCCCTTGCCTCCATCACCAATTTTACTCTTGTTAGAGTCAGGAATATGTACATGAACTCGAGGAATTCCCAGAAAAAAAAACTCTCAGCAGAATGACCGCGATTTTTGAGGGTGGCTAGAAATGTGCCCAGCTTTCTGATTTAGTGGAGTGGGAAATGTTTGCCTCTGAGATTAAAGTTGAACAACTAGCTTTTTGAAAGCAAAAACTCTCAGCAATTTTGTGCTTTTCAGAATGGCCTGGAATGTTGCTTTTAGAGGTGAGTAGTCAGAATTGAGGAACAGGTAATAGCAGATACTGTATGATGTTATGTTTTCTGTTTTATACATACATGTGATGTTCATAATTGTGTGGCCCTTGATTATCTACTACTCCCAGAATCTATAGTTATGCAGCGGGACTTGTTGTGCTCCTGCTCACAGCACGTCTCTTATTGCTGGAATACAATCTTAGCAACCCGAAGTTAGAATTCTACCCCAATGGCTGTGGAATCTAAACTCAAGTGATTAAATTAAAGAGGAAATAAAAACTAATATCAATAATGGTGCCAACAAAGCTGCCACATTGTTGTAAAAAACCATCAGGTTCACCATGCCCTTTATGGAAGAAAATCTGCCCTCCTCACTCAATATGGACTATATGGACCTCCAGGCACACAACCACGTGATGAACACTTAACTGCCCTTGAAATGACCAAGCTAACCTCTCTCTTCAAGGTATAGATAGGGATGTAGAATTAGACATGGGATAGTTAGCCTCATTCTGTAAACAAATATGTTTTATTATATTAATAAATATATAAATAATACTTAATACTTTAACTTTTTACCTAGAAAATTCATTATTCAGAAAACTCCTCTGCTCTGATTTAACTACATGGGGAATCAAGAACATGCCCATAAAACATACAGCTTAAATAATTGTCATTAACTCTGAAATATTTTTGGTTCATTGGACCTTTGGGAAGGATGCAGAATTTTGAAAATATCCACTCATGATGACAAGATTTATCCTCAGTCTGACACATTACAAAGTCCAGTGCAGCAATCAGCAATGAAACATCAGATCTGATCCAGATTTGATCTGCTAGCTAGCAAGCCTCAACAAAGTTCTGTCATACCATCATGATCCATATTTCCTCAAGGGATCAAGCCTAATGCCAAGTGCAGCAGCTTGAGAAGCTAAATCCCCCTTCAGTCACTTATTCAGCATGGTTGTAACTGCTGTCACAGCCTCAAAGCCACCTCTAACCTGTGACCATCTGATTGGTTGGAATGGAGAGGGTGACCAAATTAACCCAACATATTGTATATATTATTGATTAAAGCTTATCCATCACCCCCCTCTCTTACTGCATTGTTCTTATCCCAATGCCTGGAATAACCCCATATCAAAATCTCTTGCAATGATTAGTGACGCCACATCTAGTTCAGAAGGAAAGCACAATCCTTGTTAGGACATAAGCAACAATTCCACTTACATACTTACATGTTTTAGAAATCTATTTAAATTTGCAGGGTGTGAATTTTGTTCTTGATTGGTTACATGGAACCAATTGGAGCCTAGAAATTGAATTGCAGAAATGCAATTTGACCCAAGAGGCATTCCATTCAGTAGGAACTTGGACTGGGTACATCTGCACACAATTCACGTTAACAGGCCTAATGTTTTTCTCCACAGCAGGTATGCATCTAATGATGCAATGTAATACCATTTTCCATCCATACTAGCATGACTTGGAGCTCAAAGGCACAACCTGTAATCTTCATTGTCATAGAGTTGCACAGCACAAAAACAGGTCCTTCGGCCCAACTTGTCAATGTCAAACTATCTACATTATTCCCATTTTCCTACATTTGGCCCATATCTCTCTGTTCCTTTTCTATCCATGTACCTGTCCAAATGTTTTTTAAATGCTGTGATTTACCTGCCTCTACCACCTCCTGTTGTAGCTTATTCCATATATTCTCCACCCTCTGTATGAAAACATGCCCCTCAGATATCCTTTAAATAATTCCCCTCTCACCTTAAACCTATGCTCTCAAGTTTTAGACTTCCCTACAGTTGGAAAATAACAGTGATTAACTACCCTACCTATGCCCCATGGTAGTGTAGCAGTTAGCATAACGCTATTACAGTGCCAGTGGCCCGGGTTTAATTCCCACCACCGTCTGTAAGGAGTTTGTACGTTCTCCCCGTGTCTGCATGGGTTTCTTCCGGGTGCTCCGGTTTCCTCCCACATTCCAAAGATGTACGGGTTAGGAAGTTGTGGGCATGCTACATTGGCACCAGAAGTATGGCAGCACTTGCAGGCTGCCCCCAGAACACTGTGTGTTTTGATGTACATGTGACGAATAAAGATATCTTATCTTAATTTTATAAACCTCTATAAGGTCATCTCCCAGCCTCCTGTGCTCCAGTGATAACAATTGCAGCCTGTCCAATCTCTCCTTATAACTATAGGCCTGCATAGGAAATAAAAAGCAAACAAGAAGCATATTGTGTTGAAATCCCCAATGAGGTGAGAATTCAATGGTTTCCATTTTGACATTTTTGACAAAACACCTGCTCGACCCATATTCCACTGGTCAAAATATTTTCCCAATCGTTTTTCCTTGCGCTCTCAGTGTCTGCTACCAAATAATTTTATGCATTTCAATGCACCAGGCTGCCACCTCTGCCATACTGGTAATCCCACACCTCACAGTAATGTGAGATCATTCACAGCACATGATTCCTTTAGGCCAGTGGATTGCATTTGGTGTAGCCTTATACAATGACGATTGCCATGAGCCCTGCGCCTTTTTTCCTCTCACCTCTGTTGCAGCCTTTTATACAGCTCATGTGTGGGTACCATGGGGATGGATCAGTTGAGATCTGCTCAATTTCCCTGGACATAGCTCAGCAAAGATGCAGCAGTGGCAATGAATCTCCCATCAGGAAACACATAGCTCTTGTTTTACCACATCCCTCTGGTTGTTAACTTGTCTAGCGCAAAATAGCTTTTTAGCCAATTCACGATTTTTTTTTGTGGTGGACCCAAATGGGTATTTGCACTAACCACAGTGAGTTTTCAGCATACCACTGGGCAATTTTTAGGCATGGAAGCAAAGTGCAATGCCTAACTGCTACAACATTACACGTTAAGGGAGAGTGACTGAGGATTGACTCTAGCCATCAGTATCTGGTACATTGGGCAAGATGTTGTACAACAAGCACTAAGTTCTTGTGCTATTGTCAGGGAAGAGATTTTTTTATATGCTGGATGTGAAAGAAATTATGGTCATAAGCATCATGATTCCTAGAATTGTAGCAAAGTTACACATAGCGACATCCAATTTAAAGATCTGCACTTGAAGTTCACTTCATAAATGCACCCTCCTGCTCTGACGTGAGCTCTTAAAGGGCATGTTGACAAAAATTCAGCTATTGTAGTGGCAAGAATGGGTCATTATTCATGCAGACATTCATCCAACCATAAAGGCCTGCTGTTGCACTCACCAAGACTCCTCAGGCATCACCTTCCAAACCCACAACCTCTACCAGCTAGAAGGTCAAGGGCAGCAAAAGCACCACCACCGGGAAGCTTCCCTCCAAGCCAGAAACCATCCTAACTTGGAAACGTATCACCATCCCTTCACCGTCATTAGTTCAAAATCCAGGAACTCTCTCCCTAACAGCGTTGTGGGTATATCCACATCTTAAGGATTGCAATGGTTCAAGAAGGCAGCTCACCACCACCTTCTCAAGGACAATTAGAGACAGGCAATCATATGCTGGCTCAGCCTGCAGAGCCCACATCCCTTGAATGAGTATATTAAAAAAAAAACTCCAGGCGCCTGCGATTTGCATTACACTTTTATAGCAACAACACGGGTGTATTTCTCCACCTGTGACCTCCTGCACAGGCACATCATGTGCAAGGGGGCCTCTAATTAGGCATTACCTCTGGAAGTGCCAATTGCACAGTGTGAAGAATTTTCCACTTTGCATCAATCACCTAGTCCATAAAAATGCATGTGCTGTGCAATTGAATTTCCAGGCCATTAGATTATTGATGTGCAAGTGGAGCATAAAATGCATTTTCTTGGAACCTGGTAGGTATTTTTATGGTTTTAGTGTTAATAAATAACTTAGTTTGATACAACAAGAATATGACCTTGTAATCTCCTTCTATTATTTATATGAATGATAAACACACTCCATTATATCAAAATGCCTTCAATTTTCTTCAATTATGAACCTATCCCTGCAATAGAACAAACGGACAGGGAAAATACACAATACTCCCTTGGAAGAAAATGTTTAGGATTCAAGTAATCCATGATTATGTCTAAATATCCTGCTTATTTTTGCCTTAATGACTTGCAGCTAGTATTAAATGTCATAAATGTTTAGTATGTCAGGATGCACATCACCTGCTCACTCCCACTTTTTAGTGCAACATTAAGTTTAGGGGAACCCAGGGAAATGTCGTGCAGTAGCTCATGCCAGTAAAGTTCCTGATAATAGACAGGACCCAGTGGAACCTACAGCTTCTGTGGGAACACCAGGGACAGATATTCGATTAACGTAATGGAAAGTATTCAATCTGCAGAAAGAAAAAAGAACAAAAATTATTTGCAGCAGGCTAAATTAATGTCACAATGTCAGGAAGTACAAATTTCTCTTCTACTTTCAAAACACCCCTTTTCTGAATACATATGAATATTTAATGATATGAAAATGAATGTAGATTCCAATTCCCTGATAGCACTGGAGAGACTGTAGTTTGGGGCAGTTGCCGATTTCGGAGATTTTGCCCTGGATTACTCTTCTTTGACAGCTTTACTGTGGGCTGATTCTGATCCCTTTTGTGAATCTGTTTTGCATGAAGTGGATAAGATTCCAAGGCCAAATGTTCATCCAATTCTCTCTTGAAAGCCACAATGGAAACTGGCTCCACCACATCTACAGACATTGCATTCAGGATTCCAACCCCACACTGAGTAAGATAGCTTTTCACTCTTAAGTCTCTCTTTATTTTATACATATGACCTCTAGTCTGGACCCCTCCAACAGTAGGTGCAGCCTGCTACTCTCCATACCACTCATCATTTTATATGTTTCCATCAAATCTCCCCTCAGCCTTCCCCTCTCCAGTGTCTCTAATCTATTCGTCTAACTGTAGTTCCTTTTCCCAAGAGCCAGTCTCTTACATCTGATTCAGATCCTCGGTAATGTCTTCACATCCTTCCTATAATGAGGCAACCAGAATTGAACATAATACTCCAGCTGAGGCCAGGCTAGTATTTTATAAAGATTCAGCATGACTATCTGGATTTTATACTCTCTCTATTGTAAAGCCCACACTTGTTTAAAACCTATTAACCATTTTTTTTACCACGTGCCCTTCCACTTACAATAACTTGTACACACATACACTCATATCCCTCTGCTCGTCTCCATTTTAGAAGAGTATCCTTTATTCTATATGGCTCCTCTTCATTCTTCCTACCAAAATTAATCACCTCCCATTTCTTGGCACGAGCAGTGATTACATGTCACATATACTTTGCTGATTATGAAATGCTTTGGGACATCCTGAGAGCTTGAACTGTACTACCAAAGGGCAAGCCCCTCTCATCTTTTCTTTCAGGTGCATAGGCCATTCTGCATAATTTGTGCTACTCACAATCTTCTAGTCACAAGTTTAGTAACCTCTGAGCCCAGTCTCTCGTAAGTGAGATTCTGTATAACTGTATTCTTTGAAGTTTAGAAGAATGAGGGATGATCTTATTGAAAGCATATAAAATCCTAAGGGGATATGACAGGATAGGTAACAAGATGTTTCCACTAGTGGGGGAATCTTCAACTAGCGAACATAATTACAAGATTAAGGAATGGTCATTTAAAACTGAGGTGTTGGAATTTCTTTTTGCAGAAGGTGGCAAATGTCTAGAATTCTCTGTTACATAGGGTTGTGGAAATTATATCACTGAAGATATTTTAAGGGGAGGTAGATACATTTTTGAAAGATCAGGGAACTGCAGTCTATGGGAAACTGGCACAGAAGCGAAGATGAGAGAAGGGGTAGATCAGCCATGATCATATTGAATGGTGGGGCAGGTTTGTGGGGCCAGATTCCCGCTCGTATTTTGTTGGGTATTCTTGTGTATTCCAAGCAACTGAGAGTCCCCATTTAGAACGGAGTCTCAGAAAAATAATTACCCCATTGTCTTTTGTCTTTTGCAGTAAATATACACCTTATCTTCATTAATGGGATGTAAGTCCAGATACATCCCTGGGAAGACTGAATGGAGATTTTGATAATTAAAATCCATTCCAAAAAATCAAAAGCATATAGTAAAGCTACCAGTAACTAGGAAATAAACTGGAACTGCCAGTTTTGGAATTGCTCTAGTTAAGTAGGGAATTATGATGCACAAATGATTTCTTTTCAGAGCAAATGGGGCTTTATTCGGGAGCTGGTCATTGACCATCCTGATCTTAGAAAATACTTGATGCTGAAAAAGTTGGTAAGGCAAAATGTTATGAAATAGTTCATCAAAATGTATCAATTTAAAAATCATTAGAGTGCTTATTGGCAAGAAAAAAATTCAAACTCATTGTTTGAGCTGAAGTAATAATTAATGTTTAGCACATTGTTAGATATCAAATAGTGCCTTAAATGCATGATGATGAACATCTAATTAAGCAAAACTATTTATTTAGAACTTATCAAGCAATTTTCAGGCTACTAAGATGATTAATTTAGAAGCCAAAGTGGAAAAACTGTTTGTTATAATAAACAGACCACTGTGTAAGCAAGAAAAAATTGAAAAGATGAAAAACAAATCCATTGGAAATTATTGATCTATATATGGACTAAAATAACAAAGGTTGCACAATGTAACATCTTAAGTGAAGAGAAATACTTTAAAAGCTGCATCAAGCCATTAGTACCTATAGAAGGGAATTTATAAAGCCTGACTTGACAATGAACAATTTTCAGTTACATTTGCAATTTTCTGGCCACTTTTTCCAGAAAAATGTTATAAAGAAAATATATTATTCAAGGACAATTTTTTGTGCCTTAAGGCAAAATACAGGTTTCAAAAATGGTAAGCAAATAGATGGTATTAAAATGCTGAGGGGCCCCAGCTTTGATATACTTTCTGTAATGACTGGAAAAAGTAGAAAATTCATTGGCCTATCTCAGCAAATGATAAGCATCTTTCATGGCGTTTGAACTTACCCGACCCTGGCTATTCGGCAAAGGTGGCATCCCCTTTTGGACGTTTACATAACGATAAAAATAGTGACAAATACATAGCTGGACAGTCATTTTTGCATATCTGAGAAAGGGGGCTTTTGTTAGAGTCAAAGGTCGCATTCAAGAGGGTAATTACTGATTTATTTCTTATTTATCTTAAGCAATGCACTTAGTTGGAGAGAGAAGTGTAGTGGGTTCAATATTTCATTTGGTGTTATTAGAATAAGAGAAATTGTCTACATTTTTGTGAGTGTTATCATAACTGTAGCTTCATGTATTTACTTGTGTGCAAAAAAAAAGCATAGCTTCTCAAATCTGGCCTCATCTTATCAAGTGCTTTCTTGGTCCATCTTGAATATTTTGCTCAAATTAGAATAATGTTCAATGGGTCAATGTGAATGCACTTTGGGTCATTATGGATATTAGATCCACTTTCATGGTTATTTAATGCCACCGTATACAAGATACCCTTCAAGCCAGACCCATTTTTTAACAAACAGGATCAATAAAATAAAGGACTCATTGTAGTTCATATTTACACAGTACTAGTACATGTTTCTTCATTACAACTTTCTTAATGGATAGATGTAATAAAGAAAATTCTAAAATCATAAAATCACACCATACTTGAAAGGGCTTAACAACCCTATGGATAAAGGGTAAGTTCTTGATGTATTTTTCTTTATTTCAATTACTTAAATTTACTCAAATAATTTACTCAAAGTTAAAATGTCTCTGACAACAAGGGACTAAGGATACGACACCCACTATCTACTCTCCAACCCAAGCCAGCTCTACCTCACTCAAAGAGGAGAGTCAGCTCACTCAACCCTCTGTATCTAGATAAAGAGAAGTGCCAGCAGACAAGGCCCATGGGCAGCAAGTATGGGCAGTGAGCCCATATCAGATAGAAAGAATTAGGGCCGACATAAAGCTATAGAGAAAAAATATTTTACACAGTGAGTTGTTATGATCCAGAGGTAGTTTCAAGAATAATTTTCAAAAAAGAATGACACATATAATTTTAAAGGAAATATTTGAAGAGCTGTCAGGAAAGAAATGGATTTCTGGCTAAGTAGAAAGTTCTTTTATAGTGTTAGCACAGGTACAATGGGCTGAGGTGCTTCTTGAAACCATTGATCAATCTTTTTTTAACCTTATTTCTTTTTGTATGGTCTGTGCTATATTTTGCTTGATAACATTCTCTGAAGTACCTTGCACATTTTATTATATTTTGGAATGATCTGTATGGATGGCAAACAAAATAATTTTTTTTTCATTAGACAATATGTAACAATAATAAATCAATTACAGTTACAATTAAAACTGCTATGTAAATGCAAAATTCCACGTTTCTAAATAAATATGTAAAATCATCAACCTAATTTCACAGCTTTATTATACCGACATAAAAATTGCTGGAAATATAAAATAAAATCTGAAGGACTAGAATTGCACCATTGTTTGGTCTAAAGATTCAGAACTTTGGGTGCGCTCCTTAATCAGTAAATAGATCATGATGAAAAGTGGTATCCTGGGCGACACTTCACCTTTCTTTTTCAGAGGCTGACTGACTTGCAATTCGTTTCGTTCATTTTTTGATTTTGGTTTTCTCCATTTTATTTCTTTAACCAATTTGTCTTCATTTTCTGATTCCAAATACCCTATTATATCTTTATCCGACTAATCAATTCCTAAAAAAAATTCATCTGGGCTACTTTAGTTAAAACTAACAGTGTACATAATTCCTAGGTCAGCCTCTTCTACAGATTAACTTCAATGGAAATAGTTTGAACCTATGTAATTTCTTTAGAAGTGTCCCAGAGTCTGGTAGCACATTGACACAGGTGGCAGAGCTCCTGCTTCTGCAACACATGGTCCTGAACTTGAATCCCACACAGGACTGCCTGTCAGTTCAGCTTGCTTGTCAGTGTGGCAGCAGGATAAGCTACACTGCTAAATACAGTATCTTTCCAGGCACTATATCCTAACCAAGATAAGACTGTCATAACTAGTACACCCCAATGAAAATGTGCATCTCCTCTGATCATTCATTGGTATTGATAGGAGTGAGAGGATTATCCCAGTTTCATGTTGTCCTGCATTGTCAATCTGATCAAAGAAATGTCCACAGCTGTAAGTGTTCTCCCAAGAAAGAGTGAGGGGGGAGAATAAAACTGAATCAGTGTGAAAAAAAACTAAAGCACGTTACGATGGTCATAAATATTCAGATACCTCCACAGAATATTCAACAAGTCAAGCAAAAGCAATTAGAATTTGTTGCTTCGGGGTTAGATCCCCACCTACTGGAATGTGTAGGGTTGGTGAAATGCCTTTTACTTCACATGGCTTAGGTTATTTTTGTGCCAGAACATGCAATCTGTATTTTACAATGCAGCCATTTAGAAACTGCATCCTAGAAAATGTAATAGGGTAACGAAATGTACTGCAGTGCCCAATAAAGCTCGTGAAGTGACTGCATAATTGATAGATGTAACTGAACATTCAAGTGGTGTGTTGCACCTTCAGTTTATTGTAACCCTCTCAATAAAGCTTCTGAATGTGATTCATGCACTGTGCAGCAGCTGCTATTGCTGTCTGCATAGTGTGTCCATGAAGTGCAAAGGCTCAGTTTATCTTTTCTTGTGAAATAAGCATCTTATTTCTCTTAAGCAACGTTACAAAGTCATCAGTGCTGAATTCTTGGATAGTGATAATTAAACTATTAGCACCAAAATCATCCATGAAACAAATACAGAGCTTTCAAATGGTCTGCTCTTTACAGTCTGAATGCTAACATCCTTATTGGCAATGATTTTCGTTACTAAGTTATTTTTAAAGCACCATGTCCATTATACTGATCAGCAAAAATGATTGCAATTGCAAATTAGTATGGAATGTGAGTGCACAATGTTGAGTATGCACATCTGGATTTTACAGCTATACACCCACACTACCAGGTATCCATAGTGACTCAGTGTCAGTGGGTACAATCACTCGGTAGGGAGGAGATAACTTTAAAAGGAGTCTGTATTTGTAACACATGTAATAATTAATATGTAGATAATAATGAATACCTGGCAGAAAGTACATATCTATTTGAAGAGCTGAAATGATAAAATGTAAACTATTTTAACCATGTTATGAATCTCAGGAATTATTACAATCCCTTCCTGTTGTCTGATGTTGCTTATGGTACATAATTTCACCTTTACAACATCACAGAAATTTATGGTGTATTATAAGATCATTCAGGCCATCATGCCTTGCCAGATGAAAACAGATCTGCAAACTAGTGCCACTTCCCAGCCCTCAGACTTCAGCCCTATGGGTTGCAGGACATCAAGTGTTTATCCAGGTAGCTTTTAAGTACAAGGAGAGCTGATGTTTCTCATACCTTTCGGACAATAATTCTAGACCACCACCATCCTGTAGGTGAAAATCATTTTCATTAACTTGCTTTCTAATCTTTCTGCTAATTAGTTGAAAGCTTTGCACATTTCTATTGCTATTACAACCTCCCAGTAATACAGCGTTCACAACTGCTCTGATCATACATTGATATTGATAGGACTGAGAGGATCATCCCAGTTTCATGTTGTCCTGCATTGTCAACCTGATCAAAGTTACTTTAGCTGTGGTGTAACCAGAACCCATGCAATTCCAATATAAACTTCCTTGCTGATATTTTTCTATGACTTGATTAACAGAGGTAAGTATCTTGTACACCTTCTTAACAACCGTGTCCACTGGTCATTTTACCATTAAGAAACTGTAACACTTATTCCAAGCTCCTACTATTCACAAGACTTCATAGTATCTAATGATTTATTTTCTATTCCTTGCCTTGTTTTCCCTTCCCAGATGTGTCACTTCACATCTCTCCAAGCGTGAAGAATTCTCCAATGCCATTTGCTCCTTTAATGCTTATCTAGTCGATTCGTTGATATCTTGTGATCTGCAGATTTCTTCTTCACAATCAATCACGTGGTCAATGTTGGTTTTAATGCAGACATTAAGCATAAAGCTTTGATAGGTGCCACAAATGCAGTGGATCTAGTTCTAAGTCCTGTGAAACACAACTGTAAACTGCCTTCCAGTCAATGAAACACCCTTCAACCATTGCCTCTTGGTTTCTGCTGTTCAGCCATTTTGGATTTGAATGCAGTGAACAACACTTAAATGGGACTACTCTGTGTCTGTGTACTATTCTGAACCACATCTTGCATAAAGTTTGTTAATTGTATAATTCTTTTCCTTAACTCAAATATAATGCACTGTTTAAATCTATAGAATAAATTTGGTTTTGAAGTTAAAAAAATACTCACTCCTTTTAATCTGCCTTTCATGAAAAATCCAAGCTCAGTTCTTTTAATTTATAACCCTATAAAGCTCTAATTCTCAATATTAATCTTGTTCTCGCTGAACCATTCCAAATTTATCAATATCCTTTTGAATCTCAGCACTTTGAACTATGTACAATATTTCCAATATTCCAAGTGAGATCTTGTCAATAGGTTTTAAATAATCCTCACTTTAACTTATACAGTCATTGAACGGTCTATAAACATACACAAATTGGTTTGATTATTTTTTAGCTTTACTGATTGCCATCTTTCAATTTGTATATAAATTTTGTTTATTTTCTTAATTTACATAAACATGCAAATCTCTACATTAATGTTTAGGTCTTCCTTAACTTTAGTTCAGCACAAGTGCTGTTGACTTGTTCCTCCATATTTTTGTTCCCCCCAATTCTACTAATTCCATCTTCCCTTCATTGGCCTCCATCATCATCCTTCCATAAACTTACCTCATCCATCCAAAATGATGTTTCTTACGTACTAACTCACAGTACTCACTCACTCACTCACTATAAACTCATTGAACTCATTCCCATTGCCTTCTGTTTAAAATCCTCATCCTCCTGTTCAACTCCCTCCTCATCATACACTCAGGCAGGTTCCGTACTTAACAACCCCCCATATCTACCTCTGCCTTCATATACACCCCCATGTTTCCTTCACTCCACAACTGATGGTTGTGCCTTTAAAATGCCTAAACTCTTGAAGCTCCATCATGAACCTCTCCCGCCACTGCCTCTCTCTTCCTTTAGGATCCCTTTTAAAATCTACCTTGATGACCAATTTTTAGGTTATCACCCTTAGACCTCATCCTTTCGTTTTTATCTGAGACCACTCCTGTAACACACTTAGAAATGTATTCCTATGTTAAAGTTGCTGCATAGTAGAACCACCCATAAATAAGCCAATTCTATATGAATGCTACCTAGCTGTCCCATACTTATTACCTGGTCACTTAGCTTACTGCTAACGGCAATTTTACGGAGCTTTATTTGGAACTCACTAGAAGTATTGCTTTAAGTTCTGGCATTGAAACTAGAAAATATGACAACCTTACAAAAGGCAGAGAACAGATTTACTCAAATCTGGGGCTAAGCTGGTTGCACTAATGAAGGTTGTACACACTCAAGTTTAATAAATTGAGGGCCGCACTAAATGAAAAGTGTAAAATGATAGAATTGTTCAATGGAGTAGATCCAGCGAAATTATTTCCTCGGTGGAGGATTCTAGAAGAAGATGGCAAAGTTAAAAGCTAGACTATTCAGGAGTAAATCAGAAAGAAATGTTTCATCTGGTCACTCACATCAAAGAGCTATAGAATATGAGTCAATTTAAGTTCTTCCTACAGAGGTCAACAGATTTTTATAAGGTAGCATGAGCAAAAAATTTGGAATCAAAGGATAGAAAATGGAGTTGAAGTATAGATTGACCATGAGCTAATTAAATGGCAGATCAGGCTTAAGAGTATAAATGTTCAGGTTGTGTTCCTATGTTGAATTGCTGTAAATTGTTATGATACTTCGACAAAATATCCAACTTTATATTGTCTATAAAGAATAAGGTCTATAGAGTTATTATGTGGCCTCACCAATGCCAATATTGCTGAAGCATAACCTCCCTACTTTGGAATTCAATTCCTATAACATTCTGTAATCTTTCCTACTTACATACCCACATACCAGCCTTTTGCAAATCATGCATTAGGACTCCTAGATCACATTACATTTCAGAGCTCTGCAATCTCTCACTATTTTTGATTTTTCTCTTCAAAATGGACAATTTCACATTTTGCCATTTTCAAATCTTTACACATTCACTTAACCTATCTATATCTCTTTGCAGCTTCTTATGTCCTCTTCACAACTTACTTTTCAACCTACCAAATTTAGCAACTATGCCTTCATCATCTCCATCCAAGTTATTTATATAAATTGTAAAATTTGAGGCTCCAGCACTGATCCCTGTGGCACGTCACTTATTATATCTTGCCAAGCAGATAAAGACTAATAATTTTTCCTACTCTCTGTTTCCTGTTACTCACCCAATTTACTATCCATACCCATATCTTACCTCTTAAATCATGAGCTCCTGTTTTCATCAATAACCTTTGATGTGATATCTTATAAAATGCCTTCTAATGATCTAAATATGGTACATCTACTGGTTCCCCTTTATCTGCTTCGCATTACTTCTCTAAACGACTCCAATGAACTGGTCAAAGATATTTCTCCTTCCACAAAATCGTGCTGGCTTTGCCTGTTTACCTAGAACTGAAATACCTAAATTAGCTCTTCTACCTTTTCATTAAGACAAATGTTAAGCTACCTGGTCTGCTGTCTGTCTATCCCTGTCTCTGCCTCTCTCTTATTCATATTTTGAGACTTATATTCTAGTTCTAAACTCTTCTGCCAGGGGAGACATCATCCCTGCATCTAGTTTATCCAGCTCTGTGAACGTTTTGTAATTTCGATGATTGTTCCTCTCATTCTTCTAACCTCTGGAGAATATAGACCCAGTCCACTCAATCTCTCCTCTCATGGCATACCTGCTATTCCTGGGATCAGTCCAGTGAATCTTCACCCCAGCTCCCTCTATGGCAAGAGTATTCTGTGTTAGATATTTGAGATTCAGAATTTGTTGATCAACTATTACTTAGATATCTTTCACCGTTTAAGTTTGAGCTACTTATTTTCAGTATGTTCCAGTAAGACACTTACTAGAGCATATGAGGGATCAGTATGTAGTTTCATATGATCTGCAAGTAAATCTTGGAATATGCTTTACTGTAACCTTATTATACAATGTTTAATATCATTGCTGAGCATCCCTCAGCACATTGGGAAAATGCTAGAGTTGATGACCAGTCCCCTGGGAGCTACATTGAGCAATTCAGGAGAAATATCAGTAGGTCTGGGTGTGGCTTCTCCTTGCTCTGTGTGACTGAGGAGCACTTGTGGAAAACGAATGATTTCCCCAGGACAAGACCTCAGGGAAATATATCTCCTGGGAACATTGCCAGGACCTGTGGTGGGTCACCCCTTTCATATATCCATTCATTCTGCAATGCAAACTATGTTGCTATTCATTTTACATATTTACATATACATAGTAAACAATTTTTAAGAAATACTGCTTAGAAATTGGATTTCAGCCTGTTGCATATAGTGTTAAGACTCAAAATTGGAAAAATTAACCTTAAAAAAAGCTCATTAAAGTGGAATTCTTATATTACCATGTTAAAGCAAGACCTGGACAGTTCCCAGTGGCAGCTGACTGCAGATCTTGCAATTGCCTTTGCATGAGAAGCAGGGACAGTTCTAAAGTAGCAGATTCCTTCGCAGCCAGAGAAGCTGTAGAAAAGGCAGTGAAGATGCGGGAAAATTCAAGGGAACATGTGTCTTCATATTGTATAGCCATGCACCTTCTCCTCACCACCCCACCATGATCACTTGAGTAGGTGGGGTCCATGCTGCAAATGGCCCAAGCCACTGCAAGACATGTGATCACCGTTCTACTGAGATCACAGCATGTAGCTCCAACCATGGACAGCTGCTGCAAGTACTGTGAGACGCAGCATTGATGTGTGATGCAGGGACACGCAAACAGCAGCACCCAGTGCCACAACTGGAGCCCTTGTGATTTGTCCTCTCATTCTTTGCCAAGCTGCACATTTACATCTCTTTGCCAAGCTGACATTGGGAGTTAAAAGCAAAGGTTGCACCATACACTTACCATTTCTGTCAGTAAGGCAGAAGTGAACATTGTGTATGTTGATGTTATTCTCACGCATGTTAATGACGGCAGGCAAATATTACATATGCTAAAATAAATTTGACTTAGAAATACCCAGTCCAATTTCATGTTGGGCAAGACCTCCATCAAAAAAGGGCACTTTTGCAAAAAACATGCACAAAACCACTCTAACGTGTGACTTGTGCATTGAAATGGAAAGCTCACATTCTAATTTCTAGGCTTCAGTGCTTGGTATGTACATTGTTCATTCATTGCTGGGTTCTAGCAAGCTGGAGTCTCACAGATATCAAAGAAAATTTACAAAACAGCAGGAGGTTATTCAGCCCATTATGTCTATTCTGGTTAAAGAAGAGCTACTGACCTCAGCCCATTATCCTGCATTACATCCTCAGCTTGCAGGTCGCATCTGTTCAAGTACACTTCCAAGTACTGTTTAAATCTGATGAGGGTTTCTACCTCTATCACCCTTCCAAGTAGTGGGTTCCACGCCCATATCATTTATTCATCTCCCCTCTGATCCTGCCATTGTATTAAATCTATGTCCCATGGGTTTTCACCCCTCAGCTAAACCAAGTAGGTCCTTTCTGTTTACCTTATCTAAGTCTTTCATAATGTTATAGACTTCCATTAAGTCTCCCCTCTCAGCCTCCTTTCTTCCAAAGGAAACAACCCTGGGTTACCTACTCTTTTCTCATAGAGACAATTTTCCATTCCTGGCAATATGTTGTTTGCAAGTCTACTCTACATCTTCTCCAGTCCAATCATATCTTTCCTGTAATGTGGCGACCAAAACCATGCCTGGTACTCAAGCTGCAGGCCAACTAGTTTTGCTGATAATCTCCCTATCTCCCTGCTCTGATATTCTATGCCTCGGATATAAGGAAAGTAGACATATTGACCTGTCCTGTTGCATTTAAAGATCTGTGGATATACAATCCAAGATCCCTCAATTCTTCTATATATCACTCAATATCCTTCTATTTATTCTCTATTCCCTTGTCTTGTTGCACCCCTATTACCTCACATTTTTCTAGATTAAATTCTATCTGCCAATTGTCTGCCTCGTTTTCTCAGTTGATATCCTGCGCAAGAAAGAATAAAAACTGGCACTTATAACAGCTGGTATTTCTGGAGTGTAGTCATTATTGTAATATAGGAAACAGCGTTGCCCCAAGCCAGAAACATATTAGCAAAAAACAAACTGCTGGAGGAACTCAGTGGGTCAAGAAGCATCTGTGGAGGCCTGAAACATCGACAATCCCTCTGTCTGCACAGATGCTGCCTGACCCACTGAGTTCACCCAGTAGCTTGGTTTGTTTTGCTCCAGATTACATCATCTACAGTCTCTTGTGCCAACATATTTAGTTGGGACTCTTGCTTTAATGAACATAACCAACATATTTAGTTGGGACTCTTGCTTTAATGAACGTAGCCAACATATTTAGTTGGGACTCTTGCTTTAATGAACATAACCAACATATTTAGTTGGGACTTTTGCTTTAATGAACATAACCAAACATGGTGTGAGCTACGTTTGCAAGTATTACAAATTACTCATGTTTTTGTTAGGTCAAGATACTCACGTGACAACTGACTGATATCAACAATGAAAGCCCTGGACATTTCTCTTCTCCACTCGCCTCAACCCCAAGCCCTAAAATTATCATCAGTGAATAAGATTTCTTTATTAGTCACATGTACATTGAAACACACAGTGAAATGTTTCTTTTGCATAGAGTGTTCTGGGGACAGCCCGCAAGTGTCGCCATGCCTCTGGTGCCAACAATAGCATGCCCACAACTTCCTAACCCGTATGTCTTTGGAATGTGGGAGGAAATCAGAGCATCTGGAGGAAACCCACGCAGACATGGGGAGAACGTCCAGAAGATCATAGGTTCATTCTTCAGATCAGTGTATGTTACCTATTTTCAAACAAAGTAGGCTGAAGTATACTAAAATGGGCCTCTGCATTCCTGGGCTAGGGAGAGAAAATGTCCCCTGTCTCTTGTGCAATAATCTTAACGCAATCAATGTATGTGGATGCTGGGTGAGAGAATTGGGTTCAGCTGGAGTGCCCTCCGGTGGCTAGAGAGTCTAATGACACTTGCAGTCAAAGCTCAGAGAATGAGCTACATGAGGCAGCTCTTAAGAGTGTCAAGAGTCTGTAATTGTCGCCAAGAAAGGAAAGGACAAATCAGCAAGATGAAATATAAATGCCTAAATAACCCAAGAGCAGACAGTTGCAAAGATATTGAACAGATTTTAAAGAAACACTCGTCAAATAATATTCAAGGACATATTTAAGATTTGAATTTATTACAATCCATGGTATTATACATCAATATTACATCATAATGTTTCTTCTCTTGAACAATAACTAAAGGATACTAATGAAACATGACAACAACTTTCATTCATGTAGCATTAGTGGAGAAAAATACCCCACAGTGCCTCACAGAGGCAAAATCAGCTGAAACAGGATACTAAGCCAAAAAAGAAGTGGGGCTTTAATTTATATAGCACCTCTCATAACCTCAAAAAATCTGAACCACTTTACAGTAAATGAATTACTTTTATGGATAGCTACTGTAGTAATGCAGCTAAACAAGCTCCCACAAACCGAAGCACATTAATGACCAAGTACATTTTAGTGAAGTTGAATGGTTTATATAACCTCAGAATCTGGGAATAACTCTCCTGCTCTTTGTCAGCTTACTACTTTGGGATATTTTACCTTCACCTGAGACAGCATCGGCCTGGATTCTGTGCCCATGTCTGTGGAGCGGGGCTTGAATCCATGCCCTTTTGCATTTGAGATGGGAGTGTAGCAAACTGAGCCACAGCTGACACAAGATATTGCAGAGGTGCTTGATGAGGGTGAAGTAGGTTAGAAAGTGGGTGTAAAGACTAAGGGTGAAAATTCTAAAGCTGGGAACTGATGAAATTATGCACCAAGCGAACAGAGGATTCACAAAAGGTCAAAGTCAAACGGATGAGTTTATAGTATTGAAGGTGGTTACGGACATAGACGGGGTTAACTAGGCTTCAATATAATTGAATACAACAAAGAGAATATTAAATTGAAGCTCTGGGAGATCAGAAGCCGATGTAAATGAGCAAGGAGTAAAGAGTGAAAGAGACCTGGTGCATGATTGCTTACAAGCAGGAGGATTATGTGTTTATTTATATTTATGGGGGAAGGAAGAATGACATTTCAGGGGTTAGGGCTCAGGGTGACAAAACTGTGGTGGGGATTTCACAGCAGATGGGTTGAGGCAGAAGTAATAGAGAGTGGTATTTTGCAGCTATAGTATGGGGTCTTTCTCATGGAGAGGATACTAATGGTTTGGTTCAATCAAGGGTAGTAGCCAGGAGAGGAGCCGGCATCAGAGTGGCAATGATATGGAGTCTGTGAAGTGGGACCAAGATTGATGGAAACTGGAGTAAATTCTGGCTGATCCAAGCCTCAAAGATGCAGACTGTGGGGTTGGGGGTGGGGGTCAGTAGGGAGCAGTGGGTAGTGAAATTAGAGTTGTCTGCTGTATTAAGTTACAAAAGTAAAATTTCATTGGGGTTTTCACACTTCTTACTACATCCAGACAATTTCTTCCTTGTGTCACTAAGGTTTATGATACTGTCCCTATTGCCTCAAACTAACTTGCCACATTCTAGATAAACCTATGCATAGACTATCTATAGAGTTCCAAATCTCCTGTCATAACCTTGGAATAAGATTGATGAGATTGGAGAAGTGGTGTTGAAAGCAGTTCATTATCCCTCTGATCTTTTGTCACAGTGAGTGAGACTTTCAAGAACCCCTGTGGAAATTCTGTCTAGAAGATCCCTTGTTATATGATCCAATTAAACATTTGGAAGGCACTCGGGTAAATACATACAAAGAACAAACATTGCAGGGATCTGGGTGAGTGGGATTAATTGGTTCCAAAGAGCAAACACAATGGACTCTTGTGCTGAGAGAATGTAAATAAAAATCTAATACAAATAAAAGAGATATAACAGAGCTCTGATGTATAACATATCCTCTTTTCTCTTTAATGACATATAAGCCTCAGTGTATGTTGTTGCATGTCCTTCAATAGAAAGGTGCATGGCTCCTTTCCATTGCAATAACAAATGTAAATATAGTATGAATACAATGTGGAGTGTGTGCTGGTTTTGGCTTCAGAGTTTATTGATCTACTACTATTTATCTTCCAGATTTGAAATTTGAACTATTCATCTCCAGTGTATCGGTAGAACATTCACAACAACTTCCATTGGGTTAATCATACAGGTCAATAGGATCTACAAACAAATCCAGCACTGCTGCGTTTTTTAATCTTTAAGAAATGTGTACATTATTGAACACGTTATTCAATACCCGTAACATTTTAAGGATACATTTTTCAAAATTGTAATCTGTAATTTTATTTGAAACATCAGAATATTGTTAAAATATTCAGATTATATTGTACTGAGTAAAATTGCTCAATTTGAAAGACCAAGAAACTCAGAATGTAATGGACCGCATCACACTCGACCTGGTAGGTGCCTCATTCTGCAGCTATACTAACCTTCTGCAGCCGTGCAGCCCATGAGGTCCTGGTGGCATTGCTGCCTCGGTCATTGTGTGATGTGCAGCAGGCCAGCCCATGGACCATCCACTGGCTATTCAACAGTTCGTGATACTAGATGCCTTTCCATTGTTTCCAAATGTTTCCAATGATCAGGCACATTTATAAACAGTTGGGAAACAAAAATTAAACAAAAGATTGAAAAACATTAAAAATGATAACATTTACATAAATTTACATAAATTTATGGTGAAATAAAAAAAATTTTTAAAACTTGCCTAGACTTTTTAAATGAAGGTCACCGATCCCATTCAATGAATGAGGCTGTGCTAGATATACTGGCTTTTCGGCCCCAACAACACTGCTCTGGAAAGATCATGCTGTTTGCATTTCTGACAGACTTTCATAGCAGACACTCTGTTCCACATTCTGCCTCAGGAAGAGGTCACTATGTGGTGAGAGGAAAGGCCGTAAGTATGTTCTCAAAGGCTCCTTGAAAAATGCAACATTACCCTCGTTCCAGCTCAAAGTGAAGAAGGAGCATTTAGAATGATTTGGGAACCTTGTGTCCGTGGATTGGGATCACACGGAAGTCCAGCACAAATGGTAGAAGGAGCACACACCACATCACAAGCTACCCACTCCCTGTCCAGTCAGGCAACTCCTATCCATCTGTGTATCATCTGTGTGTCCTGTATTGGCCTTATCAGTCACCTCAGAAGTCACAGAATCAGAGTGGAAGCAAGTCATCCTTGATCCAAGGGCAGCACACGACAAAATGAAAGCTTGAGGGACCAAGTACAAAATGTATCCAGCCCCTTGACTCAACGCATTCTTGAACCCACATCGAGTCATTGGTGACCCCAGGGATGGAGTCAGAGGTCAGAGGTCAGAGTTGCAAGCATCTGACCTCCAGTGAGTTCCTGACTTTTGGTGTCCGTAGAACTATCAGCTACCAAGCCATGCATTCCAACAACTATCTTAAAACCACTCAATGCAGAAAAAAAATGTTTATATTCTCTTTATATTAATCAATACAGCATGTTAAGTATTATTTAATGTGTTTGGCTTTGTTTTCATATTTTTCATTGCTTTAAGTCAGTGAATAAAAAAATAACTACAATAAATATTTAATATGTAGAAATGACCATAGTGAACTATATGTTGGCAAATACAGTTTTACTTTCAAAGGATTTAAAAACTTAAGAAAGAACGACCAGGAGTAGGCCAACTGACCATTCAAACCTTCACCACCACTCCATGAGATCATGGCTGATCCAATCTTGACCTCAGCACTGCCTTCCTGCTCTCTTCCCAAACCCCTTGACCCTAGACTCCCTTGCAGTTAGTTTAGGACATAGAACACAGTACAGCATAGGAACAGGCCTTTCGACCCACAATATCCATACCAAACATGATGCCAATTTAAACTAATCCTATCTGCCTGTACATGGTCTATATGCCTTCAGTCACTCTCTGTTCATGTGCCTATTTAAATGCCTCTTAAATATTGTTATCATATCTGCTTTCACCATGTACCCTGGCAGCACGTTCCAGGCACCTATCACTCTCTGTGTAAAAAACTTGCCTCATAAATCTTCAAACTTTCCTCCTCTCACCCGAAAGCTGTGCCCTCTAGTGTTTGACATTTCTACCCTGGGAAGAACACTCTCCTTTCTATGCCTCTCATAATTTTATCTCCTTCTATTAAGTCACACCTCAGCCTCCGATGCTCCAAGTTTTCCAACCTTATAGCTAATACTCTCTAATCCAGGCAACATCCTGGTGAACCTCTTCTGCATCCTCACCAAAGCCTCCAACTCCTTTCTGTAATGTGGTGACCAGAACTGCACACAGTACTCCAAATATGGCCAAACTGACGTTTTATACAGCTGCATATGACTTCCTGACTTTTATACTCAATACCTCAACCAATGATGGCAAGTATGCAATATGCCTTCTTTACCACCAAATCCACTTGTGTTGCCAGTTTCAGGGAGTTATAGACTTGCCCTCCAAGATCCCTCTGTATATCAATACTCCAAAGGGTCCTGCCGTTTACTGTGTACTTTCCTCTTACATTTGACACTCCCCAAAATGTAACACATCACACTTGTCTGGATTGAACTCCATCTGCCATTTCTCTGCCCACATTTCCATCTGGTGTCTATCCTGCTGTGTCCTTCACTATCCACAACTCTGCCAATTTTGTGTTGTCTGCAAACTTACTAATGGATCCACCTACATTTTCATCCATTTCATTTATATATATCACAAACAGCAGATGTCCCAGCACTGATCCTTGAAGAACACCACTGGTCACAGACCTCCAGTCAGAATAACATCCTTCCACCATTACCCTCTGTATTCTGTGGAGAAGCTACTTTAAATCTAATCAAACAAGTCTCCATGGATCCCATGTGCTTTAATCTTCTGGACTGCTGAGGATGCGATCCAGTCGATTGGTTTGCTCACTGTCTGCTGCAGGCCCAGTCTGACAATTGAATCCTTCAGGACTTGGCCAACATTTTCAGTGTTAGTGCAGCTAAACCACTCAAGGCGATGGACTGGGAAGTCCACAACCACCACCCACCCCCCTCCCCCTACCCCAGCAGTCATTCTTTACCCTTGCTCTTTTCAGTGCTATTTCCCTGCAGCTCAACAAAATTGCTGGAAGTGTGAGCTGATGATAGCTCAGTGAGGGCGACAGGGAACCTGGAGCCTTGGTGAGCAACACAATAAACTAGCTGATGAGATTTAGAAAATTAAGAAATCAAGATTGGAGTGACAGGAAGAGAGTAAATTAGAATGGATAAATTCAATTCAAATCCAGTGCTGAAAGAAAAATGAGCTGAAAGAAAGAAAGACCAACAAATGGAGAACATCAAAGAAATAAGAAAAGGAAATAAAGTTTAAAAATTGTCTTTTTTAAAATCTCCAGTAACAATTCACTGTCTGAGGAAATGACTATGAATTAGCCCCACCAGTGAGGCTAATTCATAGTCATTAAAAATCATCACATCATTAAAGAGTATATATGATATTCATTACTATTCTTAAATTTCAGTATTAAGTTTTATTTGAAATTATTATGCAAAGCTAATAACTTTATTAAATTCATGGAGAGGATAACTACAGGGTGCCGTTTTCATGTCGTTATGGTAGAGGGGCACATAACAGTCCACGGCTTATGTCTATTTGTAATCTACTTCCTCCAAAACACTGTTAGTATAAAACATGACATTTGATATTTATGAGTTTTGATCAGTCTATTCACATTCAATATACTCTGTTTCATATCCAAGTAATTGTTACTGATAGAAGTTGCATAACTAATTCATCATTTTATTGGTGATAAGTTGATAATAAGAACAAAAATTTGGTTACTAAGTATTTACAGTACAGACACAAGATCTTTAGCTCAACAAATCTCCCCTGGTTTAGTGCCTGCTTCCTTCTTCTTCAAACTCTACTCTTTCTTTTATTCCTTTCTCCCTCGTGTTTACTGAGCTTCCACAAGTGTATTATCAAACACAATATACTACTCACCTCTATTGCATGCGACAAACTTTTTTTTTTCATTTTCTGGGTAGAGATGTTTCTCTTCGATTCTTATTAGATTTGTTAGTGGCTCTTTTATATTTTGGACAACTAGTTCTGGTCTTTGTCACAAGTGAAAGCATCTCCTCATTATCTACTTCACTGAAACTTTTCATAATCTTAAAGACTCTTTCCAAAGAAAGGGGGTTCAAAGCTTGTTTGGTCTCTCATGATTGGTACAAGTGCTCCAAAAGTAGTCCAACCAAGATATCTGTAGAAGTTTAATATAACTTTCCTGCTTTACATTTCCATCAATCTTGAATTGAACCCAACGTTTCATTTGTGACTTTATGGCTTAATTAATCTACATTTCTACTTGTAGTAATCTATGTACTTGTATCCCTGAATATTTCTGTCCTCCTGTCCTACTTAGACAAATTTCTACAATGTTTACAATAATCTCAAAGATTATTGTTTTACAATCTAATTACTAATTTTTCTTTTGTGATTTTTTTTCAGTCACAAGGCACTGTTCATTGTGGAGAAATGTATCAAGAACGGATGTGCCTTAGAATCCTGTTGCTATGGAAACAGTTCTGTTTATATTCTGGGACAGACTGCAATAAATGAATAATTGCAGACTTAACATGCATATTATTATTAAGATGTGGATGTATTTATAGACACAGATTAACACATTTGTGTCTGATATTTTGTAAGTTATTTTCATGAAGTTGTTAATCCCAAATCACAAGTTGTCACTGACTTCAGCACAATGTCTAGGGAAGATCTGTGCTTGGGAGCAAGTAAAACCCCACAAGTGGCCTTTATAGGTAAACTAAGCTGCTACAACACTGTAGCACTGCATTGAGACATGCTGCATCCAAAGATTTATCGTAGTATAAATTTGTTGTTGGTCACCAGCACTAAATGATGGCAACAATATCAGCCACCCATGGAATTCCACTCTTGACATTGAGCTCTATTGGATGAATTTCTGCCCCATGATCTCTTTAGCAGATCTGAAGTGTAATCAGTACAGAATGCCAAGTTTGGTCACAAGACCCGGTTCCACCAATTTTCTAAGACTACATCGTTCTGGCAGTTGCTTTTTGCATTTACTCCTTTCACTGGTAACGTTCATGGTACAGACAGAACTTGTCAAATTCCCATTGGATTCACTTCCATTACCTCCAATATGATCCTTGCAGAAGTGGAGTTCACAACATTTTGATTGGTTCGCTTGTTTCTGGTTGGATATCCCAAATTAAGGTCACATTGTCCACATTATTATGAAGCCAGCACCAATTTTTAGATTGACCAACAGAAGCATCGCTGAACCAGTCCATTGGGAATTTCATCCTGTCCACCCATTGCCAGTACAACCAACAGTCCAACTACACAACAACTTTGTGTAGATGTTATATACCTTGATCCTGAGAAATTGGACAGGCCCAAAATATCATCAGGCAAATAATGCAACAACATTTCAATGTTGCAGATGGGACTCATGTATTTGGGAGTTCACCAGCTTTATGGCTGGGCTTTAATTCTCACAGAAGTAGTACAACTATGCTATGAATATGATACATAGGCCAAAAAATAAGAGCAAACGTTATGATAGTCATTCTACTTTTTCTCTGCCGACTTTTAGGTACTAATTAAATTTAACATAAATGTAATTCTACAAGAGAAGAGATAATTTATTTTCATCAGAATAAAAATGCATTTAGCTAACACTGGCAATTTTCAATACAGGTACTAATTTTATTCAGCAGGTTAAAACTAAAGGAGAGTTTGACAGCTTTTCACATCATTAGACTAGTTTCTTACATTTTGTTTATTTTTCATTTAATACATGGTCACACTAAGTATACAGTAACAATACAATCAAACATTAAAGTGATAATGTGCATTGAGCACAAATTCATCAAGTACCAGTGAAGTAAATCAGTAAGAATTTTATGTGCTTAATGAGAAGCAAAGCAGAAAAAAAGCTTCTCAACAACAAAATTATTCTAAGACTTTTTTTGCATAAATCACAATAAGCTTCTGCTTAATGCATTTGGATCAAAAGCCCTCCTTCAGTCACCATGGTAACAGTGACAATAGAAAGCATCATGATATCCAGGCTGTCTAAAAAGAATATTCAGTTAATGTCTCCAGTATTCAAGAGAACTTGGCCTTACCAAATCACACTGTCCACAAAATTAGTAGTTAAGGTGCTTAATTCTTCCTTCCTGGCATTATTGTTTTCCCTTTGTCCTAATTAATCTTAACTGTGTTAATGCATAAAAGGGAGATGGTCCACATTGCCAATGTGCAGAATGAAATTGTTACTTCATACTTGCCCACACTGACCATTTTCCCTTTCAATCTGTGCTTTGAATGGTGTGAGTGACCACACAGGATTTTCTTTCAGTTATCTTCCTTTTAATTACACACATAAAGGAGCAAGTGAGAAGCATGTAATTACTGAAAAAAATCCCCCTTTTCATGATGATCCTCCAAGCACTGTAGGGTCACTTCAAACACAAATGCTCCCTGATGGTTATCAGCACAACCCTCCCCATGTACAGAGGAAACATAATGCAAGATACAAAGCCATAATTATTTTCACCATGGCATTTACACAAGGAAAATGTCATTCATTTGGGCTTTGTGGCACACTCACTGTGAAATAAACTCCAGCTACCTTTACAGATATATTTCCATAATCTTACCCATCACAACATTTATTTATCATCATATGAACTGGGGTGGATTGACTCTGGATTATATTTAAAGAAAAGCATTGCATTCGAGGTGATGGGGAAAATGACCTCTTCTATCTGGACTCCTCCCTAATTTCAAATTTTATTAAAGGTGATAGAATAAAAGAGGATTGTACTGTTGTGCTATTGATGAAAGTACTACCAAAGTGAAATTGGAATTTGGGCAGATGCTAAACCAAATTTTGTGGCCTTTCTCAAAGATGTGTCAAATGATATAAAGAAGTAACCCACACAAGTACCCTAAACCTGGACCTAAACCTAAACACCTAATTCTAATCTAATCCAGAAAATGGTTTAATCACCTATTGAATTGCAGTTTCACTCCAACCCAATTGCAAAATCTTGTGTTCACTTGTGTTAATTAGGGGCCTTACAATTTACTTGTTTCCTTTTAATACACAATATTCTTACCACTGCCACTACCCTTAAGTAAAGTGACTCCATTCAATGTGTTTGCCAGTTTGTTGGAATGTGTTTTCAAATGCAAGCCACCCTCTCAAAATGGCCCCAAGCATCGAAGGTACACATGCCTTACAGCAACACACAGGTTTGTCATGTCTCATTCCAGTGGAATAAAGTCTGAAAACAGGGAAGAGGGAGAGGATCAGAGGTGATCCACCACAGATTGTGCAGTTAATAGTTACAGAGGATACATTCAAAGAGACGAGCAGCAGATCTTTGATATCTGAAACGGCAAGTTACAAAGTTTATTGGTGCTTGCTAATACAATTGAATATCTTCAACAGACAATTCTATTTGTTTATGGGACATGAGATAACTGGTAAAGCCAGTATTTAATGTTCACCCTTAAATATTTGGAAAAGGAGGAGCCTTCTTGAATGATTGTAATCGATATGGTGAATATGCTCCCAGTGGCCATTTAGACCATAAAACCATAAGGCATAGGAGCAGAATTAGGCTATTCAGCCCATCGAGTCTGCTCCTCCATTCAATCATGGTTGATATTTTTTAACCCTGTTCTCCTGCCTTCTCCCCATAGTCCTTAAACACTTTATCAATCAAGAACCTATCAAGTTCTGCCATAATACGCCTAATGACTTGGCCTCCACAGCCCTCTGTAGGAACAAATTCCATGGACTCACCACCCTCTGGCTGAATAAGTTTCTCTTCTTCTCAATTTTAAAGCGATGCTCCTTTATTCTGAGGTTGTGCCCTCAGATCCTAGACTGTCCCAATAATGGAAACATCTTCTCCACATCCACTCTATCCAGGCCTTGTATAGACTTGGGTACAGCAATGATGTAGATGCATCTTCAAGTCAGGGAGGGCATGTGACTTGGAGGAGGAGTCCACTTGGAGTGTATTGCCATCCTCTTCCATTGTTGCACTTCTTGATGGTAGAGTTTGAGGGTTTTGCAAGTGCTGCCACAGAAGTCTTGGTGAAAGGCAATCATGCATTTATTAAATGGTATGCTCTGCAGACACAGCACAGCACACTGTTAGTGAAGAGAGTGAATGTTTGGATTGGTAGATGGAGTGCTAATCAAAAGATAGATGATGTTCTGGGTGATATTGTGGTTCTGGTGTTTTGTTGGTTTTACCTTATCCAGTTAATGGAACATATTCAATCACATGCTTAATTTTGGGGAGTCAAGAGATAAGTCACTTGCTGCAGTATAAATTGTTTCTGACTATCACTTGTAGCCATAGTATTTACATATCTTATCCAGTTAAATTTCCAGTCAAGTCTAACTTCTGATGATGGGGTACTGGGTGATGATAATGCTACTAAGAGTAAACTGAGACAGTTAAGCCTTTACACCTATGATTAATTATGCAGACTCACTGGTAAACACTATATAAAACAATGGCTGAATTCTTTATTGCTGCACCTGGGGCACTAGAATTATTCAGAACAATAGCCAGGTTTAAAGAGAAAATATAGTGTTCTGGAAAAGAAAGTGTACAGACATTGCATAACAATGACATAACACAGCACTACGCCACTAACCAATAGAACCATTCTGATTTTCTTAGTCTTTATATCACTTTATAAGACACAAGGTTTCTACTCATGTGATAGATAACATATAGTAATTTCTTGATATGACAGCCTTCGCTATTGCATCAACAGGAATTGCCCATTTTCATCTTCAATCCTAAAGTGATCCTTTTGGGTTGACTGACAGTAGATGGTGGTTTGAGCGCTCTACAGAATGACGTGGTTTGTGCTCTGCTTTGCAAGGCATAAGATATTTAAATCATGGAATCTTTTGAGGCAGTCACTACTAAAAGGCTGCATAGCATATGGAGTCTTGGATGCTTGCCCATGTGGTTAGTGCATTTCACAAAAACTGTGCCTCCCAACTATTATAACATATATCTGAATTTCCTGTTTCACTACATTTGCTTTCATGCTGTTTCTCTAGGTCTTGTCGCAATTGTGTAAATTTTTAAAATTATCTCATAATGGAAGACTTAAGTAGACTACAAAACTCCTGAAGTCATCACTATAGAATGGCTATCCATTATCTGACCTGAACATCAAGCAGCACAAAGACTTGATCATGTTTTGAGATGGCAGCCTTAAGTGACTGTAGAACTGACAGTTTTGACAATGGGGAATCCATTATAGTTGTTGACAACTGCAAGTAAGTAATCAGAGTGCAGATTTATATAATCAACAATAACGTTAACCCCTGGCCCTTTGCTAAACACCAATAGTTGCATTTGTTCTTGTAAGTTTGATGTTATAATTGGTTGACATGTTAGACCATTGTTGATTTTGTGTTCAAGCAAAATAACCTGTTCCTGGAAACTGTATCCCATCCCTCAACAATTGCTCACTTTCCTAGGCTGGACAGACCTTTAGAGTAGGCTAGATCATTGGAAGTATTTTAAGGTGGAGGTAGGTAAATTTTTGAAAGATCGGGGAATTGAGGGCTAAGGGAAATGGGCACAGAAGAGGAGTTAAGGTCAGTGTAGATCGGTGATGATCAAATTGAATGTCCATGATAAATTTCATAAAGGTCTATAGGATGACAATATTATAACCTTGTAATACAAGACCTGCAATAATAAATCTATCACGAACTTTGGGCAAATCTTGTAGCGTCAGAAGAATGTACAGTTTCCATGAAGTGTTTCCATTTTAATGACTGAATTGTTGTCATACACAGTGATAGAGCAACATTTTGCTTCAGTGCAGCTTCGATTTTATTTTTGACACTGCATTCATGTTCACAATTGGTTGTATGCATTGGTAGACAATCTTTATAGTGTAAAGAGCTGATGCTGAGTCAAAACTCAGAATAGTATCACAGTCAGCTGAAATTACATGGAATGTATGTTAACACTCTTGGATTTGAACATCATTTGCAATGAAAATGTTCCCAGAGTTGTCAAAGTTGTAGTACTACTGTAAGGAGGTATCCTGGGATTGTTAAAGTAGAGTAAGATGACAGTGAAGATGATTGAAAGTTTGTTTACTTATCACATTGACAAGTAGATCTTTACAAACCAATGCATTGATTTGCAAATTGCAAATATTCACTTTTATTCATGGCCCTGTTGAATATAGCAAATAATAAATGCATATTCAGGGGCATCAGAATTGTTGTTGATCTCTGCATTAGCTTCAACACAAATCACATGTTCTATCACACTGGATTTGGTGAATGACAATTTTTTCAGAAGGTTGTACTCTCAAAGAACTGTGACACAAAAAAAAACAATAAAAGGTTTCTAAGGTTTTCAAAATATCAATGTCATGATTTTAGAGGCAACGTGAAAATATTTGCAGTATTCAGATTCCAAGCCTTAAAACATGGAAAAAATTTCCTTTTGCCATCATAATCATATTCTTCAGTGCAGGCTCAGCATTTTACCTAGAGGAATGGAAACACAAGGTACTGCAGACATTGGAATCTGAAGCAAGAAAACACGCATCAAGGCCACTGAATGCAATTGTTGGAGGAGGTGCATATGAATCTCTGCCTCACTTGGAAGGGTTTTTTACAGAAAGCCACACCTTGAGAACTGGCTCCCCCTCAACCATAGCTGGTGGAACCTTCAGTCACATTTCCTCCATTTCCCTGGTCTGTTCTCAAGATGGGACTTTCCATTCCAGGACCTCTGAAATGTCCACCTTTTACAGGAAACGTGGCTTCCCCTCCACTGTGGTTAATGGAGCCTCTCTCATATTTCCTCCATTTCCCAAATTTCTTCTCTTACCCTCCTACCCCCCTACAAAACAGATTGCATAATTCCCTTGGCCCTCACCTTTTACCCCACTAGCCTCCGCATCCAGAACATCATCCTTGGTCATTTCTGCCAGCTGCAGTGGGATCCCACCACTAGCCACACCTTCCCCTCCCCACCCCTTTCTGCCTTCCACAGGGACCAGTCCCTCCGTGAATCCCTGGTCCGCTCATCCCTCACCTCTTCCCATCCCCAGGCACTTCCCCTGAAAAGGTGTAACACTTGTCCCTACACCTCCTCCCTCACCATTGTCTAATGACCTAAACAGCCCTTCCAGGTGAGACAGAGATTCATGCACACCTCCTCCAACCTCGGTTATTGCATTCAGTGTTCTCGAAATGGCCTCTTCTACATTGGCATAGACTAGGTGATTGTTTATGGGTTCATATCATTTCAACCCACCTTCCCATTCCCACCCCAACCTGTCTGTCCTTGGCATTCTCTGCTGCCATGGTGAGGTCAAATGCAAAACTAAAATAACAGCACCTCATATTCCACTTTGATAGCCTACAACCCAATGGTATGAACATTGAATTTTCCATTTTCAGGTAATCCACACCACCTGTGTTCCTTTCCCACTCCTACTGGTCCACGTAGGTTCTCTCTTCCTTTGTACACCTTTCCCATCTGCCCATCATCTACTGGGGTTTCTTCTCTCCTGGCCTAATTTCTCCATCCCCCCCCCCATCTGGTTCCATCTGCCCATCACCTCTGCCCCCCAATCTGGTTCCACATATCACCCTCTGTCTCTACTTTCCCCCTCCTCTCCTCCCACTTGGCTCCATTTCCCCATTTTTTCCTTCTCTGTTTCCACCTATCATCCACCACTCTCTGTCTCTAAACTACACCCTCCCCCCCCCCCCCCCCCCCCCATCTGACCTGGTTCCACCTATCACCTTCCAGCCAGTAGTTCATCATTCCTTCTAACTTCATCACTCCTTCTCACCTCTTTATACTGGCTATCTTCCCTCTGCACTCTGCAGGGTCATGACCCAAAACACCGACTTTCCCTTTACCTCCATAGATGCTGCTTGGTCCACTGAGTTCTTCCAGCAGATTGTTCTTTATACAGAGGAAATTTGAATTGTTAAAGCTAATCATATCCACAAGCAGAATGGCCTCTAGCAAGATTTATAATGGATCATAGAGAAAGAAGAGGTCCACTCCTTTCATCTGTATTGCAGAGAGAAGCCAGTACAGGGGCCATAGGCATTGGAGATATCAGTCATTGGGTTTTCCACATAACTTACAATGTCCCCCTGGATATCTCACTTTGTGGAAGTAGCTGCCACCACAATAACTGCACTGTTTTGAGCTCTGCTTGTTTCACTGATGCTGGGGATTGTCCTCTGTTGGTGGTTCAAGCAAGAAGTTCTTCTCTGGTTTTTAATTTTCTGCTCTGATTCTATTCAAGGCCATATCTGGGGTCTTTCCATATCATCTGAAAGTGACAATGACTCAAGCAACACAATTTGATATTCATTGAAGTTGCTTTGTTTTGCACCTTTTAATGATTTATGTTTTCATTTTCTGGATAAAATCAGAAAAATCACATTTTGCCTGATGCCTCGGGATGTATGGTATTGGTCAACTGTTTCTTTTGCTGCCTGCCTTATGATAAGATGATAAGATAAGATATCTTTATTACTCACATGTACATTGAAACACAGTGAAATGCATCTTTTGGATAGAGTATTCTTATCTTTTCTTATAGTATTGGTCAATTGTTTCTTTTGCTGACTGCCTTATGAGACAGAACACAGTTGCTTCCTTAATCAAATACTGCTATGTATATTAAATAGTTAGTGCCAATGTTGTTATTACAAATTTTACTCCAATGTTGTTATTACAAATAGGTGATAGTGTTTTGTAAATATTCTGTCACTCAATGCTAAATGTCACTTTAGCATTTCTTTTTGCATGACTTCAGTTTGCACTACTGTACTTTACATCATTCCGTTGTTTTACACTCATTGCTGTATTTACTGTTGTATTTATTATTACCCTGTGTACTGTTTACTCCGCAAGCTTTATGCGAGCAAGGAATTTCATTGTACCCTGATGTAGATGACAATAAACTAATCTGCTGCTTGTCATGTACACCACCATTTCTCCAGCAGGCAGTCCCAAAGATAGCTCAAAATGCATGTCAAGTGGCATGAGAATAGGCATAAGTGTTGCCATTCTAACAGAATGCAAATAAAGCTCTGAACATCCTGAGTGTTGCTGCTTATCTAAATAAGTATGTTCAGAGTTGGTCGGTGGGCCCAGATTTAGATAAATTTGATTAGGTATGAGAATTCATTGTCTATTTGGAAAGTGCAAGGATAAATTGCAGGCTGATTTGACTACAAACACAGTTATAAGAAATCCTGTGGACTAGACCAATACTCGACAGTAGAAGGTTCATTGTGGGTGAGGTTCAGACTCACAGAAACTCCATTCCCAGGTCTTTGATGCCCATCACTAGTGTAAACTGCAACTTTTTAGCCCTATACTTTTGATTAATTATGCAGACTTACGAACCATGATGCAAAGCAATGCTCTTCATTGCAGGGCTCATGATCCTAAATGTGGCACTGATGGTGGCTGGTGGAGGTGGTGAGGGTCAGGAGAAAAGCATGTTGGGAAAGGGGCTCCATGTGTGTTTGGAGTGCCGTTGCAACGGTGCCTGCTATAGAGCTCGGAGCTAGGGATTGGAACATGGCAGGGAACATGGGCAGGTATGTCCAGAGAGAGAGAGAGATGTAAGGGCTGAAGGGAGGGGATGTCTGGGAATACAGGAGACCTCAGAAAGTGGTGGGATTGGGAAAGGGCTTGGGAGGAAATTCTAGGATGCAGAGGAATGGTGTCACTCAGTGGGGGAAACTCCTCTCTCTCTCTCTCTCTCTCTCTCTCTCTCTCTCTCTCTCTCTCTCTCTCTCTCTCTCTCTCTCTCTCTCTCTCTCTCTCTCTCTCTCTCTCTCTCTCTCTCTCTCTCTCTCTCTCTCTCTCTCTCTCTCTCTCTCTCTCTCTCTCTCTCTCTCCCTCTCTCTCTCTTTCTTTCACCTTCATTTTATTCAGCCACAGTTTTGTTCTCTTGCTCTTTTATAAAACCTAAGATGGATGGCTTGGGAGAGCAAGTAGCATGTGCTGAGTGTAAATGTATACTCAAGGAGCTATGACACAAACAATAATAAAACATTCTCAGGGGTTACAGATTCCAATGTCATGTTTTCAGTGGCAATGTGCAAATACCTTGGAGTCCTAGCTCAAAACGTGGAACAAATTTCCTTCTTGTATCATATAAATGTTCTTCAGTGAAGGCTCAGCATTTTTCCTGGAGGAATGTTGAATTGCTGAAGCTAATCACATCCACACACAGAATGGCCTTCAACAAGATTTAGAACGGATCAAAGTGAAGTAAAAGGCCTTAGCCTTTCAGCCTATATTGCAGATAGAAGCCAGTACAGGGACTATTGAAAGAGATATGTCTGTGATTGGACCTCAATATAAATGTTTCACATATAAATGGGGCACAAAATAAAGAAAATCATAAACAAAAAAGAAGTATCTGAATATCTGCAGCCTTTTGGCACTGTTTTCACAGAATCAGTCTGCATACACTGATCAGCCGACATTAATTAATAGGGTTTAATATCAGAGACTAACATGTCCTGAAATGCCAGGTACAGGTGTTGCAAACCTGGCGTATAGCTAAGAAAAGGATATATGTTGCACACCATATCAGTTTAGAACAATGGATTGAATTTAGGTAAGAATTACCTACTTTATCCATTTAAACAAAGCAGAAATCTTAATTGGATAAGCAATCCTTTCTTCCCTTAAAGTAATGCAGATTGTGGGTTGATCTGATGGGAATGCAAGAAGAATGTAAGAAGAGTAAATAAAATGCTAACTATTCCCACGGGTTGAAAGATCAAGAATAAGAATCATGGGTTCACTTTAAATACAAGGGATTTAGAACAGATTGAAAAATATTGCAAAGAAAACAAAAATCAGGCACATTTAAGATGAGCTGCCGACTCACCACCAGTCGATTGTGTACCTTTGCCATGGACCAGTCTTGTCTGTAATGCATTCATTTCTTTTTGACAAACATGGTTTAACATTGACTCATAGAGTCATAAAGTTATAAAACATGGAAACAGGCCTTTCGGCCCAATGTCATTTCTGACCAAGGTGCCTTCCTGAGCTAGTCCCATTTGCCTGCATTTGGCCCATGTTCCTCTAAACCTTTCCTATCCATGAACCTATGCAAATGTCTTTTAAACATTGTAATTATACCTGCCTCTACTACTTCCTCTGGCAGTTTATTCCATGTACCCACCACCCTCTGTTTGAAAAGCTCAAGGTCCCCTTTAAACTTTTCCCCTCTCATTGTAAGCATCAGCCTCCTTTTCTCCAGTGAAGAGTCCCAGCTTATGCAGTCTCTCCTTATAACTCAAGCCTTCCATTCCCAGCAACATCTTTATGAATCTTTTCTGTACCCCCTCCAGCTTAATCACATCCTTCCTGTGGTATGGTGACCAGAACTGCACACAATAGTCTAGGTGCAGTCTTATCTCTTGTACTCAGTACCCTGTCTGATGAAGGCAAACATGTCTTATGCCTTTTTCACCAGTTTGTCTACCTTTGTTGCCACTTTCAGAGAACTATGCACTTGGACCCCTAGGTCTCTCTGTTCTACAACACTCCTCAATGCCCTGGCTTTTACTGTGTTAGCCCTGCCCTGATTTAACTTACCAAAATGCATTACTTTGCACTTATCTGAGTTAAATTCCATCTGCCATTCCTTTGCCCACTCTCTGAGTAGATTTAGATCCTGTTGTAACCCTAGACAACCTTCTTCACTGTCCTCCGCACCACCAATTTTGGTGTCATCCACAAAAATTATTAATCACTTCACCTGCATTCTCATCCAAATCGTTAATGTACACAACAAACAGCAGGGGACCCAGCACCCATCCTGTGGTGCGCCATGGGTCATAGGCCTCCAAAAACAACGCTCCACTACCTGCCTCTGACTCTTTCCACCAAGTCAATATTGTATCCAATTGGGTAGCTCACCCTGGATCCCATGTGATCTTACCTTCTGCACCAGTCTACCATGTGGGACCAGGTCAAAAACCTTGCTAAGTCCATGTAAACAATGTCAGTCCTCCTGGTCATCTCTTCAAAAAACTCAATTAAATTCATGAGACACGATTTCCTGCACACAAAGTCATGTTGACTATTCTTAATAGGTTCTTGCCTTTCCAAATGCTGGAAGATCCTGTATCTTAGAATTCCCTCCAGTAACTTACCCACCACTGACATTAGACTAGCTGTCTTGTAGTCCCCTGGCTTGTCCTTGCAGCCCTTCTTAAATAAAGGCACAATATTAGCCACCTTCCAGTCTTTCGGTACCTCATCCATGGCTAAGGAAGATACAAAAATTTCTGCCAGGGCCCCAGCAATTTCTTCCCTTGCTTGGCCATCCCATTTATCCACTTTTATGTGCCTCCAAGGACCGGCAACACCTCCTTTTCATAATATTGATATGTTTCAGGACATCACAGTTCTCTTCCCTGAATTCCTTAGCTTCCATGGGTTTTTTCAGGGTAAATACAGGTTCATCATTCCTTTTGCACTTGCTTGAAATGCTAGACCAATTTGCTTTGTTTTCACTCTAAATTTCTAGAATAAAATGAAAACCTAGTAACAGGAATTATTATTTAAATCAAAATGCATGTCTCCATGGGATTACCATTTCAAACAAGCAGAACTAATAGCTTTAAATTTTACTAATGAGTGGGTCTCTGCGTGATGAACCTTGTACTCAACAAAATGTCAGACTGGATTCACCAACAAATGATTTAAAGTTTATTTCTCTTTGAGGTTTTTTTATTAATTATTTATTAGTTATCCCTTTGAAATATTCTATTTATTGCATCATCTACATTGCATTAGCTAAAGGAGTCTGTTATATCAACTGTTTTATGACAGGTGAGGAAGACTCAGCCCCCTTAATCTGTAGTTACACTTTCATTCCATGTTACCTCTCCAGAATCTCTGATTAACCTGTCAATCCCAGACACGTTGAAGGATCCAAGTCTAATTCATGTCCAGCTGCTCTGCATAACTGCCAAATCTGTGATAATTAACTGAGAACATAATGTATGCATAATTCACTCATTGGCATAAATTTGAAAATGCATGCACTAATCACAGGAGTAACGCTTTGTATAAGCATTATATTTTATATTATTAATATTTCAGTATTTATTCATTAGTTTCCTCCTCCATAGAAAATACACCCACACACACACGCACGCACTCACATGCACGTACACACACACACACACACTCACACACACACACACACACACACACACACACACACACACACACACACACACACACACACACACACACAGTGAAACTAATCTTTATCAACAATACATCTGAAGAATGAAGCATTACCTACAGAGTTTAATGTTAGAACTCCGAAACTGGAGGAGAAGCTAAACTAATTCCAAGGAGACCAGTTCATTTTTCCTTTGACTCTATAAAATGACCCATGGACCATTACAATGTTTTTTCTATATTTGAAGGAGCATCACTGCAATTCAAATTGTTCAATTGACTATTTCTGTTAGACAATCAAGGTCACATTTATATAACAACCCTTCATCTAATGCATGGATTTCCAAATTCTTTCTACTGCATCCACTGGAGAGAGATTTGCTTTATCTGTATCTCATACCATGGCGTTTCCATCTCCAGTTATTAACACTTATTACAAATTGCCCATTTTTATAATTGTGCCCTCTTCTGACTTGATCTTCCCCGGCCCATCCTTCCCCTTTACATCCTCCCCCTCCTACTCCACTAGTGGGCTCACTTCCCAGTTGAAAACCTAGGAGTTAAGGTTGTAACATGGTAAGTTAAACGATTATCTTGCATCTGGGTTTGAAATCACCCTCTAGATTGATGTGAGTCCCTGTCTCTGCCAACTATAACTGTCTTACATGAAATGAAATAAAGCAGATTCAGTTTAACAGTTAGTCAATAAAGCAACACAATATAAAATTGCAGCGTCTTTATGATATTTTATCAGGATGCATATTCATACTGCTGAGATTACTCTTCCAAATAAGATTCATTAAAATATGTAAAATAATTTGAAAGAGAAATTCCTGTTTACAGCACCTTTCATAACCTTAAAGCTTCCTAAGGTGTTTCACAGTAAGTTAAATACTTCTGAAGCGTAGTCATTGGTATAATTTAGAAAACTGTAATGAAACTAAAGGATAAAACTCAAGATTGCCCTGGTTTTGTGAAGCCTGATAAATTCTGGCAAAATCTTATTGTGCATTTTTAAAGTAACTATGAGAAGATTGAAAATTTCATGCAAATTGATGTGAGACTATTTCACTACAACCAGCTCAACAATCCTGATCCAAAATAGCTCTCTTGTTTATTGCCTTAACTAATTGTGCTTGAAGCAACTAAATATCAGTTGGTTCAGCTAAATAAAATAATTTAAGAATGCCACTGTAAAATTGTTTATTTCCATTGAAACGGTACAATCTGTGTCTGGCTGATAATGACATTTGGGATCTGGAGCCAGTGAGCTATATTTTCCATGCAAAATACAATAAATGATTTTACATTGAGGAACAGTTTAATAGTTGAATCCACTGGAAATGAAGCCACACAAAAATTCATTCTTTGCCAATATCCTGAGGCAAATAAAAATTTGCCTATGATGAAACTAAATAGGAGGTCCTTTATAGTTTTCAGAAGATCAGTACTCTGACATTTGTATCTTTGCTTATTTCTAACCAAGGGATATGCCAAATTAATGAATAAAAGAATCTTAGTAATAAAGCATATGTTGGATACTGTCTAATTTAAGTTCCTCTACTTTTTGTATAAAATCATCTTGACCTGGTTTTCTTTGTATCTGAGCCAGGTACCACATTTATTGGCATAGTTACATGCTAGACTATTTCATCATTAGAATCACTAAGCAGTTTACTGGTTACTTCACCATTATTTAATGAGATACATCAGCCAACCACACACTGATTCAAATCAGACCCAAGATCTTCGAGTTGTTAGAAAAGGATGGAATTTATGTTATCTGATGCCGTTAGTTGTTGATAAGTCTGAAAATATCACTTCAAGGACAGCGTATTAAAAAAAAATATAGTGCAACTATTAATTAGAAGAGATCTATCAAGTGAGTTACGAGTAGGGGATATTTTCCAAATTCTATAATTGCTTGTTACCTCTGATGTGGAGATAGGAACCTAATTGTTTTGACTTCTTTAACTTATATATTTTCGAGTCCATCTACCATAAAGTTCCTCTCAAGTGGAACAACGCAATAGTATGTAGGATGGTATAATGGCACATCGGGTAGTACTGCTCTATCACACCAGCAGCTGGAATTCTGGCCTGATCTCTGGTGTTGCTTGTGTGGAGATTGCACAGTCTCCCTGTAATCATGTGGGTTTCCTGCCACTGCTCCGATTTCTCTCACAGCTCAAAGACATGCTAGTTGACAGGTTAATTACCTGCTGTAAATTAGCCCTGATGGAGGTGCGCAGTTGGTGAAGTAAGATGGAGTTGATGGCCATGTGAAACAGAATAGGTTACAGGGGAATAAGTGAGGCAATGGGATTGATGGGATTGCTCTATGAGCTGGCATATACTCAATTGACTGAATGGCCCTCTTCTGTCGTAAGAGAATATGAATATACATATGCAGAAGGATAAATCAAAGCCTGTTGGATATTCTGTAAAAATGAATACAGTTGAGGTACTGAAAAGGATGGATGAATTATTTAATAAATCCTGTACTTGCCCTAACTAGACCTGTGTATCTCTGACACTATTAGGCTTTGATCATTTGTTACTGTCTCTGCTCTTCCTTTAGCAGAAGCTGTGTGTGGACGATTCAATATCTGCTGCTGGTTTTCTTCCTCAATAATTCTGAGACTCATTCACACACACCTTGAATGCTAAGCTACTCACTGCTAGGGGCCAGAGAGTAACTCAGGACTTTGTGTGTTCACCTGTATGTATGCCTTCTTTACCACCCTATTGATCTGTGCAGAGATATTTCTTCATCTCTGGCTCAGGCCAAGGGTATCTAGGCTATCACTCTCCAGAAATGGGTGTAAGATGAATTTACTCTACAGCTTTCCCTCACAGACCTGGCTGTATCAATAACTAGGCTTTTCTGCTTCTACTTGATAGTTTTTACAAGTCAGTTTATCATCAAAGTGGCAGTCACTGAACAGAAATATAATATGCCTGAGGAAACTGTCTATTTACATATATGGCTGCCTGAAAATGGGCTGAATCATGTCACTTCACTCATGGAGTCCAGCGGCAAAATACTGGGGAAGCTACACATTGAATTTACACCTCCTGAAACCTACTACAAGGAACACAGCACAATTTATTTTAATTGGAAAGAAGTTATAGCAGAGGAGAAAATTTTAGGTTAAAATAATTTTCTGAACTAACCTTGCTTTAATGTTTTAAATTGTTTTCATGTTACTAAGTATTTCATTTTTTATTTTTATTTTACATTCCTTGAATTATTTATCTCCCAGAATGTGGCTGCACAGGTCGATAGGGTGGTAAAGAAGGTGTATGGCATGGTTGTCTTTATTAGTTGAGGAAATGAGTTCAAGAGTCAGGAAGTTGTGTTGCAGCTTTATAAAACTCTGGTTAGGCCACATCTGGAATATTGCATTCAATTCTGGTCGCCCCATTATAGGAAGGATGTGGAGGCTTTGGAAAGGATGCAGAAGAAGTTTACCAGAATACTGTCTGGCTCAGAGGGCTGTGCTATAAGGAAAGGTTGGACAAAATTGGGTTGTTTTCTCTGGAGTGGCAGAGGCTGAGGGGAGATCTGATAGAAGTTTATAAGATTATGAGAAGCATAGATAGAATAGACAGCTGGTATTTCTTTCCCAGGATCAAAATGTCTAATACTAGAGGGCATGCATTTAGGTGAGAGGAACTGAGAGGAAAGTTCAAAGGAAATGTGCAGGGCAAGTTTTTTTTTGCACAGAGTGTGATGGGTGCGTGGAATGTGCTGCCAAGGATGGTAGTGGAGGCAAATACGATAGAGGCATTTAAGAGGCCCTTAGGCACATGAATGTGCAGAGAATGAAGGGATATGGACATCATGTAGGCAGAAGGGATTATTTTAGTTAGGTGTTTAATTACTAGTTTAATTAGTTTGGCACAACATCCTCGGCTGAATAACCTGTTCCTGTGTTGTGCTGTTCTGTGTTTTATGTTCTATTTCTTGAAACATGATTTTAATAGATGGATTAATTTGAAATAGTTTTTGAATGTTTGTGAATTTCAAGGACCTTTACAAACATCCACAAATTAAACAGTTTTGCCTCCAGGCACAGAGTTTCAACCATTAAGAGTCCATTTTAGAAATCTACTTGCTACGGGCAGTTGATTTTATAGGGATTTTCACTGTAATGGAAAGAAGAATCTTGCGGAGCTCAGGGTTCCAAATGTATCTACCAGTTGGGAAATCCCCACAACTGAATGCAAGTTCATAAAGTTTCCACTACAGTTTCCTCTCAAAGAATTAATTGTGTTCATTTTTCATGGCTTTTTTTTCAGACCAAGGTTAAGGTGCCATCTGCAGATAATTTTACAGTGCATATTAAAAATCTGTTAACAGGAATTTTTTTAATCAGGAATACTTTTTCTTTCAAAATTTTCGATTCAATAGGTCATAACTTGAAACTTGAAAACTTTATAAATTCTGCCAACTTATCATCATAACTCAGACAAACTGAAAAGAAATTCTTATGTAAGAGTGATTGAATTCTGCCAAATTAAATGCTTCTGCTCAGAGAACAGCAAAAGTCCACTTGTCAATCAATCACAAGAAACAACAAGGACCAATTGATAGCCTAATTATTTATAGTTCAAGTTTATAGCAGCAAATAATTAGTGTGTTGCCATCCTTGGGATGCTGGAGGAGATTAAATATGGCAAGCCTTTCAAGTCTTAATATTTCACTCTTCAATTGAATGGAACAATTACTTACACCATTTATGAAATTGAAAGAAACAAAAATTCTTTCTCTTTAGTATGTAATTTTGGTATTAGACCTTCATATATTGATGTTTGTCTATTCATAAATGAGAAACATGTTTGAGAAGCAGAACTGGTATGGGCAATATTGTAGCTCGGGTGAACTTAAAATGTGTGGTAAAGAAAATTGAGAATGATCAAAACATATCGAAGAACATTTCTCCAATTTATAAAACATAGATTTATAAATTCAAGTATGGTTATATCAAATAGCTCGAGGATAGGAAAGCAAACTATATTGTAAACACTGTCAGTTCAGGACCTCTATGCTACCTTCCTAGTCCATTATGATATGTTGTTTGACAAATTCCTTTAAAAATGACAACTAAATCAGAATTAACAATACTTCCATGAATCTATGTTGCATCACTATTCTATGAAAAATTAATTTCTTCTAACTCTTAATTATGCAGGAGGCTTCTGAATTTTAAAGTCATCTATGCGAAATCTATCCAAAAGCAGCTTGTTGACTGTACTTCCATTATTTTAAAATCTGTAATATGTCTGCTTTATATCCTCTCCAACATATTCACCTGAGCCTTTCTTCATAATTTATAGCTCTGTACCTTGATATTTGTCTCCTCCACCTCTGAGCTGCTTCAAATTATCTACACTGATATAAAATGCTGGGCAAAAATATCATTTGAGAAAAATATGTACAGAATATTAATTTTTTTAAATGGTGCTGCACATGTGATGGACTATGTTACACACTTGGAAATGTGATTTGTATAATCATTCTTGAATAAAATTATATCTGATAAATATCTCTCTATTTTAGTGGAACTGCACCTCAGTTTGCTTTTTGTTATAATTTCCTACGTAATGCAAGGGTCCTTTTACAAATACTTGGGTGTCAGTTTTGACGTGCTGCTCCTCAGCATATGCCAAGATCATGTTTTAGTAAAATGTACACTACATGCCCTTGATTTTCCATCCATTAACTTTCAATTAAGGATTGAAAGTGTGTAATCTTATGGTTTATGTTTCTGCAATGCAGCAAGCAGAAGTACTATGGGATTTGTAGCCTAATACCTGCCACACGTGACAAGACAGGTACAAAATTTTAGAGGCCACTAATTCTGAAGAAGCACCTGCCAGCAAAGAATGGTATTCACCAAAGGAAAGTGCAATTAAAACTGCAATGCTACAGACCTCCAGCAAATTCCCATTATATTTCTGTTGGTGGATAGACTTAGGAATAACATTTCACTGTTTTGTATTAAGTTTCCATCCCACCTGATAGCTATACTGAATGGTTAACAGTTTTTGCCTGTGACATACATATATTGCTCCGTGTATTTGACACTAGCTGTGTATCAAAAGACACTTGTGTTCCATATGGATTTCACATAGCTATTTATGGATCGTGTGTTCATCATCAGATCACAGTTGTTAATTTTTCATGAAATATTTATTTTAAATGAGACTCGATGTTCTAAAATGAATTATTTTAGGCTATGAATGTATTTTTTATTCTCAATGTAATACAGTTTAAAGAGACCTTCTGACCAAGGCAAAGGATGTTACTTTCAAGAAATGAAATATTTTGCTCATGGTAACACGTGGTCAAAAGTCCATAGATTAACTGGCTAAGAGGTGCTTAAGTATCACATCCACAAAAACATTCACTTTTTACACTACAGTTCCTATTTTAACTCAATGTGAGAAGTAAACTGGGTCAATCGATGCTTCTGATCGAGACCCTTCAGTCCAGATAAAGGCTCTTGACCCGAAATGTTAACTGCCCATTTCCCTCCACAGATGCTACCTGACCCATTGAGTTCCTCCAGCAATTTGTGTTTTTGCTCCTGGGTCTATACCTGTTGGAAGTACAGCAAGCTTGCTCCAATTCACCATGAAGTCTGAGCTGATTTTAACCTCCAGGCCTCAATTAAATAGACCAGGCACACTCTTGTCTGAACCCACCTTTGAGGTCAGCCCAGCCAGCAAAGGTGGAATGAGAATTGCAGGAGGATGCAGATGGAGGATGCACTTAGTCCCTAGCAAGAAGGTTAAAGAAGATCTCTCAACCAGTCATGATGGTTTTGTGGTAGAGAAGGATCACTGGTTTTTAGAGGACAAAGGCGCACTTTGGTGCTTCCAGAAATGAGAAGGACCGGTTAAAAATCTTCTTCAGCTCTCTTCAATGCCTCTTGTTTCTCAGTGTAGGATTTCTCTGACAGAGCTCACACCAGCAAGCAACCTCATTGTCATTGGTCATAATGTATTTAGGATCCTCATGATGTCAATAGTCTTTTCAATGTCAGTGAGGCCCAAATCTACACTTGCAGGCAGTAAACAAGAGTATTTCCTTCCTTGGCATCATCATCCATTAAAGTATATCCAGTAAAAATGTACTGGACAAGTGTATGGCACAGCACTAGCGACTCCCTTAGTTTAGGTGCTTGAAGATCCCACTCCCATTAAAAGGTTAAAATTGGGACTTAAGTATTTGATATTTTTGGTGCATTTTCCACATTATTCCAAATTGCACCTTTTCTAGAAATACTTCTTACTTGCCAGATTGATTTGTCACTGATGTCACATTGTACTAATGTAATTCAATGCAATAACTGTGTACTTGTGTTGTAAGGAAACCCAGTGCAACTTAGAAGATCAAATCTACTGCTTGTGCCTATCCAATCACTACTATACTAGACCTATTTAATTAGCCCTACAGTATCTGTAATAGCAATTCAATCATTTATACTAGCAGATTCAATACATTGGAAGAGAAAATGGTCTTAAAGTCTTTTGTGTGCAGAATAGGCATAATAAATCACTAGGCCCCAAAGATAGCCATTCATGTCCCTTATTCTTTAAAAGAAAATAAGTGGGCTGTCAGCATTATTCATACACATGTTGGCAGCTCACCTCCCCATGCATGTATATCTTGCACATTAGAAATGCTATTAAAGGACCACTCCTTTGTTGCCTGGTTAAATGCAGACACCAGTGCAGAGGTGTATATACCCTGCACAAACACAGAGAAGAAACAAAGGCAGATAAATCATTTTGTCGGAGGGAGAACCAACTGTACAGGATCTAAAAACAGAACACTGCAAGAACTCAGCAGATCCAGTAGCATCGGTGGAGGTAAAAGTATGTCGACATTTCAGGTTGAGACCCTGATCCATGGTCCTAATGCAGCATCTTGACCCGAATCACAGACTTACACCTTTTGCCTCCACAGATTCCGCTTGACCAACTGAGTTCTTCCAGCATTCTGTTTTTTGTCCCAGATCCCAGCATCTGCAGTATCTTTTGTCTTCAACTATTCAGGATGTTAAGAAGACCAGCTACACATTCCAATCATACCAAATAGGGTGTGAACAAGGAGAACTTACATCCTGGGTCCACTCTACAGGGAATAGTGGAGGACAGCTCACACCCCAGTCCCAATGCACAGAGTATGGCAGACAAAATCTCAGCCCTACTTCACAGCGGACAGCAGAAGGGCTTGCATCCTGGTCCTACTACAGGGTATGGCAGGAGGATAGATTGCACCTCAGCCCTATTGGACAGAGTATGGACAAGGAAAGACTGCACCAGCTCAACTCAACAGAATATTATGGAAGAAATCTCACATTTCTGGCCCTATTGCACAGGGAATAGTGGCTTCGAGTTTAGACCTACAATGCTGGTTATGGAGGAGAGGAGACCGCACCTCAGCCCTCATGGATAGAACATGGAGGAGGAGAGCACACATCCGAGTCCTAGTACACAAGGTATGGAAGTGGAGAGATTACACCTCAGCCCTGGTGGACAGTGCGTGAAGGAAGACAGCAGGCATCCTTGCCCTGAAGCAAATGGAGGTAAAGAGCTCTTATCACAGCTCTCCAACACATTGATGAAGGATTTTAAAGTTTCAATAAAAGCAGTAAATGATGTTGAATCTTGAACTTGTTCTGAGCTGTGCTCTCAAAAATGCCTTTCTAACTGTCCTGGCAATAGAATGGTTGTGTTCGGAATACCTTTGGTCTGTTCTACCAGTTCCTTTTTGCTGCACAGCTCTCATTATAGCAACATTCACGATCTGTGCCCAAATTCATGTTAGCAGCCCGGGAAGGATTACTGATAAGATAGTCCTTGCCCACTCAGCAACAACTCTATCACCTTCAGATTCCAGTATTTTGTTTCTGAATATACCTACCTTACAATGTCAACACTTGTTCCTACACCTCTTTCCTCACCACCATCCAGGGACCTAAGCAGCCTTTTCAGGTGTGGCAGAGGTTCACGTGCACCTCCTCCAACCTCATCTACTGCATTTGCTGCTCCCAATGTAGCCTCCTCTACATTGGCGAGACTAAGCGTACATTAGGCGATCAGCTTGCAGAGCACCTGCGCTCTGTCCACAATGGCCATCCCTGAGCTCTTGGTTGCAGGCCATTTCAATTCCCCTTCCCACTCCCACACCAACCTGTCCATCCTCATCTTTCTCCACTGCCAGGGTGAAGACTAACGCCTAGAAGAACAGCACCTCATATTCCTCCTCCTGAGTAGTCTACAACCCAATGGTACGAACAGAGAATTTTCCAGTTTCAGGTATAGCTCTTACCTCCTGTGTTCCCCTCTCTCTCTCTCTCTCTCCTTCCAATCTACCTCAGGTCCTCCCGCTTTTGTTCCCTTTCCCATACGACCCCCTTCAGCCCCCCATCACCTATATTCATCCTCTCCCCCACCCCCCTACTATCTACTACCCACACACTTCACCCACCGTATCCTCTCCCCCCATCTGGTCCCATCTGCCCTTCATCTCTCCCTTACTGGTTCCCATTATCACCTTCTTTACTTATCGGCACTGGTAGACATTGTGTCCCCACTTATTACTCCCCAGCCTCTGTCTCTAATTTTATCGTCCCCTCCCTCCACCTAGGTCCACCTGTCCCTTTTTTTCCTTGTCTGCTTCCACCTATCACCCACCTGCTACTGTCTCCTACTCCCCTCCTCCTTCTGCCTATTATCGCTCACCGCTTCTGGGTCCATCTATCACCTTCCAGCCCCTGTCTCACATCTCCCCCTCTCCTCCTTATACTGGCTATCTTCCCTCTCCACTCTTAGTCCTGATGCAAGATCCAGATACAAAACATCAACAAGCCATCGTCAACCCCTCCGCACCCTCCCTCCCTGCCACACACGGATGCTGACCCACTGAGTTCCTCCTCCAGCAGCTCATTTTTTGCACAATGATTGCTCGGTGTTTCTATGATCACTGCTACTTATATGTGCCCTATGGAAATCACATCTCAAAACAAGGCCTTCTCATATTTATCAGCAATCAGGGAAGATCATAATTTTAATTTCTAGAAAAATTGGACTTTCCAACTTTCTTAAGCGTTGAAGTAGTCCTATCCACAGCAAAACATGCATGTCTCACATTAGCCATCCTGTGGATGTTTTGAGATAAACCATTAATTTAATCCGAACAATGCATAACTTAGTAGAGGTTTACTGCAGTAAACTTGGATTTAGCAACAATTATTAAAATTCATTTCAAACTTAACCTTTGGATGTTCATGATAGTAAGAAATTGTTCATCCAGTCTACCTGCAGTGGGTTAAAGTTCAGGAGGGAAAATGCTTATTGTTTAACCTATTGTTTTTGGCATAGCCACTCCACTCATAACCTTGTGCTTTCAGTACACATATTCAACACTCTGCTTTTGAACACTTTGGTGAATATTCTGTCATTGCGCTAAACAGTTCAATAATATCAAGAACAACATCCATCAGTTCTGACAAAGAGTTTCAGATTTAAAACAGTCACATTGTTTCTCTTTCAACAGACGCTGCTCACCTGCTGAATGTTCCTGCAGTTTCTGTTTTTATTTTAGATTTCCAGAATCTTGCAGGTCTTTGATGATTTTCAAGAACCTTATGGTGGCACGGCTATTAGGGCTCCTGTCTCAAGGTTACAGCCATGCAGTTGTCCCCTTAGCAAATGAGAATTTGGTATTGGTATTGGCATTGGTTTATTATTGTCACTTGTACCGAGCTACAGTGAAAAACTTGTCTTGCATACCGTTCGTACAGATCAATTCATTACACAGTGCATTGAGGTAGTACAGAGTAAAAACAGTAACAGAACACAGAGTAAAGTGTTACAGCTACAGGGAAGTGCATTGCAGGTAGACAATAAGGTGCAAGGTTAAACAAGGTAGATTGTGAGGTCAAGAGTCTATCTCATAGTATAAGGGAACCATTCAATAATCTTATCACAGTGGGATAGAAGCTGTCCTTGAGTCTGGTGGTATGTGCCCTCAGGCTCCTGTATCTTCTGCCTGATGGGAGAGGAGAGAAGAGAGAATGACCCAGGTAGGTGGGGTCTTTGATTATGCTGGTTGTTTCACCAAGGCAGCGAGAGGTAAAGACAGAGTCCATGGAGGGGAGGCTGGTTTCCATGATGCACTGCGCTGAGTCCACAGCTCTCTACAGTTTCTTGCGGTCCTGCGCAGAACAGTTGCCATACCAAGCCGTGATGCACCTAGATAGGATGCTTTCCATGGTGCATCAATAAAAATTGGTGTCAAAGGAGACATGCCAAATTTCCTTAGCCTCCTGAGGAAGTAGAGGTGCTGGTGAGCTTTCTTGGTCGTGGTGTCTACATGATTGGACCAGGACAGGCTATTGGTGATGTTCACTCCTAGGAACTTGAAGCTCTCAACCCTCTCGACCTCAGCACCATTGATGTAGACAGGTGCATGTACATCACCACCGCTTCCTGAAGTCAATGACCAGCTCTTTTGTTTTGATGGCAACTAACAGAAATAGACATTTCAAAAGACATCCACCAACTTCACCTCTGATGATGTTTGGTATGTGAGTGCAAGGGACTAAACTGGACATACATTATGCCCTTCCTCCTCCCTAACTTGCTAGGCTAAGGTGCCAAAAATAATTCTCATTTCATTCTCCACTCTTCTAAATCCCTGAATAAACCTACTTACTTCATATATTGAGGTAATGCTGGCCATTGCTGACAGGTGGCTAATCAAATCAATTATCCTCAGTGCCAAGGTGTTCCCTTTAAAAATGTACCTTTCATAATAATATCTAATCCGCTTTACAGCAAATGAATTACTTATAAATTGCAGCTGGAAATGGTGTTGTAGATTTTTGTTTTACAATTATAAACTTTCAAATAGTCTGCATTTGATATTCTTTGCTTTTTCCCATTTTTAAATTATTTTTCCTCCAGGAGTTTGTACGTTCTCCCGTGTCTGCGTGGGTTTCCTCCGGGTGCTCCGGTTTCCTCCCACATTCTAAAGACGTACGGGTAGGTTAATTTGGGGTTTAAAATGAACAGTGCGGACTCGTTGGGCTGAAAGGGCCTTTTACCACGCTGTAAATAAAAAAAATATTTGAGAAATACATTATTCTCAAATAAACATTGCAGTGGACTGGAAACATCTGCTCCCTCTGACTGTGCCGATGTTTGCCGAGGCATCTCTGGAGATGTCTCCAATTTCTCTGTCCTTCCTGGTTGACAGTGTACACGACTTGATCCCTTTCTTTTGATAGTCGAAATGCAATAATAAATTTGCATTTGTGTGTGGTAAGCCTGTGGCGTACCTCTGATCAACACCATATATTAATGTATTCAGGATAATTTCTCTAGATTCACTTTATGTTCATGCTAATTCCCTAACAACTCATGTGGCAAACATTTTAAACTATAACTACCATAATAAAAATTCTGTAGAATGAAAAATATTAGAGAGTTTTTCCTTTACTACTCTTTGAAATCATTTTATCTCTTAAGTTACACATATTGCAGTATTTAGCCTTATTTATAGATGAAAATATCCAGGTGACGTAATTGTGATTTATGATATTTTGTAGATGGGTTTAAAAGATTGCTCTTGGAAATTGAGAAATTACTTGCAATTGGTTCTTTGGTTGAGCATAAATTCGAAGGAATGCCATTAATAATATATATTTTTAAAAACATTTGGACGGGTACATTGATCGGAAGACTTAAGCCAAACATAGGCAGATGGGATATGCATCTTGGTCAGCATGGATAAGTTGAACCAAAGTGTCTGTTTCTGTGCTGTAGAACTCATTGAATTCCTATAAATTTAAGCCACACCTGCGTATAAGTCACTGCCTCCTTTTGAAGACTACAGTTTTAGGGACACAAATTTCTTGAAAAACACTCAGCACCTTTTCAGGAACTACTCTCTGTCCATGTGACCTCGAGCTCCTCACTTTGCAAACACTGCACAGCACACAGTTAAGGGAAACTTGCTGCCCAGGTCATAGGTTTGAAAAGCTTGCTAAGCACAGCATGAAATTTGCATCCTTATCTGGGCCAATAAGAAGGTAAGTTCTGTAAGCTTTCACTCCTGAGGCTGTGGGAGCAGCCCAGGGAAATATGCACAGAAAATTTGGAAGGTAGAGAGCAGGATCGAGTTCGATAGGTGGGTTTAGTCCAAGTTTGAAAGTGTGGGGTGGAGCAACAGAGAGAGAGAAAGAGACAAAGCGAGAGAGGGAGAGTGGGGGGGGGGGGGGGGGGGGGGGGGGTGCGGAGAGAGAGAGGGAGAGAGAGAGAGAGAAGAGTGAGAGCAGATCCAGTAATGGTACTGCAAGAACTTGGCCAGAAATCAGGGCATCCTTGGTACAGACGACAGCAGGAGGCCTCTTGACGACCAAGTCATACGCTGGAGGAGTGGATGGGCAGAGCAGAGTGGGAATCTAACTGATGATGTCATCCATAGTTTGGGAAGGCTCCACAGTAAATATACAGGTGCAGACACCTGCAGTTGCACCAGTATATAAGTCACACCCCATTCTGGCCTCTTCAAAAAATTCCGGGAAGATTGGCATACATCAGACTTTTACATTTAGGTACATTTAGGTCTGTTAAAATGATATGATAATTTCTTTTTAACTTTGAGCCTGATAGGATTGTAAAGTGCTGATCAGTGGAAAACAAAACAGAAAAAAAGTGTTCAAAGAATTCCTAATAGGAAAAAGGTTATTAATTCTGGAATCATAGTAGAAACCGGAGGTGTTTAGTTGAGTGACAGGATCCACTGATGGTCTTTTTCTGCCCAAATGATCACTATCATATTTAATAAATATCGTTAAGGCTGATCTAATTAAATTTTTCGCTTTGGTGCAGGGATTACAAATCAGGGAAAATATCAGAAATAGTAAGAAAATAGAATTTAGAAGGAAGATCACATGAACTTATCCACTCAAAATTTGCCAGTTTGGAATGTTGGGAGCAAAGATGATGGAAGCCCAGAAAGTGATTGTGAAAGTCAATTATTTCAGCTAAATTGGGGAATATGATGAGGAGACTGATCTAAGAAAAAAAGTGATCAATCCAGATGTAATTTGACTCCTAAAATTTCTCACTTGTGTAGTTGGTGGATGAAATGATCTAGTAATAATGTTCTGTGGCTATACTGGCTTGGACCAAATTTCCACTTTTTTGTTAAGGCATTCAATGGCCAGTTTGTATTAAAAAATTTTCTAATTTGACATAACTATCTTCATTTACATTACAATATAACACAAATTATATCCTATCCTTAAAAGATTAAATTGGCTACATGCTACATGTTTTGCAACATACTTCATTAAATATTGTACTGTACATAATTATAAGCAATTCTAAAGCATCACTCATCATCTGTATTTAACTCAATGCATTTCCATCTCAGCTTAATGTCATTCTGTATGTGGGCTGTAATACCAGGAATGTACTATTGCATTCTGACTCTCCGAAAATAAACCCTTAAATTAAAGGCTAAATAAAACTTTAATTACAGCCTCTCTTGCTAATGCCACCCCTCAGTAGAAAGAACTCAAGTAAAATTGCTGTGGAAATGCAACATAGTTGACAAAGCAACATCCTGATCACATTACTTATTCTTGAATCAGTTAGTCAGCAGAGGCCTATAGTTGGCAATCAGTACAAGAATGGTATTCAAAAGTGTTATTATAAAGTGTCCTACAGGCAGACAAAAGACTGCAAATCATCATCAGACTCCCCTTTAATTATGTTGTAAAGGAGCTGTGATGTACCCTGCAATAATTCAGATGTAATATTTAAGTGGTGAGCTGATCTGAATCAGGTCTCACAGTAACAAAACCACTGGTGTCACAGACAAGTTCAAAGTCTTTGCATACACTATTGTTTGAATTGCCAGACTCTATGAAAAGTGCCATAGAGCTTTCCTCTGTTAGTCCCTCCTTAATCGTGAATTGTGTCTACTGATAGATAATATTTGTTAGATATTAAACTAGATGGAGTTTCAAAAATTAAAAAAGACATTGTCAATCCATCATATTTTAAAATTTAATAAGAAAGAATATATACTGTGATTGATAGCACATTATAAGGCGGAAGTCATGAGCACAATGGAATACTTTCTTCTTGGCTGTGTGAATGCAGCTCCTGCAACAGTCAAGAAGCCCACCACCATCAGGACAAAGTGGCTCACTGGATGGACACTGCAACAACCACACTAAATATTCATTCCCTCCACCACCAAAGCACCATGGCTGCTCTGCACACCATCTATGAAATGCATTGCAGCTTCTTGCCATTTGCTTCTACAGACCTCTATAAACCCATGACCAATGAAGAGGACAAATGTGGCAGGTACATAGGAATACCAGCATTTGCAGGTTTCCCTACTAACTCTACACCATCCTATATATCTTACAATTCCTTCATTTTTGCTGGGTCTAAATCTCTACTTCCTACCTAAAAGCATTGTGTGAGTATCTTCAAGGACAATGAGAGATGGGCAATACACATTGGCCTTTGCCAATAATGCCCACATCCAGAAATATGAAAAAAGAAAATAGTGTTTGCTTAGTAAAGCTGTAAAATCTAAATGCATGTTCATATCCATTTGTTATACTAATTCCTGAATACATTTTTTTAATTTAACCCCAGGTCTGTTAATAGTATTTTCAGATCTTTTAGCAAATTAGTGGTTAATTTATTTTGCCCAAAATATAGCTAACTTGCAGCCTAAATATCACAGTCTTCTATACAATGGAGTCATTTCTGAATGGTGTCAGGCTGTAATTGGTGAACTGTAATAACAGAACTGAACATATTTCATATTTGAAATCTTCCATCATAATCTTTCAAATCACAACTACAATACCAAATATAGCTCATATCTGACCATGATACTTCTTATAGATAAAATTAATGCATTATTGTAGCTTATTTCTGATACTGACTAAATGTACCATATTTAAATGCATGTAGCATTAGGAATAAAGTAGATGACCTAGTGGCACAACTACAGGTTAATAAATACGACATTGTGGCAATCACCAAGTCATGACTTTATGACTGATGTGATTGGGAACTGAATGTCCAGGGGTACACAGTGTGTGGGAAGGATAGGCGGGTAGGCAGAGGGGGAGATGTGGCCATGATGGTTAGTAATGATATAAAATCAATAGAAAGGAAGGACATTGGGTCAGAAGAGGTGGAATCCTTATGGGTGGAGCTAAGAAATAGCAAGGGTAAAAGGACAACAGTAGCAGTTATATATAGGCCCCCTAATAGCAGTCAGGAAGTGGACCATAAGTTACAGTTTGAAATAGAAAAAGCATGCCAGAGTGACAATGTGAAGATAATTATGGGGGATTTTAACATGAAGGTGGACTGGGAAATTCAACAAAGCAGAAGATCTCAGGAGAGTGAGTTTGTAGAATGTCTATGGGACGGTTTTTTTGGAGCAACTTGTTGATGAACCCACCAGGGGATCGGCTGTTTTGGATTGCATGCCGTGTAATGAACTGAAGGTGATTAGGGAACTAAAGGTAAAGGAACCATTGGGAACTAGTGATCACAATATGATTGAGTTCAGTTTCAAATTTGAGAAGGAGAAGCTGATAACTGGTGTATTGATATTTCAGTGGAACAAAGGAAATAACAGTGGCATGAGAGAGGAGTTGGCCCAAATTGATTGGAAGAGTAAGGTAGCTGGAGGGACTGCAGAGCAGAAATGGGAGGAGTTTCTACAAGTAATAAGGAAAATGCAGGATAGATATATTCCAAGAAAAAAGAAGGTTTTGAATGGAAAAAAGGCACAAGTGTGGATAATGAGAGAGGTGAAAGCTAAAATAAAAGCAAAAGGGAGGACATACAAGGAAGCAAAAATTAGTGGGAAAACAGAAGACTGGGAAGCTTTTAAAAACCTGCAGAAAGAAACTAAGAAGGTCGTTAGGAAAGAAAAGATGAATTATGAAAGGAAGTTGGCAGATAACATTCAAAAGGATACTAAGCGTTTTTTTAAATATATGAGGAGTAAAAGACAGACACGGGTTGATATAGGACCAATCAATAATGGTGTGGGAGAGATTATGATGGATGATAAAGAGATGGCAGAAGAACTAAATGAATATTTTGCATCGGTCTTCACTGTGGAGGACATCAGCAATATACTGATTAGTCAGGGGTCTCACAGAATGGAACTGAGTTCAGTTAAGATTACTAGAGAGAAGGCACTAGGAAAACTAAATGGGCTAAAGACTGATGAGTCTCCCGGACCGGATGAGGTGCATCCCTGAGTTCTGAAGGAGGTGGCTTTAGAGATAGCGGAGGCATTGGTGATAATTTTCCAGGAATCGATAGACTCCAGCATGGTTCCGGAGGACTGGAGGGTTGCAAATGTAGTTCCGCTGTATAAGAAAGGTGGGAGGCAGCATAAAGGAAATTACAGACCTATTAGTCTGACGTCAGTGGTGGGAAAGTTATTGGAATCGATCCTCAAGGATGGGGTTATGGAATACCTAGAAGTGCAAGGCAAGATAGGTCCTAGCCAACATGGTTTTGTGAAGGGAAGATCCTGCCTGACCAACCTATTGGAGTTTTTTGAAGAAATCACAGGTAGGGTGGATAAGGGAGAGGCGGTAGATGTTGTGCATTTAGACTTTCAAAAGGCCTTCGACAAAGTGCCGCACAAGAGACTGATTAATAAGATGAGAGGTCATGGAATTACAAGTAGGATAACAGAATGGGTGGAGCATTGGCTGGTCGGCAGGAAGCAAAGGGTGGGAATAAAAGGATTTTGTTCTGGTTGGCTACCGGTTACTAGTGGTGTTCCGCAGGGGTCGGTGTTGGGGCCGCTTCTTTTTATCTTGTACATTAATGATTTGGATGATGGAGTAAATGGTCTTGTGGCTAAGTTTGCGGATGACACCAAGATAGGTGGAGAAGTAGAGAGTATTGAGGAGACAGGAAGGTTGCAGAGGGACCTAGATAGTTTAGGAGAATGGGCAAGGAAATGGCAGATGAGATTCAATGTTGAGAAATGTGAAGTTGTACACTTTGGAAACAGAAATAAATGGGCAGATTATTATCTGGAAGGAGAGAAAATTCAAAGTACAGAAGTACAAAGGGACTTGGGGTTACTCGTGCAGGATACCTTAAAGGTTAACAACCAGGTCGGATCGGTGGTAAAGAAAGCGAATGCTATGTTGGCATTCATTTCTAGAGGTATAGTGTATAAAAGTAAGGAAGTGTTGATGAGGCTCTACGGGGCACTAGTGAGGCCTCATTTGGAATACTGTGCATAGTTTTGGGCCCCATATCTGAGGAAAAATGTGCCGATGTTGGAGAGGGTTCAGAAGAGATTTACGAGGATGATTCCCGGAATGAAAGGGCTTACGTATGATGAACGTTTGTCGGCTCTTGGACCGTACTCACTGGAGTACGGAAGAATGAGAGGGGACCTCATAGAGACATTTAAAATGTTGAAAGGACTGGACAGAGTAGATGTGGTCAAGCTGTTTCCATTGGTGGGTGAGTCCAGGACCAGAGGGCACAATATTAGAATTAGGGGGTACAGGTTTAAAACAGAGATGAGGAGAAATTTCTTCAGCCAGAGGGTGGTGAATTTGAGGAATTCCTTGCCACGTACAGCAGTGGAGGCCAGATCATTGGAGGTGTTTAAGGAAGAGATAGATAGATATCTAAATAGTCGGGCCATCAAGGGATATGGGGATAAGGCCAGAAATTGGGGTTAGGTTTTTTTCCCCCCTCCCCAATTTCTCATTTCTTTTTCTTTTTTCCTTTTCTTTGGAGCAGACTCGATGGGCTGAATGGCCTATTTCTGCTCCCTTGTCTTGTGATCTTGTGATTTCGAGAAGAGGAAAGTAAGTAAAATTTATGACATGTTTAATATTAAATTCTGGACATCATGTTGAATGCTGACATATAAGAGATGACTGCGCAAAAATTGCACATTTTCTCATTTAGAAGGCATTACTGTAGATCTAAATTTCATGTATCACTTTGCAGTTCTGCATTGGTGTATATTGTTCTCAACCAGAAGAACAGGAATGCAGGCTATCGCCTACTCTAAACAAGCCAATGCTGTTGTTCTCTGCATCCGTCAGTAGAACTATTATCTTAACCAAGTTGAGCCATAAATTTTAGTAATAGAAACAGGAAGGGTCTTCAGCCTGAAGCATTGCCTCTGCTTCTCTTTCCCCCAATAATGCCTGAGCTGCTGAGTTTTTCAAGTATTTCCTCTTTTTATTTCAGATTTCTAGCATCTGCAGTTTTTTGATTTCCATAATTATTTTGCATTTTATTAATTTACATCCACAGTAAGCTCCATAAGTATTCTGACTAACATGTCTTTCAAGTGATACAAGCTTAATTTGAAGTAGGTCTCATGGAAATTGTTCCTTAAAGGTATTGAGTTAATTTCTAAATGGTAGTAACCTTTGCTTGGCTGTGATTGGAAACCAGATGAAGGGTATGTAATAAAATGGACCTTTTATAGTTCCATTGGAGAAGGAGCCTTTAAAATATCATTACCTTCCACGACTGTGACAAATGAAACAGCCTTATCAAAAGATTCCACCGGCATTGAAACTGTCTGGTTCTGTAATTTTACTCTACATAAAAGGAGTTGTCCAGTCAGTCACAATGAGATCTAACCAGTAAAATATCAGCACCAGAAGAATGGATATTAGTTGAGGCTGAGATAGAATTCTATCAATTTTATTTAAGGGCTATCCGAAAAATAGATCAGAACTCAATAAAATACTGGAAATACTCAGCAGGTAGTACAGCATCTGTGGAGAAGGAAACAGAGTTGACATTTCAGATTGATTGACATTTCATCAATCTGAATCATTAATTGAGTGTGTCAAGCAATTTCTGCTTTTATTGCAGATTTCCAGCATCTGGAGTTTTTTTTTGCTTTTCATCATTAAAAATCTGATTTAACCCTGTTACTAGTCTCCAAATGCTTATATTTCTTCTCCATTCTCAAAAAATAACATAGTAATAAAATGATCAATTCAAGGAATGGGCCATTCTTAGCTTCTTTTTTCATGGACTGAAGGTTACTGTGAGACTGCTTAGACTGCACAGTCTATGATCTTCAGCTTTTCTTCATTTATATACCATCCTGCTGAATGTAGAGACACAATGACACCAGCAGAGTTATCCATGTGTTAGCGAATCAACCTTTCACCATGGCACCTTGGTAAAGGTAGCATCATTTCAAGGCTAGCAAAATAAACTGGAAATGGTGAGCATCTCATTCCAGCTTTGAGTATTTTATGTGGCAGAATTTCATGCCATCAGCTTAGTGTGATTGTCACTGGCTCCTCCGACATCACATATCTGAATGTGGCAAATATGGCAAGTAAGCCCAGGATCGTCTCTCTCATCCACATTCCTGGCTTAAGTTAATGAATTTTCAAATAAAAAGATGCAGTGGATGAAATGGAAAAGCAGATGTATTCAGCTACTGGAAAGATATTAGCTCACAGAGGCTTCCAGCTCAAAAGATAATGCAATGTGATGGAGAACTAGTAACAGCAGGTTCAGCCAGGCAAGGGGAATGAGATTGTGGCTCCTGCATTTCATCACGGGATGGGGAGCAGCAAATACCATGTAAGAGAAGTACCACTGCTTTAGCTCTGGCTAGATATTGAAAGTCTGCGATTATGTTAAATAAATCCTCCCTTACTCCATGCGATTGAATGCTTTTAACTTCTACTTCTCAAAATGCAAACATATTTTTATTGAAGGCCCTGATTAATAAGAATATGCTTTAGAATTAAAATCCAACCCAATCCATACTCCAGTTATACCATAAACAATCAATTGTACTTAAAAGGCACCTTTATAGAGATTATCTCAACATGTCAAATGTCCAAGGAAAACAGTTTATGATTTTGAATGACTGATGAATCAACATGCACATTGGTTTACACAGAGATCTAAAAGCTATAGTTATTAAAATAAATGCCAGAACTATTAGATCATGAAAAATAAAAGCAGAAAATGCTGGAAGTAATTTACAAGTCTATCCGAATCTGTGGAAAAAAAAGTGCAGGTGATGTTTCAAGGCAAAAACCTTTCATCAGATGAAATGTATAATGAAATCTTTGAGCTGAAACATTAGCTGTTTCTCTCTCTGCAGTAGTTGGCTGTTCTGCTACGTTTTTCCAGCATTTTCTGTTCTTTTTTCCTTCAGATTTCCAGTAGCTGCAGTATTTTAGTTTTGTACAGGAGAAACAGGCTGCACTACATGTATGATGGAAAAATCTGTGGAGATGCTTTCTCTAAGCAACTCCAAACACCACACAAGGAAACCTGACAGGAGCTAGAGAAATATTTTGTGTAGACTTAATAATTAAAGAACAACAACCACAGAGAAACATGCAAATTCCTCTATCCATCAAAAATTCCAGAAACTGAAAAGAATTTCCACCTAATTTATTATTCTTTGATTATATAGCATCAATGTTTCCTTGAAGTATTTTACAAAAACTTTAATCCTTGTTTGAAATTTCTCCCCTTCTTCCCACAAAATGATAAGTCTTTAAAGAAACTATTTATTAATAAATAATACATAAAAAGTAGGCAGGGAATGTTTGATGTAATCTTTATTTGCTGCATTTGATTTTGGTAAAGGAAAAAGTTCTGAAGGTGAAGGGATGAGGGTTTCGAAGAAACAGTACTGTCCTTTGTGCTTATAGTCTCAAAATCACCATAGACCATAATACAAGCAGACTTTAATACATGCATACATTTTCATTTATTTTCTGGGGTGTGGGCATTGCTGGCTAGACCAACATTAATTCATAACTTCTTAATCCTCCAAAAAGTAGCAGTGAGCCACAGTCTTGAATGGCAACAGGACTTCTGGTGAAAATATTCCTACAGTGATAGTAGAAAGGGATTTGCAGGCTTTAGGCCCAGTGTTGATAAAAGAATGGCAACATAATTCCAAATCAGGGTAGTGTGAGGCGTGGAAGTAAACCTGCAGGTGGTGGAGTTCCCATGTGCCTTCCATCCTCATCTTTCCTGCTGGCAGAGCTCTTGGATTGGGGAGGTGCTGTCCGGGTAACTTATATCCATGGTGCATTTCGTATGCAGCCATAATGCACTAGTGATGGAAGGAATGAATGTTTAACATGGTGAATGGGATAGAAAACAAGTAGGTTACCTTGTCCTGGATCCTGTCAAGCTTCTTGAATGTCTTCAGAAGAAACTGGAGAATATTCCATCACATTCTTGAGTTGTGCCTTAAGATGGTGGAAAGATCCTAGCCTTTGATCTGCTGTTGTGACCACAATATTTATCTTGCTGGTCCAGATGAATTTCTGTTCAATGGTTATCCCTGGGATATTTTTTTCACGCTGGACTCGATGAAGGTAATGCTTTTGAATATCAAGGACAGGTGTATAGATCCTCTCTTGTCGGATATGATTAGTGCCTGGCACTGTGATACCATAGTTCTTGCCATTTATTAGCCCATACCTTCATGTTATCTAGTTCTTGATATATGCAGGAATGGATGCTTCATTTTCTAAGGACTTTAAAATGTAACTGAATGTTGCACAATCATCAGGCAACATCCCCACTTCTGAGTTAGTGATGGAAGGTAGACTATTGATGAAACAGCTGAAGTTGTTTGGGCCCTCGATATTTCCCTGAAGAATTCCCGGCACGCTGGGAATGATTGACCTCTGACAACAACATCTCCCTTTGTGCAAGGTATGACTCCAATCGTTGGTCTATTTTCCCCTTACTAATTAATTTATTTTACCACAATCAGTCAAATGTTGCCTTGATATCAAGGATATTCATTCTCATCTCACCTCTGGAATTCAGCTCTTTGATCCATGCATGGAACAAGACTGTGGTGAGGTTTGAAGCTGAGTAACAATCCATGTCTTTTATTTTAGCATTGATTTTAACCAATTTATTTTCAATTAGTTCACACCTTTTGTTAAATTGTTGGAAAAGGACTACAGATATATGTAAGTTATTTCTATGCTAATTTCTCCAATTATCATTTCTAAACCCATTGTTCAAAATTAAACAACCAGATTATGCTAAAATAATTGAAATCCAATAAATGAAACTTGCAATGAAAATTCACCATTCTGGGTGATTTTCTGTGCCGTACACAATTATGGTTCTCTTGTCTACTTTTAAATGTCCTGCAAAGAATTAATCAAACCAATATATGTAATTATCATCAAAACACCAAAGAAAAGTGACAGGCTGTTACTATCACCTTCACAAACTTTAATTATGGCAGTGGAAAGTGAAGCAGACAATTAACTATGAAATCTTCCTTCTGTATTTTAATATAGTGAAGTTGCTAATGAAAATCTCCTCTAGTATTTGTTTACAATGAAGAGGAATAGAATGACACTGTATCTTGTAAAAAAAAATCTGCATCTTTAACATTCAAATTTTGCTTTGTTTAATCCTTTGTTAAGCAACAGATCTATTAAAAATCTGAACATGCTTTACCATTATGTGCACTAATTTTAAAGAAAAATGCTTTTAAAGTTGTCCTCCAGGCCTGCAGCTGCAATCAGTTCCAATGAAAGGACATGAATGAAAAGTTAATTTCTCATTTTGCTCCACAGATGATTTAGCTGAAATGCTAAGTGATTCCAGCATTTTCTGTTTTAGTCTTGGGACAATATTCATGTGCAGAGCGGACAAGAGGCTTTAAGATAACTCAAATCTGAAGAAGCAGCAGAATATTTGCATTATAGAATTGCATTCCAACCAATTTGAAGAATATATCAATTTCAATTGTAGCTCCTTATTATAACCAAACTCAAACTTTCTGTTTTCTCTGCTCCACCAGAATTTATCGAACTCTGCCTTTACATTTGGCAAATCTTTCAACAAGTGAAATTGTATTGTACTCCCTCCTCTTACTGAAAACTGGTTTGCTACTTAATTAATGAATCCATTATAATTCATTGCAGTTGACTTGTGATCTGGCTAAAAGCAAGACTAATACATAAATAGTTCAAAGATATTATCTTTCCACCATGTATTAAGAATCCAAGTCTGAAGTTTTTGAATCATTCTTTAGTGATTTGCCTTCTCATTTAAATAGTTGTTAGTGATATCCTCCAATATTGACTTCAGATCTTTCAATTTGACTTTCAACTTGATTTGGTTTTCAATGTTAAAAATTCCAATCATTGCACAGTATAGACTGGTTGTGCCACCTCAATGGTACGCATGCACAAAATTACTATCTTACAATCTACTGTCATGATGTGTCCTTCAATACTTTAGCACTAACGTTCAACCCAGGCAACATTCTGATGACAGTTAACTCCGCCCGTAATATATTGGATTTGAAATTTAAATTTTAAAACTTCTGAAACTCATTTTTTGCATGACGTCAAAATTACTTCAACAAGGTGAAATATTTGGACAAATATTACACCAACTATACATAAGTGCTAAACATTATCTGTTTAAAAACTATCTAGTTTAGGGTTTGCATATTACTGATTATTAAGCAGACAGCACTGCTGTCTTCTTCGCAATGCCTGAGTTTTAATAGATAATATAAACGTACTTATTAATTGAGATATTCAAGACAGCTAAACAGAAAACTTCACAAATTATTTATTTCATTTAAATACCTTCTGTGTGGATCGCAGAGATGTAGGTCCAGTTGTATCTCTTCACAATGTCAACCATGGCACGGGCTTGGCGGGCATCAGATGACACCACCCTTACAAAATATTTAAATAATGTTTTATCGCTTAAGTCCATACTCGTGGCAGAGTATGCAATCTGAGGTATGTTGAAAAGTTGCAGTAGGTTCTGCACTTGAATGGCCACAGAACTGGAACCTGGCCCAATAACTCCAACGATAGGTTTTTTGGCTCGGAATGGTACCGTAGTCCCATCGACACAGCGTACGATTCCCTCTTCCTCCTCGTTGGAGATAAGAGAATCTCTTATAAACTCAATACTTTGCTCCAGAGCCACAGCGGAATGCCAACACGAATCCCTAATCTCACATCCCAACGTTATGTTTGGTAGCAACATTTCGTCTGCATTTATGCGATCCAGTGTGTGGAGCATGGCCTCAACCCTTTGAATCCCATATTGCTCCCTTATGGCGCCGCATTTCCTCTCGTGGACTTTGTCCGCAGGTGGCTGGTGGTGGACTGAGAATAAAGCCCCAATAATGATGTCTCCCTGTTGGTGGGCAACCACCCTTCTCTCGCCCGACTGGGCAGAAACACTGAAGTCAAAGTTCCTGAAAACATCTTCCACTGTCAGTAAAACCATGAGCCGCAGTAGGAAAACCATCTTTGACGTTCAGGAATGCATTGTGTTTGAAGGTGAAAATACTGGAATTTAAAAGCTTCAGTTGAGAGAGGATACGCCCCACCAGTAGACAACAGAGATTAACCAAGAGCTTCCAGACTTCACTTTAATGGACCATAAATCATCATTTGCCGAGGGATTCCAGCAATGTCACCGTCTTAAAGCCTATGGTTAAAAGAAGGAAAACATTCAGAATCTCACCGAGAGTTCCTGCCACACGTTCTCTCAGAACCCCCAAAGCCACACTGACAAAAATGTCATTCCTGAATGTTTAATCCTTACCAAGCCCTGAGAGATTTCCTGTCATTGAGCTTTGAGAATAATTCATATGATTAATGCCAGGACTCTACTGCAGGATGATAATTTCAAATTAATCTCTTCTTTTGCATTGCAGATTTGAACTGAAAGTCCCTCTGTATTCAGAATTCGGTAGGAAGCGCAGTTTGCCTCAGTGGAAAGGTAAATATAACGATAGATAGAAACGGCACCTTTTATAAACCTTGTGTCATGTCGCACGGTGCAAATTCACATGGAAAACATTACCAATCCAAAGTGTCATTTTTTCCCATTGGTTGTATCGACTCACGAACTAAATTTCATCTCCTCAGTACCTCCCTATTGACTTTATTATTTCCAATACTATTTTTTTGCAATTTTTCAGATAGTGTTGTAATTAATATTTCGTTTTCGATGTGGTTATTTTACCGTAAATAGATCCTGGCGGTAATAAAATCACTTGTGATATTTAATAAATCGATTACGCAATTCACACGAAGCAAAACAGTTGAAATCCATTTATTACCGAGTCTTGCTTCCGCTTCAATATCTAATCCTGATCCAAGCACAGCATTATGTACACATTACTACAGCTGTTCAATCTTTGTCATTCTAATCACATTACATTTAGTCAACGCTTTAGTTAAATGACCGGTACACAGAAACCAAAACCAGCTTTCAGAGAACTAACACTTTCCCCAGAACAGATTCTGATCATTAAAACCATGCTTTGCATTCATTCCAATATCAGATTCGAATGTATCACAAATCACGAATTTGTGTATCCATACCGATTATATATTGCATACATCTTCTGTTCATTTCTTTGAAAGCCCTTACATAAATTCTGATCCCCGTACATCCTGGTCAAAATTCATTGATGAAATATGACAGTGCTATTCTTGTGGTGTCAGTAATTCTTTGTATTCTCTGTAGTGTCTCACGGTTGACGGTAGATTGCTCCAGTGATCCAACAGCCCTTCACTGCAATGGAGAATATTATCCCATTTGACCTACTACACATGTGGTGTCCCGCTACTTCCACTATACCCCGAGAGCCTCCCGCCGTTATTTTAGAAGGACATTGTGCCCCCGTACTAATGCCTGAAGATGTATGATGATTGTAAGGGTCATTCTCAGTTTGTCTTTGGCACGGATATCTCAATAGGCAGAGCGACGTATGTCATAAATCACCGAATCGAGCCTCCCCAAACAAAACCGCCGTTTCACCTGTCCTTCGGGTGAGCAGCTCGCCAGCTGCCGCTGCATGTCAACCTACACCTTTTCGCCCGCCTACTTCAGGACTAATAACCACCCTCGTGCTATCGCTTTCCTCCAAAGAGCACACGATCGTAAAACACTCCGGGTTGTACAGATAACTGGCACAACAGAAAGACAGATCAGACGGGTGGGGATGGGGGGGGGGGGGGGGGGTTGGTGGGAGAGAAATCCATTTCATTCTCTGAATCGAACTATTCCCTTAAGCTATTGAAAATGTCGAGATAAAGACAGGCAGATAACTAAGTCGAACGTCAAGACATTTCCGATTAAACAATTTCGATGAAGGGATGTGACAGCACCGGCACATTTTTTACTTTAAATTCAACACACAATTTGACATTGCCTCATTTATATACGATTTGCCTACCGAGAGTTCTGGTAGCTATAAAATGCACAGTGTGTTATATTTACCCAAAGTCTCGGCGTCCTGGCCTGTGATGGCATCTCCTCATGCCTCTCTCTATCTGCTCCGATAAATAAGGCAAGGTAAATGCATTCTAGCAGTGGTGTTTCCCAGCGGGAAGCTTTCTGTACTAGCTGGCAGCACTTGGTTAAAAAGGACGCACCAGGAGCTGCTTGGCGGCGGGGCTGGTCTTTGAAGCAGTTGACATTCAGAATCGGGTTAGAGAGGTGGCACGGTGCTCAATCCTTGAAGACACATACCCCCTGGACCATTGGAAATTCAAAGCCGGCAAGAGCACAAGTCACCGCGCTACAGCGCAACCGCTCGTTTCCGCACCATCTCCCTGAATATCACCTTTGCTATTTTGCAGCGGGATTTGCACTCAATGACATCAAAAGGGGGGTTAATGTACGTTTCGTCTCCGCTTCATGCACCGTACGTCTGAGAAATCAGCTTCGCGAAATTGTAGGATGCGTCAACGACCCGATTAACCCGTCTGAATGTAACAGGAGGATTCAAAAATGGGATCCAAACCCCGGGTGTAATATTTATCAAGTGAAAGAATGGCATTATCCTTGCATGGAAAACAACTTTGCATTTAATTAGATTTCCCTTTCACTACAGATGAAAAGAAGCAATTTGAATAAATCAGCGAAAGAAACTCGTATTTATGTTTTTTTATGAAAATTGATTCGTAATTAAATACATTCCTGGAGGAGTTGCCAATCGCGCCAAAGTTAAGTCTTTGTCGGCATCTATCGGTGGTAGTTCGCATTGCATCTTCTTGGAGATCCCTCGAAGGAAGAGAGAATGGACGGAGTTTTTTTAGAGGAGCAACGGAATTTTTCACTGCAGTTAGCGACCAATTTAGGTCACCCTCAGATGGACAGCGCCAAGAGAAAGATGTTTGCCCTAAATAAGCCCACAGTCTCAATAAGCTTGCAAATTATAATCATTTTAGAATTTCAAAATGTCTTGCTAATTTCCAATCCAACAATCCAATGATCACTCGCGCCAGATATCAGTAGCCCACAAACCATCTAGTATTCGGCCTTGTCAGGAAACAAAGTCTAAAAGTGAAAGCTCAATGTATTAGTTATATGGAGAAGCAAGATAAGGATCCTCTAACATTTAGAAGGCAACAAATAACAAAAAATGAATTGCGAATATTACCACTGTATAGTTTATAGTAACAGGTTGGATTAAGAATTCCTTTTTGATTTAAGATTGCCATCGGGTTCATTTTCTTCTACATATCTAGTGTGTACTCTATATCCTGCTGTGTTTATCATGCATCTCACTCCAGGCGTTTGTCAAGTAATCATTTAAAGCGAAGACATCTCATTCAATAGTTAATCTGGAGTTGATGCCCTGTCATGTTTTAACTGTACAGAAATAATATCTCTCCCCACGTATGATATCTACGGTACATTTATTTATATTTCGTACTAAAGGCGAAGGAAAATAGAACACCCTTCTCCTTCATTTGCTTGTTTTATTTATGAAATATTGCTACAGTTTATTATAACATAGAATTAATATATGAATAAAGACGCCGAAGTCTCGTTGATCCACTAAGACTCGGTAATATGTTTATAATGTTCCAGAAAGCATCTTTCTCTGTAGATTCTCAAATCAAAGGCTGCACAGGTGCTTCTAAAAGTCGTCGGAAGACAACGAATCGCAAGGAAGTATGTATAAATGACCTGTGACTGTTGACTGACTCTTTCCGTGTTTTAATAAAAGTAATTACTGTTAGCGCCTGGACTTAAATTGAAACTTTTCGTGGTGAGCTAAAATGAACAAAATTAACCCTAAAAACGGAAAATCATTCGATTTGGACTTTAGTTTGGATCTTCACGGAATAGAACAGCATGAGCGCGCCTAGATTGGATGTTAAATTCTAATGTTGGGAATTGGTTTATTCAGTATTTGATAAGATCCATCTTGGGGAGAGGTAATGGTGTTTGTGTATGTGCTCCATATTGCTGGCTTCCCCTACTCTGCCAAAGAGCTGAAATCCGATTGTTATCTTCAGTTAACAGAAGGAACTACTGCGTTGTATTTCAATTTACCAAAGTGATATCTCCCTTTTGATATCGATTTTTCATATCTACGTGATGTATATGGCATGCTTTTTTTTAATATATAGAAATGATTGAACAAGGCCCCACATTAGAACTTGATACCGACGTCGACTAACAGTGTTTTCTCTCTATTGAACGATTGGCAGCATATCAGGCTACAGGTTTGTAACGTCAGCCCTTTGTGTTCCTGGCGGTTTAGTGGCTCAGTGATAGTATTTGTGAAAATGAGAGTTGCGTATATTATTTTGTAAATGCGTGGTTTTGACCTCAGATTATTTGTGGCTGCTTTATTTAAAGTATGAGCTAATGAACTGATTTTTTTGGCATAACTGATAATTATGGCAAGTATTTCTTTTTCTCTCTCGCGAATGAATAATTAGCTACCAGCAAATTCTCTTGCTGGATTCCTGCTTTGGTAAATAAATACCAGTTTGTAAGCGTACAAGAAACTTGTCTTATTTGACCATTAAATGATCTGATGTGCCTTTAATTCAATAGCAAGCGAGCAACTAAGAGTGAAAAATAGTCTCAGATTACAAATGCTTAATTGCTGCTTAAATTCCAGCTTCAAGTTTTCCGTATAATTACTGGTCATTATTCCTGTAACCCGCTGTGTAGCAAAATAAGAACAGCTCTTGCTCGTCCCACTAAGCGAGGCACATTAATCAGTACTGATACCGCAAAATGCGCAACACCCACTCAGGAACAGACACAAGTTCACATAAAACGCACGCAAGCATACACACACAGTCAGAAATCGATGCATCTGCGTACATAACAGCAACATGCGTTAATATAAAAAGTTGCATTTATACAATGCCCTTAATTTCGCAGGAAAGTTATCAAAGAGAGTGTAACGCCAAGCTACATACGGAGATATTAGATCTGCTAATTAAAAAGTGGGTCATAGAGGTAGGTCCGTATGACTATAAAAGAAGATTTAGAAAATATTTGGAGAGAGAATTTCAGAATTTAACGCGGTTAAGAGTGTGGCCAACAATAGTGAAACAAAGATGGTCAAAAACCTAGAATGGGAGGAACATCTTCAACATAGTAAGTGCCTAAAAATGGCTCCCCAAGAGCGTTCTTCATCATCACGCCGTGTAACACGGAAGGAGTGGTCTCTCCTCACCGGGATGATGGATGAATGGGACGTGGTTGATGTGAAGATGCAGAGTTCCGTAGTTTAGGTATATGGAGGGTGGAAGATGGGGAGTAGAAAATATGCCAGTTCGAGTTGATAAAGTGCACGGATTATCAAGTAGCCAACACAATCGGTACAAAGAGATTGAGTCAGCTAAATTAGCCGGTAAGAAGTTACTTTCACCCCTGGAAGTAAAACGTTGCAATAACCAAGTCTAGTGGTAGAAAGAGCTTGGAAGGGGGGTCAGGAGTAGATCAGTTGAGAGAGCAGCACAAATGGCTAATATTGCGGTGTTAGTGATGAACTAAATGTGTAGTTGGTAGCGCGTCATAGGATCATATCTCAATGTTGTGAACGGCTTGGTTCAATCTCGCATTGTGTCCAGAGGTGGAGTGAAGTCGACGTCTGGTTGGCAGAGATGATAGTGGACAATAAATAATGGGCTTTGATCATCAGTTCAGTTGCTCTTCCGGGATTGGATGCCGGAGAAGCGACATGAAAATTCGCAGGCAGCAGAATGTCTGACAGGGGTGACGGCGGGATGCAGTTGTGTGCTATCAGTCGGCATGTTGAAGTTGATATGCTTTCAGATGATTTCACGGGGAACCAACAAGAAGCTAAGAAATAGGAACCAACCACTGTTAGTTCTTTGGAGTACACCAGAATTGCTGTTGTAGCAACATGCAGCGGATTATTTAGATACTATATATTTAGTTATTAGTCACATATACATCGAAACGCACAGTGAAATCCGTCTTTTTACGTTACTGAAAATGTGCTAGGGGCAGCCCGCAAGTGTCGCCACGCTTCCGGCGCCAAGATGGCATGCCCACAACTCCTAGCACGAACGTCTTTGGAATTTGGGAGGAAACCGGAGCACCCAGAGGAAACCCAGGCAGACACGGGGAGAAGGGCGGAACTGAACCTGGGTCGCTGGCGCTGTAATAGCGTTACGCTAACCGCTACACTACCGTGCCGCACTATTTAGCGGATTGAATGGTTACGAATGATGGCATGGAAGGCGGTCTCATCCCACTGGAAATCAAAGGACTTGTATTGGAGGAGTGAGATTGGAGGCGGGTAGTGTAATCTTCTTATGAAGTCTCTCGCCATCGAGGGTGACTTGCTTCCACTGCAGTTCTGTGGTTTCTGGGCTGGGCTGACGAGACCAACATGGGAGCCACAGACTGTGCTGCTGGAGGTGCCGGATTGGGCAGGCGGACAGTTGGTCTGGGAAGTGATACCTTCTGTCACTTGCCCTGGGCTTCTCCGTGAGCCCAGTGAAAGGTTTCTAGGTGTTCGATACCACCCCGAGCTTTTGAGCAGACTTGGGCCAGGGATTCCCATCACGCGTGCGAATGTTACCCTTCGTCATGGAGGCTTTGTGAAGGTCGTCGCACTGCTTCCTCCGCCACCCGATAATCTTGGGCATTGATAAAGCTCCGAATAAACCGGGTCCGAAGGATGTGAACAATTTGTCCCGCCCATCGCAATCTAATGCGTCTAATTAGACCCCCAAGTGCTGGCGATTCTGGCCTGGGAGAAGGTGCTGGCCGGTTGGAGGAGAATGCTGTGATCTCCCATGTCAAAGGCTGGAGGGAGGTCAAGAAGAATGGGGACGGATAATTAACTGCTGCGGCAATGAGAAGTAATCGGTGACCTTGACAATGGGCATTTTATTGCTGCGGTGGCTGCAAAGCCGGTTGAATGACTGAGGTCCAGGAAAGATGAGCAGAGATTTGGGAGGCGAGCGGCCAGTCGTGGTCGGGCACAGCACGCACGCACACACACACTCACACACACACACTCACACACACGGTCTCACACATACACATACAGAGTCACACACACACACGCGCGCGCGCGCACACACACACACACACACACACAGTCACACACACGCACACACACACACAATCACACATACACTCACACACGCACTCACACAGTAACACACACACGCACACACACACACTCACATACACTCACACGCACTCTCACACTCACACAGTCACACACACACACACACACACACGCACACACACACACAATCACACACACTCACACATACACTCACACACGCACTCTCACACTCACACAGTCACACACACACGCACACTCACAACAGTCACACACGCACACTCACACAGTCACACACACACGCACACTCACACACACTCACAACACACAGTCACACACGCACACTCACACAGTCACACACAATTACGTTCACACGCGCGCGCGCGCGCGCGCACACACACACACACACACCACAAGTAGAAAAACACATACGGAAAGGGTCCAGTTTCTGCGCAGGAATACAGTCATCAAGAGCGAAATGTAAAGGTGCTGGCATACAGGAATGGTGATGCCTCTCGCAATACTTGGGCAGGCACGGAGCAAACTCGGGTTCGGGAGACACATCTGTGGAGACATATGCACATGGATGGGCAGAGGTAAAGGATCCTGGTTCACAGACAGACTGTAGTAGACGGCGGACTCACATTATAGCCCAGAGGCAGGTGGCACACACACATAGACGCTAGAGAACGCTAAACAGTAAGATGGGTACATACACACAGGGAGGCAGGCACGCAGGGGGGTGCGGATAATGAACACACACAAGTGAGAACACGCTCAGTCCTTAAAGCACAGAAACAGGCATACTACAATTTTCGGATTTTCAGTCAGAATTCCCATTAGAATAAAGTGTGGGATCCTTGCGATTTTTATTAAGAAAATGCTGGGAGCACTATACAAGGTAGACAGCGTGAGTGGAGACGGGGAAAAGTTACTGTTGCAAGTGTAACCTCACCTCCTGCAGCCACAGATACTGTCTCACCTCCTGCGCGTTCCCAGCCGTTTCTGGGAATGGGTTGGCCCGGGGTTGTTATCCAACCTTGTTCAACCCGGCAAAGGTGATGAAATGACTGAGTGTTGACCACACCAGCGACCCGAGTCTGAGTAGAAGACGGCGGCAGGAAGTGGCGCGGCTCCCTCCCGCTGTCCAGATCCCTAATACAGGGCGATCCTTCCCTGTGGTTCTTCCCAATGTTGGCGGGTAGGTAGTTCTTCCAGCATCCTTCTACACCGAGAGTTGTAATGTTAGGAAGTTGCTGTTGTTATCAGGTTATTTCGATATAAATTAAAGGAAGAAAGATGTTTTGTTATGGAAGGTTCCATACCTATTGGCGACAAATATCGAACAAATCTATCGACATCGGGAGTGTGTTAAGATTGAATTCTGATCCACGTAGTCATAGAGCTCTATTGCATTGGGATTATAAATCTGGGGGCAATTTGAACAATCTCCTTGAATGGTCGGAAAGGTTGTTCACGCAACACAGATAATAAACTCTCATTGAACGACTACGTTTCCGGATTACCAATTGTTTTCTTCCTGGAGTAATATTCGATCATTCAGAGAATGTTTGCTCGAAAGACAACCCTCCCAAACCTGTTAAGTAATAAAATGCGTGAGTTGAAACTAATCCCCCAGGACTGTAAATCCCGGCTGGACAGAGGGTCCGGTGGGAAGAAATTAATTTTGTCTCCCCAACTATCGGCTGGTACACCTTTCCAAATATCCGCGCTTTAAACTGGGACCTTTCAAAAGGAGGGCTCGATTGCTCACAGCCACTTAACGTCGTGGCACTGACCACCTTACCTCCGACTGCGGATTCTAGCTCGATCTTGCAATTTCATAATGTATCTCATGCACTGAATCTTTGAAACAATCAGGAAATTAGCAGCGCGCTAACCGGCTACTTTAACATTTAAAGGGGGGAAAAAACGAACAAATCATGAAGGCTGCATACAACTACATCAGAGAGGAACAACATACCGATCTCCAAAAAGCGATCCTTCAGGAAGGGTCTGGCTGAACCAGCAGAATGCATGAAGATTCCTCGCTCTCGGACTATCCAGTCTTTACCATGGCAACCAATAAATACTAAAGCGAAGACCGTACTCGAATTGTCCCGTTTTTAGCAAATGTTAGTGCTGGTTTATTTTGAATATAGTATTACGCGCATGAATTTAGTTAACCAGACATAATCCTTACGGAAGAAAAAGATTGCGAGGGATTCCAGCATGTTCAAGGAATGGGTCTTCCTCTTTGTGGCGCTGCTTTTGATGGGATTGTCAAACCATTAAAAGCGCGGCTGCCTCGGCAGACTGCAGAGTGAGGATTGCCTCCGCTGTACAGAGAGAGGGTTGAATGGTTTGGGCTGTCCCCGTGAAATGAAATAGACTGACGCAGAGAGAGACAGAGAGAGAGACCTTGACAAGAGCTAAGGTAGATGAGTCCTGATGAAGGGTCTCTCCATAGATGCTGCCTGACCTGCTGAGTCCCTCCAGCATTTTGTGCGTGTTGCTCCACATTCCAGCATCTGCAGAATCCCTTGTGTCTCCGGAATGTTTTAATGTTGTGATTCAGCCACCAGGTGAGAAACAAAAGCAGGTTTGTCGCTGTCTGTGAGATATTGATTTGATTTAAACAGGGTTAACTCAGCGATCGAGCGGTTATCAGTTCTGCATCTTGCCCAAGGGAGGAGTGTTATAATCTGTGCCTGGAATTGGTTGTTCTAATGACAGGGAAATTCTCAGCAGTTGCCATCATTACCATGTAAAACTGACAGCAACTCCAGTGGCGACACCTGCGCACTTAAACGTGGGAAGCGTCAGTTTCTGTCAATGATACCCTGGTTCGCTATAGATGAGAGGCTGGGTCCCTGATCCTAACCTCACCGATGCGGTCAGTACGGATTAATTGGTTTGATGTGAACTGCGACTTTTTTTACACACTATATTCACTGCAGAACCATAATTTTTAAGCATTGAATTTGGTGTAATTCGCTTTTAATGGCGTACTAAGTCATGTTTAAAGTTCAACAACCTCTCTGGCTCTGAAAATCTAATTTTGTAAGCATGGATTTTCAATTTCTCGGAACAATATTTAAACTACTATAATGCATTAAGAAAATACGTTATATTTTAAAACTTCATACTTCATCTTCCCCAATCTCATGCATATGTAGCAACATCCATTTTGTTTTCAGTTTAAGAACGACCATAATCTATGTTTTCCACTTTCTGATTTACCATCTGTGAGGATGTTTCAGTCTGTATGGCTGCCCAGCTTGTTAGCTCATGCCTTCATTGGAGTGGAAACCCTATCCACTGAGCCCATTAAATCTTTGCAGGGAGCTCTCTTCCAGATCAGCAGTGAGCACTGTACCTTAACTGCCAACCACAAAATCCAGGCCACTGATTGACAACTGTACACCTGCCATTGATATTATAAGTATGTGTTTGTGAAACTGATTTTGGGAAAAAAACATACTTTCTCAATATGTGCACCTCTAGTGCAAGTGTGTAAATCACAACATTTCCAAGTTTATAAAATGATGAAGTCTATTACACTCAGTGCTTGTTTGTTGACTCTGTTGGGACACTTCAAGACTTACCTTCATGGTTGGGTAACTTTCTCTGCTCCACATAACAATCAGATTAGTAATTGAAAATTACAGGTGTCTTTGAACCATTCCCTTTGGATAAGAATTGCTGTTCTGATAAAATTTTCCAACCTGTTCTCTTTGTCCTACAATAATCATTTTATATTTATGGTCCTTTGCCACACATACCCAAGCAGAGAAATTATAGCTTACTGTTCATTTTTTTTTATAACTAAAAACAAATCTATTAAAGTTCCTCTTCTCCTTCTCTGCTCCAGTGGAAATAATCCTAACAACTGATCTGTACTTGATGTGTACCTGTACATGTTATAGAAGGGTTCAAGTAAAGCGTAAATGGGACAGACTCAGATCACATCTGGCCACTCAAAACCAGGCATCATGAGGTGCTGTGGGCCATCTGCAGCAGCAGAAATGTTCACTGCCACAATCTGTAGCTTAATGGATTGGCATATCCCTCACTCTATCATTACTATCGAGGCAGGGGATCAACCCTGGTTCAATGAGGAGGGGGACATGCTGAAAGCAGCATCAAACTTACCTAAAAATGATCAAGTGCCATACAATACAGAACCATGTGCATGCCAAACATTCAGAACACCAAGCAACAGAACAAAACAATCCCAAAATGGATCTGATCAAATCTCTTCAATCCTTCTACTTCCAGTCATGAATGGTGCTCGACAATTAAACAACTAACAGGAGGAGCAATGGCAGAGCCCAGACTGTGAATACGAAAGAAAAGACTGAAACATGCACAATTATGTTCAGCCAGAAGAGTCAATTAGATCATCCATCTTGGCTTCCTCTTGAAATCACAGAAACCAGTCCCCATCCAAATTGATTTGCTCTGCATTGTATCAAGGAAGGACTGAGAGCAAGGGCTGTGGGATCAGACAACATTCCCGCTGTACTACTGAAGCCTGCATCTAGAACTTGCAGCACCTCTGGTCAAGCTGTTCCAGTCTAGCTACATTACTGGCATTTGCCCAACAATGTGGACAATGCTCAGGTATGTGCTGCTCAAAAAAGCAGGACAAATCCAGTCCAGCTAATTAGCACATAATCAGTTACGTATCAACAAAGTGACAGAAGCAGTGGCTGACAGTGCTGGCAGGCAGCACTTACTCACCCGTAACCTACTCACTGATGCCCAGTATTGGTTTCACCTGGACTACTCATTTCCAGACCTCATCACAGCCTTGGTTCTAAGATGGACCAAAAGACTGAATTCTGGAGGTGAGGTGAAAGTGACTATCCTTGACATAAGGCAACCTGAGTGTGGCATCAAGATGCCTTATAAAATTGAAGTCAATGGCCATCAAAGTTAAAACAATCCAGTGGTTGGAATAATAACTCACATGAAAGATGTGTGGTTGTGGTTGACCGAAGACAATCATCCCAGCCTCCTGACATCAGTGCAGGAGTTTCTCAGGGCTGTGTTCTAGGCTCAGCTGTCTTCAGCTTCTTCATCAATAATCTTCCTTCCATCATAAGGTCAAAGTGTGTATGTTTGCTGATGATTGCATAATGTTCAATTCCATTCACAACTTAGCAAACAAAACCACTCACGCCTGCGTTCAGCAAGACCAAAATAACATTTAGCAATGGGCAGATGAATGGCAAGCAACATCTCACCATTTAAGTGTTAGGCTAAGACCATCTCCAACAGGACCATCTCTAACCACCTACCATTGACATGCACTGGCATTACTAACACTGAGTCCCATCAATATCCTTGGAGTCTCTATTGACCATAAACTCAACTAGTTCAGCCACATAAATATCATGGCTACAAAAACAGGTCAGAGGTTGGGTATCCTGTGGCACGACTCACCTTCTGACCCCCCAAAGCCTTTCCATCATTTACAATATGCAAGTCAGGGGTATGATGGAATACTGTCCAGTTGCATGGATGAGTGCAACTCCAACGTCCCTCAGGAAGCTCAACACCATCCACGACAAAGCAACCTGGTTGATTGGCACCCCCACCCTAAACAGTCATTCCCTCCACCACTGATGGACCTTGGCTCCTTGGCTACAGTGAGTACTATCTACAAAATGCACTGCATTTACTCACCCTGACTATTCTGACAGCAACCCAAAACTGCAACTTCTGCCACCAAGAATGACATAGGCAGCAGGGCTATGGTAACACCACCATCTGCAAGTTCCTCCTTAAGGCAAATGCCATGCTGAGTTTGGAATACGTGGCTGGCTCTTCATCATCTCTGGGCCCACATCCTGGGACTTACTCCCCATCAGCATTGCGGGAGTACCTGCACCTGAAAGGCTGCAACAGTTCAAGAAGATGGCTCACAGCCACCTGCTCAAGGGCTGTTAGGGATAGATAATAAATTCTTGTGTTGCCAGCATTGTCCAGATCCAAAAAATGGATTTAAATAAAACTCTCTCTGTGACTCAGAACTAGGTATGAAAGTGTAAGAGCTTAATTTTTCTTGTCTGAATAGTCAACTGAAAATATAAGTGAATTAATGTTTGAACATAGAACATAGAACATTACAGCACAGTACAGGCCCTTCAGCCCACAATGTTGTGCCAACATTTTATCCTGCTCTGAGATCTATCTGACCCTTCCCTCCCACATAGCCGTCCATTTCTCTATCATTCATGTGTCTATCTAAGAGTCTCTTAAATGTCCCTAATGTATCTGCCCCCACAACCTCTGCCGGCGGTGCGTTCCATGCACCCACCGCTCTCTGTGTAAAAAACTTGCCCCTGACATCTCCCTTATATCTTCCTCCAATCACCTTAAAATTATGCCCCCTCATGTTAGCCATTGTCGCCCCGGGAAAAAGTCTCTGACTGTCCACTCAATCTATGCCTCTTATCATCTTGTACACCTCTATTAAGTCACCTCTGAGCGTTCTTCTCTCCAAAGAGAAAAGCCCTAGCTCGCTCAACCTATCCTCATAAGACATGCTCTCCAATCCAGGCAGCATCCTGGTAAATATCCTCTGCACCATCTCTAAAGCTTTGCACATATGAATTCTTGTGAATAGCTTAGTTGATAGGTTATTCTATCACTACAATTACATAATCAAGATGAATTGTGTGGTTATGATTGAAAGACTACATTTGTATGTTAACACACAGGTTAACATACCATTCCTATGTATCAGTCTAGCAATTAGGAATGAAACCCAAGCAGTTATTTCCAAAAGTTGTGCTCTTAATTAAGTTTTGCTTTGTTCCATTATTTGTCCTGAGAAGTAATGGTATATTTCCTTGAAAATGGAATGAATTAATTAATAAGAAAATTATTACTGTAGCAAGAAATTCTGAAATCTTTTTAATCCTCAGATTTTTAACAAAGAATTATGATTTTTATAACACAAGGAAACTGACAAATAACCAAGGTCAGTGTAGAAAGGCACCATGTTTTTGCAAACTATCTTTTCTCCCCTCAGACTTGAAATTTAATGTGTTCCCAGTGTGTAAACCAGTTATTCTTCAACTTTCTTTAAATTAATGGTGTTCTTTGCTGAATTCTTGAGAGGGAGGAAGGTAAGATGCTTTTGGAAAAACGTTACCAAAAAGGGGATTCTACTTAAATGGTAACTTCTTTTGTAACCTAAATGTTCCTCCACCTCACCCACTCCGGTCCCAGTCCCACTCACAGTCCCAGCTGCAGAAAGGTGTGTTAAACTTGTCGTGCATCAATTACAGTGACAGCAGGGGCTGTGGGGGTGGGCGGGGGTTGGGGGGGGTGGTGGAGGAGGCATTGTAGGAGGTGGGCAGAGGATGCTTCAGGTAACAAAATCAGCCTTGCCATCTCAAAAGTAGATAATGGAGAGTGGAACACTTTGCACGATATAAATGTGCAGAGATAGATTAAGATATCAATCAACACACATTGGGCCTCAACAATGCAGCTAATTTTATGTGTCCAACTCACACATAGGATCTAAAATTTAACATAAGGAGCAAATTCTTCCTGGCTCCAACCTACCTCAACTGCAATATTCAAAGGAATCATTTCTCAGAAGTTTAGGTGCTGATTCTTATAAAGTCTATAAGTAATGCTGAGCAAGTAAGAATTGTTTTTTTTCACATTAAGTCACAACAAATCCCAATTGCTTCTAGAGATATATGTTTTGGTTACTATTCCACTCAGAGTGCTGTGTGAATAGGAGATTATATTGAAGATGTGCAGAGGAAGACTAAATGCTGGAATCCTAGGTACACCTCAGCAATGGGGAATGTGTGAAGAGATTCCATTTCAATAAAGAGATCCTACCAGAAGGTCACCTGTTGTGTCCACAGCTGCAGGCACACAGCACAGTTAGAATTGTGCTGCCAGTGACAGCTGCAATCACAGTGGTTGTCAACTTTTAAACTTTTTTCTCTTTTCATACTGATACACAAAGCTTCCAGTACACTGCAGCAAAGGTGAGCTGACAGATGCTCTCTGTACAGGAGAGTGGAAGTCATCTCATCCTCCCTTGGTGTAGGGCATCAGGCAAAATGAGGGGAAGCCTTCTTAGGATTATGGACTCTCTGATCACATAAATAAAGCACTGAGTGCATTAAAATCACTTTGAGGCACTGCATGTAAATTCCAACATGTTGCGCAACTTCAAGAGCTTCCACTGCCTGAAGTTACAGCTGATGAATGACCAAAGCCAACACACAAGTCTTCAGGAAGTGGTACTGATGTTTCATTCTGTTTTATCTTGTTGTGCCCCCAATATTTCAGCCACCACGCAAAGTTAAAAGCGTCCACTAAGATTCCAGCATTGTCTTCTTAATTTTGGACTGTGGACTCCTGTGTGCAACCAAAGACAACAGACAACATACAAAGGAAGCACGTGTAGAATAAAAGCTACCTACCCCCTCTCTGCCGCCATTAACACGCACAATCAATGCTTCTGCTGTCTGCAAAACTCCAGGAAGAGCTGGCTGTTTAAAGCAGAGTTGGTCAGTTTATAGTGTTGACTGGTATATGCTGCACATCATGGCTTTGATAGAAGTAATCATGTGAGTGCAAAAAAGACTGCTGGAGAAACTCAGCGGGTCAGGCAGCACCTGTGGAGGCAAAAGAATGGTCAATGTTTTGGATCAAGACACTGCATCAGGACTGTGCAGGGTCTCAACCTTAAATATCGACTATTCCTTTGCCTCCACAGATGCTGTCTGACTGTTAAGTTCCTCCAGCAGTTTGTTTTTCACTCCAGATTATGCATCTGCAATCTCTTGTGTCTCTCTTAATTATGTGAGTGCCTGGTGGATACATGTATGTCCAAGTCCTGATTGATAGAGATGGTTTTTAGGTGAACGATGGGCATGTGGCACATTGAAAGTTTGAAATCTGGTGCAGTTAGTGGGAGATATTATTTGAAGATGCACTGACTGAGCTTGACCATACTTGTTAAGTCAGCGAGTTTTTTGCATCATTTTCAAGATCCTTGAAATTGCATATACATTCATCTCCACATCTTTCCCTCCAATGGCAAATACCGGAGGATGTCCAGACTCCTAGGGGGTCAGAACTTGCTTCTTCTTCCTCACCTTGTCTACTTGTCCACCATGGCTACTTAATCTTTACTCTCTGTCATGTTCTAAAAAATCTTTCAGCCAGCAATAAAGCCCTCTGGAATAACTTATTCCACAACAATGCACCTCCCCTTTAAAAAATGCAGACTAGCTTCAATCAGTACTAAACCAACTTCAACTGGTGCTAGCTGCTCATAAAATTGGGCTTCACAATAACCTGCTAAGCTAATTTGTTAGGTGTTTGACAAGACTTTCTCATCCAGAAAGTCATGAGGCATGGGATCCATGGAGACTTGGCTGCTTGGATTTGGAATTGGCTTGCCCACCGAAGGCAGAGGGTGGTAATAAATGGAGAGTGTCCTGCCTGGAGGTCGGTCACCAGTGGTGTTCCATGGGGATCTGTTCTGGAATCCCTGCTCTTTGTGATTTTTATAAATGACTGGGATGAAGAAGTGAAGGGGAGGTTAGTAAGTTTGCAGATGACACAAAGGTTGGAGGTATTGTGGATGGTGTAGAAGGTTGTCATAGGTTACAACAAGATATAGACAGGATGCAGAGTTGGGCAGAGAAGTGGCAGATGGAGTTCAATCCAGACAAGTGTGAAGTGATACACTTTGGAAGATTGAGCTTGAAGGTGGGTATGAGGTTAATGGCAGGATTCTTAGCAATGTGGAAGAACAAAGGGATCTTGGGGTCCAAGTCCATAGATCCCTCAAAGTTGCTGTGCAAGTTGATAGGGTTGTTAAGAAGGCATACAGTGTGCTGGCCTTCATTAGTCAGGGGAATGAGTTCAAGAGCCACAAGGTAATGTTGCAGCCCTATAAAACTATGGGTTGGCCACACTTAAGAGTATTGTGTTCAGTTCTGGTTGCCTCATTATAGGAAAGATGTGGAAGCTTTAGAGAGGGTGTAGAGGAGATTTACCAAGATGCTGCTCAGATTAGAGAACATGTCTTATGAGGAAAGGTTGAGTGAGCTAGGGCTTTTTTCTTTGGAGCAACCCAGGATGAGAGGCAACTTGACAGAGGTGTATAAGATTATGAGAGGCATAGGTAGAGTGGACAGCCAGCATCTTTTCCCCAGGGCAGCAAGAGCCAATACCAGAGGAGATCAGTTTAAGGTCAGAGGAGGAAAATTTAGAGGGAATGTCAGAGGTAGGTTTTTCACACAGAGAGTGGTGGGTGCCTGGGATGCACTGCCAGGGGTGGTGGTTGAGGCTGATACAATAGGGACATTTAAAAGACTTTTAGATAGACTCATGGATGTAAGAAAAATGGAGGGTTATGGGCTGTGTAGGAGGGAAGTGTTATATAAGTCGGCACAACATCGTGGGCTGTATTGTTCTATGTTCTATGTTTCTATGTAATTAACATGATGGTTCACACAGGCTGATTGCTGAAGTCATGATAATGAGCAAGCAGAATGTTCTAAAAGGGCACGGGTTAATTACACATCGTAATGCACACTACCCAATTGATCCATGGATAAACTGTAATAACAACAGATCTAGTACCTGCCAATTGTGTCAAAGCTCATAGAACTCATAACAGAAAGGTGCTTCATTAGATTGGATGCACAAAACACTGCTCACTACCATGTGGAAGGAGGCTATTCAGCCTATCAGGTCTATGCCAACTCTCAGGGGAGCAATCCTATCATCCCCATTCTCCCTCTCCTTATTTCTCTGTACTCCTGCAACCTCTTCTCTCCTGCATGCCCATCAACTCCCCTTTAATTCTTTTGGCACCTGCACAAAGAGGAAGGATACAGTAGCCATTTAGTCCACCAACGCATCTCTGGGATGTAGGAGGAAACCAGAGCACCCAGCAGAAGCCAGCACAATCATGGGGAGAACATGCAAACTCCTCACAGGTAACACTCGAGGTCAGTTTCAAAACTAGGTCCCTGGAGCTGCGAGGCAGCAACACGAGGTGACGTGTCACCGAGCCACCCTTAAGTCAACCAGCGGCACTGTTACTCCTATAAAACTGAAAGAAGTGATTCTTAAGGTAAGTACAATTCAGGGCAGTAAACCTTGGTATTTTATGATAATATAGCATTGTGGCCTTCTGAAGAAACTGGCTATTGTAGCACCAGGAAGCTGATGACCTAGAATAAGATATTCCACAGAGATACAACACTCCAAAATGTTTGTGGGCTAGATACCTGTCGATACAAGGCCAAAGAATGGCATTATGACAATGAAGATCACATTAAGGCAGAGTGACATAATTTTGTGAGAATTTCTCAATATCTTAATGCCTGTTGCTACTTTTGTATGCTCATTTTTGGGCAAGATTTTTGCGTTTACCACTGCTGCTTTTCCAGTGCTAATCTCATCTAACTTACATCAACAAAAGTGCCAAAATTTGTCATCAGCAAGATTTCCAACCACAATGGTCTTTGAAATGATAGTGATGTTCATTCACAGCAGAATTACCTTTCTCTAATACTGAAGGATCTGAAATAATGTTAAAGGTCAATCTCACGAAACCTATGTTCAAAGCCAGATTCCTGTACTCCATTCTACATGTCCACAGCTTACTCTGCACACTTCTCACCCTGAAGAGTGGCTCTTCCCTGCATGTTCAAACATATTGTTGGTCAGTTAAACAGCAATGCTCATATTTCTAGACCTAACACTCCACTTCATGGGTGACATGGGCATGCAAAGGACACCTCAAGCCACCACAAGTGCCAACAGGGACAATGCCACAGGAGGAATACAAAACTCAACACCCAAACCGTATCACCCAGGCTTCACAGGGAGAGAGGGTCTTGTCTTTCTGTTCTCGAGGAGCAATGTCCACCTAGACTATTCTTTAAAATTTTTTAAACTTTATTTATACAACACGGTAACAGGCCCTTCCGACCCAATGAGCCCGCGCTGCCCAATTACATCCATGTTAACCCGCATGTCTTTGGAAGGTGGGAGGAAACCGGAGCATCCAGAGGAAACCCACACATTTTTCCGCAAGGTGCAGCACACTCACATCTGTTATTTCCTAAAGTCTCAATTTCAAGCTCGCATATGAGCAAGTACATTTTTACTGTCAAACTCAAGGTCACTCTCGCTCTTAACTCCCTAAATTCACGATCATTCCAGTCCACATCTGTTTACATTTGCCACTTCACAGTCGCTGATCATCAATATGGAGGGCATGGACACACTCTTCTCCACAAGAGCAGACTTCATCTGTTTCTCTATCAGGCCACAGGTGCAGGCTGAACAACCACTGGCATCTGCTGGCACTGCAGGCTTTCCAATGTGTAGGCATTCATGGACTGCACCATGGCCTTAGAGACCTTCCTGGCAACTTCCTGCCAGGGGAACCAAGCTATAATCCTGAAGGGTCTTCATGGCTCCCTGAAATAGAGAACATCCATTGCAGTAAATCCTAAGGAATTCTTGGTGCTGTCATAAAATAAATACTCTCCAGTGTCTGGAAGAGTGTTCGTGCTGTTGTTCACTGATGAGCTCTAAGCTGCATGTGAGAAATTTGACCAGAGCTTTTCAGCTATGCCAGTTATTTCTCAAAAGTATGGCATTTCATGAGTGTACCTGAGTAAGCTGTTTATCAAATGGCACTATTGAATATCACAACCCTTTTAAAACTTCTGGAACAGCACTCGTGAGATACAGAATCAAAAATGACATACTAGTTTATTGGCCTGTATATCTGTACTTTTATGACAAGAATGTATGTGAACAATATCATTTACAGAGAATATAAATCTCAAATTAGATGTTTTTGTATTGGTACTATCTTTAATTGCTGAGATATCTTCTACAGTCTACTCTCCAGATGTTAAATTTCATTTTCTCAATTTGGCAAAGGCATTTGCTCTCCATTGAGGCAAACCAACAGCAAAAGTAGCTGGAGCTATTGATGGAAATGGGGGGATTATGGGAAGCTCAATTCTATTTGCCATCCTTCAGAAATTCTGTCTTTGGCTTCCCATTGATTGCATGGTGTGCAACTGAGTTCGAGAAAAGTCATCCTGTATCACTCCATTCAATGTAATCAGAAATCTCATAGACTTGTACACTTGATTAGAATGGCCTGAAAAATGCCAGAGTCAATTTTGTCTAACTTCAGTGAGAAGGAGCCAACTGTTGACACTCACAAAGAAAGGTGGTTATCACTAAAATAGATCTTTCCATCTAATCCATCAACACAAGCTTTTTATGCACCAATGGGAAAAATAAGTACAATTCTGGATTTAAAAAAATGAGAATATAATAACACCTAAAATTATATGTACATTTTTGTAAACATATCATAAAAATTGAATGTACATTCTGTTATTTATTTTAACATAATCTAGGTTCGTATTTTTTTCCACTCTTATTATTTATAGCAGTATAATTTTCTCATCAGTAAAGAAGCCAATTGGCATTATTCCACTTTACTTTCTAACCCCAGATGGTGCTTTCATTCAGCGACAGTGTTGCCTGGGTGACACCAAATGATGTCACTTGAAAATATGCACATTTAAAAATAACATAAAAAATGTACCAATCCGTATGAAGCAACAGAAAACAAAATGTTTACATATATTTTCAATAAAGCCATAATAGTTCTGTGGTGTGTTCCTTTAAAAATACTGCTTTGAATTTCTATAATACTAAATAAAGGGTCTTGCAAAGCAACTAATCAGCTGGTTCCTTTTGAGGCAAGAGCAGTTGGAACAGGAGAGCTTTATCTTAAAGATACATGTGCCTAAGGTAATTTTGGGTCAGCATAAATGGCTATATTTATAAGGATATCTATTTACATTCAAATGCATTTTTGTTTTGTAAATGGGAGTGCAGCTGTGCAGAGTTTTGTGTGTCTTGAATTTATATACAGAGAAACAGCTGTAAATCTTTAAATTAAAATCTATTTCTTGATTAGTTTTGTAAAAATATCTGCATTGTTATAAGAGAGAAAACAGATAGTGTTTATTTTTTCTTATGTAAGAACTTTAGTTAATATAATTAATACAAGATTATGAAATAAGATTTTTTTGTCCTGTGCTCAGTCTTCCAAATAACCACAGAAAATGTTTCAAGCTCCATTAATTATATTGATAGTTTGAGAAGCAATGAAAAGGAGATTTTCTCAGGGAAAAGGGTAGATAAGATAAGATTTCTTTATTAGTCACATGTACATCGAAACACATAGTGAAATGCATCTTTGCGTAGGATGTTCTGGGGGCAGCCCGCAAGTGTTGCCACGCTTCTGGCGCCAACATAGCATGCCCACAACTTCCTAACCTGGGAGCAGAATTGAACAGAATTGAAAGGGGAATGTTGTACAGAAATAATGCAGCCATAACAAATAATAATTGATATTATTGTAAAGTGTGTCTAAATTAGGTGCATTAATATCAGTGTAATGGCAAGTTAAGACTGCTTGGTCTGTACCAACTAATTTTTATATAATTTAATCCAGACAGAAAGAAATGGTAAAGATGTTGTGCAATATTATCCATGGATATGATTGCTGGCTCATAGAAAAATCTTTAGGCATTATGTTTATCATAAGCCTGAGTAAAATCATATTTCCTTGCATATTTTTTTCAAAGAATGCAAGCAGTATATTTCTTGTCCATTCCTAGAATCATAGAATCATAGAATCATAGAACAGTACAGCACAATACAGGCCCTTCAGCCCACAATGTTGTGCCAACCTTTAAACCTTGCCTAAGACTATCTAACCCCTTCCTCCCACATATCCCTCTATTTTAAATTCCTCCATATGCTTATCTAGCAATCTCTTGAATTTGACCAATGCACCTGCCTCTACCACCGCCGCAGGCAACACATTCCATGCCCCAACCACTCTCTGGGTAAAAAACCTCCCTTTGATGTCTCCCTTGAACTTCCCACCCATTACTTTAAAGCCATGCCCTCTTGTATTGAGCATTGGTGCCCTGGGAAAGAGGCGCTGGCTGTCCACTCTATCTATTCCTCTTAATATTTTGTACACCTCTATCATGTCTCCTTTCATCCTCCTTCTCTCCAAAGAGTAAAGCCCTAGCTCCCTTAATCTCTCCTCATAATTCATACTCTCTAAACCAGGCAGCATTCTAGTAAATCTCCTCTGCACCCTTTCCAACGCTTCCACATCCTTCCTATAATGAGGCAATCAGAAATGGACACAGTACTCTAAGTGTGGTCTAACCAGAGTTTTGTAGAGCTGCATCATTACCTCGCGGCTCTTAAACCCGATCCCTCGACTTATGAATGCTAACATCCCATAAGCTTTCTTAAGTACCCTATCCACCTGTGAGGCAATTTTCAGGGATCTGTGGATATGAACCCACAGATCCCTCTGCTCCTCCACACTACCCATAATCCTGCCATTAACTTTGTACTCTGCCTTGGGGTTTGTCCTTCCAAAGTGTACCACCTCACACTTCTCCTGATTGAACTCCACCTGCCACTTCTCTGCCCAGCTCTGCATCCTATCAATGTCCCTCTGCGATCTTCGACAGTCCTCCACACTACACAACACCACCAACCTTTGTGTCATCTGCAAACTTGCCAATCCACCCTTCTACCCCCTCATCCAAGACATTAATAAATATCACAAAAAGTAGAGGTCACAGAACCGATCCCTGTGGGACGCCACTAGTCACAGCCCTCCAATCTGAATGCACTCCCTCCACCACAACCCTCTGCTTTCTACAGGCAAGCCAATTCTGAATCCACACAGCCAAGCCTCCCTGGATCCCACGCCCTCTGACCTTCTGAAGAAGCCTACCATGTGGAACCTTGTCAAATGCCTTACTAAAATCCATGTAGACCACATCTACTGCACTACCCTCATCAATCTGCCTGGTCACCTCCTCAAAGAACCCAATCATTCCCTATCCGTTTGAACTGAATGCTGGGTCATTTTGGAGGGCAGTCAAGGTGCATCTGCAGTGCTATGGATCTGGCGGCACATGTTGGATAGTGGTAAAATGCGGCAGGCAATTTTTGTATTTATTATTTATTTGGGGCTCTGGGCATCATTAGTAAGGCCAGCATCTATGGCCCATCCCTGAATGCCTTTGAGAAGATGGTGCTAATCCACTTTCTTGAACATTGCAGTCTCATAGTGAAGGTAGCCTACAGTGCTGTTGGATAGCAATTTTCTGGGTTTAGACTCAGCAACAATGATGAATGACAATATATTTCCAGATCAGCATGGTGTGTAAGGGTCACATGTAGTTGACGGTGGTACAATGTACCTGAAATCATTATCCTTCTTGGTGGTAAAGATTTGGGGGTTTGGAAGATTTTGTTGAAGTAGCCTATACTAGTAACTGCAGTGCATTTTTGTAGATGGTACATTCCTATTCATTGAGGATAGCTCTGCTTTTGATACCATAACTTCAAACAAACTCATCTCCAAGCTCATAGATCTAGGACTTGGCACTCCCTCTGCAACTGGATTCTTGACTTCCTGACCAATAGACTGCAATCAGTAAGGACTCACCAATTTTTAAAGATGCACCATAGAGAGCATCCTATTGGGATTCATCACTGCTTGGTGTGGCAGCTATTCTGCCCAAGACCACAAGAAATTGCAAGAAGTTGTGAACCCAGCCCAGTCTATCATGGAAACCAGCCTCCCCTCAATGGACTCTGCCTACACTTCCCATTGCCTTGAGAAAGCAACCAACATGATAAAAGACCCCTCCCACCCCAGTCATTCTCTCTTCTCCCCCCTTCCATCGGGCAGAAGATACAAAATCTTGAAAACATGCACCACCAGGCTCAAGGAGAGTTTCTATCCCACTATTGTAAGACTTTGAATGGATCTTTTGTATGGTAAAGATGAACTCTTGATCTCTCAGTCTACCTCACCATGGCCCTTGCAACTTATTTGTCTACCCGCAGTACACTTTCTCTGTAACTGCAGCACTTTGTTCTGCATTCTGTTATTTCTTTTTCCTTTGTACTACCTAGACATACTTATGTTTGGAATGATCTATCTGGATAGCATGCAAAACAAACTTTTTCACTGTATCTCGGTGCATGTGACAATAATAAACCGATTACCAATTATGGATTACGAATTACTCTGCAGCCATGGTGTAGTGAATCAATGTTTCAGGTGATGGATGGAATGCTAATCAAGTGGTTTGCTTTGTCCTGGATGGTGTTGAGCTTCTTAAGTGTTATTGGAGCTGACACTTGTCTAGACGAGTGGAGAGTATTCCTCCCACTACTGACTTGTGTTTTGCCTTTGACCAGTTCTTGTAGCCACATAATTTATGTGGCTAGTCAATTGAGTTTCTGGTCAATGGTGACCCCTAAGATATTGACGGTGGAGGACTCTGTGTTGGTAATGCCATTGAATGTCAAAGATTGATAACTAGACAGTCTGTCATTGGAGAAGGTCATTGCCTGACACTTCTGTGAGTGTAACATTAATTTCCACTCCTCAATCTGTTTTGTGTATGTCTTGCTGCATAGATATGGACTGCTTCATCTGTTGAGGAATTACAAAGGAAAATGAACATTGTGCATTTACCAATGAATATATCCACTTCTGACCTTGATGAAGCAGCTGAAGATGGTGAGGTATCCTGAGGTACTCTGACGGTGATGTCTTAGGGCTGGAATGATTGATCTCTGGCAACCACAACCAATTTCCTTTGTGCAAGGCATGTGAAACTATAATTTCAAGTTAGCAATTACTTTACTCTGTTCCATCTGAAAATGACAAGGATGTTAGTAAGTTGATTGCTGTTGAAACATTTCATTGTAGTTTTAGTATTAAAAACAGAGTAGAGATACTGAACCAAGTTCATTAGGTATTCTATTCAGAGTTCTTTCTCAAATCCACCTATACACAAACCTTCACTTTGTGATTACATTCCAAAGAAAGAACAACTCTGTAGTAAGTCCTTGAAGCTGGGTTCAACAAGCATGAAAGAATGAAATGAAAATCAAACTGGACACATGTAGCAAGTAACATTAACTATCAAAAGATGTCAAGTAATATTGGGAAACAAAGGAAAGGCAACCAAAAGTCAGAATCATCAAAAGAAAAAGGATAACTTTGCAATGAAAGGATAAAGGATTCTACATTTTTGAAGGTGAAGAGATGGTCATTAAAATAAAATGTCTGTTATGTGAAAATGATACTTAGCTGTTTTTTTCTTGGTTCACCCAAAGCAAATTATCACAGAATTGACTTAAGTGACAAATCAGAGCAAAATAAAAGCAGATTTCTATTTCAAGGTTCTTCCAATTGTTTACGATTTCATGGGAGAATTTCAACACACCTGAAATACACACCTGATGCTGTCAGCAAGTGTAAGTCTTATTTTTCAATTGGAGACTTATTTTTCAACACTGTCCCCACTTTGAGGATGGTGAAGTAACAGGAAATAATAATTCTGTGATAATGTTTCAGGCCTTCACTTCTTAGCTGAGACTGCATTTTAGCTGCTGGTGCAAGACAGGCCATCCTAACTCATCCCTACCTCCCAGCTTTCTGATGTTGTGCTGCTGTTTCTTCCAGAAGAAGAGGCTACTGGATCATACTGATGGACAAAGGGTTTTGCAGACTGGAAGTCAATGGACAGAGAAAACAAAGCAAGTCAATGTAAGTAGCAACATCATCAGCTTTAACTGCCCAATGACTGGTGGGGGAATATGGTCAAACACAACCGGAACAGAAGTTTGTTACAGAATAAAGGCATCTTGGCTACTGCCAGGACACTGGACATTGCGGTTCATGATTCTGTGTATATAGTCACACAGAAGCTGGATCTTGAGGGTGTACAATCCTTTTCATTCAAGTGTATGGCAGAGTTGACATAAGCTGCCATCAGCATGCAGTCAATAGCATTTATACCACTTTAAAGCCTGAGATCCTAGCAAAGCTCTGTGGTATTTTTAATACCTGGCTTCTGGCAAAAGTAAATAAAATGCAGTCACCTAACTTTGAGAAGCGTGTCAGTGGCCTCTATTTTGGAGCCATAGGTGTCAGGCTGTTAGATCTTGTAGATGTATTTAATTCTAACCTTGAAGGACCTTGACACATAAAGATGCATTGATAGCTTGATAGCTATTGGCAATGCAGTTGTTAATCCTCTCTTAGGTTCTAAATGTGGATTCAGGTAAGTAAGGATGTACTTATGGACTAATTCATACGTTTCTCCTTAATGAAATTCAATCATGAGAATTGCTCTCTGGAAACATGGGTAAAGTAGGCCTCCTAGCACATCCTACTCCTATTTGCAGAAGCTTATCTTGCCATGTGCAAGATACATTCATTCTCCACGTTATGCTGCATTTAAAGAAGACCTACCTCTACATCTGACACAACCTTTCAGCCTTTTGTACCAAACTCTTGCAGTTTTGCAGCAACAGATGGGAGAATTAAATCAGCAGCTAACATGTAACCAGTGCATAATCCTTTTAAATAATGCTAGTTGGGGGAAGGGTTAGTCCTATTAGCTGCTGAATGTGTGTTCATCTATGCAAGTTTATGAGATAACTGAAGTGTGAAGCTTCAAGATGGTAGTCTTGGCATCAAATCAACATTACAGTTACCAATTTCATTATCTGCCTGCACTGAACATCTCTGGTGGACTTTTGGAATAAGGACATTAGTGTTCTGGCCAGCATAGGAACAATTTGCACTACAATTTGTACTGGCAATTGCACTACAGATATGCAGCCACAACAGCTTTTAGGATCTCTCTATATTTGTAATGCCCAATATCAGGGCAAATGATCCTAGATTTTTTCTGCATCTATTTTGATATTTATGCTTAGTTTAATTTTTTTTCACTTTATTACAAACAAATCTTAATAATAAGCACAACATGGTGTCAACATGGTGTCAACATGGAACTTCTCAACCAGAATATTTTAAATAATGCAACAGAAAGAACACTTCAAACCTGGAGAGCTTTCCTAATGCATCCCTTTAAATCTGCTAATCAAAAGTAATAAAAGGCTGAACCTATATGTTTTATTGCTTAACTGTATCCTAGTCTGAATGATTGCATCAATCAAACTATCCATATTAAGTTCAGCAGACCAATTGAACAAGATATTAAAGCTGTAATTATAGCAAAACTATCAGCATGCACTGTCATTACATAGTGAAATTGACAGCAACCTTTACACTTCCACATTTGCTTCCTTCAATGCAGAAATTATTCCTGTTAGTGCTTCAGCTCTCACCTGCAATCTGCAGGATTCTTCACTACAATCAAGGGAAAACAGTTTGATTTATGATCAAGGTGGATATTTTGGAACTGGTTTCACTGTAACATACCCTGAAAGTGCTGTATGAGGTCAGAGTGATTCCTTAATTGCTTAATAATCCATTATTATTAAAGCAGTTTTATCCCTCTCTTTCTCCATTTTGTTTAAGCAAACTGGCAGAAGCTAGAAAATATCACCTTGCCATCTGCCCACCGCCGCCCCCCCCCCCCCCGCCCCCATTCATCCTGCCATGGAGTGCAATATCAGTTAGGATGGGCTTCTGAGACAAATGGTCACTCTCAAGTGGAGTCCAGATGAAGGGTCTCGGCCCAAAACGTCGACTGTCTATTTCCCTCCATAGATGCTGCCCGACCCGCTGAGTTCCTCCAGCTTTTTGTGTATTGCTCCAGATTCCAGCTTTTGCAGTCTCTTGTGTCTCAAATGGAAGCCTCCTTGCAATATCCAAGCATATTTCAAAAAAATAAGTCATCAAAATTGATTTGTTCAAAGTTTGTGAGCAAATTATGTGTGCAACCATGTTCATTTCAGATATTGGATGGATTTCCCAACTAAATACCAAGCTTGAGACCATTTACTTGTCATATTCAACAAAATGCCAGCAAACTCATTGTGGAAAGGAGCAATTGTGCTATAAATCCCTTGGAGAACAAGAAGGATAACATTGAGTTCACTATTGAGTTCTAGCAGTTGTTGGCCTCTTCTAGCTGCTAGCAACTGCAATGCATGACAATATTATAAGAATAATAAGATGATGGAAAGTTCATCAAAGCACACAGAACATGACACCATGGTCTTGTGCTGTATAACAAAGGAAAGAATAAAAGGTATTAAATATATGTAGGTGGCTGGGAAGTAAGTAGATGTGATCACCTTGAAGCATGTGGAAGAAATTATCTCATATGCTTTGACTGTCATTCATATTTCTCTGAACAAACAGATGGATAAGCAAGGAAAAGGAGTCATATGTGAGGTGAAAGCACTCCTGAGTCCCTCTGCACAACAGCATGCTGCAATCTTTCACCATTTAAATAATAATCTGATCTTCTATTTTTCCTTCCAAAGTGGAATGACCTCACATTTACCAACATTGTACTCCATCTGCCCACTCACTTAACCTATCTATATCTCTCTGTAGGCTCTCTGCATCCTCTGCTACATCCATTTCTCGGTTTATTGCCTGTGCCACTGTAATGTTATTATTTGGTGGCCTATAGATAACTCCCACCAGTTATTTTTTTTCCCTTTACTATTCCTAAAGGCAGGCATGGTAGTGTAGTGGTTAGCGCAATGCTATTACTGCGCCAGTACCAGCGACCTGGGTTCAATTCCGGCTACTATCTGTAAGGAGTTTGTACGTTCTCCCTGTGACTGCGTGGGTTTCCTCTGGGTGCTCCCACATTCCAAAGGTGTACGGGTTAGGAAGTTGTGGGCATGCTATGTTGGCGCAGGAGGCGTGGCGACACTTGCAGGCTGCCCCCAGAACACTCTATGCAAAAAGATGCATTTCACTATGTGTTTCGATGTGCATGTGACTAATAAAGGTATCTTGTCTTGTCTTGTCTTTTGCAAATAATGGCTTTTCAAATGGCTTTCCATCATCTTATTATTCTTATAATATTGTCATGCATTACAGTTGCTAGCAGCTAGAACCTCCATATAACTTGAAGTAATTGTAATTGTCTGCAAACAATGTGCTCTGTCATATGACCAGTTTTCCAAGAGATACATCCATTGTCAAATAGTTAGGTAACGAACACAATAAAAATTGCAACAGTACCAGTAAAATCACATGAGCAGCACAGACCATTACTTGCTTTGTATAAACTGAGCTCAAAGAGTCTCTGGACAGCTCACCAGAACTATTTTGCAGACATTTCTCTATTAATTAAGTCAACTTCCAAAATAAAGGTTGTAAACAATGTAAAAAGAAGCTGCAATTCAGAAAAGTTGTGACATAAATATACAGCAAGACTTTAAAAAATCTTAAGAGAAAGAGAAGTTATTAGAATGCAGCCACAAAGAAATGATACCACCACTTGTCTATTAGTTTGTCAAAGATAAGTGTTGAGATGGGATGTTGTTCTGGAGGAATCAGAGCCACCTGCAGATAAAACATTATTTGTTTGAGTACAGTTCACATTATGAAATTATCTAGGAACAGAAAGAGCTACGATGCATATTTCCATAACAAAAGTTTGGTTAAAATGACAATTAGTGAAGAGTAGTTGATAATATCTTTTGAATGTGCATCTTTTCCTTCTTGAATGTTAAGTTTAAATCTCTGCAACTAATGGTAATAATAGGCAATAGAAGATCATGTTCTCTCCGTGAATTTTGATGTTTGGGAACCTTTTTTTCTTTTTTATTCTGATTTCATCAAAATCACTTTACTGTAAAAACAAACCTTAAATCAAGTCAAGACGTTGTCCTCACCAATGATGATTTTCATCTCTGTAGAGACCCAGGCATGAGTTTAGCTGCAATGAGTGAGTGGGTGGGTAGTCAGGAAAAATGAACCGCCTCCCATTGTCTGAACCTGTGGAAAGCCTCCTTGGCTATGCCCATGGGCAGCTCCATGACTAACACACTAGATCCACCCAGTCCCATCATCCGATGTCCAAAGATCAAGAGAGTGGAACTGAAGCACAGCCAGAAAATGATGAATCATTCTTTCTCTGAATATCCATGGAATAAAGACTTCAGTTGGCCTCCCAAGCTGTAAACCACCTGGAAATTCTTTAACCTACTTAAAAGCTTGTTGCAACTCCCATACACCCTCTATCAATAGAAGAAAGAAAGGCTAGCAGATCTTTTGTCACAAGCTTGGTGTTAATTGGTCTACTGTGTAGTTTAGCTAACTAAACAGCTGAAATTAATTTCTGACTAAATTTCAACGGAATATGAAAACGTTAATAATATTAGAAAACACAGCGTAGGAAGATGGTGATATCTTTCATAATGGGAATTTGATTGGAGTGGAAGTATCGTGGAATGGAATTTGTATTTAAGTAGTTTATGCTGTAAATTTAATTAACGTTAATAATAAAAATTACAGCATATAAAGGGTATAGGGCTGAAAACTTTTTATATGATTGAATGAGTATGTCAAGCTTCTGCTTAACAAGCCTCTAGGACACTTTTCCCAACTTAGACACTAAACCCAAATGTTTGTGGGGAGAGTTTTTTTAGAAGGGCAAGTGAACTGTGTGTGCCTTTCCGAAGTCTGAATCTGGTACGTAGGCCGTTGCTGAGTGTTTCTTTCTGTTTTATACTTATTGTATCTCAATGTACTGGTTTTGAGGCAACTGAATATCAGGCCATTTCAGAAGGCAATGTTGGTATGGGCCTGTGTCATACATTGGCCAGACTGATTAGGGATAGTAGATTTCTTCTTCTGAAGGCATTAGTGAACCAGGTAGATATTTGATGGTTGGCATGGACCTAGTGGGCCGAAGGGCCTATTTCTGAGCTGTATGGTTGTGTAACTCTATAACTCAACGCAATCTTGCTGTGAACTTTTATTTTTTATTGAGGACCAGACTAGAGTGCAAGTGGCTATCAAGATGCTGTGACAAAAACCTTTTACCTTCAGTGCAGGAGCTGGAGAATCAGCAAAGTCTTACAGTTTGTCAGCTGTTGTTGAGCAAGGGCAGTCACTCAGGCTCTCGGGTGAGAATGGGTTAATCACCATTCCTGCTCACCTTTTCCAGCATTATCCAAGTTGCCCCATTTAAGCTACTATTTTATCAGTTAACCATATTTCTAATGTCTAAAATAAAGTTTGAAATAAAACAATTTGAAATAATGGAACAGCTCACAATAATGTGAGCATTTGGTATCTTTTTTCTATTTTTGAAACATTTTCATTAAGAGTTTCAGACTCTCCCCAGAGTCTGGCCTTGGGGTTACTGTTTTTGTCCAGAACGGTGACTTCGTTAATGCCTGGAGGGAAACTAATTAAATGCCACTCTGCAAGCCTCTCCCAACTTTTCTGCATAACAGTTATGAAAGGCAATATAAAAGTATGCTCCTTTGCTTTTTACTTTCATTTGAAGTCACGAGGCATTTGGTTAATATTTCCCCAGGATGGTCTTTTATTATTTCAGTCTAAATTCTATTTACCGTTTAAAAAAAGTTCCTTTATTAAAGCTTACCACCCACATTTTAGTCCACTTACTATTTATACTTTTAAATTTGTGGGAGAGGCAGGTAAATGTACATGGCCTGGAAACAAATAAGAAATACCAAAACCATCATTGACTTTTCCTTGAGCAACAAACAATCAACAGGTCAAGCAGCATCTGTGGGGGAGAAAGGAATTGTCGATGTTTTGGGTTGAAACCCTGCATCAGCACTGCTCCTGATTGGATATCAGGCAGGGCAGAAATTGAAGTTGTCAATGATCCCCAGTCGTGCTTCCTCCCATAATAACCTGCTGTTTTGAGCTGGTGTGCAGACACCCGCGGGAAGGAAGTTGACTCCTGCTTTAAATATAATGTCAGCAGAGCCCAATCCCTCATTTAAGTCAGTGGCTTGGTGAAGGTGAGGGAAATCGCTGGAAGGTCGGGGGTAGCCACACAATATTTTAAGAAGATTGGGAAAGTCTCCATGATGTACCTTTTGTGGGTTCGTCAACTGATCCAAGCTCTTCCGCACCTTCCCTGGTTCTTTCTTAATGTTGTAACCTTTACGCTTTTCACAGAAATTATTAAAACCGGCATTCAACCCACAGCTGTGCCCACCTTCAGCTTCAGTTCCCTGGTTCTAGGAGAGTCAGTCTGATCTCCACCATGGTTCCTGAATCATACTCCAGCTGTGTTGCAACCTTCAGCAAACCCACTGCAGTTTTGTCAAACACCAGAACTGCCCACGCTTATTGACTAGGAGCAGGAAGTGTTGTTTAGTGAGAGAATATGCTTAGACATTGGATCTTACCTATTTTTAGTGTGCTAACCAACATTGCATTTCATATTAATACCAATACGGGTCTCCCAAAAAAAATCAAAAAAATGCCCAGAGAGACATTTGAAACTGTGTTAGGGTGCTTGTGCCCAGAAATAAACACTAAAGTAGGACCTGGTTTGTGACAGGACCAGGATCAAATGAACATAACTTCTGACATTTTGCTGCACAGCAATCATACAGGACATCAGCTTTTAAAGGCACACTCCACATGGTAACCAGGCACCAGCAGTACCCACTATGGCTGCCATTGAAAGGAGAGGGGCTGCAGGGGAGAGGGAAAGAGCTCCCTGATTTATTCAAATGGATTTTGAGATGAATGTACACAAAATAAGTTGCAGGAAGGAATTTTGTGCACCCAGGGGCAAAGATACCCATCCAATGCCACCAATAGAAGACATAGGCAGGAGGTGGCCTGAATTATCTCCTCCAGGGAGGAAAATCCATGGATAATGGGACAACAATGAAAAATAATTCATGACCTCATGCTATATGTCAAGGTAAGCTGTAAACTGCACAAATACATGCGCGCGCGTGTGTGCGCACATGCGCGCACACACACACACACACACACACACACACACACACACACACACACACACACACACACAAACACACACACACACACACACAAACACACACATTTTGTGAATTGAACACATAATTAATCACATACACTGTTGATCCAGTGACATCCTCCAGGTAACCCATCCTGTCCTACACCATCCACACCCTGAATCCACCGTTGACATTCTGCCTCCTCCATCTCAACACAGAAATCAAATGTCCAGAGAGACAACAATGAAAAGTTCACTCAATGTCCTTGGGTTAGAGCAGGAGAGTAGATTGAGGCAAATGAGGGAGACCACTTGCTTTGGGGGTTTCGGGGACGGAGTGTGGGTGGTTGTGTGGCCCTTGAGATTGCAGTAAGTCACTAGCCTAGAGGAGACCATCATAGGAAGAGGGTCCACCAAAGCGCATACAGAATCTGCTGTGCTCAATGACAATGCTTCATTGTGATCACCACACCCACTTTGATTTGATCAACAGTAGGTATCCTCATTACCTTTCATACTGCAGCATCATCATAAAGTCAAAGTCGAGTTTATTGTCAGATGCACAAGTACATGTATGCGCAGGTGCAATGAAAAACTTAACAGCAGTAGCATCACAGGCACATAGCATGCTTTTATTTATTATTCCAAAATAAACTTTATTCATCATAAAAAGCAAACTATATACAACAATAAAACAGTGCAAACCTTTACATTCGGGTACGGATCAATCATTAGTGTTACCTTTTTTTTAAAAACCACAGCACTGATGCCACTCATGTGGCTCCCTGGGGTGATACCCCAATCCCATATTCACACCACTTAAGGGGCTTCGTTGTCTGACCCCGCCCCTCCATCTCCAGTGGCAGAAGAACACTAAAATGTAGTCCTTCCCCACCGAGCCCTCTCATTGTCTGTACCCAGCTTCAGTGTGTCCCTCAGCACGTACTCCTGCAGCCTGGAATGTGCCAATTGGCAGCATTCCCCTAGGGACATCCCGCAGTGCTGCGAGACCAACAAGTTTCGGGCAGACCAAAGGGCATCATTCACCAAGTTGATGACCTTCCAGCAGCAGTTGATGTCCGTCTCCGTGTGTCCCTGGGAACAGCCTGTAGATCAGAGAATCCTCTGTTACGCAGCTGCTGGGGATGAAACATGATAAGGACCTTTGCATCTTTCGCCACACCCTCCTCGCAAACCCACAGCCCGCAAAGAGGTGGGCGACTGTCTCATCCCCACCGCAGTCCTCCCGGGGGCAGCGCGCGCTGGGAGTGATGTTCCGACCATGCAGGAAGGATCTGACTGGGAGGCCCCCTCTCACCGCCAGCCAAACGAGATCTTGGTGCTTGTTGGTGAGTTCTGGTGATGAGGCATTCTGCCAGATGGTCTGGACAGTCTGCTCAGGGAACCACCCCACAGTATCCATCGAGTCCTTCTCCTGCAGTGTCTGCAGGATGTTCCGTGCTGACCACTGCCTGATGGACTTGTGGTCAAAGGTGTTGGTCTGGAAGAACTTTTCCATGAAGGACAGGTAGTGCGGCAACATCCAGCTGACTGGGACGTTGCGCAGTAGTGGGGCCAGGCCCATCCTTCGTAACTCCAGGGACAGGTAGAACCTCAGCACGTAGTGACACTTGGTGCCCACGTACTTGGGTTCCACGCACAGCCTGATGCAGCCACAGATGAAGGTGGTCATCAGGATGAGGGCGACATTGGGGACACTTTTGCCCCCATTGTCCAGGGACTTGTGCACGACGACCTGTCGGACCCGCTCCATCTTGGATCCCCAGATGAACCAGAAGACGGCACAGGTGATTTCCAAGCCGGAGGAGCGAGGAACAGGCCACACCTGTGCCAAGTACAGCGGCCCTGAGAGCACCTCACACCTGATGAACAAGTTCTTCCCAATTATTGACAGGGAGCGCCGTTCCCACAGTCCCAGTTACTGCTTCACCTTCCCAATCCACACCCGCCAATTTTTGTTGCACGCCCCGGCCCCTCCGAACCAGATACCCAGCACCTTCAGGTAGTCATACCTGACAGTGAAGGGGACATTGGATCAGTCGGGACAGTTGTCGAAGAGCATGGCCTCACTCTTCACGCGGTTAACTCTGGCCCCTGATGCCAACTCAAGCTGGTCGCAGATGCTGATCAATCTGTGAGCTGACCTTGGGTCTGAGCAGAAGACAGCGACGTCGTCCATGTACAGGGAGGTTTTCACCTGGGTGACCCCACTGACTGGCAACGTCACCCCTCTGATGTTCTCGTCCTTCCTGATGGATTCGGCAAAGGGTTCTATATAGCCCGTAGATCTATACACAAACAAGACGGGAGAGTGGACAGCCCTGCCTGACTCCAGACTTGATGGGGAAGCTGTCTGTTTCCCACCCATTGATTTGGACTGCACCACGGATGTCTGTGTAGAGCAGTTGTATTCAATTCCTGATTCCCTCCCCAAAGTCCATTTTGGAGAGCACGTCCAACATGTACGTGTGTGATATCCTGTCGAAGGCCTTCTCCTGGTCCAAGCTGACCAGGCAGGTGTCCACCCCTCTGTCCTGCACATAGGCGATGGTATCCCTGAGCAGCGCAAGGCTGTCAAAGATCTTCTTGCCAGGTACAGCACAGGTTTGGTCCGGGTGGATCACCTGTCCCAATGCAGACTTGACCCTATTGGCGGTGGCCTTGGACAGGATCTTATAATCCACATTCAACAATGAGATGGGTCTCCAATTTCTGATGTCCTCCCTCTCCCACTTCTGCTTGTAGATGAGGGTAATAGTACAGTGTTCCTGCTGTGTGGTTGTCATGGGGAGTATTCCTTCAATGGCTAAAGGCCTACCTAAATTGGTGCACATTAAAGTTACAGAAGGTATGTTCATTCGGGCCTGGTCCCATCAGAAAACATATTGATCCTGTTTTCCCACATCTTTCTGAGTGTTAACTCCCCTAACACTGTTCCAGATCTCATTTTGGCTAGCTGCGCAATATTTTTACAGGGAATACAAATCAGCATCAGTGCTAATTACAATAGCTTAGCAGAGCAAATGAAGGGTCCAATTCAATATGGAAGCAATTTTCCCCATCATGCCAAAAGTGGAAACTTTACCCCAGACTTTTATGTTTTACATTCCATATGGTTGTGATAAAGACAAATGCATCATCAGTGGTGGCATCTGCTTAAATGTCACCGAATGAAGCTCCATTCTGGCAACCTGAAAATGTAAACCAAGCTATCATTCCGTGTTGCACAACCAGAATGTCATTGTATCTTTACACATTGTGGGGCCTTGTATGCACATTGACTGCTATACTTCTCCACATTAGAACAGAGGAGGGACATCGGCACTGGAATGCCTGTAGGACTTATGAACATATGAATTGTAAAGGAAGAGGGAAAACGAAAAGGCTTATCAGATCTCAACAAAATCCTTATAAAGACTTATGTGGCATGGTCTCAGCTTCACAGCTTCCAAATCTTTTCTGTAATGACCATAAAGCTCCAACATGGTAAACTGATCTAACATCTGAATTATTTAATGGACTCTGAAACTGGCAATGTGCTTTTATAAGTTCGGTTCTGTCTGAAATTGGGAGACATAACCATTAAGAGTTGTTTTGAGAACGAGGCTAATGGAAGAAACAACATAAATGCAAGGATCATCTGTCTCAGATCAGCAATAAAATCTTTTCCTGTCATTGGTTGAGCAATATTGTCTTTCTTTGATTTGTGGTTTGGAACCAGTTATATTCCCTTAAACTATTAGGGGTGTATAGATGTGCTTCCCAATGCTCCTTATAGCTAATAAAGTACTTACGGAGTGTAGATAATCTTGTGGTGTCAAAAATGCAATCAATTGTGTTCAACAGGGTCCCTTAAACACCAATAAAACAAATGACCAGGTTATCTATTTTTTGGTGTTACTCAAATATTGGCCATAGAACATAGAACACTACAGCACAGTACAGGCCCTTTGGCCCACAATGTTGTGCCAACATTTTATCCTGCTCTAAGAACTATCTCACCCTTCCCTCCCACATAGGCCCCTATTTTTCTATCATTTTATCTATCATTTTTCTATCATGGGCGGCACGGTAGCGTAGCGGTTAGCACGACACTATTACAGCGCCAGCGATCGGGGTTCGATTCCAGTCGCTGTCTATAAGGAGTTTGTACGTTCTCCCATGTCTGCCTGGGTTTCCTCCGAGTGCTCTGGCTTCCTCGCACCTTCTAAAGACGTACGGGTAGGTTAATATGGGGTTTACAATGGGTGGCGTGGACTCGTTGGGCCGGAAGGGCCTGTTACCACGCTGTAAATAAAATGTAAGAAAAATTTAAAAAATTTTTTAAAAATTCAATTTAAAAGAAATTTATGTGTCTATCTAAGAGTCGCTTAAATGTCAATGTATCTGCCCCCACAACCTCTGCTGGCAGTGCATTCCATGCACCCACCACTCTCTGTGTAAAAAACTTACCCCGACATCCCCCTTATATCTTCCTCCAATCACCTTAAAATTATGTCCCCTTGTGTTAGCCATTGTCGCCCTGGGAAAAGGTCTCTGACTGTCCACTCGATCTATGCCTCTTATCATCTTGTACACCTCTATCAAGTCACCTCTCATCCTCCTTCTCTACAAAGCCCTAGCTCGCTCAATCTACACTCATAAGACAAGTTCTCCAATCCAGGCAACATCCTGGTAAATCTCCTCTGCACCCTCTCTAAAGCTTCCACATCCTTTCTATAATGAGGCGACCAGAACTGAACACAATACTCCAAGTGTGGTCTGACCAGAGTTCTATAAAGCTGCAACGTCACCTTGTGGCTCTTGAACTCAATACCCCGACTAATGAAGGCCAACACTCCATACACCTTCTTAACAACCCTATCGACCTGTGTGGCAACCTTGAGGGATCTATGGACATGGACCCCAAGATCCCTCTGTTCCTCCACACTGCTAAGAGTCCTGCCATTAACCTTGTATTCTGCCTTCGAATTCGATCTCCTGAAGTGTATCACTCCACACTTTACTGGGTTGAACTCCATCTGCCACTTCTTAGCCCAGCTCTGCATTCAATCAATATCCTGTTGTAATCTACAGCAACCTTCTACACTATCCACAACACTACCAACCTTTGTATCATCAGCAAACTTACTAACCCACCCTTCCACATCCTCATCCAAGTCATTTATAAAAATCACAAAGAGCAGAAGTCCCAGAACAGATCCCTGAGGAACACCACTGGTCGCCGACCTCCAGGCAGAATATGTTCCATCTACGACCACCCTCTGTCTTCTATGGGCGAGCCAATTCTGAATCCACACAGCCAAGTTTCCCTGGATTCCATGCCTCCTGACTTTCTGAATAAGCCTTCCATGAGGAACCTCACCAAATGCCTTACTAAAATCCATGTACATAAATGTGCATCCATGGCCAATAAGCCAAAATAACTTTTCTGCTCTTCTTTGTATAATATCATGGAGTCAATTATCTCCAGACATTATTTCAAAATCTATCATCTCTTCCAAAAGTCAACACTTCTGGCAATGTACTGTTCCAACTGAACTGCACTGAAATGCCTGTTTAAAATAGTTAAAGGTGCTGCTAAAGGTAAACACTTCTGCCAATAAAGCATTCCTCTTAATTTCTGAGATTTTGCACAGGAAGAAGAGAAATGCCAGAGTAGAAGTTTGTCTTTGGTGTCTTACACTAAAGGCACATGTATGATAGCACCTCCTTGTTGTACTTTGAATTCAGCTCCATTGATGTCAATGTACAGCCATTGTCATATATACATATTTAGTACAAGACAAACCTCTACCCCACTAATTTTTGCCCCTCTTAAAGTCCATCCTGGAAAAAAGTTGCCTATTTGCATTCCTTACTTCCACAGTTACAACAGGACTCACTGTGCTTAATCAGGTATTTAATGTCACTGCATGAAATGGTTCTGGGTGTCACTGGCAAGGCTATGTTTATTGTCCCTAACTAGTTACACCAAAAAAGTAAAGGTAAGACTTTTCTTGAACTGCTGCAATCCATCATCTTTTGTTAGAGAGCAGTTATGATCACATAGTTTTGGGACCTGACTAGAATGGGCAAGGACAACAGATTTCCTTCCCTTGAGATTATTAGTAAACCATTGGGCTTGTTACATCATGGTCACCTTTTACAGACTGATTGCTGTCTACTGAAGAATTTATGACTTAAGAAAGGATTTCAAATTCTTAAACACCAGTGGTGGAATTTTAAAGTAGTTGCTTTGGACAAGCCTTCTGGATTAGGTGTCCAATAACATAGCCACTGCATGAGCACACCCACCATATCTGTGGTCTATTATTAAAGAAGCTTAGCTCTATTGCACAACATGGAGAATTGCTGCATTTTTTAAGTAAAATCGTAGCCGTTTTTATTTCAAGACTTCCTGGGCCTTGTGTCATTGGTTTGTTAATCTCTAATAAACTTGAATAACTGGTACACTTTAATAAACAGATATTGCTGCCCAAGGCTCTTGGTACCTTCTACTTCCTTGCCATGAAACCTTTGTTACTTCAGGACCGAATTCCCCACCCCATGCATTGAATATCAGTCCCAGTCTAAATCCTTGTCTTATTACAATTGCTTTACTCAATGAGTGTGAGCTTGTCTCAGCCACACCTTTGCTGCTGTCACCCTGCTGGTTTTTCACTGAATAGAATGATTTAAGAATGCATTTACTGAAAAGTGAGCAATAGCAAATGATTAATGATATAAAGAAGTAGTTACTTTTTCAAGTTTGTTGATTAGTGATACAGAATTATTTATGCACGTGCTCTGTTATTTCTTCTTTAATCTTCTATCTACGAACAATTCAAAGAGAGATACATTAATATTTATTAACATCAGAGAGTTTATAAATCCTTCGGTTGCTTCAAACCATGGTAAATTAAAAAGTACAGACAACAAGATGGTAAGTTGGACTGGACTAAGTTGGACTAAATTATCTTGTTCTAATAGTCTTTGCTTCTGTGGCTGCAAATTCAGCTGTGAAATTCCACTTTCATTTGTCATGGGTGATAAATTAGTTCCAAAATGATGTCCAGTGCATACTCGAACATTTGTATGACAAGTCAGACTGGTCACATTGCCAAAGGCTTTGTGTGTGCATGTGTGTGTGCAACTAATAATGGAATTGTGAAGGAAAGACAAGTTGTGTTGTCATTCACCATGCATCACGCTTTCAGTGCCTGAACTCCTATTCTCAAAGCTCCCTCCATTTATTTCACACCTTCTCTTAACTTGGCACAGCTGAACGCTCCTTCAGCAGTAGGAAGTATCCTTTGGCACCATTTAAAGGATCACCAATTACTTTCCAGTTGGTTACAGGTTGATTTTTCCTGACTACTATTACAAGTCCACAAATGTTTTGTGTTTACTGGAATTCAATAAAATTGCTAGAATCTACATAATTTGGTGAATTAGGTGCTGAAAGATTTTGGCCTGACTTTTGGACTAGGCATGGTGTATTGGGATGCATTGACCATCGAATGGGCCAACTGGGAGAAAAAGAGGAAAGCACAAAGAAAAGAGGATGCCACTGCAAGAGTGAGGAGGAGGAGGAAGGAGCAAGGCTCGCAACAGGAAGCTATCAGTTCTCAGGTTGTTCAGGGAACAACTCCCTCAACAACCTCAGTGGGAATAATATGTGAGAGGCATCTGTGCTTCAGTATTTATCCTCGCTGAAACCTGTCACAACAATAACTTGATGGTAAGGAGAGGGCAGTCTTGTTAATACCTGTCAAAGTCACTGTGGCCATGAATTTTTAAGTATTATGTTTCAGACTGCAACTGGAGACTTTTGCATTATCTAGTAGTTTACCATGCATTGTTGTTCAAGTGGTGTTATTGATGCAGCCTATTCAGGGAGCAACAGGTGGAGAAAACACGTGGCTTAGTGAGGTTTGCAGCTTTTCCCAGAGGGTTTCATTATTTGTACGTCACTTTGTGGGAACTTCACGTTGATCTTGAACGTGGCTCAATGATGCAGCAGCTAGAGCTGCTGTCTCTTGGCTCCAAAAACCCGGATTCGATTCTGACCTCAGGTGCTCTCTGTGTGGATTTTGCACATTCTACCTGTGACCACCAGTGTTTCCCAGGTCTTCTGGATTCCTCCCACAACCCAGGAATGTGCCGGTCGGTAGCTTGATTGGCCACTGTAAATAGTCCCTAGTATAGAGTAGGAGGGGAATCAGGAGGAGTCAATGGGCCTGTGTGAGGAACAGGTTAACAGGGAGATAAATGAGGGAATGGGATTGATGGGATTGCTCTGAGAGCTGATATAGACTCGATGGGCTGAATGGCCTGCTTCATGAGGAAATTTGACAACAGAATCTGTGTCACCACAAAAATCAGTTCGACCCCCTCAATGCAAATCAGGTTTCTGTCCAAAGCCTGGATGTCGTGTAAGTCATTTGTCATAATTCCATTCTGCAGAATGCTACATTTGAGCTCTCACAGCAACCCCAGGTTGGAGACTGGGTGCCAAGTTTATCCACTGACAATATAGTTCTTGAGTCCTGTATGCAACACATGGGGCCCTTACATATAATGAATAACATGCTGCCACATAAATGAAATAAAACAGATCACTGGAAATTAATTTCTCTGTCTGGACTGTTAGGAAGGAGCTGGGCAATGCTCTGTAGAGCAGTTGTCAGGGATTGCGGTGGTGTGTATTCTGCTGTAGATATGTTATGGTGGAGCCCCTGCTGCCAGCTATGCAGCGAGCAACAGAATGGTTGGAAGAGAATGGAACAAAAAGAACAGAAAGAGGAAAGAAGGAGACAAGCTGGATATTCACTATCCATCTGGGCTATTGATGCACAACTCATCAACTGCAATATCAGTATTTGTAACCAAAATCTCCCATTCAACATGCCCCATCCACGACTACCACAGGCTCTGTGTGGTCACAAACAACCATAAAATAGGAACCAATGCCAGGTCAATATTCCAAACTAAAGATATAAATCAATATACGTCAGATCAGATAGAAACATACATACTCTTACATTCGCTTAGTATCTGTCTTCTATGTATGATTCCATCTCTTATCTCACTGCTACAGCTGGGCTGAAGGAAAGCTGCTGTCTTTCTGTGGAGAAGACTCTAAATGGGTTGCAGGATAACCTCAACCAGCTTTTAGTCTGGAAGGCCCAGCTTCAATCCACCTTTCCACCATGAGCATCAGCAGAAGAGCTTAGCACGGCAGAAATAGTTTGCAGGTAGCACCAAGAGCACTAGCAGAGACCCAGTAGTAGGATCACAATCCTACCATCCTGAGGGAAGACAACATATTCACAGTCAAAGAGCTTCTGCCATCTGCCGGCCTGGTGCTTCAGCAATCCCAGAAATTCGTCAGGGAAAATATTGCTGGATTATGTGACACACGCACACACTGCAAGCTTCTATGCTAACCATAACTTCAATGTCAGCGATTTGAACTTGTATGACAAGAAGATGAACTTGGATGAGCACAGATGAATTTGCATGACAGCAGTTGGAATTTCCCTGGGAGGACCCAAACCTTTGATCTGCTTGTTTTACGGTGGAAACTGAGACATCAGCCAGCAGGCTGGACATTGCTTGGCTCTGCAAGTGTTGACATGAAGCTGGTCACCACTTCCAACCTGGGAAGGAAAGTGTCCAAGCTCTGCGCAAAGCCCCATTGGTTGGTGCTGGACTCCTTCATTTCCTGAACGTTGTTGGGAGGTTTACTGGTCTGCCAGCCAATGCATTAAACATTTCATTCTACGTACCCATTACTTTTCTTGGTACCCAACACTGAGATCCTCAACAAATCCACAGTTGCTGAACTTCTGTGTGACCTCCCCTTCTATGCAGCTGGCAATCTCAATCCAGGCTCACGTCCCAACCTTTCCAACTGCCCAGGCTCCGGACAGCACACACCCAGCATCTCGAAACCAACCCCTATGTTATGTGCTGTCAGTATTTTTGTTAACTGTGAGTGCTAAATTAGGTGGTGATGTCTTTGTCACCTCTATCTTGTTCATCTGGAAGTAGAAAGGCATAACAATAGGACTGTGGCGTGGGAAGGGGGCAAGTCAGGGATGCAAGTTTACGCCATTTTTCAGCTTGTAAATCAAAAGGGAGTGTGGGATGAGTGGGAAGTTCGAAGTAGGAAGGAGGATTAGGTAGGAAGGAGGATTAGATGTAAAGATACCATCATCTTCTATGTTTTCTGCTGCTGACCTTTGAATCTGTAATGATCATTCCAATTGTGGAAAGCATTCTCTCATCCATGGAGCCAAGGTGATGCAACCACAGCTGTGAAATGCCGCTGGTGGTGACTATGTCCTGCAAGAGTGAGGGAAGAGTGTTAGTGAGTTTCACATAGGTGATGTGCTTGTCCTGGTTGAACAGTTGCCTGCATGTGAAAGCCGTGTGTGCTTGTGGCAGTGATAAAGGTGTGGGGAAGCAGTGAAACACATGAAACATTCAAAACCAGTGACATTTTATCTCTTATCTATTTAGGTTTGGCTTAGTTATAAATACAGAGCTACTATTAAAATATACATTCACTTTGGGCTGTGCTTAAGCCCTGCTTGCAAGCTATATCATTTGAGTGGCTCCGGACAAAGGCAAATATACACAATAAAGTCCTGATTCATAGAGGTGTTTAGTAGGTGACCAATGGCTCATGGTGCTTTTAGCATTGTCTGAATCTTGTGGTAGAGCTGGGAGGATATGAATGATCAGAGATGTTCTCTTTGTCCTATCCATCCTCTGCAACTCAAAACTAACTTGTTTTATCTCTTTCCCAATTCTGGTGAAGTTCTGAAGCATTGGTTCCATTTCTCTTTCCACAGGTGCTGCCTGACTTGCTGAGTGTTTCCAGCAGTTGTTGTTTTTACTTCAGAGTTTCAGCAGCTGCAGTTTTTTTTAAATTTAATTTTCTCTTGGATATGGATTAAGAGCTCATTCACTGAATTTGACAAAACAAACGTGAGGTCAAGTGAACACCTTGTGGGACTGTATCGTAATCCAAGAAGTTGATTCCTAACATTGCCCATCATGTCGATCTGTTCTTTATGCCTTTTAAGCATGTGTCTGGAGCACCTCCTGGTCTTTTGCAGATACAAAACAGTGCTTTCAGCCAGTAGTTTCCAATGCAGTGTTGAAAATCTATGTAGTCTGCTCCCTCCGATGTTGTGCCATTCTTGAATGTTTACCAGGTTAGAATGGAGATCAGAATGTCTTCCAGACCCTGCTCCCAATATGAAGTTCAGGCCACTTACAAAACTGCTGCAGTATAATCCATGATCAACCCAATTAATGCAAATTGTAAGGAGAAATTATTTACATGATTAGAAAGCATGAATTTGCCAGTCTGCTGACATCAAAAGCAACAGATTGAAATCTGTCGGCAGGCACAGTAGTGTAGCAGTTAACGTAACGCTATTACAGCGCAGACAACCTGGGTTCAATTCCGGCCACTGTCTGTAAGGAGTTTGTATGTTCTCCCCGTGTCTGCATGGGTTTCCTTTGGGTGCTCAGGTTTCCTCCCACATTCCAAAGATGTACGGGTCAGGAGCTGTGGGCATTCTATGTTGGTGCTGGAAGCATGGCGACACTTGCGGGCTGCCCCCAGAACATTCCACACAAAGATGCATTTCACCATGTGTTTTGATGTACATGTGACTAATAAAGAAATTGTAAAATCCTCCAGTTTGTTTTCGGGGGCCATCCCAATTAGTCACCAATGTCCTCTATGAATTGGAATGACCTGTGTTAATGAGCACCACACAGGTTGTCTCCCTTGCCTACAACTTCTGGTTGAAGTTCTTTATCTGTAGTGTCTGAGGTCATAATGCTTTCTCCCTTATGTCTGATCTTTATTTTAATTATGCCTCTAGATGGCAGTCATTTAATTAACAGATGATGAATGTCTAGGGGGAATACTTTCTGTTCAGCATTCCTCCATATCAATAATTCAAAACATGTGACATTTCATCTCTTATCTATTAGGGCTTGGCTTAGTTATAAATACTGAGCTTCTAATAAAATAAGCTTTCAGTTTGGGCTGTGCCTAAGTCCTGCTTGCAACCAACATCATTTGAGTGGTTCCAGATAAGGACAAATAAACACAATTAAAACAAAGACATCTCCCAAAAGAAATAGATTGTCATTTTTTTAAATAAGTGAGATAGTGCAATCCTTTGTGCAGAAAATTATTCTCACTGGAGTAACCTCCTGCCTTAATTAATTTATTTTAGAAACCTTCTGAGTTTTGCGGGAGGATGTCATCCAGCACAGATTCATTTCCTTTCATTTACCTGCACTTTGAAGGAAATTGGAGGAAAATGAAGAACTAAGACATAAGAGTTTTGTTTAATAGCTTTACACAGAAAAATACAAAAATCCTGTTATTCAAGACTATACAATTCAAAATTTAAAGATAACAGGTAACTGTTTGCAATGAACAGGTGATTTGAATATCAGCAAGGTCAACCTTAAATAAACTCAGACTTTCACCACAGTACCCCATAAAATCCTACACTCAGCCACCTTCCTGTTTGACCACAAAATAACTTTTTAACTCTTTGCTGCTGCTACCTGATCAAATAAAGAAGAGTTGAGTCTAATGGTATCTTGCATACTGACCCAGGCTGTGCAGCAAGATTTCAGAAGCTGCATACCATCGGGAACCACGCACGTCCATTTTAGCACAACTTTCTGGCTGTAAGATGCCATTGGACTTGATCTTGGTCAATTGTGCAATATTTTGAAGGGAACTGATTTGATATTAATGCTAAGAGCAATGATGTTTTAAAGTGTTCAATCCAATTTCTAGACTCATATTTCAGGTAAAAGGCCCCAAAATTTCTCCAGTATTTCCTCAACACTCTGACTGAAAGAGATCCAAATTCAGGTTCCCTGTACATTTAACCCTCGAGGAACTAGAAATATTCCATTCACAAGGAAAAACTAAATAATTACAACAAACACCAGAAGTCTGAAACTGAGTAGGATTTGGGAAATATATATGAACATGTCCTATAACTGGCACTTCATTCTTTCTCACCTGGTTATTGTGGCAAGATTAAAGAACATTAAAGAACCTGGAACTGTTCTCCTTTGAACTGATAAGAGTAAAAGGAAATTGCAAGGATATATTCAAATTTATGAGGGTTGCCTTATGTTTCCAACCCTTCTGGCATTGGTAATAGTTATGAGGAGAAACTATTGCCAATGCCAGGAGGGTTGGAAACATAATGCAAACTTAAAATTTCAACCAAATGCTGCAAATGCTGGAAGTCTGAAACAAAAGCAGAAAATGTCAGGAATACTCAGCAGGTCAAGTAGCATCTGTGAAGAAATTGATAAAATAATAAATTGGTTTATTATTGTCACATGTACCGAGGTACAGTGAAAAACTTGTCTCTCATACCATCCATACAGATCAATTCATTACAACACTACATTGAGGTAGTACGAAAAATGACAGAGTGCAGAATAAAATGTTACAGTGCAGAGAAAATATAGTGCAGATAGGTAGTAAGGTGCAATGTCACAATGAGGTAGATTGTGAGGTCAGGAGTCCATCTTATCGTGCTAGGGAACCATTCAATAGTCTTATAACAGCGGGATAGAAACTGTCCTTGAGACTGATGGTACGTGCTTTCAGGCTTTTGTGTCTTCTGCCCACTGGAATGTCTGAGTGGGTGGGATCTTTGATTATGCTGGCTGCCTTAGTGAGGCAGAGAGAACTATAGACAAAGTCCATGGAGGAGAGGCTGGTTTCCACGATGTGCTGAGCTGTGTCCACAACTTTCTGCAGTTTCTTGCAGTCATGGGCAGAGCAGTTGCCATACCAAGCTGTGATGAAACCAGATGGGATGCTTTCTATGGTGCATCGATAAAAATTGGTGAGTGTCAAAGGGGACATGCCAAATTTCTTTAGCCTCCTGAGGAAGTAGAGGCACTGGTGAGCTTTCTTGGCCGTGCCGTCAATGTAGTTGAATCAGGACAGGCTATTGGTGATGTTCACTCCTAGGAATTTGAAACTCTCAACCCTCTCGACCTCAGTACCGTTGATGTAAACAGGAGCATGTGCACCACCCCCCTTCCTGAAGTCAATGACCAGCTCTTTTGTTCTGCTGACATTGAAGGAAAGGTTGTTGTCATGACACCAACTCACTGAGGTCTCTATCTCCTTGATACATCCCACCACAGTGGTATCATCTGCAAAGAGATAAAATAGTTAATGTTTCAGGTTAATGCACTTCATTAGAACTGGAAAAATGAGAAAACAAGCATGTTTTAGGTTGCAAAGAAGGAGAGAGGTGCAGAGAACTGAGGGAATGTTTGTGATAGCGTGGCTACCAAGGCTGTCCAGGCAACACTTATTTTCAGTTCTGGCAGTCGGAGAGAAAAAATAAACCAAAGAATATATCAGAATTGTCAGATGCAGAGCACAGCAGTTGCAGGAAATTTAAAACAAAAGAAAATGCTGGAAATACCAAGCACATCAGGCAACACCTGTGGAGAGAGGAAAACTTGAGTTAATGATAAGGTGGATGACCTTACATCAGAGCAGGCCAGTTCTGACATAAACAGCGAAGTCTGTAAACCTAAATTTGTTGAATTCAAAATTGCAATATGTTTGGATGGAAAATGTTGATAATTGGCAAAAACAGAGGAGAGATGAGTGGAAATGTTAGAACACACCAGCTTATTATGATCTGGAACGTTTTGCCTAAAAGGAGTAGAGAAAGCAGATTCAATCATAAGTATCAAGAGAGAATTGGATGAATACCGAGATAGAAAGATTTTTAGTGGAATAAGCAAAGTCATAGAGAGGGAGAGTTGGGGGGGGGGGGGGGAAGAGAGAGAGAGAGAGAGAGAGAGAGAGAGAGAGAGAGCGAGAGAGAGAGCAGAAACAGGTCCTTTGGCCCACTGAGTCTGCCCTGACCATCAATCATTTACTCCAATCCTACAGTAATCCCATGTTTTATACTCCCCACATTCTCAAGAGCTCCCTCCAGATTCTAACAGTACCTACACACTTAGTAGCTAATTAACCTATCAATCTACACTTATTTAGAATGTGGGAGGAAATCAGAGCACCCGGAGGAAACTCACATGGTCACAGTGAGAATGTGTAAATTCCACACAGGCAGGTCCCAAGGTCAGGATTGAACCCTGTGCTGTGTGGCAGTGGCTCTTCTAACTGCACCACTATGCCTTCCAGAGTGGAAGAATGGATGCATTAGATCACTCTTTCATGACGCAGCACAGGCATTGTCATAAGTGCTATGATTCTACACATAACCAGTTGGTGTTGTCACATCCCTAAATCAGGTTGCAATGTAGTAATTACAGAACAATACACCTTTTGGAGACTCGTCACTCAAAGAGGTTAATTCTGTCGCTTATTTGTTTCAAGAAAGAGTGGGGATGAACTATAAAGTTCCATTATGCTGAATGTACAGAAACTTGAACTTGGATTTCTTTTGATCCCAGAATCTGTTTAGTTTATCCCCAAAATGGGCCAAAAATGTGAAATAAAAGTCAAAAGAAAATTTAGGAAGTCCGACTAAACCTTAAATGCTGTTCCCAATTCTAGCCAGAGAAGGTCATGAGAGAGACCCAATGCAAAATCAGCCAAGATAAAGTCTGGAAGTGTAGGAGAATCTTCTACACCCTGAAAAGTGTATTAAAATGGGACATGTGTGGTTTCTGATGGGGTCATGGTTAATTGAACACAGTTTCCAAAAGTACACTGTGCAGCAATGAGATGGGAGTGTCAGTTATCAGCAGTACATTCCCCATAGCATCCAGAAAACAGCAACAATCACCATGACTGCCATGGAAGATGGAATCGCTACCAGGGAGAAGGAAAGAGTTCCCAAATTCAACCAATGGGACAAGGAAGGTACAAGTGAGCAAAGGTACCCTGCGCACCAATGAAACCTGAAGTCAGAGCGGCACAGTAGTACATTTAGTAGAGCTGTTTCCTCACAATTCCTGTGACCTGGGTTCAATTTTGACTTCTGGTGCTGTCTGTATGAATTTTGCATGTTCTCTCTAGGATCACAATAGTTTCTTCCAGGTACTCCAGTTTCCCCTGACATCCAAAAATGTGCAGGTTGTTTGATGAATTGGCCACTTAGTAAATTGCCCGTAGTGTATAGATGAGTGGTAGAATCTGGGTACAGTTGATGGGGTTGAGGGAAGAATAAAATGAGTTAAGGTAGAATTAGTGTAAAGAGGGGTGCTTGATGGTTGGCATGGACCATATGACTGTGTGACCTGCAGGTCCACCATTAGAAGATCCTGACAGGAGCTGGCTCATTAGTTCATTGAACAGAGCATTGCAAAAATAAATTTCATGTCCTCATAAGATATGTCAGGGTGAAATGCAGACTAGTGAAAACACTACCAACACACACACACACACACACACACACACACACACACACACACACACACACACACAAAATCATTTCTAGTCAACTTGCTTAAGATCAACCTTGATTGCTGCTAGTTGTTTGGTGAGGGATGCTTTTTGAATACAAATGATTGCCTCACTAGAGTGAAGCATTCGATTGTGAATTAATCTGACCGATAACATAGCTGCCATCCTATTCTGGGGGTGGCTGAGAATGTGAAGTTGATTTCTATCTTGGGAATCATCTCTCCTACTTGATACACTCTTGCTATCCTTCTGTAGCGATCCCTGAGCCAAGGACTCTTATGAAAGGCTGAGGAAGATAAGCAAAGTCACTTGGTAAGACCAGATATCTGCTCTGCTGCCCATTCCATGGGAGCCTTCTTTTATAGTGGGATTGATAGCAGCAGAGGTGGCTTTAATCAAAAATGATCATGCAAGGAAGCATAATGCTACAGTGACCACAACCGATTATCATGAACAGAATGTACCATGGTACTTCTACCACTGAGATTTCTTCAGTTCTTCCCTATTGTTTACCTTGAAATCTCCAATTGCTCCTATCTTTTCAAATATACCTCATTTGGAGTTCTGTGAGGGATTTCTCTTCACTGAACGGATCTGGACTTGAAATGTTCAGATTTCAACTGGAAATGTCTGGTCCTGTGCTTTTCATGCCAATCTGATCAATATTTTGTGATTTATGTTTCTCCCTGCTGGCACAGTGTTGAGTAACCACCATCAACTTTGGAAAAATATTTCAAAATGTTCAAACTGTGACCATTGGACATGCTCTTGTATGTCTATGTGCTCTCTCACTTCCTGGCATACAGGTTATCATTAATTATTTTGCTATCCTGCGATACACCTTTGCCACAGTGTTCCAGAAAACTGACCATTCAATTTGCTAGAACCTAGGTACTATAGTTTTGAAGAAATAATTTCACAATGGCTTGAGGAACTTTATCTCAGTGTCTTCAAATGAAGCCCATTCCAACAAAACAGTTCACCTTTTCCCCAGTACTGGTGAATGTGGCATATGAATTGAAACTCTCCTCCCACACCAATCTTTAAGCCGTACAATCAACCATGATCTGATTGACACTGTACTAATTTGCATGTGCCTCAGGTAGAAACCAAAAGATTATCCCCTTTCTGATTCTGCTTTTTAATTTAATTCCTAGTAGCTCATAACTCATTCAGCAGAATCTCCTTTTTATTCTTGTCAACGTCATTGGTTCACGCATGAACCGTGACAGCCAATCTTTTTCGTCCTGCTCTAAGTTTCCTTCAGGCTCAGGGTGACGTCCTTAACCCTGAGAGTGGGCAGATAGCACGGTTATTGGGACTCATGCAGCTGCAAGGAACATAATCTGTGCCATTAATGACACTGTCTCCTATCACTACTGCATTTCTCTTGACTCTACCCCTCACCGCCATAATCTCGAGCTGTGGTCAGTTTGCTCATCTTCCCTGCAGTCTCTGCTCTCATCCACATAGGCTGAAAGAATATCATAGCTGTTGGATATGTGCAAGGACTGGAGCTCCTCTGATACTACCTTCTGGACTCCCATACCTGCTACATTCATTGTAACACTTTTCTTTCCTTCTTTATGAGCAAATCATCAATACTTAATCTAAGGGATGGGACTACTTCTTGGAACAAAGGGTCCAGGTAACACTCTTCCTGTCTGATTCATTGCAGTGTCTGAATCTTGGACTCCAGCTCATTTACTCTGCGATAATGTTCCTCAAGCTATAGTGAAATCATTTGTTCAAAACTATAGTTCCTAGGTGACCTCTCTGTTGCTATAGTGAGTAGCAAATTGGGAGATATGGCAGAGACCAGCTGTGGCTGCTTGGAATGATCCTACAGTGAGGAAGTTCAAAATCAACACAACCTTGACCTCCATGATGAGAGCAGTCCAGGCACAACAGCATGGACAAATATCTTCCTGCAGTATGTTACATATATTGGCGATAACTCCCTTCGAAAATCTGAGCCTGCAAATATATTGTTCATCAGAAATGTTCACATGGGATGTGGCATCTCTGAAGACTCTATTGGATCAGGCTCTTTGCTCTTGCGCATGTTTTTGCCTGCTGACCAAAGTCCCCAACCCACTATGAGTGGTCAGTCATTGCCATATCTCCAATAATGGAGTGCTACCAACAGTCAATACTAAGACACCTGTTGAATGAGTAACTCAACAGCTCAGTGCTGGAGAAAATGCTGCATGTTAATTGTAGCACACTCTGGGCTTTGCAGGACATCTGAGCAGGCTGTAGTCAATCAAATGCATGTACATGAAATTATCAATCAAGTGCATGAAACTATCAATCTGGTCTCCTGATGTCAGCAGGATGTCCCTTTTAATAACCTGTAAGAATGAGCATGACATGCTTCTAGTTCAAGTGAGATCATCCCATGATGGTTGCAATGTGGAGCCTTGAGCTCTAATTTATGTCAGTATAGAGAGAAATATGAATAGTGATGTCATTACGTGCACAGATGATGTTTGGAATAAGTTGAACATGTTAGCATGAGTTCAGTTCAATTTTGCAATCAGTATGATTTCATCTGAACATTATCACTGGTGTAATTTGCTCTTGGTAAACTCGAAACTTTAGTGCTATGTGATCCAATTTCTAGATAATATAACATCATAAACTGAATAGAAAATATTATCCTGAAAAACCACTCACTGCAGGCAAAGTGGAAACGGGACTCAAGTTCAAACTAAGAAATGATGTAATTTGGATTAATATCTCCTCCTGCAGACAGTGATAAACTCTCGGAATGGTTGAGTTGTGGAAACTAGCTCATTGGAAGTATTTAAAATCGAGGTAGATAAATTTTTGAAAGATCAGGGAATTGAGGGCTTTGGGGTTCTAACGGAGATGGAGCTGAGGGCTGGGGTAGATCAGCCAGATCACAATGAATGGTCGGCAGGTTTGAGGGGCCATCTGACTTAATCCTGCTCCTATTTTATTGTGTTCTTTTGTTCTTGCAACTCCTGGACAGAGGACTAGAGGTAAAGTTCTTAGAATTATAAGAAATAGTTCAACATTGCAATGTTAGAAATGGTTTTCCTATCATGATCATAGGCCTGAAACTCAATTTGACATTCTTTAGTTATTTTCTTCTGGGACTATCCTTTTGTCAATGAATGTCAAACGGCAGTGATTTAGCACAGCAGCCCTTTGCTTAGAAGGAACTGAGTTAAAATTGTCAAAACTCATTCACTTATTAGGTTTATAGTTGGAAGAGGAATATTACCCACATTATCTTTCCATTTTCTAAGCTATATCTAAACTAATCAGTGAAGAAGGACTACTCACTGAATTCATTGTCCTTCCTTAAAATAACATATTTTAATAACTGTTGTTATCATCAACATTCTAATTTCAATTTCATTTTGCAGTGGTTCGGGAGTGAAGAATGTAATACCATTCCTGTCAAATTCTAGGCTATTATTAGAAGCAGCAGAATCCTTAATTGAAAAGGAAGCAGGGAAATGAAAATCACATTTATGTTCGAAAAACACATATTCATAATCTGGAACATACAGGTCAAATAGTGCACAATATTTATTCCTATTCTAAATCTAATTGATTAAAGCACAGGCTCTGAGTCAAGTTGAAAGTGACCTTTTCTATCTTATAGGGAATTCTGTGAAAAATGTGAATTTTTTACATTTTATTGGCTTCTTACACATGCAACTGGTTCAGAATCTCACATTGACATGGCATCAGTGAAGAAGCATAATGTGTGTCTCAAGGAGTATCTTTGAACAATTGGAGTCCTTAATTAACTTTTCTGCTTCTGGTTGATGGGTTCATACTGCACAGACTTCAGAGGCCAGGTTAGAGGAAGGGTCTGCATATGTGAGTCGCAGAATGTGGGTGCCAAGAAGTGAGGACAAGATGATCATATTTCCAGGTTGCAAGAAGTAGATGTCACACCCTGCTTCTGTTGCAACACATTCATATACTCAGCTGATAAGCCAGCCTATACATAAAGACCAATAGGGAACCACCAAGCGATGTTTAATGATGTAAGAAGCCTGTCTGAGAATGTGCACACAATTCCATGCAAGATGGAATGGGTCCCTTTCAACCTGACTCAACAGCTTTGCCCATATTTCTATTGCATCATCATGCTTATCATCAAAGCTTTGAAGCTCACCGTGTGCATCACTATTGAATGATGCTTCCCAGTTCAGCAGTCCTGCACACTGTCCTCCAACAGAGCAAGATGCTTCCTTGAGAGAATAACAACAGATCGAAGGAAGAGGAATCTGTGATCCTCCAGGATGTCAGCATTCCTGTTTCCAACACTTCCCAATCCATCAGTTTGCATCCTTCTGTCAGTCAACCAGGCAGCACAAACTGATGTAGCCCAGGTCAAGATGGAGTAGCTTGAACCAGGCCCTCAGTGTCTAGAGCCTCTTGAGGCCGCCACTCAATTCCATTGCATTGTCCTCAAGCTCTGCAGCCTTCCAACTACTAAACATTAGACACTGAGGAAGCAGTTTGTAGGATCGCCAGAATAGGGATTGATATATGAAAGACAGGCAACAAGAGAATGTGCAAGGTAATTGCATTAGCTGTGTCATCTTTGTCTTTATTGATTTGATCACCTTTGATTTGAATTTAAACTTGCCATTGGTATTAATATCTGCAGTAATAAGGAAGATAGCTGACTACCAGGCTACCCCTCCATGGAGTTGATAACTGATGGAAGGGACAACAGCAACAGGGCTACAGGGGCTCTCGCTATGTAGGCAAATCAAACTTTTGGCAATCCTGGTATTCAGTAAAATAACTAAAATTTAGGTATCAGCCAAGAATTACAGACACTAGAATCATATAATCATAGAACAATACATCACAGAGGGAATTTCCTTGGGCTATCCTGGCCCTGCATAGTCCCTTTAAATATTGGTAAGGGGCTCTTCACAATGTCTACTGTTATATTCTGCTGAATGAGTTCAGATTAGGGTGTCCAATTATCTGGTACTTTCCTTATGCCAATGGCAGTCTCAGATAAAGAGCATTGATCCAGCTATGCTCTCTTCCCTCTGTAAACTGCTGGTTCATGGTATTCTCATGAGCACTATCACCTTCATCAAAATGACATGCTATAATCACCTTCTCATTTTAATTCCAATGGGAATCTTTGGTGCCATTTGGCGATCTTAGGTGATAGCAAATCACCCGAAAAATGAGTGTTATGTGACCCAATTTAACCCCACCTTGTACCTCAAAACTTCAGTTAATATCTTGGCATCTTTTGAATCACTCAGAGAGAGAAACAATTAAAGGTGAAATTAGAGAAGATTAAGCTTCAGAGTTAATGTTGATGTTAATAGTGGGCACCTGTTTAAATCTTTTATAATATTCCTCTCAACCTAATTTAGGTAGAATTCTCAGTCTATTTAAAAATGTGGACAATGAAATGTCATATTAAGAATTCTGACTTCAGAAATAACAATGTGGACAATAGATTCACAAAAATAAAACTATTTTCTTGAATGCAACACCTTCTTAACCAGTGTTGTAGAGAAAATGAATGACAGTTGCATGATACTTTGTGCATAAAATGGATCAACCCTTCTTAAAATAAACTTCCAAAGAAGATGCACAGATAGACTGCCATACAATTAGTGTTAATGTTATGAACTCATTTTCTAACACTATCAAGTCTTATCGGTTGCTTGAACAAATTTACCTTATTGCCGTCTACATAATGAGCCTTATTACATAGTCAAAAATAAAGTAGTAATGATGCAATTCAGGTGATTATAAAATGATCATTTCTTCTTCTGATCCTTGCAATTTCTTCCTTAATAATCTCCTCAATTTGGACTAGAGTGAGAGGTTATCTTCCTCTCTGGCATTAAATCTTGAACAATCCTGACTAATTAGATTATTATCCAACATTGTCTCTGACCCCATTGCTTGGGAGAAATAACCTTCAGCATCTCGTCAGAAAAATTTAAGAACATTGCTCCGAAATGACACACAATGACAATTTTTGTTGTCTTTAACAAGATGAAACACCAAATGCAATGAAGCAAACGTCGATGAAAATGAATGCGTTTGGCAAGTTTCCCAATCCACATAACAAGAGAAGCTGTTCCACAAAACAAGACTATATTGTCTTCATTTAATTTAAAATCAGGCAACCTTACTATAGAAACAAGAAATAATAGTCTGCAGAATGCTTGTACACTTCATCACTTCCTTTAGTAAAGAGTAAATTTTAAACTTTTCCTACAACATTATAATATTATAATTTAGATTTTCAGTGGTGAATTTGCAGTAGTAATTGGATGAGTGAGGAAGAGAAATGGTGTGGCGATCCATTGCATTCAATCCTGTCAATGTTATTGACACTGGGTGGTGAAAATACTCTTCTAATTTTCTGCATGTCTCTCCAAGTGTTTCTATAACATAATAGGTTCCATTTCCCATCATTCTGTTTTCATTTTCATGAAGCTTTAATCCTATTATTGGACTTAAAACCATCATTCATAATATCTATAACTAAAATTTAAAAGCTCAGTCTTTTTCTGTTGCTATTGATACTTAACTATTTAAAATTAAAGTTTCACCATCTCAATTAATCGTAATTACTTTCGCTCAGAAGTTTTACAAACATTACCTTCAGTTTAATGGTTGATACCAGAAGATTTGTTGCAACAGTTATTCAAGACCACTGGAGAGATATCACTAAGTTATTCGCCTTCATGTGATTCCCTCAATCTTATTACAGAAGAAATGTTCACACAATTCCTCTGCAGGAGACCGGATATGCATTCTGGACATCAGAGCTGAGCCTATATGAAGAAGGTAACTATATAGCTGCTTGGACAACACTGTCCAGCTGTAAGACATAGCAAGATGAGTAGGTAGTGCATGCAATAGGATAATGGGTTCACAACTGCACAGTGACCATGGTGGACTGGTGTGCTGTATAGATATCCAAATGCATCCATGCCCTATCCTCTTTGCCTTTTAGTCTCAAATGCTCCCTCATTAATCCGTTATCATATCAATAAGATAATGAAGAGAAGAATGATGAGTAATGGGGTACAGGAGGAAGTGGGAAGACAATCATGAATGTATAATAATGATGGGCAAAATTTTGTGATTGATTAAGTCATTTAGAACAAGGACATACTATAGCTGGCAGTGATAATATGCCCCTTAGTCCTACACTCCAATTGTTTCATATTTTAACTATTTACTCAGCTGATGCTTTCAGTAACCTTCACATTAGACATCAAGGACATGGGTTCTAATGGTTTCAGAATCACTGGACCCAGGACTCATAAATCCTCACCTGAAAAGAAGGATCTTTGTTAGCCTCCTTGAATGTGGTCCAGCTGACAGTCTACAGTTTCTGGTCTGGTGTGCAGTCTCCAGCAATCATTGTGCCAATGTCAAGAAACTTTATAGTAAACATCAATGGAATATCTGGCCATTGCATTAGAACCTGCAACAGGTTAACTTTTCATGAAGGATCAGACCAGTCAGCACCCCTTCCACAAAGCACAAGTTGTAGTTCTAATGGTGGTAAGGGTGAGAAGAGAGAACATATCAAGTTTCACTCCCTAAGATTTAGATTTTGAAGGTAAAGCCCATCCTCTCATATGCTTCAGTGAAAGAGACAATAATGGTTCGGAGCTCGGACTCGGAGCGTGCACAAACACATGCCGCACCTCAGCTACTGAGGTTTACGTACACTCTGGGGTGTAGTCACCACTGGTTGAACAGCTGCCCAATAGTTGTGAGAATTAACCCCACTTCCATTGGAGATGCAGCAAGTAAGTGTTAGGGCAATGATGCAGGCATGTTTGACACTGGTATTCAATGAAATTAGTTCTATTCAGATCCCATCATCTGCATTCCTTTGTTGCCTCCACATATCATCTCCCAGCCCCTACTGTTATTTCCACTCTTCCCTCCTCTGTCTGCCTATCACCACTCCTCACCTGGATTCACCTATCACTTGCCAGCTCTGGCTCCACCCCTTCCCCTCACCTCTTTATACCAGCTATGTTGACCGTCCATTTCCCTCCACAGACGCTGCCTGGCCTGCTGAGTTCCTCCAGCATTTTGTTTTTTGTTCTGTTATAGAATTGTTGGTTATCATCATGGTTGCATGTCATTGTGGAGCAAGCATAAGAAGGAGACAAACTTCAGTGAGCAGCTGAAGTTGAGGAGGGTGTTCCACTCTGATGGAGTCAGAGGTTTTGCCGAGGTATAAGAAAGACTGAGGAAAAAGTTAGTAAATATCAAGACCTCAGACCTGGCACAAAACTCATGGTCTACTGGATAACTGTGATCCCTGCCCTCCTTTGTGTTTCTGAGACCTGAACAACCTGCAGCAGGCATCTCAAGGTGCTGGAAAATGCCATCAATGCTGGCTCTGATAAAACCCCCAAATCCACCTGAAGAACAAGTGAATTAATATCGGTGTCCTCTCCCAGGCCAACATCCCCAATTTTGAGGCCCAGCTATATTGGATTAATGATGCAGTCTGCATGCCCAGCACCAGAATCCCAAAATTTTTATCACTAAAAAGAGATTACCCATGGACAGAAGAAAAAATTCAAAGATGTGTTTAAAGAAATGCAATGTTCCCATTGAGTCATGGGAATTGGAATTGGTTTATTATTGTCACTTGTACCGAGGTACAGTGAAAAGCTTGTCTTGCATACTGATCGTACAGATCAATTCATTACACAGTGCATTGAGGTAGTACAAGGTAAAACAATACAGAATGCAAAATAAAGTGTCACAGCTACAGAGAGAGTGCAGTGCAGGTAGACAATAAGGTGCAAGGTCATAACGAGGTAGATTGTGAAGTCAAGAGTCCATCTTATCATACTAGGGAACCATTCAATAGTGTGATAATAGCGGGATAGAAGTTGTCCTTGAGCCTGGTGGTATGTGCTTTCAGGCTTTTGTATCTTCTGCCTGATGGGAGAGGGGAGAAGAGAGAATGTCCCAGGTGGGTGAGGTCTTTGATTATGTTGGCTGCTTTACTGAGGCAGAGAGAAGTGTAGGCAGAGTCCATGGAGGGGAGGCTGGTTTCCGTGATGTGCTGGGCTGTGTCCACAACTCTCTGCAGTTTCTTGTGGTCCCGGGTACAGCAGTTGCCATACCAAGCCATGATGTATCCAGATAGGATACTTTCTGTGGTGCACCGATTAAAGTTGGTGAGTGTCAAGGGGACATGCCAAATTTCTTTAGCCTCCTGAGAAAGTAGAGGCACTGGTGAATTTTCTTGGCTGTACTTCTACCTGTTTGGACTAGGACAGGCTATTGGTGATGTTCATTCCTAGGAACTTGAAGCTCTCAACCCTCTCAACCTCAGCACCATTGATGTAGACAGGTGCATGTGCACCTCCGCCCTTCCTGAAGTCAATGACCAGCTCTTTTGTTTTGCTCACATTGAGGGTAAGGTTGTTGTCATGACACCATTCCACTAAGTTCTTCATCTCCTTCCTGTACTCCGACTCATCATTATTTGAGATTCGGCCCACTATGGTGGTATCATCTGCAAACTTGTAGATGGAGTTAGAGAAGAATCTGGCCACACAGTCATGAGTGCTTAGGGAGCAGAGTAGAATCTCTTGAATCTCTAGCCCATGACCACTAAAATTGGAGAAGGAGCTTTTGGGATGATGTTGAGAACCTCAACCCATGCATTGCAAGCACAACGAGGCCCTGCATAAGTAGCAGACCACCTCATGAACGAGCCACTGACCACCCAATCAGACATAAGCTGTCCCATCTGTTGGAAAGTCTGCAGTTCCCACGTTGGCATCATCAGACACAATAAAGCACACAAACCTGAAGTGGAAGTAACTCATTCTCAACTCCAAGGAACTGTCTCAGAAAAAGAAGCTGCATATATCTTCCATGACTGTTCAAAATGGGCCTTTGACATCAAGGTGTTTTTATACACACAGGTGGGGCTTTCTGCTCAGATGATCCAGGCTGCTATACTTCACAACTACTGCCTCTTTGGTTTTGTACCTATAACCCAGCCATAATAAATAACATTAATGAAGACACTACAACTCTTTAAAGACCTACATTAATTGCCATGTTTTTCAATCCTCCTCATACCTCCTTTGAACAGGCATCATTTTAATTTGATTATGCTTTTGTGAAGTGCGTTGAGATATGTTTTGTGTTGAAGGGACCATACAAATGTTTAATAGTGCCAGCAACCCATTTCAAGTGAAAGGATGACATGTGCACTAAAACACTGCACATTCTTACACATTAACCAGTGCATTACCAGAGGAAATCACACCTGGATGTTTGTTCTAATTTCTAGAACATTTCTAATTCTTTCTTGAAACCCACCTCTCTTCCTTTTCGCTGTCAGGTTTTAGTGCCTTTATCTTTTCAACTTATTTTTCTGTTTAGCCTGATTTTACAATATGGAGCCCAGTGGTTTGTTTATTGGTTTTATTGATTTATTCTTATTGTCACATGCACCGAGGTACAGTGAAAAACTTTGATTTACATGCCATCCATACAGATCATTTCATTACATCAGTACATCGAGGTTGAGTAAGGGAAGAGCAATAGCAGAATACATAATATGGTGTTACAGTTACAGAGAAAGTGCAGTGCAGGTAGACAATAAGGTGCAAGGGCCATGACAAGGTAGATTGTGAGGGCAAGAGTCCATTATGTCATACAGGAGAACCATTCAATAGTCATATAACAATGGGATAGAAGCGGTCCTTGAGACTGGTGGTACATGCTTTCTGGCTTTTGTATCTTCTGCCTGATGGGAGATGGGAGAAGAGAAAATGTCCATGGTGGGTGGGGCCTTTGATTATGTTGGCTGCTTTACTGAGGCAGTGAGAAGTGTAGGCAGAGTCCATGGAGGGGAGGCTGGTTTTCGTGATGTGCTGAGCTGTGTCCACAAAAACCAGCCTCCCCTCCATGGAGTCTGTCTACATTTCGGTCATACTGAACTTTGATGGACAGAGTCCCTATTCTATCAGATTATCAGTGATTTCTCTCATCTACAGTAGAGAGCATTAAAAAAAATCAAATAATTTATGAAGAGATTTTAATTCTCTGAAAGCTAGGAATTAAGGACATGAGGCATGGAGAAAACTCTGATTGGAATGTTTTATTCCAAGGGCCATAATCAATTAGATAATTTAATTCATTATTGTTTTCTTTATGTAACCAAGTTTGTAACCTATTTAACAGCCTTAACTGATGTGATAAATAAATAGCATTAATACAAACATACTTGAGTGATAAACTCCAAAGCCATAATTCATGCAGCACAATGACAGTGAATCAACTGGCACTGACATGATGGTGAACTTATCACTATTTCCAAGAAAATCTTAGTAATAATTCTACATTATTTAGTCCATAATGGGTGGGGGGTGGGGGTGGTGGGGGAGAGCGAACACAATACCTTCTCTGCAATAGCCAGTCTTCAAACAACTCCCTGAATCAGTTTCAAGTCTGCTTCAATATCATGATGAGCCAGCTTCTTACTGTAACTGAACTTGAACTCACTGCTTCCTCCATTTCATTAAGCTGTCAAACTATGACACTGAACCCAATAAGACTCTTGATATCAATTTTGTTTGTTTTAATGGAATATAATGTTTCACTGCAAACCTCTCCATTCTGCCTGCTGTCATTTATGTAGATTATTTATTATGTCTAACACGCTTCCAAGCAACTGTGGCTTTTTCATCTAATAGGACCATCCCTGTTAAGTGCTCTTTAGGGAAATGTAATACATTACATTTCAGTTTTAAAATGCCAGGTAGAAACATTTGAGGTAATTTCAAAATGTTGTGAAGAAAATTCACCATAATTGCTTGTACAGGTAGATCATTAGGCTTTTAAGAATGAGAAGGTAAAGATCTTGCAATGTTTCCAATGTATTGTGCCTGAATAAGAAAAAAAAACTGGCACAGAAAAGCAAAATAATTTTTTATTTTCATTTTAAAGGCATAAGGATTGATATTGCTATTGCAGAAACATAATAACACAAGTAATAGAAGCACAAGTAGTCCGCTCTCTCCCTAACACTGCTCCACCATCCAATAAGATCATAGCCTATCTTTTGCCTCAGTGTCACTTTTTTGAACTAACCCCTATCCCTCCAGTATCAAAAAATCTCTTAATCTCTGCCTCAAATATATTCAGTGACTGAGTCTCCACAGAACTCTTGGTTAGTGAATTCCAAAGATTATTCACCTTCCAGGTAAAGAGGTCTTTTCATCATCTCAGTCCAGACTAGTTAACCCTTTATTTTGGGACTGTGGCCTTGGGGTCTAGACACCCTGTACAATTATAGTTAGAATCCATCACTGTTCTATATCTTTTGTTCTTATGTTCCTATAACAGAAATGACATATCCTTACCCTATCAAGTAAAAATCTTGTATATTTCAATGAAATCACCTTTCATTCTTCAAAACTCTAGATTATACATTGTCTGCTTAATATCTCCTCATAGGACCAACCCACCCCTGCTACCCCTGCACTCCACCCCCATCCAATGCAGGAATCAATATGGTGAACCTTCATTGCACTCCATCTACCACAAGCACAACCTTCCTAGGCAAGGAGACAAGACCTTTGCACAAAATTCCACCTGCAATCTCACCACAACCCTGCATAATTCCTTGCACTCAAATCCTCTTGCAATAAAGACCAACATACCCATTGCCCTCCTAAAGGTACTTGATGGACCTGTACGTTAATGTTCAATGATTCAGGTACAAGGACAGGCAGGTCCCTTTCCAAAAATACCAATAACTTACAATTTCTAATAATCTCATCTGAAAAATTATCTGCGATTATCAATAGGCAGCACACAAAATTAGACTGCATGACATTAGGTGCAATGTATGGGAAGGAATGAGGATAGTTAATGGAGATTCAACAGAGGGTAGGAATAAAAGGCTAATTTTTTATATCTTTATTTCCTAATGACATGGAAGGAGACCATTTGGCCCATTGAATCTATGCCAGCTCTTTGAGTAATCCCATCAATCCCACACCCCACTTCTATCCCAGTAACCTATTCCTACATTAAGGGCAATTTACAGTAGCTAATTCATGTAGCAACCAGCACGTCTTTGTGATATGGGAAAAATACCTATAGCTCCTCCCCCCCCAGGGAAACCAAACAGAAAAACACCTTTGTCTATGTGTTCATCAGGTATTGGCCAACACAGAAAGCTCTGCAGGAGGACACAATGGATCCTTTGGGAGGTTTCCCGAGCAGACTGTCAAAGCCGTTTGGCAGAATGCCTCATTACCAGAACTCATCAACAAGCAGCAAGACCGCACTTGACTGGCAGTGAGGGGGGCTCTCCACATCAGATCCTTCCTGCACCGTCTGAGTCTCACTCATATTGCCCATGAGATGTCTGCAATGCGGATGAGACAATCGCCAGCCTCGTTATGGACTGTGCATTTACCAAGAAAGTCCATGTTGAGGTACATTCCATGCAAATGTGTAACAGAAGACTCTCTAATCCATGGGCTGATCCTAGGGATGCATCATGAAGCAAGTGTTAACTGCTGATGGAAAGTCACCAACTCAGGGTTTGTCTGAAACTTAGTTTCTTTTTCACTGCAATGAGATGTCCTCGAGAGAATGCTGTCAACTGCCACTTTCCAATGTACAGGACAATTTCTTGAGAGGCACACTGAAGCCCAGTGTAGCAAACACAAAGGCTTTGTGGGGAAGGACTGCAATCAAATGTTCTGCTACCACTGGCCACCTAGGGGCTGGGTCCTGTGTAACAGCCTCTGAAACACTTCGAGGATGTATTGCTGAAAGAGGAAAATGAGTGGCTTTGTAAATATTGGTCTGTTGGCAGAATAAATTAATTGATTTGATGACACTATGAATGTAAAGGAAGACATACTGAGTGTATTGTATCTCCTGTACATTGTAGCTCCTGTAGAGTACTTTTCTTGAAATAAAGAAACACAGTCACAGGGAGAACATGCAAACTCCACATGGACAGCACTAGAGGACAGAATTGAGTCTAGGTCACCGGAGGTGTGAGACATTTGCACTACATGCAGTACCACCGTGTCACCCTTATGATACACTTATCCCTGATGGTAAATATTTCAGTGCAGGAACAGAACAAAAATACATATAACCCAGCATATCTGATAGCCATTATTTTTTGAGAATAATTCCACTGGACTATTTTCTGTCCAATGCTGCAACATTAATTTCAATTCTGTCATCTCAAACACACCCCAATTTGCAGAGAAGCTGTATGTTCCTCCACATATATTCCCATGACAACCATTCATTAATCTAATGTCCACGTTACAGTCTCCCCTACATATTATCATTTTGATTCCACACTTGCAGGTTAGAAAGCTTTTTATTGTAATATTTATCCAACAGATGTAACTGCTAAAACAACTCTTTGGTAACTGCAAATTTTTTAAAATAATTTACTAATGGGAGACAAACATCATTAGCAAAGGCAGAACTTATTGCCCATCTCCAGTTGCCTTTGAGGCCTTGATGGTAAGCCACTTCCTTGAACCACTACAGTCCTTCTGGTGAAGTTACTGCAACAGTATCATTGTGCAGGGAATTTCAAGATGAAGACCCAGCAATACTGAAGGAATCATGGAATCACAGAACAGTTGTAACACGGAAGGAGGCCATTTGGCCTCTCATCCATTCCAGCTCTATGTAGGAGCTTTCCTGATAGTCCCACTTCCCTGTCCTCTCACTTCAGCTCTGAACTTTCATTCCTATCAGATAGTTACCCAACTCCCTTTAGAATGCTACAGTGGAACCTGCTACCCTGGCAGTGCATTCCAGAATCAGATCAATTACTGCATAAAAATGTTTTTCATCGTGTCACATTCAGTTATTTTGCCTATCATTTTAATTCTATGCCCTCTGGTTCTTGACATTTTCACCCAATAGGAACAGGTTCTCTCCATCTGCTTGGCAAATACCTTTCGTGATTTTAAATACCTCCATCAGATCCTTTCGCAAACTCCCTTCTTCCAAAGCGAATTTTCCCACCCTCCCTCCCCATTCTATCCACATAACTAAAGTCCTCATCCTTGATATCATTTTAGTATATTTTCCTTGCATCCTTCCTAAAGCCTTTCCATCTTTCCTAAAGTGTGTCACCTGGAACAGGACCTACTACTCCAGTTGTGCCAAACCAGTGTTTTATGACCAGCAAAAAAAAAGTGCAGGGTCTTGACCAAAAACATTGACCATCCCTATGCCTCCATTGATTCTGCTCGACCTGTTGAGTTCTTTCAGCAATTTATTTTTTTGCTCCAGGTTATAGTGTCTGCAGTCTCTTGTATTTTACCACAGTTTGTCATGATTTCTTTGCCCAAGATCCCATATGACATTTTTAACAACTTTCTCAACTACCTCTTCCAATGAACTATGCACAATCTCTCTACTCTTGTACCCTTTTTAGAATTGTGCTCTTTGGTTTATATTGCCTGTTGTCATTGTTCCTACCAATATTTTTCACATTTTACAATATTAAATTTAATCTGCCTCTTTTCTGTCCCCGAGGACCCTCACCAATCTTTACAGATGCACCATAGAAAGCATCCTATCTGGATGCATCATAGCTTGGTATATAGCAACTGCTCTGCCCAAGACGGCAAGAAATTGCAGAGAGTTGTGAAAACAGCCCAGTCTATTGCGAAAATCAGCCTCCCTTCCACTGACTCTGTCTACACTTCCTGCTGCCTCAGGCTAGTAGCCAACATAAACAATGACTCCTCCCAGCCCATTCATTCTCTCTTCTCCTCCGCCAGCCCTTCCATTGGCAGAAGATACAAAAGCTAGAAAATACGTACCTCCAGGTTCAAGGACAGTTTCTACCCCATTGTTATAAGAGTCTAGAACTCTTGATCTCTCAAATTACTTCATCATGTCTCTTGCACTTTATTTGTCTCCCTGCACTGCACTTTCTCTGTATCTTTAACACTATATTCTGCACTCTGTTTTTTTTTCCTTTTGTGCTACCTTGATGTATTAAGTTATAGAGTGATCTGTCTGGATGGCATGTAAACAAAAGCTTTTCACTGTATCTCAGTACATATGACAACAATAAACCAATAACTAATTACCAATTACCCATTCCACTATCCTGTCTGTCTCTCCTCAAAGTCACTTTCTATCCTCAATGTTTTGTGTTATCTATAGACCTGAAGATCCAAGCAAATCCAAGCCCTTTATATGTATTAAGAAAAGCAGTCACCTGAGTGTGGACACATGGAGACCTCCACTGTACACATCCCTCCAGTCCAAATAACAACCTTTCACCACTATTAGCCAGATTGTTGCAGCCACTTTTATTTCACAAGCTTTAGTTTTAATCACAAATTTATTATCTAGCACCTTATCAAGTGCTTTGGATGTCCATTTATACCACTCATCTTAAAAAAAATCATGTTAACTAAACACAATTTGTTTTTAACAAATTCATGATAACTTTCTCTACTCAATCCACATTGTCCATGTGACTGATAATTCTGTCTCTGATTATTGTTTCTAGAACTTTCCACATTATTGGGATTAAACTGATTGATATGTAGTTACTGGATTTATCCCTGCAGCTTTATTTGAATGTGTGTAACATTTGCAATTTTACATTCCTCCAGCACTGTCATGGTATCTATAGATGTTTGCAAGATGATGGACAGGCCACTGCAATTTCTTCCTTACTTTTCTCATTGTCCTAGGATGTAGCCCTAGTGGACCAGATGACTTGTCTAACTTTTAAAGGCAGCTAGCTTTTCCATACCCCTTCTTTATCAATGTTAGGCCATTGGTATCTCACTACATCTTCCTTTGCTGAGACTCCAACAACATCTTCACCCTTGGTGAAGACTGATCTGAAGCACTCACTGCTGGGCGATGAATGACAAATACTGTTCCTCTGCTGCATTATTGTCACATTATTGTCTTCACACAGATATCAGCACATGTTGTCTTTAGATGCTGGTGATGCCATTTCTCAATTAAATAAAGCAAGCAATGTGATATTAGACAGTGGAGTGGATGAAGAGGAACTATAATGATAGAGATGGTGCTGTTAGCTATGGATCTTATTAAGATATCCTCTGCACTGGATGTCCTGGAGGTCAGTCATACTTCTAGAGGTATCTCAACATCCGAATAAGGACTCATGACTTCACTTTCCTTGGTAATTTTGCTAACCTCATTAAAGCATTCAATAACTACTGGTGGAATGGCATTCAGAATGGCTACAAATCACTCTTTTTGGAACATGTCTATCTGTGTCTAACAACCTTTCTTATTATAAGATATTTATTTATTAGTCACATGTACATTGAAACACACAGTGAAATGTATCTTTTTGCATTACTGAGAATGTGCTGGGGGCAGCCCGCAAGTGTCTCCACTCTTCCAGCGCCAACATAGCATGCCCACAACTCCTAACCCGTACGACTTCTGAATGTGGGAGGAAACCGGAGCGCCCAGAGGAAACTCATGCAGCCAAAGGGAAGAATGTACAAACTCCTTACATACAGTGGCGGGAATTGAACTCCGGTTGCTGGTGCTGTAATAGTGTTATATTAATCACTACACTACCGTGCTCACTGTCTCTATCAGAAATAACACTGCTAGAGCTTCTGGGAACCTTAGGGCTAGGCCATTGTAAATCTTGAATTGGTTCATATTCCTCTATCCAACATTTAAATACAGCTCGAGCACTCCCTCCCCTCATTCTGGATCATTTGGCTATTTTAACTGCCCAACTAACCCCAATTTTCCTTTCTCCCTGCTGTAGGATCAAGTATCTGATTCTTGCTGAAATCTCATCTCATACTGAGATCCCATTAGGAAACTGTGGTTGCTTTCAGGCAAGACCATATGGACATCCCACCTGACCAACTTTCAAATGGTGCTTGTCCCTGGGACGTTAAACTCATCTCATACATTGCAACAAATGTGATAATACAATTGCCTCCATGTTCTTAGGCCAGTATAGACAAATTAAGCATGGCTCTAACATTTCATTGTTATTAAGGCATCTTTGATATAAAATGTATATGTGTGAATATTAAGTCCAGACATGATGGACATCATGATCAAATATCTGGTTTCTGTGTTCACAGGAACATCTCTTGGGATACAGTAACTGTACCCACACAACACTATCACAATAAGATCAATGCAGGAAAGAGCAAGAGAAAAAAAAATTGGGACAATAATTGAAATAATTCTATATGTGTTATATAACCGTGAACAAATGTGTTTGGAGTAGATTTGCAGAACTATGTACACCAGTGTGAAAGGGAAAAGGCGCCACCTACTGACAGCCAGCAAAGGACTTTAAAGTGAAAAACTTGCAGTGGACATGAGTAACAACATGAAAATTTGGGATTCATTTAAGCCTAACTTTGGAAATTGATATAATTACTTGCAACGTACAACCATCTTGTTGCATTTTTTTTTTACCTCTACCCATCAGTCAATAATTTGCTTGGTTCATTTAATAAAATATTAAATTTTACACAGAGTATTCATTCACAATACACATGATTCAAATAAAGTATCTGTTATAAACCAACAACTTTCATTTATATAGCATCTATGACAGAGCAAAAAATGTTTTAAGATGCTTGGCAGGTACATGGTCAAACAAAAATCAACCAAGCAGAAGATATTTGGGTAGATGCCCAAAAATTTGGTCAGAAGGTTAGATTAAAAGGAGCATCTTGAGAAGAAAAGAGAGGTGGTGATGGTGAGAAGGCCAAGGAGGAGATTCTATCACTTAGGTCCTTAGCAGATGAAAGCACAACTGTCAATATAGAAGACTGACTGAAGTTGGCAATAAGCAAGAAGCCACAGTTAGAACAGAAATCTTGGGTATTTGTAGGGCCAGAAAAATTACAGAAGGAGGAAATGAACAGGATCATGGAGAAACTTAACATATGCCAGGAAGTGGGATGGATTTCATTATGAAGAAATTAACTTTGTGCAGGAGACCAAATAACAAAGGAAACAGATAAAGAATATAAAACTGACAAACTACCTTTTTTAGAGAAACAAAGGACTGCAGATGCCGGAATTTAGATGACAAACACGGTGACGCTGAAGGAAATCAACAGGCCAGGCAGTATCCGTGGAGAAAAGCAGGCAGTCAACATTTTGGGTCAGGACCCTTCTTCAGGACTGAAGATAGGAAAAGGGGAAGCCCAATATGTAGGAGGGAAAAGCAGAGTAGTGATAGGTGGACAAAAGAGGGAAGGTGGGGTGGGCACAGGGTAGTGATAGGTAGATGCAGGTAAGAGATAGTGATAGGTGCGGGGGAGGAGGGGAGAGCAGATCCACCAGGAGATGAGTCAAAGGTAATAAGAGAGAGAAAAAAAAGGCTAGGAAAGGGAAGAAGAGAAGAAACATGGTGGGTGGGGGGGGGGGGGCTGTTCTGGGGAAGGGGGTGGGGATTACCTAAAGTGGGAGAATTCAATGTTCATGTTCTTAGGCTGCAAGTTTCCAAGACAGAAAATGAGGTGCTGTTCCTCCAGTTTGCACTTACAAGACAGAAAATGCAAACTGGAGGAACAGCACCTCATTTTCCGTCTTGGAACCTTGCAGCCCAATGGCATGAACATTGAATTTTCCCACTTTAGATAATCCCACCCCCCCCCCCCCCCCCAAACACCACCCCCCCCCCCGCCCCACCACCAACATGCTTCTTCTTCCATTTCCTAGCCTTTTCTTTTCTCTTTTTTTCTCTCCTTACCTTTGACCCATCCCCCATTGGATCTGCTCTCCCCTCCTCCGCCGCACCTGCCTATCACTATTTCTTACCTGCATCTACCAATCACCACCTTGTGCCCACCCCACCTCCCCTCTTTTGTCCACTTATCACTGCTCTGCTTTTCCGTCCTATGTATTGGGCTTCCCCTTTTCCTATCTTCAGTCCTGAAGAAGGGTCCTGACCCGAAACGTTAATCGCCTGCTTTTCTCCACGGATGCAGCCAGGCCTGCTGAGTTCCTCCAGCATCATAGCGTTTTTCATTTAAACTAATTTTTCATTAAAATGCTTGTTCAATATTTTAAGTGTCATTGGCATTTCAATATTTATTCATCAAACACATGTGAATGGGTAGAGATGGGAGTTCCTGATACAGGGTCTCAACACAAAATGTCAGCCATCCCTTTGCCTTCTTAGATGCTGCTTGACCCACTGTGTTTTTCCAGCAATTTACTTTTTGTTCCAAATTCCAGCATCTGCATTCTCTTGTGTCTCCAAAGATATGTGTTTACCAACATTTCTATTACCCATTGATACCAATGACAATCGGTGCCATAGTAATTACATAGAATTTGAGTTCTTATTTAGCATGTCACCATTTTAGTTTGTGGTGTTAGGGTCTTGTAGGTACCTTAGATCGATCTCTTGGACAACTACCTCATTCTGGAATTTTTGATCATTGTACTTTCTCCACAGAAGAACTTAGAGTTATATCTAGGGGTTGTGTTGAAACATCGATTGGTTTAGAAATTCTATTGCACAGCACTAAATCTATCTGAAGCACACAATTACAATTCTGTGAAAATGTTTGTTGAATAGAGTTTGGATGTGCTAAATGGAATTCAAAATTCACTTTGTCCTTCTGAGCTATGCCAATGCGCAGAGGTGCCCAGATATGTACAACTTGCACCCCTGCATGTGTGCCTACAATGGCTCTAGGCACTCACACAGAAGCACACCTTCACAGTACTTGCTAGCAAGACCTAGGCACCGAGTTCACCACCTTAAGGAGTTTCTCATTACATTAGGTACTCGAGGAATAGCACCTCACCTTCCATCATATAACCACCTTTCTTGTTTGTGTGGAAACTGACCAGTTCTGGTGTAAGGTCATGTGCCTGTAACATTAACTCAGTTTTTCTCTCTCCATAAATGCTACCTAGCCTGCTGAATATTTCCAGCCTTCTCTTTTATTTCAGATTTCCAGTGTGTGTTCCATATGTTCCATATTTCACGGTTCCTCCATTGTTTATTTGTGTTATTATTGTCTCTACCTGCTGTCATCCAATTCCCTTTATTTACTTTTCCTTGAGACAGATCAGCATGATTAACAAGTGCTCACCTTTTCTTCTTAGAGAGCACCTATTACGTTTGTGTCACAAGGATTTTCTTGGTCTCCACCCTAATACGGACATTTCCTTACTTCTCTCCACCCCTCCCTCTTCACTGCAACTTAAAACAAGCTTGTTTTCTCACTTGTCCAGTTCTGATGAAAGCTCATCAACCTGAAGTGTTAACTCTGTAGCCCTCTCCACTGATGCTGAATATCTCCAATATTTTCAGCTTTAATTGCAGATTTGCAGCATCTGCAGTTTTTTCATTTTATGCCTTCAAGTAAAAGTACTGATTGGCAGCCAGTATATTGGCATGCAAATTAATGCTGTTATAGATTGCTTGATAATGAGACAACTCACTTGCTCCAGCAAGTTCAGTGGGATATCATTGAAGAAAAGCACTGTCTTTCTGAACACCATGCTGGTGAGAGATTAGTCATCGGGAGAAATGTACTGCACAATGTAATAGAATGGATGGAAAATTCACATTTGCATTAGACCAGATGCAAAACCAGAATATTTCAAGACTGGACCAGTCCTTGTGTCATAAAGGATCACTGAAAAGGAATGGGATAACGAGATCAAAATGCTGTGTTTGTAAAAACTGAGTTGAGTGACCTGGCCACATGAATGGTGGTGGTGCCCAAGGCAGACAAAACCATATTGTTACATGACACATTCACACTAAATCAGGCCATTGTGGACTAAGAGTATCCACTACCCACTTCACAAGACTTGTATGTGGAGTTGACAGGAACAAAGGTGCTCACACCTTTCCCGAGCTGATCCTTCCCGAGCTTGTGAGCAATTGAACACTGACAAATTCTGACAAAGGCTCTTTAATCTGAAACATTAAACCTGTTTCTCTTCCCACAGCTGCTGAGTATTACCAGCTTCCAACAAACAAATTTACTAACATGGTAAATAAAAAGTGACCAGGGCAGAAGGATTTTATTTATATACAGTAATTGTTCTATTTTGAGATTCTTGTAGCATAAATCATCTTTAAATTATTATGATTTCTTTCTACTTATCTTTTTTTAATCTATTCATCAGCAATAACTATGTTGTTGAGCATATCTATTTCTCATCATTTTGGCTTCAAACTGGATCTGGATGCATCACGGCTTGGTATGGCAACTGCTCTGCCCGTAACTGCAAAAAAACTGCAGAGAGTTGTGAACACAACTCAGCACATCATGGAAACCAGCCTCCCCTCCGTGGACTCTGTCTATACTTCTTGCTGCCTCGGTAAAGCAGCCAGCATAATCAAATAACCTACCCACCCCGGATATTCTCTCTTCTTCCCCCTCTCAATTGGCAGAAGATACAAAAACCTGAAAGCACATACCACCAGGCTCAAGGTCCCCTAGTACGGTAGGATGGACTCTTGACCTCACAATGTACCTCGGTATGGCCTTGCACCTTATTGTCTGCCTGCACTGCACTTTCTCTGTAATTGTAACAGTTTATAAGATAAGACAAGATATCTTTATTAGTCACATGTACATCAAAACACACATTGAAATGCATCTTTTGCGTAGAGTGTTCTGGGGGCAGCCCGCAAGTGTCGCCACGCTTCCTGTGCTAACATAGCATGCCCACAACTTCCTAATCTGTACGTCTTTGGAATGTGGGAGGAAACCAGAGCACCCAGAGGAAACCCACGCAGACACGGGGAGAATGTACAAACTCCTTACAGACAGCAACCGGAATTGAACCCGGGTCACTGGCACTGTAATAACGTTACGCTAACTGCTACACTACCGTGTCTGCCACATACACTACCGTGTCTGCCACACTTTGCATTCTGTTATTGTTTTTACCTTCTACTACCTCAGTACACTGTTGTAATGAATTGACTTGTATGGACAGTATGCAAGACCAGTTTTTCACTGTACTTCGGTACATGTGACAATAATAAACCTATTTACCAATTTACCAAACCAAACTCACTCCTAATAATGGCAGCCCAATCCCTGTTAAAACAGTAACTCAAATCACAAATTCAGCTACATGACTGTCCATTAAATCCACAAATCTGATTATCAGATACACATCTGCATTACCCCTACAGCATTTCTATATTTGAATCTGACATCTTGGTTCTGCAATCAAGCAAGCTGCTTGCTCACGAAACTAATTGTTACAACATTATTCTGGATGAAACTGGAACACAATTTCTATGTATTGCTGCTTTTCTTTAAAATCATGATAGATTCAAAGAAGTCAAGAGCAATCCAAACTTCAGACAAAAAAGGTTGAATGTCAACTTTTGCAACAAAATCCTAAATTTCGTGTGGTGATGTCCAAAACATGAGGCAAAATCGAACTGTAGGCTTGTTGGCACTTCCTTTGAGAACTGCTAGTTCGCTGCAATATGTATGTCATGCACTCTTCACTTGCATGTCACAATGCAGAATTACAGAATTACAGAAGGCTCTGTGGGTGCATTTGATTTCTCATTCCAACCCATTGATTCCAGGGGCATTCATAATGTCCTCAGTAGAGTGGCCGAATAGATTTCATATCTGGCTGTTCAGCTTTATGCCAGCCAAAGCTGGTGAATCTAGTGTGGGAAAATTCATTTGATTGGGGCTGTTGACCTTCACCAATTGGGTAATGGAAGGTAAGTGATTTGTTCTTCATTGCTTCATTTTGATTAATATTATTGTTTAATTTATGTATATCAGTTAAGGTGGTTTTAGGTAAATTTATTAATTTTTAAATTGTTATGGATATTTTTGAATTATTTAATTGTTTTCCAACTATTTCTAAGCATCTTTGATCATCAGAGACATTTAGAAGCATGAGCTGTCACAGGACCATCAGAGTAGTCAGGGCCAGAGCCTTGCTTTCCCTGACCCATTTGCGACAAAGGAATGAGCCTGCTTTCACAGCCTTGTTTCCCATACCCATGAATCCTTGTGGCATTAACAGAGTCTTAGCAAAATCAAGGCTATAATAATCTTCACATTGGCTCTTGGTAATCTTCTAAATGTGACAACTTTTAGATCTCAACTTCCAAATTATGAGACCTCAACTCCCAACTTGCTAGAAAAGAGGAAGAATTCAAAATTAATTTTGAGCCATCAATATTCTGAATTAGGATCAAGACAAGCAATCTAAGTAGTAATGATGATTGATGTTAACAAAATTACTGCAGTTGATAATACTGAAATTACTTTCATTTCCATGCATTTCTGATTCATCACATGCAATCCCACAGAAGCATTGCATTACTTGCTTTGAATCTAATTTTACTTTGTGACGTTGTTCTGCAAATTGAAAACCCAATAACATTACAAATAATTAAATAATCCTTGAAGGCTTTAAAACATTCAATATCTAGTTCTCAGTAGTAATTATTTCTTATAATTTTATCTATGAACAGAAAACGGATCTTCTGTTTAATCAGTTGTAAAAGTCTAACATGAAATTAAACTTAATTTTAAAATGTTGACTTTTAAAATCTCTCTCTCTATAATTTATCCATGGATCATCTGGTGAAGATGCAGATAAGATAAGATAAGATAAGATAAGATAAGATATCTTAATAAGTCACACTTACATCGAAACACACAGTGAAATACATCTTTTGCGTAGAGTGTTCTGGGGGCAACCCACAAGTGTCGCCACGCTTCCAGTGCCAACATAGCATGCCCACAACTTCCTAACCCGTACATCTTTGGAATGTGGGAGGAAACCGGAGCTCCCGGAGGAAATCCACGCAGACACGGGGAGAATGTACAAACTCCTTACAGACAGCGGCAGGAATTGAACCTGGTTCACTGGCGCTGTAATAGTGTCATGCTAACCAAGCAAATGAGAGCTATTTACCTTGGACATTTATTTTACTGTGCAAATTAAATAATAAAAATGTTTTTTTTGCTGAAAGCTAGTAGAATGTCCCTTTATCAGTGTGACACTTCAATAGGACCATGAACAACCCAACTGAATGCTTCCAATATTTCCTGCTAACAATTCTGAAATATTCTGCATTATATAAGAGGTTATGGCTGAAAATAGCAGCCTTTGTTATATTCTAAAGAACCTTTCACATGATCCAACGAGTTTCTGCCTATCTGATATGATTTGAATTCCATCAACAAAAGCCACTTTTAACAAGAGAGCTCGTGAAAGTTTGCTCCCTACATCTTAAATCAACTAGTGAAAGCATCTCCTTCTTAGAGATTACACATGTTAAAGGCTTACATTTACATGGTCTCCTTACAGTTTACTAATTAAACCATTTTTGATTTTTAATATTTACTTTAGCTCTGTGCCCTTTGTCCTAATGCCCATAATTTGACTCTAGTCTTAGTATTCTAATGAGAGAGATTCCATTGGAAAATCAGAATATCCTTTTGCTTTGTCTCTCCATTACATTCCTTGAGTCTCTTATGTTGATAATCAAAGAGGAACAATGATACTTTCAAAGGTCATGTTAAAACAACAGAGTTCATTAGACAAGCAGTGGAAAATGGAGGGATGTTGTGTGGAAGTGGGGGTTTGAGGAGAATTGGGCCTGATGTTAAAGGGGAGGCAGGGTACATTTGAGAGAGCAAAGAACCCAGTGAGGACATGGAGGGGCTCCTTAATAGTAAAATCTCTTTGTGTTGTTTTAGGGTGACTCCCATGCAACATCCGAGCCAATATTTAGAGGTGATAAGCAGCAATAGCAGGCCATAGCAGAAAGGTGTATGTGTGTATGTGGGGTGGGAGTAGTGAAGGGGTTGGTATGCAAGGATAGTCTTGGCACTCAGTAAGGAAGCAGTAGGTGTAAGTCATGAATAGATCGGGGGAAGGAACGACATAATAGTGGGTGTGTGAGATGGTGGAATAGTGGATGCACTGCAAGAGTGAGTGATCACAACTGAGATAAGTGAGAGGGAGAAGGCTACCGGATTGTGACTCTGACTGGAACAGTGGAACTGATCTGGGCTGAACACTCCAGCTCCTCCTGCCTCACCAGGAACACTTAAAGGAACAGATCTTCAGCATTTACTTTGAATTGTCAATGCCTTGTGCCTCAAACCTAACACCTCACTGACAGTCGGTTATGTTGTAGGCCTGATCGCATGATCTAGTTGCAACCTACGGATGTTGGTTAGGCCCCTCCCTACCCTCTGCTGGGCTTCACTCATTGGCAATATTTGAATAGCAGGAAATGGAGTCAGCATAGTCTCGAATTTTTACTATTGTTTTATGTTAACACGACACTCCATGAACAACCATTCAAGTTTGGTTTTGCCTGTCCAACAGGGATGGCAAGAGATAAAATCAAAGGCATTATGCTTTGGGTTGCATTGTCACTAGTAGTAGGATTGTTAATGCTTTGCCTATTATAGAAGATTTTTATTTTCCATCCCTCTAATGAAGAATGCAAATTTATCAAGGAACTTTGTGTTTGCTTTGGATAATACTAAATGCTGCCATTGTGATCAAATCAGTAGTCTTCACAGAAGCCACAGACATAGGGTGAGGAGAAAATGCAGAGAATTAGGACTCCTTTGTAGACATTATGGGCAGGCAGGGATCAGCTTCTTTATGTATCCACTTGGCTCCCAGCTCTAATTCTGTAAGAAATCTCTCAAAGCCTACCCCTCCACTCATCCTCCTCACCAATGCCACCAACAACCATCTGCATGTTATCACAGTTTGTGTCCAGCCATGCCTTCAATGAATCATACTTGTTCCATTTGACTATCAGGAACACCGAAATCAATAGACTGAATTATACTGAAACTTTCATGGCTGAACAGCTTCTAATGATTTCAAGGTGTCAGTACTCTGGCTGTTCTGTAAAGCAGAGGAGATCATGAACAATGATTAATCCCCAGGCAGCAAAACACAAGGCTCTGCCTGATGGTCTTCCTCAGCCTGTCAGAAGGCTTTTGTTTCCAAGTATCTCTAATAATCAGGAACTTTTGGAAACCGTTGAAAAAAGTAATTAAAACATATGAAATATTTCAAAAAAGTTAAAAGTAATAAATTTACCTAAAAGTACATTTATAGACTTGATAGAGGTGTACAAGATGATAAGAGGCATAGATCAAGTGAACAGTCAGAGACTTTTTCCCAGGGTGACAATGGCTAACATGAGGGGGCATAATTTTAAGGTGATTGGAGGAAGGTATAAGGGGGATGTCACGGGTAAATTTTTTTACACAGAGAGTGCATGGAACGGTTGTGGGGGCAGCTACATTAGGGACATTTAAGAGACTCTTAGATAGACAAATGAATGATAGAGAAATGGGGAGCTATGTGGGAGGGAAGGGTTAGATAGTTTTTAGAGCAGGATAAAATGTTGGCACAACACTGTGGGCCAAAGGGCCAGTACTGTGCTGAAATGTTCTATGTTCTACATTAAGGCTATCAGTTAATTAAAAACATGAAAAATTAACAAATTTAATGGCAGACTCAATTAAACATATCATCTATTTAAGATAAGTGACCCCATGTAAATAAAAGGGTCTGTGCTTGATGCACTAACTACGAGGAGCCAGATGCAAAATAAATCTAGCTCAGTTGTGAGTCCAGTGGTGGGGCAAAAGGTCACAAGCAAGTGCATCTGAATTCCGACCTCAATGTTGTGGCTCAGAAGCCTGGAATGTGTGTTGTAGGACCTGCAATATGGTCGTGAAAGCTGGCAGCCTGTTCTAGCCCATTGTTTATGGTGCCACCACAAACATCGATGCCTTGCCATGTTTGTTTTCTCATGTCCCATCACACTGATCAGGCCATGGAGATACTTAAGTCTTTCCAGTCGTGACTGGACTTTAAAGCTTCCAATCTCTCCATCAGCCAAACCAAATATTTATATTCCATGGCATAAGTTACCTTTTCATTTTTTTTATTCTGTTACTAGGTGTCGTTGGCAAGGCCAACATTTATTGCCCATTACTAAATTCCCAGAGAAGATGGTAGGGAGCCACTTCTTGAAACACTACAGTCAATCTGGTAAAGGTCTTCCAAGTCAGGATTGTGTGTGATTTGAGTGGCGGTGGGTTGGGGGTGGGGGTAACCTTTAGTTGGCAGTGTTCAGATGCACTTTCTGCCCTTGCCTGCACAGTAGAGGCCGTGGGTTTGGGGGTAGGCACGGTAGTGTAGCGGTTAGCGTAACGCTTTACAGTGCTAGCGACCCAGGTTCAATTCCTGCTGCTGTCTTTAAGGAGTTTGTACGTTCTCCCTGTGTCTGCGTGGGTTTCCTCTGGGTGCTCCAGTTTCCTCCCACATTCCAAAGACGTACAGTTAGAAAGTTGTGGGCATGCTATGTTGGCGCCGGAAGTGTGGCGACACTTGCGGGCTGCCCCAGAACACTCTATGCAAAAAGATGTATTTCACTGTGTGTTTTGATGTACATGTGACTAATAAAGATGTCTTATCTAGTGTAGCATTGGTGAGTATCCCCATTTTGCAGATTGTACACCACTCTAGGCATAGTTTACTGACAGAGAAGAGAATGAATTCATTAAATTAGATTCAATTAGATTAGTTTATTGTCATATACACCAGGGTGCAATGAAATTCTTCCCCTTGTCTTCCCCTTGATGTACATTGACTTCAGTTTTACTAGAAATGTTACAATTGGTTGTGTTATCTTAAAATCACTTTCACATGTGGAATGTAGTTATTTTATCCATGACTGGATCAAAGTTTGGAGCCGAATGGTATTAACAAAACCAGACCTGTGAGTCCTGAATAGAAAAATATAGTGCATGTAAGTCATCCTTCACTTGGAAAGAGTACTTCGGTAAAAGGAGGAAATATAGAGGCAAGAGTGGCGTATCAAGGTTTAATACCCTAGAAGGGGGCGGAAGTAGTGGGGCCACAGAGAATTGGATCAGAGTAATGAAAAGGGGTCTCTTAAGAATGCCGAAATGGGAGGATGTTTTGGTGGTGGCATCTGTCAGCGGGGTAGGTGTTGCATGATAACACTGTCAACAACACCTTCCATCACTCTGTTACTGATGGTGAATAGACTGATAGGGCAAACAAATTTGGATGTGCCCTGTTTTTGACGACGGGACCAATTTTCCACATGATTGGGTCGACGCTAGAGTTTAACTACACTGCACAGCTCGGTTAGTGTGACTGGTCCTGAAGCACCTGAGAGCCAGGAAGTTGTCCAGTCGTACAGCTCCTCCTGCAGCTGTGTTCTCCGCTGTTTCTTGCTGTTTTGTGAAGCGAGAGAAGCTGGCTGTCCTTAAGTAAAACCAGCTCCAAACTCTCCCTGCTGTCCGTCCATCTTCCAACCAATCTAAAACTCAACCAATAAAAATTTTGCGCGACGTCAAGTCTCCATTACTTATCGTCCCCATCCTTACTGATCGACACATTTGTCTTCGAATACAAATAACCTCCATTCCCCAGGGCCATTCTGTACCCCAGGTTTTTCCTATTTGCACTGCTGTCAGAACCTTCTCATCCAGATTCCTTGGAGCTCCTTCACCATGTCTCCCAATCTGACCATTCCTTGTTCTCTTTATAAACCCGTTGAGCGCCATTATTCAAGCTACTGAACCCCTTCATGGTCCGGCAAATCCACCTCTATCTGTGTCATAGGTTTGCTTTGCCCCTTGATCAAATCCGTAGGGAATTCGGTCCAAAACCTACTCACTAAAAGTCGGGCTGGCTATATTAGTGCAAAAGCTCCATTGAACTTTTCCAAGTATTCATGAATTGAAACCATAAATAGCAACACATCACCACGTCTTGTCCGCCTTTTGCGGACACCGATCACTTTCGTTTATAAACCGCATAACCTGACCGGCTGTCTGAGGCGAATGCAGAATTGTCTGTAAAAGCAACTCTACTCCGGATTCTCCTCTAAATCCTGGCAAAGAAATAGGGCGGCATTTAAGGGGTCTGATAATAAGCATTATTGTGCGACGCTTCGTTAAACTTCAAATGGTCTCTGCGGTCGAGGGCCTGGGGATTAAAGAACCTCGTGCTTCCTGCTCGATTCATGCAGTGGGCTTGTGATCCAGACTTCGCTTCGTGTCTCACGGTCCGGTGATCGTCAGCCAACCAGTTCAGGCATCCAGTTCGTCCTCCTGACTTGCACCAGGGCAAATTCTTAAAATTCTCTGATGTGTTAGATTGAACACGGGATGCTTGGTTTTATATTAAATTAATGAAATTCACGGCTATTGACTTTATTCTGCACAGAACCACTTAAAATGTGCAGCAAATGGAAAGTGAAATGCCTCCTGTATTCTGAGGTACCGTATAAAGGGCTGCATACATGTGCTGTCTTTGAGTTATTTTGAGTAGACCGTATATTTTGTTTTGTAACCATCCTTAATTCCATCAGCTTTGAAGAGTGTTTGAGCTTCATGCCCGGATACTTCATCGGTTTGGTGCACTGTTTTGTGAGTTGAGTCGATTGAGCGTTCTCTTTGAAAATGTGAATAGTTCCGTCCCGAAGTAGCTCAGGAATTATATCGGTCATAAGCAATGTTGCCATCACACAAATTTTAGCGGGAAATGAAAATAAAAAGCATTAAAAATCCCACTAGATTGTGGGCTGTGTGGTTAGGTGGCGATTTACGCCATCGGGGAAGAAAAGCTCTTTTCATTAATCCTGGACATGTGATGTAAAGTTGAGATATAAATCGAAGTATTTGAATCCTCGCTCTGAATCGAGGCAGGATGAGACCACCCCAAAACGTGGCCGTTGTGTTTCACTTCGTTCTGAGCCTTTCCGAACTCTCCTTTTCGCAATTCCCTCGAGCATGTACCTCTGCGGACACACTCACCAGGAAGGAGTGTTGTCCAGTTTGGAACGGGGATGGGTCTCCGTGCGGGCAGCTTTCTGGCAGAGGATCGTGTGAAGATGTGTCAGTAATCTCCACCCCACAAGGAACTCAGTTCCCATTCTCGGGGGTGGATGACCGTGAAAACTGGCCAGCGGTCTTCTACAACAGGACTTGCCAATGCAACAAAAACTTCATGGGCGTGAATTGTGGAGACTGCAGGTTTGGCTTTATTGGTGCAAATTGCACGAAGCAACACATGTCCATTAGGAAAAATATATTCGACCTCACCATCGCAGAGAAGAATCAGTTTTTTGCCTATCTCAACCTCGCTAAATATACCATCAGTGAGAACTATCAGATCGCCACGGGAACATACGCCCAAATGAATAATGGCTCAAATCCCATGTTCAGAGACGTGAGTGTCTACAATCTGTTTGTTTGGATGCACTACTACACCTCCAGAGACACTCTGCTGGGGGTGTCCGGTGTTTGGACAGATATTGACTTTGCCCATGAAGGCCCAGGATTCCTCACCTGGCACAGAGCCTACATGTTGCTGTGGGAACATGAACTCAGGAAGACAGTGAACAATGACAACTTTACCATCCCCTACTGGGACTGGAGAGATTCACAAGACTGTACCATCTGTACTGATGAGTATATGGGGGGCCGCCATTCCACAAACCCCAACCTTCTCAGCTTGGCTTCCATCTTTTCTGCATGGCAGGTACTACACAAAGAAGTCTTCTATTTGCACATTTATTCAGTGGAAGAGAAATGAACTTAAACTATGCATGTTCACACTTCTATATGTTAGTATACTTTTCTTCCTTCTAGCTAATATCTACTAGTATCTACTGGTGACTGGCAATCTACTTCTTTCACTGCTGTTTTATATCCTGCAGTCATTTAATTATGTGGACAAGGTAAGACAAGAGATAAGATATCTTTATTAGTCACATGTACATTGGAACACACAGTGAAATGCATCTTTCGCATCAGGTGCCAGCCTGACTCTAGGCTCCCAGCTGAGGAGAAGGAATGGGGGGGGTCATGGACATGTGCAACTGAATGGATCTCAGCCGGTGTTAAGGACTAGGACTCCAGTCTGCACGTCCTGAGACATGAATGGCACTGAAGCCCATAACTTTAGATTCTGAGGCAGGATCACTCTTTCTTGAGTATTTTGAAGACTCTTGAACATCTGATTAATATCTTAATGTTAGGATGTCTAGTTATAGATCTGTGTATAATTAGATGCATTATTATTGTTACAGCTTGTTACTGTAACCCCCCTCAATCAAATATGTGAAATTCCTTCACATGTGTGACTTCAAATACTTGAAATTCCTAATCTATCTTTTCTTTCATCCTCAATTATCTGGTATTTAAAATTTAGCCTACCTAATTAATTCTCTGTGAAGTGTCTATGTCTCATCTGCGTTGGCAGTGTACCGGTCACCTTATAGGATCAGAAAACATATGGACACTCAGGATGCCCAGCTCCATCTCACTGCCGCGACTCTCAATCCTTCCACTGTCTTTAAATTGTTGGACTGTTTATCTAAGATCCCTTCATGACTTTTCTCCAACTAACTATCAGAAAGTGCAAAATCATTGACTGTGGAACACACTATAAAATCCGTTCCTTAAACTTTAACTCCAGCCCACTCCCTGGAAATGGTCTTGAGGTTGACCCGAGTAGTTTGTGACCTTGTTGTCATATTTGACCTATAATGAGCATCTGAGCCACACATCCATGCCATTATCGAGCCATCCTATTTCCTCCTCCATGTTATCCCTCCCATCCTGCTTTTCCACCATGAAAACTTGACTTCTAGACTTCCCTGCTCCAACACATAGCTGATCAGCCTCCCATCATTCCCCTCAAAAACTCATCCAGATCTCTGCTGCCTGAACCTTCACTAATTTTAAGTCTTGTTCACTGCAAGTCCAGTTCTGTTGACATTGGCTCCTGGTTAATCATTGGCTTGAAGTTAAAATTCACTTAAACATCTTCAAATCCATCTGTGACACCTCCCCTCCCTACCTCTGGAAGTTGCTTCAGATCAACAAGCTTCCAAGAAATCAGCAGTCCTTCTGTTCTAATCATCGCCCAGTGGTAGACAGGCATGAAGCTCTGGAGTCTCCTTCTCAGACCTGTTGTCCTTTAAGATACTCCTTAAGCCTTCCTCAACTTTCAAGCTTTTGCTCACCTGTTCTGGTGTCTCCAAATATGGACTGGATCAAAATTTGATTGATAATATGTGTGAAATGCCTTCAGATATTTATTGTTATTTCAGAGATGCCATATAAATAAGTAGTTGTCCAGTGTGACTATTTGATTATTTTTATTATCAACTATTTCATGATGTGGGGAATCATTGGCAAGACCAGCATTTGTGGCCCATCCATACTTGCCCTTGAGAAAGTAATGGAGAAGCTGCCTCCTTGAGCCTCTGCAGTCCTTCTTCTGAAAATTGTGTAAGTACTTCCACAATTCTCTTGGCTGGGGACTTACAGGATTTAGACTCAGCAACAAAGGCATAAGGTACTTTCCAAATCAGAATTGTGTGTATTGGTGCATCTGGGGGCGGGGGTGGGGTGCTGCAGTGGGGATTAGGGGTGGGGAGGAAGCTGATGGAGGTCTTTCTTGCACTTCCTACCTCTGTCCTTCTTGGAGGTAGTGGGTGGTGTTTTTGGAGGAGCCTGGGTGAGTAATTGCAGTGCATTTTGTAGCTGGTAAATTCTATGGCCACTGAGCAGAAGTGGGAGGTGTTGTGCTCTTTGAATGTTGTTGGAGCTGCATTCATCCAGGCAAGTGGCAAGTATTCTATCGCTCTCCTGGCTTTGCTAATTTGAAAGGTCCTATAGGGAGGTTCTCAGCAGCTGGAGCATGGGAATTGAAAGGCAGAACCTGCGGCGAGGGCACTTTAGATAGGTGACTTCAAGGCATCTGGCCTTTTAGGCATGTGCACATTTGTCAACATCTTAACATTAACCAAGGCTCTTTGGCTAAGCTGACTGTCCCTATCAGGGGAACTGGCTAACAGATTGAGGGAGCAGTAATGCAGAGATCTTACGTTACCACTATCCTAGTGGTACCCCTCAGCAGTTCCACAGCAATTCCATTAAATGCGGGACTGGTGTGACCTTCTCAAAGCTCCTCTCCACAGTTTCCTTTACTCTTTCAGAAATAACATGATGCATTCTGAACCAAGATAACAGTAGTCTGATTATCCATCAAAATTGTTAGAGCTATCATGATAGACTCCATCACTGTGGACTGCATGTCTGTAGAACTGGCCACAGACTCCATTGTTAACAGCATTGGTTTGAGCCTTGATCTGAAAACTGAACACAATACAAAGCTGAAAATGCTTCCAACATTGTTAGCAGACTTTGTGGAAGGCACCTCCGATGCAATGAGATGGTTGCACACAGCCAGCAATCATCTGCTAGAGTCTGGAATATATTAGAAGGATTTTCTTTCAATATATTTGGTGGGCAAAGCTCAGCTGAATGAGTACCAGCCCATAAGATTCCATACCAAGCTGTGACTTCATAAAATACTAACAATGATTGGTGGCTCAGTAGTCTCATCTCTGATTTCAACCTTCCTTGTAGTGGGTTTTAGACAGTGAGAAAAATCTCTTCTGGCATTCAGAAGAAAAAAAATGCAGTCTGATGTAGTGTAACAGATGAAATCAGGAGACAGCTGGATTGTATGTGCCATGAAAATGACAGTCACTATTCACTTTGATATGGCAGTGTTCTGTTTATTCATCTATTCCATTCAATGTAAGTGATTGTTGGTTTTCTGTGTGCATGTAATGGCTTATACAGGATGATCAGTTCCCTATACTTGCAGGAGAGAGTGTAATGAAGATATTTTAAAATTCCTTCCTTGCTCTTCTGATTTAGCAGCAAGAGATATCCGCAAACAAAGGAGGCAATTATACCCACATCAAAGGTTACAAAAACTACTTTATTAAAATTATATAAGAACTACTTATTAACCACTTCAACAAAACTACAGAGGGTAGAATACGAAGAATACTTATCAACCACTCAGTGAACTGCTCTACACAGTGTTAGAGGGAACAGCAGGTGTCCGACAGCCACTTCGGCTGTTTTCTCTCCCCCTCTGTCCCCCTCTCTCCCTCTTTCTCTCTCTCTCTGTAAGTCTGCTTCTCAGGTCTGGTCATGACTCCAGCTAAAGTGAGAGTATCCCTGCCCCTTTTATACCCTTAAAACCCCTTATCGCAGTACTTTTCCATGGTTCCAGGTGGTACCTTCTTATCTCAATGCCCTTTCAGCTTAGACACAATTTAAAAACAAAGATAGTATATTTTGGAGTAAAACATGTTTTCCACCGTTATCAGGCAGCCAATTTGTCCTCACAGCTTGTACATTTCTTAAGCAAGCACCTAGCAGGAAGAGGGGAGGAAAAGAGAAGGAAAATGCCGTAATACATACAGCACAGTATAAGACTGATCAATTATTTAATATCCAGCCAGGACAAGAAGATATAGCAATACATTTCGGAAGTTACTTTTCTCTCCACGCTTTTGCACGTAGTAAGGAGGAATTAAATATCACTTCTAGAAAATGTAACTCTTCTTACAGGGAGTCAATGCTATGGCCTTTCCTGCATGTTACTGTTTAACTAATATTGGGTAATAGAAACAAAATCCTGATTTTATGAATGAAGGACAGTTACTGTTGTAATGCAGGAAACATCATAGCCAATTTATTCACATTAAGCTTCACAAACAACAAAATGAAAGTGAATACATGATCTTTGTTAATGCTGCTGATTGAGAGGTAAATAGTGAAGACACTAGTGAGAATGTCCTATTGAGAAGCACCTACATAGAAAAAAGGCAGCAGGAGAGAACCAGTAAAAAATAAGAATGCAACTCCATATCCAAAGTAATTCACACACCATGAATTAACAAATGAATTGCATTAGCCTTATAATTTATATTATAGATTGGATGACCTTAGAAAGCAGGTGCTGGGATTGCAATGCTTAATTAACCTATACACATTTGTCCTGGTGCAGAATGGACACAAAATTTATGCTCTCATTTCATTTCCTCGATTTTGACATCCAGCCAGCACCAACTCTGCTGTTCAGTGCACAAGGGCATATCCAAGCAATTTGATTCTATGAATGGCTGATACTAATTAAAGCCAACTGCCACAATGAAGGTAGGCTTTCATTTCATAGAATCATAGAAATGTTCATCACAAAAACAGGTCCTTATGGCCCACCTCATCGTGCTGACCTTGATGCCCAACCACACTAATGCCATTTGCTCACATTAGACCCATATCCATTTACCCCTTTCCTATCCAAATACCTGTCCAAATACTTCTTAAAAGTTGTATTAGTATCTGCCTTCACTACCTCCTCTGGCAGTTGTTCCATTATTCACCACTCCTTGTGTGGAAAAGCTTACCCCTCAGATCTCCTTTAAATTTCCCCCTTGTACCTTCAACCTGTACCCTCTAGTTTTAGACTCCCCTGGCCTGGGAAAGAGATCCTATCTATCCTCATAATTTTGTAAACCTCTATAGGTCACCCCTTAGGCTCCTACATTTCAGTGAGAATAAACCCAGCCTATCTAAAATCTCCTTATAACTACAGCCCTCCATTCCAGGCAACATCCTGGTGAATCTGTTCTGCACTATCTCTATTGCCTGTAGTGTGGTGACCAGAATTGTACATAATACCCCAAGTGCAGCCTAATCAATGTTTTGTACAACTGCAACATTACGTCCCAACTCTTGTAATCAATGACTTGGCTTACAAAGGCAAACATAGAGTCGTAGAGTTATACAGCATGGAAACAGGCCCTTCGGCCCAACTCATCCAGACCAACCAAGGTGCCCCATCCGAGCTAGTCCCATTTACCAACATTTGGCCCATAACCTTCTAAACCTTTCCAATCCATGTACCTGTCCGACTGTCTTTTAAAAGTTGTTATTGTACCTGCTTCAACCACTTCCTCTGGCGGCTCGTTCCACATACATCTTTTGTGTAAAAGAGTTGCCTCTCAAGTTCCTATTAAATCTTTCCCCTCTCACTTTAAACCTATGTCCTCTCGTTCTTGATTCTTGATTCTAGTTCTTGATTCCTCAAACCTGGGAAAAAGACTGAGTGCATTCATCTGGTCTATGCCCCTCAAACATACTAAATGACTTTTTCACTACTCTATCCACCTGTATCTTCACTTTTAGGGAGTGGTGGACTTGCACCCAAGGTCTCTCTATACATCAATGCTCCTAAGGACCTGCAACTGGTGTCAGAAGTTATTGCAAAGATTAGGGACGTTTGGTGGAAGCAATGACAGAGTGAAAAGAGCACCCTGACTTTCTGGTATGACTCTGAATACCTTAGTGCACAATATGAAGGGGATGAGACAGACCCCCCACTTTCAAGAGTCCAGGAAGCCATCTAGTCTGAGTGTCAGATGGCAGTGGGTGGATGCCACATTCAAGGAGTGAAGCACTAAGGACAGGGATGAAATACTGCAGCAGTTTGAATGACCTCACATGTGTGATCACATCAGTGAATACATCTTCATCTGCTCCCACAACTTCACCACTAACCTCACACACTGTTCCTTGCATAGCACCCCCATCACATGTCAAACAATAATCTCCATCAATCATCATTCTTCAATCCATCATTTGTGTGCCCAGCTCATCCACAAGCTTTGACCCATACTCTTAAGACTTGGACCCACATCACAAGGTATCAACATTGTGCCAGTTATTCAAGTATAACATGAACATTACCGAGATACTTTGCAACACACTTACACACTTGCCTCTCTCCTGCCTGAGATGACAGCTCACAAATAATGACAGGACCAACGAGGATGTATCCACCTTCTCAGTGAGCCAGAGGAGACTGCTGTCCACTCAGAGTATTGTCACTACAGACTCCACAGAGATTACTGAAGATCACTCATCCTTCTACATAATTCACCTTCTCACATGCAGCTTCACCGTTAGTCCACACTCTGTTTCAGATCCATGCATTTGACCCCTGCTAATCCAAAGATTTGAATAGAGGCACTGGGTGTGTGCCTGTGCCAGAATGAAACGATTCTGGGTATCTGCTAGAATCAAGAGTGAAAGGCAGAGCTATGGGGGAAGAACCTAATAGAGTTGGCTGAAAATTTCAATAAAATTGTTTCATAGGTATCCCACATCTAATCTGTTATTGGTGCATCTGTTTTATCCTTGAGAATTGTGCAAAGCATATTAGTTTTTAACCCCAGGGTAGTTCTGGCTTTCAGGTTGTTAGGAGCTGGGGAGATGGTGGATGCCATTCTGTTAGCCCCTCTGCCAGGTCATGCTAACCCAATCACTGCCTTCCCTCAGTCCCTGCCTTCCACAGGACATCCCGGCTACCTTTGTCAGGCAGGGAGCCAGAAAATTTAGGTCTGTAGAATGTCTTCCAGGGCTCCATACTGATCCTACTATGATATCAGATACATGCAAATTTTTAAGGATTATGCCACCTGCCATATCAGTGAAGGCATTAGCTTGTGTGCATTGAATGCCCACCAGAAACAGGGAGATTGCAACATCAATCAGGAAGCATCTCAGATTTGATAGTGGAGCTCAGCCAGTTGATACTCAGTCTTGATGGCTTCTGGACACTTTTATGTAGGGCTTCTGTCTCATCCCCTCCATACTATCCACTAAGGTATCCTGAGCCATGCCAGAAAATCATGGTGCCCTTTTCATTCAAGATCTGCCCTTGCTTCCACCAACCTTTTCTAATCTTTGCAATAACTTCATTTGCAGGCAATGAGTAGCTTTTCTTTTCTTTGTACCAGTTGGCTTCATTTAGTGCCAACCATTCATAACCGTGCACCAGTGGGCAGGCAATCTGCAGGAGGAAAGACCTAATCACTCCTGTTTTGAAGAGAGTGGGAAGAACATGGTGCTAGGATGGAGACAAGACAGGTATTGGCACCAGTGGTGCTGATCCTGGCTGAGAGAGGGCACTGACGGCACGTTAATTGCATGTGAGCTGCCTGCAGATAATGTAGGGAGAAGGAGATAAATGAAAAAAGAAGAGAGAGAAAGAGAAAGCAAACAGTGTTGGAACTATGAGATACAAACTAGAGAAGCAAAAAACTGCATATACTGGAAATCTGAAATAAAAGCAGGGAGTACTGGAAATACGCTGCAGGTCAGGTAGCATTTGTGCAGAGAGAAACTCTGCTGGCCTTTCATTGCCGATGGTTTCAATGTCCAAAGGTAGGCTTGAGATGCTGGGTGACTTCTGTTTGTTCCCACTCTAGGCTCTATGCAAAGACTCCTCCTTGCTCCTAAGGTTTTCATTGGAGGGTTTTTTCTGGCAAGCCTGTAAGTTTTACATGACCAGCCTTCTTCCGTAGGCTGGGCCTTAGCTGAGTCCTCTGCAACTGAATTTGTTTCTGACACAATCCTCTGTGAAGTTGGCACCTGTGCTTTCCATGGCCATACTACATTTAGATCCTACCTCTAATCCATTAAGTCACAATTAGTATCTATGCTGCTGGTCAGGTATTAAATCAAAATGATGATGTCGTCATATTATCTTCTTTTGCTTTTCTACCATCATCTGGCCTGGGTGCAGTTCTTGTTGATCTGAGAGAAGAAAAATACAAGAATAGGAGACATAAAAGACTGCAGATGCTGGAATTTAGAGCAAAAGACAATTTACTGGAGGAATTTGGCAGGTTGAGCAGCATCTGTGGGGAGAAAGGAATTGTCTTAGTCCTGATGTGGAATCTGAACCCGAAACATCAACAGTTCCTTCCCCACTCTACATAATGCTGCTCAACCCGCTGAGCTCCTCCAACAGATTGTTGGTTAACACAGGAATAAGATTTGTGGTGAGGAGAACTTTAGATTTTACACCAACTTGTAAACCGGAAGAGAGTACAATATAAAACAGAAATTGTTAAAGGGAAGTTAAGGTATAAGAATGCAACCATTTTCAGAGGCTTCTGCCAGACGATTGCACACAGACTTGGTGAATGGTTGTAAAGTTTCTTCCTTGAAGGTAAGGTGATGCAACCATACCTGTTCCTGTTGGTTAGCTCCTATTATCCATGAGTTAGCATGTCCTGCAAGAAAGAGGTAATTGCATCAGTGACTGTCGTGTGATATGTTTGGGCATGTACTTCTCATGGTTGAATAGCTGATTGTGTGGGAGTTATGGAGCAGTGGTAAGTGTATGAGCATATGGTGCAGCAGATGCAGTAAACTCTGGTTTATCAGGTAATTATGCATCCAAAATTCTCATGAAATTGGCAAAATTTTCTAAGAATATTAAGCAATTCCATTATCTTTTCTTCAAAACTGTAAATTTGAGTTTGCTGTGCTGGGTTTCATTGTGATTTTGTTCACACGCTGTCTCTCATCAGCCCACAGCAGAGCAGCCCACCCTCAGTCCCTCATGTGTTTACAAGTGGAGTAGGTTCCAACTGTGTTTCATAAACTGTGTCGGACGATACTCCCAGCAAAGGTGTGAAGTGGAAATGTGCTGTTATAACATTGACACAGAGAAAGGAAATCTGTAAAAGACTGGAAAATTCTGAAAATATTAAAGTTCTTATGAAAGAATGCAACAGTGGCTCCTCAACGATTTATGACATTAAATGGCAAAGTATAAAGCTTAAAAAGCTCTGCTGAACTCATGGCATATAGAAGTGTTGAAAAGCTCATACAGTGAAACTTGACTATCTTGATTGCGCTTTATATGACTGGTTTTTTTTAAAGAGGTCAAAGGACAGATGTATCTCAGGGCCAATGCATAGAAAAAGCAAAGGAATTTTATGAAAATCACAGAGTCAGCAAATTATTTAAAGGTTTATGCATAGCAAACTAGTGCATGATGTACGGTAGTGTTTTATTGATCCATTCTCATGTGATCGACATATTCATGCATCTAGCACCCATTGCCCATGGATGCCAGATGGCTGAGAGTATACTGTGAATGGTGTGTTTGAATCCTGATTAATTGAAACTATTATTAGGTGAGAGATGGTGGTATGGAACATTGTGTAACATCTAAAATGGCTTATGATGTTTAAAGGTGCATTCACCAACCCAGAACTCATGACCATACATGTGAGGCTATTGAACTTTCGTAGGACCTCATCCATTTCTTTAGGGCTTGACCCCCGGCATCGACCGACATCGCTGTCTTCTCTCATTGCTTTTGCAGACTGTTTCTGCAGAATCTATTAGGCCCCTGCAAATAAAAGGCTACTCCCCTACTTTGCTCCTCACCCATCAAGACTACAGACAGAAAGCCTGAAATTCCTGAACGTATCAGAATGAGTCCCAAGATGCTTCCAACCTTTTGCTGCAGCTGCAATCCACCTCCCCTTTAAAAGGTGCAGGGTGTCTTTAAGTTGTGCCGGCTAATTATGAGAAATTCTACCCACTCATTTCTTTGGATCCTCTGCTGTTAGCATTGCTACATGTGCAAGTAATGCAACACAGTGTTGGCACGCTGCCTGCATTGGACAGGTATGGATTAATCACATAATGCCGTCTGCATGTTAATTTTCCATTTCCCTAAAACATGCTTCAGACTGCCTTTGTTTTAAAATGCACTTTCTGCGGTCGTTAAACGGTTTTGAATTCCAGGGAGCTGTCGAGTGGCCTAGTACGTCACTAGCATGAACTTTGACAGGTAAAATGCCTTCATCTCTACTTAGTTGTAATGAAGCAATGCTGAACAATCTGTGTTGGATGCCTTAATATCTGAGTAAAGTTTAAACTGAGAACAGTTTTGAGTTCTGCCACATTTTGATGCACTATTTGATTTATTGTGGTCTTATAATTCAATGAATGTAGGTCAGTTCAGAATTCAGAAGACAATAAATCTAAATATGAAAAAAGGCAGCTATCCAGCTTACATTAAGATGTACTGTAAAGAAATCTGACAGTTCCTATAGGCTTTTTGGTTTTCTTTTCATTGGCCTTTACTGTTTCGTTTATAAAGTTGTCAATGGAAGCTATCATTACTCTATACTTATGAAGCTTTGGTGACATTGAAGTAAAATTCTCCATAGTAACCATTTGAACAGTAGATATAATTTTCAGATGTGAAATTTTGAGAAGTGAAATAGATAACTGCATAAAATATTTGCAGAAGAATAGGAGAGCCACTAAAGATATATGGACCTTAGAAGGTGACCACAGGAGTGGATATATTAGAATGATTTGAACTTTACAGTTCCATCCAAATTTCTAATACCAAAAATATCTGAAACTGTTTGTAATCCTGAGGTTGGAACTAATTATCTAGATTGCATAAGTTCAAATACCATCATAGCAGTAGGAAAACCTGAATTTAATTAAAAAGTCTGGAAACAATAACTTTTCCTGATGCTTTCGGATTGTTCTAAAATCCCAATTGCTTCATTGATGTCCTCAGTAAGCTGCCTTCTGGACAGTATGTGATTCTTGTCTCACGCCAATGTCCATGACAATTGAATAGCTCTTAGCAATTTAGAGCACCTAATAATGAAATAACTGCTAATTTTTCCAGTGATTTCCAGAGGTGGGAATAAACACAAAAACAATAAATCCTTCGGGGTGAGCTGCTTGCAATGGTAATGAACCAAAATTGGAGTCATGGCTTCATTGGCCATTTCTTTATTAATTTTGAATGCAAGAAACTGGCAAAGGTTTCCCAGTGCAGTGGCATTAGCTTAACTCTACTTTGGATACAATGGAGATATTTTTGGCCCAAAGTATATCCTTAATAGTTGGTTTTAACCATTGTGGTTGTTAGAATGGAACTTATAAGTCAAGGAATTTGGTCAAGTGTGGGAGGAAATATCAAATACATGTTCTAAATTTCAGCATTTCTCACTTTGGGAGTAATCTTCAGCTTGTCCAGTCCTGATGAAGGGTCTCATCCCGAAACATCGACTGTTTATTTCCCTCCATAGATGCTGCCTGACCTGCTGAGTTCCTCCAGCATTTTGTGTGTATATTTTCAACTTCATGACTTGGATAAAAAGTGGCAGGGTAGCAAAATCACTGAACCAATCTGCCCTACATTTCTACGGACTTGAATTAAATTGAGTCCAAACAGAAACTGTTGGCACTACTCAGCAGCATCTCTGAAAAGAGAAATGGAGTAAATGCTTCACATTTATAATCTCATGTACTAATTGAGGGTGACTGGCCTTGAAAATTTTCTCTCCACAGCTGCTGCCTATTCTCATGAAAACTCCCAGTTTTTTTCTGTTTTTATTGTTAAGGTTTGTGTTGATTATTGGATTTTTGTTGGATCTTGGTGAGGTGTATAGGGGTGGGGGTGTGTAGAAGATGTGCCTAGGAGGGGACATACTGTTGGGAATGTCAGTTGCTAATAGGATTTGGAAATAATTTAGTGAGAAGTTTAAGAAATGTTTTTTGATTGTCAATTAATATGTGTTGTGTGAAAGGCTTTCTAAATGTGACAAAAATATGGCAGATGTTGATGGTAGATCAATAAATGTTAGATATAGAGTGACTCTGTGGCATGCAGCTATGACTGTACAACATAGTTCCACTCCGCTTCAGGCATAACATTTTCATAGAAGAAATTATTATGGATAGGTCCAAAATGTACCAATTAAACAGAAAACCCAACCAACAAAACAGCTACCACTTTTAAAAAACAATTAATGCACTCAAAATATTACTTTGGAAAGTCATTTTAGCTGCATTTTTGTGAGTTAGGAGACAAATATATAAAAATATTCTCAACTAAGAAATCAGACTGGAAAATAATTCAGAATCAGGTAATTAAATCTATATGTGTGTGGGTGCATTTATGACCTTAAGTTGGTGGACTATGCTGATGAAAATCTTTTACCAGTTAGTGGTACTTTTTGTCAGACCCTTGAATCGAGGAGATCAAGTTCCAAAATCTATTAATGTCACATTTTGAACCATAATATCTGCTGGGGCAAATGCATGGATCAGTGTTATTAACCACAATTTCCAGAATGCATTTAGGCTGTAAAGGCTGTGGAAGATGACACTTAAAATTGATAGCCTTATTTTCATTCATAAATAGACCCCACCCACCCAGGACATTCTCGCTTCTCTCCTCTTACATCAGGTAGAAGATACAGGAGCCTGAGGACACGTACCACCAGACTTAAGGACAGCTTCTACCCCACTGTTCCCTTATACGATGAGATGGACCATGACCTCACTATCTACCTTGTTGTGACCTTGCACCTTATTGCACTGCACTTTCTCTGTATCTGTGACACTTTACTCTGTGCTGTTATTGTTTTTACCTGTACTACATCAATGCACTTTGTACTGACTCAATGTAACTGCACTGTGTAATGAATTGACCTATATGATCGGTTTGTAAGACAAGCTTTTCACTGTACCTCAGTACAAGTGGCAATAATAAACCAATACCAATACCAAATAGGTTATGTCGTTTTGAAGGCACACTCGGATTTTCTGGTTGTTCATTGATAAAAAGGAATTCTCTCATGTACAGTTTTATGAGTTACAAATCACATTCAGGAAATATAATATTCTCTGGAGTTCAAACCTTTTCCATTCACTACATCCCTTAAATGATTAAATACATAGTACTCTTGAGATCTTGTGATTTGAGTGTGGATATAAAATTATGCTTCAGACTAATCTTTCTAGATCACCTCTGGTGCTCAATTCCTTGCCTCTCCTAAACCTTTGCTCTGCTCCTCAACCTCTCTCACATTGGCATCCACAATCCTTACTGCAACACTCTCCAGCAGTGCTACCACTTCCCACTGTGGTCTTTGCTACGAACTTCTTCATTGCACCCTGGTTTCTCACTCTCAGTAAGACCATGTTGAAGATCACAAACACAAACTCAGAGCCCCCATGAGCAATACTGTAGGAGATAATGGATGTCATGGAAATTGGTTCATCTGTGATGCACATGCATACCATGAAAATTAGTGAGTTCAAATTCTCATTTCAGTCTTTTTTTTAGACAAGGTATAGATTAGTTATAACCTGCTCCTTGCTCTTATTAACAAGTATTCATGACTATTCATCATCAAGTATTTGCCTTTAGAAGAAGTAGAAAGTTGCAGGTCTGACAAACACCAAATCACGGCCAACAGCAAAAGGCTGGCATTTTGTCATTCTCATTAAGGATCCTAGAGATCATAGACATAGAAGCATTGAGAGGAATATGTAATCCACCTTCCTGACAACATAGTAAGCCACAGAGTCCTGGAATCTCCTGGAAGTTGAATATTTCTTTAGCAATATACACATCTGTGACATAGTTCAAGGCATTTCCAACATACTACATTATACGTAAATTCTCTAATGCTATTGCAAATTCATGGAATTGAGTTTAAAAAAGTAAAAATATCCATTTCTTGTTCTTAATATAGTTTTTCTTACTATATAATATTAAATATTTTAACTTTTTGACACAGGTGATTTGCACCAGACCAGATGATTATAATCGCCGTGGAGTTCTATGTGATGGCTCTCCTGAAGGACCCATTCAGCGAAATCCAGGGAACCAGGATCGCAGTCGGACGCCAAAGCTTCCAAGCTCATTGGAAGTGGAATTTTGTTTAAGTCTGGCTGAATATGAAACTCCGCCCTTTAATAAGTTCGCCAATTACAGCTTCCGGAATACGTTGGAAGGTTTTCATTTTATGTTTTGTATTTTAGTTTCTGTATGCTTTAGTTGGATTATCTATTCTGTGACATAGATTATCAAAATGAATTTGACATGCCTGGATAAAGTTAATTTGCTTAAGACCTTATGAAGTGCATCAATTTGTGCAAAGAATCTCAGAAGTATGGTAGATCTATGCACCAAAAAGTCCAGAAAAATAACAGGAAGAGCAGGTTTCATACTGAAAGATTTGGATAGATTTTACACCTGGCCGGGATGGCTACTATTTTTGCAAAAAACTTCCTACCTAAATTGCAGCAAATGTTCAAACATCCATGACATAAAATTATATAATCATACATCACAGAATGGGTACTTCCATTGCAGATTTTTTGTTTCCTTTTCAAGTCAATTGATTATTGTCAATATTGTAGAACTGATGTTTTAAAAATGGAAAGCAGATTTTTTTTATTTTAACCCATGTTCTTGAGGTAGGATGCAGAGTGTATAGATGTAAAATCTGCAAATATTTTACAGTTTGTTATTGTACAGTTTTAGTAGGAATGCAAAAGATTATAACTGGATTTTTGTGAATTTTTATTGCCTTGGTGAATAACTGCAATGCAATTTACAGATCGTACACATTGTAGTTACTGTGCTCTAGTGGCGGAGGGAGTGAACGTTTCGGGTTGTTGATGGGGTGCCAATTAAGTGGCTCGATGGTGCCAAGCTTCTTGAGTGTTGTTAGTGGCAAGTGGAGAGTTTTCCACCACACTCCTGGCTTGTGTTTTGTAGGTGATGAAAAAGCCTTGGGTTGTCACTCACCACAGGATACCCATCCTCTGACCTGCTTTTGTAGTCACAATTTTATGTGCTTAATCCAGTTGAGTTTCTAGTCAGTAGTGACCCACCCCCCCCCCCCCCCCCCACCCACCAGGGTGTTAATAGTATGGAGTTTAGAGCTGGCAAAGCTACTAAATGTCAGAGGTAGGTGATTAGACTCTCTTGTTGGAGAAGGTCATCGTCTAGTAATGGATGGTGCAAATGTTATTGTCACCATTCAGCCCAGCCCCAAATGTTGTCTCGGTCTTACTGCATGTGCTGCTTCATTTGCTGAGAAGCTCCACATGGAATTGAGCATTGTGTAATCATCAATGGACATCCTCATCTCTGATGGAAGGAAGTCATTGATGAAGTGAGGGATGATTGTTGGGTCTAAGACACTGTCCCAAAGATGTCCTGTAGTGATGTCTTGGGGGTGGCATGATTGACCTCCAGCAACCACAATCATCTTCCTGTGTGCATGGTATGACTGAAGTACTTTCCCCTTGATGCCTATTTGATTTCAGTGTTTACCCAGGCTCCTTGATGCTACTCTTGGTTAATTACTACCTTGATTTCAAGGGCAATTAATATTACCACAACCTTAATATTTAGTCCTTTTGAACATATTTGGACCAAGTCATTGATCTGAGTGATCCTGGCAAAATCAAACTGAGCATCAGTGAGCAGGCTGTTGGTGAGTTAGTGCTGCTTGACAAGTCACCTTCCGTCACTTTACTGGTGAGTGAGAACAAACTGATTGGGCAGCAATTAGCCAGATTGAGTTTGTCCTTTTCATGAACAAGGCATACTCAAGCAATTTTCCACATTATCAACGCTGTGACTGTACTTGAACAGTTAAGGTAGAAGTGTAGCTAGTTATGGAGTGTAGATCCTCCATGTGGAAGCACATTCCATATACGCACCATCTTCTGCCTGAAGTTGCCCCTCAGGGCCCTTTGGTTCTCTCCCCTCTCACCTTAAATTGTTCAAAGTGGCACTGCTCCCGAAAGAGTTATAAATTCTGCTCCAGAAGATTTTTCAAAGGAAGCTGCTGTCATTTGGTGCTCCAGTAAAATTTCAAATACAAATCACATTGAGGATGGTTTCCAATCCGTTAGTGTAATCAACCATGGCACACACATGCAGATGTAAACAAAAATAAATTGGGAACTTCCACACTGAAGAACAAAGCATTTACACAACATTGGCCCTCATTCATGTCTGAAAAATTGTAAAGAGGGTTCCACAATCCACTTAGAACACTGTGTAACCATTTCCCATTACTCTATGGCATACTTGCATTAAAAGCCAGCCTGAAAATCCCTCCTGGGGATCCTTAAGTTCCAAGGAAATGGTGAAGCCATTCACCGTTGTTTCATAGTTGTCAACTTGTTAGTCTGTCAAGAAGTGGGAGACAGCCACTGAACATTGCTCGCTCCATATCCTATTCAGAAAGTGATGAAGTTACAGCAATAGAGCACTTGGCATCTGCATGTCTGCACTGAAGACTGGGCAATTTGACAGATAAGCCCTGCTATAGCTTGCAAGAAACCAGTGGCATTAATGCCCTTTGCTTCACACTGATGGATACAACCATTTCTGGTCTAGATAAGTCTTTAAACTCACCTTTCAGTGAATGCCACAGTTTTGTGACATCCTCTCCTGCTAAATGGAAATATCAGAGAGTGGTCCTTGCTGGCATGTCCAAGGATATGTCCAGGATTTTGGGTCTCAGGGTAGTGATGAGCACAATCAAGTTGCTCAGATATTGTTGTCCTTCTTATTCTTTTCTTGCAAACTCCTTTCCCTCATCCAAATCCTGGATGAACAGAATCACTGAAGGATTCCACTTTGTATGTGGTAACGTAAGTGGAAGCAACCGTCAAGGAGAATGAAGGAGAATGCTAGAAAAAGTAATGTTACATAATATGAATATGGTCTTCTAGCCAACAATAAGGACTAATACATTAGATAAAATACAGAGCAAATGCTGCTCTGCAATAATTTTACTATTTCTTCACAAAGGGTGGTGCCTGAATCCTCTTCCTTTGTCAACTGGCTTCACGTGAAAAGATTGTGTTGTAACCCATTTATTGTCTGGCCCAGCATATACAGTATTCTATGTTATTTTACTGTTCCTTAACAAGTTAAAGGTTAATTTGTACAATTGGCTTAATTATCAATTCAAACCAATGTAACTTCTTTGTGAACAGGTTTTGCCAACCCAGGCGATGGGATAGCTAATGTATCACAGAGCAGCCTGCATAATGCCCTACACATTTACATGAATGGATCGATGTCCCGAGTCGGTGGTTCGGCAAATGACCCAATCTTTTTACTTCATCATGCTTTTATTGACAGGTGAGTGTAATTGACAGTAAGCTCCATTTTCTCCCATTTCCTTGTTGATTCCAATTCATTTGAAGCTGCATTAAAAAATTGGAATGATTTAGCCTATGGTTGTTCACCTTCCCATTGCTCCACCTATCTTTATGCTCAACCACACCTTCACTACCACCACCTTTCATCCTCTTTGAAGGCTGTTCTCCATAGTATAAAACAGCACTTTAGGCACCACCCTGGGTTTGGTACATGACCACAGGGTGATTATCAGCTGGTCATAGAGTTACTATGAGTAACAGGTGGAATATTCAGGTGTGACACTTTGATTCCAGCTGTCAAATAATCCTGCAGCACATTACCTGGTCCAGACCCATCATTATCCCAGACCGAAAAGGCCAAATATCAATTGAAAAACATCAAGACCTCAAGAGCTGATGGGATCACTGAATAAGTTTTAAAACTTGACAAAATGGAATTTAAGAGACAAAATTCACAGCCTCATTTCCTGTAGCTTGCAAGAGGAGAACTTGACACTGGATTTCAGAGATTCCATATTAGTGATCATCTTCAAGAAAGGAAACAAATCCAGCTGTGGTAACGAGAGAGCAGTCTCCTTATTGTCTGCCACAAGAAAAGGGTCATCCTCAAGCCCCTTCTTTGAGTGGCCAAGATGTTAATCCCTGAATCATAGTCTGGATTCTGTCCATCAAGAGTCACAATGGATATGATCTTCACAGTGCGATAGCTCCAAGAGAAGTGTGGGGAGCAGCAATAACCTCTGTGCATGGCCTTCTTTGACCTCAGAAAAGCCTCCAAAAACTCCGTCAGTCAAGAGGGACTCTGGAGTGTGCTTTGCAAATTTGGCTGCCTTTAGATATGTGTTTCTATCATACATCTGCCGCCTGGTGGGAAACATGCCTTGATCTTAATCAGTGGGTCTATAACAGACTCAAACTCAGATACAACAAGTGTCAAGCAAGGTGGTACCATCACGCCAGCATTTTTCTCGGTCATTCACACCATCATCTCGATGCCTCACCTGCACCAAGCTTCCCCAGGAAGTAGTTCTAACCTACTTGACAAGTGGAAAACTAAGATCTCTCCAATCTCATTTATCAAGCTGCTGAACACAGATGATGCTTGTGAATGCATACATTTGAAGGCTGAGCTCTAAATCATTGTTGATCAGTTCTTTGATGCATGCGAGAGAATACATCTTAACACTAAATATCTTCAGAGGTCCTTCTCTTCCCGTGCAGCATCCAAACAATGAAAATCCACGTCAAGACTCAGTAAAATGTAGACCATTGTCCATAAACTGTGAGCCACTTCTCAGCAAAGGCAGAGATCATTGTTTAAGTTCACCATCACCTACAATGGTCCAGCATAGCCTCTGTCTGTCCAAAGAAAAGACTGAAGATCTGCACCTCAAACCCAGAATAAAGCTCATGGTCTACCAGGTAGCAGTGATCCAACTCTCCCACACATGGCTGAAATATGGATTATCTACAGCAGGCTCCTCAAAGCACTGGAGAGGTTCAGTATTATCAATGTTGTCTTCACAAATCCTCCAAATCCACTGAAAAGCAGATCAAAGTGAGTTTCCTCTCACAGGTGAATATCCCTAGCATTAAGGCCTTAATTACGATCAGCCACACCAGTGGGCAGGCCATGTTATTTGCATGGCAAACATCAAACTCCCAAAACCTTCTTTCTGCTCCAGGTTCCATCACAGCAAGAGACACCAGGACAAAGAAAGAGTTCAAGAATGCTTTAAAAAGGTGTAACCTTCATGGGAATGCGAGGTGTTCTGGATGTAGGTGGGAAGGGACTGGACAAGGGGAGACAGGATAGGGTCAAGGTATGTGGAGATAAGTTCAGTGCGGCAAGAGCAGGCGGGAATAATGGACCTACCAGGATAGTCCTGTTTGTGGATCTTGGGTGAAAGAGAGAGTGTTAGGTGCTGGGTTGGGGTACTATCAGCTTGGAGACTGTGGAGGGGAGATCTCCTGATGTGATGAGATCTGTGACAGTGGGGGAGACAGTCACCCGGTGTTTATTGGGGTGGTCATGGTCCAGGAGTAGATATGGAGAGATATCTGCAAGCTGCCACCTGGCCTCTGCAAGATAGAGGTCAGTCTGCCAGACTACGATAGTACTATCCTTGTCTGCGCTCCTACCCTTGAGTAGGTTGCCCCAATGCAGGGTTTTGACCTGAAACATGGTCAACTCCTTTCTTCCCACAGATGTTGCTCGGCCCGCTGAGTTCCTCCAGCATATTGTTTGTTGCTCCAGATTCCAGCACCTGCGGTCTCTTGTCTCCATGACTCATGGGAATCCCTGGTCTATGACTGCTCAAAATGAAGGAAGGGCATTTTGGATGACACTGAGATCCTTGGATCCCTTTGCCCAGAACACCTGGATGATTGTTTTTCTGTCTATAGAGATGTTTTGATACTAGAGCTACTGCTTTCCTTAAAAAGAAACTGTTCCAATTGGTGGAAACACCAAGAACCAGAAAATATTGAGTGAAAGTGATTGGTAAAATAAGCAAAAGTGATACAAGGAAAAACTTTCTTACACCGTGAGTGGTTAAAACACAGCCAATGAGCATAGTGCAGTCTGATTCAGTAGTGGTGTTCATCAGGGAGTTGGAGAAGCACTTAAAGGAAATCAAAAATATGAGGCTATAGGGATTGTGTTGGGTATTGAAGTTAGAAGGAAGCCAAAATGGACTAAATGGTCTCCTTCTGTGCTATAACCTTTATGTAATATTGTGATAGCTTTTCTTTTAAGCTGTTGTGAATAAATTGGCTGGAGTGTTTGTACTTCAGAAGTACTTCACTGCCCAAGTTGCATGTTTGGCTGCTTTGAGATTGCAAAGGGATCCATAATATCCTTCACAAAAAGTCATGCATGAAGAATGAAATATGATAGCAGATCCTACCCTAGATGGTATAACAACAGTTAAACTGACTTTGCAATTGCTGTAAAGATGTATTGTGACCTCAGTTCATATTGAATCCTTACATAAAGATGACTGTCAATCCTTTCTACAAGGTAATGGCCATGCACAATGTCTGCCCTCCAGCTTGCTGAGGGCACTTAGAAGATTTCAGATTGACATACATTTTAAATTCTTATGTAATTTGGCGTGACGCGCACACACACACACACACAGAAGGATGTTGGAATGGTTATCAAGTATTTTTCTGGTTTGTATGTCCCCCACAGGATATACCTGCTGAATAACATTGACATTTCTTTAAATACCATTTTCCACTGAAAAAACACTCTCTAAAATCAATAGCACATTGATCAGATTATCAAACCTTGGATAGGTATGACCAACCTATTAAATAAATAGGAAAATCCACAGTTCACTGGGGAAATTTCTCCTTCTTTCAGTCATAAATGGTTGACCTGTTATCATAAGATAGTTTGAGACTGCCCACCCTCTGCTCTCTCAGTATCTAAACTCTGTCAGTCTCTCACCAAAGATCAGACAGTGCATGATAGATTGCTACTTCTGCTTGTTTCTAGCTGATTGTTTAGTTATTTCTTCTATGGATTTTTTTACAATGCTTTATAGGGGTTCAGTAGTCTGCTTCAAAAAGAAAATAGTATCCATTGAGTCTGAGAGATATTGCAGCCATGAGGAGAAATTTATTCATGCAAATAGTGGTGAGTCTATGGAATTTTTTACCTCAGAGGACTGTGATGGTTCTGTCATTGAGTTCATTCAAGACAAAGCTCAATAGATTTCTGGATATTAAGGGAATCAAGGGATATGAGGATAGTTCAGGAAAACTGCATTGGAGTAGAAGATTAACAATGATCTTGATGTATGGCAGAGCAGCTCAAAGGGCCAAATTATCTCATCCTGAAACTATCGCTTATATTTTTTATATATAATTCCTGCTATACCCCCATGTATTTTTATATCACACGTTAAGCCATAAACAGAAAAATATATTGAATCCTGGAGTGTGATCCCCAAACATTAATAAAATCATGAAATCTCTTAATTATGTTATTTAGTCATATTGAAACAGTAGCATTTGGACAATGTTACTTTTTAGTTTTTTGTACTCTTTGAAATTGTCAACACCTTTTAGGTCAATGTCAACTTTAGTGAAATACCTGGTTGGTAATCAAAGGTTGGCATGAACACACAGACTGGATGAACTGAATGCCAGATGATCAACAAGAGAACAATAATGTAATGTCTTAAAGATTCAGTATTGCTAGATTATTACCCAGATTTGGCAGTGACAAGTGAACAAGCTTGACAGACTTCTGTGCCTGACAATTGAAAACAAAGAATCAATATTCTGAACACAAAGAAGAAACAAGCAAATGAAGGCAATTACGTCTATTTTCCTCCAATGATCTGAAATGACCAATATAAATTTATCCAGGGATACCCTGTTGACATTTTTGTGTGTAAAATGGCTCCCAGTTTAACATCACCTTTAGTCACACTAAATATAAACAGAAAATGCTGGAAAAACTCAGCAGGTCAGGCAGCATCTATGGAAAGAGAATCAGTTAACTTCCTCCTTTTTTAAACAAAATAAACTTTATTCGTAATAAAAGACAAACTATATACAATAATAAAACAGTGCAAACCTTTATATTCGTGTACAGGTCAATCATCAATCATTAGTGTTACGTTTTGTAACAAACCACAGCACCAATGCCACCCGTGTGGCTCCCTGGGATGATATCCCAATCCCATATTTACAATCTCTAAGGGGCTTCCTCGCCTGACCCCGCCCCTCCCTCTCCAGTGGCAGAAGAACCCTAAACCGTTGTCCTTCCCCACCAAGCCCTCGCATTGGCTGCACCCAGCTTCAGTGTGTCCCTCAGCACGTATTCCTGCAGTCTGGAATATGCCAGTCGGCAGCATTCCCCTACGGACATCTCACAGTGCTGGGAGCCCAACAAGTTTCGGGCAGACCAAAGGGCGTCTTTCACCGAATTGATGACCTTCCAGCAGCAGTTGATGTCCGTCTCCGTGTGTCCCTGGGAACAGCCCGTAGATCAGAGAATCCTCTGTTACGCAGCTGCTGACGATGAATCATGACAAGGAACCTTGCATCTTTCGCCACACCCTCCTCGCAAACCCACAGCCCGCAAAGAGGTGGGTGACCATCTCGTCCCCAGCGCAGTCCTCCCGGGGGCAGCACGTGCCGGGACTGATGTTCCGACCGTGCAGGAAGGATCTGACTGGGGGGGGCCCCTCTCACCACCAGCAAAGCGAGGTCTTGGTTCTTGTTGGTGAGTTCTGGCGATGAGGCATTCTGCCAGATGGTCTGGACAGTCTGCTCAGGGAACCACCCCACAGTATCCATTGAGTCCTTCTCCTGCAGTCTGCAGGATGTTACGTGTTGACCACTGCCTGATGGACTTGTGGTCAAAGGTGTGGGTCTGGAAGAACTTTTCCATGAAGGACTGGTAGTGCGGCAACATCCAGCTGACTGGGACATTGTGCGGCAACGGGGCCAGGCCCATCCTTCGCAACAGCCGGGACAGGTAGAACCTCGGCACGTAGTGACACTTGGTGCCCACGTACTTTGGTTCCACGCACAGCCTGATGCAGCCACAGACGAAGGTGGTCATCAGGGTGAGGGCGACATTGGGGACACCTTTACCCCATTGTCCAGGGACTTGTGCATGGTGACCCGTCGGACCCGCTCCATCTTGGATCCCGAGATGAACTGGAAGACAGCACAGGTGATTTCCAAGCCGGAGGAGCGAGGAACAGGCCACACCAGTGCGAAGTACCGCAGCCCTGAGAGCACCTCACACCTGATGAACAAGTTCTTCCCAGTTATCGATAGGGAGCGCCGTTCCCACAGTCCCAGTTTCTGCTTCACCTTCCCAATCCGCTCCCGCCAATTTTTGTTGCACGCCTCAGCCCCTCTGAACCAGATCCTCAGCACCTTCAGATAGTCAGGCCTGACGGCAAAGGGGATGTTGGATTGGTTGGGCCAGTTGCCGAAGAGCATGGCCTCGCTCTTCGCCCGGTTAACTCTGGCCCCTGATGCCAACTCAAGCTGCTCGCAGATGCTGATCAATCTACGAACTGACCTTGGGTCTGAGCAGAAGACAGTGACGTCGTCCATGTACAGGGAAGTTTTCACCTGGGTGACCCCACTGCCTGGCAACGTCAACCCTCTGATGCTCTCGTCCTTCCTGATGGATTCGGCGAAGGGTTCTATACAGCACACGAACAAGGGAGAGAGGGCAGCCTTGCCTGACTCCAGACTTGATGGGGAAGCTGTCTGTTTCCCACCCATTGATTTGGACTGCACTACAGATGTCTGTGTAGAGCAGTTGGATCCAGATTTCCATTGTCTGCAGATTTTTTTCGATTATCATTTAGCTACAATCAGACTTCTCACATTTGTGATGTACCAGGGAGACCCACTTTATGCTCATGCTGACCCACTGACACCTTGGAATAACCTAATCTGCATTTGAAGTAGGAAACCGCCAATACTGCAGCTGCTGTAGAAGAGAATAGCAAAATGATAGTTCCATACTCTCTGATAGTATAATGATATCCTCCGGGTACCATGTTAAAAGCTGGACAGTGAATTTTATTTGTAGCTAAACGTGTGATATTTGTCAATAGTGTTTTCTCACCGAGGACACACTCTGTCTTCTTGTGTGGCACCGCCATTGTGCTAAATGGGTTGGAGTCAGAACAGATTTGGCAGCTCAGAACAGAGCATCTGTTCACCATTAGCAGCAGCAGAAATACATGACTAACCTCATGGCCTGACATATTACTTACTGTATTATTGTTGTCAAGCCAGGATCAATCCTGACTTAGTGCAGAGTGCAGCAGGGCACGCCAGGTGCAGCTCCAGGCTGAGGTGGCCTTCAGGTAATGTGGCAACACAGAACTATATGCAGACTGAACAGCAAAAAGAAAATGTAATAGAGCTAATCAGTCTCAGAACCAATGGATCAGATGAAAGCTCTCCAGTCCTGCCAGATTTAAGCAGCTAATATGAAGAAGCAGTTCCAGGAACATCTCCAATGTAAGCGATGGCGGGGCCATGAGTGAGAAAGACAAGGCTGAAGCCTTTGCAATCTGTCCAGCCAGAAATGCTGTGTAGATGATCCATCCTGGCTTCCTCCTGAGCTCCCCACCATTACAGAAACCAGTTTCCAGCCAACTCAATTCACCCATTTTCAGTTATGGTAATGACATGTCAGTTTTCATGGCTGGAGTTAAGTGATCTACCAGGCTCTGCAGAAGAGAAAAGAGAATTTTAGAGAAAAATATAACCTATATAAATATTGATATTGCATATTATTTTTAGTCACTCATCGATCTGATATATCCAGGAACATATGAATACAAATAAATTCTGGAATAAAAAGCTAGCATGTTATCAAGAAATGACAATGAACACGAGATGCTGTAAGCACAACATCCTGGCTATAATACTGATGACCTGCTCTCCAGAACTAACTATATGTCCAGAAAAACAAGGGATTGCAGACGCTAGAATCTAGATAAAAAACAGTATGATGAAAAACACTGTGATGCTGGAGGAACTCAACAGGCCAGGCAGCATCTGTGGAGAAAAGCAGGCGCTCAACGTTTCAGGTCGGGACCCTTCTTCAGGACTGAAAGGGGAAGACCAATGTATAGGAGGGAAAAGCAGAGCAGTGATAAGGTGAACAAAAGAGGGGAGGCGGGGTGGGCACAAGGTGGTGATAGGTAGATGCAGGTAAGAAGAGAGGGAAAAAAGGGGTAGAAAAAAGAGAGAGAGGCTAGGAAAGGGAAGAAGAGAAGAAGCATGGTGAGGGGGGAGTGTGTGTGGGGAAGGGGTGTGGGGATTACTTAAAGTGGGAGAATTCAATATTCATACCATTAGGCTGCAAGGTTCCAAGATGGAAAATGAGGTGCTGTTCCTCCAGTTTGCACTTGGAATTCTCCTGGCAGTTGAGGAGGCCGAGGACTGACATATCAGTGATCGTGTGGGAGGGGGAGTTGAAGTGACTGGAAACGGAGAGATGCAGATCGTGGTTATGGACTCGATAACTGTACGTCCATCCAAGTTGTTGCAGTAACAGTTACAACAATGACATCTAATCAAAAATGTGGAAAATTTACCAGGTAATCCTTATCCACAAAAAGCAAAACAAATGCAATCCAATGAATCACTGCCCAATCAGCCAATATTCGATCATCAGCAAAGTGAGAAGGTGTCATGGACAATATTATCAAGTGGTACTTACTTACCAATAACCTGCTCATTGATGCCCAGTTTGGGTTTTCATAGAGTTATACAACACAGAAACAGGCCCTTTGGCCCAACTCGTCCTTGCTGACTAAGTAGTCTACCTGAGCTAATCCCAATTGCTTGTGTTTGGTATTGGTATTTGTATTAGTTTATTATTGTCACATGTACTGAGATACAGTGAAAAACTTTATGTTTTGCATGCCAACCAGACAGGTCACATCATACATAATTACATCGAAGTAGTCAAAGGAAAACAGAATGCAGAATGTAGTGATACAGTTACAGAGAATGTGCAGTTCAGGTAGACAAATAAAATGCAAGGGCTATGATGAGGTAGATTGGGAAATTCAGACTTCAAGAGCTTACCCTTTAGCGTATCCTTCAAGAGTCTAATAACTGTGAGATATAAGCTGCCCTTGAGTCTGGTGGTTCATGCTCTTGGGCTTTTGTATCTTCTGCCTGATGGGAGGGGAAAGGGAATGACTGGGATGGGAGGGGTCCCCCATTATGTTGGCTGCTTTCCCGAGGTAGTGGGAAGTGTAGATGGAATCAGTGGAAGGGAGGCTGGTTTGTGTGATGGACAGGGCTATGCTCACAACTCTCTGCGATTTCTTACGGCCCTGGGCAGAGCAGTTGCCATGCCAAGCTGTGATGCATCCGGATAGGATGCTTTCTATCGTGCATCCATAAAAATTCGTAAGAGTCATTAGGGACATGCCAAATTTCCTTAGCCTTCTGAGGAGGTATAGGCATTGATGAGCTTTATTGGCCATAGTGTTCATGTGGCTAGACCAATACAAATGATTGGTGATATTTACACCCAAGGACTTGAAGCTCTCAACCATCTCCACCGCAGCACCATTGATACAGACAGGGGTGTGTACTCCACCCTGCTTCCTGATATCAATAAGCTTGAAAGAGCGCAGAGGAAATTTACAAGGATGTTGCCAGGACTCGAATACCTGAGTTATAGGAAAAGGTTGAATAAGTTAGGACTTTATTCCCTGGAGCGCAAGAGAATAAGGGAAGATCTTATAGAAGTATACAAAATTATGAGGGGTATAGATAGGGTGAATGCATGCAGGCTTTTCCCCCTCAGGTTGGGTGGGACTAAAGCTAGAGGACACAGGTTTAGAGTGAAAGGTGAAATATAAAAGGGGAATCTGAGGGGGGATATACTTCACTCAGAGAGTGGTGTGAGTGTAGAACGAGCTGCCAGCGGAAGTGGTAGACGTGGGTTCAATTGTAACATCTAAGAGAGGTTAGGATAGGTACAAGGATGGGAGGGGTTTTGAGGGATATGGTCTGGCTGCAGGTAGATGGGACTAGGCAGAAGATCAGGTCGGCATGGACTGGTTGGACCGAAGGGCCTGTTTCTGTGCTGTAGTGCTCTATGACTCTAAGTCAATGATCAGCTCCTTCATTTTGTTGACATTGAGGGAAAGGTTGTTGTTTCGAAACCATGTCACTCGACCCTCTATCTCCTTCCTGTACCGTCTTGCTGTTGCTTGAGTTCCGGCCCACCACAGCGGTGTCATCTGCAAACTTATAAATGGAGTTGGAGTTGAATCTGGCCACACACTATTGAGTATATAGGGAATATAGTAAGGGGCTGAGGACGCAGCCTTGCCAAGCACCAGTGTTGAGGGTAATCATGGAGGAGGTGCTGTTGCCTTTCTTTATTGATTGTGGTCTGTTGCTCAGGGAATCAAGGATCCAGTTGCAGAGGCGGGTGCAGAGTCCTAGGTCTAGGAGTTTGGAGATGAGTTTGTTTTGGATTATGGTATTGAAAGCAGAGCTGTAGTCAATAAACCTTTACTATTTCTGAACCTGTCTAAATGTCTTTTAAATGTTGTAATTGTACTCACCTCTCCAGCTTCCTCTGGCAGCTCGTTCGATATACCCACTACCCTCTGTGTGAAAAGATTTGCCTTCAGGTCCCTTTTAAATTTTTCCCCTTTCACCTCAAACCTATGCCAAGTATTTTTAGAGTCCCCATCTCTGGGAAAAGACCATTATCTATGCCCTATTCCAGATTAATGACATCCTTTCTGTAGCTGGGCGACCAGAACTGCACACAGTACTCAGGTGTGGTCTCACCGGTGACTTGTACAGTTATAACATGACGTTGCCAGTACTACACAGCTACAGACCTCATCACAGCTAAGGTCCAAACATGAACCAAAGAGTTAAATTCCAGAATTGAGGCATGCATAACTACCCTTGATGTCAAGGCAGCATTTATCTGAGTGTGGCATCAAGGTGCTCAGGTAAAACTGAAGCCTGAGAGTAGCAAGAGAAACAGTCAGCTATTGGATTCATGCACAAAGGAAAATGGTTGTAGTAGGTCAATCATCCCAGTCCCAGGATATCACTGCAGGAGTCTTTCTAGCGTCTTCATCGATGATATTCCTTACATCTTAAGGTCAAAGGTGGGGATGTTCAATTATAATTGTACAATGTTCAATTCCATTCACAATTTCTCAGATAATACATGCAACAGGATTTAACATTATCATCACTGACTTTCCCATCATAAACATTCTGGGGTTTACCATTGACTAGAAACTCAACTGAACCAGCCAACATAAATGCTGTGACTTAAATAAAGGAGCCCTGGTTAAGCTGGAGGCAATGGAATCAGGAGGAAAACTCTCAACTGGTTGGAATCACACCCGGCACAAAGGAAGATGACTGTGATGGTTGGAGGTCAATCATCTCAGCCACAGGACATCTCTGCAGGAGTTCCTCAAGGTAGAGTCCTCAGCCCAACCATCTTCAGTTGCTTCATCAATAACCTTCCTTCAGTTGTAAGGTCAGAAATCGGGATGTTCGTTAATGATTCCATAATGTTCAGCTCCATTCATGATGCCTCAGATAATGAAGCAATCCACATCCAAATGCAGCAAACCTGGATGAAATCCAGGCCTGGGTTGATAGGTGGCAAGTAAAATTCATGCCACACAAGTGCCAGGCAATGATAATATCCAACAACAGATAATCCAGCTATCACTCCCTGACATTCAATGACATTACCATCACTGAATTCCCCCACTATCAATATCCTGGGGATTGTCATTGACCAGAAACTGAACTTGAGTAGTCATGTACCTCTTACCTACAAGAGCAGGTCAGATGCTAGGAATCCTGTGGTGAGTAACTCACTTCCTCACTCCCCAAACCTGCCCCTATCTACAAGGCTCAAGTCAGGAGTGTGATGGAACAATTTCTATGACTGGATGAGTGCAGCTTCAACAACACTCAAGAAACTTGACACCATACAGGACATAGCAGTCCACTTGACAGGCATCCCATCCACAACCATTCACTTACTCCACAACCAGTGCACAGTAGCAGCGTCTACAGGACCATCTACAGGATGCACTGCTGCAACTCATCAAGACTCCTGAGACAGCACTTTCCAAACCTACAAGCTCTACCAGCTAGAAGGACAAGGCAGCAAAAGCATGGGAAACACCACCACCTGGAAGTTGCCCTCCAAGCCACACACCATCCTGACTAGGAAATATATCGCCATTCCTTCAACGTTGCTGGGTTAAAATCTCTTAACAGTGTTGTGGGTATACCCACACCTCAAGGACTGCAGCAGTTCAAGAAGGCAGCTCACCACAACCTTCACAAGGGAGTCAGAGGTGGGTAATTAAATGCTGGCTCAGCCTGAGAAGCCTGCATCCCTTGGATACATTAAAAAAAATCCATTGAAGTTATTCAAGTGTTTCATATCAACTGACTAAACCATATACAGTATATGAGCCAAGATATCACTATATATTTTCTCTTAAAATTACTTAATTTTATTTAAAGAACAAGCAGGTTGTTCATCTAATGCCTTTTGGATCCACATAGCGTATCAATTTACTCAAAAGTAATGAAATACATTTGAAGTTACTGCTGAAGGGGAGAATGGAAACAAAACTACATGTGGTAAGTCTAGGGTCCTCCAACTACCAGTGAGATAAATGAGCGGATTACTTGTTTTAGTAACATTGAATCAAAACACCAGAGAACTATCCTGCTCATCTTCACAGACAGGAATTGGCTCATTCCTAAAACATTCTCGAAGATGGATGACTGGGCCTCAGTTTAACATCTCATCCAAATTGTAACACCTCCAATAAAGCCACTTTAATTTAGGAGACACACTCAAATTTCCAGAGCAGGCTTTGAACCTATCATCTTATTGAATAGTAGCAAGTGGGCCAAAATAAGAAAAGGTGAATGTGATTGCAATCCAAATAAGCCTCAGCTATCAGAATTCTAACAGTTTTTTTTCCTGCCAACTGCAGCATATATGAGCAATGGTTACGGAGACACCAGCCACTTCAGATGACTTTCCCAGCAGCTAATACACCAATAGGCCACAGCCGTGACTATTACATGGTGCCCTTCATTCCAATTTACAGAAATATTGAATTCTTTGTTTCAACAAGAGAACTTGGATATGATTATGATTATTTGGTTGAATCAGGTAAGATCCATTTCCTTAAATATTTTTCTGCGTTATACAAGCATTATTTATCGTGAAGTAAAACATGTGAAGTTAAATTCCAAAGTGTGTGGTTATCCACTGGAAGGAAAAATGGGAAAACAGAACATTATTTAAAGTTAATTAAATGTTGGTGCTCTGCAAGATCTGCATGTCTCCATGCAAGAAAGATAGAAAGTTAGCACAGTTTCAGTAAGTAATTAAGCAGACAAATATAATGTTTGCCTTTATTGCAAGGGGAATGAAGTACTTAAGGAAGTCTTACTAGAGCTGTATAGGATTTAGGAAAGGTCACACTTGGGGAATTGCGAACAGTTTTATTCACCTTATCCAAGGAAGCATATGCCTGTCTTGGAGGCAGTGCAGAGAAGATTCAGTAGACTGGTTCCTGGTGTGAAGGGGTTTTGGAGATTTATCAGGAATGTGGTGTTGAGGGCAAGATCAGATCAGTTGTGATTTTATTCAGTTTGGGAGGATGCTCAAGGAGACTTTCTGCTTCTGCGATTTTATTTGGGCGCAGCAGGTTTACACAAAGCAACAAGGGACCAGATGTTTTGCATTTAGTATTAATTACAGGTTAAATATTGGGCAGCAAACCAGAAGAAACATCCCCCCCATCCCCCCACTGAATAATACTATGGGATCTCTGAGGTGAAATTGAGGGACTCAGTTGCTCAGTTTAACATCGAAATAACACCATGCCCCACAGGATTCCTTCAGCATTGTATTGAAGTGTTGGCCTAAAATTTCTAATTAATTCTGTGGAATGAGACTTGATGTTACAAGCTTTTGACTTGGAGGAAGGGTGCTATCACTAAGCCAAGACTGGCACTTTGGGATTATGCTGCTAACTGTTACTGCCAGCTTTTTGGCACCTCTTCTATCATTTGCAGTGTAAGGACAATATTCTTCTTCATGTGTGTAGTCTGTGAATCCTTCCCTCAATGTTATTTCTGCAAAACTTGGCATTTTAAACTCAGCCTCCATAAAACTGGAGATAAGGATCTATACAGCAGCAGTTAGATGGGTCTTGGCCACTGCATTTATTGTCAATCCCTAACTGCCCAGGAGAAGGGGGGGGGGGGCAAACCTCCTTCCTGTACTCCTACTGTGTCCATGTGGTGAAGATAATCTCACAGTATTGTTACGTAAGAAATTAGACTGAGTAATGAGGAAGGATTGGTGGTATACTTTCAAATGATTATGGTGCATGAGTTAGCATGGAATCTGAGGGGTGTGCTGTTTCCATGCCCCTTCTGCTTGTGTTTCCCTATGGTGTAGAGGTTGCAAGTTTATAAGGTACATTCAGATAAGTTGTAGTGAGTTGTTGCAGTGCATCTGGAAGAAGCAAAACAGTGCAGCCATGTTGCACCAGTGATGGAGGAAATGAAATGGATGGGATGCCGGATCAAACACGCTGCTTAAACTGGAAGGTGTTTAACGTATTTGTCCAAAATTTGGGTTTTACCCATTTCCAGTGGGCTAATTGGGTGCTAGATTTTGCTCTAATATCGAATGGAATGTCAGCCATAAAGGTCGCAAATCCTTGTTTTATCGTGCTTTTTTTCCTTTTAAGAAGCTTTGAAACTCGATCTGTGTAACTAAGCAAGCCACTGCTGTGTTCTGACTCATGGGAAATGAGTCAGTGCTATTAAAGAGCTGCCATGAAAATGAGGGGAAATTGTGACAAATGGTAAGAGATTGCAAAAAATAAAATGGGGGCAGGAAATGGGTTAAGGAGTAATGATATCCAGACTGTTGGTGCAGACACTTTTGACACATAGGGTGAACAGCTGCCACCATGCCATAGGTGGCATCAAACAACTACAGGCATTGGTGCAGTAAGGGTTTCAGATCTAGGCATCGTGAAATGAAAATATCAGATGTTTTGGAAATGAGAGTTTTAATACTTTAAAAAGAGGTGGGTGATGACGTTGACTAAACAAAATATAAATCATGTGATTTACCACTTTCTGTCTGATATATCCTTTGTTGATTGAGACTTAAAAGTGAATTAGATCCAAGTTCTCTCAGTAAGTAATTAATGAAAACTTCACCTGCCCATGCACAAAATACAAAATGGCACATTACAAAAACCACATTAGGTGAATCATAACAGAAAGCACCTGCTCAAATTTTTCAATGGGTGTGCCTCAAACAGTAAGTGGGCACAAGCACTTCAAAACATCAGAGTAGTTTAACAATAACTGGTTCGCTCCTTAATGGTAGCACACTACGTGGGGAGAGCTTTAAGAACAAAGGTACAGAATTGTAGTTGTGATTCCCTAGCCAGCATAGCATTTAACTTAAATTTTCAAACTTGTGGAACAGACATAAGGGCAGCAGGTGCTGGAAATTGATAAGAATAAAAATTCTGCGACAATTCTTGACAAACCTCAAGGAAGACCTCGATATACAATTCTTTACAGTAAGACCACATCAATGTTTATTTGCGCACAATACAATCTGATAGTTTGCATTAACCTGCCTTCACCTCAAAACTGAGCTCCAGTAATTAGAAATGTGCTATTAACATGGGTAAAATCTATGGAAATTCATATTTGTAATTGGTGCAGTTTCTAAACACAAATTATATACCCTTGCCATTATATATAATTACTTGTCATTATATGCTGCATCAAGTGACTCCGTTCTTATTGAATTCTATCTCCCTTCTATATTGGTAAAAGCAGTGTTGCTACTGTCCCCAAGGCTCCAATATATACGACGACTGTCCCATGTTATGTCTCCTGGCAGAAACTAGTTTCACTTGAGCAGAACAGTAGCAAAGTCTGCTTTGCTCACTCTTTTTAAGTAGCCCTATTGACCTACAATGCAACCAAGCAGCACCAAAAGATAAGTTTTACTCTATATTTATATGAGTCAGATATTCTGCACTTACACCACAATACAGATGATTTCTTCACCCCACTCAGCTCTGCAGCACCCATCTTTTGTTTTATCTTGGGGCCTCTGCTCTTTGAGGAAAGTGGCCAGAAATTCGTCTCAATGTCACACATGAACTGCTTGTACAGGATAGGTGCTGCCACTAAAATAGTGTTAAGACTCACAAATCAATTTTGAATCAGACACAGGTGTCTCATGAGATGCATTCTCTTTTCACACTTAAATAGTTCACAACTGAATTCTGTCTCCTTGAATCTCCTTTTTTCATGCATCTAGATCAATATGGTTACATTATGTTTTTCAAGTAAATAGCTTTAAAACCTTTACAAACAATAATCCTTTTGCAATGCTTAATATGCATAATGCAATTAATGGAAGAGGAAGTAAATGCTTGGTTATCGTATTGTAATTTCAGGGTTTTCTAAAGCTCTTTATGCAGTTGAAACACTAAACATATAGTTAGTGTGTCAGCCAATTTGTTCAAGGTTTAAATATATTCTCCATACCGCACGAGATGCGCTTCTTGCCCTCCTTCTTCAATTAACTCAGGACTCAAAGTAACACAAAGCTGTAAAAAAAAACTCAGTATCTATATAACATACTATAAGAGCAAAATCACAAGTTTCTAAGTGTGTTCTGAATATTTGGGGCATTGTTATTCATTACTTGCAGCTGAACAACAAATCAGTAATATCTTCCTGAGATCAGAACACAATGAAAATATCAGAGCTGCTTTATCTTTAATATTTATTAAAAGTTTCTTTTCATCTTGTATATTTCAGTACCACCTTCAGTTTCAGCAATTCTGGCCTTCTATCTACAAGAAGCCAAGCAGATCTGGCCTTGGCTGTTAAGTGCTGGAGTGGTTGGCTGCTTGGTGACTGCACTGTTAAACTGCATTATTATACAGAATTGTAAGAAGAAAGAGATCTCTACCTTTGAAGAGAGACAGCCACTGCTCAATACTCGTGATGAATACCAGGGCGTAAGCTACCAAACATCTATCTAAATTGTCTGTTCAACACAAAAGTAATGGCACGAATAAAAGTGCAAATCATTTGTGAAATGACTATCACACTCTACCTGAAGCCATAAAATTGTTTCATTATCAGACACAGATAAGCCAGCCTCTACTTCTATGAAAATTAAATTCTAGGTACAGATTTTGCCTAATATAGAGATTTTTCTGAAACCACTAGGGGTGTCTCAGTAGTGTACCTCCTGATACTGGCCATTTTCTCCTTATATTTAACCCCATGACAACAATTTAATGTGTTTATTACTCATAGCAAAGAAATAAAAGTACCATGTTGCAGGTGCCACAGATTTAGCTTAGTAAAATGGTAACATTGTATTCTGCATTAATAACATAGTATCAACATCATGTATATGAATTTAAGTCAGTTTATTGAATGTAGGTATCAGCAAGGAAATTGTAACAATGGCTGCTCATTATTTTGGATTCTTATATGAAGGGTACTAGGTAAAGCCTTTGTCAATGGGTAGTAATACAAATCAGTTTGAAAAAAATCTTCTGTAAAATTCGTGAATATTCTGTCAGAATGCCAAAATCAAATGTCTGAAAGGAGTAATTGCAAAACTAGCAAGTATTCAATATATCACCTCATAAAGACTGAAAATGTCAATCTAAGATGTAGGTGTTACTGAAATCTAATTAAATCTTTACAGTTTACTGAGATTACAAGCCATTTAATTGATTAAGTAAACAAATGTGCTACTGTTTCCCTTAAACCATGTGTTGAAAGAAACTAAAAGTTAAGTGAAATACTAGTACAAGGTGGCTATTTCCAGTTACTGGGGAGAGTTGATGATTCTATGCTAGGACGAGCATTCCTAGATGTGCTCTTTAAAATTTAATGATAATTTTGAGGCTCCATTTTATCTATTCCAACAGAATCCCAAAGAAATAATTACTTAGAACTGAACATTTCATCACTCAATGACAGTAGCTCTTTTACTGAAAACTTGGGAGTATAATAAATTTACAGTTGAAAAAATAATCACCCCTGACCTGCTTCCAAAATAACAGTGATGCTAATGACACTAATACATAACTTCAAGCAAGAAGATATTCTACAGAAATACTAGGTGAATTGTCTGCATTTACCTTCATGAAACCAGCACCGTGCCATCAGGTACACCATTGGCCAACATTGAAAAGCACAAAGTTGCTGAATTGGTGCAGCAGGTGCATACTAAACACCTTAGAAAATTATAATTTGTCCATTTCAGTCTAAGTTCTCTATTGATATTGTAATAAATATTAGTTACTGACAAATAACTTCTCTTTTAGTAAAAATTAACTATTGATCTGGAAGTTTGATTGTTTTATGTTTTATTTGTGGCAAATTTTAAAACTAAATTTTAAAAAATCCTCTCTCTTTTTGCCTCTTTCTTTCTATCCCTATTTCTCTTTTTTGACTGAATTCACCCAATCTAAGTTTCTTTCTCGGTCCTTGCAACTTAATTTCACAATTAGTTGATATTAGTTGCTTGCTCCTCAATGCTGGAAGCCCAATTTCCCTCAGTGCCACTATTAGCTCTTTTTCACTAATCTTTCACTCGTCCTACTCCAAAGTGGAGGGCAAACATTAGTCCTCAATCCGTTTAATTATCTAAGGAGGATAACTCAATCATTTTTAAAAAACTGCTTGGGCATCATGGTGAAGCCACAGCAAAATCTGGCTTGATTAACAAGCCAATCACAAAGCAACCAAAACCAATTCCTAGACTTCAATCTCACTTTTTTTAAAAACAATTATGGAGGGAGGGGGAGGGGAAGGGGAGCAATTAAACATTTTTACTGGTCTTTGCCTTTTCAGAAAACATAGTTGCAGAAATAATGTCTTTTCACATCACTAATGAATTAATGGAGCAAGATGGTGGTACAGCTGGTGGTGCTGCTGCCTCACAGCACCAGGGACCTGGATTCCATCCTGACCTCAGGTGCTGCCTGTGTGGAATTGGCATGTTCTCCATTGGTTTCTTGCCTGGTGTTCCAGTTTCCTCCCATATCCCAAAGATGTCCATCATGGCAGTTTAATTGGCCACTGTAAATTGCCCCAGTGTGTAGGTGAGTGGTAGAATCTGGGGGTAATTAAATGAGAATATGGGGAGAATAAAAATGGGATTAATATAGGGCAAGTGTAAATGGATGGTTGATGAGCAACGCACTTCAGATAAGACAAGAGCAATCTTGGTGATAACATTTGGATCTATTTAACTGCACATTAACCCCTTACCCAAAGATGCTGATCTAAGTCAGCATAAAAAAAACACTTAGTCTCATCACAATTTGACAAAAATGCATAAATAACTGGATTTATAAATTGTGCCCTTAGAGCAAAGATTTGCAGCTAGTTCTGTGTTAAACATCCTATTTAATCACTAAATTTTGAAGCACAAAGTAAATGTTGAAATATTTTAATATTTGTCAAACTCTTGGCTATATCATATGCCAAAAAAACTCATACCTCAACTGTGTCTCTTCAAAAGTAGTCTAATACAAAATACAATAATTAACCTTTAATGCTTTTTACTAAGCAATAATGTATTATCTTCTAGTCCAGCTGTCTCATCCAATCGTTTACTAGCTTTTTTTGGATAGGTAATCATTTTTGTGTTATTGCATAAAACATATGAAGATAATAAGGTAGCAACTATTACAAATATTATTGTAATGAGCAGGAAGCAGAAATTCTTAGACGCACTGTAGTAATCTAAACACTCTGCTTTCCGTAATACAAGTGCCTTTTCAGAGATTAGAAATTATTAAGTGGAAACAACAGGGCTGGATTATGTTGTTGAACATAAATATTGCATAGCTGAAAATTGTCCTAAAAAAATACTAAATCATGGTAGCATTTAAGTAACAATGCAGAGGTTAATTGATTCACCTATGCACATAAGAATGTCTGGAGTACCTCAAGTAAGACACCATGGAAACTGAAGTTTCATAATGTGCACCCATGAGAAGAATTTCTCTTAGGGAAAACTATCCAACACATTCTATTCATAGTAATCCACAAAATAATGGAAGTACTTCAAAATATGTAGTAGAAGAATACCATTTCTCATATTACAGTATCTGAACATATTCTTGCAATCAACTCTTAACAGTGCAAGTATATCACAGTTCTGAATAAAGTTATGAAATGCATTTTTCAAAACGGTCATTCACTGTGAAAGAAATACCCATGTTTTGAAATTCATCAAAGGAGCGAGTGTTAAGTTTTACTTGTGTTACATCAAATAAAGCAAGAAAAGTCTTTATACAGAACAAAACTAAAACTAATGAACTGCAGTAATTGTGAGTTGTTTTTGTTTCTAAATGTATTTGAAGTCTCTTGGTAAAGCTAGATGTATAACCACCGTTCCTTTATTGTCACTGGGTCAAAATGCTAGACATCCAGACGAGCACCATTATGGAAACACTATCAATATGAGGATACAACAGTTGAAGGAGAAGGCTCTTCAACTTCTTGAGGGACAAGGCAATCAAGAGTTTTGCTTCCATCACCCAATTTCCAAACACTTATACTTTAACAGGGCATCTCTGAAGTAGTTGTCAAAAGATTTTCTGTGAGTATCTAACAATATTATCGTTTTCCTTTTAGGGAAAAAAAGCCTGCTTTTGGGGCAATGAACTTTATTTTTGGTTAACAGAATAGAATCAATTTACTTTATGCATCCAATGAGAAAATGCAAGAAAGCCACTTTAGGAGTATAAATAACCAGTGATATGAAAATATTTTATGTCAATAATAATAAAGGTCTGCATATCCATTCAAGGATATTTCAGATTATAAAGAATTTGCAATCAGGTTTCTTATAAAAGGCTTCATGAGTTTTAAACAATCACTTGGAAAACTTCCTATAATGGGATCTGCAACTTTATGAATAGTATGCATAACTTTGAACAAGACATTCCAATATCTGGTGATAAAAGTTGTGCAAATTTGTCATGTATAATTTTACTTCCCTTGAGATGGCACTATTTCTTATGACTTTTACTTATGAGTTGCAAGTCTAGTGGGTAAAAGTATAGTGTGTTCTCTTCCTTAGTCACTCATTCTACCACTGCTGGAAGACTCTTAAGTGCAAGGAGAGCAAGTGAAGAGTTTCCATATTTCTATCCTCTCTTTCTCCGCTTGGCGGCCCCTTCATCAGCTGTCTTACTTCGCCACAGATTAATCTAATCAAGAACTCCATAATTAGTGTATATTTCAGTTCTGTTGAATAAAATGTTCATCACAGCATTTTTCAGTTGGTGTATAAAAGGGAAAATTCTCAACTTTATTACCATTTCTAAAAGTTACGATATCTGCATCTTACTTATAAGGTGATTTCTAACTTAAATGTTGTTCAAATTTCAGCATATTTAAATAAAAGATACTCTTTATGACTATTAAGCAGATTGCTTTTAATGAGACTCCTGAGAAAATACAAGGGAAGATATTATCAAGCAATAAACTTTTTGTGGTATAAATTAATAATTATAGTTTTATTTTTGAATGGAATTTAGAAGAACTTTAAATTTTATTAGGTTGTTTGCATTCAAAAGTGCTTCTTTTTTCCTCAGTCTCCTCTATTTTAATCTCCAGTGTTTCTTTTTCGAGAGAGTGAATCTGTTGGATAATTGTACTCTTTCTAAATTTGGACAGATCATAATATAGCCTTATCAAATTTATAAAGAGCTGAATAACTACTTGCATTTACATAGCACATTTAGCATGTTTAAACATACCAAAACACCTCACAGAAGTGTTATTAAAATCTGACATTGAGACAAAGGAGGAAATAATAAGCATTGCAAGGAGACAGGCTTTAAGGAAATTCCTAAAAGGTGAGTTTATGGAAGGAATTTTAGAAAAGCTAGATGCAATCTTTAGAAGTGATATTGTGTTATAGTAGGTTTGAGCTTGTTACCAGATCTTTTAAAATTACTAACGGTTAATCTTATTCCCTACTTCCACACACAGCATTAATCCAAAGCAAAAATGTACTTTAAAATTATATTTCCAACACAGTACTGCTGAAATTCCAGTGGGTGGCAATATTCCAAAGGATTCTTGAGTACAGAAGTCTTCTAATCTGATTTAAACCCTCAGAGCTAGAGAAAAAAATTTCAATCGCTGCATTAAGTGTCAATTTGAGGAAAAAAAACATGAAAATGACATTTCATTAAGAGATATAAACAAATTCAGAAAGGTGCACACTTTATTAATTATAAACATAATCAGAACTGAGATTAGGTTGAAGCATCTTCAGATAAAATAATGCTGTGAATATGAAGCTACAATCCATCCCACAGCACATTTCTCCCTGAGAATATTCAAACATGATTCTACTGCTCTCTCTAAATATGTTCAAAATGGCAAATGGTTTGGGATACATTTCCCAGTTAAAATAATTCAATGGATTTTCATTGCCAACAAAAGCAAGTTTTCCAAAATGATTTAGTATTCAAATTTCTGAATAAATCTTGCAGCTTTTTTTTCCAATTTGTGATCAAACCAGCTCCACCAAGTGACTCAAAGACCTCTGTTCAGCTCTAGAATTCACCAGCCAGCTGAGGCACTGGTAAAGAGGCCACTGTGCCCTCCAAAATCTAGGGCTGCAGCTAAACCTATACAAAACTGAAAATATTCATTTACTTCTGGAATGTATCAATCTGCTAATACAGAAAACAATCATGTCTACTTTCAAAGATCTTGGTTATGTTTGCTCTAATCAGTGGTCTGCATTACTTATTTACACTCTCCTGGGTAGAATAGTACAGAATTGTACAACTATAGTTTTTAATTGTTGGAAAATTATAACTACTCCTGCAGTTGGCCACATTGTCTCCAGAAGTCTGATTATCAGCTCCCTAACATTTACTGTCACTTCTTTAACACATTGTTCGTCAAGAACAGAACATCTGCAACAAAACAATAGGATTGCAGGAATTCTTTAAAATATATCTCTCAAGCACTTCCTCCACTGTTTTTGACAACTTGAAAGAAATGTAGCTAACTGTAATAATTAATATGTCTGTCCTGAACAATTTGTAATTATTTCACACTAGAACATGGTAAAGTGCTCCACGGCATTTAACAGGAGTGTTTCCAAACAGTGACACAGCCAAAATGAGATACAAGGGTAGATAACTAAAAGCTTGGTCAAATAGGTAGGTTTCAAAGGAAAATCTTAAAATAGGAAAGAAGGTTAGAGAAGTGGAGATGTTGAGAAAAAAATTCTGTACTTCAGAAACATGGCAACTAAAATATAAATCAATGTTAAATTCAGGGAGTAGTTTGGATTCTCAGAATATTGTAGAATAGAATGAGATACTAGAGATAGGGAAGTTTAAGGCCAGGGAGGGATTTGAAAACAACATATAAACACAGAAGAGTAACTTAACCAGGAGTAACCAGTAACAGTGGATGGTAAGTGAACAATACTCAGCATAGATTAGGACATTTTCAAAATAAATTATGAAGGATGGATCATGAGAGATTGGCCAGAACAGCATTAGAATTGTTAATTCTGGACATAAAGGCATTGATGAGGTTTTCAACAACATTTGAGCTGAGGCAAGGATAGAGTTGGACAATGTTATGGAGGTGGTCTAAGGGATGGCAAGGAAATGAGGTTGAAAACTCACAGGGTCAAATATGACACTAAAGTTGCAAACATATCTCAATAAGTGATGTAATCAGTTGCTAAGCATGGAATTTTAAGCAGCCACTGAAGATAATGAGATCAATTTTACAAAATTTTAATTAGAGGAAATTGTTCTCATGCAGGACTGGATGAAAGATGAGCAGTTTGATAATTTAGAGACAATGGGGGGGGGGGGGGGTGGGGAGGGGGGAACCAGTCTGCTGGAGGAAAAATAAAGCCAGGTGTCCTAAACTCACATGTGGAAACTGACTCTGCATTTTTGATCTTGATGAGGGTCAACATTTATCTGAGAAACAGAAGGGGGCAAGAAGAGATTATTGGAGGGTATCAGATGTAAAAGTGGAGAGTGAGAAAAGAAGCCGTTGTAGAAAATTCCCTGGCTATTACCAGACAGATTTGAATGGAATCAGATATATGTTGTCCCACCAAAAACAGGTGAGTGATGAAGAGAAGCTTTGGAAGTGGATGATGTTGTCAACTTGTCAAAGGCTACAGATAGACCAAAAAGGATAGCTTCCCACTATTATTGTCACTGAGACTGCCATTTGTAACTTTGTTAAGAGCTGTTCTGTATCGTGGTGGGGCAGGGACCCGGTTCAACCCAATTTCCCTCAGAGAATTGCATGCAGATCAGAAATAGCAGAAGTTCAACCTAAATAATAAACAGTATATACAAAATTGGTCTGGAAAATTATGCAAAATTATGACATTAAAGCACATAATTATTTTACTATTAATATCATCAAACCAAATAGGTCTCAAGCTGAAAATTGAGAAGGAACATGGACTTCACACCACTGCAAGTCTACACTGTGACCTACAGGAATATGCCACTACAAAGTGTGATTCCTTGCTTAGTCAGTGGGACTAATAATACATCAAAATTGTTGTAATACATTTTGTCTCTCCTCTAAGTTGGAGGTGTTGTGGATAGTATAGAGGGTTGTCAGAGGTTACAGTGGGACATAGAGAGGTTGAAAAGTTGGGCTGAGAAGTGGCAGATGCAGTTCAACCCAGATAAGTGTGAATTGGTTCATTTTGGTAGGTCAAATATGATGGCAGAATATAGTATTAATGGTAGAACTCTTGGCAGTGTGGAGGATTAGAGGAATCTTGGGGTCCGAGTCCATAGGACGCTCAAAGCGGCTGCACAGGTTGATTCTGTGGTTAAGAAGGCATATGGTATATTGTCCTTCATCAATTGTGGAATTGAATTTAGGAGCCGAGAGGTATTTTTGCAGCTATATAGGACCCCAGTCAGACCCCACTTGGAGTACTGTGCTCAGTTCTGGTCACCTCACTACAGGAAGGATTTGGAAGCCATAGAGAGGGTGCAGAGGAGATTTACAAGGATGCTGCCTGGACTGTGGAGCATGCCTTATGAAAGCAGGATGAGGGAACTCGGCATTTTCTCCTTGGAGCGATGGAGGATGAGGGGGGACCTGATAGAGGTATATAAGATGATGGGAGGCATTGATCGGGTAGATAGTCAGAGGCTTTTCCCCAGGGCGGAAATGGTGGCCACAAGAGGACATAGGTTTAAGGTGCTGGGGAGTAGGTATAGAGGAGATGTCAGGGGTAAGTTTTGTACTCAGAGAGTGGTGAGTGCGTGGAATGGGCTGCCGGCAATGGTGGTGGAAGCAGATACGATAGGGTCTTTCAAGAGACTTTTGGATAGGTATATGGAGCTTAGAAAAATAGAGGGTTAAGGGTAAGCCTAGTAATTTTTAAGATAGGGACATGTTCAGTACAGCTTTGTGGGCTGAAGGGCCTGAATTGTGCTGTAGGTTTTCTATGTTTCTAATTGCTTGCTTATTATACAGGGTAATTAGATTTTGTTTATATATTTGTGAAACAGATAAGGAAGTCACATAGCCATAACAAACTCATCCCACTGATTTACAAATAGTTTCAAATGTCCAGCCGTGCAAAATTAGATGTTAATTATTATTATGGCTCAATATGAAATTCTGCCTACAGTTCTTTTTGGATAAAATTTAATCTGAGATGAGAGATGGCCAGATAATTACTACAAACATATGAATTAGCCACTTATTTTCATCTTTTTGGTTTGGTCTCTCCCTTATTTTGTATCTGACAGTTGTGAGAAATCACAATCAAACTACAAGTAAAATCTCCTACGTAGTTCTGTTCCACAGATTGCTGTTTCTTGGAGAGATACATATTGCAACACTGCATGACTTCCATCACAAGGGACAACATTAATTTCTTTTACTGTCACTCTGGGTAGGATGACAGAGTTGCAATCAACTTTCTTTCCCAGAAATATACAAATATATAATGATAATCAGCCTTTCTAATTAAAACCACTGAATGGAAATTGTGAGATGGCTTATCCCACTAATCAAAGAACTGTATATTAAAAACCACACAAATCCTTTTGTTCAGTGTGTACATGGAGGATTTTCTCCTGTAAATTTACTGTTGAAGCAAAAAAAAAATCCAAAACAAAATAGGTAGGAATTGACAAATGCTCAGGTTTGGCTGTATAATGCAGAAGGCAAGGGAAGTGTCTCTAGTCTCTTGTAAAAAGTTGAGATATCTCTTGTATAGAATAGCTCAGGATTTTTAAACTAAGTAACTGGAGCAAAATATTATTAGATTTAACAATTCCTCTATTTCCAATTTTTTTTTGTTCTCAGTATTTTTTCTGAAGCTCAATATTTCTTCACTCCCCCTCCAAGAGGCTTGTTATAAAAACCCCTTTAAGATTTATATCTATCCTAATCAAATGTATATTGAGTACAAAAAGCTAACTTGATCTTCTAGATATTAAGATTTTTATTTCTTTATATATAGCAATCAGCTGAGGTAAGGAATCTCTGAAATTTCACATTGCCTTGCTCAGGGTGTAAGTACATTAAAGTGCAGCACCATAAGATCATTTTGCTTCTGCAATATTTTTACCTGTTTTAAGCATTTCTGCAGATACTAAAATCACTCTATTATAGATCATGCATGTGATGTAAAGAAATTAGAGGAGTAAAGGTTATACGACATTTACCACCGGCTCAGTACTTAACATTTATTTAATAATTAAAAAAACTCTCCAACTTAACATGCATCCTCCTCTAAATGGAACTAAATCAATAGCCTCTCTGCAATTATTCTGCATGAAGGATGAGTTATGGAGACACGATTCAATAATAGAAGGCAATCAAACCGAAATGCAAATGTATTGTTATGGTCAAGTTTATGTGGATTGTGTGCAGAAAAACACAAATATTCTAATACCATACAAGGAATATGCTTTAACATGCAGAGCTGGGAGTAGAAAGGAGACATGGCCGTTAGCTTCAATGTCAGCTGCAGCATAGTACACGATGTAGGTACAGGAAACTAATGGGTGTTCTGAAGCCTTAAAAGCATCAATGTATGACACTGAACAATTTCTGTCTCTGTCCATGTAAATTCCCTTATAAGAAATAGATTTACTAAAACTGCAATAAAAATCACAAGTGTCATTATAAAAACAAGATATCCAGCTTTACCCAAAGATTACAAAAATGTGTCAGTTGATCATAACCTGATTTTGACAATCCAATAAACAAAGTTCTACCTGCACCTCATCAATTGCTGTATTAGTATGCATTCAATGATTCACTCTTTGGTGTCTGGAGATTGTCTAAGGCCAATCCTGCTGACCACCATATTAACAAAAAATAATTGCACTTCCAAGTTTTTTTTTTTATGGCTGAACATATTCCTTAGTAGTTTTCAAGAGAATGATTCTTTGTTGTACTCAAATTTTGTTCCATGTGAGCTAGTTTTGTTGCTGAGATCGTGAAGCTCTTTGGAGAGTTTCCTGGGTCCACAGCAAAAAACACCAACGCACTTTCTGTCAGAAAGGGAGAAAAACAGTGGTGTTATATTGAACTCTTCTCAGACCGCCACATGTAGAAAATAATATCAATTGTTTAGTATTATTGGACGATACATCATATGGGCCATTTTACATTATCACCCATTAGTTCAAGTCAAGAAACCATCCTTCAGCTAAGGCGGGACCAGATTCCTGAAACTTTATTTTAGGATAAACATTTCCTTTAAATGCATGGTATTTTGCAGATGAGAGAAGCTTTCCAAAGTTCACTGTGAATTGCAAATTGCAGTGAGGTGATCTGCTCCCACCAGTTTGCCAGAAAGCAATAAAAAGTAAAATCTATCCCCTCCCAGACATACTTATGTTGATGTTTGTGTGCCTATACTCAACCTATCCTCGGTCCACACGCAATTACCTTTGTTACTACCCTCTATCATTTTAGTTTATTTACTCTAAATGGGTCAATGCCACTGCTAAAATAATGCCCCCAAAGTGACAGTAGATATGCAGTTATCTCACAACATAATATCAGGGGCAGCATATTTATTATGATAATTATAAGTTTAAAGGTGGATACCCTTCTCAAACCAAAATGGTTGCACTTAGCATATGTTGACATTCAAATAAATCATCAAAGTAACCACTTTTTGACAAACTACACATCCCACGTGTGCTTCTTTAAGGATTCTGCCACCAAGAAAGTTATTAAAAATTAATTTGAGGTCCAAGGGAAGAAATAAACAGGACACATACCACTGTTAGCTCTTCAAGGATTTTATATAATTTGAAGTGAAATCTTAAATTATGCCTGAATTTCTAGCAGATAGATTTTAATTTGGTATGGATCTGAAGTGATTAAAGGAACTGAGATAGAACCATAGAACAATACAGCACAATACAGGCCCTTCAGCCCACCATGTTGTACTGACTTTTAAACCACGCCTAAGACTATCTAACCCCTTCCTCCCACATATCCCTCTATTTTAAATTCCTCCATATGCTTATCTAACAATCTCTTGAACTTGACCAACGTACCTGCCTCCACCACTACCCTAGGCAGCACATTCCATGCCACTCTCTGGGGAAAAAACCTCCCTCTGATATCTCCCTTGAACTTCCCACCCATTACTTTAAAGCCATGCCCTCTTGTATTGAGCATTGGGAAAGAGGCGCTGGCTGTCTACTCTATCTATTCCTCTTAATATTTTGTATACCTCTATCATGTCTCCTCTCATGCTCCTTCTCTCCAAAGAGTAAAGCCCTAGCTCCCTTAGTCTCTCCTCATAATCCATACTCTCCAAACCAGGCAGCATCCTGTTAAATCTCCTCTGCACCTTTTCCAATGTTTCCACATCCTTCCTATAATGAGGTGACCAGAACTGGACACAGTACTCTAAGTGTGGTCTAATCAGAGTTTTGTAGAGCTGCATCATTACCTCGCAGCTCTTAAACTCGATCCCACAACTTATGAAAGCTAACATCCCATAAGCTTTCTTAAGTACCCTATCCACCTGTGAGGCAACTTTCAGGGATCTGTGGATATGAACCCCCAGATCCCTCTGCTCCTCCACACTACCCAGAATCATGCCATTAACCTTGTACTCCGCCTTGGAGTTTGGAGTTTGAGATACAAGTCAACCGTGATTCAACTGAATGCTTCAACAAACTCAACATACTAAATGGGACTTCTCATGTCTTTAAGCCTTTAGTATTAAATATATGGGATTCACAAATATGTACCCTTCATCAAAAGCTGAATGTAGACCCCAAACGTTCCAGCAACAAATGCGTATACCCTTATTGCCCAAGCTAGCATTTTGATAAAACCATATTGGTCTAGACTGCCCAACAATAGCCACCCACCCAAATAGAACATGGTTCAAATTCCTCTGCAATGTTCCATAAGGTGCTGTTATCTGTACTAACAAGCAGTACCATACGGTCTGCAGTAAGGCCACTGAGTGAAAACATGACACAGTGCAGAAAATAGACATCCAAAAACTCAATGTTTACTCACTGTCTATTGCACTTGGCTATTTCACCAAACAGAAATTTCAAGCGAGGCTTTCCAATAATAAGCCTGGAGTTCAGCACTTGATATTTTTCTGCATTTAAGTTCTACAGAAAATGATAAAATAGGAAGTACATTAATCAAAACAAATAACTGAAAAGTGATATGGACTTTCAAAACTAAATGAACAACATTAACACTTCAAAACCATGTTGCCATCCTGCTGTTTCATTGCATTTTGTTTCTTGCCATGATTAAAGATCATGTGGATTATTTCATGGCTGTTCCACATTTTGCAATGTGTTAGGCTGAAATACACTCCACCCCCTTTTATCCTGGCTATCCCCTGGCCCCACTCCCACCCTACATCTTTCACTTTCTGTAGATGTTTCATCTTGTGTTACTGGTCACAGACAATCAGTGGAATAATGCTCAGCTCAATGTGTTTCGGTCGCAGTTCACTCAAAGTAGATGTATCCTGGTCATGTTTAGTTGTTACAGGTTCCATGGAGAGACATTGTGTGTTACTTATACTAAAACCAATCATATTTATGAATTTCCTTCATCCAAAGATCAGAGACAGACTGACTTTGATAGGCATAAGAGTCAAGTTCCATTTGTTGTGTCTCAACAGGCTGGATCCTGCAGGATTCAACCAACCCCCCTTGTTTTTGCCCTGCTTTGCTGCTTTCTGGCCTGCACTTACCAGGTTCAAATACAGGGGGCTGAACTTGCTGAAACTCCACATCTGGAGGTTTGATGGCAAAGTGTGGTGAGGCCTTAACAGCAGGTTAGCTTTAGCTGACCTCCCACTAAGGCCCCACCTCTGGAATTGGCTTACGCCTTTAACAAGAGGGGCAGAATCTTCTGTTAAAACAGAGACTGTAATTTTAAAACTAATAAATAATTTAAACGAAATACAACAATTAAAATAATTAAAACACATTAAAATACGAAGAAAAACAATTAGAATGAAATAATGCAGTTTTACCCTCCTCAACTTGAAGCCAGAAATCCTCATTCAAATAAATAAGGTCCCCTCATTGTAATGTTGGGGAATACCAACAAGAGAGATTTCAGCCACAGGATTCCACGTAGAGATGGAGGTGCCAACATCCGTCACTCAGTATTGGAGTTCTGTAATTGGCTGCCCTTACACAAGACTCAGAGACTTAGTGGGATCTGGATAGCTGAAAGCCAGGAGGTACGATTGGAACTGCTAACTCCGGTCAAAAAGATTCATGCCAATAAATAATATGCAAATTAAGAAAATTGCAAATTTCGCTAATATTTAAGAATGGATGGAAGAGACCAAGGCAACTAAAGGCCTGACAACTTCACTTCACTATGAGTAATTATAGGATCTATGATTAGAGACAGAGTAATTGGGTTGTACAATTTTCATCTAATTAAAGACAGTTGTCACAGGTTTGTTGACTAACATACTTGAATATTTTGAGAACTTGAGAATATTTTTCTTTAAGAATATTTTAGTGGATAAATATGGACTTCTAGAAGTCCGTGCACAAGATATTATTAAATGTACAGAATATGATGCAATATGACATGGGGTAATAATTGGTTGGGCGATAGATTTAAAAGCTTTGTCTCAAATTTGCAATGTGTTGCAAATAATGTTTCCAGTAAGATCTGATTCGGCCTCTGATTTCACAATATAGAATGGTGACTTGGATCCAGGAATAGAGGGCTGCATATCCAAGATTATAGATTACCAGTAATTTAAGTGGAAGGGGAAATATAATTACAGAGGGTTAGAGAGAGGATGTATTTGTTGGCAAAACTTTCACTGTTGAAATGTAAAATGGGAGTATTAGAATCAAACACTTTATCTGAGAAAGTCACATTGGAATATTTTCTGAACAGTGAGAGATTGTGAGGTTAGTCCACACATAAAAATCATCACAGGTTAATGCACTGATACAGAAAGGTGATGGGCAGAATAATGGAATATTGGCATTTACCTGAATGCACCTGGAATTCCAAAGTTCAGGAGAAATGCTTTAGTTTTGCAGAGCCTCAGTGGGGGGGCTCCATTTGGTTTTGTTATCAAACCTTAGGTAAGATATATTTACATTGAAATGAGTAAAGTGGAGTTACACCAGATTTACACCAGGGCTTATAGGGCTAAATGTTGAGAACAGATTGTATAAACATCCTTGAATTAGTATGCATTTTGAAGGATAAGTAGTAATCTAAAATGATGTATAAAATGATAAAGCAATTTGACAGATTAGATCGAAAGAAATTTTTTTTTCCAGTACATGGGATCCAGAACAAGTACACAGATACAGGCAATGATTGTACTAAACAGATGTTTAAAAACTGGGCAAAATAAGCTTGCACACCTACTGTATAAGCATTTTGCAAGCAATATTTAACAGAGTGGTAAGTTTACAATTAATTAAACCATCTTGGAGTGAATTCCAGAAGTACTTTTTTCAACAGAGAACAGAAAACTGAACCTTGTGGCCCAACTGGAATCTTCATGCCTCAGAATAAAAGACTTGTGTTATCCAAGGGAATCAAGGCACTTGAAGCAAAATGAGTCAATGGAGTTGTGACACAGATTACTCATCATCTGATTGAAGGAGAGAACAGATTTAACAGGTGAAGGAGGTTCTTGTGTTCTTATGTTTCATGAATCAAGGAAGAGTATTCATGAAGTAGTAAATACTAATGATACATATAGGCGAATCAATATCTGAAGGGAAAAAAGTCCAGTTAATATTTTTGGTTAGATTTTTCACCAATCCTATTGAGGGGTCTGACTCAAAGTATTAAGCTATCATTACTTTTTCGGATAGCTAGAGACAAGTAAATAAAATGTAGTCCACGCGTAGAAAGTATTGGTTTTCACCCCAAACAAGTTTACTTGTCTTTCTCCTTCTGATGCTGAAACAAATGCTGTGCATTCTCTCAGCTATCTTTTAACTTCATATTTCTAACATGCAGTCCGATAGTTATTTATGCAACCATGTGCCACCTTTACACATCCTAGCACAGTATGCTAACTGAATGCTTCATCACATTTATTTCAGAACATAGACTTCATAAATGGAAATGCAATACCTCTGGTCATAATTTAATGATTTACAGATAAAGACAGAGATGCAGCAATTCACAGGCTTAGAAATTTAAAGGTTTAGCACATAGATAGCATGTACTACTTATGCAGAAACTGATCTGGATGTCTCATGTGAGGCCCATATAGTCATTAGTGAAGGTCATAAGTTGTGGAGTGTGGAGCTGGGAATACACCACAGGTAGATCCACTTTAACTTAAAAACCCACAGCAACTCTCCTGATACTGGCTCCCACTCTGAACACGATCACGAGGATGATCTCTGCCTCATCAGGTGATCACCTCACTCCTTCTCACCCACCACAAATCACCATATGAATCACTAGGTCCTGATCACCCTCCCCAAATGATGTCTAAAACTCATTTCCCGCCTCAACCCAGTCTCCAACGTCACCACTATTCCACCAATAACCTAGACTCACAATGTACTCGTTTTCTTCAGATTGATGCAAAAGGGCGGAGTGTAAAGAGTAAAGACCTTGAGTGTGCTAACCATGCAAGGCCTATTTTCTTGAACGTGGCACATAGTGCTTCATGCACAACAGAATTTTGCCTCAGCAGAACTTGAAAAAAAAATTCTTTGGCTGCCATGCACCATCAATTTACCACACTTTTGTGAGCTGTGAAAAATTAATGGGCCACAATGTTCTGTCGCATCACAAGATGGAAATTGCTTAAAAGGAAAATCATAATCATGAAACACAATTGGGTATTTCCTGTGCTGCTAGTGCAATACTGAGTATTATATGCAGGTCCTCAAGGTCCTCCACGATGGAAACTATTTATCACACGTAGTAACTGCAAACCAGGCTCATTTTGGTATTGCTTATGGAAAATTGTTTCCTACTGGTGGGGTCTGCTCTGCACAATGAAAACAATAAAGCAGATATTAACTGGTGTGTTGAGGTCAGTTTCAGAGTTATAGAAAAGGCTCATCTTTAACTAGGTTCCTACCCAGGAGTTCAAGAAAGCCAATTTCTTCCAGATAGAGCTGTCTTTAGGCTTCCTTTGCTGGTGACCCCTCCAATACTTGCTTGCTATTGATGTCTTCAGGCCTCACAATTATCTCTCCAAATGACTCCAACTGCACCCATTGCTTACCCAATCTCTTGATCACAGCCTAGCCAAGGAAACCCTATCTCCGGTGTCCCCCACCAAGCAATCATTTTGCATTCAGCACTGCCATAATACAATCTCTTTCTCCCTTAATTAAATTCTTAACTCTTAATTTCAAATATAAGTTATATTTTGCCAATATTTTTAATGCAGCCACATTGACCAGGAAAGTTCTAAATTCATCCCAGTCTGTGCGAGGAAGTGATGGGAAGCCACAATTGCCGTATGTCCCTCCAAGCTATGACAGCATCTGATCAGATTTTAATCAATCATCACCTCTAACATACAGTATATGGGAGGCTTCTGACAGAACGATATTGAGTGTACATTGGTTTCCTGTAGCAAAATGCACAGAATCAGTAAGGAGGTAGGACACATTTAAGCTAGTAATGAGACAGTTTAACAGTTAGCTGTGCAGGACTATTCGTCTAAAAGCAAACAAAAATGATCAAGTTAAATGATGCAAGGAAGGAAAGAATACCATGCAGGTGATAAAATTCTAGATTTAGGTAAGCCTGTCTTCTATGTGATGAAACCAATGTTCTATGTAAACTGGTGGTGTTGAATAAAATGTTAGAACTGTGGGAAGTGTTCAAAAATGATCTAATGTTGTATAAAGCTTCATTATGTATCTAAGGGGATATATTTAACAAAATAAATACAAGGGTGAATAGAGGCAAGAAGCAATATACAGTAAAAGCTCAGCTATATGTCTCTTCACCAATTGGCAATCTCCAGTAACTGGCACTTCAGAGGGAGCACCTGGGGTAAAAAAAAAATCGGAATAGCGTCACAGGAGCACCCAGGCTGACTGCAGCACTGCGGATGTGCCTGGACTAACATCGGGACAGTGTCGGAAGAGCACACAGACCGACAATGACACAGCACTGAGGGAGCACCTGGGCCAACATCGAGGCAGCACTGAGGGGGTAACCAGGCATCCCCTGCTGCTGCATAATGCTTGAATCTATGTTTTTGCCCATTGGGTAAATGCTAACTACCAATTCAGTTGTGAGTACTGCAGAAAACTATATTCCATTTCCCTTATTCGATAACCAGTATTATTCATATTCAACTCTTGTTTAAAATCATATTTAACTCTTGTCCAACCATATTTGACTAACTGGCAACTACCACCAACCCCCCCCCACCCCCCACCTAATCCTCAGATGCCAGACTATAAAACTAAAAGTAAATGCATATGAAAAGGCAAAAAAAAACTGAATAGATCCTGGCACTGTGTGAAATATTCAGTACAACAAAAGATACAGAAGTAGATAACACAAGGTACAACAAAGGACTAAGAAATGAAACTAGCAAAAGGTTTTTAAAGTCAGCACAAACTCTTCACATTTATACATGGAGAAAGAGAGAAGGCAAGAGCAAAGTGGATACTTTGCAACTGGAAAAAAAAGGACTTGGCAGAAACATTGAATAATTGCTAAGGTATTTACAATGGAAGCAGGAGACAGCATGCCAGACAAGTGTCAGCAAAATAACAGTTCAGAAGAATATGTTCACCACAAAGTCCAGATGATCCCTTTCCAGGTTTTTAAAATAAGTGAGAACATGACAGATGTTTTTATTATAGTCTTTTTAATTTCCCTTGATTTGCAAACCATTCCTTTAGATTGGAAAAAGGTCTGTCACTCCACTATTTAAGAGAGGCAAGAGAAGAAAACTAGAAGCTAACATCTGTTGTCACAAGTTATTAGAGTCTATAATTGAGGATGAAGTGACAGAATGCCTTGAAAATATTCAGCTGATCAGAAAGACAATAAATATGCATTTGCAAGGGAGAAAATATATTTGATAAAGTTCTTCATAAAAGACATTTGAAGCTCAAGGAGCTGATGGCAAATCACAATAGAATGCAGTTAAGTGGCAAGAACAAAACATAGGCATTCAAAGTGCCAGAATGTGATCAGTGGTGTCCTGGGAAGATCTGCACAGGGTCCACAAATATTTTTTGGATTATAAAACTATGGTGCTTGGAAAAGGGAATAGAAAAACACATATTTAAGTTTACCACATAGACAAAGTTGTGGAAGATGGATTATAGTGATTTCAGTTGAAGCATCTATGAGTTCATCCACTTTATACCAGAAAGAAGAGAGCATTTCATGAATGGTGAAAAGTAAGAAATAATGATAGGTCCAAAGATTTAGTGGATGCTACAATCATGTGGATGGACCAAGATAGAAAATAATAAATGGAATCTTGGCCATTATCTATATAGGACAGGACTTATGTTCCGCCTATACAAAGTCCATTTATTCCACACCTGAGGTATTTTGAGTAAAAAGGTCTTGAAGGTTGTATAGTGTAGATTTACTCCAGCAGCTAATTTATGAATTGAGATTATAGGAACAGACACAAAATCTAAACTGCTGGAGGAACTCCATGGTCTATGCAGCATCTGTGGGAGTAAAGGAATTGTCGATGTTTTGGGCTGAGACCCTGCATCAGGACTGAGAGTGGAGAGTGAGGGTAGCCAGTGTAAAGAGAGGAGGAGGGGTTTATAAAAACAGGCATTTTATTCCCAGAGGTTTAGAGTGAAGCTGTTAGGAGTTAAGTTAAGATATTGCTTCAATTCTGCCATTCTTAAAGATTTTTTTGTCTTTGCATTCTTTGAGACTTACATGATCAGATATCACTTCCACTGGGAATTCCATCTGAGCAGAAACTTCCATTCAGAATAACAGGAAAGTAAACAACTGCAGCTTCTTAGAGAGTTTTGCTATTTTTGGTTTAGTGGGTTGGGGGAGGGAGGAGTGGGTGGAGAGAGGCTTAATGAACACAGAGTTTCAATCTACATTCAACAAACTCATTTTTTGGCACTGACGAGCAATAGAGTGAAACATACTCAGAGTGAAAATGACAAGCAGAATAATCTATGGGACCTTTCTTTGCTCCTGACCTGAGAACACCCAGACATCTGAAAAACTCTTTTGGATGATATCAAACCGGGAAGAAAATGCCCTTGAAAATATGTATTAATTACTCTCTAAATGTACAATCTTTTTAAGCAAGAAATTGGTATTTAACATTGACTTTTCTTTGGCATCCTGCAATGATTAAAAGTAATGAACATAATAAAACATAAGTAATTGGTTGTAAATAGAACTGAATTTATGATGATAAAAATACTTGGTAAATTCCTTTAAAAATCAAGACTGATGAATTTTAATTGAGAAATGATACAATGGAATTAATCAGAACAGTATAAACATGCGGGAGCTAACAAATTTAAATTACCTGCAACCCATCTGTTTGGCTGAGATACAGCTGGATGTTCAAGTAGTCTGGACGGTTCTCTTGCCATAGCTAAAAATTGAAAAATGGCTCGGTCAAAATCAACTAAGAAGATTAGTAAAGTTCCAAACAAATTCCCTTCCTTTTAAGCAGGTTTAGCTGAATAACCTGGAAAACCACAAAGCTCCTCAATGACACATCAAACGATTGCTAAGTGATAAAAATCCAGGCAACTGTGCTACCTAAAGCTGGTGATGCAGCCCAGATCCCCAAACCTCGCCTTAAAAACCATTTGAGAATCTTCAAATGCCCACCGACATTGATAGATTGCCATCTCCTGTTGCTCTACCAGTGCACAGATTCAGCATTTTTTGATTCCTTTTAGCCAGCAAAAATATTTGTGGAAATCTAGGTCCTGATGATCTACCAATGAATATCAAAAGAATCAGAATCAGGTTTATTATCACTGACATATGTCGTGAAATTTGTTCTTTTGCGGCAGCAGTACAGAGCAAGACATAAAAATTACTGTAAGTTACAAAAATAAATAAATAGTGCAAAAGAGGAATCACGGGGTAGTGTTCATGGACAGTTCAGAAATCTGATGGAGGAGGGGAAGAAGCTGTTCCTGAAATATTGAGTGTGAACTGTTTGTAACAAATGTGTTCTGCTTTCTCTGTGCCTCTGCTCTTCCATAAACTGGTCTCAGGCTCCTTCAGCCAATTCCCTTGCCATTGCCTGAGAATGGTGGCCATCATTTCAGGCTGAATTTGTATCATGGTCTCTCAGAAAAAAAAGGGCAATGAGCAAACCCTTATCTATTCACCATGATTACATTGAACAAGATTTCATCTAACTTGTATTTGTTGACAGATTAGATTTATTTCAGGAGTAATGTGATTACATGCTATATTTTGTCATATTCTTTATTTCTCATATTTCCTAACATTATAAATGGAGACCATTCAGCTCATCGAGCTACACCGGCTCTCAGAGCATTCCTGGCGGTCCCATTCCCCCAGTTAATTTCCCTATGAGCTATTTTCTTTCACATGCCCACTAACTCTACCTGATTCCCCTGCAATCAGGGTAATTTACAGCCGTCAATTAACCAACAAAACAACACATCTTTGGGATGTGGAAGGAAACTGGAGAACCAAGGGGAAACTCACACAGCCACAGGGAGAACATGCAAACTCTACACATATAGTACAGGAGGTCAGGATTAAACCCGGGTTGGTGAAGCTGTGTAGCATAAACACTAACTGTGCCATCCATAAATGGAGTAATCTAGTTGAAAAAGTCAGAGCAAGCAATCTGTTAAAATATCTGTTTAACTGAATGAAGAGTAAAAACAAAAGAAACATGAAATTATGATTATTTTAAAATCGTTTCCTACTAAAATACAAGAAACCTACAGAAATCCAATTAACAGTGGAGCAAATATCTATATTACTAGTTATTAAAACTCTAATATCAGACCTAGTTTTGTACAATACAAACTGAGCAGATAGTTTAGATTGGTCCTGCCTTTTTCAAATCATTGGTTTTTATTTTATTTTAGTTTAGCTATTTTGTTCAATCCAAACATAACACATAGCCATTTTCTAAATTTTCCCTGTTTCTGTTTCCCTCTCTATTGATGCTGCCAGATCTGCTGAGTATTTCCTTCATATTCTGATTTTATTTCTGGTTTCCAGCATCTGCAGTTTTTTACTCCTCAAAGTCTTCAATCTAGCATCAAATGAAATCTTTAAAAACAGCTCATATTCTTATTCTATTGATGGTTTTTACCCAGGTACAGTACAAGCAAACATATCTGTGGTTTAATTGCCATCTATTCTTACCTTGTCATGTAAAATGCACAACAGATCCGCAAACCAGAGGAAGGACTGAATTTCCTTGCACACCCAAATGAAGTAAAGCCGCCTGAGCTTATATTGCTTCCAATCAACTCTGGAAAAAGGAATAAGACTAGTAAAATTTGCACCATCAACAATATTTCAAATGGTTTCAAACAGTCTAGAGATCAGGGATGTCTAAATAGCAACCAGAGGGCTCATAGCATGAGCACAACTGTCTTACATTTCATTGTCTTAAAGCATAGGAGATGCACATACAGCCTACTGTTCTTTCCCTCACCCTTTGATAGAAGTATCCCATTAGCTGCACTCATTTGGTCTTTTCCCTTAACCATATATTGTTTTCCTTGTCATATTTGCATCCAAGTCCCTTTTGAAAGTTATTATTGAATCAGTCAACAAACTTTCATTTAATATATTCTACATTAAAACATGTGGTGCAACAAAAAAATTAGATTAACTCCCTTTGCCAATTAAGTTAAAATTACAATTAGTATTCATTATCTACTATTTTGAATTGCATGGGCCTAGAGGAGTTTAGAAAGTTTATGTGGCTTTTTAGTAGATTAACAGCAAGGTTATTCAATTTAAGTAATTTGAACCCTGCACAGATGAGCAGAGGCTCCATATTTGGTGATGTGGCACATGAAGACAAAATATGTGATTACTCTTATGATGCATAAAGAGACTGGCTGCATGAACAAAGTTGAAATGAGGTTATTAGCCAATAACCAAGTACCACAGCACTGAAAATTATTTCTTTGTTTGCATGCCTTTGTTGGAATCTACTGAAATATATGCTTATTCATTCCTTTCTAGCTCAGGGTATGATATATCCGGTGGGGTTTATGACAGCAGGGTAGCTAGCTGCCTTTCTATGCAAAACTCCAATTCAATCTCTACTCAGTGGTTTCAGAATTCTCTGTGAAATCCTTTCCTTTAGGCTTTAAGTATTTGGTTAACTTCTTATCATATTTAAAAATCTGTAAGGAGCTATCATTTTTTTTGTTCCCCTCTCACACTTCTTATATTTCTCACTCATCCTTTATTCTGTTTCTGGAAACCAGTTGCTAGGTATTTGCCAGACAACTCTAACCAAATGCTAGGAAGTGTGCAAGAATAATGCAAATTGATCCATTTTTTCCTCTCTCCTGCGAGAAGTGACACTTAACCTGGTAAGCTGCCAAAATTCACTACCTAATTAATTACCTACATGAAGGGGACATCCTTGCCTAAGTTGATAGTGCAGTATATCCTGTTTCATTTGCTTATACCCTGGCACATATAGGTCCAATTGTTTAAAAGGGTTCCTTAAATAATCCATGGCAAAATAATTTGTTAAAAGTCATGGTTCATGTGTGTAATATTTTAGTAATAAATCCAATTCTATAAAGATTATATATAAATGTTAAATATTTTTTGGGTGTGACATTCCTTTACCTCAGCAGACCCTTTTAAATATGTAGGTCAATATTCATCTTAAGTGTTCAGCTGCCTATTTCACTAGCAGTAATTGCTAAGTTATAATGTATATTTTAATATTGATCTAGCTAAGTATTTTTGCAATTGAATCCTAACGTAAAGTTCAAGCAATATTGTATACTATTATAGTTAAACTCAGCTAGTTATAAAAATATTTAAATCAGGTATAGATTCCAGCTTTAAAATTGCATGGTACACAACATTGTTTTCTTATGCTGGCTGGATGATTATTAATATGATTATCCAATAAAAGCTTTAGTGATAATCAATTGCTGATTAACTAAAAATCATTCATATTAAATTATTAGTTACTTTTTTTCAATAACATGTGAAAAAACCCTTTTACTGGATGAATTAAAGAGTAGTTATTCATGCTCAGCCATTTGGACTAAATGCTGATAATAGAATAAGGGCTGTACGATGAACTCCCAAAATTAGGTTCTGTTGAAATGGCTATTCTTTTTGTGTGTTTAACGCAAGTGGTCAACTACAAATTTTACTGGTGTTTGATTGAATAATTGAAGCTGAAATGTTAATGGATGATATCCAAAGATACCAATTCAATTCCATTTGAAGCAATTTGAGTTTTCAAAAGGAGCACTAATAAGGTTACAATAAGTTAAAAGTTGGAGGAAAGGGTGAGTGCACCAATCCACCTAGGCTACTAATATATGCTTTTCACCCTGAAGTGAAAGATAAAGCACCAACAGCTACTATCTTACATAGAAACATATAGTTGTTCAAACCTAGAGACAGGTTATTCAGGCTGGTATTGATATGTAACTTTCATGCAATAAATAGTTCTAATTATCCATATCACTTTACACTTCTTCTTTATGGATTTATGTGTTGACCTTTAAATGCCAGAATTGTTTCTGCCTCAACCACTAATTTCTGAAGTAAGCTTCATGCCATCACATGTTAAAAAGTTCACGTTTTCTTCTTTTCTGAAGCATTTCTTATTTAATCTTGTTCCATTGGCTTTTTGTTCTAAATCCCCAACCACTGGAGACAGTCTGCTTCTATCTACCCTGGTTCATCATAATTTTAAACACTTCCATTTTAATATCTATGATCTGCACCGTACTAATTAAAAACACAAGTTTTCATATCTTTCTTGAGATTTTTATTTCAGAGAGGTGCTTCAGTGAATCTGCATTGTGTCTTATCTAAACCTTCATTACCCCATCTGAATCGAGTACGAAGCCTAGACAGCATTTTTCATATAGGCTCTTGTATATGATTTTGATTTTATATCTCATATTTCCTGTGATAAAATTCAGTGGCCTAATCACCTTTCTGCCCAATATTCAAAACTCAATTATTATAACCAGTGTAGAGCCCACAATTTATTTCTAATTATGACTGTCACAGGACACAGCCTAGTTTTTCTTTCTTAATAGTTTATTGTCTCAGACAGATAAATTACTTTCTCACACTATTAAACAAAAGTGGAAACATCAGAGCTATTTTTTCAAATAACTGAATTTCTCTCAGACACTATTATTTTCAACAACCTATTTGCTTACCTGGTAGTAAAATGTTATACCATTCATTCATATTAAAACAACCAGTACAGCTCTATTTATATGCTGAGACCACTTCTTAAAGAAAGCATTCCCCTCTAATAGGTTCACTTTTTTTCTATTTCTGTTCCAGGGTGCTAAGGGTGAATGAAGGACTTGGTCTTCAGCTTGATGCTAGATGGTGAGCAAAAGCCATCCATTTATGATGTTGTCTTTAGCATCAGCTGGGAGAAAATCCTGACTAAAGAGAGTGACATATTAAACTTGCACCCTACCTTGTTGTCACTTACTCAGTAATTCAACCCAATAACACACTCAAGTAAACAATTTTTTTATTGCTTCATTTATGGACCCTTTATGTATGGAATCATTCAGTACAGAAGGTCATTTGGCCCATTCTGTCAGCTCTTTGAAAGGATTATCCAATTAATTCCACATTCTTCATGGCTCCTGCAAATTTTCCATTGTCAAGTATATCCAATTCTCTTTAGAAAAGGGGCTACTAAATCTGCTTCCACCACCCAGGCAGAGCAATCCACATTGTAGTAATCACCGTGCAAAAAAGACGTCGCATTTCTATACCTGGAATTTTTTGCCATTATTTTATATTTGTGTCCACTGTTTGCTGACTTTCTAGCCAATATTGAAGGAGTTGCATCCTACTTATCCTAAGGAATACTTATCATTATGAGTTTAGAATGAAGGGAAAATGCAAAAATGCAAAAAAAATAATTTTCTTGGGGATCAGACTCATCGTCAAATGTGCCATGACAGAATGAAATATTTTAGCTTCACCAATAGGCAGTGCATAATATAGACTGGAACGAAGATGACTTTACTCTTATCTCAATAATGTGCCTTACACTGAACATTTTGAGTAAGACAATTGTTTATATGTTAGTTATTGGACCAGACAACTGGATTGTTCTAGCAATGCATTCGACAGGGTTCAGCAGAATTATTTTGCATAAGGCATCCTACATCTTGCTTAAAATTCCACTCATGCCTCATCGGTTCAGGAGTACTGGGCTATCAGATCCATAAATTGAAGGAGATTTTGAAGTTAAGTGGATAAGATTGCCTGTCGGCTGACAATTGGCCAATCTGAGTACAAAGATTTGCATGCTGTGTGATTGATAATAAAAAATGCAATCAAGTTATTACTTCATATACCTCAAAGGCTAAATGGAGAACTTTTCATTGTCTCATACCAAAATATAATTTGATTACCAGTTACTAATTTTGAACCAGCAATTTATTTTACATTTTATTAGACTGTCTGAGCACATACATCTTAATCCTAGATTTTCACCACAATATCAAAAAATTAGAAGAATTATATATTCTGATTAATATATTAAAAAAACAGATTCTGGGGTATCCAAGGATAACCCAGTCAAATAAATGTCACTAATTCCTATTTCTAGTTTCAATATTCAACATGAAAATGATGCAAGTGAATGCATTTGATATCTGAACCTGGAGAATTCAAAAGATAAGTGACTATTCAGTTTTCCAGTGGCAGCTTTTGCAATTACAGTTTTTAGATTTTAAAACAACATTTTCACAACTCAATAGTTTTCTTTGTAAAATTAGGAAAGAGAGCGATCCCATAATCAAGTATGAACAGAGGAATCTCAGACCTCAATTTACTTATAATCCACAAAGAAGGGCAAATGCAAATCCAATAAATACTGTCAGTGCTTTAAATGAGAATGTTTGCTCCCACACTTTAATGATAATTCAATACTTCATTACATTTCCTCACTAGGTAACTAGGTTAGTACCAACAAAGTCCTTTATAACTCATGAATACATGAACAAAACTGTCAGACAGAAAGAAAATGCACGTACAATAGTGTATTTAGTACTGAAGCAAAAGGGGTCACTCCAATACCACCGGCCACACAAAGGCTAACCTCATAGTTGAAGACTTCCTCTGACGGACTCCCAAATGGACCATCAATATATAAGCTGTTAAAACAAAACCAAATAATTTTTTCTCTATAAGTAAGCAATAGCTATAAATACACCAGGATGCTTAGAAGTGTTTTAACTTTTAATCCAAATAAACTACATCAGGGTGAGTGTACCCAAAAATGAATTCATTTCAAAAAATGTTGAAGTGTGGCCTATTACAATTAATGGTTCTTCCCAACAGATTTTATTTATACCATATGTTTTCTTTAAAAAGAGCTTCAATGGTGTTGTCAACTAATGTTTTAAATTCATAAGTTGGTTTGCTACTAAATGGACATGAACCCATTTACCACTGCAGACTACATCAGAAAGAGTTTAACCTTTCCACATTTTGTCCAGGTCATTCTCAGTAAGTAGAAAACACCATGGTAGAAGTTTATTTGATGTGAAAAAAAGTGTGATATTTCAGGTTTGATCTGACGATTTTAGCAGAGAAATTAATTTTCTGCCCTTTTTGCAGCAAAAATTGCTCTAATCCAAAAATGGACCAAAATTGGCATCCAGCTTTCACCAGCACATTTTTTGGGGAACTAAAAATAATTGGATACTCAGAGTCAGCTTGCCAGACTCCACATCACCAACTGAGCTGACTGCCTGGAGAATGGTGATCCCCACATAGGTCCTGAGTAAGCGGATGGTGGGAGGAGAAAAAATACGAGTTGAAGAGGTATGCTTACTCCTTTCATGGGTGATTGCTTTGCTTACCCTTATTTAGCTGTTGGATAGAACAGAAAATCAATTATTGTATTTACATCAGTTCATGTAGCTCACTGCTGTTTGTGAGGCCTTGTTATGCACAAATAGGTGGCCTCATTTCCTACAACAGTTCAATGGCACTTCATTTGATGCACTGTTGTAATGTTGTAATACCATAATGGTATGCAAGACAAATTTTTCCACTGTACCTTGGTACATGTGACAATAATAAACCAATTTAAAAAACATCCCTCAATCGTGAAAGTCAAGCACTTCTCTTCCATTCCAGGGTAATAATGCATAAAATTGTAAATGGAGTTTTGGAGCATTTGGTTAAAACCTTGGTCTAGAAATTCCATTGCACAGTGCAATGTTTTAGAACTTTATGATGAACCCAGCAATGGCGAGGAGCACGGCAATGCTTTTAGTTCCATCGGTGCTAATCATGAACATAAAAGTGAAATCAAACAGCATGAGACACTCATTAGACATCACTTAAACAAAATTGTTCTGTGTAGATGAGGCTGGGGAAGAGTGTTAATTTGCACATTGAAGGCCCGATTCCTCTGTCTGATAGTTTCCTCAAAAAAAATCACTCCCAGCCAAACTTGCAACCAACGTTCTGCACTTCATCATTCTGTGACACCCCTGGATGCTCTATTTTTCACTCCCAACACAACTGATTACCTTATTTTGAGCTCCACTATCCACACTGGGGAAAAAGCCCTTTTTGTGGATTTAAACATGCAAAGCATAACAGAGTCATGGAGTCATAGAGCTGGTACTTTAAATGACAACTGCAAGTAACCCTTTAGTGAGGTTATGTGGAAAAACAATTAAAGAGAAGATGATGAGCATATACAGAGGAATAAGTTACAGGGCTACAAGATAAGAAGTGGGGAATTAGATTGCTTGGATTGTACTATTGGGAGCCAGCATAGGGCCTAATGGTCTACTTCTGAATAGGTATTATTGTCACATGTACCAGTGCTGGTGAATCTTACCCAAAATTGGCTTGGTCTCTCACACAACACTGTTTTAGCACACCTTTACAGAACTGTTATTATTTCCAGCCCACGTACCCTCCATCCATTGCAGAAGGAACTAGAAAAGAAACTGAGCGACTTTGCACTGACTACTTTCCCAATAGGTAAAAGAGTATATATTTCAACACTTCAATAACATGTACAATGGAAGCAATGTCTGATTTAGGACACTTGAATTTCACTCGACCTTTGGGCCAAGAGACACAACATCAGGGAATGCTGTACTTTGCCTAAGCACGCACCAAAGACTGGTTCTTTCCCTTTAATGTATTCTATCTCTCCAGTTTCAAATGAAAAGGTATTGGGGAGATTTCTCATGGCTTCATTTCAGGAGTGATGAACAGGCAGATAAACATTAACAGAATGCCCCCATGTCAACCTTCTCATGGATGCAGACTAAGTGTGCATTTACATTTTACCTTATTTTGTGGTTCATATTTCCTGCATGCACTTGTATTAATGAAGTCTGAGGCTTATTTTTTAGGTCTCAACTGTCTTCAGTGTGGTTTATTTCTTCACACCAAGAAAGCATTTGTGTCCTTTTAACAATAGAGTTATCCAGGCCAATTTGAATGTGTCATTAATGTGAAATACTTCTAAACTGATGTACTTTGTCACACTGAATGTTGGTGCCAAGGGAACTCCTACCCACAACAGTCAGTTTCCACTTTAAACCATGATAAAAATGATACATTGAATATTGTAAATAAAACTGGAAAGTCCCGAGAACACTCAGTTTAATTTGCAGAGTAAGTACATTACGTCATGATAATAACAGATAGACTAACTTACACTCAAGGGGAAACTATTTTTCTTAAGTCAATTATTCTGAAGCCTATTGGGAAAAAAATCTCACAATAAACCCAAGTCATACTGGTATCAATGTAGCAACAACACATTATTTTTGAACAGATGTTGCCACTTGAAAATAGAGGTCTTGGTGACCATCCCAAAACCAAAGCTTCCGTGGCTTAGAGATTAGTACTTGTGCTGAATAACACCCATTTTTCAGATTCTGGCAGAAGCTCCCACAACTCTTGCTCCAGTGAACTTTTAGCCTCGCTTTCCCATTATATCAATATGGCAGATTAAATATGAAGGACCAAGCATGGTATTCCTCTACACACAAAAAAAATTAAGGGAAGAATACATTCTATCTTAGAAACCATCTGAGGAGACTAAACACAGAATAGGTTACCGCTTTGCAAAATACTATTGTTTAAATCATAAGTGTGGCCCTCAGCTTTCAATCACAATCACTTTAATTCTCTGTATCATTCCTACTCTGACCTCCCTATTCTCAACCTCCTCCACTGTTCTAATAAAGCTAAATGTAAATTCAAGGAATAATACATCTTTTAAGTAAGCAGAATACAACTTTCAGAATAACAAGTTCATGAATTTCAGTTAACGATTCTGTCATTCCCATTTACATTACCTCTGGATCAAAGTCAACTTCTTATTCCATCATCCATGTTGTGATTTAATCTCTCCTGCCTTGCACCCTATCACATACCTTCCAGTACTTTCTCCCCTCTCTTCATTACCCTTGCATCCTAAAACTTACGTAATTTCTAACTTATTCCATTTGTTGAAAAGTCTAAATGTTGATTCTGTTTCACTGTTCACAGCTGTAGCCTGACTTGTTCAATAGTTTCAGCATTTTTCTTCAGATTCTCAACTTCTGCAGTCTTTTGCATTTAAATTGTTGAGTAAATGCCAAAAGATAATACTGTTGACAACACCATCAATCACTTTGCACATGATTGAGAGGAGACTGAAGCCTACTGTTCTTTGAGGTCTTAGCTGACCTTCTACCCTGGTGCCATTCTCTATCACTATCCCCATAACTCTTTATTCCCTTAACGTCCAGATATCTATCAATCTGTGTTTTGAATTAACACAGTGACTGAACCTCCATAGCCAAATGGGGTTGAGAATTCCAAATGATTGAATTTATTTTGTCGTAAATGGCCTACCCCTTATTCAGAACCTGTGCGCTCTGATCCTAGACTCTTGATCCCTGCAACAAGCCTGTCAAAACCTTTATACTTGAAATGTGAATGAAGTCACTCATTCTGTTTAACTGTTCCTACCCAAAAGTTATTCAAACAATTATGACTCACCCAAGCTGCACAATTAGTTGATGTTGTGATGGGATCAAGGGCACTTACACCAAGGACGGCGTCACAACTGAGGAGTTCTTCGAGTACATTCATTTCTTTTGGCTGTCAGTGGAGCGGGGCTTGGGTACTTTGGCCATACGTAACCGTGATGGTGCTGAAGAATCCATGCATGTCACGGCTGTCAGCCAGTTGGTGAGCCTAGCGTGCTCTTTACTCACCATCTGTTACTTCAATCATAGGTTTTACAGCTGAACCTCTGCCTGCAGGTGTCTGCAGTCATTTCTTTTATCTTGAGGCAAGAAGATGATTTAAATCCAGAGACGAAATGCACTTGCAATTAATTATTCCTGGATTTCCTGGACATTCTCATCAAACCACTCCTAGTTGTTCTTGGTAGAAAATCCAGATCTCTTCACGAATGTTAATATGGTGAAACTCAGGGCAGTCTATTAACTGTGAGTGCTCTTCATCTCCTCTTGGTGGGGAGTTGACAGGTTGTCTGTGAGGCAATGAAGAACTACCGTTGTGGGGTCAATTACAAGTTTTCACGTTGGTTTTCCTGCAGAAATGTTTCTGTTAATGCTGGTGCATTGAGGCCAAACTAATGCAGCTAACAGAGCAGATTAGAAGGTAACAGTTATCCATAGTTACATGTTGTGGGTCTTATATCATGTACGATGATATAATCTAACAGATGCCAGTGTTTCGAAACAGGGTGTTGATTATTATCAGGAGAAGGACCCTGTTAATGTTAATCTTCCATTCTCCCTTCTTGCTGTTCATATTGCCAGAGAGCTGCATCTTTTCCCACCTTTACTTTGAAATTGCCTGGGGGGATCAGTTTGCCTCCTTCTGGGATACAGACCAGACTCTATCAAAATCAGAACTGAAGTCCATACATGGCTTCCAAGGTTGGGGGATATGCATTGATATCCATAATATGGCAATCTTGTCATCATGCCTCACCAGAAACATTTTGAATAGACTACATTCCAACTAAAAAACAAGGTCTCCAGAGCAGACAGTATACTTGCTGAAATCCTAAAACTTGAGGGTGAAGAATTTCAGCCATGAATCCACAACCTCAACATCCACCTCTAGGAAGAGCAGGATATATTAAAGGACCTCAGGGGTGCTGTAATCATGACCATCTTCAAGAAAAGAGACAAATCCAACTGTATAAAATACAGAGGGTTTACCCTGCTGTCTGTCACCGGAAAGTCATTCACCACCTGCTCCCAGTGGCCAAAAAGCTGCTACCCATATCACAGTGTGGATTCCTTCCATTAAGAGGCACAGTAGACATGATCTTCACCATGTGACAAATTCAATACAAATGCAGGGAGCAGCATCAACCACCATATCAGGCCCCTTTCTACCTCACTTAAGTCTTTCATTTTGACAAGTGAGGGACTGTAGAGCACCCTCCTAAAATGTGGCTGCCCACAGAAATTCACCATCTTACATTTGTTTCATGACAGTATGTAAGCCATGGTTATAATTAAAGGTTCCTCAACAGAACAAATCTCAGTGCAGACTAGGGTCATTCAAGAGTGCATCATTGCTCCAACACTTCTTTCAATCTTTTTCACTGCAATGCTGCATCTCACTAATGTTCACACTGGAGTGGTATTAATCTATATGACTAATGGAAAGCTACTCAACCTACATCACCTTCACTCCAGCAACAAGATCATCCCAACCTCGGTAGCTGTTGTACACATACGGCACTTGCAATCACACGTGTTCGAAGGCCAAATTCTAAGCCACTGGCGATTTGTTCACAAAAACCTTACACTCAAACCAAAGTACTCTATCAACCTGCCCCCACTGTACAGCACTGCAGATCCACAATGAAGGTTCACGTGAAGACCCTGGAAAATGTGAACCACTTTCCACATCTCAAGAGTCGGGTCACAGCAAAGGCTGGCATTGAAGATTGAAGATAAAGTTCACCATCACCTTGATTGTGCCACTAGAGCCATTGGCCAACTGAGGAAAAGTGTGTTTGAAAATCAAAACCTCAAAGCCAGCACAAAAGTCAACATCAAATAGGCGAAGTAATCCCTGCCTTCCTGTATAGATCTGAAGCTTGGATTACTTACATAAGACACCTCTAGGCATCAGTGCTGCCTCTGTAAAATCCTCCAAATCCACTGGAAAGAAAAGTGAACAAAAGTGAGCATCCTCTCACAGGCTTACATCGACACCACTGAGGCCCCAATTACACTCGGTCAACCCCTTTGGTAAGGTCACATCATTCATATACCCGACATCAGACTCCCAAAGTAGAGTTCTGTCAGGGGGAAAGATTACCAGGAGGAAATGATGGAAGGATGTTCTCAAAACCTCCTTGAAAAATGCAACATCCCAACCAACCTTTGGGAATTCATGGGCTACGGCTATTCAAAATGGAGAAGGAGCTTTCAATTTGGCACTGAAAACCTTGAGTCCATGCACTGGGAGCACACGGATTTTCAGCATAAATGACAGGAAGAGTGCACCTCTTCAGAAACTATCTACCCACCATCCCACGAGCACTTCCTGTCTCACCTGTAGTAGACTGCATGTCTCACATTGGCGATATTAGTCACCTGGCAGCCACAGAACCAGAGTGGAAGCAAGTCATCCTCAATCCTAGGAACTACCTAACACCATCAAATGGTGGAGAGTGCTATCGCTAAGGTATCCTAAACTGCTACCACGATCGTTCACTTCGTATCTCTCCAGCAGTGCAACAGTGACACTTTTAAAACCCATTTCTTCAGTCAGTAAACTAATTGTTACGATTTTGATTTGTGATTTAGTGATATACATTTCCATAATCACCTCTCTTTTCTCAGTTACATATTGCTTGTCAAAATTCAGTCAGAGCTATTTAATGTTCAGTGAGCACAGGCTGAGGTGATAATTGCTCAGGAAGCAAAGCTTCAGGGCAAAAAGACTAGAAAGACAGCAAACTGCTGACAGGAAAACACCACATATTTTCCTTTGTCTGCTTGGATTTGAACTGTGAACACTTCTATTGAGTTCTTGATCGCACGTCATGCAGTACAAAGAGGGTAGCTGTCAGCTCATATCAAGTTACCACAAGTCGAAAGGGAGGAGAGGAATGCAGTACATGGAAATAGAGCTTTCTGACATAACTCATTGCTGCATTAATAAATAGGGTGGTCATTTTCAGAAGCAATAACTGAAGCTAATACTTTGAGATGTGGCTCATCATTTGAAGTGTCTCTTCTATTTCCCAAATCTTTTTCTCAGTTCATCTACCCCATGAGATTCACTTCGGGACTCTCTAGAGTTCTTTTCTGCCATCTAACTCTTGGCATTGTTTCCTCTCACATTTCCTTTCCTTGGAACTCCCGTCACAGCAACAATCTGCCATCATCACTTTTCTCTTCAAAAAGAAACTTGCCATCATCCCGGCAAACCACTGATCCATCCCCAGTCATCCTTTCCTCTCATAAATTTGAGAGATATTTCCTGGAACTCCATGTTTGAATCCCTTTTAATCCTGCTCCTGCTCTCTAATGCAGCATGAAAAATAGGTATTGTTGTCAAAAATGAGATCCTGAGTGACCCAGGCAAAGGCATGCTAATATTCCCTGTCTCCCCAAAGTCTGCAACTTTTGGCATAATTGGCCACTCCCACAACTCCTCCCTCCCACTGTCCTGCTGGGTGGGACAGAATTTGTCTGGTTCCAATCAGGTCACTCTGTTCCCTCAAAGATTCTCCTTTGGTACCCTGTTATTTCTCATCCATATAGTGTGCCTTAGCACAAATTGGTGACCACACCCATCTCTATGATGACAACATCCTATCTCATGATGTCAACATATCAACATATCAACATGATATCAACATGGTATCAACAGGATATCAACATGATGTCTCCTATCTCTAAACTGGCAGATCGTTTATACAGTACTGGATAAAAGATACTTTTGCTCAATATTGGGAAGCAACTTTTCTCCTGCAGCCATTTTCACCATCCTTCTCCCTGGGAAATGATTGTACTGAATAATATCAACCAAATCTCCTGACCTTCACTTTCCACTCTGAGTAACATACCCAACTTTAGCTCATCATGCACTGAGAACATCATCTATGCTTTTGTTATCTGTATATTTGACTATCTGAATGCATACATATTTGGCTTCCTCTGTTCTGCACTCTGGTACTGGAGATCATCCAGAAGCTCTGTTGTTCATGTCCTGACTCCTAACTCACACATTGTCCCATTTAACCATACTTTTGTGCTTGCCGACTAATACTGCTTTCCAGTAAAGCAATGTCTTAAAATTTCCTGTTGTTTTTAGATTCCTTCAATGGCCTCAAGTTTCCAGATCTCCTCCAGCCCCAAGACTCACCAAGATACTGCATACCCACAATTCTGGCTTCTTCAGCATCCCACTTTTAATTATTCTACAACTGATAGCTGTGCTTTCAATTTGCCAGGACCCTAAAGCAAAGGAATTCCTTTTGTTATTTTTTTAGTCACCTACCCTGATACCTCTGTGTGTCTAAGCATTAAGTTCATTTGCTAATGTTTCTCTGAATTGCTTTACTATGTTAAAGATACAATATTTTTTTGTATGCAGCATGTGCTGTTTACTACAGTAGAGTAATGAGTAGTTAGACCTTTTTCAGATAGCGATGGACAAATAAGTTTCATAAAGTGGGCAGGATCGTGTGAAAAATTTGAGAGTGATCTGTTGCATAGGTTATCAGCTATTTAGCACGTGAACCAGTTTTGCTGATGGCAGAAACGTTAAAAGTAGTCCCTGATGACATTATTTAGACCAAGATATGGTTTTCTGAAATTTATACTTTCAGTGATCCACCTATCCATATACAATAGAGAGCCTCTCTTGCTGTGTGTTTCAAATCATTTTCTGTTTTTGTTTCAGATTCCAAATATCAACAACATTTTGTCTCATTTAAAATGAGCCCTTAGGGATGTTAGGATGTGCACTTTATGAGATGTATAGGATGTGCACTTTATGAGATGTATTTAATGTTCAGAGGTCAGTCAGCATCTGTAAAAACAATTTAATACTTTAGGCACATTTCTTCCTCGTATCTCAAGAAAGGTCAATGTTATAATTCTATCTTGTCGTTTTCTTTTATTCATGGTGACTGACCTGTTGAATATTGCCAAAATATTCTGGGGTAGGTTCCAATCTGATTTGTTGCTTTTTTAAAAAAAAGACCCATTTAAAACCACGTGAAGCTAGTTGAGGGCATTTCTGAAATTGGAATCATACAGCACAGAAACACCCTATCCAATCCAACCATCAAATACCCATTTATACTAGTCCATAGCTCTCTATACTTTGGCAATTCCAGTGCTTGTCTGTATACTTCTTAAATGTTGTAAGAGCCTCTGCCTCCACCACCTCTCAAGTAGTGCATTCTTTTCAATTTTCTAGTGTTAAAATATCATTAAGCTATTAAACCACCTATAACATCATAACCAAGTCCAATTCATCCACCACACATTTGGACTTCCAGCAAGTATTATTGGAAAATACTCTGGAAGGAGGACTTTGGCTTTAGCACTTCAGAGATAGGGCAGAGACGGAAACATCCGATTATATTGCTCTGCAATGGCTGACTTCTGCTTACTCAGCACATGCTGAACATTGAACACAGGAGCTCCTTGCGCTGTATATCTAAGATAATTGTAGGCAAATTTACTTTACAGCTTCTGAAAGCTAAAATAAAGCATGGAAAAATTACAGGAAACTGGAATGAAGGCAAAGGTAAGAGAGACACAAGAGGTTGAAGCTGCTGGAATCTGGAGATAATAAGAAATAAAAAAAATTTTTGCCAAACCATATATACTTCATATATACTAATTAGTTATACATATTGAAAGATGGTTTTGGAAACCTAACATTACTGCACCTAAAGGTGACATTGTCAGCATTATGTTCTTTCAGGGGAGATGTTAAACTGTGTACCTGCCTGTTCTCCAGGTGAAAGAATACATGAAAAATCTTTTCTTTCACACAGGTATTAAATTAAAACCTGATTCAAACTTGATCTATGGCCAATATGAACCTGAACTGTGTTCAAGCACTTACAATATTTTCCATACCCAACTCAGCCCAGTTACTGCGAAAAATATAAAACAATCTCAAACAGGCTATTCACATGCAGTTATATTATGCAAATTATCCTGATTTAGGTAAAGTACTTATCTGGGCCAGCAGGGCAAAGCACAGCCCAAACTGAGCCTGAATGCTTTTTAGAATAAACAAATTTCTTGTCATTACCATATTGCTATTTGTAGAGGCTTGCTGCGCATAACCTGCATTTCCTACATCATAATACCTATACCTCATTGCAGTACAGTACTTAGCAATGCCCTTGAAGAGACATAAATGACACTACATAAATGCAAATATTTTGTTTTTACAGTGATTCTTTAACTTGATTGAAACTCCCAACTAACATTACATGAAAAGCTCCAGGATATAATCAATTACAATAGGCTAGTTTTAGTGGGAAATGCTAACAGTTCTGTAAGTACCTTCTGGAAGTTCCCTTCACAACTACCAGCAAGTTTGGGATTGCAGCTTGTGCAAGCATGAGCTGACTGGCAGATGTTCACCAGTATTTTCCCAACTATGCTCTGCCTCCTCATCCTATCCCACCCCTTCTACGTGTTGATTTGGTCCAATTATATCACACCTGCATAGACTCAAATCCCAAATTATGAGGGATCAACAACTGCTATTAAAAAAGCATGCATAATATTGAAATGACCAGAAATGAAATCATCTTTAGTTCTAGAAGAACAGTAACATTTATTCAGACTTACTTCGGGTAATTTCTCTGTTGCAGGATGGGCAGGATCTCTGCATCAATGTTTGTTTCGGACAGCAGCAGCTCCCTAAACCTTTCTGCAAGAACAAAGATTTTTAAAAATCCGAAGTATTTCATTACATCCATTACGTTGTTTATGCTCAATACTGAACTAATTTATTGCAATATAATGCACAGCAATTACAGTTTTCATTCCATACTACTACGCATGTAAATTCCATCACAACATTCCATTTTCCTTCATGGGTTGTTTAGGTAATTTTTGTTTTTCAACCCTTAGTCTGTTATTGGAAAAGCGTTATGCATTAATGAAATATCTGGGGTTCTTTTTCATAAAATACAGTATGAATTCAAATGTAGCACAGTTGATACCACTGTCATCCCTGAATTAAAAACTTACTTATTTCCCACTCAAAGTGAGTACAAAAATAACTTAAATATAAAAGTAGGTTTGTTGGGAGTATACAGAAGGGTAAAAGAAATTTGTTGCACTTTGTTAATATGCTCACGGCAACTATCCATCCTGGTTAAGATCACCTGTTGAGTTTTCCAGTTCAGTGGTTACCAACCTACCATTATGTTATCAATTAACATAAATGGTTGGAATGCATGGGACAGTACAAATTGTATACCGATAAGTATTCAAGTGAGTAATTTCAGGTGTCAAAAACCACAATCACACAGGAATGGGGTATTGAAAGTGCAAATATTTAACTGTAAGAACTTAATTTTAAATAATAAATTTTGAATCAAATTATAAGATAAGATTTCTTTATTAGTCACATGTACATCGAAACACACAGTGAAATGCTTCTTTTTATTGTGTAGAGTCTTCTGCGGGCAGCCCACAAGTGTCACCATGCTTCCAGTGCTAACATAAGCACATAGACACAATCCACGTGGCCCACTGCTCATTACCAGTCTTTACAGCTCATATGAGGCTCCTCCATCCTATTTCATCCAGCCCTCTCCATATCCTTTTAAAAATTAGGTTTTTTGTATTTTAAGAAATTATTACCTTTCTATTAAAAGATATTTGGAAAAATACAGTAATATAAAGAAAAAAACTAAGCCAAAATCATAGATGAATGATTGGCAGAAATGGCCAGTTCTAATACAGTTAGAAAGGAACAGCTATTTTTCCTCAGGCTGTGTTGGGCCTAGATGTGGCAGCGTAGGAAGCCACAAAGAGGTCAGAGTAGGATGGGATGGGGAATTGTGCCACTTTATTCCCCATCCCACACCCACTCTGACTTATCTGTTTGTGGCCTCCTCTCTGTGCAACTAGCTCCAACACAAGTTTGAGGAACAACACCTCATCATCCGTTTGGGCACGTTGCAGCCTTCTGGGTTCAACATGGAATTCCCCACCTTTAGGTTACACGCTCTTTCTTTCTTATATGGAGTGGGCCAAAGGACCTCTTTCCATACTGTATCCCCTTATGACTTTGTATATCCATCAGGAATGAACAAAGCTACGTTAGGATTCAACTAACATAGATGACAGGAAACACTTAGCAGGTCAAGAAGCATCAGTGGAAAGAGAATTCATCATAGCTTGAAAACGGAGAAAACATACTTCCTGCAATTTGAAACCATATTTGATTTTTCATTTTTCCATTCTGACGAAGGGTTAATAACTTGAATGTTGATTCTTTCTACTAACACGGGCTTGATGCATTGAGTATTTCTGCCATTTTCTGTTCATGTTTTGGATTTTCAGCACTGCAATTTCTTGCCCTGATAAGATACAGTGAGGGTTGCACAAAATCCAAACCTAAGCCTCACAATGTAGTCAGAAGGCAGAAAGTTGAAATGCGCCCAAATAGTTTTTATATAAAAGTCTCTCCTCAGCCTGGAAGTTTCTTGAAGTTCATCAATACTTATGAAACAGAAACTGTAAACTGCAAATTATCTTAAGAATTACTTTAACTACTGAGGATTCAAAGAAAGATTAAAAGGAGTGAATCAAAGTTGTGTAGTTTGGTTAGTGGTAAGACTAAAGAAACATTACTATTAATGAATTCAGTTGTAAAGTTTTGGACTTACCTGTCCAATCTCCGAGAACACGGAGGTGAATGCCAAATGTTCTTCGGTTTTCTGCAGGGTTCTAAGAGATAAAACATAGGGTAGCGTAGTGAAACATTCTGCATCATTTCACTCTAGCAGCTGTAAACAATTCAAGATAGTCACTGAATTAATTTTGGAAAACTATCATTGGGAAATTTCAGGTGTTAGCAAGATTTCTACAATGGTGCTCAACACATCAGGCTATGAAGAAAACAATCTACCACTGGCTCCCACTCTTGGTCACAAAACAATATGCGTAGAGAGCAGCTGAGGACAGGGTCAGCTATTCCTGATTTCTGTTCTCTGTCCTTACATCAAAATTACCATTTCGGACATGAAAATATCCATTTAAGTCTGTCAGCAACTTCCAACTTCAGAAAAAGAGGTAAGAAAATAGGGAAAGGGGAAAGGGGAACGAGCATTGGCTACATTGAGGCAACACCTTGGGAAAGGAAACAATATTCCGATTAATGTACTTTAGTACTTGTCATTGTTCACATATGAAATTTGCACTACAGCCTTCACAATTCAGCAGTTAATAAATGAGCATTTTATTGTTAGAAACCATTTTTATTTTGCCCTAATCCATAGAAGGCAGTTGATAATAGGATAACAACTAAAGTTCCCACATCACCTAAGAGCCCCCTTAGTTATCACACCTTTTTCCTTTGAATTTGGATAAAAGTGTACATGAAATAATACAAACAGAACACAGTTAAAATGCAATACTAACAACAAAACTGTAAAATAACTATACCCCTATTAAAAAATTGAATCTGAAGATTTTCTCTACTGAGACTGCTGTAACTTCACTGGAAGATAATAAAGTATCATCTTGAGTTATGTACTCCACTGTTGTTTTCAAGGAGAAGGTAACAAAACATTTAGTTTCAGCTCAAGCTCATTTATGTCAAAGTGGTGACCACAATCTCTGGCATCATTGTTGTTCCTTCTGTTTTTCCTGTTTGTGACACAGTGACAGTGTTGATGCTTTCTGACACCTCAATCATCAGTAATTCAGCAAATATCTCTCTTCTTATTGCATATAATGCATTGCAGTAGTGAAATAAGAAACATGGAACTTCTGCCTCAATTTCATATCCTGTCAACCATTTGCAATCAATCTTTCACAGTTCGAAACGTCCTTTCCATCAAACCATTTGTGACTGATTGTTACAAAACTATGCACGCATAGTTAAGGGAGCTAGGGCTTTACTCTTTGGAGAGGAGGAGGATGAGGGGAGACACGATAGAGGTATACAAAATATTAAGAGGAATAGATAGAGTAGACAGCCAGCGCCTCTGTCCCAGGGCACCAATGCTTAATACAAGAGGGCATGGCTTTAAAGTAATGGGTGGGAAGTTTAAGGGAGGTTTTTCACCCAGAGTGGTGGGTTTATGGGATGCACTGCCTGGGGTGGTAGTGGAGGCAGGTATGTTGGTCGAGTTCAAGAGATTGTTAGATAAGCATATGGAGGAATTTAAAATAGGGGGATATGTGGGAGGAAGGGTTTAGATAGTCTTAGGCGTGGTTTAAAGGTCGGCACAACATGGTAGGCCGAAGGGCCTGTATTGTGCTGTATTTTTCTATGGTACACCTGACTCCATCCTTCCAAGGAGTTCAGCAAACTCACCAATGTAACTGTTTCCATTGTTCACCATAACTAGCTCTGGAAGATCACATAAAGCAAAGATCATTCTCAGCTTTGAGATCATTACTTGAGCTGTAGAAATATCCATAAGAACTGCTCCTATCCATTTACAATGTGCATGTACTATGATGATCATCATTTTTCTAGAAAATTGACATGTCGCATAAAGCAAAATGTTTGTGGTTATTGGTGGTCAATCTCCCCAGCCACAGGACATCACTGCAAGAATATCTCAGGGAAGTGTCCTTAGCAAATCCATCAACAATTATGTATCAATATCTTTCCTTCCATTATAAGGTCAGAATTGGGGATGTTCATCGATGAGAGAACTTTGTTTAATTCCAATTGCAACTCCTCAGCAAATGTCTGCATGCAGCAAGACAATGGCTGAATAGTAGCAGCAACATTCTAACCACTTACCCTTGACTATCAATGGCATTACCATCAGCAAGTTCCCCACCATTAACATCCTGGGAATCATCACTGAGCAGAAACTCAGCTGAACCAGATGCATAAATAAAATGGCTTACAAGAGCAGGCCGGAGGATGCATGTACTGAAGTGAGTGTTTCACCTCTGACACTTCAAAGTTTCTCCACCATCGGCTAGGCACAAGTCAGGAGGGTGAGGAGATGCTCCCTCTTATCCCAGTACTTTTCCTTTAATAACATGCAGGTGCGGCAGATCATTTATGCTAAGGATCAGCGATTAGCTATGATTGTCTCATTCTGTTTGCATTTCCTATATTTGTGCTATAAATCAGAGCCAGTAGTTCACCAAGCAACAAATAATCAAGCAAGGTTAGTTTGCACAAGAAGTAGGTAGGACTGTATCCACGGGTTTTACAATCCTTTTAAGACCAGATTGCCTTATAAAATAGCTTTCTGAACATTCTCAGTTTTGATGTTACTTACAGTCAAAAACTGTTGCAAAAATCAGGAACTACAATGTTTTTCTTGCTCCACAACCATCACTCTCTCCCAATCTCTCACATTTTACACATTATGTACTTGGTTAAGTGACAGGCAAAACAACAGAGTATATTACATGTCCTTATCAGACTCAGGCAGTGGATCTTGAATGCTCTGACAACCTTTGACAGCTGTTAAAGCTTATTTAGAATTGTTAAATATCTCTGATGGGCAAAAGCATTAAAATCTATTCAAGTATATTTCAATAATTAAAAAAGTCAAAAGCTATATAAATGTACTTAAAAGCATTTTGAAATATTAACAAATAATTAAAAAGAAAAAATAAAGTAACCTAATTGAAACAGTTCCCTTTACTTTTTTCCCCACAAGCCTGGTGTTCCCCCCTCCCCAGCCCCCATTCAAACAAATGCAATTGTTGCTTCAGCCTTCTCTTCAGTATATCAGGGCTCTACTGTTAAACTCAATAGTTAATCCAACCACAAACTGAAAAGTCAGCTTCAGAATTTCTCAAATGTAGAGGTCTAACAGTTGCAAAGTGAGTGCATCGAAGCCCCTTATTAGCTGAGGGCTAAACAAATGATAGCCAGTGGTTCCCTTCAGAACTGCCAGCTATCAGACAAATTTGTCCAGGCCAAGCTCATCTTAATTAAAGGAAAAGATTCCTTTACAAAATGGAAAGATCACTGCAAACATGTCTTCAAGTAGATTTACATTATTTACTTAAGAAATAAGAAATTCCATTGTGGGATTGTAAAAGCTAACATCCTGGAAGTAGACTTTAAGTTGTTGGTAAAATAAGATTGGATTCAAATGTTATTTCTTTATTCCTGGTTAATGGACCTAGCCACAGTTAAATTCTCACATTGTTTATAATGTATGAAAAAGGCTGCGTTATTCTCACCACTGAAAATGTGTGCTTCAGAACACTTTGTAATAAATTGAACTGCTAAAACCATCTGCAAACATTTAAAAGAAAATTAATTCACAGAAAGAAAGATTCTGGGACAAAGACCAGAGGCTCCCAAGGGGTTGCACGCACTGAGGAAATCTGAAAATATACACATTTCCTTAGATGTGCTGCTCATTTAAACACCATGGTAAAGACTTCTCTGCTAAAGTCATTTCACAGCTTGGGTTTGTTGTTATAATTTGGGACTCATGTTAATTCAACCAGTTGACAAATAACTCAAATGATTTATTACCCAAAAATATTACAATATTGAACTTAACAGCTCCCCAGACTAGGAAATAAACAGAAATTTCTGGTCAGTGATACAGCCTGCCAGCTAAACAGATTCATTTCATATTGGGATTTTACTTTGTGCAATATGGGTATATTTGTTCCCATAACAGTCACTGTACTTAAAGTAATTGATTCCAATGTAAAAGCTTTTTGTAAAAACAAAAACAGCAACCAACAAGATGCTAGAGGAACTCAGATGAAGGGTCTCAACCCAAAACATCGACTGACCATTTTCCTGCACAGATTCTGCCTGGCCCATTGAGTTCCTCCAGCATCTTGTTTGTTGCTCCAGATTCTAGCGTCTGCAATCTCCTGTGTCTCCAGATTTTGTTTAAGATGTTTAAAATTGTTTATATTAATCAATGGTTAACTGATATCCCTCTAAAGATAATTTCATTCTTGACCATAAATAAAAAAGATCTTTTATTACAGGAAATAGCTAAAGAATAAGTTCCTCAGAGTTGACTGCAGAGAACTAAAATGAATACATTTCTACTAATTTAGCAATTAAAATGTTAAAATAAACAGGAAAAATAGAGATCTCTACAGTAATTGTGCCCCCTGTTCATGGAGTAAACCTGACCCAGAATGAGAATGTTTCCTTGGAGTGCCCATTAAGAACACATAAACCTGATTCACATAACCAGAAAATATCAAAAGATGACAAGATGTATTAACAAGATGTGGGAAAGTTCTCTTGATTGGAAACAATGTTGCCTGGCAGAAGTCCATTACATCCCATTTTTCATAGTGAAAGAAGCTCCCAAGAGGGTGGTAAGCAAAATGTTGCAGAGACTAGGGAAAGTTTAGTCTTTTTTCATACATGAAAATAAACTGACATGAATATTAACTGAAACCCCATATGGTTTACATATGGTTCTGATTGCTATGAGATTGTGCTGTTGTATAGAAAAATTATATTCTCACGAATCCTGATAAGACCTCACATCAAAACATTTATATCTGATTCTCCCTTCCAGCCTCTACTTCCCTTCAAACCCACAGAAATGAAGTAATCAAGAAACCTGATCAGTGGGACAGACTTATTTCAGATGTCTTTTCTTGTCGAAGCAAAGACCTTAACAAGAAAACAAGGGTAAAATACTGCAGATTCTAGGCATCTGAAATATAAACAGTAGGTGCTAGAAATACTCTGCAGACCATACAACTTGGGGAAAGAAATGAAGTAAATATTTCTAGTCCACGATCCTGCATTAGAACTGGGAAAAGCTCCAGATGAAATGAGTTTTAAGATGTAGAAAAAGGCAAGGATGGAGTGGGGGAATGAGAAGAAGAAGAAAAAGGAATGTCCGTGATAAGTGGAGTGCAGGAAAGAATGAACAACAGAAGAATGGTGAGAAAAATTCTCTGAAATTAATAGACGAATGTGGAGTAAATGTTGGATATCTGAAATCTCAAATATAAAAATGCTGGAGATGCAGATTATTTGAAATTGATGAACTCAGTGTTGAGTCTGGAAGCACTTGACCTTCCACAAACAACCATGTTACAGCTGCATGTGAAGAATAACATTCATTTAAGAGGTCACAACAGAAATATTTTACACTCCTGCAACTAGAAATGAAAACCTCTTCAGGGATAGGTATATCTCTCTAGGTGGCTCTTAAGATCATTAAAATGTTTATTTTCCAAGCAATCATGTCCTTCACATCTCCCACCACTCACACAGCATAACCTGTTTTTCCAGTACTAGTGAATTTATCAGTTTCCCTTTGCAAAGGAGCAGGCAGCAACAAAAAACTGTGCATGTGGCATACAGTAAGATTCTTCAGTGCGCAAGACAAAGTGCAGTTTAGCTTTGCTAAATTTGTGCATGAGCTAGTGAGTATAGAAATAGAAGGACAGGTCAGATGAATACAAGGCTGGTGCAGGAGGATGGGTTATAAGTTCCTGGATCATTGGGACCATTTCTGGGAAAGATGGGATCTGTACAGGTGGGATAGGATGCATCTTAACCAGAGTGGGACCAATATCCTTGCCGGGAGATTAGCTGGTTCTGTTGGGCAAGGTTTAAACTGAGATGGCAGGGGGTCTCAGAGTAGTTGTTCAGATGGTGAGGTACAATCACATTGAGAAATAGTTAGTAAATACAGGAGGCAGAACAAGCAGGTAAGTGAACATCAAGGGAATTCAAAGCTAAATTGCATCAATTTTAATGCAAACAGTATAATTGGGAAAGTAGATGAACTCAAAGCTTTAATTAACACAAGGGTCTACAATATTGTTATCATCACCGAGATGTGGTTGACAGATGGATAAGACTAGCAACTCAATATCCCAGGGTAAAAATCTTTGGCAAGACGGACAAGCGTGTAAAAGGGGAGAGGTACTGCACTGTTCGTGAAAGATTGCATTACTCCAGTATTGAGGGAGGATATCCTAGAAAGCTCCCCAATCGAGGCTAAGTAAAGATTAGAAACAGAAAGGTTGCTGTCACTTTGTGGGGGTGTATTACAGACATCCCAACTGCCAACAGGAGATAGGGGAACAGATATAAAGGCAGATATCAGAGAGATGTAATAAAAACAGGGTTATTGTACAGAGGGATTTCAATCTCCCAATTATTAACTGGGATTGCCTTAGCACTAAAGGCTCAGAGGGGGCAGAATTTGAGGTGTCTCCAGAGAACTTTTGATGCAATAAGTACAAACACAAAAGATAGAAGGAACATTATTTGACCTTATTTTGGGGAATGTAGCTAGTCAAGTGGAGGGAGTGTCAGTGGAGGATCATTTTGGAGATAATGACCATAACCATGTATATTTTAAATTGGTTATGGAAAAGGATATGAGTGGACCAGTAATAACAGTCTTAAATTAGGGGAAGGCCAATCTCATTAACATATGGAAGGATCTTGCAAAGGTAGATTGTGACCATTAACTTGCAGGTACTTCTACATCTACACAGTGGGAAACATTCAAAGGAAAAATAACAAGAGTTTCAGCCCCTGTGTTCCTCTAAGGGTAAAAGCCAGGGGCAACAACTACAGAGAACCCTGAATATCGAGGGTTATTAAGGTTGGATAAAGAGGGAAAAGGAAGCTTATAACAGGTATTGGGAACTAATGACAGGGGAGGCCTATATGAGTATAAAAAGTGTAGGGAAGTGCTCGAAAAGGAAGTTGGGGGTCATAAAAACTGCAGTCAGACAGGATTAATTTAATCCTGTTCTATCTATATATGTAGCTGTCTTATATATATGGCAGAAGAATAACCAGGAAAAAATGTTGGGCCCATTAGGGATAACTGGGGTAATCTGTGCATGGACCAGAGGTATGAGTCCCACATGGGAGACTGGTACAAAAGGTTAGGGCCCATGGGATCCAGGGCAAATTGGCAACCTGGATCCAAAAATGGCCTGGCAATAGGATACAGAGAGTGATGGTAGAGGGTTGTTTTTGTGACTAGCCTGTGACTAATGGTGTTCCACAAGGATCAGTGCTGGGTTCCCCACTGTTTGTAATATACATGAATGACTTGGATGTGAATATGAGAGGAAAATCAGCAAGTTTGCAGATGATATGAAGATTGACAGAGTTGTTGACAGCGTGGAAGGTAGTCTTAGACTGCAGAGAGATAGCGATGTGTTGGTGAAATGGCTGAAAAATGGCAGATGGAATTTAGTCCAGACGAATGTGAGGTGATCCACTTTGGGAGCACTAATGAGGCTAGGACATACATCATGAATGTTAGGGTCTTAGTGGGTACTGAGGAACAAAGGGACCTTGGAGTACAATCCTTTAAGGTGGTAACACAGGTAGATAACATGGTTAGTAAGTCATGTCGGCTACTGGCTTTCATTAGTCGGGGCAATGAAACAGAATTAGTTAGATCATGTTCCAACTTTATCAAACCTTAGTCAGATCTCAGCTGGAATACTGCTTGCAGTTCTGGTTACCAAGCTATATGAAGGATGTGGTGCTGGAGAGGATGCTGATGCAATTCACCAGGATGTTGCCTGGGACAGTACAGTTCTTTTACGAGGAGAGACTGGTGAAAATAGGTATGTTCTCCCTGGAGCAGCAGAGGTTAAGAGTGGATATGATTGAGGTATATAAAATTGAGGTATAGATAGGGTAGACTACAGGAAACGTTTTCTCATATCAGAGGTAGATAAAACTAGAGGACATAGATTTAATATAAGAGATTTAAGGGGACTTGGGTGGGATCTTCTTCATCCAGAGAGTGGCAAGCATCTGTAACACCTGAGAGAGTAGTTGAAACTGGGTTGCTGATAGCATTTAAGAATTGTCAAGGTTAGCACTGGAACTGCTTAGGCATAGAGGCTATGGACCAAGTGCTGAGCAAAGGGATTAACATGGAAGAGTGCCCAATGGTTTGTGTAGATGAGTTGGACTGAATGGCCTGTCTCCAATGCTGTATGATTCTAAAATTACCATATTGGCCTGACTGAACATGTGCCCATCCTGACACACCTCCAATCCTGAAACAAGTATTTTGAAAACAATGTTATTTTAGAATAATTATTTTGAAGGAATAAGAATCCAGATAGATAAATTAGTTTTGTAAAAACAATAAGAATCATGACTTAGTATGCTGTTAAACATTCAGTCAAACTTCATACAAAATGGTGCAAAGTTTTCAAATCATTTAAATTATTGAAGTTCTGATCAGATCAGTGATTTATTTGCAGTTTATAAGGAGAAGGCTACAACAGTGCAGTCTGTGGGAGAGCAAGTATTCCTAAGAGAAACTTATAGATTTCTTCCTAACTTCTGGATTTCCGCACTTAACTGCACATGTGCATACTCTAAAAGTTCCTGTCAGAATACCTAAGCACAGATGTTATTCTCATTGTAAATTTCACTGCATAAATTCTAATGTTTTGTACACATCTTGCTAAAATATTGTAGAACTATGTGGAAAGGCAAGGGAATGGAATTGGCCAGATTGTTCTTCAAAGAGCCATGGATTGAATAACCCCCTTCTGTGCTGCAATGATTCTATGAAATAAAGCATCTATCCCTTTTGTGATTCTGTATAAATCAAATAATCACGAGAAAGATTGTGTGCTATTAATAGCAAAATCATGAATGTAATACCAAAAGGAACGTCAGTGCAAGAAAATAGGAGTCTTTGTACTGAGTGGTTTTGAGATGCAACTCCTTAGCTTCCATCCCATCATAGACCTTCCTTGTATTTTTTTCTCCCACCATTTCTGTCTCTGTAGTTGCTCAAAACCCATTATATCTTGACCTTTTAAAGATCTGATGAAATATATTTTGTTTTTCTTTCTATAAATGTTCTCTGACCTGAAGATTCAAGATCTTGTCTTTTTATTTCAGATTTCCAGTATCTTCAGCATCTTGCAATTTTTTTTCTTACATTAAATTGTTTGCTGAAGAAGCATGACCTTCTGGTAAAAACTTTACCAATGTCAAAAATTTTACCAATAAAAATAATTTTATATCAGCTTTATGATAAAACTAAAGGGCTTTTGACTCTGACTTTAGCTATGCAGAAGAGGACCTAAAGAGCAATTCAATTATAAAAGATCTCATTCAGGAATTGAAGCTACTCTTGTGTTCTAGTTTGCTTCTCCAGGTAAATGAACTTCCACCAAAATAATGATTATCAAAACAAAATATTCAAAATTCTTCCATTCACTTGCATCTGCAGGCTAAAACAGCACATTCATCAAAATATACCTGCTGATGAAAATACTTATTTTAAAATTAGTTAACAGCTACTTGACTAAAATGAGGAACTACCAGAGAGTAATTCTTAATTACTATTTTGTAATTAGTTTACCTTTACACTGCAGGCAAACACTATGTTCTGAAAAAAAAATTATACTCAAGCTCAAAACTCCTGAAAATGAGCAAGAAAGAAAATGAAAAACTGAATTCCAAAATAGACTGAAAATTGATTTGATGAAAATGAATACTTGACATAATTCAAAAGAAAATATTAATGACCTAGAATTTATGATCAAACACTGGAGATAATGGTGCAGCAACTAACTTATGCATGACTGCTACAGCAACCCCAGGTGAGAGCAAATTCACGATTAAACACAGAAATACAAAAGCTGATGTTCAAGATGTGCCATCTCACTTTCAGTTTTGCATAAATGGCATCTCACTTGCTTAGTCATCATTGAAATGCATTGAACAAAATGATGCTAGACATACAGATGTTATTCATATTAATACTCCAACAAGTTTCCAGTTTTTTTTTGGTGTTAGTAGAACGATAAATGTTCCAGGTAACTTGTTAAGATTAAAGGGAGTGCAGGAAACAATGCCCTGGTAAATTTCAAGCAAGCATGAGAAAGAGAACCAGGTGAGTTTCAAGGGAATATGGGAAACAAAACCAGGAGCACAGGAAAAGGGGCCCTGGTGAGATGCTAGAGATTACAGAACCTATATGTGAAACGGAGTGCAGGAGCCTGGATCCCGGTGAGGTTAAAGGGAGCAAGGGAAGCAGGAATTTGGTCAGTTTAATGGGAGAGGGGAACCAGGTCCCCAGTGAGTCATATGGGAGTGCAGGAACTGGGGCTCCAGTGAGTCAGGTGGGAGTACAGGAACCAGAGCTCAATTAAATTAGAAGGAGGTGCAGAAAACATCACCCTGTGAGCCAGATGCTGAGCCATCAGGATTTCTGAAAGTCAGATAGCAGATTATTGGGGTTTTACGGTGAAAATTATTTTACGGTGATTATTTTACATATCTGGTTTCACATCTACATGCTAATTTAAAGTACCTTCCTAAAAGCCCTGGTCTGGGAGGATGAAAGCTCTACAGGTCCTCCGCAGCTTATGAACACCTGTACATACAAATGAGCATTTAGAAGACCAGTGGGATGGATTTGCTGGCTGCTGCGGGGCTGCAGGCATCTTCTGCCAACTTGCAAACTGATGTGAATAACTGCTGTTATATAGGACACCAAATGCATGATCTATTGTGGTTTCAATATCACACAGTAAACATGCAAATGCTACACAGCTGACACAATATACACCACAATTTTAATTGCAAAAGCAATTCAAGTGGAAGCAGATCTCTCACGGCACAGTAGTGTAGCAGTTAGCGTAACACTATTACAGCGCCAGCGACCCGGTTTCAATTCCGGCTGCTGTCTGTAAGGAGTTTGTACATTCTCCCCATGTCTGCGTGGGTTTCCTCCGGGTGCTCTGGTTTCCTCCCACATTCCAAAGACATGTGGGTTAGGAAGTTGTGGGCATACTATGTTGGCACTGAAAGCATGGCGACACTTGCGGGCTGCCCCCAGAATACTCTGCACAAAAGATGCATTCACTGTGTGTTTCGATGTACATGTGACTAATAAAGATATCTAAATCTAAACATGCTGAGGTTGTGCCATCTTCTAGTTTACGTCAGAGGCTGGATTCCACAACACAGACAAAAGCAACGCATTAGCTAGTTGTTACAGTGGCCCATGAACATCTGCCAATGGCTAAAGAGGTTTCATGCTTATCAGCAATCCTTGTGAGTTCAAGCAAACTGAGAATCTAGGCTCCAAAAATGTACAAGCAATCCTTCACATTAATTGATCCTGTCCTGCACAGCAATCAAACACTTGTTCTGAAATATTCTATCAGGTACAGGTATGTATATTATAATACAAAGTCTGTAGCGCAGCCATCCAGGCAAGGCATATTTCTGATAATTCTAGTATTTCCAGTTATACCTTATACTATCTACATTCTGTTCCTATGGTAGCTGTGCATTTTTCATAAGTACACCTTCCAATGTCTCCTCTTTTCTGGTCAGAGCAAGTTTGGTGCTCATATTGGAGAAACTTCCTCACAAAGCTTTGGTAAGGTGCATGATGTTGATATCCCCTTCCCTGATGTGAGGTAATATCTGGCATCTTTTATAGGAGATCAGCAATGTTGAATAACAGCAATGATATCAAGCTGGCTAAGCAACAATCTACTGATTAATGGCAAACAAGTTAGTAATAAGCCATATTTCTGAATCTGTTTGGCACACTGAGCCCTGTCTCGTTTACTGTACAAACATGGATTAAAGCTGAAGTTGAAATATCAAATTTATTCTTTTTTATGTTTTAAAATCCAAGGAATTTTGAAATAATTATTCTGAGGGTACTGTTGCAGATACGAAAATTGTTTAACACGACTAATGGCATAGTGTGACTTATAATAGTTATCAAATTCTTTCAGCAGTTTTGAGGACTGGGCTCCCTCAGTGCACTGCTGAAGGCCCTGTCCACTATTCACTGGTACCTGAGGGCATACTTGATTCATCCACATGGGACCTACCAAGTTCAGATGTGGGGAGACTGTTCATGCTTATTTTGGGCAACAAGCCTGGTGCAGTAAGATTTGGCCCAATATAACTCAAACTAAAATTCCTAACTAACAAAATTGCAGAAACAGGAGAAAATAGTAAGCAAGGTGGATAATGTTGTTCTGTTGTTTAAGAAAGGTAGCAAGGACAAGCCAGCGAACTACAGGCTGGTCAGCCTGACATCAGTAGGTGGGGAAGTTACTGGAGGGAATTCTGAGGGACAGGATCTACCAGCATTTGGATAGACAGAGTCTGATTAGGAGGAGTCAGCATGGCTTTGTGTGTGGGAAGTCATACTTTACGAATCTTTTTGAGTTTTTTTGAAGAGGTAACCAAAAAGGTAGATGAGGGTAGGGCAGTGGATGTTGTCTGTTTGGACTTTAGCAAGGCCTTCAACAAGGTCCCGCATGGTAAGCTGATTTGGAAGGTTAGTTCCCATGGAATCCAGGGAAAGCTAGTTAGGTGGATTTAAAATTGGCTCAGAGGTAGGAAGCAGAGTGTAGTGGTTGAAGGTTGTTTCTTGGAATGGAGGACGGTGACTAGTGGTGTGCCGCAGGGGTCAGTGTTGGGATCCTTGTTATTCTTTATTTATATAAATGATTTGAATGCGAATGCACAAGGCTTCATCAGTAAGTTTGCGGATGACACAAAATTAGGAAGTGTTGATCGTGAAGGTTATTGTAGATTACAGGGGGATCTTGATCAGTTAGGGAAGTGGGCTGAGGAGTGGTAAATGGATTTCAATACAGATAAGTGTGAGGTGATGCATTTTGGAAAGTCAAACTAGTGCAGGACTTATACTATGAATGGTAGGGCAGCAGGGAGTGAAATGGAACAGAGGGACCTAGGAATACAAGCGCATAGTTCATTGAAAGTGGCATCACAGGTAGGCAAGGTGGTGAAAAAGGCATTTAGCACACTGGCCTTCATCAGTCAGGGCACTGAGTATGAGTTGGGACATTATATTGCAATTGTATAAGTCATTGGTGAGGCCACATTTGGAGTACTGTGTACAGTTTTGGTCACCCCGTTATAGGAAAGATGTGGTTAAGCTGGAAAGAGTGCAGAAAAGATTTACAAGGATGTTGCCAGGACTAGAGGGCCTGAGTTAAAGGGAGAGGTTGGCCAGTCTGGGTCTTTATCCCTTGGAGCATAGGAGAATGAGGGGAGATCTTATAGAGGCTTATAAAATCATGAGGGGCATAGATAAGGTGGATGGTAGCAGTTTTTTCCCCCAGGGTAGGGGAGTCCAAATCTAAGAAGCATAGATCTAGGGTGAGAGGGGAAAGATTTAAATAGAACTTGGGGGGCAACTTTTAAATGCAGAGGGTGGTGAGTGTATGGAACAAGCTGCCAAAGGAAGTGGTTGAGGCAGGTACACTAGTATCATTAAAGAAGCATTTGGATAGGTACGTGCAGGGGTGGGGCTTAAAGGGATATGGGCTGAATGCAGGGATTTGGGACTTGATGGATGGGCACCATGGTCGGCAAAGACTCGTTGGGCCAAAGGGCCTGTATCTGTGCTGTATTGCTCTATGACTCTAAGTTAAGTCCACAGATAACATTATAACAGAACAATCAACTGCCTTTGCTGTTTTAAATGTTTTCTGTCACTCAAAGAACAAACCACTTCAAAATTCTTATGAGCTGCTGCAATACCTTGAAACATTAATGGAATATTTTGAATTTAGATATGAAAATGCTCACATATAAACCATGCTCCATATGGTCCAATTTCCTTTAGTTGATTAGATTTCACCACATAGATAATTAATACTTTCACTCATGAGGAAAGCGCGCCAGTATCTTTACTTTCTTAGGAGATAAAGGAGGTTCAGTTGGTCACTGAACACTCTAGTAAACTTCTACAAGTGTACTGTTGAAAGTATCCTGACTGGTTGCATCATGGTCTGGTACAGCAATCCGAATGCTCAGGAATGCAAGAAGCTGTAGAGAGTAGTGGAAACATTGAGCAATTCAGGAGTATCAATGGAGAGAGAAACAGAGTTAACATGTCAAGTTGATGAGTCTGTTTTCACTCCACAGATGCTCCATTATCTTTTAAGTATTTTCACCATTTTCTGACTTACTTTCAGAATTCCAGCTCAGCAGTATTTTGCTTCTGTCAGATCAAATGCCTGGTCATTATTCACTGAGGGATCCTTTGCAATTTACACCGCAAAAAAGAAGCCAGTTAGTTCATTGTGCCCCTGTTTGGTACTTTGCTGGACCACTCCAAACTGAATTTTACTTAAGGCACTGGAAGCTTGAGGCTAGACACAGATTAGAGGACCAACACCTCATATTCCGCCTTGATAGTCTCCAACCTGGTGGCATGAACATCAATTTCTCTAACTTCCAGTAACCACTCCCCTCTGTCCCCCTTTTCTCTCCTTATCCTAATGGTCCCCATCACCCTTTCTCTTTCCCCTCGTCCACCCTATTGGTCTGCCCATCATCCACACATTCCTCCCTCCATTCCTCTCCTCACATCCTTAACTTTATTCCATGGTCTACTGACCGCTCCAATCAGATTCCATCTTCTTCAGCCCTTTGTCACTTCCACCTATCACCTCTCAGCTTCTGACATCATTCCCACTCTCCCCTCCCTCACCTGCCTATCATCCCCCTCTTACCTGGGTCCACCTATCACATGCCAGCTCTAGCCCCACCCCTTCTCCCCCCACCCCCCAACCACCTTTTTATACTGGCTACCTCCCCTCTTTCTTTCCAGGCCTGATGAAGGGTCTCGACCCAAAACGTCAACTGTCCATTTCCCTCCACAGGTGCTGCCTGACCTGCTGAGTTCCTCCAGCTTTTTGTGTGTTGTTTCATTCAAGGCATTGCTTTCTTCCTCTGAATGTATCCTCCACTATTTCAAACGCTTATTTTTTTTCTTAAACTTGTAGCTGCCTGAGCTACATTCTCTGACAAAGCGCTCCTTGCTCTAAAAATCCTCTATATAAAAGACTTTCTCCCAACATCTCAGTGACGATTTTGAATTGCTGACCCCCAAGAAGATGAAACAATTTACCCCTATTCACTCCACCAATCACTTTGTTATCAAACAAAAAAACTTAAGTACCCTCTTGACCTTTTCCATTCCAGTGGAAATATCATTAATACTTCAAGTTTTCAATCCATGGTCTCATCCCATTAAATTGAAACTGGGGACTCTGCTGGCTTTCTCAAAGCTGCACCTAGTGTACCAACAATAACCATTGCATTGTAGTTGTGCTATCAATTTCAAGCATCTATCCACCTCTGCCTTAAAAATTTACACTCTGCTTCCACCATCCTTTGAGGAAAAGAGTTCCAAAGACTCATGACCCTTTGACAGCAAAAGATTTTGCTTCATTTCTGTATTAAATGGACCACTCCTTTTTAAACAGTAACACCTAATTCTAGACTCTGCCATGAGGAAGGATCCTTTCCACATCCACCCTGTCCCCTTGACACATCTATGTTTCAATCAAATTGCACATCACTCTTCCAAACTCCAACAAACACGAGCCTCGTCTGTCCACCTTTTCCCCATGCGCTAGGAAACCCAAATCCACCTATACCTCAGGACTCTGCAACATCTGATTATTAGATAATATGATCCATTTTTGGTGATAATGGACAATTCCCTATTTTGCCACGTTATACTCCATTTCTCAGATCTTTGCTGACTCACCTAACCATCCATTTCCCTTTGTAGCCTCCACATGTCTCCGTCACAATTTACTTTCCTATAGTGTATCATCTGCAAATTTAGCAACCATACCTTCGGTGCCTTCATCCAAGTTATTCATATGAATTGTAAACAGTTGAGGTCACAGCACTGATCCCTATGGCAACCGCTCATTACACCTTGTCAACCAGAAAATGATCCATTTATCCCTACTCTCCATTTTCTGTTAGTTAGTCAATGTTCTTTCATTTTCTGCAATTACCCTTGATGTGACATCTTATCAATTTAAATATACAATTATATGTTCAATTATACAATTAATTACCCATTTACATAAATATACAGCAGTAAATGTAACCAACCATAAATTTATTTGATCTTTCATTCACTTTGTTCACTGAACTCTTCATTTTGTGATGGATATTCACTTTCCAGGCCCAAAAGGTTTATTGATAAGCTCATCTTTTTTTGCACAGCAGAAAGTGTCCAAGGTTCAAGATTATTGTTGCTCACTAAGTTAAACTTCTTTTTTGCATAGCAGCAGAAATTGCCCAAGGTTCAAGATGTTTGTTGTTCACGAAGTTAAACTTCTAACCAGTACACGTTGCCCACACTCTTGACTTAATCAAGAGAAACGATAGGGTCCACTCGGCCTAGTTAAACTATGACCAAATCAAGAGAAGAGGGTCCACATTGGCCTAATTAAACACTCCATCCATCTGGCCTGATAAATGTAGTTGAGAAACATCACATACAGATGAGGTCAACTAGTAGAAAAACAGTACAAATGTTAGAACGCAGTCAGGGCTGGTAGGAGTGAGAGAGAAAATACAAAATCCATTCCTCAGCCTTGGTTTTTGCAACATACGACTTGTTCATCTACAATCCATTGGTATGCTTTGTTAATCTGTAAGAAATGTACTTGTGTTTTGGAAATCCTTTGTAAGTTATAAACCTCTGTCAGGAATTACTCCTCACAATTAAATATGCTTCACTTAAAAATAAACTGTGTTTAATCTGCTTTGTTAGCTGGAAGTATCTCCCCCTTGTTTGGAAGGAGGCAATCCACAGCTCGAAATAGTGATTATTGACAGCTAGACCCCCTTCAGGAAGAGACAAACATAGTGAACTAAATAAGTCCTTGAAGTACAGGTTAATACAGTATAATCTCCCAAAAGTGAGGGCGCTTGTAGATACTTATACATGATAGGGGTTGAAGTCTTGACTTAAGTTTAACACTCTCAAATGGGTACACTCAATATCACCACAATTTAAAGTGACACCTAACGTTTTAGAGTCATAGTCATACAGCACAGAAACAAGCCCTTTGGCTCTCTGTACCTGTGCCATCGATCAGGTACCTGCCTCTACTAATCCCATTTTCCAGAACTCGACCTGCAGATGAGCAGTTATTTCAGGTGTTCATCTAAATATTTTTTTTAAATGTTGGGAGATCCTCTGAGGTGGTGCATTCCATATTTCAACTACCCTTTGGGTGAAAAAATTCTGCAAGATATCCACTCTAAATCTCCTTCAACTTAAAGGTATACCTTCTGGTTTTAGACACCTCTGGTAAGGGAGAAAAGTTTCTCACTACCCAACTATGCTCCTCATAACTTTGTATACCTCAATCAGGCACCCCCAACCTTTCCCACTCCAAAGAAAACAAACCCAGCCTAATTAGCACTCCGTCCCTGACAATACCCTGGTGAATCTCTTCTGTACTTACTCCAATGTAATCACATCCTTCTGACATTCTGGCAACCACAACAACACACAGAACTCCAGCTGTTGTCTATCTAGTGTTTAATATGTAGCAAAAACTCCCTACTATTAAATTCTATGCCTAGCTAATGAAGTCAAGTTTCTGTATGCCTTCTTAACCATGTTATCCACATGTGCTGCAGCCTTCAGGGATCCACTGCACCAAGGTTCCTCTGCTCCTCAGTTCTTCTTAGGATCCTACCATTCACTTTGTATATCTTCACATTATTAGTCCTCTAAAAAGCATCACCTCACATTTCTCAAGACCAAATTCCATCTGCTATTTTGCCGTCCATTTTACAAGTTCACCAGTATAAGTCAATAGCTGAAGACTACTTTCCTATTAACACCACCATCAAGTTTAGAATCATTTGTGAACTTACTAATCATACCTCCTACAGTCACACCCATACATTACATTCATATACATTATGAACAGCAAGAGTCTTAGCACCAATCTCTGCCGTGCACCACCGGTCAGTCTTCTAATCACGAAAGCAAAAGTTCAACCATCACCATCTGCCTCCTATCATGAAGCCATTTTCAGATCCAATATGCCAAATTGTCCTGTATTCCACGTGGCCTTACCTTTTGAACCAATTTCCCATGCAAAGGCTTTATTGAAGTCCATGTAGACGACATTAACTGCACATCTCTCATCGACACACTAATATGTAATAGTACACAAAATGTTGACATCATGTGTAGGGAGTTTCTTGCTATGGTTACTCTTACTTGAAGCTTCTGTGCCCTGTAACCTCTACTGTAAATAGAATTTTCCAGTGTTTCAACAGTTTCCAAGATTAACCTTAGGATGTATTATGTCTAGCGATCAGAAAAGTTAAAATTGTTTTGTCTTTAGGAGCAACGTTCTTACCTCATGGACTCTGTAAAAATTCAGTAGATACAAAGAAAATCTGTAAAAAGGCAGAAAATGGGCTCTAAAGATTCAGCCTCCTGACTATTGATTCATTTACATGCATTTCATTTGTGATCTATCAGCCCGATGAATGCGGATAAGGATAATTACAAGAAGCTACTTTCAAAGTGCAGAGCAGCAGCTGTTCTTAAAACTACACCAGAAGTTTTCTAATAAAGTTAAAGAAAGGAATGCACTTCACATCTGCAATTAGTGGTACAAGCTCAGGATAGAAGTGCAAACACATGGGAGGCTTGAGTACTGCAATACCACTTGGCAGAAATGAAAGAAAATGGCAGGCCAAACTCAGACAGGCTTCATCAGCACCCTAGTGTTGTATAACAAGGTGTCGGAAACATTTACATCCTACTGGGAGAGAATGAAGATATTTTTCAAAGCCAATGATAATCTTCTAGTGGAAGACAGCGCTGAAAAAGCATCTCATTGAATACTGCAGTCTGTGAAAGAAAGAAAGCAATATTGCTTACCAAAATTAACTCCAAAGTGTTTCACAGCTCACTACCTTGTTGTGTCTGGAGACAGCTACAGATATCTCATTTGTAGAGATAGTTCAAAGGTTGGAATAATGCTTTAACCCACATCCGTTTGAGTAAATGGAGAGCTATAAATTCAACACACAGAATCAAGAACTGAGAAACTGTGTGATTACATCACAGTGCTCAAAGACCTATCCAAGTATTATGGTTCCCAAGAGTTTTTGGATTATGCACAAAGACAAGTTCATGTGTGTATAAGAGACAAAAGAATTCAGTTGAAGCTGTTAGACACAATGGGTGCTGGATTACTATTTTCATGGGAATGGAAGCCAAGAATGCCAAGGAATTCCTTCTTGAGCCACCCAAAATATAATAGCAGCCTGCTGTCAAAGGACAATCTAACTTAGAAAGGAAAGCAAAGGTGAGCAATTGAAGTGGAAAGCAATGTTTCGAGGAAGAGAAAACCAAATTCAACTGAGTGAGAAGATTTAAGTCATCAGATCAATGAGCAAATACAAAACTCAGCAATGGGTCTCTGGTGAAGTAGTTCAAATATGTCATCTGAAAAGGTACTTGGTTCTCATTGGAAATCATAAGAACATAAGAAATAGAAGCAGGAGTAGGCCATCTGGCCCTTCGAACCTACTCCACCACTCAATAAGATCATGGCTGATCTGGCCGTGGACTCAGATCCACCTACCTGCCTTTTTCCCATTACCATTAATTCCTCTACTATGCAAGAATTTATCTGTGTCTTAAGTATATTTAATGAGGTAGCCTCTACTGGTTGCCTGGGCAGAGAATTCCACAGATTCACTACTCTCTGGGAAAAGCAGTTTCTCTTCATCTCCGTCCTAAATCTATTCCCCTGAATCTTGAGGCTATGTCCCCTAATTCTAGTCTCACCTACCAGTGGAAACAACCCTCCTGCCTCTATCTTATCTGTCTCTTTCATAATTTTATATGTTTCTATAAGATCCCCTCTCATTCTTCTGATTTCCAGCGAGTATAGTCCCAGGCAACTCAATCTCTCCTCATAGGCTAACCCCCTCATCTCCAGAATCAACCTGGTGAACGTCCTGTGCACCACCTACAAGGCCAGTATATCTACCTGCACCCTGACCATAGCCCTCCATACCCCTCTCATTCATGTACCCATTCAAACTTCTCTTAAATGTTACAATTAAACCCACGTCCACCACTCCTGCTACAGCTTATTCCACACTCGCACCACCCTCCGAGTAAAGCAGTTCACCCTCAGATTCCCCTTAATATTTCACCTTTCACCCTAAACCCATGACCTCTAGTTCTAGTCTCACCCAAACAGAGGGGAAAAAGCCTGCATGCATCCACCCTATCTATTCCCCTCATGATTCTGTATACCTCTGTAAGATTCTCTTGTGCTCCAAGGAATAAAGTCCAAACCTATTCAACCTATCCTTGTAACTCAGGCCCTCAAGTCCCGGCAACATCCGTGTAAATTTTCTTTGCACTTTCAAGCTTATTGATATCTTTCCTGTAGGTAGTTCCTATACAACTTCAACATAACATTCCAACTCCTGTACTCAATGCCCTGATTTATGAAGGCCAATGTGCCAAAAGCTCTCTTTATGAATCTATCTACCTGTGATGCCACTTTCAAGGAATTATGAATCTGTATTCCCAGGTCCTTTTGTTCTACCGCACACCTCAGAGCCCTACCATTCACTGTGCAAGTCTTACCCTGATTTGTCCTCTCAAAGTGCATCACCTCACATTTGTCTGCATTAAACTCCATCTGCCATTTTTCAGCCCATTTTCCCAGCTGGTCCAGATCACTTTCCAAGCTTTGATAACCTTCCTCGCTGTCCACTACACCCCCAATCTTGGAGTCATCGGCAAATTTGCTGATCCAGTTTACCACATCATCAAATAAATCATTAATATAGATGATAAACAACAACGGACCCAGCACCGATCCCTGCAGCACAGCACTAGTCACAGGCCTCCAATCAGAGAGACAACCAACTACTACCACTCTCTGGCTTCTCCCACTAAGCCAATGTTGAACCCAATTGACTATTTCATCCTGAATGCCAAGCTACTTAACCTTCTGGAGCAGCCTCCCATGCAGGACTTTGTCAAAGGCCTTGCTAAAGTCCACGTAGACAACATCCAACTCCTTCCCTACATCAACATTACTAGGTTGGAAGTTATTACTAAATATAGTATTCAACGACATTCTTTTGGTACCTATATAGGCGATATGAGGGTAAATACATATTTATTATTACCCTCCTTTGTCAAAAATATACCTCATACACATTAATACAAGATATTTTGTGTTACAGATTTTCTCTCCAGCCCATTTTATTTAGAAACTATAACTGGTCAGTTGCAGTTTCTCTTGACCAAAATACAAATAATCCAAAAATTAATGTGCTCAAATTATCAGAATATGTATTTAAATATGCCTTGTGAATCTGCAGATATAGCTCTGTACCTCACCACGTAATGAATAAAACAGTAAAGTCCCATGTAAATTGAGTCACCATATCCACTGAAGCAAAACCACATTTTATTTGCATCTCCTATATAACATTTCAGTGAGGGTGGGATACAAAGGTGACATAAATATTTGGCTACAATATTAAAGATGAAACTGACAATTTATAGAACAGAGAAGTCAAACCACTGAACATGTGAATTGCCACATACTCTATATACTGTATATTCACAACTAAATAATTATCATTCCACAGGGATGCAAATAGGAAATAGCTTATTAATTCACTTGTTTTCACTTCTAATTGAGTGCTTCCAGGTGTTTATGCTGGTTAAGAATTCCTGATTTTGTTGCAAATCACCATGTGGAACAATTGAATATGTTGAATTGGGGTTTCGTTAGATCTGACAAATATTTATCTGTGTTTTGTCAATTTTCTGATCCCAGACATCTCTACATCATTATAATGGGTATTTTTCCTTGCATTTTTCAGTACAATAGTGCAAGTAGACTGTGAAATTACTTTTCATAGAAAAGACGAAAGAGTTCAGGCTTAAATGACACACAAGCTTTAAAATAACACCCAAGTTTCCCTAATCTTTGGTGATGATTTGACAAAACTGCATTGGCACTCTCTGCCAATATAAATATCACATTATCCCTAAAGCAGGAGACTGACTTATACACATTCTGACAGGTTTGTAAATATGTACTCAAAACTTTAGTCACAAAATTCTGGTGTTTCACAGCAATGTCTTAAAGCATTTTTCCTACCTGACTGACGTGGTTACACATCTAAAGGACTTCATCAGCTGTAAAGCACTTTTGGGAGAACACAAGGGTCAAAGGAGTTATTTAACTGCATGTATTCTTTTCCATTGCTTTTCTGATATCTCATCAAATTTTTAGCAGAAATCAACATATATTAACATTTTGTATTAATTATTTTGATGAATGGAAATTATTTTGCTCAGGATTCTATTTTATAATTAATCAGTCAACTCATCCTCCATTATTAGCCTGAGCACACCCTCCCCAAACGCCATCCCAATTCTTTGATTTGCCATTGTACTCTCCTGCCAATCTACCTCTGATCAGCCCAAGCACAAGCATCCCCAACAAAACTCACCAATCTGCTGCTCTAACCCATCAATCCCACAAGGCTCCCTTTCCACTCAATAACACCCCACCACCAGGCCTCATATTTATTTGTAGTCATAAAGATCATTTGTTGGCCAAAAGCCAAACCAGAAATAACAACAACACAGCTACAAGATGACTGGCTCCACAATTAGCAGATCGCTTCTTGAACCCATGAAAACTCTCCATCACCTATTTCGCACTTGCCTGAATGGGTGTAGCTGCAACAATACAAGAATTCAACACCACCCAGAATGGAAGAGCCTGCTTGGTGCCACCCTATTACAAGATTAAATACCCACTCCTGCCCCTACAGCACTGTGGCTGCAGTGTTCATAGTCTCTAGGATCATGTACTTTAACAGCGCCTTCCTCCCTCTGAAAAGCGAGAGCAGCAATTCTGTGAGAAAACCACCTTGACTTGGACAAGCATTACCATTCCTTAACAGTGCTGGGTCATATTCCTAAAATTCCACACCCACAACCAGGTCAGGTTCTAATCCAACTCTAGAGTTTGTTGAAGACCCTGCAAAACTGAACTGTAGGAGGTTTGAAGCAATCCATTGAACCTCTAGGAAATTTTGGCTTAGAAAGTGTGCATACTAAAAGGTGCACCATAGGCTCATTGTTCGACACTCCCAAGGACTGTTTCATGGAACTATCACAGGAGACTTACTTTCCTTTGTGCTATGAAAGAAAATACTTTAGCTATGATTGAGGGTGGATCTAGGGATTGGTCTGCCACACAGTCAGGAGCCTGGGGATGGGCTTGGAATTGGCTGTCCAGACTGAGGGCTCTGGTGGTAGGGGAGATTGTTGGAGAGGGTGGGAAAGGGGAGGTTGCTTGTTTTGGATCACCAAGATCAGCACCTTGTGGGAGCATGGCGGGAATTTCAGGGGGACAGGACCTATCAGGGAATCAAGGATCAGTGTTTATCCAATTGGAGATAGGAGTCCAAGCTGATCAAATGTTCAGGATAAGAACAATGGGCTGGAAGGTATGATCATACTGTGGCGGAAAGGTCCCACAGAGTAGGTAAGCAATGAAATTTACAGAGCAGCTCCCAGCCCACACCATCTTTGTTGTCCTAGGGCTGCTATGCAATGGCCACTCCTAGGATGACAACGTCTTCACCAAAGCTCTACAGTGCTGCACAGGGATTGATGCTATTTGATGGGCATTTAAAGAAGAAATCATATCAAATGTACAAGAATTCATCGCTGTGGATTTGCCTGGCTGAACATCTGGAGTGGTACAATTTGACCAGGAAAATGGTTGAAATCATATTCCACTCTGGGGGAAAAAAATGATTTTCAAATATTTACAGCTGAAATTTTTCTAGGCCTTTGAGTCAAGAGACCGCAGTCTCCTCCATGCCCTCCCAACATTTAGTCATGAGGGAGACAAGGAGAGACACAAGGAGGACACTCCAAATAATAGTCTGCCAAAAGGAGAAAGCAAAGGCAAGGCTAATTAGGATGCTGGAAATGAGAACAGGATGTTTTGATTTTATTTAATTCTGTTTTGTGGACATATTATGTCAGCTTCTAAATTATTAAATTATGTTTAATTTATGTTTTTTTTTCTTGTGAATGCTCCTTATACGTTACTGTGCCTGTGATGCTACTGCAAGTAAGTTTTTCCTTGCACCTGTGCATACATGTACTTGTGCATAGGACAATAAACTTGACTTTGCCTTTGATGAGGAATTCAATTTCCTGAGATAAACATAGCAAATGATAATTAACACAAAGTGTGATTTTTATGGGCATTCTCTTTCTATCCCCTTTCCCTTCAACAAGCATCACTCAATTGCCTCTTTCATTTAAATCACTGTCATTCTCTCCCATGTGTTCTCTTTCATTCCCTTTTTTATGTTGTCATGCACTCCTGCTTTCAATTACAATTATTCCATCTTCCTCCTTCTCACAATTTCTGGCAGAGACCCTTTATTTCATACCAAAAACTAATACCAACACTTTAAGTGATAGAGGCAAGATATTTCAAATGGTACTTGTGGTGACAGAATGAAATGATTCTACATTAAGTACCAAGTATGTATGTCAGGCCCTTCATGGTGTATTAAGGTATTCTGTCAAAAAAATAGTTTAAATTGTATCTGCAAAGGAATCAGAAGAAAGACATTTTATCCAGGCTCCCACTTCAAATGTTCTTTATAGCTTGTGAGGTGCGAATGAGCCACCCATGCTTCAAGCAGATGGCAAATAGAAGTAACTCTTTTTTAAAAGGGATCTGTAAAGTACTTCTGGGGATTACATTGAAGGTTGTAGGAAAAATAGGAATTGTTAGTAGGAAGGCCATAGTTCAAACAAATGTTTTGTTTACAATTTCCATTGTGCTATTATAGGAAGAGTGGTGCAGCACTTCTATTGATTTGATACGGCCACAGCCACAACCAAATGAAATAGATCACTTAAATAATGTTTGAAACTACATGGCATAGCTTGACAATGCTTTAGATGCACCCTGTAGAATAAAAGAGAGGAAAGCTGAAACCTCCCCTCTGCTGCAATGAAATCTCCTTTTTCTTTCTGAGAGCTGCAGAAATCCAGCACGTTCCATTAGAGTTGAAAGGTGCCTCTTGACCCAGCATATCAAAGCAACAGGTCATAGCTCCCCTGCTGAAAAAATAATCTCTTCAACCATCCAGAGTTGACTCAGCTTTTTCTATATGGAAAAGGAAGGGAATGGTACGCTTTCGTGATTTATTCATTGATAACTGTTTTTCATCTTTTGAACAACTGTCTAACAAATACAATTTGCCTAGATCACACTTTTTTTCGTTATTTACAGATTAGAAATCTTTTAAAAGCTACTATACCCTCTTTTCTGACACCATACAAAACTGAAATTACAGAAAAAATTTTAGGTCTTAATCTTTATCAGAAGGGCTTGATAGCAATAATCTATGATTTAACTATGAAAATACGTCCAGAATCGCTGGACAAAATTAAGGATGAATGGGAAAGTGAACTCCAGACATCTTTACCTACAGAGACATGGAAGAAAATTCTTCATTTAGTTAATACATCTTCAATGTGTGCCAGACACTCTTTGATACAGTTTAAGGTAGTTCACAGGACCCATATGTCAAAAGATAAGCTAGCCCGTTTTTATCACCATATAAATCCTATATGTGACAGATGTAAATTGAATGTGGCTTCTCTGACATATATGTTTTGGTCCTGTCCTCTTTTGGAAAAATATTGGAAAGATATTTTTAACATTATCTCAACTGTATTGAATATTGATTTACAACCTCACCCTATCACTGCAATTTTTGGATTACCAAGGACAGAGTCTGGCCATTTATCTGCTTCCACCTACCGTATGATTGCCTTTGTTACATTAATGGCCAAACGATCCATCTTGCTTAAATGGAAGGATCCAATATCCCCTACTACTTTTCAATGGTTCTCTCAAACTATATCATGTTTAAACTTGGAAAAAATTAGGTGTGGTACTGTTGATCCTTCGCTTAAATTTGAAGACATTTGGAGTCCATTTATTCAATATTTTCATATGATATAGATCCCTTTTCAATAACTTTCCAATTTAGAGGAACAGAGTTGACGACATAATATTGCTGTTTCTATTGAGGAATTTCAGTCCAGTCTTTTTTTTTGAAATTTTTCTTTTTAGTTTGGTTTGATATATTGTTTATAATTTTTTTTATTGATTTGTTTTTTTTCTTTTATATACACAATAAATCTTTTTCTTTCTTTTATATTATATTCATTTACTAAGAGATTGTGAGATCTACAGATTTTTTTTATATTTTATTATTCTTTATGATTATCTATGTCATGATTGTTCTCCTGATCTCTTTGTATTACGTGTACAAACATCGATGTTATATATTAATCTGTATTAATTTGGAAACTAATAAAAAGATTGAAAAAGAAAAGAAAGAAAAAATAATCTCAAGTATGACCTAGCTAAAGGTGAAATGCAACATATATATCCAAGGGCTCCTCAGCATCTAGGTAAGCATAGCATGATCCAAGAATGGTACATATGACATTGATCATTGTGCACACATTCGTGGAATATGTTGTTCTTGCATTTATTAGTACGAATAAAACCTTGTCAGATCTAGATCATAAATCACCAAATATATTTAACCTAAAAATCAATTAATGATTGTGCTGATCATAATCAGTAGAGATAAACTTCATTGTCTTCTTCAAAATGAAAACAAGTCTATGCAAGTTTCCCATGACTTTGGCTCACAGAGCCATCTGACCAACCAGTTTTCATGCAAAATTACCCAAGAAGGAACATTTTTCTTGAATATATCCTGTATCAAAGACATTAAATAATACTTCCCAATACTACATTTAAAAGAACAACTTGGGTTTCTAAAGCCTCAGGTCATCTAGGAGGCTCTTCATACTCAGTAAAGTACTTTGAAGTGTAAACATTACTGTAGGAAATCTCAGTCAATTTCAGGAAAGCAAGCTCTCACAAACAGTAATAATATGACCAAGTAATCTGTACAGTTGCAATGCTGATTGAAGGAAAGACTACACATCACAACACTGACAATACCTCACTGTTTTTGTTTTAAAGAAATAGTTCCATGGAATCTTTTGCATAATGCGGGATGGTTGAGTGTCTCATTCAAAGTTAGCAAAACACCCTTGATACTGCTCTGTAGTTTCAGCATGGGATTTTATGCTGAAGTTTCTGCTGTGGGACTTAAACCTACAGCCTTCTGGCTCACAGGCAACAGTACTACCAAGTGGCTGATGCTGGTCAGGCATTCGAAATAAAAATAGAGAATGCTGGAAATATTCAATTGGTTAGACGGTATCTGTGGAGAGTAAAGCAGGGTTGACATGCTAGGTCAATGATACTTCATCAGAACTGATGAAATGTTAACTTTAATGGATCTTCAAAAATCAATTATGTTTCTTTATCAAATATACGCCCTCCCTGGGTAACAAACAGTTCCATTTTCACAGATGCCCATAAGTCGATTTTGTCCACAAAATACACAAAAATCACTGGATATGGTAAGCATACCTCCCCAATATTGTAATGAATGGCATCAAAAGCACAGAAGACTGATAAGAAAGAACGATTCGTAAATGTGGAGAGAGGAAAGCAATTCTACCATTTGTAGGAATGAATGTATGTTGAACTTAATATTATGGGAGCTTGTTTATATGTAGGGGCATCCACAAGATGGATGTTCATAACTCAGGGATGGCCTGCATTGCAGATAATCATTTAGAAGAAAGACAGCCACTTGATTAAGTTCAGATGCTCTAAAAATATTTCAAATTAGCAACATCATTTTCTACTCCAGTCACAAAGCACTCTTGAAACTGATGTCAGTTTAAGGTTAATTTGAATTAGAATACCTTTCAAGCTGCAGTCAAGCTTTTCCCAGTAAGATACTCAAAATTCAAAATATCTGGTTTGGGTGATCTGAATAACGTGCATATTTAACATTTCAAAGGCAAGGAAGTTTCTTCAAAATCTGACTTTGAAAAGTGTAACAGGAATGATTGAACTTACCGTTGTGAGAGTAAATGGATGGCTCTCAAATGCTGACACACTTGGACAGTGCAGGACAATGTACTAAGTGAAATGAGAGGAGAGAAGGAATTAGTTAATCCAAAAATAATCATTTGATATTTGTTAGGAACACCAGAACAAAGTTGAATTTTTCTTTAAATATCATGTTCAAATCTTGCAATTCACTCAACGTGTAGAGAACCAAGGCACAATCACATTATAGGTTCCCTTGTGAAGACTTACAATACTTGGCCCTCTTTCACTATCCAATTCAATCTTGCTGGATCTACACCTTAGTTCCATCTTCCCACCTTTCTCCAAAACCCTTAATACAATTGCCTCAGAAAAACATATCAAGTTCAGTTTTGACACTTACCGTTAACTTTGCCCCAATATCTTATTGGGCAGAGAGTGATAAATTTTTACTATCCCTGTTGTGAAGTCTCGTCTGACATAACATCAAAAATTTTTTAAGATACACCCTCTTTTCCCATGTTTCTCCACTCCTCCACCAAGGGTAATAGCTTCACTTTATTTCTATTAATCATCTTAAACACTCAGATCAGACTGAATCATCCATAAGCAAAGGAACGCAAGCCTAGTCTTCAACCTCTTGCCAGAAAGATAAAGGTAGTTGGATTTTTTATTCTTACCCATCACATTCAAACCTTGAAATTAATCCCTTGTGGAAAACCAAAGCACAATCAACTGCTACATTTCCCAGTGAAATATTACAACACTTGGTATTGGTATTGGTTTATTATTGTCACTTGTACCGAGGTACAATGAAAAGTTTGTTTTACAAACCAATCGTACAGGTCAATTCATTACACAGTGCAGTTACATTGAGTTAGTACAGAGTGCATTGATGTAGTACAGGTAAAAACAATAACAGTACAGAGTAAAGTGTCACAGCTACAGAGAAAGTGCAGTGCAATAAGGTGCAAGGTCAAAACAAGGTAGATTGTGAGGTCATAGTCCATCTCATTGTATAAGGGAACCGTTCAATAGTCTTATCACCATGGGGTAGAAGCTGTCCTTAAGTCTGGTGGTACGTGCCCTCAGACTCCTGTATCTTCTATCCAATGGAAGAGGAGAGAAGAGAGAATGTCCCGGGTGGGTGGGGTCTTTGATTATGCTGGCTGCTACACCAAGACAATGAGAGGTAAAGACAGAGTCCAAGGAGGGAAGGTTAGTGTCCGCGATGCGCCGGGCTGTGTCCACAACTCTCTGCAGCTTCTTACGGTCTTGGGCAGAGCAGTTGCCATACCAAGCCGTGATACATCCAGATAGGATGCTTTCTATTGTGCATCAGTAAAAATTGGTGAGAGTCAGAGGGGACAAACCAAATTTCTTTAGCCTCCTGAGGAAGTAGAGGCACTGGTGAGCTTTCTTGGCCATGTCATCTACGTGACTTGACCAGGACGGGCTGTTGGTGATGTTCACTCCCAGGAACTTGAAGCTGTCAACCCTCTCAACCTCAGCACCATTGATGTAGACAGGTGCATGTACACCTCCCCCTTTCCTGAGGTCAATGACCAGCTCTTTAGTTTTGTTGACATTGAGGGAAAGGTTGTTATCATGACACCATTCCACTGCTCTCTATCTCCTTCCTGTACTCCGACTCATTGCTGTTTGAGAGACGACCGACAACGGTGATATCCATCTGCAAACTTGTAGATGGAGTTAGAGAAGAATCTGGCCACACAGTTGTGAGTGTATAGTGAGTAGAGTAGAGGGCTGAGGACAGATTATACCTCACTAATCCTGGGTTTAATTGGCTGCCTCCGTTCACAATAATTTGGCATAGTTTTGTTTTTGATTGAATAATTTGTAGCTGATTTCATATTCTGCTTATACAGGTGCCACTATTTTCTACAATTCAATCCATCACTTCATGTCTTTGCATTGATTGTCCTTTGCTTGGAAACTTGAGACTCAATATTTCTGTTGTTGCATTGATCTGAAAACCTTTTATTTTGCTGCAATCAAGGCTCCTGGTGATTTAAACATTTCTGATTATGTTTCAGCTTCCCTAGAATCAGTTTTACATCCTGTAACATTCCATCAGTCTCAGATTCACTAAATAAATGTCTTCCTGTCTGTTGCTGACCCCAAAATCATCTGAGGACTACACATTCTTATCATCAGTAAGACTACCTATTTTTACATTGGCAGCATTGCCCAATGTCCCTAGAACTCCCATTTCCACATCCAGCCAGAGTAACTCCCTGCCTCATGCCCAACCCCCACAACCTCCAATCTCTAAACGTGTTGATCCAGCCCCTAGCCCTGATACCCATCTCACACATGTATTCCCACACTCTCTCCCATAAACCACCAATGTTCCAGAACACTGACTTAAGATGTCTCCATTGCTCTGGACCCTCAATGCCAGGCACAATCCCCTCTTGCCCCTTTTTGCCACAATCCACAAGCAATCTGATTTCCTCTGTTAGTTCTGCCATTGTGAAGTCTTTGCACAAAGAGTACAAGGTCTATTCTATTGCACACAATGCCTTGCTGTTTGTGTGTAGTAAGATTTCAGTGCCAGTTTTCTGTAAGGCTCTGTGCCAGGTACCTCCAGTTCAGCATTGTTATAACACATCTTTTCCTGCTCTGTAGAATTTCTAACCCATGCGGTATTCCAAAAAGGTTTATTCAGTTCTTTGGAAGAATTCTGCAGTGAATGTTTTGGGGATTAAATGAGCATTAGTTTTCCTTCTGTTGGGAGTTTACTTGAGCATAGTGTTAAGTTAAACGTCCTGGCAAGTCTGAACTACATATCTTTCTCTCAATTATTTAAAACCATAGCATAAATTCAAAAGAGAGAAAAGTTAGTATCCAAAAGGTCCCACAACAATACAGTTGAATGCAACATCCCCTTTCAATGAGGCAGATAACTTTTAATTGCGACTTTTACTCTTTCAGCAGATAGACAATGTCAACCCCATTTTCTCACAAGTCTGTATAACAAGTATTTAGTAATGATGACTCATTTGTTATTTGAACTTACCTGACCTGGCCTTGCTGTGAAGTTGTCTTTTACCATTCGTATCTCTATCACATCACATGGATGAGAATTCACTGAGACGATGGTAACAGGTTTGTTGCTCCGAATATATCGATACAGCCTTTCTGCACAATAGAGACAGAGAGGGCCAGACACCCAAAACCACGTCTTAAAAGTAAAGAAAAGATTCTGATTAGAAAAAATGACAACATTCTATTCTAAATAGATTTTGCTCCATCGCAAAGAACAATTAAGCCACATGTGGAGATTATTTCTCCCAATAATTTTACTATTAGTTTCAACTACGAATATGGGCTACAAAATCTACATCCCAATGACATATTTCCACCAAAACAGTAATGACCTTCTGGACAAATCTGAGCAACTTTGAGGATTTTTCATAATTTAAAAGTAAAATGGCAAAACTTCTATTAGTTATTATTAAAAGTATTGCTTTTGGTGAGCAAAAAGGGTGCCTTCTTGAATGACAGTCACAATAACAAAAATGTCTACTCATTTAATTTTTCACGGCTTAAAATACAATATTGTTATTTGGCTGTTAAAGCATATAGCTTGCTTTTATTCATAGCCAATTTTAGAGAGATATTTAGGTGTTCAATATTGAAGTTGCAACATTGAATACCAATGAATTTGATTAGAAGATTGCATTTCTGTTGTGGGCTCACAACATTGGTTGAATTTTAAGCATGGAGAGTAAAGCACATTGCAAGATAAACGAAACACATTCTAAGTTAAGCTAATTATGGAAACTTTGAGTGGCAAAATGCATAGCAAGTAAAGTTGTTGCCTCACGGTTTAAGTACCCAGGTTCAATCCTGACCTCTCGTACTGTCTATACGGATTTTACACATTATCCATGTGGCTGCATGAGTTTCTACTGGATACTCCAGTTTCCTTCCACATTCCATAGACTTGCAGGTTGAAAGGTTAATTAACCATTGTAAATTGTCCCCCAGGTGAGTGGTAGAATGTGAGGGGAGTTGATGAGAATGAGTGGAGTATAGGTTACAGGGAAAATTAGTGGAGAATGGGATTGCTCTCTTGGGTCAGCATAAACTAGTTGGGCTGAAGTATCATATTAGACTCAACACTTCTTACCAATGCAATATGGCAATCAGCAAAGCCAACAGTATTTTAAAACACATATTCAAAATAGAATGCATATCAGAGGGGTTCTTCCTAAACTGTACTCTAAAAGCCCAGAATGATTTGTGCATCCAGCCAATATTAACCTACTGAATGCCTTCTGCTGATACAATGTCTTTAGTGGATAGCACTACATCTCTTATAGGACAAATGGATTGTGACTGAAACAGGTGCTGTCTTTTGTGCAGGAAGTGAGTTCTATGACACAAGAGAAGCAGGTTCCAAATTTTTCAGATATTGTGCTAGGTGTCTTGGCAAAGGAGATATAAAGCAGGAAGATTTCTGGTATCTGCAGAGAGCCAGAAGGCCTTCCCGTACCATAAACAGTCATGAATGACAATGTCAGAAGTCAAGGCCCTAATGACCTCATAGCAGTGAAGCAAGTTCAGTAACCACAAGGTCAGTTAGTGCATCTTCAACTTATGTGCCTAATGAACTGCACTATTACGTACATTATTCAATTCACAACCCATCCTTAATCCATCTGCAACCTCCATTGGTCAAGATTAATACCAAACAATCATGTGTTCCCCCGCACCTTCTTTGGCACTCTACGTCTCACAGCCTCCACTCATCAGTCATTCAACCACGAACTCATTATCAGTCAAATCCCACAAACTTATCGCATGAGATTCAGGTCAAAAGATGGACACAATGGTGAATGCGCTGAATGACAAACCTCTAATCTTTTGACTTTTTAAACCAAACCTCACTGCAGTGCTGAGAGCTTGGTATCTGTGGGGATTTTCAATCGGTGAATGGCCTTCGCTACCGGCAATCTGAATACCATCAAAATTTTTCAATGCACCTGCATTGCTGGAAGTCTGACTGAGTGAGAGCCTAGTAACAAACAAAGTATCTGGCTCAGACTAGGGCTCAGGGTGGATTGGAGGAGAAGGGTGTTATGAATTTGGAAACGGTTTGATGCTGGGCATTTTAAAACTACAATTACTGCAATACACAATTTTACAGAGACTAGGTACAAGAACGTTTCAATCTGACACTTAGTTCCCAGTATACATTAGCCTTATCCCTGTGTTATAAAGTGCACAGGGCACTGATTACAATCATCATAAATTTCAGCAGGTAGCAAAGCTAAACTATTTATTTTCCATTCCTTTATTCCATTCCCATATGGGAATTTCAATCCAAATTGCAAATCAATCAAACAATTGTGTACTATTTTTCCAGAAAACGTTCAAATAATCTGATAAATTACACCAATGGCGAGTACGTTTTGGTATTACAAGATGGGAGAAATGCCACATGTGGATAGTGTTTAACAGAAGGAGTGACAACATAATGTTGGGGAAAATCTGTGGAAGCATTAATAATTATTGGAACAGTTATCCTTATGTAATCACAATGAGTTGTCAGATGCACACAGGGACTTTTTTCGATGTGGACTCGAGTGATATGCTGTTCCCTCACTCTCACCAGGCGCCAACATTCTCGAATTAATGTCTGTTTCAATAAACAAAAACATATGATTCTATAAGCTATGGTCCTATGCCTGTAATGGAAAATAATCGTCACGTTTCAACAAGGCAGAGAAAGGAAGACAAGACACAAGAGACTGCAAATGCTTCAGGGAACCCACAAACTGTGTTCCTTTCCCACTCCTACCTGTCCACCTAGGTCCTCTCTCCTTTTGTTCACCTTCCTGTCCACATTTTTATTCCTTATCTGTTTCTACATATCACCCACCAGCCTCTGTCTCAGAACTCCCTCCTCCCTCACCTGGCTCCACCTGCCCATCATCTCCCACCTCATCTGGTTACACCTATCGCCTACCAGCCTCTGTCATACCCCTCCCTCTCATCTCTTCATAGTGACTTATCTTTCTTCCACACTCTCAGTCCTGACCCAAAAAGTTAAACAAAAATTACTGAAAATTCACAGGTCAGATGGCAGGTCTAACAGAGAAAACAGGCAAGTTTATAAAGAGAAAGTAAAAACCCAGCTGCGATCTGGGTGAAATGGCTGTGGTGAATAACAGGACGAACAAATTCATAATGGGGTCAGAGCAAAATACATGGTTAACCTTCTGGAGTTACACACCAGTGCAACACGAAACTATACAAAAGGGATCAATGAGCTTTTACAAATGCCTATTCTGCCCATCATCAAAAGTAGTTAAACCAGGCCATGTTGGCCTGCCAAAGAATATTCCACAAGCAGGCTGTCATCTTTAGAAAGTTGCAACTATGGCTCAACAGTTGAGGCAAAGTTCAAGAGGGCCTTCATGATAGAAAGGTAAACACACAGAGCCTTTTACTATTTCTTTCTGTCCATTTGATCAAGGTATCAAGTTCAATGTAACTGCTACAATGCATGAAAAGTCCACTCCTGTGCTCTGCTGATCTCAGTCACAGTTCCTTGCCTGTGTTCTCCATTTAAATTAATGACAAGAGGAATATCTGTTCCTTGGCGTGTGGAAAAGAGTCACCCCATATTATACCCACCACTAAATGGAGTGAATTGTTTTGCCTAAAGCTGAAATAATTTGAAGTTATTTTATCATTCACTAAATATGTTTCAGTATGTGAACATATAAAGTCCTTAGCTGTATTGAGTGAAAATTTCAATGCTACTCTGTCAGTCCTCCAACAAACAATAAGTTTTGTGTAAATAAATGCACAATAAATTTCCAAGAGATAAACATTCGTGGTTTGATGAATCACCTAAAGAAACATGTAAGATTTAGAGAAAAATAAGGGTCAGAAAGAAGTATATATTTTATCACTGTAGTTAGTGAATGAAGCAGAAATTATGTCAACATTAAAGATTAGATTGAAGAGTGAACAAACATTCATACATGGTAGGTGATATGATTAGTACCATTTGCTTGCATAGAGGTAAACATAAATAAGGATGATTTGGGATGAAAGGCTATTTCTATGCTGTAAATTGTATGCACCTCCATGAAGACTTAGTATCTAAATATTTACTTTTACCAGTATCTTTTTACTGAAAATCTTTTTGCAGGAGTAAGTTTGCAGTTCAATGAACTGGAAACTGTAGTGGAAGATATGACTCATTAACTGAAAAGTCTTCAAGTTAATAATGATTAAGATGGTCACAACAATCCTGAAATTAAAACCGCATTCCACCAAACAATGTAACCTAATTTTATCTAAGCCACTGGACAAGTAAGTAGGCATAAAGAGACCAACCAATCATTTTACTTTCCATTTAATTCAGTCATTCCATTGATTTGGTCCTGTCACTTTTTTGCCAGATTGAATGGCTGAAACTACCCCAGTGAACTGGGGAATAGCAAGGGAAATAGCAAGTTACACTGTAGAGTAGATGAGGCAGGATGGAAGGTGACTCATGAAATGAATAGGCTTCATGGCCATTTCTGTGCTGTACATTTTACGTAATAAGGCAAAATTAAGTATTGGATGTGCTAATGCAAACAATCCAAATCTTACATACCTCTTGTAAATTAGACTGAAACTTTGGGGCTTCAGTGCAGACCCTCCCAAAGTTGTTTTCCAACCCAGGCTGAGGCTCACCATTGCTTTCTGGTGGATACTCGGATACAGGGATATCATCAATTAATGTTTTATTCGGATCAATGCAGCCAGGGGTGTGTTCATTCAAATTTGTCTGATATTTCAACATGCCTCTGGAAGAAATTAACACAAAAGTTTTTTTTCCAAACATGTAATACACTTCACACTTTATCCAAATCATTCAAAAACTTTTGTTTTCATGTTCCACCTTAGCCCCATCCCTTCCTTTGTAACCACCTTCTCAGTTTAACCCTTGTTTAATTTTAGAAACCACACTGAATCCTTCAGAACTGCCAGTTTTGTATGCATATGGCTTAACTCCCCAAAAGAATTTGATCATACAAATTATTTGAGCTTTGTTTCAAACAACAAAAATCTATGTAATTGCTGTTACAAAGTGCAGTTAGAATGTCATACTGTTTGTTCCAATGGTGATGGGAAAAACATCTGTATTAAAAATGTTAAGGCTGCTTTGAATCTTTCATAATAAGTCAATGTTATCTCTGTGGTTTCATATAAAAGTCATAATTGTACAAGGTGAAAGCATTTCTAATTAGTTATATTATCAGCTAAAGATATTGGCTATTCCTATCTATTCTTATTGCTCTGTGCAACAATTTCACAATTGCTAGACAGTGCCAAATACACAGTTCAAGATACCAGCCTTTACAGAGCACATGGCATCCAGTTAGTCAATACATACAGAGAAATGACTGCCTTTATCAAACTTATTAATGCTTCTATCCAATGTTTTAGCCAAAGATGTGCAGAAATGCAAATTCTCAACAGTGTTGTAGGTTCTTCTAAACAAACTCCACAGTGTGTCCAAAAAGAAAACAAAGTGATTGAATATTAAAACAAGCAAGCTTAGGAAGACTATAATATAATCTGCTAATGGCTTTCACTTCTCGCACAGTCAAGGTATTCAAAGAAGGCCCATATCTCTCTACACAGATGATACTTGTTTTCAAACTTATTAATAGTTGTACTTTGCAACTAGAAAATTAGAGGATTTTTTTTCCTGCAGTTTACTCCCCATCATCAAAACTTAATGCAAAATAATATTAGTGCTGCTTCTTCATAAACTAGAGATAATCCAAAATTCTATTATTTGTCCTAACTCACACTAAATCCTGTTCACCCATCATTGCTATTCTGCTGATCTTGCCCAGTTAAACTTCTGTTTCAAAATTCACTTCTTTGTTTTCACATTGTTTCTTCATGATGTGCCTTCCTAACTCTCTAATTCCTTCCAGCCCTACAATGCTTCAGGGTCAGAGATCCTAATTCCAGTTTCTTGAGCATTCCTCTATTTATTTACTGCACCACTAATAACTGTACTTTCAACTGCCAAAGTCATATGCTCTGAAGCTTTCTCTTTCATCGCGCTTCATTCCTTAGAACCAACCTCTTTGACTAAGGTTTTGTATATTTGCCTTAAAATTTCTAGTTGTTCAGTTTCAAATTTTGTTTGACAATGCTTTTGCAACATATCAAAGGATATTTTGCTACCTGAAAGGTACTAAAGGTACTTGTCAGGTCCATGCACCTGGTCACTATTACCAGACGGCTAGGTGTTGAACAAACTAACCAAGACTCGGGAGCTCCAAAACAAATGTTTTTTTCATTCCAAAGCATCTTCTAGAGCAAGTCTGGAAGCTTCTGTATATACATTGTACTTATACAGGTAACAGCCTGCAAACTACAATCTCTCTTATACAACCAATTCTATATATGCCAAATCCATGTTGTCAGGTGAGATTCTGGAGTGCCTGATCTGTGTGTGTGTGTGTGTGTGTGTGTGTGTGTGTGTGTGTGTGTGTGTGTGTGTGTGTGTGTGTGTGTGTGTGTGTGTGTGTGTGTGTGTGTGTGTGTGTGTGGTGTGTGTGTGTGTGTGTGTGTCTCTCTCTCTCTGTGTTGGTGTGTTTGTGTGGAGACAATGTTGAGAACATCTTCAAACCTAGCTCCAGTGTAATTCACAGTTGCACAACTGAGTGTGTTCAACATAAAAATGCAACAGGCTTAAAGTGCTGAAGACCAAAGCTTAAATAATTGTACTGTGGCACAAGCTATTGTTTTTAAGAAAGGTCCTTTGGCACAGTAGTGTAGGTGAGTGGCATGGTAGTGTAGCAGTTAGCGTAACACTATTACAGCACCAGTGACCCGGGTTCAATTCTGCCGCTGTCTGTAAGGAGTTTGTATGTTCTCCCCTTGACTGCGTGGGTTTCCTCTGGGTGCTCCGGTTTCCTCCCACATTCCAAAGACGTACGGGTTAGGAGCTGTGGGCATGTTATGTTGGCACCACAAGAGTGGTGACACTTGCGGGCTGCCACCAGCACATTATCAGTAATGCAAAAAGAAGCATTTCGCTGTGTTTCAATGTACATGTGACTAATAAATAAATAACTGATCTTATTCTGTAGACATTCAGTAATTATCATTGGAGACATGTAACAAATAAGGTTAATTGGTAAGTTGGTTGATTATTGCCACATGTACCGAGGTACAGTGAAAAACTTGTTTTGCATGCCATCCATACAGATCATTTCATTACAACAGTGCATTGAGGTAATACAAGTGAAATCAATAACAGAATGCAAAATAAAGTGTTACAGTTACAGAGAAAGTGCAGTGCAGGTAGACAATAAGGTGCAAGGCCATAACAAGGTAGATTGTGAGGTCAAGAGACCATCTTATCGTAGTAGGGGATGGTTCAATAGTCTTATAACAGTGGGATAGAAGTCTTCCTTGAGCCTGGTGGTATGTGCTTTCAGGCTTTTGTAACTTCTGCCTGATGGGAGGAGGAAGAAGAGAAATTGTCCGGGGTCAGTGGGCCTTTGATTATGTTGGCTGCTTTACCGAAGCAGTGAGAGGTGTAGACAGAGTCCATGGAGGGGAGGCTTATTTCCCTGATGTGCTGAGCTGTGTCGACAACTCTCTGCAGTTTCTTATGGTCATGGGCAGAGCAGTTGCAGTACAAAGCCATGATGCATCCAGATAGGATGCTTTCAATGGTGCATTGATAAAAATTGGTGAGGGTTAAAGGGGACATGCTGAATTTCTTTAGCTTCCTGAGGAAGTAGAGGCACTGGACCTGCTTCGGCAGTAGGGGATTTGCAATGGGTCGAGGTTGTCTGGGAGGCTGGAGTTAATGCGTGCCATGACCAGCCTCTCAATGCTCTTCATGTTGGTAGACGTCAGAGCCACCAGGCAGTAGTCACTAAGGCACATTACCTTATTTTTCTTAGGTACTGGGTTGATAGCGGTCTTCTTAAAGCAGGTGGGAACCTCAGATTAAAGCAGGGAGAGGTTAAAAATATCTGCAAATACCCCCACCAGCTGATCTGCACAGGATCCAAGGACAGGGCCAGGACACCAGTTGGGGCAGATGCTTTCCACAGTTTCACCTTTCGAAAGACTGATGTTACGTCTGTAATGGTGACTGTGGGTTCGGGTGCATTGGAGGCTGTCGGAGCAGGTGGTGACATTCCAATCCCCTTCTGTTTCAAAACATGCATAGAATGCGTTAATCTCATCAGGAAGGGATGCGCTGATGTCAGCGATGCTGCCCGACTTCATTTTGTAGTTTGTTATAGCATGTAAGCCCTGCCACAAATGACGGCTGGTCTGGGACTCAATTTTGGACTGGTAATGTCTCTTGGCATCCTTGATAACTTTACGGGGGGTCGTATCTCAAGAAGTCATTTTAAAATATATCCATTGTCAGGACAGTTCTGTTCAAGGAGATTTCTATTTATAAAAAGGCACTCTTTGAACAAGTACCAGAAATGCCTCAGTAAAGCAGCCAGCATAATCAAAGACCCACCCCAGACATTCTCTCTTCTCCCCTCTGCCATCTGGCAGAAGATACAAAAGCCTGAAAGCACGTATCACCAGGCTCAAGACAGTTTCTATCCAGCTGTTATAGGACTATTGAGCAGTTCCCTAGTATGATAAGATGGACTCTTGACTTCACCATCTACCTTGTTATGACCTTGCATCTTATTGTCTACCTGCACTGCACTTTCTCTGTAGCTGTTACACTTTATTCTGCATTCTGTATTGTTTTACCTTGTACTACCTCAATGCAATGTGAAATGAATTAAACTGTATGAACAGTATGCAAGACGAGTTTTTCACTGTACCTCGGCACAAGTGACAATAATAAACCAATTCCAATTCCAAATCCATTTAGACAATTACGAAGAGCTCTCTGCTTGCAAAAACACAGACTGACTAAAATTCATCTTTCCCCATCCCTCTGAACAGCACAAATGGCTTTATTTAGTCTGATCTAAATTCCAAAATAAGTCTCCAAGTTAGTAATTCCATCCACAGAGTTCAATATTAGAAGGCTTAAGAAGAAAGGGGAAAATGTTTGAATTTATATAGCACCTTTCATGATCTCAGAACCATTTCAAAATACTTTAAAGGCATTGAAATGTTGTTTTAAAGGACATGCAAATCAAGGCCCCACAAATGCATGCAGAGCAAAGACACATAAAGTACATTGTCATATTAGATAAAAAACTAGTTCAAGTGGTATTACCACAGAGAAATATTCTGCTCTCCTTTGAATAATGCCATGGGATCTGAAGACTGACAGAACCTTGGTTTAAAGTTTCATTTGAATGATGGCTCCTCTACTCCATCAGCATTGAAGTGGAATGTCTAGATATTTTGCTTCAGTCTTGAAAGTGGGAGTTGATCCCATGACTCTGACTCAGAAGTATGGAGCCAAGACTGACACATAAATAGCATGAGACCATTGTTTTCCAGACAGTCACTGACCTCATTTCCTCAAATGCCTCCAGTCATGTAACTCCCTGGCCCCCTTTTAGCTGGCCTCTATGAACTACAAGCAGGAGTGTCCCAGTAAGCCTATCATTTCAGCCTGCTTGTCTCCCACAGAGGTCACTTCTCCCTACTTCTTCTTTCTTCATCCAGTCTCTTCCACCTATACCTGCAGCATTCTTGATAACCTCCACCACTTTAAGCAGGGATAGGATATATAATCACTTGGAAAAGCAAGGACTGATTAGATGGTTTTCTGCATGGGAAATCCTGTATCTCAAATCTGAATGAGTTACTAAGAAAACTGATGAGCCAGAGATGTGGTTTACAAGAACTTTAGCAAGGCTTTTGACAAGGTTCCCCATGGTAGGCTGATCCAGAAAGTGAGAGCACATGGAATCTAAGGTGTTCTGGCAAACAGGATCCAAAATTGGCTTGGCAATAGGAAGCAAAGGGTAGTCATGGAGGGTTGCTTTGCTGGCCATAAGTCTGTAACCAGTGGTGTACTGCAGGGATCAGTGCTGGGACCTTTGTTGTTTGTCAAATATATAAGTGACTTGGATAAGAATGTCTGAAGTAAGTTAGAGAGTGAGGATGATTGCCTAAGCATACAGAGAGGCACAGGTCAGCTGGGAAGTTGAGAAGAGTGGTGGCAGATGGCACTTAATCCAGACAAGTATGAGGTAATACATTTTGGATGGTCTAATACAGACCAGACATATGCAGTAAAAGGCTGGGACCTTAGAAACGTTCATGGACAGAGGGACTTTAGGGTGTAAGTTCATAGCTTCCTGAAAGTGGATAGAGCAGTGAAGGCAGCATTTAGCTTGCTTGCCTTCAAAGGCAGGTGTATTGAGAATAAGAATTGGAGCAGCTGTACAAGACATTGGTTAAACCACACCTGGAACATTGTGTGCAGTTCTGGTCACCACACTACAAAAAAGATGTGGTAGTGCTAGAAAGAGTGCAGAAGAGATTCACCAGGATGTTGTCTGAAATAGAGGGCTTTAGTGAGAAGCAAGAGGTTAGACAGGCTGGGACTGAGCACAGGAGACTAAGGGGCAACCTTATAGATGTTTAGAAAATTATAGGGACATGGGTAAGGTAGGTGGGTCACAGCCTTTTTCTAAGGGTAGGGGAGTCTAAAACTAGGGTACATACTGTAGGTTTAAAGGCAAAAAAAAATACTGCAAGAGTTAGAAGTCAAAAATATAAAGAGAAAATGCTGGAAATACTCAGCAGGCCAGGCAACATCTGTGAAAACAGAAACACAAATCACTTTACCAAATGACTGTATCCGGTGGGGTACAAAGGGAGTCAAACCCTTCAGGGAAGAAGTTACAGTGGGAAGAAAAATAGTTTCCAAACAATGGGGGAAGAGAAGGAGCAGTATCAACAGAGTAAATAAATACAACTAAAGGGAACAGGATAGCACACTTCCATGCATGAACAATGTGAGATCAATGACTTTTCATTACAACTGGAAATTGTTAGAAAATGAATATTATTCTATTTCTCTCTCCACAGATATTGCATGCTCTGCTGAGTATTTCCAGAGTTTTCTGCTTTTATTACAGGAAGATTCAAGATGCAATGCCTAGTATGTGACTGTTTTACTGAAGACAAGATTGGAAGGTTTTTTGTGATTAATCTCAGTGCTTTGTAGTCATCAGGTCCTAACCAGTGTCCAACAATAACTACTGGAAAGGCCTATGTTCATGTCTGGGAAGGATAGAAAGAGTGCAGAAAGGATTCACCAGGATGTTGCCTGGAATAGTCCACTGTTACCAAGATAACAATAATCCCTTTACCAAATGACTGTATCCGGTGGGGTACAAAGGGAGTCAAACCCTTCAGGGAAGAAGTTACAGTGGGAAGAAAAATAGTTTCCAAGCAATATGGGAAGAGAAGAAGCAGTATCAACAGTAAATAAATACAACTAAAGGGAACAGGATAGCACACTTCCATGCATGAACAATGTGAGGATTTTAACATTTCCTCTATTTACCACACTTTGATCGATTGTGTGGCAAGCTGCTTCCACAACAGTTTGTCAGACAAGTATTTTCCTTCTAAGCAACTTCCATTCCCTCCTCTGAAATATGTTCATGTCTATACACACTGAAAACAAGGCTAATCTCTTTAGCTTTCAACAGAACAAAGGAGCAGAACAGGTTTGCTAATGCTGGCAGTTTTATAATAAACTTTCAGCATTCACCTCATCACTGCAAGTTTGGAATTCCACTGCAAATCTGAAAATCCCAAAGTTGCAAGCCAGCCTCTGCCAATGCCTTCCCAGCTGCATTCCAACATTGGACCCTGCATGGATCTAACCAGGGAGTACAAAATTGCTGAATTTCTCACTACTTACACTGGCAAACCTGCCCCTTAAACCTGTGCCAAGGTCAGCATTTTCACAGGAACAGCAAGAACATTAATTTGAATGAAGAAAGCCAGATTGAAGAAAAATAGTAAGAATGAAGTAACTTTGTTCTTACTTTTGCAATTAATGCCTTCAACATATTAAGACATCTACTGATATTTTAACTGAAAATAACTAAACTTATTAAATTTTTGGACTGTTCACACAACTCCCTAATGCCCTCTAGAGGTATTACATTCTGTTGGACTAAAAACAGAAAGAAGTGGAAGCACCCAGAAGGTCAGGCAGCATCTATAAAAAGAGAAATAGAGTTAATTTTTCAGGTCCAAGACTCTTCACAGATGCTGCCAGACCTATTCAGCACATTCTGTTTATTTTAATTATCAGTTTTCCAGCACCTACAAATTTTTGACTTTCAAATTCTGCTGAATACATGACGACAAATTGGCATGCAAAGGGCAACAAGAAGTCTGTGAACAGCTGAAGCATAATTAATACACCATTCATTTGCCATTGTCCTCAACTACTAAATCATCGATATAGCTGAGACTGGGTGTGCATGATGAGGGGAACTCTGGCCGAGAACCAGCATTTTAAAACTTCATGTCCAGAATACTACAGTGGTACATCCACTCTTCCATCAGTTAATGCTGTTTATAAGCAAAGAGTATCATTCAACATCCCAGTTTCTGCTGGAAACACAAACAAAAGAAATCCTTTCAGTTTTAACTAGTTGATCTTGCAGTTAGCAAAATTGCACAGTAAAGGGTTGGGGCTAGAAATTCATTTTCATAACTCTGAAAAATGTGTTGTACTATTGAAAATCAGTTTACCTTCTGTAAAGCAATTGTGCACACATTCCTGGGTGCCTTAGTGACTGGTGGGAAATTCATCTCATCAGTTCTTGGTGGGATTTTAATTCTCCCTCGTACTTTTCCCCCCCAGTACTAAACTCCCCTAAATACCATCTACAGCGGTGCAACATGCAAAATTCACTTCCAGTGAGCTTGTCAACTTCATTGGTCTGAAAAACAGTTCATGTTTACTCATATACCCAGGTTAATAATATCCCACTTTCCCCAAAACAGTGCCATTTAAAGGGCCAACCTTCAAATCATATCCGGTGACCTCACTGAGATTGGTGACCTTCTGTAAACTCAAATTTAACCTCACGTATGTAGTTAGACAGCAATGGAGATAAGCCTCCGAGCCTCAAGATCATTCCAGGCTGCAGCTGCAAATCTCTGCTCATCAGAAAGTTTGTGTTCATTGCTGTATTAGAGATATCACCAAAACCCCACACTCAGGAAGAGATCACACTCTTCCTTCAGGCACAGGGGATTTGTCTACATTGCAGACTTCCCCTGAATTCAAAGACTATGCTCCTGCAATATTATACCTTAATGAAATCTGCCTGGCAATCCCTTGTTAGATATGTCTGGTTGTAGCTCCAGAGGTCTCCATGTACAAAGAACATGCCATTGTAGACACTTCTTCACCAGCCTGTCAGTCTCTCCAACCCTTTGGGAGCGCTTCTCACTCCCCTCCCATCAGTAGAGCAACCAGTCATTTGGCACCAATATTCCTTTGTAGCTGGAAGGGTTTTGATTTTTTTGGTGGTATGTCCTTAAGAGCTAGTCACAAAGAGCACATCTGCTGAGCAAGATGCTGATAAACTTGCAACTCACCAATGAAGAATGCTGCACTGAAACAATGGGGAAATTGACTACGCTGGTGAAATTCTTGCTCTTTACGCAACTTTCTCAACAGCAAAAGCAAAGACATGGAGCAATTTCTAGACTTTGCGATCTTAAATATTCACAAGTTTCATAAAGATAAAGCACACAGTAAGCTATGGCATAGGTTTGCTGAAAACTTTCTTGAAAAATAGTTCCTTCAAGTCACTTACCCAGTCACATGAAGCAGAAGTAAAATATAGAAGATTATGAAGAGGTTGTGTGTGTACCAAAAGATGTCATAGTTTGAATACCTGCAAATCATAAAGGAAATCAGTACACAGTAATAGCACACAACCCATGGAAAAAGACTTTTTTAATACTCATTCATCCTTACTTAGTGATTCAGATAACGTTGCCAGAGCTTGTTCTCACCTTATAGAGTATGATGAAGAAGTGCACATTAAAAAAAGCACCAACACCATGAGGAAGCCAGTTACTCCTGGAACTAAATGACAAGTTTTTTTGTCAACAGACATATTTCAAATTATCAGGTTTTGCAAATGTGAAATTAAAGAGCTTCAAGAAATGAAGAAATGGCCTTTATTGCAAGGCATATTGAGTACATAAGTGCTACAACTGTGTAGAGCTTTGATTAAACCAGGCTTTGTATGCTGTTTACATCTTTGATCTCCTTACTTAAGCAAGCTTTTGAGGCAGTGAAGGAAGTTTCACTAGACTAATCATGAGTGGTTATCTTATGAGGAAAGATTAATTAGATCCCGCCTATACCCTCCTGAGTTTCGAATAATGAGAAGTGATCTTACTAAAAAATACAAGATTCTAAATGGGGCTTGAAAGGATAGTTGCTCTTAAGATGTTCCTCTAGTGGGGAACCTAGAACTAGTCTCAGAATAGAGGGATGCCTGTTTAATGCTGAGATGAGAAAGAATTTCTTATCTTTCAGGACCGTAAATCTTTGGAATTCTTTTTTCCAGAGAGCTATGGCTGCTGAGTTATTATGTATATTCAAGCCTCAGACTGACAGATTCATGGACTACAGATCAATCAGCAGATTGGTCTCAGCTCCACTCTTCTGCCCAATGATCAGAACTTGTGGAATGGTGAAGTCAGGTTGAGGACCACATGGCCTGCTCCTGCTCCTGCTCAAGTAAGTTGTGTCCTTATGATATTGCCAAATCAGGAGAAGTCACGATAGGAACCTTTCAAGCCTTGGAGAGAGAAACAGAATTAATGTTTCAGGTCAATGACCCTTCTTCAAAACACCTTCTTCAGGGCAGCTCCAGAGTTCTGAAGATGACACAGCAACCTGAGATGTTAATTTTGTTGCCCTCTCCCCAGACATTGCCTGACATATAGAGTACTTCCAGCACCTGTTTATATTTCAGATTTCCAACATTTGTAGTTCCCTGCTTTTCACATTGGCCTCCTTGTTCTACCAAGAAGAATGGGAAACATAAACACAGATCTCCTCACAAACAGCCCTATTCAGAGAAATTACAGAGATTATTCAAAATGCAAAAGAAAAAAATTAACCCACTCCACCCACTATGTTTGTTTCGTTTTACAAAAGCCAAATCCTTGAAGTCTCTGTTTTTCTCCACTAAAGAAAACTAAGCATTGAGAATAGCCAGCATTCCAGTAATAACTATTGACAACCAATACTGCAGTGTCCATGCCCGTGGTGCTTCCAACACACTACCCTCTCAGAGCTACAGCACCAGAAAAATATTTTAATGAGCTGACCTTGCATTCTCTGAAGCACAAGCCCTTGAGAAGCAGAATCCAAATATTGTCAAATCCCAAAATTATCAAAATATCTTGAAGGCTTTGATGATAAATTTTGAAAAGGCAACAACATAGTAACAAAGCCAGTAAATGGAATAGTTGGTTGTACACACTGGTACTCTGTGTAACACTACCCCACAGATTGCAGATTCATTATAGCATTCTGGGTACTTCTGTCTGACCACTCACAGGCACATACCTCACTGTACTATAAAATACACTTCTGCTCAGGCTATGTGCCGCTGTGCCGAGAACCTGGTGCAAACCCCTACCATCTGCTGGCAGCCCATCAGCAAAGAATCACCTGCAGCTCAGTGTGGAGAGACTGCCTGTAAGGGCTGGTGTTGGGTGGGCCAGGGCAAGCAGTGCAATTATCAGCACTGCAATCTGGGCCTCAAGGCTGCAGCTTGGCCGGCACAGTCCATGTAAGCCATTGCAGGGGACTGGCGGCACCTGCTTCACATGTTGACAGATCCTGTAGATTCTCTTATAATCTCCCCAGCAGTGGGGAGGGCTTGAATTCACACCAGGCTTCCAGTACAGCAGTGCTGTTGGTAACACATATTTCTGTATATAATGCTATTATGACTCATTTGCAGCGCTGTTGGTACTGCAAGTCTCTGTATATAGTGCTATAATTACTTATTTTAATGTCAATTCCATTAGTGCTCTTATTCCTGGGAACACATCCTGACCACTAAGTGAAGTACCAGTGTATTGCATTTTGATGTATCACTAATTTGAAGGCATGCTAAATAAACTGTTTATTGACTTAAAAAATTCTTTCCTCCGTTTAACCCATTTCATTTATGTTCAGCAAAGAAAATAGCTTTGCGCATTCAGGAACTCTACAGAGTGACTTCAAGAACAGGATAAGGATGCCTTCTCAATTACAGATAAGCATAACTTATGATATAAATAGCCTGCATGAACCTTGATGTACATTTGTAACAATTGCATTGAATCAAGCGTTTGACGTTATTTATTTCAACCAACCACCAACTATAACAATAAACACGATTTCCTAAATAGTGCCAAGCTTTGCTCAAATTTGAGAATTGTTTTGTCCTTCATTGCTGAAGAGAACATGATTACATAGTCATTACTTCTTCCTAAATATATAATCTTACAACAACATACGCACGTGTTGTGAAGAGAATCTTTCTGGGATCCTGGAAAAAGAAAAAGTCATATCATTAAAAGTGCTCTGATGAGAGTTAAATTGAATCATGCTACTCCTTTCCCACCCTATGTGATAGAACTTACAGGCCTTAGAAGATGCACAAAACTAAAATACACAATACTACCTCAGTTTTGCCAGAAAACAGATGAAAACTCAATTGCTCGAGTTGACATAGGTGTAGAATATAGATTGTGAATATACCATGTGGTATGACTTTTAATATATTGTTGCAATGCTACAGGCATTATGTTGGGTATTGTTTAGCTTCAATTGAGGAAGCTTTGTTGGTAGCCCCATCCTTGATACTTTCCTTAGTGCATAGCAGCACAATGGACCCTATGGATGTTATGGTAGGTGACCCATAAAGGCCACTGACATTGAAAATGACATGTAAACATGACATTTTTGACAGCTATTATGCACTAGCCTTGTTTCATTCCACAGGTGAAAAAAAAATCAATCGGATTAATTTCCTATGCAACTCAAAAATATTTTCAGACATTTTCTGGCAGATCCTACAAGGATTAATTGTGTACTTTTCACGTAAGAAGTATTCACAACCCTAAAGTACAAATATAGAGCTGAAGCTGAATTACTGAAAACACTCCGCAGGTCCAGCAAAATCTGTAGAGACAGACACAGTTATATATCAGGACAATGGACTTTAATTAGAATTTGACCTGACTCATTTACTTGTTTCTCTGTCCATAGATGCTGTCTGACCTATTAAGTATTTCCTGTACGTTCTATTTTGTTTCTGATTTGCAGCATCTGTAGTATTTTTCTTTTGATCACAGCTAAATTTTCCTCCTGTTACTTATAAATTTTCCTCCTGTTACTTTTTACTCTCCAGGAAATTCTCCCAGCACCAAGAATTGAAGTCTAAAGAACCACTTCAGCAGGAAAAAATAGATACATAAAATGGTCTGCTCATTACTGGTATCACACACACTGCATTTTATTTCTCTACCTAAAGGCAGCTGTCTTGTTAGGCTCTTTGCTTGAATCTAATCTTATAAAGAGTTTGAATGCATAACTCATTTATGGTCATACCTTGGTCTCTGAGTTTGAAATTCCTGCCCTATAACTGTGATCTCCATTGAAAAAGAAATGTAAATATGAAAAGAAATCTGACCCAATGTTTGAAAAAGAAACAGAGAAAATATACTGTCTAAACCTCTGAAATGATGTGACCACATCAAAGTGCATACACAGAGATATGATAATTTTCACAGTTAAATATTAGTGTTCAGAAAAGAAGGCAAGTTTATACAATATCTAAATTTAAAAGAACCTTACTCATTCACAAGAAAATGTTGATACAAAAGTACAAAATAAAGAGAAATTAACATGATGATCCCTCAACCTTGGAACCTTACAGCAACACAGCACCTTAATGAAAGAGATATGTCTGCAAATTGACAGACAACACTCAAGGCCAGAAAACCTAGTATTGAAATCAAGTAACTGAATATTCCTAATTTTCAACCCAATTTCCTAGCAAAAAAAAAATCGATTTCCTTTGTAGTGAAATTAGCAAAGATTCAGTTCTGTTTTCATAAGGGACACATTTGCTGGGAAGGTTGGGAAGGAGATCCTGAGGTCCAATTAATCAATTTAGCTGGAAACATTTTTGTGAACATTTTAACTTGTTAGGTAATTTTAAGTCTTCGTATAAGAAAACATTTAGGGTTGAATTTTACAGGTATTTTTCTGCTCATTCACACTATTTATACTGTGTTCAGGATTTCTGTGAGACAAATGTATTAAATTTAGGTGATAGGATGAAGGGGAGCAGGTGGTGAGCTGGCAGCAAGGAAAATGAACATATGTATACTGAAAAAAACAGAAATAATGTAATGCTACAGTACAAACATACTATTAGAAATTTGAGCCTGACAATTTGTACATCAGCCCTTCATAAGAAAATGCCCATAAGTTTAACAACTTGCATCTGCCTTTTCTTCAAAACATTGTCTTTAGCTAGCTCTCTGAATATCTAATAAACAAATCCACAAAGATGTCTTAAATAAAGCCATATTTTAAAGAGAAATGGACACCATTGCAAAATGCAATTCCCAAATTATCAGAGCAGGCTTTGGACTCTCAGGTGATCACTGTAACATAGCTGCTCTAAATATAAACATATGGAGTCATAGACTAAATCCCCAAAATACTGTTAAAAATCTTGGAATCCCATGCAATAAAAACACAACTTGATTTTTCCAAACATTGTAGAACGTTGGATTTGGTTACAAAATATCCAACTCGTTTAAACATATTGTATTGTTGCAATGTTATTCTTAAAGGAGTCTGTTAAAAGTACAGCTGATCAGGGTTACCACGACACACTCTGAAGACAGCATTTGTCATTATCATTAGAGAGTAGAGTTTGTTAAAAACATAAAAAAAGGACCAAAAGAAGGTTTCTTGAGCCTGTTCTGCCATTCAATTAGATCATGGCTGATCTGATCTAACCTCTGCTCCACTTGCCTGTATATTCACCATAACCCTCAACTTCCCTACTGACCAAAAAATTATCTTGGCCTTGAATAAAGTTAACACTTTTTAGCCTCTGTAGCTCACTGGGATAGAAAATTTCAAAAATTCACAAACTCTGAGAGACGAAATCCTTCCTTACCTCCATCTTAAATAGATAACCGCTTATTCTGAAATAATGCCCTTTGGTTCTAGATTACTCACAAAGGAAAACACCTCACAGTCACTGCCTTGTCATAATCTTAAATGTTTCAATGAATTACCTACATTATTTCAAAGCCCTGAAGTATATAGGCCCTAATCTACCTCATTAGAGAATCCCTTATCCCAAAAATTAACGTAATGAACTTTTTCCGAACTGCCTCCACTACAAGTATGTCCTTCCTTAAATAGGGAGACAGTGTACACTGACAGTTGTAGCAAAATATCCCCACAGTTATAATCCATCCCATTTGCAATTAAGCCAAACATTCAATTTGCTTTCCTAATTACTTTGTCACACCCTCATGCTAACTTTCTGTGATTCATGTATGACGATACCCAGAACATCAGTATTGCAGCATCTCAAAGTGTCTCTTCATTCAAACAAAATTCTGCTTTTCTGTTTTCCTTCCAAAGTGGATAACCTCACATTCCCCATGTTATACTCCAGGCGCCAAATTTTGCCCATACACCTAAGTTATGTCCCTTTGCAGATTCTGTGTTCTCCTCACAACTTGCTCCTTGTGTCATCACCAAACATGGCTACAATATACCCTCAGTCTAAGTTGTTGGTATAGATTGTGAAGCCCAGCACTGATCTAAATGCCATCCCACTAGTTACAGCTTGCCAACCTGAAGACTATTCAATTAGTCCAACAAACAGTAACAGGACATTCTTCACAGATATATATCTTGAAATCAAAACCTCTTCTTTACTAAGACTTAAGAAAAAGGATTTGAATACTTTTCATGATTCTTGTTTAAAACTAACAGGACAGCTGCAGAAAATGAAAGATAATTCAACAAGCAAAACCTACTCGTAAACTGGAAACCCTTGTACCTGCTCTTGCGGAGGATGATCTGTGAGAACAGTATTCCTTGGGGCAACAGCAAAAACCCTGCCCAGTCACTAAACCATGGGACAGAACATCACAATAACACCTTCACCCTTCACATAAGGCCTAAATTTATAAGACTGTCATTGAAGGTAAAAACCTCCAAAAAATTCCAATGTTTCGCTTCAGGATCCTTCTACCCTATTTCAATTTCTATATCTCATTAATACCATCCAAATTGTCCTTCAAGATACCAGATTCCCATATCTAATATGTGCCCCTGCCCAGGAAAATGGAATGGAATATTCACCAGGGTGTATTATAGAGTCATAAAGTCATAGAATAATATAGCACAGAAACAGTCCCTTCAGCCCAACTGGTCCATGCCAACCACAGCATCCTCCCTGCTAGTCCCAGTTTCCCGCATTCAGCCCATAACCTTCCAAGCCCCTCTACTCCATGTGCCTATCTAAATGCCTCCTAACTTGCAATTGTACCCACCTCAGCCACGTCCTCTGGCAGTTCATTGCAGGCACTGACCACCCTCTGTGTAAAGAGGTTACCTCTCAGGTCTCTTAAATCTCTCCCCTCTAATCTTGTATCTGTAGATATAGATGCCCTGACCCTGGGGAAAAGACTGTGACCATCCACCCTAACCATACCCCTCATGATTTTATGAACTTCTATGAGGTCACCCCTCATTCTCCTATGCTCCAAGGAATAAAGATCGAGCATGGCCAACCTCTCCCTATAACTCAGGCCTTCCAGTCCAGGCAGCATCCTCGTAGATCTTTTCTGCACCCTCTCCAGCTTGATAATGTCATTCCTATAACAGGGTGACCAAAACTGTGCACAATACTCCAAGTGCGGCCTCACCAACTATTTATATAACTGCAACATAATGTCCCTGCTCCTAAACTTGATGCCACGACTGATGAAGGCCAGATGCTAAACACCTTCTTCGCCACCCTGCTACTTGTGTAGCCGCTTTCAGCAAACTGTGCACTTGTACTCGCAGGTCCCTCTATTCCACAACACTCATCAATGCCCTCCCATTCACTGTATAAGTCCTACCCTGGTTTGACTATCCAAAATGCATCACCTCACACTTATCTAAGTTGAAATCTGTATGCCATTCCTCAGCCCACCTCCCTAACTGATCAAGATCTCTTTGCAATTCATTGTAACCTGCTTCACTATTAACAAGACCCCTTAACTTAGCATCATCAGCAAACTTGCTAATCATGCCATGTACATTTACATAAATAATGAATAACAGAGGTCCCAACACTGACCCCTGGGGCACCCCACTAGTCACAGGCCTCCGGTCAGAGAATCGACCTTCAACCATCACCCTCTGCTTCCCATCACTGAGGCAACTCTGAATCCACCTCACTAGCTCCCCCTGAATCCCATGTGACCTAACCTTCCAGATCAACACTTCTATTCTACATCACTTCTAATCCTATTAGAGGAACAACCAGGATTATGTTTCTTCAATGACTGATTTTTAAATAGAGTATTTCAACAAGAGAAGCATATTATTGAAATATTAGAACCAAAGAACCATAGAACAATACAGCACGATACTGGCCCTTCAGCCCACCATGTTGTGCCAACCTTCAAACTACTCCAAGACTATCTAACCCCTTCCTCCCACATATCCCTCTACCTTAAATTCCTCCATGTGCTTATTTAACAATCTCTTGAACTTGACCAACGTATCAGCCTCCACCATCGCCCCAGGCAGCGCATTCCATGCACCAACCACCCTCTGGGTGAAAAACCTCCCTCTGACATCTCCCTTGAACTTCCCACCCATCACCTTAAAGCCATGCCCTTTTGTATTGAGTATTGGTGCCCTGGGAAAGAGGCGCTGGCTGCCTACTCTATCTATTCCTCTTAATATTTTGTATACCTCTATCATGTCTCCCCTCATCCTCCTTCTCTCCAATGAGTAAAGCCCTAGCTCCTTTAGTCTCTCTTCATAATCCATACTCTCCAATCCAGGCAGCATCCTGGTAAATCTCCTCTGCACCCTTTCCAACGCCTCCACATCCTTCCTGTAATGAGGCGACCAGAACTGGACACAGTACTCTAAGTGTGGTCTAACCAGAGTTTTGTAAAGCTGCATCATTACTTCGCGGCTCTTAAACTCGATCCCACGATTTATGTAAGCTAACATCCCATAAGCTTTCTTAACTACCCTCTCCACCTGTGTGGCAACTTTCAGTGATCTGTGGATATGAACCCCCAGATCCCTCTGCTCCTCTACACTGCCCAGGATCCTGCCATTAACTTTGTACTCCACCTTGGAGTTTGTCCTTCCAAAGTGTACCACCTCACACTTCTCTGGATTGAACTCCATCTGCCACTTGTCAGCCCAGCTCTGCATCTTATCAATATCCCTCTGTAAGCTTCGACAGCCCTCCACACTATCCACAATATTCCAAATGTAGTTACAGTATTTGCACCACATCAGGCAAAATTATCTCCTACAACAGGGGAATTGAATTAATCAGAGACAGTAATGTCCTTCCAATTTTTGACTGCATCAACGCAACAAGATGAACATTTAGTTCTAAAGTGATCCTTCAACATGAAAAAATATAATGAACACACAGAATACGGACCTCATCCCGGTAACGAGCAACATTGAGGGCTGGAAATTCTTCACTGTAATGCAGAGAGAAGTTTAGGGCGTTGACCATATGAGCTGCAACATGGACTACTGAAATTAGAAGTGAACAAAAAGTTTTATTACATGAGAATTGTTCATGTATAAAGGAAAGACTTTGTTACACAATTATAAATATTGTTAACTAATTTCACCCTACATTGCTATATGCAAGCTCAAAAACAAATTACACAATTGTTTGTAAAAATCTTGTGCAAATTGATAAAAGGACAAGAGTGAATTCCAACCCCAATCGTTGGTACTAAGAAACCTAATGGCAAGCGTCCGCCAATGTTTAGGCATTTGTGGTGATGCATAACATTTTATTAGAAAAGACGGTGAGAAAATGGGGACAATATGCACAAATGCAGGATATATTTGATATTAAATTTGTCTTCAATCATTACTGCCATAAGACAAAGTTCATTGTTATGTGGGAAATGTGCATATAGCACAAGCCGTTGCAAAAACAGACCATGGTAATGGGATATCATTTATATTTCTGTTCAAGAATTTTAAAAGCAGATTAGAATCACAGAACTAATTATGACTAGAACAGGCAAAATATTATCAAGTATTTTCAAGGAACACACAAAGTCAATTAATACAATTGAATTACTTATTTAAGTGAGGTTGTTGCAAGAAGACAATATCCCCCCAAATGCATCTCTACACATTTAGTTCTCTTGTATTCCCATTACCTGTGGCTATCTGTCAGTGTTCCTGTTGCAGAAAAAAGTCACATTTCAGCTTTAATTCAATTCAGAGATCTAATCATAGTGGGTAGGAAATTCTGATTATCTGCATAAAATGTAACATTGTGAACCTATGGAAATTTGTTTCACCCAATAGCACTATTGTTTATCTGGCTCTGGATTTCACCCTCTTTTGGTTCACCAAACATATATTGTATATATCATTAAAACCCACTCAGATCTAGATCTCCCCCAAAAATAACAATATTTGGCAAAGATGCAAGAAAGGTAGTGCACTATGTTTTTTTCAGGACACAGATTTTGTGCACTAAAATGGAACCTGTGTGGTTTCCATCAAGAGCTTTCTACCAAACTCACAACTTTACTGCATTGATTGTTGGGAAGAAAGTTAGCAATTAAAGAATTCTCCCCACGGCATTGCAGCAGTCAAAAGGGCTGCCATGGAGATGAGGAAAATTGCAGGGTAAATGGGATGCATGTTCATGATGAACTCGACCTATCAACTTCTTTGGCACAAGTGGTCCGGAGCCACTGTAAGATAATAATCAAGGGCCCAATGGTATGTAGCTCACAACTGATTTTTTAAAAAAGGCTGAAATCCATGAAGGCAGCATTAGGTTCTATGATGTAGTGTTCTATGACTCTAAGTCCACACAGCTTCCAACATTGAAATGAGAGGAAAGTGTTCATACAAGCATGGTGGCTTGAAGGGTGTGGATGGCTATTGGGAAACGCCCTTTGTATCCACTCCAAGTAAGTGTGGGTGTACAAGAATCGTAGATGGCAATTTCAGCAACACTCCAACATAATTATTATCCTCAATGTCTTAACAATTATCATTATTGTTGGAAAAGTAACAGCATGTTAACAACAAACACTTCTCGTAACGTATAAATTGGCCAGCAAATTCACTGAGTTATGAATCTCCAGAGCATGCTGCAATTTCCTTGATTAATGTTGCTACACTGTTTGCTTCATACTAATGGCATCTTATTCTAAGCCACCCTGGTGATTTTAAAACATTGCTGCTTTTGCAGTTTAATTGCCTATTAAACTCACTGCTGGTCCTTAACAGTGAAGTACCTTTTTAATGATGTGATAATTGTTAATGCAATGTCAATGAAGTTCTCTGGCTCAGAAAGCAAAAAGTTATGCCGCTCACTCATTTTATAAGGAGGAAGTTCTAAAAACATCGAGTTTTAAAATAAAAAACTTACTTTTCCTTTGTTATTTTTTCTCATTTTTAACTTTGTTCTTTTTTCTACATCTGATTGAATTTGGCTTCATCACTTTCCATTGTTCCAATGTTTCTTTTTCAATTGTTAATTCTCATTGGTTTAGGAGATACAGAGTTAGTCTCATGCCATCTTATTATCAGCCTGCACTTATGCAAGTTAAAACACAATAAAACCATGACTGAAGGAAAATATCATTTGCCAGATCCTACATTATCTCACCTATAGAGGTCAGTGTGTGGAATTCTGAAAGATACTGATTACTACAGATTGTGACCTCTCCTTCACTCTCTGGGTTATATGATAAACTAAATATCCAGAAATCAAGCAAAAAGATTTTATTTAAAATTACGCATTCTCTTAATTTTTTTTCTTTAACCTTCTCCTCCAAAAGGCACCAACTGGGAGACTATTTTCTGTTCCACAGGGAGTGACTGTCTTTTGATAATTTTTCATGGTGCCCCTGCTGTACACATGGGCCTGGAAAGGAAGTTCCACCATCACCAAAAGAAGTCTCAACTTATCCTGGAAAATTACACTTGGACAATTGTGAACATGGTGACCAAACATTAATCAGGTACTTAGATTGACGGTTTTTTTGTGTCAACATGAATGTTATTATGCTTTGGCTGAGTCTACGTAATTCTTCACACATCACAAAAACTTCTTGCTCCACTGGCTGATACATCAAGGCAGAGCAAGAAAGCAAACTCCACCTTTCAACACATCTGTCCACCAAATGCTTCTCTTAAAACCTGAGCTAACGGCCTCATTAAAAAGAACTGTGACGACAAACCCCTCAGTTATTAAATATAATCAGTTTCATACAAGCCTCAATATCTTCTTGTCTAACACTACTCCTTGGCAAGGGCAAGCACAGGCAAGGTACAGGTTTAAGCTTACAAGCTTTCGAAAAGCAAAAGGCTACATTCAGCTCTATGGCTATGATCCAAATTGCAGTATTGTCTTAAAATATTCATGTTTGAAGTTTTGTTTTCTTTGAACTGAGGTACTAGAAACAGACAGAAAGAAGTAAATTTGCCCATATTGTTACATTTGACAATGAGCCAACCGAAAAATTCTTCGTTGGTTAGGCAGCAGTTGTATGCTGGACTCCAAATCAGAAATTTGTGCCAATAAGTTTATGGCATTTAAATGTACTATATAGCTATGTCAACATATAGTATAGTGTACTTGTATTCTCTCTCTGAAATTCATTCCATTCAAGTCAATGGATGATCTTTGTGGGCAACTAATCTGCATATTCAGTACTTCAGACCATGGACAAATTTCTGAGGTACAGCAAATGCTGGTAACATTGGAACAATGAAAAAAATGAATTCAAGTTAAATCCGATACAGACAAAAAGGGCAAGCATAAGGATGAGAAAAAATAACAAGGGAAAATTAAATATTTACTCTGGGCAAGTAAACTTCTTCTGTCCCAATGCTATTAATGAAATCAATAACATTTGCCAAGATTTTAGTCCTCTTTCACTTTTATTTCACCTGGTATTTTTAGGGAAATGAATTCAGTTTTTAGGAAAAGTCAGCTAAATAAGTAAATGCACTGAGACTGCTGAACTGGTAGAGTTCACAGTTGGGCTGTGAGATTTCTCAGAATACATCCAGCCGTCTAACCTTTTTTTTAAAATAATACTATATTACACCTACAAGGCAAAATTTGATTAATAATCTAAAAAACAGAGCTAAAAATTGGATATCTGTACCTGTTTTTTTTTATTTGTAAGTCATGCATTAAAACCAAAATCTTCTGATATTGATTATTTGTGCCCCCTCCAGGTTATGTTTCACCTGTATACAGGTTTTATTTGTCCATTTATTTCCCACACATGCTAAGGTCATCTGTGTCAGAAGCTTGTTTTAGTTACTTAATGACCAAAGTCTAAACTAAATAGTGATACTGCAAAGACTGTAAATTCCACAATATCTGGGCTCAACTGTATTAGGCCAGAACCTCCATCCTGCTCCCACTTGGAGGTTGCTGGCCTTTGTCTCAGTCAATCCCTAGGTCTCTAGCCTCCCTCGCAGCTGCATCCCAGCCTCTGTCTTCGCCATATCCGTGGCCTGTTGTTTATCCATCAAATCACAACCTGCTTCTCTCCCAGACCTGCAAACCAAACTAATCAGTTCCCTGGACTGGAGCAATAAACTTGTGCACCAAGGGATGTGTATTAACAAAAAGCAATAGTTGCTATGGTAAAACATTCCACACACACAATTTAGTGGCAGGATTTAATTGTTTTAAAATGCACAAAAAAAATACTTATGTGGTTTCCCCCAGAAACAAATATGCTGACTGACTTTGACAAACTACCACAATTAACGAAAGTAAATACTACTTTTCTACAATTTTGTCTGACTCGCCACAATTTTTTGATGCTTATACTGCAATTTGGATAGAACCTTATAAAGGACAGAAATTGAATCAAAAGGTTGTGAGGTATGATCTTCAGAATTTACTTACTATGAAATGGGAAATACATCAGGTTGAAAGAAATAAACCCTGCATAATGTAGTTTCCTCTGTGAATTTTATTGCATGAAGCATATCTGTAAATGCACCAAGGGTTACATTCTTGGTTCCTGATCATCCCAGGTCTGACCAATCACCCCCTCCACTCGGCCCTTTCCCCATCACAGGAGTCAACCCCTGCCCTCAGCAGCATTCATCCCCTTCCCTAGACCGCAGCTCTGATCCCACAGCCAACTAACCCCCAGCCCCATCAGGCTATTCCATTGCTCAGGGGCTCAAGTGCCAGAAACCTTCTCCAGCCTGAGGCTGCCTTGGAGATATCCCTTTAACACTTTCCATGGGTCTGCAATAGGATTGCTGCTGCAAGCTGAGCCTGTAGCTGTTAAACACAGTTGGGTTGAAACATCTCTTAAAAGGAGGTAAGCTATTTAAAGTGAGGCTGTCCAAATTTCACAAAATTGTTGTGAATTCTGATTTAGGTTTACAATATACACAACACCTATTTAGAGTACCAAATTGCTTGAAGTCCATTTTCTAAATTTCACACTCTCCTCCTCCAGTGATAAAAAAAGTTAATTAAATATCTTAAAATGTTGATGATTTTGTTTAGAAAGTCATGGGGTTTTCAAAACATCTTTCCACATCTCCCCAGAGGAACAAGAGATTGGTCACAGAAATATCATTTGACTTTGAAGGCACAACAGGAGAACAGGTTCATGTCCATCACAACAGGAAAATCAAGTAGAATGACAGACACAAACCAATGTGAACTCAAACAATATAAAAACAGACAATGCTGGAAATACTCAGCAGGTCAGGTCGCACCTGTGGGAAGAGAAACAGATTCAATGTTTCAGGTCAGAGACCCTTCATCGTGAAACATAGACTCCACTTCTCCTCCCACAGATGTGGCTTGACCTGCTGAGTTTTTCCAGCCTTTTTTGTTTTAGTTTTCCAGCATCTGCTGTTTTTTTTTGATTTTCACTGAACTCCAACAATGCTCATGTCTGGAGACCAATCCCACCCGTAACTATATCTTCAGAAACAATTACAGACCGAGTTAATGTTCTACATAGTGTACGATGATTGCATTTTACTTTGGCAATGCAGGGGTTTCTTACCTGAAAACAGACATATAGTAAAACCACATGTTATATGAAAAGTTCTACTCTTATCCAGCAATCTTCGTGCTTTTCTGCTCATAATCTGTGAAGAAGAATTTTATAAATGATTGCAATTATTTGAAAATGAGGAAGTGATAAATTTAGTTCAGAAGGACCTTACCACAGCGCTAACTGATAACAGGTAGAAATTGGAAAATCTATAGACAATATACACCCCACCGAATCAGAACATTAAGAGATTTTAATTTGAAAACATTAAGTGATACTTAGGATATCAATCTATCTTATTCTTTGAGCTTCACTTAGTGGGGAGAGTTTTAAAGCAATGGAAAGTAGGTTTAGGAGAAAACAGAGTAAAATAGGGCATAAATCTACCAACTTATGAATTTAACCCAAGTATTTGAATACCCCGCTGGAAGGCATAAATATTATGCCATAAATCTGGTAATAAATATTGCAGCCTCACAAATGCTTCCTTGGAAGATTCTGTGAAATGCTTTAGGAATTGTCTTGATTTTTTGGGAAACATGTGGAGAAAGTTTTTGCAGTATTTCTGGGATTGATGCTCTTCAGTTTCTACACTGGCACCTCTCCAGAGCCATGTAAACATGGGTGATGCTAATGCAGCAGTATTCTGTAACCCATGGCAGAACACTAATGTACAAACAAAAGGGCCTGAAGATGTAACAGGTTTGCCTGTCTGCAGCTACATACAGGAGATGATATCAGGAGAGAAGTCCAGGAAGTCAGCCCCTCTGCCTGCTAGGGGTTTTGAAAGCATCGTGAGGTAGACTGCCGAATGATGTAAGGGATCACTGGCAATTATTTACCATTTGAAAATATTCTGTTTTTCTATTCTTCCTACCAAATGAACAACCTCAGGTTTTCCCACATAATATTTCACTAGCGTCTTGCTGCCTATTCAAAGTCCAGATGATTAAGTACTGTATGCAATGTTACTGGATGAGATAGAATTCTGTCACCAGGTAGTAGTGAGTCTTTGTCTCCCCATCTCCAATGCTTGTATATTCCATCTGCCGGTTACCTCCAGGTCCATCTTTTCTTGCAGATGTGGTGGAAGGATGAAGAATATTGAAGAATATCAATGATGACTGTGGAGTAGGCTTGACATGGCATAAAGACCGAATACTTGGTGAGTGGATGAGAATGCAAGGAAATTCAGAGATGGATGAGTGTACTTTCAAGGCGAGCTTATGTGAGGAATAATGTGCACTGGAATTTAGAGGACTGACTGAATGGGTAGCAATAATACATGTCAGGATGTAGATGACACTGAGGTCACCTTCCCTGATCTGATGAGGTCATCAAAAAACTTTAGGCATTAAATTCATAGGCTGGGCAACCACACTCCAACTGTCGCTTCAGGAGTCAACTGCAGTCAAATCTTTCTTTCATTACAAAGGAAAATAATTGCCTGTAGGTCCCTTACATCCTCCCAGTGTGACATCATGCAATACATCACTGAATCTTAAGGTAGCCTTGGCATGTACACTGTTCTGTTTTCCTCTCCTTTGTGATTCAGCCAACACCACAGTCCATCACCAGATTCTGTCAAAAGTAATCACAGAATAGCTACAATACGCAAGGAGGCCATTAGACCTAAGAAGTCTGTACTGGTTCAATACAAAAGTAATCCAGGTAATCACAGTGTCCTGCAGTTTCCCCATAACTCTGAAAATTTGTTCCATTCAGATATATACCCTACTCACTTTTGAAAGCTACTACTGAATCTGCCTCCACTCTACCCACAGCAGTGCATTCCAAACTCCTAACCACTTTGGTTTCTTGCTGTGTAAAACCTTTTTCCTCTATCACTTTTGGTTCTTTTGCCAATCTACTTCATTCTATATTGCCCTGTTCCTGACCCTCCATTGAAAGGAAAAACTTCTCTCAATCTACCCTGTCTTCATTCTTCATGATTTTAAATACCTTTATTAGATCTCCTTGAAACCACATCTATTCCAAGGAGAACAACCCCCAGATTCTCCAATCTATCCAATAGACCCTCATTCCTGGAATAATTTGGTAAATCTTTTCTACATGCTCTTCAAAGTCTTCACATCCTTGCTCAAGTGTGGTGGACAGAACCAGATTACTCCAGTTGTGTTTCTTTATAAAAATCATCATGACTTCCTAGCGCTTGTAGTCTATCTATAAAGCCCAAGATCAACAAATACTTTTCAACCACTTTCACAACCTGACTTGCCACATTTAACAAACTGTGCAATATACCCCCAGATCTCTCTGTTCTTGCATCCTTTTAGAATTGTCCTCCCTAATTTATATTGCCTCTTCTCAATATTTCTACTGTGTGACAAATCACATCTCTCGGCATTAAGTGTCATCTGCCAGCTAACCACATAACCCACCAGCCTGTCTGTATCATCAAAATTCACAACACCTCCAAGTTTTGTGTCATCTTGCAATGTAATTTTGAATTGTGCATTTGTAAATGAGTCACACGCACACTATCATCACACTACTTAACAGGAAGCCCAAAAACAATACATTAATATTGTGACTGGATTGAAGTTATTTACAAATAGGTTGGCCTCCCCCGCCCCTCACTCCCAACATATAGGTAAATTAACTTCAAATACAGCCAGCCCAAGCTGTAAGTTTGAGGATGCTGAGGCACTTATTCTTGTTGCAGCCAACCAAGGCATCTTGGTCGGCATGGACCAGTTATGCCGAAGAGCATGTTTCCGTGCTGTATGACTCTATGACTCTAAAAGAGAAACATAAGCAGCACAAACTCCTGGTCTAGCTAAACCTCAAATAATTCTTCTGGAATTTATCTTTAGTCCATCCTCATTGATCGTCGTGCTGAGAGCAGAGTTTAAAATGACCGGGAAAGGTTTATATAAAATTCATATGGACACCATTTTACTCACTCTTACTATTTTTTTTCAACTCTTTTGGACAATCCAAATCATGACAAGGATTATCAGTAGTTAAAGCTCAGCGAGAAATGAAGCAGTGAGCGGATGAACTAGTGTTTGGCATGTTAGTTTCTTGCTGCTGATTTGACTATGGGCTCCACCAGTAGCTAGACCAGAGAAACAGCTGCCTTTAGAACACAGAATTGGCATTCTTGATCTTACTTATCAAGGATTTATCCTCAGGCTCAACACAAAATGTTGTTCCAGTAAGCCAGCCCTCACTACTCTTGTGGGATGTTGCCATCAACCAGAAATGTTTCCTGTTATATTTAGCTGCATTTGCCATGAGCCTACCCGTGTCCTCCAAGAAAGCTATGGAAAATATTCAAGATAAAAGAAATGAACATTTTTTCAGTCTGTAGCCTGGTTTATTTTTTAAAAAATGAAAGGTTGCTAAGACAACATAGCAATTTGCTTGAATTTGATGGCTATTTAAATCTCCTTTATTAATCAAATGTAATTCTTCACTATTATTGCATGATTACTCAGTCCAAGAATTTCTACCTGTTGATGGCCTCAAGAAGAACTGATATACTGCCCTCCAAGATACATTCTATATGAAGTGCAACCCGGAACAAAGGAGACTAATATATTGAACTATCAAAGTCAAACAGATTAAGTAACTACATGAATATTTCAACAGCATGCCCATTGTGTGGTGTAGCAAAGCAGATTTGGTCTCAAAGTTCTAATTGAATTGGTGCCTGGAAAGTGCTGCCAGGGGAAGTGGTGGAAGTAGATATGATAGCAATGTTTAAGAGGCATTTAGACAGACACATGAACAGGCAGGGAATTAAGGGATATAGACTATGTGCGGGCAGATGTGCAGTTTAAATTGGCATCATGGTGGGCTGTAGGGCCTGTTCCTGTGCTGTACTGTTCTATGTTCTATGAAATCTTTACTCATGCCGGTTAATCAACCAATGTGCTGTGCAGTGGGTGAGAAGGTCATATCATTTCCTGAACTTGGGAAAAAGTTACCAAACACTGATCAGGAATTATGGGGGTCCTCTGAATTCTTGCACCACTTTAGAATGCACAGTTGTGCCTTGACAAGCCCAGAGTGGGATCATACTATGTAACCACTAATTCACCTCAAATATTTTGCAACAAGTGAACATGGCTATATTGACTAAATTTCATTGAAGAGAACTTGCATGCATTTTAGTTGTTAAGAGCTAATTGTTGTAGTTGTGTCGTCCCAGGAGCACTGTTAAGGTTGATTAACTTGCAGCAAATGCCATTTATCGGTCAAAACAAAAAAATACAATGTGTGATCATATATTTGAAGACATATGAAACTTGCAGTTTTCATTATCAAACTTAAAACACATCTGAATGCACGTTTTATTTTGGTTTTATATTCAGAACAACATAAACAATAATCAGGTGAGATCAACCTAATGTATGATCTTTAAACATATTCAAGCCAACATTGCCACATAGTTGCCACTTGCTAATACCTCAATCATACACTTCTGCTTAGTCTTATAGGTTGCCCTTATTTAGTCACAGACTAGTTGTAGTCATACAGAGATACAGCAAGGAAACAGGCCCTTTGGCCCACTGAGTCTGTGCCAGCCATCAAATGCAAATTTACTCTAACCCTGCATCAATCCCATTTTTTATTCTCCACACAACCTCATCAACTCCCCCAAGTTCTAACACTCACCTACACACTAGGGCCCATTTACAATGGCCATTTAACCTCCCAACCCACACATCACTCGGAGGAAGTCCAGGTGGTCACAGGGAGAATGTGCAAATTGCACACAGACAACACCCGAGGTTACAAATGAACTCGGGCCTCTGGAGCTGTGAGGCAGTGGCTCTACTAGCTGTGACACTCTGCCACCCAAACCCTTCTTAAGGATTTTGTTTTTAATTTTGGAATTCTATGACCATATGATGTGGGAATCATGCCTTCTCTGGGCTATGTGTGGCCTCGCAGATCTAACTCCATCAGACTGGCACACCCTCACTCTCCAATTCCCACAGCCAATATCCATGCCAAACCTCCACTCACTGTCGCTTCCACCACACTACCCCACTCTCACTGCCACATACACTGCATCCCATCTCCTGAGGCCACTCTGGGGAAGTCACCATGTGCAGAATGTGGGTGGGTAAGTTACACTGCATTGCCAAGTTACACTGTGTTTGGAAAGTGACTACTGGGTTTGCAAGAAAGGAGTATGGCATCACTTTCTGTTCAGCAGAGAATAAGAGAAAAAGAGAAAGGAGAGAGAGAGGGAGAGAGAGAGAGAAAGAAAGGAGAGAGGGAGAGAGAGAGAGAAAGAAAGGAGAGAGGGAGAGAGAGAGAGAAAGAAAGGAGAGAGAGAGAAAGGAGAGAGAGAGAGAAAGGAGAGAGGGAGAAAGGAGAGAGAGAGAGAAAGGAGAGAGGGAGAGAGAGAGAGAAAGGAGAGAGGGAGAGAGAGAGAGAAAGGAGAGAGGGAGAGAGAGAGAGAAAGGAGAGAGAGAGAGAGAGAAAGGAGAGAGAGAGAGAGAGAAAGGAGAGAGAGAGAGAGAGAAAGGAGAGAGAGAGAGAAAGGAGAGAGAGGAGAGAGAGAGAAGAGACAGAGAGAGGAGAGAGAGAGAGAAAGTGTGAGGGGGTTGGAAGAGATCGGGAGTTATATGGAGGAGGACATGCAGTGAAGATTCAAACCTCTCCAAGCCACAGAGTCCAGATTTGGCTTTTTTAATTTGAAGCAAAGGCTTAGTTTGATTTGGTGCCTATTCTCTGGTCACACAGTTTGAAGCAACATTCCCATTCCACTCTCCTGCTGTTACTTGTGCCCCCTCTGATTCCCACCAACTCGCTCTCTCTCTCCCTACTGCTTTTCTCCACTAACACCAGCTCCATCTCTCTTCCCTCTCAAAGGCAAAGCATTTTCTTTGTGCATTGTTTAAAAATATTGGCATTCTATCGTTGAAGGGGTTAGGACTGATGGTAATGAATCAAAACTGGCAGAGATTTGATGGGCCAAATGGCCTCTTTCGCTGCCTTTAAACAAATAAAAATATTTTGTTATAACATCAAAAATATTAATAATGAATTCAGCAAGTTTTCTCAGATATCAGTTAATAAACTGGCTGAAATTCTGTATTTTTCTTTCATATTCTTATGATTTTGCATTATTACTGCTTTTCAAATTTTACTTTTCAAATTACTTCCAAGGATTGGAAGCTTTCTTTAAGAGGTTGAATATGGGTTCAAAAAAACTTGCTAAGTGTGCTTATGGAGAACAGAAAGCAGGATTCTACTCTCATCCAGACACGGTTTTGTAGTAACTAGAGATTAGAGTGACTGCCAGTTCCTTGTGAATGAGCATTATTAGTATAAAGGAGGATTTTAAACCCATCCATCTAGTAGAAATTGGTGAACATGTATTATTAAAAATCACGTCAATTGCTTATCAGGTATCCTTGTAAAGTCTAACCCCAGCAATTCTCATCAGCAAGTGGTAAGGTCACCCACTTAAAGGCAGCAGGGTTCTAACAAAATAAATTGACGGGGCCATTCTGAATATTTGCCTGCCATGAAGGAATTGAAGCCTATTATAGCATGGATGAGCAGTGAAGCCACTGCAACTTTCTTGCCAGGCTTTCTATCATTGAGGGAAGAGCAGGAGACCACACCTACCTACAGGAAAGATATCAATAAGTTTGAAAGAGTGCAGAGAAAATTTACACGGTTGTTGCAGGACCTGAGGACCTGAGTTATAGGAACAGGTTGAATAGGGGTTAGGACTTTATTCCCTGGAGTGCAGGAGAATGAGGGGAGATCTTACAGAAGTATACAAAATTATGAGGGGTATAGAGAGGGTGAATGCATGCAGGTTTTTTCCCCTCAGGTTGGGTGAAACAAAAACTAGAGGTCATAGGTTTAGGGTGAAAGGTGAAATATTAAGGGGAATCTGAGGGGAAACTCAGAGGGTGGTGCAAGTGTGGAATGAGCTGCCAGCAGAAGTGGTGGATGCTGGTTCAATTGTAAAATTTAAGAGAAGTTTGGATAGGTACATGGATGGGAGAGATATGGAGGGCTATGGTCTGGGTGCAGGTACATGGGACTGGGCAGAAAACCAGGCCAGCATGGACTAGATGGGCCAAAGGGCCTGTTTCTGTGCTGTAGTGCTTTATATGTCCCCAGAGCTCAATTCTGCCATCTTCCAGATTTTGGCAGGTCACCATTTGCTGTCAACCTCCCATTCATGCCCAATTTAATTGAAGCATGAGGAATAAAGATAACCTGCACCTCATTTCTGCCTCAGGTTTAACAATGAGACCAATGGTGCTCAACTTAAAATGTTGCCATCTGCATTTATTCATCAGACAAAAATTGGTCAAAAGAGTTTAAGTTAATGCAAATATGTTCATTCAATGTTCACTATTACTAACTGTCAGTTTTGGTTGCTTCATTACAGCTGTTGCAGACTTAGTGCTCTGATCACAATTAATAAATGCATCAAAAATACTACAACTCTCCGTATCATAATAGCTAAAAGATCATTAAGAAAATGAGGACTTAAGAACAAACCAATTAGCCCCGAAAGCTTGCTCAGCTAGACAACGGGATCCTGGCTAATTTAACTTTATGTGCCTGTTTTTCTTCAAACATATCAATCAATTTCTAGGGTTAACAAAAATTGATTAATACCAGTTTCCCAGTTTTACAGTTAACACTTGAAGAGCTTTCTAAATGTCCACCAATTTGTTTGGAATGGTTCCCTAATTTCACTTGTAAAAGGAAAGGTCAACTCTTAAACCATGCCCTCGGGTCATAGACTTCCCAACCAGAGGAACTAGTTTCTCTCCATCTTCCCTTTCAATTCCCCTCAACGCCTTGAAAGCTTCAATCAAATCACCCTTAACCTTTTAAATTCAAGGGAATACAACCCCAGTTTCTGTAATCCCTCCTCATAATTTAATCTTTGGGAATCCAGTTATCATCCCAGTACATCTGTGTTGCACTCCCTCAAAAGCCAATCTATCCTTGCTAAGGTTACGTAGTGCATTTAGTATTGGCTGTTAAAGGATGACAGCAGCTTTAAGGTTGCCTGTTGTTAAGTACAGGGTCTTGTGATTGACTGCTCTTAAGGCTATAGCAATTATCTGCAGAGGCCAACCTGACCAGTCTGGAGAGACCGTTAGAATAAATGATCATGCTGTGGTGCAGCTTCTGAGTCTGTTCAGCTTCCCAACCACAAGGTTACACAAAGAACCCAGGCGCTACAGATGTCAGAACTATTCACAGTCCCCCAGGTGTGCTCCAACCAGGACTTCGAATAGCTAATGTAAGGCTGCAGATGCTCAGAAAAACGTTGGGCAAACTATACAAAAAATTGTCATCAGATTTCTAAATAGTCCATCAACCCATGAACACTACCTCATTGTTCCTTCCTTTTTGCACTATTTATTTATCTTGTAATTTATAGCAATTTTATGTCTTTGCACTGTACTGCTGCTGCAAACAACAAATTTCACGTCATATAAGACAGTGATAATAAACCTGATTCTGATAAGCCTTACAATGAAAATCCCAATTCACTCACCTTCTGTGACCCTCGCAGAAATGCCAGTAAAGTGCGACACATGGGCAGCAGGACAAGACTGCAGTTCAGATTCAGGACTGAAGCAGAAGCTCTACTAATGCATAATCCTAGCTGAACAAATAAGATAGTGATCAGGAAAACAAAAGCACAAAGCAAAATACATTGGAAGAAAAGGCAACTTTAAAAGTTCATCTGGAATTCCCATAATTATAAATGTATAATACCAATATTTATTTTAACACGTCTGCTTTTTCTTTTTTTTTCACCCAGATAAGCAGAAGTAATCACAAAGAAGTGGAATATGCATATTCTGGGTCCTCAGCATATAAAACTATACTGTATTAAAAATCTCAATTACTGAAAAACACTTCAAAACACTGAAGTACATAGGAAAATCTAGATTAGCAAAAATATACTGCAGCCCCTTGCATCCATTCCCTCCTTTCAAATGAATGAGAAAGCTGTCCGTTTGTCATCTCCAACCAAACACGCAGTCATGATGGGAATTCCCCTTTCTCAACTGGTAGAGAGTCTTCAAAACTTTCCACTCCCACCTTGAACTCCAACAGCAGTCAGTATTGCAGTGCAGAAAGCTGGCAGTGGTAAATTGCTATCAGTAACTTCCAAGTTTCTGTGTTTTATGCACAGAAATGCTGAATTTATTGTCGCTTATCTTGGGAGAATGTCAGCAAATTCTGACAGTCTTGTTAACATTTCCCTGCAAAATTGAGGCCAAAAGAGTAATTCTATCCATTATATATTAAAAATGCTGAATGAATCACATCATTCAGTTCTAAAATGCATTTAACATCTCTGCGTCAAAAGATGGATGCAGTTCATAACCCAAAGAGTTCGCAAGTCAGAAGTGCAGCCACAGACTGAGTTCCCAAGCGGCAGAAGATCCCTGCAACCCCACAGCAGCTGGCAAATCCATACTGCCGGTCTCCCAAATGCTCATTTGTATGTACAGGCTGTACATAAGTCAGCATTCATAAGCTGAGGAGGACCTTTATAGAGAATTCCCTTGCTCTTAGAGATACTGATCACTGAATGCCTCAATAACTGCGTAACCATCAACTTTCTGTGACCCAATCCATGTGAAACAAAGAGAAGAGAATCACTCCCGTCTATTGCTCTCCCTCTGTATTTTCTGTTCATTCGTTGGATAAAGAAAGTTGCCATCCCAAACAATTTATCTCTCACTTTGTGCTTCTGAAGTCCCTGAGATATTGCAATCAGCATTCTAATAAAATCCCCAATCAATGCATATTATCATTCTCAATTTCATTGTCTCAATCTTTGCCCCATGCCATCCCACAAATATTGAAATAAGGTCTGCTCTGATTAACCCTTTACTATGTCATGCCATTCAATGTGATCTTGGCTGACTTGTGGCATAACTGTATGTACTCATTTTTTCATGTTCCTTAATATTTTTAGTTAACTAAAATCTCAGGTTTAGCTTTAATTACTGTTTGTGAAGAAGAATTCTAAATTTCTGCAATCCTCTGAGTGTAGAAGAATTTTCAAATTTCATCCCTGAAGGCATGCTTCTAGTTTTTAATCCATGGCCTTAGTCCTGCATTACATAGCTGTTCAAGATTATCAGTTTTCCTTATCATCTCAACAGCTTTAATCAAATCACCCCTTAACCATCTGAACTCCAGGAAACAATCTTTCCTCAAATATTAACCCTTAGAATCAGGTACCTTTCTGGTAAATCTGCATTTGCTCCAAGATGTGGTATCTAGAACTGTTTACATTTAGATGTGGTATAACCAGGGTTTTGTAGATTTGCAGCAATAACTACTATCATTTTGTATTCTTGTCTTCCATTTAAAAAAGAATTACCATTCCATTAACCTTTTTTGATTATTTTCTGGATTGTCCATGACATTTTAACAACCCATGCACGTGAATCACCAAGAACTTTTGTACCTCCACTCTTTTCATTTATAAAGTACTCCTTTCTTTCCTTTGTGAACAAATTGCATTACTTCTTATTTGTCTACATTAAAATCTAGTTGCCACAATTTTGCCCATTTGCTTTAACTATTAATATCACTTTGTGATACAATGTTTCCATCTACACTGCTTATAATGCCTCCTATCTCTGTAAATGGTAAAAACTGCAGCCAGCTTATGGAATTATTACATTAATGGAATTAATACATTAGCTAACAGATAGGGTGGCATCAAGTGACTGCTCTTTCCTGAATGGTGAGTTTCTTGAATACAGCTTCACTCATTCAGGCTAGTGGACAGTATTCCTTCACACTCTGGATATATCTTGGAGGTGATAGAAAGGCTTTGGAGAATTAGGAAGTAAGCCACAGTGCAAAATGCACAATGCTGGCCTACTCTTACTGAATGAAATTGACTCATGATCATCTTCACTCTTAACACCTTTTTGTCAACTTATAATTTCTTAATATTACTGAAAATCTAATCCACATCATCACCAGAGTTGTCCAGTTGAACAAATGTGACATAGTTGCCACAATACCCCACTTAAAAGTGGATTTATTCCATTATGACTTCTCTCCCTACTCAACCTGAAAATCCTGCAGCAATCATAACCATTTTAATTCAATGGTTTTCTTTCTCCATCATCATAAACTAGCTTTGAGTCTTTACTTGATAGATATGGCGTGACCTTTTTAGGGTCAGAGCAAATTACCCTTTCTCTGCAACAAAACTGATCTGCTTCTCCATTCTAACAACTAGAATACCAACTGCTGTGCCTGCCTTTCCCCATTTGCCATTCCTGAGACCATATCAGATTCAGCCTTCATACTCAAAGTGAGTTAACTTCACGGCGATACATTCCACAGATTGCTAATCTGAAACAACAACTTGTATTTAAATTTCATGAAATATGCCAAGGTACCACAGAGTTTGTTTTTCCAAAAAGGATCAACATCAAATCATATATGGAAATATGAGAGCAGATGACCAAAAGATGGCCAGAAATGGGATTTGTAGATGTAGAAGGTCAGAGTAACTTAGGAGGGAAATCGCAAGGCTTATAGTCTTGGCAACTGAGAGAATGGCTATCAAAGGTCACAGGAATGTTCAAGCAGTCATAAAGCGGAGGAGTGCAAATAACTCAGATGGTTGTATGCATGAACGAGATTAGGGTATGACAATGACATGCAAGGATTTGTAAACAAAGCTGGATACTAACAAATGTAGGTCAGTGGGCACAGAGATGGTGTAGAAGCAGGATTTAGTGAAATCCTAAGTCTTACAGGCAGCAGAGTTTGGATGAGCTCAAGCTTTTTGAGAAGTGGAGCCACAGTAGGAGGGCATTGGAGTCATCAAGTCCCAGTAGACCAGAGTTTCAGCACCATGAGCTAAAGCAAGGGCAGAATCATGAAACTTTATGGGAGGCAGAAATAGTGGCCATTTGTGGGTATGTGTTTCAAAGATCATCCTGGGGTTAAATATAACACCAAGGTTGAGAACAGTCTGTTTCTGTCTCAAACAATTGTTGGGGGAGGAATGGACTTGGCTGCTTGGGAACTGAGTTTGTGGTGGAGGCAAAAGATAAAGACTTTGATTTTCACAGTATTCACTTGGAAAAAAAATTCTGTTTGCAATCAAATGCTCTCATGGATGGAGGAATAAAGTACTGCTCTGAGCAAATAGAAGTTGGCAGCCATTGTGTACTCAGAAGTGATAGGTAACCACTTAAAAAATAATAGTTTGGCAATAAGTAGGATAGAATAAGAGAGCATAGGATTATTGTTTATTGAAAGTGAAAAAAAAATCTTGTTTTATTTCAAGATCTATGGAACTCAGGACTGAATTGGGCTAGTAAATGGGGTATTCAAAGGATTGGTCTGCTGTTCTAAGTTGGTCGTGCCAGGGGAAATAATTGGACTGTTGGAGGGTAGAAATGTCTATGCCTAAGGGAATAATTGGACATTTGGAGAGTAGAAATGACTGTGCCTAGACGAATAATTGGACAATTGTAGAGTGGAGATACACCTAATAGACCTGAGAGGTGTTTATCATTATAAACATCGTTGTGGAAATCTCCCACAGAAATGCTGTGGGGAAATGGGGAAATCTTCTTTCTTGAAGCAGGCCCTGAGTTTGATGAAAATATGCTTTTTCCAAAAGATCTGTTGCTGAAAGACAATTTGAAAAAGTTGAAATAGCACTACAACCCTCAGCTATTGGACATTGCTAAAAGCTCCAAAGTGAGGGCATGCGGCATTTGAAAAGTTTTCATTGATTTTCCACATTGTAAATTTCCAGGGGAGAACAATCGGTGACAATTGTACGTGTATGCTGAAGAATGAATCTACTTGTTGTAAACTGTTGACAATTCACAGTCTGATATTTGATATGGACATAGTTGGTAGAAGTACACATATCATTCCTGAAACAGTTGACAAATATCTGCAAAAGTGAATTCATTTTCAGATAAAAAGGCAACCTCACTCCAAGAGTGCATCTAGTGGTGATAGTTCCCTGAATACTGGAAGTACTCATGGTAAACACAGTGGTAATGCTGGAGGTGGCAGAGGCATGCCTAAATTCTGATCCTGTCAGTATTTGGCACAGAATTGTATGTTGCTGCTGGCAGAATGCTGCAGCTGCACGAAGGCCAGTCATCTTGCTAAGGCATGTCAAAGAACACTGAAAGATGGAATTGTATGTTTCTGAATAAAGGCAAAAAATAATAGCATATGAAGAATTTGCTCAAGATTCACAATGATCAGGAGAGCAAGGTTGTGCAACAGCAATTTGGATCATTGCTATCCAAGAGCAAGAGCTATCCAGTTGCCAAGAAGGTTGTCACCAGTGCATTGGATAACATCATCTCAAACTTGTTTTACCATAAAAAGTAATCACCAGCTGGAGAAATTACAGACAGAATAATGCAACATTGGAAGAAGATTCCTGTGGTTGGAAATGTTTAGGTCACATACAAGGAGCGAAGTGCCATTTTGGCCATCAATGTAGTGAAAAGAAATAAGTAAAAATCGGTTGGGCTCATTGAAGTTAGATTGGAATGAGATATTTTATATTGAAGCAAAATTCACATTGCAAGACATACAGGAGTATCCGAAGGTTTTACATGAAACAGGAACTCCAATGCAAGGATTCAAGCTTAACACTGAGAGTAGTGCAAAACCTGTTCATTGTGAAACATGCCAGCACCCTGTGCTCTGAGGGCAAAAGTAAAGCAAGAACCAATAAAACTTGATATTATTTCCAAGATTAATGAAGTAATTGGGCTATGCCCATCACTGCAGTGCCAAATTGAGATGATGGTGCTTCTTGAATGTGACCCATTTGATACTTTTCCATATGTGCAAGATTTATTCACAACTTTGGGCAAAAGACCAGACCATTTCTAAGTTAGATCTGACAAATACCTACAGTAACTTCAACTTGAATTAGATGAGGAGTCTGTCATACTTAACCATTATTTTATACCTAGCTCTTTCTCAGCTCAGTGGGCTGCCATGTGGTGTTTCTTTCAGCTCAGGAATTGTGCAAGGAAAGAAAGAGATAAGTGTGTTGTTTGGGTCATATTCTCATCTCAGCACCAAAATGACAGACCCATGACGACACACTGAAAGAATTTAGAAAAGCATAGCATATGTATTAAATCACATAAACATGAGGTGTTTCAGAAGTCTATAGAATATTTGGGCAAAAGAACAGAAAGGGATGGTTTACATCCTACCAAGGAAAAGGTTGGTGCCATCAAGAACATAGAACACCACAGCACAGTACAGGCCCTTCAGCCCATGATGTTGTGCTGACATTTTATCCTGCTCTAAGATTTGTCTAACTCTTCCCTCCCACATAGCCCTCCATTTTTCTATCATTCATGTGGCCATCTAAGAGTCTCTTAAATATCCCTAATGTATCTGCCCCCACAACCTCTGCCGGCAGTGTGTTCCATGCACCCACCACTCTCTGTGTAAAAAAAAATCTCTGACATTCCCCTTATACCTTCCTCCAATCACTTTAAAATTATGCCCCCTCGTATTAGCCATTTTCGCCCTGGGAAAAAGTCTCTGACTGTCCACTCGATCTCCCAAAATTCTAAAGAATGCTCCTACTCTCAAGGATATCTCGGAAATCAGAACCTTTTTCATTTTAATGACTTACTATAATAAACTCATGGCAAATATGGCAATGTCGCTGTATCCATTAAATGAGTGATTAAGAACAGACATCCCATGGAATTGGACAAATGAGAGCAACAAAATATTCTAGATGTGTAAAAGTTAGCTTGTTAAGAGCACTGCGCTTATTCACAATGATGTGATCACAAAGAACAAACTAGCAATGCAAGGCATTTCCTTACAGAATTGTAGCACGGATTTTTCATCTGCTAAACAGTGTGGAAAACAAGTCTAATTTATTTGAATCTCACACCCTTAGTGATAATGCATGAACTGCTCAAAACGAAAGGATAATTGTTGTTCCTGATTTTTGGGGTTAAAAACTTCATTAAGTATCTGCACTGTCATAGATCTCCTACTATAACTGATCAGAAACCAGAAACCAATCCAAGAGAAGTCCAAAATTCAGATCCAATTCAGAGTCAGATAAACATGCCTGAAATAGGTCAAAGTCAATCTTGGCGGAGAATTCTTTTTTTCTCAGACTCAGGCAGAATAAGGTACAGTCTTCCTATAATGTCTTAAAGTTTTGGTCAAAGGAGGTATCCTGTCAAAGATAGGAGACCAAAGCTTAAGTTTAATTTGCAAATGGAATAAACTACAATTGTCAAATTTATGAGTATTTTTCAGTTTACAACACTGTTTAAGAATTTTTGCTATCAAAGCATTACATAATAACTATGAACAGTTATCATTCCAATGTAATGATATACTAATTGTATGCATATCTATCAAAATATTGAATTGTAACTTTTCCTTAAGGAGGGAGAAGTGCAATAGCTCTCTCTAATGTCTGAAGTAATTAACTGTTGTTTTGAACAAGCTGAACTTGGCAACCACTGTATACATATGTGTGATATGTAGCCCCTGGGAAATATCACAAAGCTGAACCAGTAATAGATGTCAAACAAATGGCTTAACACTTTAGAGACAGTACAGCATTTGTGAGAGCCTGCAAATAGATAGAGATGGGTATCATCAGCTTACATGTAGTAACTGATGCTGTGTTTCCTGATTATATTGCCAAAGGGTAACATGTAGATGTGGAGGGGACGAAGGTAGAGCCTTGGACACCAGAGGTAACAGTGAGGCAGTGGGAGAGGTGGTGTTCTTGATGATTGTCTGGTTACAAGTTGACTGAAAAAATAGAAATTGACAAATGTAGTTCTAGATGCAGATGAAAAGCTGGTTATGGAGCAAAATGTGGTCAATTGTTTAAAAAGCTGCAGATGAATCAAGAAGGATGAGGAGGGATAGTTTACCCTTGTCACAATGACATACTCACAATCATTAGTGATTAATACAATACATTTTCAGTAACTTGAAACCTTTTTCTATTTGAAGACTTGAGAGGTGAAAGAAGTATTAAATGGAAAGTTTGTGAAAACTGAGAAGTCAAGGGATTCTTTAACAGGTATCTTGACAACAGATTACAAAAGAGGGCAATATCTGGAAGAAAGGGAACCATTTATAATATTTGCTAATTGGAGACCAGACAAAGAATTAAAGTAGTCAGCATCTAATGGGAAAAGGACTGAAGGAGCAGGAGATGGGTATTCTGAACAAAATTAGCTTGGAGGAAGCCTTGAGAGAAGAAGTATAGGTGGGTGAGAAACAAAAGAAGGATGATAGGGCAGGCAGTTCAGCCTGGTGGACTAGGAGCAGAGGAAACTACTCAGATGGTTTCAATTTTAGTGACAACATCTATGAATTACTGGCATTTGTTGTTGAAGGTGAGAGTGGAAGAAACAAGGGAGAGAAGTTTGTAATACACCCAAAAGGTCAGGTATAAGCATTGCAGTCCATAATCATCCAGGAATAGTAAATATTTCCGGCAGTTGACAGAAGGGGCCAGTAGTGCTATATGTGATTCAGTTAGATCTGATAGTGAATGGCTAAATCTGTTAGCACCCAAAGCTGGGGTACTAGCCAAGGTGAGAGTTAATGGTTTAACAGTGATCAGGGCATCTGAACAGAAGGTGAGGGTTTGGTTAGGCAAACTAGTAGGTGCAGCAAAGTTAATAGAGTCATACAACATGGAAAAAGGCCATCAAGCAACCACTTACACTAATCCTACACTAATCCATTGTATTGTCCCCACATTCCTATCAGCTCCTCCCACATTCTACCAATCACCGACATACTAGGGCATTTTACAGTTGCCAATTAACTAACCAATTGGGATAAGGGATATATCTTTGGGATATGGGAGAAAACCAGAGCACCCAGGGGAACCCATGTGGTCACAGGGAGAATGGAGTTTGTACAAACTCCACACAGATAGCATCAGAGTTCAGGATCAGACCTGGGTTACTAGAACTGTGAGGCAGCAGCCCTACTAGATGAACCACAGTGCTGACCCAAAATGAATGGTGGGGTCTAAGAATAATACTCAGCCAGTCGGGAAGCATCCATGGTGAAAGAAACTGAATTGACTTTTCATCAGAATGTTCCTGCAATTTTCACCTAGAACCAAAAGACTCCAAAAAAAAAATCACAGACCTCAGAAACCACATAGAATACATGATCATTTCTGATAAAATTCTATTACATATTGAGAGGAATAGAGTCAGAGTCAGATAGCACAGAAAGAGGCCCTTCAGCCCAACTGGTCCATGCTGACCAAGATTCCCATCTAAGCTAGTCCCAGCTGTGTTTGGCCCATATCCCCCTAAACCCCTCCTATTCATGTACCTGTCCAAGTGTGTTTTAAATGTTGTAGTGAACCTGTCTCAACCACTTCCACTGGCAGCTCATTCCATATACGGACTACCCTCTGGGTGGAAAGTTTGCCCCTCAGGATCCTATTAAGTCTCTCCCATCCCACCTTAAACCTATGTCCTCCAGTTCTTGATTCCTCAACCATGGGAAAAAGACTGTGTGCATTCATCCTATCTATGCCCTTCTGTAATATCACCCCTCATTCTCCTATGCTCCAGTGAATATAGTCCCAGCCTGCTCAACCTCTCTCCATAACACAGTTCCTCAAGTCCTGACAACATCCTCATAAAAATCCTCTTCATTCTTTCTATTTTCAGGGCATCTTTCCTACAGTAGGGTAACCAAAACTGAACATAATATTCTAAATACAGCCTCATCAACATTTTGAACAACTGCACCATAACATCCCAACTTCTGTACTCAACACAACTAGAATCTATGCATTGCACAGAATCTGGAGGTGGTATTGGCAAAGTAACAAAGGATGCAAAAAGATTGTCAATAAAAATATCCCACAATGTGATAAAACAATGCTGAATCTTGGCTATGGCGAAAAATACAGACAAAACTGCAATTTCAAGTTCTAAATGGCCTGCCTCTCAGCATATTCTTACGTATGATCAATTATTGCACATCTTTCTACTTCCGAAACTTGTAAAATCATGAGCAATCCAAAAGCAAAGATGTAATTTTATCTTTTCATGAATAATAACAGATTTCCTATTTTATAAACAATGTATCAGACATTTCTAGAAATAGTTTTAACTATGTCTACAATTGAAGTTGCCCTGGATTTTAATAAACAAACTTCTTTGACAAAAGCTGCCAACTTTTTTGCAAAACAGACATCCAAAATTGGTAACAGTCTTCAATTATAAAACCACATGAACATGGCCAAGAAGGTATTAACCAGTGAAGCAGGACAAAGAATTCCCTATGCATTTCCAAGTCTTGACTCTATTATAACAGCAATGAGTTTGTGAGACTTCCAGAAGACTTGCCCAGATGTTTTACATATTTAACAGCCGGGCCAAGTAATCCACCATTGGTGCACACTCATTCATTTTTGTTCTCTTTGTGCAGAAGAAGTAAAACAATGCTATAATTCTGATTCATGGGTAGCAATTGTATTTAACTTTTTCAAATGGAGTTGACCATGTATACTGAAATGTGAGACTAATCCTCTTGAATTAAATGCCAGTTCTTCAAGTTGAATAAACTTTCTTACAGGAACCAAGACAATAAAAACATTTTTTTGTTGCTATTGTTGTAAGAATCAATACAAACTCATATTAAGTGTAATGATTAAGTGAATAAAACGTCAACTTGGAGAAAGCAAGTTCCAATCTCATAGGACTGGAACAAAAGGAGTCCTTATTTTCAACAAGGATGTAATGAATGGGTACAACCCAAATAATATCTTATGTTTAAAAATAGTAATATGACTACATAGGGTCATCTTAATGCCCAGGAATAGTGGAATAGACTTAGTCAGAATATGTTGGACTCAGATATTGGAGAACGCCATTCTAATGCAGACAAACAGAATGACTTGATCAGCATCTAATCAGGTTGTGGGGTTGTTGGTGCACTGTAGGTGTTGGAACCTTATGCCACCTGCTTTGACTGTTAGCGAATGCCAGTGTTTCAAACACTAATCAGTATGAGCTAAGTGACAATAGTGACAGGTGGGCTGGGGTGGGATTAAGTGCTGACTTGATCCCCAGAAAAGCCTTGAGCGTAGATGGTATGGGGTGCTGTGGTAATCGTGGCTGTGGGGTGGGGTGGGGAGTGTTGGCAGGATCAGGCTGAGTGGTCATAAGCTCAGGGACAAGGGGATGAGAGGTGAGTTTGAATCAAGGGTGTGGAGGGAGGCTGGCCATTGCTTAAGGGTCAGCAGACGGACTGACTTCTATAAGACAAAGTTCTGGTAGGAACTTGGGGACGAGGGTTCTTGATCAAGAGGCAATGGGGCAGGGCAGTATAGGAGTTGGGAAGGGAGTGGACCAACATTCAGGGCCAGAGTAGAGGTAGGGAGTAGAGAATTAGGGGTCTGAAGCCTGAACAAAAAGGTTGGGGAGTTGGTTCCATGCGAGACCAGTCCCAGGATACAAAAGTAAATAGAGGAACTTATCTTACATGGGAGTTCTTTCTGGCTTAGCACTAATAAAACATGATTAGAATGTTGTCATGATATGAAATTATCTATTATGAGAATCACGTGATCAGAGCACAAAATTCACAACCAAAGTACCTGGCTAAATTTAGGGCATAGCATTAAATTTGACAACATTCACTGCAGCTGCCATTTTATCACTTACCTATCCATATTGGATCCTGTTGAGCTGAAAGAAATAATATGATGGGATCCAATCTCTAGGCAAAGCTGTTTTAGATTTCACCTCCAATCAAACAGCCCACTTACTGACTTCTATGGAAATGCATTTGAGGATGGTCAAGTAATCTATTCCCAGGAGATGTGCCAGTCACTGAGGTCCTTTACAGAACCCATGGCATATGAATGTGTGAGAAATGGAAGGATATGGACATTGCGTAGGCAGAAGGGATTAGTTTAGTTGGGCATTTGATTACTAATATAATTAGTTCGGCACAACATTGTGTGCCGAAGGGCCTGTTCCTGTGCTGTACTGTTTTATATTCTAACCCATGTGCTGCCACTTTGAGTGTTTTAATTTTATTTTAACCAATGTTAGAGAAATTTCTGAGGGAAAGGGAACCCCCACAAGACAGAAAGGAGCAAAAGGATCCACAACGTAACAGCTGTTTGGAGCATTGCAAATGGACCAAGAGGAGGATAAGCAATTCTCTAGCTAATTTACTCTTCCCCTCTGACCTGATTCCCACCTCCTGCAATCTTCCACGCTAACACTGCATGATTTTCACCTCTCCGAACTATCTGGCATGTCCTACTCAGCAGCCAGTCAGACAGCCAGCTCACTTCCATATTTCCCACTCTGAAATCCTATCCAACCAACATGGTTCTCTTCACTGCTCCTAGAAAAAGAAATGGAGAACAACAACGAGACCCCTGGCTGAGAAGATCCAGTTTGAAGTACCAGCTGTGGTTCAGTTGAAAACATTTCTTTCTTTAGAGTCAGATGGTTATAGGTTTGGGTTCAAGCTTGATTCCAGAGATAAGCACCGAAGTTAGGCCAGCTCCACAGTGCAGTAGTGAGGGGTACTGTTCTGTCAGCTCTCTCATATGGACACAAAAGATCTCCTGGCACTACTTTTGAAAAGCTGGGGTGTCGTTCCTGATGTTTTGGCAAATGCCTGGAACATTGAAAAAAAACATACTTTCTGGTCATTGCACATTGCTCGAGAGAGCTTGTTGTATGCAAGTTGCCTGTACTTCTTTTTCAAAACATTACAAAAGTGATTGCACTTCAAAAAGCATTTGGAATATCCTGAAAGGCACTTGAAAGGCAATAGTTAAATTCAAGTCTTTTTTTGCTTTACAAGTGACTCATGGAAAATTTGGAACCACCAAGATTATTGTCTCCAACTTGCTGAGAACACAAAGGCAGCTTTCTACTAACATTTATATTTTCTTTTTTGAAGGGAGAAACTGCAAAGAGTGAAGAACTGAGCGGCTGGCAAACAATCATTTCCCAGAGGTGTAGGAAAATAAACTCTTCAAAGCATCAAATCCTTTTTGGCTCAGAGATTATTTCCTAATTGAGAAGATGTCCAGAATGCAAAAAACTTGACAGAACCCATCAGAAATGTGTCGTGCCATTGTCTGTAGGACACATCCAGTACAATAGGCATACATGTGCTGCAACTGGGGTGAGTACAAGCAACAAATAAGGATTTCATTACAGTATGATTATAGGCATATGTTGAATAATAGTACCTTTTATAGACAATTTTGAACTGAATATGAAACCTTATTTACATGGACCCTTGATTAGGTCACACTTGGAGTACTGTGCATAGTTCCGGTCTCACATATCGCAAGAGTAAAGGACTTTGCAGCACTAGACAGTTTAAAATATGTTCTTCAAGAATGTTTTCCAGAATGAGAGGATGCAGCTCTCAGAAATGTTTGAATGGACCTGCCTCTTTTTTTTCTGGAAGAGGTAAGATCTGAGAGAGGACTGTAAAATTATGAAGAGATTCAGTGGTGAACATGGAGAAGCTGTTTCCATGTGGATGAGTCCAGAGTAAGGGGACAGGAATTAAAATAGGCACCAATACATCAAATGGAGTATTTAGGATGATATTTTTATTATTATATGTGATTGGAGGTATGTGTAGAGTATAACCACTAGCAGGATTCATTTGGGCCAAATGGCTTTCGTCCTCAGTCTATGAGCTACACAATTTTGTACTACATGGAAGATAAGTTTACAAGCACACAGTGGTGATGGGAATCCTTTACTACCCCAATTATTTCATGTATTAAAAATTCCAATTTCATGTTCATTGACCTACCTTCTAATTTTTCTTTCCAATTTATTTCAGTCTTTTTCACTTCATTTTATTTTTACAAAAGAGAAGTTAACTTTAATTGTTGCTTTTAATATTTGATCTATTCTGGCCCCATTTTACAGATGTCCTTCAATCCTTATATTATGTATCTACTCCTTACCACTTCTTAGAATTAGATTAAATAATGCATCTTTTTGTTTTGTATGCCAAATTAGTTAAACCACCCTTTCTTTAACATTTACATTATTTTCACCCAGCTTTGGGAAATTAAGATCAGTTGTTTCTGCACTTTTCCAATTGCCTTTCTATCATTAATTTCCACTGTGCTATGGTCTATATAATAAATTCCAAACAGGATGACAGTTATTTTTTTAATTCCCTGATTCTAATTTAATAAACCCATGTATTTACCATCTCCTATGTTGCCCCAATGTTCAAGTGCTGTGATGTTAAGACAGCCATCTTTTATTTTCAAAAAGCAAAAGAAGCTGCAGATCTGGAAATCAAATTAATACAGAACGTGGTAGAAATATTCAGCATGTCAGGTAGCATATGTGGAGAGAGAAACTGATTTAATGTTTCAGGTCAATGACCCTTCATCAGAACTGGAGAAGTGAGAAAACAAGTGTATTTTAAATTATAGAAAGTGGAAAAGGTGGAGAGAATAAATCTGTGATAGGGTAGAGGCCAAGGTTGTCCAGGTGACACAATGCTTTCAGTGCCATCTGGTAAATCATTGATTGAGAGCTGTTAGAGAGAGCAAAAAGAAAGAACGTGTTAGAATTGCAAGATGTAGAACAGAGCAATTGCTGAAAACTGGAAATAAAAGAAACTGCTGGAAATACCCAAGAGATCAGGCAGCATCTGTGGAGAAAGAAAAACTAAGTTAATGTTACAAGTGAATGATCTTACGACAGAACTGGCCAGTTCTGATAGAAACAAGAAAAGCTGGCTATCTGAAATTGTTGAATTCAATGTCGAGTCCCAATGACACAACACGCCAGATGACAGATGAGCTGCAACTCGTTGAGCTTATCTTGAGCTTCACTGAACAGTGTAGGAGGTTACAGAATGAGATATCAAATAGAGAGAATGATGAAAAGTGTAAATAGTATGTGACAGGAAGCTCAGGGTCAGTCTTATGGACAAACAGAGATGTTTAGCAAAGTAGTCACCCAATCTGAATTTGTTTTTTCCAGGGTAAAGGAGACTACGTAGTGAGCACCAAATGCATTAAACTAAAATGAAAGAAGTGCAAGTGAATTGCCACTTCACCTGGATGGATTTTTTGGATCCCAGGATAGTGGGAAGGGAGGAGGTAAAAAGGACAGGTGTTCCATCTCCTATGGTTAAATGGGAAAGTGCCATGAGTTGGTGGAGATGGAAGGATGAACCAGGAAGTATCGAAGGAAATGTTCCTTTTATAATGTTGGTATGGGAGGTGAGGGAAAGACGTGTTTGGTGCTAGAATCTCATTAAACATGGCGGAAGTTATGGAGAATAACCCATTGAATGTGGATGAGGTAGAAGGCAAGGACAAGGGGAACTCTATCCTTACTTTGGCTGGAAGGAGAGGGACTGAGAGCAGAAGTGCATATATAGAGAATACACAGTCAAGAGCTCAGTCAACAATGGCAAATGGAAAGCTACAATTAAAGAAAAAGGATATCTCCGAAGCACTGATGAGGGAGGTTTCGTCATCAGAACAGATATGGTGGAGATGGAGAAACTGGGGGAATAGAACGGTCCTTACAGTATGTTCTGTATGACTGCAGGAAGCAACATCAAAGAATCATCAATGTTCCAGAAAAGAGCTGAGGGAGGCATCCTAGGTAGGACTGAAATGGGTCCCATAAAGAACCAGGTGCAGCTTGGACATTCAAGTTCCCATAGCCACACCTTGCAATTTTAAAAAGAAAGTGAAGTTGAAAGAGGAGTTGTTCTTTGTAAGAACAAGTTCAGCAAGGCGAATAAGTATGTTAGTGGACAGATACTGGTTGCGCCACTCTTCAAGGATCAAAGGGTCCTCACATCTTCCTGATATGGGATGGAGGTGTGGAGGGATTGGATAGTTTGTACCCAAAAATGTTTGATTTACATTCTAGCCAGAGTCTATGCTGAATTTTTCTTAGCATTATTTCATATTCTTCACATGAAGAATTAACCAGAGTTCACCAATTTTATGTAGTATCTAAGTACATTACCGATGTACAATTCAATTAGGAAATCATGATTATTTTCATCTCTCCATTTCTAATCTATTCCTAATAACTAAACATTTTCCCCTTCTTACTGCTTTGCACCTTCTGCATCTTTTTCTGCTTACTCTACCACCTGCTGCCATAATTGGTCTAACATAATCATCTCAAAAGATTTCATTATTTTGCCAGCAAAATAATTTGCCCTGGTCCCAATATCTAACCCTACCATTCCCCAGCACCACTGTCACTCTTCACACATACTACACAGTGCACAGCTGGCCTTAGCTTCCTAGGAATTTGAATGTTTCCTTTCCCTCTGTTACAACTGTTAATACTTCAAAAATACTAATTACCTGAAAAGCATCAAGAACATGCTGAGGTTGTAAAATCTGTCAGCTCTACCTCAGTTGGTCACACAGACACCTCTGAGTTGAAGTCTCAACTTGAACACAAAAGTTCCAGGCTGAGAGATGCAGTACTGAGAGAGTGCAGCACCATCACAAGTGCCAACTTTCAGAAGAGACGTTAAACTTTTCTCTTCTCCTTTCACATAAGGACGTGAAAAATCCATCCACTATTTTTGAATAAGAGCAAAGGATTAACCCTCAGTGTCTTTGCCAATATTTATCCTTTGACCAACATCACCAAAACATTATCACACTGCAGTTTATGAAAGGCTGGGTTGCACAAATTGGTTGCCACATATCCTACTTTGCAGCTTCATTTACACTTGAAGGGTACTTCATTGGCTGTGAAGTGCTTTGAGAAGTCCTGAAAGGGCTGAGAAGGATGCAAATAATGTAAGTCTTTCCATATATAAATTCAAGTCTTCCTTTCTTTTTAGACCTTTTGCAACTCGTACATTAACTGCTTATGTTATTCCATTCCATAACTAAGGTAAGTGCCCTTGAGGTCCTACTTATTAATTTATTGAGCCTGATTGTGTTTCCCTTTGGAGAGCAGTCTACAATAGAGCAATTGGCTATGTTCTTTCCACTTTTTAGTGCATTCAGAAGTTGCACTTTTGCAAACTGCAATGGCTAAGTACTGAAAGCACTAGAGGTTAGGTACCAGTCCATGTGACATCTCGGTCCTCCACAGACTCACCAAGCACTCGAGGAACAGTTTCTGATTCACTGAACTGAAGGGCTGGGTACACTTCTCAACTGTCCTCTCAGCATTACGTCATCACCATCATTAAAAAGGTAAGTGAAAGCTAAGCTTTGTATTTCTTTATTCTGTTTTACATTTATGTTCTTAATTAACTTACAATAGGTTAATGTATGTGTAACCAAATGTAATTTTTTAATTTTCTATTTCATTAAATGTATTTCAACTATTTATAAATGTACCTGATCAATAGGTATATTAAGAGTCACTTGATAAAGATGAGCCATTAGAAAACCATCGGGATGATCCAGGGACAGGGCTCCATTGCTCGTGATCTGCTCCACCTCGCAAAACAGCCACAGCAGTGAGGCCTCCCAGTCTTTGGGAGTTGTCCTGCCTCAGAAGGTGAGTACATCAAGATGTGGGACTTCTTGAGTACATTTCAGGCCAATGGCCTCAGTGTTGTGAAGGATCTAATAGCTCTTCCTTGCAATGTCATTATTTACAATGTGAATCACAACTTCCCTTCTCCAAACTCTTTGCTCCGAAGTGCCCTGTTTTGGAATCTCCGATCTCTCACAGGCTTTCTGCCCACCTTCCTTTTTGACTGCTCTACAATGGTGTCAGTAAAAATGCTCTCATGCTTAGTCTGTGAAAATATCTATTTGTTGCTGCAATCATACGCTGAAAATCTCCACTCTGCCTTCTATATTCTTCCTACCCCAATATATAATCACATTCCTCCCTTCCTCACTAACTTGTTTTGCCCCACTTAATGCAAAGGAACTCTTAGTTTCTGCATGTATTACTGTTGGTTGCAGCTCAAAGTCAGCAACCTTTAGATCATGCAAACATGGTTGCAGGCAAAACCTGGGTATATTACATTGGCCACCAAATGGAAAAAAAATTACCATTCCTTTCTCCAATTTCAGCCATTCAAGTAGCCCAGATCACACGTCCATTCCAACATAACACTGAAACTTAATCTGAAACTCACCTGGCCACAGTCAATACAAACCCGATACAAGTACTTCAAATATATTTCAGATTCGACTTGTCCATCGCATGATGGTAATACTGAGCAAATCATTGACCTAAATAATGTACTGAGCAACCTGAACCCAAATATCTAATTAGAATATGCACCCAATGAGTAGCCGACAGAAATAGTCAGGATCCATCAGACTTGGGTGAGATAACCAAACACACTGTGGCTCAGATAAATTTTGCAAAGTCAGCTCAGCATTCCTTATGCTTAATAGATTATTCCCTCAGATAAATAATATGCTTCAAGATTATCTTGAAAAGTATGCATCAGTAAACTCATCCTCCTACAGAATTTGACCTAAACCCTGACTATAAACTCCTATTCCTGACTATAAACTCCTATTCCAATGCACTTTGCCAATATAAACTAGTCAGTCTCTGGGTATGGCCTGGGGGAAAGATTGCACAATCTGTCACTGAGTTCCCATAATGCTTTTAACATGCTTTCTAAAATTATCTAATGCCCAGGATGAGCACAGAAACTAACACAAACTTAAATTGGAAAATTGCATTTTGGCAGTAAGAGTTAAATGTATCCATTGTATTGAAATTTTAACTCATCCAAACCCTTCATTGAAGTTTTTATACAGACAATTCAGCCTCTTCCCAATGCCTAGGCCTGGAGCTGATATCCTACATCCTGAGTTGTGAACATGAATTGTGCATCTGAGCAAGGGCATTGGGTCTAAATTCTCAGAATTCATCAATTAATATTTCTTTAGATCTTACTAGGTATGCTGACTTGTTTTTAAAAGCTATTTCAGAACCTAGAAGAGAAACGTAATAATCAGATATGGTTTTTTTTATTATAGCTGTGCTTGTGTCAGAGAGTAAGATAAATGGAAAACAAAGTGATTTCTACTCTGGGAAAGACAGAAGCACATCTCTCCAATTTATATTGTTGTTGACACTTATAAAGTGTATTCTGGACAGAGAAACCTCGGGGAGACGTTCTCACAAGAAGAAATCCCTGGTTCATTTAATCATCAGCCTACGTGTTCCCAGCAGCAGAGATGGAAAACTACAATTAAAACAAAGAACAACTGGGCAAGAAGAACAATCCAGAACAACCTGGGGTCCCTTTATGAAGTGTGCCGTACTAGTCAGAGATCCAAAAGCAGCTGGTAAATTGGGTCTCCTGATGTAATGGACTTTTTATTAGTCAGTTTAAACCATGGTAGTGTAGCGGTTAGCGTAACACTATTGCAGCACCAGTGACCCAGGTTTAATTCTGGCCGCTGTCTGTAAGGAGTTTGTATGTTCTCCCTGTGTCTGCGTGGGTTTCCTCTGGGTGCTCTGGTTTCCTCCCACATTCCAAAAACATACAGGTTAGGAAGTTGTGGGCATGCTATGTTGGCGCCGGAAGTGTGGCGACACTTACGGGCTGTCCCAGAACATTCTACACAAAAGACGCCTTTCACTGTGTGTTTCGATGTACATGTGACTAATAAAGATATCCAATCTTAAACCACAAAACCCCGATAAGTTTCTAAACCATTATCACAGCACATTGCAGTTAGGTACTCTAATTCCAGGCCATCCACACGCCATTAGGCTGAGCAGCAACTTCTCTCACCATCCCAGCTTCAACAGACAGCATTTTTGTTCTCTTGTCCACTGGTGAGAATACTGTCCCCCCACTATGGATGATGAAGCCTTTATACATGATCATGGATATCATTGATTCTTAAATCTTGTCTCAATTAGAGTTGTGATCCCAATTAATGTTAACAAAAATAAATAAGGTTTCCACAGAAATAGGATTTGTTATTTTGGTATTACTCAACACATTTATACTCAGTCAATGAGAGGGGGTAAATGGATAATGGGAGGAAGAAAGCTGACCAGTAGGGTGTACTATCTGACTAACTTTGGTTTTACAAAGTATAACATTCCTGACAGGTCAAAATACTGAATGAAATGTGCTTAAAAGAATAAGTTTACTAACATGAACTAGTTGTAAACATTGTTCACCTCAATGAAAACACCACTGATATCAACACCCATAAAATTATTTAGTCCAATCTTAACCCTAAAGGGTGTTAGATCTGAAATTTTTTTTTGTACGTCTCTTGCCACAGATGCTTTCTGATCCACTGAGTGTTTCCAACAATTCCTGTACATAATGTATAAATTGGCAAAGAACACAAAACGCAAAGATAATTCTAAAAGCACAGTGTGAAACGCAATTCGCCCATGAGTTAATTGAATGACAGAAGATGCTCCAGGCGTAAATTGGTCTTTTCCTATTTCTACTTTCCAATATGTAACTGCAGTACTTAGTTAAGTAATCTTATTTTAACCCCCTTTAAAAGCCTCTGCTCTGTGTCCTTTGGTAATCTTACCAGCAGAAACCCATCTATCTTAGTCAACAGGTCTAACATTCACAACGTTTTATGAGTGACATTTCCAAACTTCCATTTCTCCATGCATGAAGAACTACTTCAAGATTCCACCTCTTAATGGCCTAGCTCTAATTTTTAAGATTATGACCCCTTAATTGTGGATTTTCCCAAATCACACTTATAAATAACTGAAATATCCCAATTATTTTGCCTTAGCTCTGGAAATGAAATTTTGCTGTAGTGGTGAACAGATGAAAGATATAAAAATGAAAATAAATACAATTAGTTTTAAAATATATTTGGAGCATAAACAGAAATTTATTTCAAATAATGGAAAATAGGATAGAATAATCAATACACAATTAATATTTACATATTCTTTTAACCCCCTTAAAAAGTAGTTTTTAAAATTTGATTTGATCTGTGTTACAACTTATATCTACTTATAAGGACTCCAAATTAGAATGAAACCACCAAATTTATTTCACAAGGACTACTGTGTTCTTTAGAATCTTATTTATGCTGCAGAGAAAAATGTCCCAGTTTTAAAAATAGCCAGCTTCTATCCCCAAACACATCAGTACAAAATACATTGCCAGTTGTCTAGAATCACTCAGGGCAATATGGCAGGAGAAATTGGAGAACACAAAAGCCCTGTTATTGGTCGCAAGGTACAGAAATAAGGCTGAAGGGATTTTTCCTGTCACCAGATGCACTCCACATCTCTTGTTTATTTGCTGTTGGTGCCACGTAAGTAGTGATATAATGTTCCCAGCTAAGTAGGGGTTAAAAAAATCGACAAGTGCAGCAGCACTCGATAATCTTGGAGATCCCAGAATATTGCGTAGATACATGCATTATATCTTCTTTAGTTCATATATTTACAAGTCATCCCTTTCCTACCTACAGCCATGAGATAACATATAAACATATTATACAAATATAAGCATGGGGTAGATTCAGTCAGAACAGGCAACGGTTTCTTTCGTTCGCCTGGCTGCATTCCGTGATAACAGAAATCAATGCGCTTGTTGGCTCCACAGATGGCTGTACCGACATGAATGAAACCAAACTTGTACAAAGATTAACCGCGAGTGGTACGAAACCTTTTCATGTTACAGAACCTTTTCTTGTCTTACTTCCCACATTCGCTACACGCAGTGCACGTACCCAGCGGACGACCGAGATTTAAAACACGCCGTTGTGGGCACTGCTTCACAATGTTCATTGTACCGAGCAATATTTGTCCCCTAATTGCCCTATTCTAGTGCTGTGGCTGCCCGAGTCCTTTGTAACCCCAAGTGGGTTTTAGCCCCTGGCGTCAGGTAATCATTTAGATCAGAGCATTCCCACTTACATCCAGCGATTGATCAACCACCCCCACCCCTCCCCGCGCCCCACCAACCCCTCCCCCCCCCCCCCCCCCCGCTCCAAACATAACCAGGAGTTACTTTCCAAACTACAATGGATGGTGTTTCATCACTATCCTCCACCCTCCCCAACCCCCGTTGGGTCTTAATGACACTGCATGTCCAAGACCAATTTTAAAAAGAAAATATCAGTCGTATGAAAAAAAAATGCCGATGGTAAGTGGAAGTTTCTCCATCTACCCATCCTTTCTCGTCTCTGCCAACAATAACCCGTTCAATGGACGGGGAGCAGCTCGCACAGCTCATCTGTCAGTTTCACTGCGCCCAGTCCCTCGCCGAGCCTGTCCACGAATGAACGGAAGGAGGGACGCTTCTTTTGTTCGACTTACCCCAAGCATACGATGCAAATAGTAATACTGTGCCCCGTGGTAATAAAGCGTAAAAGTTTTCCAAAAGAGCAGCACGTTGATCGACAGCCACAAAAGCTGAAAAAGGAAAGGGTTGTTGTTAGCAAAAGCTCCTTGTAAACACAATCCTGACTTTGCACTAAGTCGATCCCTCATTCATCTCCTTTAAACTTGAAAAATGTTGTAAAATGAGTTGCAAGTGTGACTACGAGGAGTAGTTTTATGAACTCATCAGTCCTACCAGAAGCAGATGTTTTCCACCCTCGTTAGAGAGCCAGCTTTTGCAGGACAAAGCCATGGTGCCGGAGTGTGTGGATTCTGTGGTGGCTCTCGAGGTTTGAGTTCACTGTTCCCCGGCATTAAATACCTTCCCAGACTCCGTGCCGCAATGGCGCTCTTCCGCCCCTCGGTTCCCTTTGATCTCCCACAGTTTGTGTTGTTGCTTCATTTCCCCTACATCTTCACCAATTGGCCAGAATAAAATTAAAACATCTCCTGAAATAAAAAAAAGGAAGCCTTTCCGCTGAAGCTTTCCACGTCGATAGCGGGGTCAACCGGGAGGAGGGAGCTCGTGGAGAGTTCGGGAAAGAACAATAGAGAAAGGATAAAAAATAATTAATGTTATAAAAAGGTGAGCAAATACAAAATTAAGCGCAGTATTGGACCTGGGACAGTTAGAATATAAACGGTTGCAGATGGATGCCTAATCCAATATAATGTAGGAAGAGCCAGAATTTGGGAACAAAATAGTCGCTGCACAAAAGCAGATGCAAATCCAAACAAAAAAAAGCGTCGTATTGGTGCTGCACGATCAAACTTCTAATGTTTGAATTCAGCATCAAGTGAGTTTGAATCCCTCCCAATAAGCAGGCAAAGAGCAAGTACTAGTCCAGTTCAGAGTAAAAGGTGAGAGATATTTGCAGGGAAACACATTAGAGAATATAAATGAACAGAGTCATATAGCACAGGAACAGGCCCTTCAGCCCACCATGTCCATGCCGACCATTAAGTACCTGTCAATGGTGATCCTATTTACCGGCACTTGGTCTGTAGCCTTCTACCTCTTGGTGAATTAAGTACTCATCTAGATTTATCAAATGTTGTGAGAGTACCTGCCTCCAGGACCCACTCCATCAGGGCCTACAGATTCCAACCACCCACTGGGTTAAAAAGTTCTTCAGATCCCTTCTAACTGTCATTTCCCTTGCCCCTCATTTCCCTTACCCCAAGCCTATGCCCTCTAGTTTTAGATACTTCTGCTATGGGGAAGAGTTTCCTACTATCTACCCCATCTGTGCTCCTTATAATTTTGTACACCTCTATCAGGTTCCCCCCTCAGCCTCCTCCACTCCATGGAAAACAAACTACTGCTCTGCCCATCTTATCAAATGATCAATATCATCCTGAACTTTTGCATGAGTTCCCTCTTGTTGGATGAGAGCATAACTACAAGCAACTGCTTCCAGTCTACTGTTGCCACATCCTGTCTCATGATGTTGAAAATGGCCTTCCCCTAATTCAGGAGCTTAAGCTCCAAGCCATCTTTATCCCTTTCCATAAGTACTTTGAAACTTATAGAATTGTGGTCTATCTCCAAAATGCTCTCCCCCATTGATACATCAATCAAATAGACAGAAGAGTCATGAAGGAAAGGCAGCTGAAGAACTGAAGTATATCATTCTAATCCATTAATATTACAGAAGTCTTTTCCATATATTAGCCACCAACCACATATGCCTAACTGGCAATCCAGATTTAATTAGTTGTGTTTCTGATAAGAAAAAAGAAAAAGTGAGGAATTAGGCCACAACACTAACAATCATTTCATGTATAAATAAATATTTCTAGATTGCTGCGTCTTGCTTTCTCATCTGTTAAATCCTGGGTGATGTTGAGGTAAACACAAAGGTGTGATGTACGGTTCCCTGTATTACCTAAGTGTGTGTAAAGGATGATTTACTAAAATCAGTACATGCGAGTAAAACAGTAACCCTGTACATAACTTTGGCTGGTCAGCAATTTTTGTTGAACATCACTTTTATAAAGAAGGGCTGTTATAGCCATCAGGACATTGCTGCATGACACTGCCACAAATAAATTTGGAGCTTGAAGTGTTTAATGAAGAACTACCAGTTCCTAATGCCACAAGCACCAACTTGCTTCTATAATATTCCTCCAGAATACAGAACAAATGGATTTGTTTAAAAAAATCACATTCCACAGTAAACACTCAGTTCACTAATTTAAATTTCAAACTTCTTTAAAATGTTGTGAACTGTTTCCAAAAGACCAAGTTATCACTGCATTGAAACCAGACCATATAAACCAGAGAATCTGAGGATTGTTTTTCTTGTCAGTTTTGAATATCATAGAATTTATAGTCAAGTGAAAGGTCTTTCAGCACATCTGGTTAATGCAGTAATTTATGTTCCACATGAACCTCTTTTCACTTATCTTAATCTGACCATTTCAGCACATTCTGTTCACCTCATGTTGTTAACTATGTTCCTCTCAATGAATTCTTGCGTTAGCATGTTCTACATTCTAACTGCTCTTTGAGTAAAGAAATATCTTCTGAATTACTTATAGGATTTATTGAAGACTATTTTATATTCCTGGTCCCAAACCTTCTTCTTACCTACCCTATCAAACCCATTCATAATGTAAATGACCACTACTATGTCACCTCTCAACCTTCAATGTTCTCGAAAATTAACCCAGCCTGTTATGTCTTAGCTGATAGATATAACCCCTCAATCTGATATTATCCTGCTCATTTTTTGATACTTCTTTAGTAGTTCTATGTCCTTTTTGTAAAATGGAAACCAAAACTATGCATTTTACCCAAAATGTGCTGTAACCAACATATGATGCAAGTTTAAAATAACTTTTTGCACTACAATTACATTCCTCTGGAAATAAAACTCAGTGCATTGCTTTTAACGATTTTTAACACGCATTGTAAATGTAAGGGAGTAGTATATCCATGTTCCAAATTGCTATTCTCCTTTCTACCAGAATGAAAGCTTTCACATTTGTCTACTCTAAAGTTAGCCAGGCAATTATAAGTTTAACATCCCTGTTTATTTTCTCATTGTCTTCCATAGCTCAACTCCAATTTGATTATGTCATCAGGGAAGTAGTTCATTTGCAGTGCTAGGTGAGGGCAGGAAGTAACAGGAATCCAAAATGTTGATCATAATTCAGTAAATCCTATTGAAAAGTAGTCTTTTCTGAATATCAGTTGAAGGCAGGATGAATCGTAGCCATTGTGACAACAAAGAACAAACAGCTTTTCAAACACTAATTTTCTTGACTTACAATATGAAAAGTGATTAAATCAGCAAAATACAGGATAACAACCATTTCTCATCTCACTGTCTGTAAGTAAAAATCAGTGCTTTTAGAAGAGGAGAGAGAAAAATTGCATGGTAGAAATGATGTTAAAATATCTCATCCTGGAAAAAAGCTTAAAATGGTGTAAGGTAATTTGCAAATAATTTGTAAGATAATAAGCTGTTAGAAAGAAGGAGTTGGGAAAGAATATAAATGCCGATGAGGCAGCATCAATGGGAGCAGTCTATCAAGCTGCTGCAAAAAATTAGTACATCTCTTGTGATTTTGTTATTTATCATTAGATGTATTAGCTTTAATATTAGATTTCCCAAAGGTATAGATTTCTCTACATTCCCAATTTTTAATCCTGTACTGAAACATAATTCTGTGTCCATCTTCACCAATGCTGCGGATCTGTTGAGTACTTTTGGCACTTTTTGTTTTTGTTTCAGCTTTTCCAGCATCCTTGGTATTTTGCTGTCATTCCACATTTTCTCCTCCACAACAGTTTTCAAATATTAAAACTTCTGCATCACCTCATTCCGATTTATTTGTCTACTTTATCGTTTTTATAATTGTCATTGGGACTTGATTGGCATATGTTAAAAGAGAGACTCTACCAGCTTTTCTTATACACATTCAATGTCAGCAAGACCAAGGAATTGATTGCGGACTTCAGGAAGGGGAAGTTGGGAGAAGACACACCAGTCCTCAAGGAGGAGTCAGTGGTGGAAAGAGTGAGCAGCTTCAAGTTGCTGGGCGTCAACATCTCAGAGAATCCATCCTGGACGCAACACATTGATGCAATCACGAAGAAGGCACGCCTGCGGCTCTACTTCATCAGGAGTTTGAGGAGATTTGGTATGTCACCAAAGACTCTTGCAAATTTCTACATATGTACCGTGGAGAGCATTCTGACTGGTTGCACCACTGCCTGATATGGAGGCTCCAATGTGTGGGATCGAAAGAGGCTGCAGAAGGTTGTAGACTCAGCCAGCTCCATCACAGGTACAACCCTCCCCACCATCGAGGACATCTTCAAGAGGCAGCGCCTCAAGAAGGTGGCATCCATCATTAAGGGCCCTCACCATCCAGGACATGCCCTCTTCACGTTACTACCTTCAGGGAGGAGGTACAGGAGCCTGAAGACTCACACTCAATGTTGCAGGAACAGTTTCTTCCCCTCCGCCATCGGATTTCTGAACGGTCCACAAACGCATGAACACTACCTCATTATTCGCCTTTAGCAATATTTATTTATTTTGTAACTTATAGTAATTTTTATGTCTCTATGTCTTGCACTGTCGCAAAACAACAAATTTCACAACCTATATCAGTGATAATAAACCTGATTCTGATATGGCCATTCAGCCCATTAAGTCCATGCCAACTCTTGGGGGCACAATTATCTTAGTTATATTTTTCATAGAACCATAGAACAATACAGCACAATACAGGCCCTTCAGCCCACCATGTTGTGCCATCTTTCAAACCACACCTAAGACTATCTAACCCCTTCCTCCCACGTATCCCTCTATCTTAAATTCCTCCATATGCTTATCTAACAATTTCTTGAACTTGTCCAATGTATCAGCCTCCACCACCACCCCAGGCAGTGCATTCCATGCGCCAACCACTCTCTGGGTGAAAACCCTCCCTCTAACATCTCCCTTGAACTTCCTCCCGTTACCTTAAAGCCACGCCCTCTTGTTTTGAGCATTGGTGCCCTGAGAAAGAGGCACTGGCTGTCCACTCTATCTATTCCTCTCAATATCTTGTATGCCTCTATCATGTCTCCCCTCATCCTCCTTCTCTCCAATGAGAACAGCCCTAGTTCCTTTAGTCTCTCCTCATAATCCATACTCTCTAATCCAGGCAGCATCCTGGTAAATCTCCTCTGCACCCTTTCCAATGCCTCCACATCCTTCCTATAATGAGGCAACCAGAACTGGACACAGTACTCCAAGTGTGGCCTAACCAGAGTCTTGTAAAGCTGCATCATTACCTCACAGGTCTTAAACTCGATCCCCTGACTTATGAAAGCTAACATCCCATAAGCTTTCATAACTACCCTATCGACCTGTGAGGCGACTTTCAGTGATCTGTGGATATGAACCCCCAGATCCCTCTGCTCCTCCACACTGCCCAGAATCCTGCCATTTACCTTGTACTCTGCCTTGGAGTTTGTCCTTCTAAAGTGTACTACCTCACACTTCTCTGGATTGAACTCCATCTGCCACTTGTCAGCCCAGCTCTGCATCCTATCAATATCCCTCTGCAAACTTCGACAGCCCTCCACACTATCCCCAACACCACCAATCTTTGTGTCATCTGCAGGGAGTAAGGAGATTTCTCCCTTGCGATATATTGCTAAATAAACGCGTTTGAAGTAAACTGTGGCACAGTGTGATCTTCCAACAGACAGAAGGGAAACTTCAAAATTGGGTGAACAATTGGACTGTGCAGCCAGGAATACAGCAGCCCTGTCTTTATTTCCCTGCACAATTTTCGCTCTCACACTTGCCCATCAGCTCCCCTTTGATATTTTTGCCATTAATCTTGAAAAGCCAAGATCTTCGGGATGTGGGAGGGAATGAGTACACAAAGGAAACCCATACGGGTCATGGAGAGAAAGTGCAAACTCAGCATATACGGTACTTGAGGTCAGGATTGATCTCAGGTCCCTGGCATTGTGAGCCAGCAGCACTAACTGCTGTGCCACTATACCCCTGTGCTGACCTCTTTGCACTCATGTCTGAGAGTTAGTTGCTCAGTTGACTGGTCATCTCCTTACTGTTCCAAGCCAGGTAAGTAATCTAGACATATTCACTTTTTATCTCTGTCAAGTGCAGAGTTAAGATTGTGCCCAATAAGTAAAAAGCACCAGTGTGGCAAACCAAGAGGGGAAAAAAATCAACATTTCCTTCAAGGTATCTTTTACAAGCAGCATGGTCAATGAGTTCATTGGAGAAAAAGTTGAAGATCCTCTGTGATTCTTATGAGTTTCAATTACAGTAATTTACAGCCTTTTTATTTTACAGCATGTGGATATTGCTACTAAGAGCTGTATATATTGCCCTTGAGAAAATGGTAAGTTACCTTCTGGAAGAACTGCAGTCCTCTTGTGAAAGTATTCCCACAGGATTGTTTGGAAGAAATTTGCAAGATTTAAAACCAGTAGTGATGGAGGATCAGCATCATGCTTCCATGTCACGTTAGTCTGCGACTTGGAAGGGAAGCAGGAGCCAAAGCAATCTGGCTGCAAGGTACAGTCGTATTTACTAGCTGGTCTTCTCTCAATTTTGTGGACCTGAAACTTTAAAAAGGGCTATTGAATTGCTGTGGCCTCATTAAAGAGTGAATCCTCAACCAAAGAATCAATGTATTTTGGAAGTAACAACTTTAGATATATGTAAAATTGTTAGGAATGTGGATATACATGACTCATTATACTCTAGGCCATGAGGTTATGTGGCCTACAAAAACAAAAGCTTGAACGTACATAATGTAGGGGGGAAATTACTATTTTTTCATGTTTTAATTCTACAAGGAAACATGTTTAAGAGTAGAATGGAATGCAGCTTTGAATCAAACATTAAGACTTGCAAGATGTAACAACGGAAACAACAAGAATCATGAGAACAGACTGTAGCATACCATTGTTAATGACCTCTTTTCCGTACTAGTCTTTAGTTGTAATGTATACAGAATCCAATTAAATGGACAAAGACATATTTGGTGAACATTTGCTAAATCCTTTACAGTGTCTCCACTGAGATCATTGCGGGAGGAAGAGTTGAAATGATTCTTGTGAGTCACATTAGAGTAATTTATACTTGTTTATTTTCATTTTGGAGGATGTGAGCATAGCTGCTAAGGCAATGTATATTGCCATCTGCCATGGTTTTATCTTCAGAAACTGGCCTTGGTCACTTTTCTCAATTATATCATCTTTTATGTGTCCTTCTGATACAGACTTCATTGTGCTAATTACTAATAAGTGTGTTCCTTAGCAGAGATATGAACTATTATAAAACACTATACTTTATTCATCCTGCATCACCATCAAAATAGAAGGCACATAAGATTTCTACAAAATGCAGGCTGCATGTCTGGTGACAAAGAAATGGGCACTTACATATTGCTGACTGTCACATTTCAATTTGAAGGTACAGAATCCCTAGGAGTTGACGTAAACATCCAGGTTGTTGGTGAGATTTCCAATATTTACATGGATAAAATCAATGCTTTCCATGTACCAATGGAAAGAATTGTGGGGAAAAGAGAAATCAATGGTCAAATAGCTTCAGAAAGAGAATCTGAAGAGTGTGATTGCAAATGTGAAGTGGACAGAAGCACAACAGAGTTGGGAGAGCAGGGGACTTGGATGAAGAGCTATTTTGGCAGAGAGGGACAAGGTAACTATCACATCTGAGGAAATTCTTACCATTATTTACAGAAGGATTTGAAGTTTTCTTTTAAGTTTTTTTAAACAAGGTGCAGACCACCATAAATAAAAGGCATCTGGGTAAAAGGTTGTTAATATTTCAAACAGAATTTGTTTTTCCTGATGACTAAGCATAAGCAATTTGCATTATGTAAACCCAGACCTAGCTGCCTGCCTTATTCCTCAAATTAAGTATTTGGCTTTGTTCCATTCTTGACTGGATCTCATGGGTTTTACCAGCAATTTTAACCATAATCACCTGCATTCAGCTGTTTGAAGCATGAAAGTCTAAAGCCTACTTATTGACAGATGGTGCTACATCTATCAGCACCCTCCAATTCTGGATAGGTGAAGCCCAGTTTTGCTGGGATTCTGCAAAGTTACACCAGAGAAGTTGACTCTCCAATCCTATAGTAGGTCAGACCTTCCACACTATCTGACACCAATTAATTTTAGAGAAATTTTCAGCCTGCAGATTAGGAGGCAACTTGGAAGATAAGAAATTTTTAACTATTTTGATTTCATTTAATTTAGTCTTTTCTATTGTCATTTTTGTGTTTATAATTTACTTTTTTTAATCTTTGATAAAAAAAAACAAGAAACAGAAGCAGGAAGAGACCATTCAACCCCTCGTGCCTGCTCCACCATTCAATAGGGTCATGACATCAGTCACTTTCCTGCATTGACATAACATTCCTTGATTTCCTTAATGTCAAGAAATCTATCAATTTCAATCTTCAATATACTCAGGAACTAAGTCTCCACAGCTCTCTGGGCTAGAAAATTCCAAAGAATCTCTGGGTGAAGACATTTCCTGTTATCGCAGTTTTGAATACCTGACCCTTTATTTTGAGAGTGTGACCCTCTGATTCTAGTCACCCCTGATTCTAGTCACCCCATCCAGCAGAAACATCAACCCTTCCTCCACCCTGGGAAGCCTGTAAGAATGTTTTAAAATTGATGTTCAGGATTCAAACATTGTCATAATTACCCTTTAAAAATGGTGGCGGTGGTCCTCCTTCTTGACCCACTGCAGTTTATCTGGTGAAAGTACTCCCACCACACTGTTGAACACGGGGTTCCAGAATTTAGAACTGGCAACAATTAAGGCTTGGCAAATATTTCAAATTAGGATGGTGTGCAACTTTGATGAGAACCTGCAGGTGGAGGTATTTCAATGCATCTGCCCTTGTCAGTCTTGACAGTAGAGGTTGTTGGTTTGAGAGCTGCTATCAGAGTAGCCTGGATAAATAACCACAGTGCATTTTGCTGATGGTACACACTGCAGCTGTTGGGCCCTGGTGGTGCAGGGAATGAATGTTGAAGGTGGTTGATGGGATGCCCCAATTAAGTGGGGTCTATATCCTGTATAGTGTCAAGTTTCTTGGTTGACAGTTGGAGAGTAATCCATCATGATCCTCACGTCTTATGGATGGTGGAAAGGCCTTGGGGTTTCAGGAGGTAAGTCACCCACTGCAGTATTTATGTGATGTTCCCACTGAGTTTCTGGTCGATGGTGATTCCTAGGATATTAATAGTGGGGTACTGGGTAATAGTAATGCCACTGAATATCAAAGGCAGAGGTGATTCTTTCTTGTTGGAGATGATCCCTTTATGGTACAAATGTTACTTGCCACTTATTAGCCCATTCTGAATGTTGTCTATGTCAAGATGTATGAAGGCATGAAACACATCTTTTGATAAGGACTTGCAAATGTGTTTGAACATTGTGCAATAATCAGTGAACATCCACACTTCTGACCTTATTATAGAAGGAAAGTTATTGAAGAAGCACCTGAATATGGCCGGCCTAGGTCTGAGGATTTCCTGTCCTAGGGCCGAGATGACCTGACCTCCGATAACAAGACTGTTTTCCTTTGTGCAAGATATGATTCTAATCACTGCAGGTCTTTTCCCTTTGATAGCCATTGACTTCAGTTTTGTCAGGGCACCTTTATGCTACACTTGGTCAACTGCTGCTTGATGTCAAGTTTGTCCCTCCCATCTCACCTCAGGTATTCAGCTCGTTGGTGCACCAGCAGACCCATGTGGGGCATTGGTGCGTATGTTATTGGTGGATAAGTGCTCCTTAATGACATTGTCAATGGCAGCTTTCATCACACTATTTATGATTGAAATTTATGATTGAAAGTAGACTAAATTGTCAGTGTCTAGCCAGTTTGGATTTGTCCTGCTTTTTGTGATCAAGGTGCACCTGGGCAATTTTCCACACTGGCAGATAGATGCCAGCATTGTAACTGTACTGGAACAGCTTAACCAAAGAAACAACTGGTTTCTAGGTGCAAGTCTTCAGGTGGGATGTTGTCTGGTCCCATTCTGTTTGTGTATTCAGTGTTCTCAGCCATGTCTTGGCATCATGTGGAAAGAATTGAATTGGCTGCGATTTTAAAAGGAAGCCAAGATGGATCATCTCTTCAGCACTTCTGATGAAACAGTCTTTTCCTTAGCACTCAAGTGCTGGGCCCTGCCATCACTGAAGATGGCAATGTGCTTGGAGCCTTTTTCTCCCATTAGCTCTTTAATTGTTTACCACCATTCACAATTAAAAATGAAAGAATTGCAGGGCTTTATCAAATCCATTGGCAGTGGGATTACTTGTTTTGTCTATTGCATGCTGTTTTTGCTGTTTAACACGCAAGTAATCCTGTCCTGCTTCTTCACTAGGCTGGCACCTCATCAATTTTAAGTATACCTGGTGCTGCTGCCAGCAAACCCACCTGCACTCTTGATAGAACTGGGGTTGATCAGGGGTTTTGATAACCATGGCAGAGTGAGGAATATACAGGGTCATAATGTTATAGTTTGTGATAATGTATATTTCTGTTGCTGGCAATGATCCACATTGCCCCATGGATCTCTCAGATCCGCTCTATCCCAATTGTTAGCACAATTGAAGTAACCACATGAAAAACTGCAGGCTGTCCTTGTTATGAAAATGGTACTTTGTATCGTAAAGGACTATGGTAACTTCTACCAATGCTAGTGTGTATCGATCACAAGTGGACTGATGATGACAATGTCAAGTAAGTTTATCTGTTACGTTGGTTCACTCACCATCAGCTGCCAACACAGTATGGCAACAATGTCTTTCACGACTCAGCCAGGTGCTTAAACCAAGTCACTCTTGGTGATTAACATACAAGTTCCCTATCCAAAGTACATAACATGCCTTTGCTGCCTTCATTGCTCCTCCCAAGTTTTTCTGAAAATGGACTCATCAGCCGAGCTAGAATGGTAAAAGCTAATCAGGAGGGGGTTTCCTCACCCATGTTTGATCTGATTCCATGAGGCTTCATGGGGTCTGGAATCAATGTTGAGGACTTCAAGGACAATTGCCTCCTGCCTGCATACCACAGTATTGCCACCTCTGGTAGGCCTGTCCTTCTGGTGGGACATGATTACGATGGAGGAAGTCAAAATCAAAGTCGAAAAGTCGAGTTTATTGTCAATACACACAAGTACATGTATGCACAGGTGCAATGAAAAACTTACTTGCAGCAGCATCACAGGCACATAGCATTACATACACAACGTTCACAAGAGAAACATAAATTATACAAAGAACACAATTAGAAAAAGAAACAAAGTCCTTGTCGTGCAAAGTGGTCATAGTGTTGCTATACTGAGGTGGTGATTAGAATTGTGCAGGTAGTTTTGGTCCTGTCCTCTTCTGGAAAAATATTGGAAAGATATTTTTAATATTATTTCAACTGTATTGAATATTGATTTACAACCCTATCCCATTACTGCAATTTTTGGGTTACCAATGATGGATTCTGGCCATCTATCCGCTTCTGCTTGTTGTGTGATTGCTTTAGTTACATTAATGGCCAAGAGATCCATTCTATTTAAATGGAAGGACCCTATACCTCCTACCACATTTCAATGGTTTTCTCAAACTATAACATGTTTAAACTTAGAAAAAATTAGGAATGGTACTGTTGATCCTTCACTTAAATTTGAGTAAGTTTGGAGTCTATTTATTCAGTATTTCCATATGATGTAAGCAGACCCTTTTTTGAATCCCTTTCAATAACCTTTGAATATAGAGGAGCGGAGCTGACGACATAATAATGTTTTTTTTAACCGAAGAAATATCAGTTCAGTTTTTTTTGAAGTTTTTGGTTTGTTTTTATTTTATTTTGATTTGGGGGTTCTCTTTTCATATAATTAAATTTCTTTTCAATTTCTTTTTTGTATCATGCTCACTTAGTAAGGGAGCGGGAGGTCCAGATTATATATTTTACTCCCTGTGAGTATAAATATTAACTGTTATTATTGTTATCCTGATCTCTTCGCATCATATGTATAATCATTAATGTTATGTATATTGATTTGAATTAATTTGAAATTCAATAAAAAGATTGAAAAAGAAAAAGAATTGTGCAGGTTGGTTCAAGAACTGAATGGTTAAATGAAAGTAGCTGTTCTTGAACCTGCTGGTGTGGGACTTCAGGCTTCTGTACCTCCTGCCCAATGGTAGCTGTGAGAAGATGGTATGGCCCAGATGGTGAGGATCTTTGATGATAGACGTTGCCTTCTTGAGGCAGTGCCTCATGTAGATGCTACCGATGGTGGGGAGAGATGTACCAGTAATGTATTGGGCTGAGTCCACGACTCTGCAGCTTCTTTCATTCTTGCACATTTGAATTGCCAGACCAGACCATGACCAGACCAGTCAGGATACTTTCAACAGTACATCTGTAGAAACAAAGAATCTGCTGGAACAACTCAGCACATTGAGGTGCATCTGTGAGAGGAAAGGAACTGTCGACGTTTCAGGTCGAAACCCTGCATCAGGACTGAGAGTGGAAAGGCACCACTCCCCTTCTCAGATTAAAGAGGAGAAGGGGAGTGGTGAGAAAGGATTCCAAGGTGATTGGTGGACTGAGGATGGGTGTAAGATGACAGGCAGGTAGTGACAGGTAGGTGAGGTGAACGGAGGTGGAGTTTGAAGACTGTAGCAGGCGAATGATAGAATGAGGCAGACATAGAGAGAGGGGAAAAAGAGAAAAAAACAGATGGAGCAAGGTGGGGGGAGGGGAGTGTGGCGATAGGAGACAGCTGGAGGGAGATAAACAGGAAGACAGAGCTACCCAGCAAAGTGCTGAATTTGGATAAGTAAAGGAGGTGAGAATGGGAACCATTAGGGGAGAGTGAATGGCAGTTGGAACCAGATTTGGAGGTGGCGGAGGGGAGGGGGTGGTGGGAATCTGTGTGTGAAGTGGGTGGATGGAGACAGGAGGGGGAGGTGGACAAAAATGGGAGGACTGGAGGAAGATCAGAAGGAGAGAGAAAGGGGGGGGGGAATGGGGGTGGAAAGGGTGATAAAAGGAGGTTACCTAAAATTGGAAAACTCAATATTCATGCCATTGGGTTGTGGAATATAAGGTGTTGTTCTTCCAGTTTGCATTGGGCTTCATCCTAGCAGTGGAGAAGGCCAAGGATGGACAGGTCATTGTGGGAATGGGAAGGGGAGTTGAAATGCTCTGCAACTGGGAGCTTGGGATGGCCATTGCGGACAGAGCGTGGGTGCTCTGTGAAACGGTTGCCCAGTCTGTGCTTGGTCTCGCCGATGTAGAGGAGGCCACATCGGGAGCGCAGTATGCAGTAGATGAGGTTGGAGGAGATGCATGTGAACCTTTGCCTCACCTGGAAGGACTGTTTAGGTCCCTGGATGGTGGTGAGTGTGGAGGTGTAAGGACAAGTGTTACATCTACTGTGAGAGCAGGGGAAAATGCCGTGGATCAGGGAGGAATGGGTATGGAGGAATGAGCGGACCAGGGATTCATGGAGGGAGTGGTCCCTGCAGAAGTTGGAAAGGGGTGGGGAGGAGAAGATGTTGCTGGTGGTGGATCTTGTTGCGGCTGTCGGAAATGACGAAGGATGATATGCTGGAAGCAGAAGCTCATAGGATGAAAGGTGAGGGCTAGGGGAGCTGTATCTCTGCTCTGTCTGTGAGGAGGCAAGGTGAGAGGGTTCCATCAACCACAGCAGAAAAGAACCTACACTTCTTGAAAATGGAAACTTCAGATGTCCTGGAAGAGAAAGCCTCACCTTGAGAGCAGATGCAGTGGAGACAGAGAAACTGGGATAAAAGAATGGCATTCTTCCAAGACACAGGATGGTAAGCGATGTAGTCTAAATAGCTGTGGGAGTTGGTGGGTTTATAGTAAATATCAGTGGATAGTTTGTCTCCTGAGATGGAGACAGATCTAGAAGAGGGAGGGAAGTGTCAGAAATGGTCCATGTGAATTTGAGAGCAGGGTGGAAGTTGGTGGTGAAGGTCATAAAATTGATGAGTTCTGCATGGGTGCAAGAAGCAGCACCAATGCAGTCATCAACGTAACGGAAAAAGAGTTGAGGAGTGGTACCAGGGACTGTTCCACAAAGCCAACGAAAAGCCAGGCATAGCTGGGGCCCATGCGGGTGCCCATGACTACACCTTTGATTTGTAGAAAGTGAGAGGAGTCAAAAGAGCATTATTCAGGGTAAGAACAAGTTCAACCAGGCAGATGAGAGTTTTGGTGGAGGGCTACTGGTTGGATCTTTGTTATAGAAAGAAGCAGAGGGCTTTAAGACCTTCCTGATGGGGGATGGAGGTGTATAAAGACTGGACATCCATAGTGAAGATGAAATGGTGGGGGCCGGGGAATCGTTAGTTGTCCAAATAGTGGAGGGCATCCGAGGTGTCCTGGTTGTAGGTGGGAAGGGACTGGACAAGGGTGGCAAGATGGAGTTGAGTTATGAGAATACAAGTTCAGTGGGGCAAGAGCAGGCAGAGACAATGGGCCTACCGGGACGGTCCTGTTTGTGGATCTTGGGTAAGAGACAGAAGTGGGAAGTGTGGGGATGAGGCACTACCAGGTTAGAGGTTGTGGACGGGAGATTTCTTCCTCTTAAGGGCATTTGTGTGAGGGCTGAAAGTGACTTGGTCATCTCTGAATTCAGTGTCTAGGTCAATGCTAGGTGTCTAGCTCAAGGGGTATTTAGCAGTCAACCACTGGGAAAGGGTCTGAAGTCATAGGTGGGCCAGATGGGATAAGGATGGTAGATTTCTTCCTCTTACAGGCACTTGTGAACTAGATGTCTTTTTATGACTATCCAGTGATTTTCCTGGTCACCATTAGTAAAACTACTTGGTGTTTCTTTTCAATTACCATTACCATTAACTGAATTTAAATTCCACAGTTGTTGTTGTTAGATTTGAATTCTAGTCTCTGGATTGTTAGGCCAAGTCTTTGAATTACAAGACTGGCAAATTAACTGCTGCACCACTGCTGTACCCCAAGAATTTTGTAGCTTTTAATGAGATTGTCTCTCACTCTTGTGAAATCAAGAGAGTACTGGTATAGTCTGCTAAACCTCTCCTCATATGACAATCCCAATCTTCTAGGAATCTGAGGAATCTTTGTTGTACTCCTTTATTGCAAGTACACCCTGTCTTAGGTGAGAGGGTTTATTTGTAGACAATGTCCCAGTGGTCTCACTAGGACAGCAAACATCTCTATATTTGTGGAGTCATAGAACTATACAGCACAGAAACAGGCCCTTCGGCCCAACTCATTCATGCTGACTAAATTGCATAACTGAGCTAGTCCCATTTGCCTGTGTTTGGCCCATAACACTCTAAACCTCCCCTTCTAAACCTGTCTTTTAAATGTCATAATTGTACCCTCCTCTACCACTTTCTCTGGCAGCCCATTCCATATATGCACCACACCCTGTGTGAAAGAGTTGCCCCTCGGGTCCCTTTTAAGTCTTTCCCCTATCGCTTTAAACCTATGTCCTCTAATTTTGGACTCCCCTACACTGGGGGAAAGACTGTGGCTATTCACCTTACCTACGTATTCAAATCTTCTTTTAATAAAGGTCTATGTACCATTTGGCTTCTTAATTGCTCATTATACCCGTATGTAAACTTCCAGTGATTCATGTACAAGGTCATGCAGGTTGCTTTAATCATCAAAAACTTACTTTCTCTCACCTTTAAAAGAATACTCTGCATTTCTATTTTTTCTACCAAAGTGAATGAACTCACACTTTTCCACATTTTATACCATCAGACATGTACTGTCCCAATCACTTAAGCTCTCTGATTCTACCTGAAGTCCCATTGCCACCTAACTTTGTCTCTTTTGCAAACTTGGATGTATTACATTTAATCTCCTTATCCATGTCATTGATATAAATGGTCCATCAACCAATCGACAATCCACGCTGGTATATTACCTCAGATGCTGTGTTCTTTTACTTTTTGATAACCTCCACATGCCACTTTCTCAAATGCTTTCTACAAATCCAAATATACCACATCAACTCTTTTGCCTTTTTCTGTTCTGCTAGTTACAGGCTCAAAACATACTAACAAATCTGTCAAACATGATTTCCCTTTCACAAATCCATACTGACTCTTCCCAGAGCTATTATTATTTTCTAAGTGCTGCTCTGTTAGCACTTCCCTAATAGTAGATTGCAGCATTTTCCCTACTACTGCAGTCATTCTATCTTGTCTATAATTCCCTATTTTCCCTCTCTCCCTCCTTTCTTAAATAGTGGTGTTACATTTGCTATCTTCCAATTTGTGGAACCATACTGGAATCTATAGAATTTTGCAAGATGACACTCAGACAAGTGGGAAATGTTGCATTTTGGTAAATTAAACCTGGCCAAGACTTGCACAGTAAATGGCACGGCTCTGGAGAGTGTTGAAACAGAGAGACCAAAGGGTACAGGTACATAGTTCCCTAAAAGTGGTGGCACAAGTAGACAGGGTGGTGAAGAAGGTGTTTGAATGAAGCATGCTTGCCTTCATAGATCAGGGCATTAAGTACAAGAGTTGGGATATCTTGTTACAACTGTACAAGGCATTGGTGAGACCACATTTGGAGTATTGTATGCAGTTCTAGTTGCCTAGCTATAGCAAAGATGTCACTAAGCTGGAAAACGTGCAGAAAAGATTCACAAGGATGTTCCCAGGTCTGAAGAGCAAGTGTTATAAGGAGAGACTGGAACAGGGAGGGCATTTTTTTCCTGGAGTACAGGAGGCTGAGGGGTGACCTTATAGTGCCCCACAAGGCTGCATCCTCAGCCCCCTACTTTACTCCCTACTCACGACTGTGTGGCCAGATTCTGCTCTAACTCCATCTTCAAGTTTGCAGATGACACCACCGTAGTGGGCCGAATCTCAAATAATGATGAGTTGGAGTACAGGAAGGAGGTACAGATCCTAGTGGCATGATATCATGAAAATAACCTTTGCCCTCAATGTCAGCAAAACAAAAGAGCTGGTCATTGACTTCAGGAAGGGGAGCGGTGCACATGCTCCTGTTTACATCAATGGTGCTGAGGTGGAGATGGTTAAGAGCTTCAAGTTCCTAGGAGTAAACATCACCAATAGCCTACCCAAATCCAACCACATAGATGCCATGGCCAAGAAAGTTCACCAGCGCCTCTACTTCCTCAGGAGGCTAAAGAAATTCTGTATGTCCCTATTGACACTGACCAACTTTTATCGATGCACCATAGAAAGCACCCTATCTGGCTGCATCACGGCTTGGTATGGCAACTGCTCTGCCTGAGACTGCAAGAAGCTGCAGAGGGTTGTGAACACAGTTCAGCACATCACGAAAACAGCCTCCCCTCCGTGGACTCTGTCCACACTTCTCGCTGCCTTGGTAAAGCAGCCAACATAATCAAAGACCCCTCCCACCCTGGATATTCTCTCTTCTCTCCCCTCCCATTGGGCAGAAGACACAAAAGCCCGAAACCATGTAGCACCAGGCTCAAGGACAACTTCTAAGCTGCTGTTACATTGAATGGACCCCTTGTATGATAAGATGGACTCGACCTCACAATCTACCTCATCATGGCCTTGCGCCTTATTGTTTGCCTGTACTGCACTTTCTCTGTAACTGTAACTCTATATTCTGCGCTCTGTTATTGCTTTTCCCTTGCACAACCTTGACATACTGATGTATTGGTATTGGCTTATTATTGTCACTTGTACTGAGGTACAGTGAAAAACTTGTCTTGCATACCATTCATACAGATCAATTCATTACACAGTGCATTGAGGTGGTACAAGGTAAAACAATACAGAATGCAGAGTAAAGTGTTACAGCTACATAGAAAGTGCAGTGCAGGTAGACAGTAAGTTGCAAGGTCATAACGAGGTAGGTTGTGAGGTCAAGAGTCCATCTTATTGCATTAGGTAACCATTCAATAGTCTTATAACAGCGGGATAGAAGCTGTCCTTGAGCCTGGTAGTATGTGCTTTCAGGCTTTTGTATCTTTTGCTCGATGGGAGAGGGGAGAAGGGAGAATGTCCAGGGTGGGTGGGGTCTTTGATTATGCTGGCTACTTTACCAAGGCAGCGATAAGTATAGACAGAGTCCATGGAGGGGAGGCTGTTTTCGTGATGTGCTGAGCTGTGTCCACAACTCTCTGCAGTTTTTTGCAATCCTGGGCATAGCAGTTGCCTTATCAAGCCATGATGCATCCAAATAGGATGTTTCCTATGGTGCTTCAATAAAAATTGGTAAATGTCAAAGGGGATATGCCAAATTTCTTTAGCCTTCTGAGGAAGTAGAGGCACTGGTGAGCTTTCTTGGCCGTGGCATCTTTGTGGTTGGACCAGGACAGGCTATTGGTGATGTTCACTCCTAGGAACTTGAAGCTCTTAACCATTTCCACCTCAGCACCATCAATGCTCTCAACTCTCTCAACCTCGGCACGATATAAGCAGGAGCATATGCACTGCCCCCCTTCCTGAAGTCAATGACCAGCTCTTTTGTTTTGCTGACATTGAGAAAAGGTTGTTTTCATGACACCATGTCACTAAACCCTCTATCTCCTTCGTGTACTCTGACTCATCATTATTTGAGATACGGCTCATTACAGTGGTATCATCTGCAAACTTGTAGATGGAGTTAGAGCAGAATCTGGCCATGTAGTCATGAGTGTATAGGGACTAGAGTAGGGGGCTGAGGACACAGCCTTGTGAGGTACCAGTGCTGAGGATAATTGTGTTGGAGGTGTTGCTGCCTGTCCTTACAGATTGCAGTCTGTTGGTCAGGAAGTCAAGGGAGGTGTTGAGTCACAGGTCTCAGAGTTTGGTGATGAGTTTGCTTGACTATAGTATTGAAGGTGGAGCTATAGTTAATAAACAATAGCCTAATGTCGGTGTCTTTACTGTCCA